>NC_083708.1:58683000-60092500 GCF_033118175.1 Dama dama
AATATTTGGCATTTTAAATATAAGTCCCCTTTCCTTCCTTTTTTAGTTATCACTGTTATTTTTTGTTCTCAGTTTCTCTTACCAAAGTGTTGAGTTGTAGAATACAGAGGGAAGGCATGTTTTGTGGCAGAGTAGGTCTAAAGCAGGCTGTGGTAACACCAGTTATAGAATAGTAGCTACGGTGGACAGGTTAATGCTCTGGAGAGTCTTACTATTTTTATCTTTGTTAATGGGAATTGTAAAGTAGTGATATTATGAGTGATGTGGCATTCAGTTTATCTTGAGTCTCCTTTGTGCCAGTTTTGGTATATAGAGATCTCCTTCAATCTTAGATGCACAGATTTCCATCTTATCATTGTACCATACTTTACTTAACTAACCCATAGTCATAGACATTAGGGTTATTTTTAGCCTGTTGATAGGTTTTTGTTTGTTTTGAATATGGATATCCAGTTGCTCCTGCAGCAGGGAAATATGTATCATTTTTATGAGGAAGGCTAGGTTTTAGATAGTTTTAAACAAAATTTATAATTCTGAAAAATGCATACTTTTGGGGAGAAAATAGTAGAATTTAATTTCTGTCTATTTATAAAATCTTGAACATAACTGTGATTTTAGAATTTTATTAACACAAACTCTATAAAGAGCCTCTTCATTTTGTCTAATTTGATCCGTCAAACTAGTGAAGGAATAATGAGTTGTTCAATTTTTAACTTAATATACATGCATAGATGTTAGAATGCAGCATACTAAATAGTATTAATAAGTAGCAGTTTCTTAAATTATAATTTTATTTGCATTTCCAATTTGAAGGCCAGTTAAAAAAGAATTATATGAATAGATTAAATATGGTTAACAAAATTTTTAAAGTCAGACGATAGTTTCTATTTATCATCTTAGAAGAGTAACCATTGCTATCAGCGTTTCTTGTATCCATCAGAATTTCTTTATATAAGCAAGTGCATTTATTTATATTTTTACCACCCTTACCCAGGAGGTGATTCTTAACTTCCTTTCCTATACTTTGCCTTTTTTAAACTTAATTTATCTTGAGTCTCCTTTGTGCCAGTTTTGGAACATAGAGATCTCCTTCAATCTTTTTTTTTTATAGATGCACAGATTTCCATCTTATAATTGTACCATACTTTACTTAACTAATCCATAGTCATAGATGTTAGGGTTATTTTTAGCTTGTTGATAGGTTTTGTTTGTTTTGCATTTGTGTATCCAGTTGTTCCTGCACCAAGTATTGATGAGATGATCCTTTTTTTTTTTTTCCATTGAATTCCTTTTGCATCTTTATAAAAAATAAGTTGTCATGTATGTCTGGACCTACTGCTAAATGCTTTGTTCTGTGCCCTTGATCTGTTTTATCTGTCTTTGTGGTGGTAGTGTCTTGACTACTTTTGTTTATAGTAAATCTTGAAATCAGACAGACTTAATCTTCTAACTTGATACTTCTTTTTTGAAGTTGTTTTGGCTGTTGTAGGCCTTTGTGTTTTCATTGACTTCTCTTTCTCCATTTTGTTCTTGTTTATTATTTTACTTTTAATCGAGACTAGGTGTTCAGTGTTGTCAAATGACTTTTTATCTACTGTAAATCTATAGATAGAATATAGTTTTCTTTCCAGCTTACTTTTATTTATTTTATGAATTAAATGGAAATATATCTTAACACTGAAGCTTTCTTTTGTTCCTGGGATAAGCCCTACTTAGTCTTAATATATTATTATTAATTTATCTTTTGAAAGGCTTTATTTTTTAGAGCTGTTTTAGGTTCATGACAAAATTGAAAGGAGGTGCAGAGAGTTTTCATCTACCTCCTGCCATCACACTTGCATAGCTATCTTCTTTAGTAAACTCCCCATTTTGTTCTTTCATATGACTAAACCTGAACTTGGATTATCTCCCACTTGCAAAGTTCTGTTTCTGTTAAGTTATTTCTACTAAGTTGTCTTCATTTCCTGCTTGTTTGCCTCTCTCCACTCCATACCTTTCTCTTATGAGTAGTTATGTTCCCTCGAGAGCTGTATGTAGTTAGCATTTAACTAGACCATGCACAGCATCGATCTTGAATCATTTTAGGAAATTATGATTGATTAAAAAAAGATAAGCAATACCTCAAGAAACAAGAGAAAAATCAAATAAATAACCTAACTTTACACCTAAAGCAACTAGAAAAGGAAAAAATGAAGAACCCCAGGGTTAGTAGGAGGAAAGAAATCATAAAAATTAGGGCAGAAATAAGTGAAAAAGCAACAAAGGAGACTATAGAAAAAATGAACAAAACTGAAAGCTGAGATAATAAATAAAGATAAATAAATATCTTGAGAAGATAAATAAAATAGACAAACCATTAGCCAGACTTGTCAACAAAAAAAGGGAGAAGAATCAAATCAACAGAATTAGAAATGAAGATGGAGAAATCACAACAGACAACACAGAAATACAAAGGATCATAAGAGACTACTATCAGCCAATAAAATAGACAACTTGGAAGAAATGGACGAATTCTTACAAAAGTATAACCTTACAAAACTGAACCAGGAAGAAATTGAAAATCTTAACAGACCCATTACAAGTATGAAAATTGAAACTGTAATCAAAAATCTTCCAACAAGCAAAAGCCCAGGACCAGATGGCTTCACAGCTGAATTCTACCAAAAATTTAGAGAAGAGGTAACACCTATCCTACTCAGACTCTTCCAGAAGATTGCAGAGGAAGGTAAACTTCCAAACTCATTCTATGAGGCCACCATCACCCTAATACCAAAACCAGACAAAGATGCCACAAAAAAAGAAAACTACAGGCCAGTATCACTGATGAAAATAGATGCCAAAATCCTTAACAAAATTCTAGCAAACAGAATCCAACAACATTTTTAAAAGATCATACATCGTGACCAAGTGGGCTTTATCCCAGGGATGCAAGGATTCTTCAGTATCTGCAAATCAATCAATGTAATACACCACATTAACAAATTGAAAGATAAAAACCATATGATTATCTCAATAGATGCAGAGAAAGCCTTTGACAAAGTTCAACATCCATTTATGATAAAAACCCTCCAGAAAGCAGGCATAGAAGGAGAATATCTCAAATATCTTTCAACATAATAAAAGTCATATATGATAAACCCACAGCAAACATTATCCTCAGTGGTGAAAAATTGAAAGCATTTCCCCTAAAATCAGGAACAAGACAAGGGTGCCCACTCTCACCCCTACTATTCAACATAGTTTTGGAAGTTTTAGCCACAGCAATAAGAAAAGAAAAAGAAATAAAAGGAATCCGAATTGGAAAAGAAGTAAAACTCTCATTGTTTGCAGATGACATGATCCTCTACATAGAAAACCCTAAAGACACCACCAGAGCACTACTAGAGCTAATCAATGAATATAGTAAAGTTGCAGGATATAAAATTAACACACAGAAATCCCTTGCATTTCTGTATACTAACAGTGAGAAGACAGAGAAATTAAGGGAACAATTCCATTCACCATTGCAATGAAAAGAATAAAATACTTAGGAATAAATCTACCTAGAGAAACAAAAGACCTATACATAGAAAACTATAAAACACTGATTAAAGAACTCAAAAATGACCCAAAGAGATGGAGAAATATACCATGTTCATGGATTGGAAGAATCAATATAGTGAAAATGAGTATACTACTTAAAGCAATCTATAGATTCAATGCAATCCCTATCAATCTACCAATGGTATTTTTCTGAAAACTGGAACACATAATTTCATAATTTGTGTGGAAATACAAAAAAAACCTCGAATAGCCAAAGCAATCTTAAGAAAGAAGAATGGAACTGGAGGAATCAACCTGCATGACTTCAAACTATACTACAAAGCTACAGTCATTAAAACAGTATGGTACTGGCACAAAGACAGAAATATGGAACAAAACAGAAAGGCCAGATATAAATCGATGCACTAATGGACATCTTATCTTTGACAAAGGAAGCAAGATATACAATAGAGAAAAGACAATCTCTTTAACAAGTGGTGCTGGGAAAACTGGTCAACCACTTGTAAAAGAATGAAACTAGAACACTATTTCTAACACCATACACAAAAATAAACTCAAAATGGATCAAAGATCTAAACGTAAGACCAGAAACTATAAAACTCTTAGAGAAAAACACAGGCAAAATACTCTCTGACATAAATCACAGCAGGATCTTCTATGACCCACCTCCCAGAGTAATGGAAATAAAAGCAAAAATAAACAAATGGGACCTAATGAAACTTAAAAGCTTTTGCACAATAAAGGAAACTATAAGCAAGGTGAAAAGACAGTCTTCAGAATGGGAGAAAATAACAGCAAACGAAGCAACTGACAAAGAATTAATCTCAAAAATATACAAGCAACTCCTGCAGCTCAATTCCATAAAAATAAACGACCGAATCAAAAAGTGGGCCAAAGAACTAAACAGACATTTATCCAAAGAAGACATACAGATGGCTAACAAACACATGAAAAGATGCTCAACATCACTCATTATCAGAGAAATGCAAATCAAAACCACGATGAGGTACCATCTCACGCTGGTCAGAATGGCTGCTATCAGAAAGTCTACAAACAATAAGTGCTGGAGAGGGTGTGGAGAAAAGGGAACTGTCTTACAGTGTTGGTGGGAATGCAAACTAGTACAGCCACTATGGAGAACAGTGTGGAGATTCCTTAAAAAACTGCAAATAGAAATGCTGTATGACCCAGCAATCTCACTGCTGGGCATACACACCGAGGAAACCAGAATTGAAAGAGATACGTGCACCCCAATGTTCATTACAGCACTGTTTATAATAGCCAGGACATGGAAGCAACCTAGATGTCCATCAGCAGACAAATGGATAAGAAAGCTGTGGTACATATACACAATGGAATATTACTCAGCTATTAAAAAGAATGCATTTGAATCAGTTCTAATGAGGTGGATGAAACTGGAGCCTATTATACAGAGTGAAGTAAGTCAGAAAGAAAAACACCAATAGAGTATATTAACGCATATATATGGAATTTAGAAAGATGGTAACAATGACATGCAAGACAGCAAAAGAGACAGAGATGTAAAGAACAGACTTTTGGACTCTGTGGGAGAAGGCGAGGGTGGGATGATTTGAGAGAATAGCATTGAAACGTGGGTTTATTACCATATGTGAAATAGATCGCCAGTCTAGGTTTGATGCATGAGACAGGGCTCAGGTTTGATGCATGCTCAGGGCTGGTGGACTGGGATGACCCTGAGGGATGGGATGGGGAGGGAGGTGGGAGGGGGGTTCAGGATGGGGGACACATGTACACCCATGGCTGATTCATGTCAATGTATGTAAAAAACCTATACAATATTGTAAAGTAATTAGCCTCCAATTAAAATAAATAATTTTTTAAAAAAGTTAAGCAAGACTTCATTCCTTTTATCTCACTCAAGTTAAAACAGGGAGAAAAGGAAAAAAAAAAAAAAAAACGAGGAAAAACAAAGAGCTGATAATCTCTTAAAAGTTTCTAGCAATAATTTTTTTGCTTTTCTCTGCTTGGAGTCATTTTACTTTATCATGTCCAGTTTGACTGCTTTATTAAAATTCTATGGAAAATATTATAGAATGATTTATTACTGTTTTGAAAGTAAAATATTTGCTGTGTAGGATGAAAGTAACAAATATGAAGATTTCTAATAACTTTTGAGAGGATTAAACAGAGAATTACAAAAACTTTTTTTAACTGCACCTGATTTTTCAAGAGCTTGTACTCATCTAGTTTAATAAAGATTTTATAAATATTCATCTGTTATTTTCTTGCATACTCTGCTAGCTAGGAAGTTTATATATATATATATGTATACATATATATATATATGTATACATATATATATATGTATGTATGTATTTCATCTGCCATTCAGATTAATTTTCTAAGTATTGCCTTGCTTTTCTTTCTTTTCTTATCTTATCCTTAAATATAAATTTATAGTTCTTAAGTGTTTGTCTAACACTAGTAGTTCATAAAGAAAATCTAGCCTTAAGATGTGTTATTTGTATATACAAATGTTATATGACTTTATCATTGTTGTATTGTTTGTATCATAGTAAAAGAAAAAGTACCTTTGAGAGTTTGTTATTGCAACTGTGGTTGAAGAGAAGGAAAAAGCCTTTGCTTAAATGTGAAGAACTGTTCTTCACACATAGAGGTTTTCAGTGATTATGCCTCATTTTTTACATTATTACAGACATAATGGTAAAACTGTTTTGGTTTAAAGGCAGACGCAAGATGAAATGAGGCTAACTTTATGTATTCTCATATTTCTGGTGTTCAGTTTTGTACTATCTAGTCTATTAATATGTCATTCATCACCAAAATTGAATATGGCCTAATGGAATCTTTCAGTCTCATTCATTTACCATTTCAGAGGAGAATTTAAGAAAATCACAGTAATGTGTAATAAAGAGAGCTCTTAATTGCTTTTGTATAGTGAACCTCAAGATTTATTGTTCCAGGAAACTTCTTTTGGGGTAGTAAATCTTATTCACTGAAACATGAAGAG
This sequence comes from Dama dama, assembly GCF_033118175.1. Taxonomy (NCBI): domain Eukaryota; kingdom Metazoa; phylum Chordata; class Mammalia; order Artiodactyla; family Cervidae; genus Dama; species Dama dama. Next base: position 58,689,557 of record NC_083708.1, read on the forward strand.
ATCATTATATCTGGTACCAAACATATTTTAAACACTTCTATGGACTCAGAGTTGTAATATGGGGAAATTTCCATCTGTTTGCCCAGAATAGCAGCTTAAATTCTTTTTTTTTACCATTAACATTCACGAGATAGGTATTAGTACAATAGATTCAGAAGGAAAAAATAATTATTGTCCTCTAAAGTGATTAGGGGGCTTACCTGGTGGCTCAGAGGATAAAGCGTCTGCCTGCAATGCGGGAGACCTGGGTTTGATCCCTGGGTTGGGAAGATTCCCTGGAGAAGGAAATGGCAACCCACGCCAGTATTCTTGCCTGGAGAATCCCATGGACAGAGGAGCCTGATGGGCTGCTGTCCATGGGGTCGCAAAGAGTTGGACACGACTGAGCGACTTCACACACACACACACACACACACACAGTGATTAGGAGGCAGTTTCTTTTCTAAAAAAGTCTGATAGATTAGTTCCTCTAACCAGTTGTGGTTGTGAATTTACTGTAGGTTAACAAAGGCACTGGATTGACTTTTCACACATCTTCAAATTCAACTGAACCCCCCCTCCCCCCCCCCCCCCCCCCCCCGCCTTTTTTAAGTGTGTAACTCTCATTGCTATGAGCCGGAACTTTGGTGTCAATGTCCGACCTCGTAGTTTTATTAGAATTTTAAGATGAAAGATTAAGGTTAAATAATAGCTTTTGTCTTTTCCAGTTACATAGAAAATTAAGTGAACCTTAATTAATTGTTGAAATGATGAACGGTACTTAGTTCCAGCATATGAATTTAAAAGTAATGTCTATGGTACATTTTTTTGTTGTTGTTTTTCCTAAAGAAAAAAAGCTCACAACTCTCAATCACATTGCTCAAAGAGTAAATAATTAACAATTCCAGACTTTCTTAAAACCTATATAATATGTGTTTCAATTCTCCTCTAAGAACTGAAAAGTGTCAGAATAGACTTTGGGACATGGTAGTGAAAATGTGACCTTTTGCAGTGGATTAGGAAAACTAGGGGTATTCAATATATATATATTTGCTTAGATTATATCCCTTGGTTATTGAATGCACATCTAGCCATTTTTATACCCCAAATAGGGTCAGTCTTACCAAAAGTAGAATATCATTGTGTCATTGTTGAAGAATTGCAATAAAATTTTAAAATAGTTTATAAAATATCTAGGAAAATGGAACTGGGGCTTCTTATTTTATGTGCTTTACTATTTATGACAATAGTAAGTATATTTGAATATATATTGTATAATGTTTAGTCATAGAATACTTGGTCTGTGATGATGACCTCTCAGGGAGCAAGTGAAGCACTTAAGAACTTGATTTGATTGTAGAGTCACAGATGAACTAATCCTAATATGTGTTTTCTGGGAAGCAACAGTGTACTCTTATGATAGAAGACAAGTATAGAATGTTGTTGACCCTTGAATTACATGGGGGTTAGGGGCTCCAGCCCTCCATGGAGTTGGAAATTCCAATAAAACTTTGCAGTTGGCCCCCTTTATCTGTGGTTCTACATCCTTGGATTCGACCAACTGTAGATCATATAGTACTGTAGTACATATTTAGTTTACAAAAAACCCATATATAAGTGGACCTGTAGGATGGTGGCATACATGAAGATGACCATGATCCAAGTGCTGAAGTCCTTGTTGTGAGTTTGATAGATAGCATTGAACAATTAAGGTTAATGTTAGAGTAGCTGATGGATTTGATGACCAAGGATTAGAGCTCTTTATTCAAAGTGAAAAAGTAACGTCTTGGAAATAGCTTTAAATTTCTGTGAGATTCTACCATCAGGATGAGGGTTATGTGGAACATGTGTTACTCAATGCATGAGTTCTTCAAGCACCTCTTAGAACTTGCTTTTCCCATTCTTTCTTCTTGGGGCTGTTTAATCCCTGAGCCCCACCTTGCCTTCCATGTTATTGTATCTCTTAGTGTCACAGACTCTTCCTACTTCAAACCTTCCTCTTGACAACTTTCTCTTTTCTATAGTTCATTTGAAATGCTAAGAAGTCATTTTAGAAATAAAAGAAAGGATGGTTTATAAAGGTTTAAACCCCCTTTATCTTCTGAAAGTTTATAAAAATATACTTTTGGGGAATACTTAAGGAAAAGCAGTACTCTTACTAAATATTTGCTCTAGTTTATAGGTATTGTAGTAACAGCTATATATTTCTAAATTAAAATCTTAAAGTAATTTGCCATGTTTGCTGAATTATAAACCAGAAGAAAATAAGTTGAAGATATTAAAGGAATAGTGCCGTTATCGTTTTAATTTTGATTTTATTATTGTTTCATGTTTGGCTGTGCTGGGTCTTTGTTGTGGCGCAGGGGCTCTTCGTTGCTGCGTGGGCTTGCTTTAGTTGTGGCTCGTGGGCTTAGCTGCCGCGCAGCACATGAGATCCTAGTTCCCAGACCAGGGCTTGAACCTGTGACCCGTGCATTGCGAGGCAGATTCTTAACCACTGGACCAATCGGGAAGTCCTATATCGTCCTTTTTGAATTCTTCACCGTGGATATAATTTTACCCATCGATGACAAATTTGAGGGAAGTCTGCTTTTCTTCTGTTTATGGTGAACTTGAAAAGGAAAAGAAAATATCTGGTCATGTAAATGGTTTTAGAGACTTAAATAGGATTCTCTTTAAAAAAGAATGATTAAACTTTGCAAAATTATATTTATTACTAGTTTTAGGAGTTACAACTTAATTTTATTAAAATTATTCTCAGTATGTATTTACCAAAATTATTTTCTCCTATTGATTAAGTTTTTTTGCAGCACAATGGCACAGTTTTAAACTGTGTTATCATAGACATAATGAATTGTTTGCTAATTTCATAGCCTTATTTTGTCAGTAAATGTGCATTAGGATGACTGAATGTAATTCCACTTGGATGAAGTAAAGTTATTGCTTTTGGTTAACCTGACACCTTGAGCTTATATTCTTCAATCTGTTGACCTTTTTAATGATAGTGTATTTGACTATGTTTTTTTTTTAGGTGCTTAAAATACAGGAACAATTAGCCATGATACTTAACCTCACAGAGATTACATTTAAATAGAGAAATTGAACTGTTAAATATTGAATCATCTTCTGTACAGACAGAATATTTTAAGACTAATAGGTTGTGGGGTCACAGGTTGGAAGATAGACTTGGATGGTGAAGGAGGATGGAGAGAAGATGAGTTAGTCATTGCTCATGTTCAGAAATAAGCTTAAGAGTGTGGTGTTGTTTGTTTTTAAACAACTAGAGTGAAGAAAACATGGCTACTTCTTAATTATGATGGAATGACCAGAAAAACCAAACTGTAAATGAAGCAAGAATATAGTAGCTTTTAATTCTAGCTGTTTGAGGTGAGAAAATTAACTATACTAAGTCCAGATGTATGGCACCAGGAGGTTCAGAATACCTGGATTTTTTTTTTTGTCTGAGAAGACAGTAATTTAAGGGAAAGCCTTATTTATGTTTAGGATTCCTTTTAGGCATATTAGACCAGCATTGTTCATGGTGTGGAGTACATGACCTCTGTATTCTTGTTTGGAAATAATGAAAGCCTCTCCCAGCTTGAGTTGTGGGTTCCCTCCATCTTTTAGACTGATTTTATTTGGGGAAAGCAAAAAATGAAGTTTTAGATACCCACATACTTGGGTCACCTTTTCTAAATTTTAGTGTATTTGTAAATCAGTGTTTTATCAAGATATAAGTAGAACAGATTTTATTACTGATTCTAGGAGGTTCCCAAAGAGTTTTTCTTTTTTTTTTTTTAATGTTATTTTTAAGTAGAATCTTGAATGGCCCATAGTTTTATACGCTTAGGAATAAGGGTAATAAATTCAGGATGCTGATTTGTTGTCCTTCACTCTCTCAGTCCTGTCTGACTCTTTGCAACCCCATGGACTGTAGTGTTCCAGGCTTCCCTGTCCTTTACTCAGACTCATTTCCATTGAATCGGTAATGACATCCAACCATCTCGTTTTCTCTTGTCCCCTTCTCCTCCTGCCTTCAGTGTTTCCCTGCATCAGGGTCATTTCCAGTGAGTTGGCTCTTCTCATCAGGTGGCCAAAATATTGGAGCTTCAGCATCAGTACTTCCAATGAATATTCAGGATTGATTTCCTTTAGGATTGACTGGTTTGATCTCCTTGCTGTCCAAGGGATTCTCAAGAGTCTTCTCCAGTACCACAGTTCAAAAGCATCAGTTCTTCAGCCCTCAGCTTTCTTCATGGTCTAACCCTCACATCTATACATGCTGCTGCTGCTGCTAAGTTGCTTCAGTCGTGTCCAACTCTGTGCGACCCCATGGATGTTAGCCCACCAGACTCCCCTGTCCCTGGGATTCTCCAGGCAAGAACACTGGAGTGGGTTGCCATTTCCTTCTCCAATGCGTGAAAGTGAAAAGTGAAAGTGAAGTCGCTCAGTTGTGTCCGACTCTTAGCGACCCCATGGACTGCAGCCTACCAGGCTCCTTTGTCCATGCGATTTTTAGGCAAGAGTACTGGAATGGCTTGCCACTGCCTTCTCCGATCCATACATGACTACTGGATAAACCATAGCCTTGACTAGATGGACCTTTGTTGGCAAAGTCATGTCTCTGCTTTTTAATACGCTGTCAAGGTTTGTCATAGATTTTCTTCCAAGGAGCAAGTGTCTTTTAATTTCATGGTTGCAGTCATCATCTGCTTGTTGGTTTAAATCAATTGGTTTTCCAATACCTACAATCTACTTTGCTTAGTCTTAACTAATTTTTCATAAATGAGCAACAGTAATTATAGGAAATACAACTACTGCAACAGAGGTATAGCACTTTTGCTATTTTTTTCCTGAAATATTTTTTGTTGTTGTTGAAGTATAGGTGAGTCCCCAATATTGTGACCTGAGGTATTTTATCCAGTAGTCTAGATATAAATCTGAAGGTCCTATTTTTATATGATTTTGAACTTTCTGTGCCATCTTGAAATTGATATAAAGAATAGAGGAAATGTTATATGCTCTTTATATTGTGGAAAACAAGATCTCATTCTGTTTTTCTGGTACTTCATAAGTGCCATTTGCCGTCCTAGTATGGGTTGTCCTTGTTCAGAGATATTCTATGTCTATTAAAGGCCTCCTCTGTGGTGGTTAACCTATTAACCAGCAGGGCCACTGTCGCATCATTCTGCAGTCTGCCACTTCTTGACTAGCCCCTTGGCAGTAGTGCCTAACAGGGCAAGTCAGGTGCTTTCCTGCTGAGGGGTATGCCTTTGAGGACAGTTTAAATTATATCACCTCAAGAAATATAGTGACAAAAACTTACTGTAATGAGTTCAGGCCAACTCGATAGTCCCCACAAGACTGCCCTTACACTGGCTACAAGTTTGGGGATCCCCAGGGCCACCTTACTTCAGACCAGTCAGTTACTGATTCTGGGGTCACCCAGGGACTCCTTCAGATTTGGTAATTTGCTAGAAGGCCTTAAAACTCAGAAGAACACTATAGTGATGATTATGCTTTTATTGTATCAAAAGGACACAAGTTAAAACCAGCCAAAGCAAGAGTCTGTAAGTTTCACTCCAACAAGAGGATGCAGATCAAATCGGCCAAGATGAGAGCCTAAGCCTAGTAGGGCAAAATCTGGAGTGGCCCAAGTGGGAACCTTCTGGCTGTCTTCTCTTCAGGAGTCAGAGAAAGTGTTTCCTACTCCTGGCTAAGATGTGTGATCAGACTCAGAGTACTGCCAGCCAGGAAAGTTTGCACAAGCGTTTGGTGTCCAGAGTTTACCTTGCGAATCAGTGACATACTACCAGCATAGCTCCCCTTTAGTGAGTATTCAGTCCCTCCCAGAGGTTCAGGCTAATACACTTAGTCTCCAGTTACTCTGGAGGCTGGATCTGATGTGGCTTGTTTCGAACATCATAAATCATATTGTTAGACTTTTCAGTGACCAACCCTGCAGGCAAGCGAAGACACTGTTGTTAGGCAGGATATTCCAAGGGTCTACAAATTACCTCCCAGTAGCAGAGGGCAAAGGCCAGACCTCATTCTGGGTAAGGTAAATTCTTCAGTACATACCTGTTCAAACAGACGATGTATTTTTGAATGGGATCTGTTCTGCAATTTACCACACTGTCCCTTGTTTGAAAATGTTATATTATATTTTACACATAAAATTTGGTGTCCCTTTAAGTACATATTGCAAATTTTTGGTCTTTTCATTGTTGTCTTTCTCTAGTTTTTGTTCTTTTTATTGCGACACTCACACTAGCCTCTTAGGTAGTTTGGTTTAATTTTTTTGTATCACGTGTTTATGTGTAAGTATCCATTCTATCCATGTATTCCTTCCAAAAGTGCTTCAAATTCTTCCAGAATTAGTACGTCATGTTTTTCTACCCACAAAGGGAATACTCACCTATACTTTGTACCAGCTGCAGTCTGGAAAAACATTCTGGAAAACACTTTAGAAGAGGTTGCCCTGAGGTAAAAAAAAAAAAAGGAAGAATTTAAAAAACCAGGCTAAGGGAACTTGGGCCCTAGGCAGTGAGGAGCATTCAAAGATTTTTACATGTGACTGTGACACAGCAAATTGTTTCAGAAAGTTAATTCTAGCAGTAGTGAATCGAAGTAGTTTAGAGAGAGGAAGTTAGCCTACAGATAAGAAGACCAGTTAGGATCCTATTGTCCAGATTCACTTATCCCCACTGGCAGTTATGAAGGTAGTAAGGGATGGTTTGTAAGAAAATTATTAACTATGAATGATGGTTTTAGTATTTTTAAAAAGTCTTACCCCTTTAATAATGTATGTATACATTAGACCAATAGCTTTTAAACTTCTCTTACTTTTTTTTTTTATGTTTTCATCTTATACAGCTTCATGGGATAATATTGGGTTGGCCAAAAAGTTCACATTTGGATTTTTCCGTAACATCGTATGGAAAAAACCCAAATGAACTTTTTGGCCAACTCAGTACATTCCATGCATTTTCTGCCTGACCTATGCTTATCGACTTTTTTTTTTTTTAAGTCAGTCCTATCACTGTGCTATTCATTTCATTTTTATTCAGTACATGTTGGTTGAAGTGAGAGCTTACTCTGCACCAGATTACTGTAATAGATGCTGAAGATAAAATGATAAAAAGTGTGATTCCTGTCCTCAGCCCACAGCTCAGTTTGGTAGTCAGACAATTAAACAGGAACGTCTTGTGATGGAGGGGAGTGCAGTGTGCTGTGAGAGTGTGTTGATGGAGTATATGGAGTAGACACTAGGAGATATCTGGGAATGTGATAGCCTAGTTTAGAAAAGCCATCAAAAATGTGGACTCTGGAGCCAGAATGATTTTAGATTTTAGTTTCTTGCTTTGTGACCATGGGCAAGTTCTAAGCTTCACCTTTAAAATGGGGATAATTATGGTCCCTAACTTTATGAGATTGTTATGAGGCTAGAATGAATTAATATGGGTCTCTCATCTGCAGGAGATTGGTTCCAAGACCTCTGTGATGCTAAAATTCTTGATGCTTAAGCCCTTCTATAAAATAATGTAGTAGAATTGGCCCTCTGTATCTGCAAGTTCCACATCTGTGGATACAGAGAGCCAACTGCATATGTAAAATGCTTAGAGCAGTATCTGGCATATGGTGTTATGTGTGTTACCTCTTCCTTCTGCTCCTTCTGTTCTTCCCATCTTCACCCCCGCCCCCATGGATAATTAGTACTCAGTAAACATTTGTATAGAACTGTGGATGATAGATGAAATGGCAGTTACTTTTCTGTTCTCGCAGAAGGCTTTAAGCACCTCTATTAAGAGCACTGACTGTAAAATGAGTGTTTTATGTGTATTTAGGTCTGTAGCAACCAGAAGTCATAGACTGGTAGGCCCCAGAAGGATTCCCTTCAGTCCAGTTCAGTCACTCAGTTGTGTCCAACTCTCTGCGACCCCGTGAACCACAGCACGCCAGGCCTCCCTGTCTGTCACCAACTCCCGGAGTCCACCCAAGCCCATGTCCATGAAGTCGGTGATGCCATCCAACCATCTCATCCTCTGCCGTCCCCTTCTCCTCCTGCCCTCAATCTTTCCCAGCATCAGGCAGAATCTTTCCCAGAAAGACTAAGCTCATTTAAACCTTAAAAACTCTGTCTTTTAGTATATGTGCTGCCGAGGCGAGCACAGTACTGTCCTTCTGGATGAAGATGTGTGCTCCGGTTGGTCGTAGTGTTCACTGGTCTGGGCTGTCTTATGCCCCGTCCAGCGTAGGTTCACGGCCTGGTACCTGTAGGCATTTGAGCTTGGGACCTCCACACTGGATCTGACACAGCCCTTCCAGGAGAAAACTGATTGATCTCTTTTAAAATTTCAAACACTTGATAGAGTGACTGTCAATTATTGGCACTGAATGAATGTATGTTGATGCCTCATTCTGAGATTAAAAAGAGAAACTGGAAATCTGGCAAAAAGAACTTTGTCTCATGAGGGTGAGTTGGCTTCTACTTTGTGAAATTATGAGGGAATTTTGGTAGAAATAAGACGAGTGACTATGAAAAAAATAAACTATTTTCTAGAGAAATTTTGATTTTAGATTGTCTAACTTTTCAAGTGGGATTCACTAGAAGTTTTTTGAACTATTATGCTTAATTTTAATTTCAATAATATGAGTTAATGAAAGAACCAATGATCATGTTCCAGAAGTTATTGATATTTATATTTTGATTAGCTAACTTTAATGATATTGTTGTATAGGTGTCGTTGGTTAAAAAAAAACACAGAAATCAAGTCGTTTTTTAAAAAAAGAGCATGAATTTGGCTTAAATTTTTTAAATAATTTAATTTATACTTGGCTGTGCCTGGTCTTTGCTGCTGCAAGGACTTTTTCCTAGTTGTGGTGGGTGGAGGCTCTTCTCCAGTTGTGGTGCATGGGCTTCTCATTGTTGTGGCTTCCCTTGTTGCGGAACACAGGCTCTAGGGTGCAAGGGTTCCAGCAGCTCTGACATGTGGGCTCAGTGGTTGGGCTCCCGGGCTCTAGAGCACAGGCTCAGTAGCTGTGCACGGGCAGACTTGTTCCGTGGCATGTGGGGTCTTCCTGGATCAGAGATCGAACCCGTAACTCTTGCATTGGCAAGCAGATTCTTCACCACTGAGCCACCAGGGAAACCCAATATTGGCTTTTTGGTGAGCAAGAAAGGTGTTTTATAGAGTGATTTTTGCTATTAGAGGAGTATTTAAGGTACAGAAACATTGAATAATCTTTACCTAAATTAGGAGTTTATACTTTGAGGATGAAAAAGAATAAACAGTAGTATCCAGGTGAGTGGAAGTTTCCATTTTTGGGGGATTGGTAAAACTAAAACTTGAACTTTAGGAGAATTATGAAAGCACATTAAAAAAAGTCAGCAGATAGAAGCTACTGTATTGAGTATTCTCAGTTGAGGCTATGTGGAGGTATCTACCCAGAAAATATCTCTTGTGAGTAGAATAGTCCAGACCAGAAAGGTAGAGATAGTTTAATCTTTTGTTTAAGAAAAGAATTTTTTTTATACTATGATGAATTGATGTTGCCAGTTTGCATTCCCAATTTTACTGTAGATTTATTTCCATCTTTATTGTTACCTTAAGCTATCATTTTCCTTATTTCCAAAGGTTCTTTTCTGTGCTTTGTAAGTTTACAGTTTCTCTTTTGTTTCTCACGTTTTTAATTTCAAGCCCTTTTGTATTATCTTTCTCTGCTTATGCATTTATAATGATTTGGTTTCCAATTACTTTGTGATTCATAGATGTATAGTCTTTGTCAGTTGTACCAGTCTTTGTTAATGGAAAGTTACATGCCTTCTGCAGTGTGTTCAGGCAATGAGATACAATGCTCATAGGTAAGCACATTGAAGTCTTGTAAGCATTTGTGAAATACTGTCATGCTTTATTAACAACTGTTTGATACATTATTTTGGGGCTTCCCTGGTGGCAGATGGTAAAGAATCTGCCAGCAGTGCAGGAGACCTGAGTTTGATCCCTGGGTCGGGAAGATCTGCTGGAGAAGGGAATGGCTGCCCACGCCAGTATTCTTTCCTGAAGAATCCCATGGACAGAGGAGCCTGGCAGGCTGCAGTCCATAGCATTGCTGTTTTATCTACTATTTTACCTTTTATCTAATTATCTTCTAATTTTATCTAGTGGAAAATAATCAGGAAAATTGCAGTTCTGAAAGTGTATCCTAGGATCTTTAGATGAGATTGGGCATGTTGAGGGTGATATGGCCAAAGAAGTCCTAGGCTCTTTAGGATAATTTACCACATACTCCACTTCAAAGCTTCTCCCAAGGTTTTGTAGTTAAATATTTTTAAAGTAAAATATCTTAAAATTGTTTTTTTATTAAGTGATTTAAAAACCCAAATCTTAGGTAATTTAAATAGAACTGTGTTTCTGAATAAAAACTGACAGGGAGAAATGGCTGATTACATCATTGCATTTGTAGTTTTACTGTTAAATTAAATTTAAGGTTTTGTTTAGGCATATCGGCCTAGGTTTATATTATCATTGGATTCGTAGTATCTTGAATACTAACTGGTTGCTAGCATTGGTAGACAGTCAGGAAATACCTTCCTAATGGAAGAATGGATGAAATTTTATTTTTATTGAGATGTTATCATCTAATAAGATTTTCTAAGAAAAACTTAGCTCTTCTTACGTAACAAATAAGTGCAATTCATAAGTTTTACTTAAAAGAAGAGGAAAGAAGACAAGCTAACTTACAGGTATAGGACATTTTATCTTGGAATATAATATCAGAGGCAGATGGAGAGCAAAGTGAGTGTTAAACTTATCTGATGTTTAAGTCATTCAAATAAAACTTAGCCTTTCAAGCCATTCTATTTTAATTGAGTGTATTCAACCTCTTTTTGACTTCTTGATAACTATTCCTTTTTCCCTAGAAGCCGTGCCTAACTTAGACTCTTTCCTCAAAGACTGGTCATTTTACTTGTCAACTACTCACCTTTTCTGTGTTTAGTTTGCTCTACTTATAACCCTGGCTTCTCCATTTCTATGAAATTTTCAGCTCAGTGACACTTTCTTCTGATGTAGTCACTTTCACTTTGGCAACTTATCCTTGGCTATTACTCCTGTAATATTTTAGATTCAGATTTACTGCTTTCTAACCACAGCTGCCATCTTTAAAAACAGATGAGATGCCTCTTTAAGCCATTTCAGCAACTCTACCATCTGTGAGCCATCGACGTGCCTTCTTCGGCTATGTCTGGGTCTTGGTCTTCGTGGGTGTGGTCCTCTTCATTGGGTGTACAGCCTCAACCCCCAAGTGGCTCCTTCTGCTGTCTGTGGTTACTGAATTCTCTAGAGTTGCCCTCAGTTTCTTATGGTGGAAGTTGGTATCATTAATTTGTCACTTTTCTTTTTTTCTAATTAGTCATTTAGTGCAATAAATTTTCCAATGACACTGTTCAACTGTATCTGTCAAATATCCATCTACTGTATTTTCATTTTCATTGTTTGAAATACTCAAAGAATTCCTTTTGACTTCTTTTTATTCTTGAGTTATTTGGAAGTTGGTTATGGAGTTTCTGAACATTGGGGGATTTTCCGGATATTTTTCTCTTTTAATTAATTTAATTAATTTTAATTAATTTAACTGTGGTCAGAGAGCATACTTTGTGTGGATTTGACCTATATGGAAGTGTTGTTTGCACTTAAAAAAATAAATATATATATATTTTTTCCTATTGTTGGGTACAGTTTTCTATAAAATGTTAAATAGGTCAGGTTTCATTGTTGTAATAGTCTTCTATATTCTTACTGATTTTTCTCTCTAAGTGTAGTCTGTGAGTATTTTAAAGACCTCTTCACCCTTGCTGTTTGATTCCTAGTTCTGTCCTCCTCCCTTCCCTGCCACCCCTATATCTCCCCTTTTGTCTTTTTGTGTTTCAGTTGGGAAAAGTGCTATACTCTTTGAGTTCAGTGATTCTTTTCTTTGTTATATCCAGTCTGTTGATAATCTCATAGATTGTCATTCCCATTGATTAATATTCTTTTTCTTTGATATTATGTTTGTATTTCTTGGATTTCCATTTGTTCTTTTTTTTTTTAACTCTTTGCTGAAATTCCAATTTGCTCATTCATGTTTTCCTCTTTTCCTTTAAAATGTGAAGGTTATTTTAAAATCTTTGCTTGATAATTCCACAATAGGGGCCATCCCTGTGTTTTCTTCTGTTCATTACCTTATCTGTTGGAGGCAGGTCATTTTTTCTTCCTTTGTCTGTGTTTGTGATAGTTTTTTATTGGACACTGGGCATTTTTTTCTATATGAACAATAGGTACTGAGGTAAATGTCTTTGTGCTTAGTAATGTGCATACCTCTCCTCCTTTAAGTTTAGTAAGCTTCATTTGTGGGAGGTGGGGTTAGTGGGTGCTAATCTGTTCTGTGTTTGTGATCTGTTTGTATTGTCAGATGGTAAAGAATCCGTCTGCAATGTAGGAGACCTAGGTTTGATCCCTGGGTTGGGAAGATCACCTGGAGAAGGCAACAACTACCCACTCCAGTATTCTTGCCTAGAGAATTCCATGGAAGGAGGAGGCTGGCAGGCTACAGTCCTTGGGGTCGCAAAGAGTTGGATACGACTGAGTGACTTTCAGTTTCCCTTTGTATTGCTATATAGTTGTCTTCAGTGCTCCAAAGGCTTCAGGTTCCTTAGACAGATGGCTTGTTACCTGAAAGGCCTGGGGTGTCAGACGGGTTTGCTCCAGTGCTCCCGCCTCACGTGCAGCTTTCAGCAGACTCTGCTTGCCTGTGCCATGCAGTGTCTGTCTTTGTGCCCTTGCACTCTCCCTAATATGTCATCTGCTGTTGCTTGTCCCTCAGTGCCTGACTTGTGGGGACTGTAGTGTTTTCTTAACCTCAAGCCTTGGTATTAAGCAGACCCTGGGCACCTGAGTCTCAGGGATAGGTTTCCCATCAGTGGGCTGACCTCTTCCTCTTGGCAGCCGTTTTGCTTTGCACAGATGGAATGTTTTGGCAGGAGCAAGTTTTCCTGCTTTTTATCAGTGTAATATCCTTGGACCAAGGCTTTTCTGGACCCTTGTATAGCTGCAGACAGTTTTATCCTCAGATGGCCTTTATTTCCTATCAGGTATGGTCTGGGAAGGATTTTATGTCTGTTTGCAGCTAAGACGAGGCTTTGTCATCTTTCTTGCTCTGCTTGCAGTCTTTCCTGTGAATCCTAATAGAAACCTGAGGAATAGACCTAGTGAGTAGGTTTGGATTCCTCTTGTGTTCGGGGTTTTCAGGGATTCTAAACTGTTATCCTAACTCACACTTGGTTTTTAAAAATTGATCAGATTTTCAGGTTTTCTTTATACCTGCTTTTATGACTTCCCATTTTTCCTCTTATGCTCTTCCAAAAGTGAAAGATGTATTTCATCTTTCTTTGGAGGGTTTGGAATTCAGTTTACTTGGTTTCCTGAACACCTCAGTCTGCTAATGGCCTTAACAAAAGCTATGATTTTACAGATTGTCTGCTTTTTAAAAATTTATTGTCAGGTTAGACAACTTTCACATTGTAAGTAAAAGTGGAACTTTTCCATAAACCAGCTTTTTAAAGATAACCTTAAAAATGCTGAACACTTTCAGGAAAATGAATACAAACCTAAGGAATCGTTGGGGAGGGGACTTTTATAATGTGTTATTAAGTTAGTACTTATAGCTTGAGATAACATCTGCAGTAATAGTCTCATGTGTGAATTGAAGTATGCTATAACTCAGAGACAACAGTGAAAGTAATGGAAGTATATTGGTATATTAAGTGACTTAAGTATTGGGTCTAATGATAATGACACTGATGTATAGAAGATGCTCGTAATGAGTTTGGATAAATTTTCTTTCACAATTTATGACCCAAAAAAGCAATATTTTAAATTTAACATTATTTTACATATCTGATTTCTAATATGAATAATAAATGAATTATATAAGTGTTATATATATATTAATAAAATTTTTATCCCTAAAAAATAATTCCCTCCACTTCAAGAATTTTATCTTCCTTCGTATGTATCTTATTCATGTAGCACATGCTACAGTACACTTAAAGTCTGTTAGTTTTAAATGATGATTGGACCATGTATGTGGGCAGTTTCAGAAGTCTTTAGGGCATTTGTTTTAGAGAGTCAGAGACTTTCTTTGGTTATTTCCTTATTTTTAATTAAAGTCTAAAAATGTGTTCTGAATGAATTTACTTTGTTAGCTGTCTGAGTTGAAGCTGCTGCCGCCGCTGTTGCTGTTTGGTTGCTGAGTCGTGTCCGACTCTTTGCGACCCCACGAACTGCAGCACGCCAGGCCTCCCTGTCCTTCACTGTCTCCCAGAGTCTGCATCATGACCACTGAGTCGGTGATGGCATCCGACCGTCTCATCCTCTGTGGTCCCCTTTTCCTCTTGCCCCAGTCTTTCCCAGCATCAGGGTCTTTTCCAGCGAGTTGAAGCTAGTCGCTTAATTTCTGATGGCCTCAGTTGCATTTTCTGGTGAAATGAATAATAATACAAAATTCAAAATTATACACCTCATGAGGTGTTGTGTGTTTTGAATGATATCTTTATATATTAAGAACCAAGCACAAAAACACTTTATACTATAAAGTGTTTATACTTTATAAAGTGTATAAACTATATAAAGTATATAAACTTTATATAAAAGTATAAAGTGTTTATACTTTATAGTATAAAGACCTTTATAACTATAAAGGTCTTTTAATATATAATAAGTGATACTGTACATTATTAAGTAAAGAAAGAAATATTGTCTAGAGTAATCAACAGGGAGTAAAATGGGTGAAAACAAGGAATATTTCTTCTTTTGATCTAAGAAGTTTCATAGTCCCTTAAATTCTCTGATTCTTAAAAAGTTAGAATAAAATTAAAAAGGAAGTTACTTCCATTTCTGCAGGAGGTAGCATCATGTTATCTAGAGTCTTGTCAACATATACTTTATCTACACGGATAATCCAATATATGAATTGGAGAAATATGCTTTAAGAATGGAAAAGCTATGTTTATGTGTCATAAATGATGTACCTGCAGTAAAAGAACAAATTGTTTAACCTTTAAAAAATACTTTTTAAAAAGATGATTGTGGCATTTTGTTTTCATTGCTTCATTCCTCAGCAGGATTTGTGCTATGAATTTAATAGGTTATCTTTTCTTGCGTGATGAAGTACAAGATGTATCATTATTATACATCTTTTTCTTATTTGAACCTCTACCCATTAGTTAGTTCATTATAAAAAGTCAGTACTTTTAATCCATATCGAATTTTTACTTAGGCAAATTTCCTCCTGACATGGCTAGCTCATTTAAACCTATGAATGAATTAGAGATCAGTTTCACATCTGTCCTGAGATTTTTACCTGTTCTGCCAAACTCCAGGTCGTATGGCTCTAAGAGTCCCACTGCAGGCTCCCTACTGTCTTAATGTTACAGTAAGAGGAAAGAGCAAACGCACAAGAAAGAAAACACCAAGAGCCTACCGTTGAAAAAAATTGTGGTAAAATATACATAGCATAAAGTTGACTGTTTAGCCATGTCTAAGCATACATGTCAGTGACATTAAGGACATTCACATTGTCGGGTAACCATCGTTATCATGCATTTCCAGATCTTTGTCATCTTTCCATACTGAAACTCTGTACCCATCAAACACTAACGCCTCATTTTCCCCTCCCCCTCAGCCTCTCTGATTTCTGTCCCCATGAACTCGATTAAAGAACATTACAGTTTTAAGGAAATGTAAGTTATTCAAACTCAAATTGGTCTTAAAGCAGTTAGAAAGTAGGATAGCTCTTACTTTTCTTTGCTGAACTGCTTCCAGTCTAGAGAAATTGCCGATTTCAAGGACTGAAATGGCAGAGAAGATGAAGTCACAGTTTGGGGAGAGAACCACAGACCTCGTGGCATGTGAGACACACTGGGAATCTTGCTCGTCACTTTTGGAGTGCAAGTCTCCCTTTCAGTGTAGCAGCTTTAAGAGGATGTGATTGTGATGAAGGATTTTGATTGGATAACACACAGCAGATCCAAAATTTTGGTGGAATATATTTCAATCCTAGAACTCCCCTAAATGTTATGTCATTTGGCAAGACTCTGGGTAACAGAGTTTTTACCTGGCTCTGTGAAAGTATCTTCTCTTCTCTTTCCTAAGGTGCAGAAACCAGTGTTTAGGTCCTCCATCAGTGATGCACATGTTCAGTTTTTCAGAGTGATAAGTCTGTGGAAGAGAAGCATTTAAAACAGTTGTTCAGAATTAATTAGAGCATTGGGCCTATAACTCTGCTTTTCAGTGGATATGGCATTGAAAAAACTGTTGTTTGTATTTCATGGTGTCATTCCTTGCAGTGCAATTTTTTGCTTGAAAAAAAATACAATAAAGACAAAAAATGAGGCAAAAGTAGGACAGAAAGAAAGGTTAAATTTTCTGCTTGAGGTTTTGCGGGAAACACAGATAAAGCATTTTGAAAGTACAGTCCCCATGTGTGAGCTAACTTGTAGTTACAGATTCTCAGAGAATCTTATTCTTACTCCACCTATCCCCAGGCAAGATTTTCTGCTATCTTCCTTTGTGGATACAGTTATTTTTATTCCCTTTATTTATTACTTCCCAGAGTTTCTGTAGTCATTTTGGTTTTGGCCTCCTGTCTTGCTACATTTATGCTGGCTCAGCATGGTGAATTAAAAAATATGTTTTATAACTGGAAGTTGGTGCTTTTTTGCCCACCTTTGTAAGATAATGAGAGCTAGGGATGTAATGTACAACACAGTTAAGATAGTTAATATTGCTGTATGTTATATATGAAAGTTGTTAAGAATAAATCCTGAATTCTCATCACAAGGAAAAAATAGATTTTTATTTTGTATCTACACGAGATGATAGATGTTCACTAAGCTTATTGTTGTAATCATTTCATGATATATGTAAGTCACATCATTATGCTGTACACCTCACAGTTATACAGTGCTGTATGTCAGTTATATCTTAACAAAACTAGAACAGGGAAAAATATATTTTGAATATTTTACCATCATTTTGGTTGTTGCAGTTAGGACTATTGTTTGAGATATCTAGCCTGCCATGGAATGGAAGTCTTCATATATTAAAAAAAGAATCTTACAGTATATTAGCCTAGATCCCTCTGGATCACCCTTCTCCCCCATTTTGTATTTCAGTTTTTAAAGCTTATGTATTAAGTTCTTATAAAGCTTAGAAAAACTCTAAAAACTTTAAAAGTGATTTTTTGTGTTGATTATTATATTTGTAAAAATATATATGTTTATTTTATAGCTACTTGAAGGAAATTTTGCCAAAGAAGTCAGCCATGAAATGGATGGACTTATTTTCCAGCCCACTGGAGTAAGTATATTTGTGTGTATGTGTGTGTATGTATACATGTACATGTATCTATGTATATCCATGTATACACATGCATGTATATATAAAGTACAGTTTTCTTAGATATGTCTACTTAGGATTGATTAGTGCTATAATCAGCTTTTCCTTAAAACAAATGGTTCATTATAAAATAAAGTATTTCCTTTATATTAAATATATATTATAGCAAAATGAATAGTTGTTTGCTTTTGACTTATCTTAGGAGATAAATACAGCTGATCATTTTATTTTTTAAGGAAGTTATTAGTCTTTTATTATAATTAGTTTTCTTACTACTCTTGCAAGATGAACATTAACTTATGTTTCTTTACTAGAAATCTACCAATAACCTTATGTAAATAAATGATTATTTCTTTCTGTAGCCCAATATATCTTGTAAGTATTAATTATTTTTAAAACTTCATTTTGTCATGGATGAGTAAAATTCAGAGTTATCAATATTTGAAGAAAAACACAGTTCTTTGCGTGTTTATTCCACGTCAGATTACTGAAACTAGCGGAAAACCTTTCACCAGCGCAATGGTCAGATCATATATTTGGAGTTAATTCTCTTTTACTCTGTGGTAAGATCTCTCATCCTCCACACTATTGACATTTTTGGCCCCATAGTTCTTTGCTGTGTGGGGCTGTCCTGTGTGTGGAAGGGTGTTTCGTAGCGTCTTTGGTCTGTACATATCAGATGCCAGTGTTACCTCTCCCTCTCACCCCCCCAGGTTGCGACACCCCAAAATACATATCTTCACTGCCTCCTGTCCCCTGAAAATACATACATTCACTGCCTCCTGTTCCCTGAAGATACACATGTTCACTGCCTCCTGTCCCCTGAAGATACACACGTTCACGGCCTCCTTCCCCTGAAGATACACACGTTCATTGCCTCCTGTCCCCTGAAGACACACACACTCACTGCCTCCCGTCCCCTGAAGACACACACACTCACAGCCTCCCGTCCCCTGAAGATACACACACTCACGGCCTCCCGTCCCCTGAAGACACACACACTCACTGCCTCCCGTCCCCTGAAGATACACACATTCACGGCCTCCTTCCCCTGAAGATACACACATTCACGGCCTCCCGTCCCCTGAAGACACACACACTCACGGCCTCCCGTCCCCTGAAGACACACACACTCACGGCCTCCCATCCCCTGAAGACACACACAGTCATGGCCTCCCGTCCCCTGAAGACACACACACTCACTGCCTCCCGTCCCCTGAAGACACACACAGTCATGGCCTCCCGTCCCCTGAAGACACATACACTCACGGCCTCCTGTCCCCTGAAGATACACACACTCACGGCCTCCTTCCCCTGAAGACACACACATTCACGGCCTCCCGTCCCTGAAGATACACACACACTCATGGCCTCCCGTCCCCTGAAGATACACACACTCACTGCCTCCTGTCCCCTGAAGATACACACACTCAATGGCCTCCTTTCCCCTGAAGACACAAACACTCACTGCCTCCCGTCCCCTGAAGACACACACACTCACTGCCTCCTGTCCCTGAAGATACACACACAGTCACGGCCTCCTGTCCCCTGAAGATACACACACTCACTGCCTCCCATCCCCTGAAGATACACACACTCACTGCCTCCCGTCCCCTGAAGATACACACACACTCACGGCCTCCTGTCCCCTGAAGATACACACACACTCACTGCCTCCCGTCCCTGAAGATACACACACAGTCACGGCCTCCCGTCCCCTGAAGACACACACACACACTGCCTCCTGTCCCCTGAAGATACACACACTCACTGCCTCCTTTCCCTGAGGACACACACAGTTACGCCCTCCTGTCCCCTGAAGACACGCACACTCACGGCCTCCCGTCCCCTGAAGATACACACACTCATAGCCTCCCATCCCCTGAGGATACACACATCACTGCCTCCCGTGCCCTGAGGATACACACATCACTGCCTCCTGTCCCCTGAAGATACACACAGTCATGGCCTCCTTTCCCTGAGGACACACACAGTCACGGCCTCCTGTCCCCTGAAGATACACACACACACAGCTTCCTGTCCCCTGAGGATACACACATTCACTGCCTCCCGTCCCCTGAAGATACACACACTCACAGCTTCCTGTCCCCTGAGGACACACACAGTCACGGCCTCCTGTCCCCTGAAGATACACACACTCACAGCTTCCTGTCCCCTGAGGATACACACATTCACTGCCTCCTGTCCCCTGAAGATACACACACTCATGGCCTCCTTTCCCTGAGGACACACACAGTCACGGCCTCCTGTCTCTGAGGACACACACACTCACGGCCTCCTTCCCCTGAGGACACACACACTCACGGCCTCCTGTCTCTGAGGACACACACTCACGGCCTCCTCCCCCGAGAGGCAGACTTGCCTTCCCTTGAGAACCTGTGCTCTGTGGGTAGTGCTTCTCAAAACTGTGACCTGTGGACAAGGCGGCATTAACACCACCCAGGAAGTTGTTATACATGTCACTTACCCCAGACCTACTGATGAGAAACACTGGGAAATGGAGTCCACCAATTTGTGCTTTAGCACGCTCTGCAAGTGACTCTGGTGTGTGTTCAAGTGTGAGAACCACTGCTCTTCTAGGAAAGAGTTGCCTTTTATGTGCTCCTCCTTGTCATAAGCTGCATTTTGCCTTCACTCTCTCCTTAGAAATAAGGGTGTGAACTAATTGTGAAGTTATGTAGAAAGACATCAAACTAGGTACCTGGGGTAAAGGGAAGGGGACTAATATTTTCAAACATTATGTATTAAATACTATAGTGTGTATGCTTTACTATTTAGTAAAACTGCACATTTGGTAGTATGTGATTGGCTTCTGTCTTCATCCCGCTTGTGAAGCAGGTGGAGGGAAAAATCTTATGTCGTCAAAGGAGGAGATGGAAGAGAGTTAGAGGCTGGGGACAGAAATGTAGAAAGTTTTAGGAAGATAGAGTTTAGATCTTTGAGTTCCAGTATTTTAAAGCCTCATCTCCTTGGACTGAAAGAAGTAAAATCTAACTATAACAGGAATTAGGATGTCTCATTCTGTTAATAACCTCATGATTCAGACCCATGCATGATTTTTACCCAGTCTGTTGCCAGTACCAGATCTCCCTTTTCACCCCCTCGCAGCCTTCTCAGTACATATCTATTCCATATGTTATGTAGCCCATTCTGGGGGACCCGACAGGAATTGCTCTGCCTTCCTGTCCTTCCCCACAGGCACTTCACATTCATTCTTTATTAATTTCACCTACTTTCTAGTTTTCAAAAAGGTTGTTTTCTGCTCTCCTATTTTTCCTTTTGTACTGATACCTCTTTCCTGTAAATCCCGTTTTAGCGAAGTTTCAAATCAAAGTGGATATAAATGCACGTGTTTAATCCACCACATTTATCAGAAGTCCTCCAAGCTTCTCACAATGTGGTATTGCATCTGTTGGCTTCCTTGAGCCAACAATTCAAGTAAATGAAGAAAGGGACTATTTTGAATGACCAACTTAGCAATTTGAGGGAGGCTACAGTGAGCAGAGAGAAGGTGCTGGTCAGGGATGGACAAAGCTTGACTTTTATTAATAATGTTCAGTCTGTTCTCTAATGCTACAGAAATATTCCAGAGGCAAATGAAGGGTGGAAAACTTGTGTAAAAACTCCTGGCCTTCATTTGTTTGGTGCTAGTTACTTGAAACTGGGGTCTCCCTGGTGGCTCAGATGGTAAAGAATTTGCCTGCAGTGCGGGAGACCTGGGTTTGATCCCTCAGTTGGGAAGATCACCTGGAGGAGGGCATGGCAACCCACTCCAGCATTCTTGCCTGGAGAATCCCCATGGACAGATAGGCCTGGCAGACTACAGTCCATGGGGTCGTAAAGAGTCAGACACGACTGAGTGACTAAGCACACACGCACACTTACAACTTAGCAAGGAGTTAATTCTGCTTCATTACAGTAATTATAGTGAGGGGACTGCAGTCGAATAAAAGACAGAAGGTATTACTAGTGCTAAAAAAAAATCCTGGCAAAATATTCAAGAAGACTGACAGAGGTACCTATATTAAAGTGATGATTCTGTAGAGGGTGAAAACCCCAAGCACCAGCTTAGAAGAAAGTTCATTCATGTTTTGATTTAATGTTCTGTTTTTCAGAGACATTACCTTGTAACACATCCAGTATTGCACTTAGTTTATAACTTTTATTAGAAAGAAAACAAGTAAACCTAATTGATGGTATATTGAGGAAAATAAAGCTTAGGATATTTCTTTTTTTTTAATTAATTTTTTTAGTGAGGGATAGTTGCTTTACAGAATCTTATTGTTTTCTGTCAAACCTCAGCATGAATCAGCCGTGGTTACACATACGTCCCCTCCCTTGTGAACCTCTCCCGTCCCCCTCCCCTTCCCACCCTCTAGGTTGGTGCAGAGCCCCTGTCTGAGTTTCCTGAGCCACACAGCAAACTCCTGTTGGCTCTCTATTTTACACATGGTGATGTGAGTTTCCATGTCACTCTTTGCATACATCCCACCCTCTCCTCCCTTCTCCCCATGTCTATAAGTCTTTTCTCTATGTCTGTTTCTCCATTGTCACCCTGTAAATAAATTCTTCAGTACCATTTTCTAGATTCCATATATGTGCTTAGAATACAATACTTATCTTTCACTTTCTGACTTACTTCACTCTGTATAAGAGGTTCTGGGTTCATCCACTTCATCAGAACTGACTCAAAAGTGTTCCTTTTTATGGCTGAATAATATTCCATTGTGTGTATGTACCACAACTTATTTATCCATTCATCTGTCAATGGACATCTACATTGCTTCCATGTTCTAGCTATTGTAAATAGTGCTGCAATGAACAGTGGCTTCAGATTACATTACAAAGCTACAGTCATCAAGACAGTATGGTATTGGCATAAAAGCAGAAATATAGACCAGTGGAACAAGATAGAAAGCCATGCACCTATGGGTACCTTATTTTTGACAAAGGAGGCAAGAATATACAATGGGGCAAAGATAGCCTCTTCAATAAATGGTGCTGAGAAAACTGGACAGCTCCATGTAAAAGAATGAAATTAGAGCACTTGCTAACACCATACAAGAAGATAAACTCAAAATGGATTAAAGACCTAAATGTAAGATCAGAAACCATAAAACTGTCAGAGGAAAACATAGGCAGGACACTCGACATAAATCAAAGCAAGATCCTCAATGACCCACCTCCTAGAGTAACGAAAATAAAGACAAAAGTAAACAAGTGGGACCTAATTAAACTTAAAAGCTTTTGCACAGCAAAGGAAACTATAAGCAAGGGAAAAGACAGCCCTCAGGATGGGAGAAAGTAATAGCAAATGAAACAACTGACAAAGGATTAATTTCCAGAATATTTCAAGCAGCTCAAGCAACTCAATACTAGGATATTTCTTTTTTTTTATAAAGAAGTGTATCGGTATCTGGTATTCACTGAAACACAGCAGTCATTAATTATCAGGAAAGTCTCAATTTTTAAAATAAGTAGGTTAAATTGTATTTATAGAATTATAGAAAATTGAAGCTGAAAAGGTACTTCTAAAAGGATTATCACTTCTAAGCCCACTGGTTTCAAAACATGAAGTTCTAAAGTTCTAGATTTCTGTGGGGGACCATGTACAAGTATAGGTTACTACGTAAGCATTCTGTTTACATGTTTTGTTTATAGGCATTCTGTTTATATCATGACAGCCCTGATTTATTTCTTTTATATATTGTACTTCTGGATGATTGTGTTTTAGAAAGGGCTTCATCTTTGTAAATACCATTTGAATCAGCTACTTTTTTTAAAGGTCACCAGTGATCTTTCTTCCTTACCAAATCAAGTTCATCTTCAGCCTTTTTCTTGCTGGATTATCTAGTGGTAGTCTGTACCTTCCTTACAGTACTCTGATGTGGCTTCTGAAACTTCACACACCCCCGATTCCTTTCAGTCTCATGCAGTTTCTTCTCCATCTCACTCAAGGTCTCCGTCTTCTACTAGTTATCAGAGTTCGGAGTTTCTAAAGGCTCTGTATGCTGGACCTTCATTTTTTCTCAAGCTCCACTCTCTCCCTGGAAGTCTGATTCGCACCCATGGCTCGATTATCTCTCATAAGCCTGTGACTCAGTTTTTATTTCTGTTAAAGCTCCAGATTTGTTTATCTAATTGCCTACCCTGGTATCACCTTTTCAGTTTCTCAAAAACACCAGAAATCCAACGTACCTTACACCTGAACTCCATCTCTATTCCCCAAACAACAAACCAACATACAGACTACACAATGATCTTTTCCTGACATTTCCTCTCTCAGTTGCTTAAATGCAGTTACTTGAGTGAGAAATCTAGATGCCATCTTGACACCTTCCACTCTTTTATCCATCTGATCCATCTCCAAGTCTTGCTTTTGCTCCTAAATCTCTCTTAAATTATTCCCTTTTCTCTTCATTACCACCACCACACTCCAGTCCCACTTGTCATTCATTGCCTTTTGCCTAGACCACTGCAGCAGCATCCCAACTGGTCCTGCAGCCTCCACTTTATCATCCTCCTGTCTTCATCATACTGCATTCAGAGTGATCTTCTTCCTGTATCTCTAGCAATTTTTCCCTTGCTTTTATGTTAAAGACCATACCTAGATTTGAAGCCAGCTTACTCTCTTATCACACGCTGCCTTTTTGTTTCCCTCTGTGTTTTGCTGATGTGAAAATAACTGATATTTTTATTTAAAGGTGACAATTATATTACTTTATTCATCAACAGTGTTTTAAATAAATTGAAGTATGTTATATATTTGCTAAAATATTTAAATATTTTGAGAAAAATGGGTATTTTCTCCAAAGAAAAAATTGACTGTTTATTTTAATATAAACCTCTATTCTTTCTAAGTGTTAAGGCTCAAACTTTGATCATGCTGAGGTGATGATTTTTAAACAGAAGTATCTTCAAATTGAATTTTCCATCTGGTTATAGTCTACACCATAAACCAAATAGGTTCTATTAGACTCTTACATATAAGGTTTTCAGTTTTATGATTTCACTGACATTTTGAATTGCTGATCTTTTGCGGTTTGTCACCTAAAAATGAATATTTTAAGGTGGCCATTTGGCATTTTAATATGCTATAGGTAGTAGATCTTTTACTTGACAGATATTAGATCTTTCAAGTTAATTTACAAAGTTGATAATGCTTATTTGTTTAAAGCTTTTGCAAGAGAATTTTAATAATTTATGTAGCATAGTAAATTTTTATTTGTAGTAGTAACTGATTAATTAATAACTGTTTAAAAATTGTATTTGATTTTACTTTTGTCATCTGGAGACACATTTCTAGATAAGAATTTTTGTGCCATTAATAATCCCTCACTATGAAATAAAAACAGGATTATATGCAATCAATTGCAAAATAGACATGCTAGTAAAAACTTAAAATCTTTTCTTTGATTATAAAAGACTTTTTCTTGTTTTGCTGCCAGCTATATTGTGATTAGTAAACCATATAATTGTTTCTATGTTGAATCTAGAGTATTTATTCTCAAGCAGTAGTGATAGAATTGTTTGTTTTTTGTGTTTTCATCACTATCTTGATTTTATGTATGGTGGGTCAGTTTGATTTTATGTTTCTCACATTAATCAGTTTGCATGTAAATTGAGTCAGCTTTGATTTTAAAGATTGCTTTCTTGTGAAATATTAATGTTTTTATTAAATCTTTACTACTGCCAGGTATATTGAATGTTATGGATAGATTGTAAAATGAAAATTGGAATTAGTTTAATGTCTTGTCTTGAAGTACATGACGAATTAGAGTGGTTTTCCTCTGTAGCAGAGATGATGTTACCATGGTGAGAGCTTCTGTTGCCATGACATTTGCTTGCATATTTTGATAGGTCTTCAATTGAAGAAGGGCTCTGTTTCCTGGCAGACTGGAAAAGTGTCATTCTATCCTTTCCCCCCAATATATTATTTTTTATTGAAAAATATATAATTTCCAAAGAATTATAATAGTGAACTGCCAAGGAAGAAAATGCACGTTAGTATTTTTAATTTTTTTTTTTCTTTTTCAACTTTTGGAACACAGCAAAATATTCTTAGCTTGCTTTTTGTTTAAGGAGAAAAAAAGCATATTATTGTTTTAGCTTTCTTAATAAATAAAACATTTGCTCTTCCATCGAATTTTGTTGACAAAATAAACAGCTAAAGGTAAATAATTTGTAATCAGCCTCTGCTAGATATAGATATGTAATGTTACTGTACAACATAAAAACACTGCTAATGATGATATATTGGTAGCAGAGAAAAGGAGAAGTAAACATAAATAAGGACTTCACAAAAATGAATAAGTGAATTCCAAGAGGGTAACTATATAAAGTGCAAAATCAATTTTCATATAAATGATACATATTAAACATAATGATTTAGGGATAGTTCTTTTTAAAAAATAATTTATGTTTAACTTTGAAATATTAATGGTAGATATTTTTAAAATTATGTTCTACAGTGATATATTTTTAATTTTAACCAGATAATACACTTTAACATGCAATAAGAAAAATATGGAGAAGAAAGTCTCCTTCTCACTCTCCTCCCCTCCCTCAGTTATCTTCTGTTGTGTTTAACTTATCTTCACATAGTTTTTTTTATGTATTTATAAGTAAATATAAATTTGTTAATACATTTTTATTCCCACTCCACTTTTCAAGGAAGGTAGCACATTATTTTGCACTTTGCTTTTCAGAATTTGTCCAGCCATATATTTTAATGTATATTTTGTCAGTGATGTAATTTGAGCATCTTGGGATGTATTGGAATCAGCAGAAGGCTAGGACTTGTTACTGACACCCCCATCCCTTATGCTTATGGCAGTTCAGACTTCTAGGAGGAAATACTTAAAAACATAACATTTTGTCAATTTAGAATAAATTTTCCTTTCATCGTCAAAGTTCACTGAGAACTTCAGTGGGGCTTTTTGCTAGTAAACTGGTTAGATTTATAAAAGTGCAAATTGAAGTATACTATAATGAGTACATCTTTACACCAGCTGTTTCTTCTGCAACAAACTGTTCTCTTCCTTTCTGTATTACTCCCATTCAGCCTTTGAATATCAAATTAGGTGTGGCTTCCTTGGGGAAGCCTGGATGACTTGGTGAGCCTGTCTCTCCCCTGTGTTCTTACAGTGCTCTTCCTCATATCAGTACTAGGAGCAGAGATAATTGTTTTAATGATATGCAGCACAAATTAGCAAAAAAGAAGGGTAACGTACTGGATGAATAAAGTGACTAGGCTGCAGATATTACTCGTATCTAGAGTTTGGTCCCCTGTCAGTGGATGACTTTTATTCGGATTTGTGTCCACCAGAGAAGAGGAGAAACACTGCGAGAATCTGCTGACTTACCAGATGGCAGTAGTCTTGGTTATTAAGGCAGAATTAATCCTGAGAAATTTTTGTAATATGTTGGCTCTTGTGTTTAATCGAGTAGGTGACTACTGTATTGCTGAGTAAGAAGTAATAAAAACGGATAAAGGCAGGGTTTCTGCCCTTAAAGGGCTGACACTGTATGAAGAAAGTTGGCCCAGCAGCAAGGTGAGGGACGTGCAAACTGATGGAGTGGCAGAGGCACTGTGGCGGGTCCAGGCAGTAGGGGCAAGGTGCACTGGGAGATGGGCCTGTGCTGCAGATGGGACAGGCTTCTTGGTTCACCGGTGCCTGAGTGGGAGAGGGGAGGGAAGTGCTTTAGGTGCTGAAGTTCACTTTGTTGTCTGAGTGCCCTCTTCCCAGTAGCCAGGGCTTTGCCAGTTGTTTGTCCCGCCTACTCACCACTCCACGCAAAAGAGGCTAAAAGTAATTAGAAAACAACTGACTTAAAATTGGTTCCTTTTGAAACAGTTTTGTATCATGAAACCTTCCAACCCAGTCTTCCATTATTTGCTTTTGGACAGATTTTATATATATAATTTTTTTTTTAAATAATGGAAAGGTTTCTGTGATTTGGGCATTTTTTTTTTACAAAGTTGGACTATTCTGGTTATCAGTTTCCTTATCTGTAAAACAAAGGGAGTTTGCTGCATGCATATTTAAAAAACAAGAAGCAAGAAGAAATTAATTAGACTTGTGAATCAGATAGTAAAAATAGGAATATGAAGGTATTTTGAGTAATTTTTCCACCCTGAATAATCCAAGACACTGCGTGAATTCTCTAATATTAAATTTAACCCTCAAATCACAACTTTACTTTCGATAAGGTAACAAACTTTTATAAGTAAACGAGAAATGTCAACAAACTTTTGAAAATGCAGTTCTCTTCTTCCCTTGCTTCTATGATAGCTCTCCCTACTGGTTGCTACCAACTTTGTGACTTTTTAGAAATGAAATGCCAAGTGGTTGTCTTGAGTGATTTTTTTTTTAGGTGATGAACTCTTCCCTCTATATCAATAAGAACAGCCTATAGTACCAAGCTAATTTAGTCTCAGAAAACTTGAGCAAACTTCCCCTCAACTCAGGTATATTTGTGGTCTCATTGCCTAGAACTTCCTTGTAACCTTATTATTCTTCAAAATTCAGTTCATGCACTTTTACTCAAGAAAACTTCCTTTACTCCCGCTCCCTGATTTTGGTGTTTCTCTGTTCTTACTCAGCAGCTTTGTTTATGTTCATTTGAGCACCTCTGTAATGCTCTTGGAGTTTATATTAAAAGTCTCACTGTGGTTGAACTCAGTTCCTTGAGAGAATTTGTATCTTTCCCATCTAGTAAGGTACTGGGTGCATAGTAGGTAGTTAGTGTTAAGGATTTTTCTTCCATACAAGGTATTTATGTGTCTTATTTTGCAAAACAGGTATTTATTATTTGCATGTCAGTGAAACTTGGGCAAAGGATATAACCAAGTTGCTAAATCTAGAACTGTTTTGCTTTTCTGTCCAGTAGAATTACCAAAGAGGATTTTTTCTGCTTCTTTTAAAACTAAATGCTAGAACAACAACAAAAATAAAACTAATATATGGTAAGATCAGGGCTGTTTCTTAGCTTCAGTGTAGGGCCTGGAATATGTGTTATGATAAAGAAACTGCTCACATTTAATGAGTGGAATGAGTAGCATGGACTGCAAAGTATTTAAGGTGTCTTTGGTCTACATACGCTGTCGTTAGACCAGCAAAATGCTATTATTACATTTTTCTAAGGGAGAGAGATGAAGCCCAGACTTGGAATTTACTTAAAATCATGAAGTTAGTAGAGGTAAAGAAGAGCCAGATGTCTTGTCCTCTATGTTGTTATTACTGCTGGCTTCCTTTAGGTCAGAGTTTCTCAACTTTGGTACAGTTGACGTTTTGGGTTGGATAGTTCTTTGTTGTGGGCAGCTGCTCTGTGCATTGCAGGACGTTTGGAAACATCCCTGCCTCTGCCCACTAGATGGCAGGAGCTCACCCTTTCCTCCCCAGCGTGACCACCGAACATGCAGGCGTTGCCAGACATCCTCTGGGGGGTAAGACCGCTCACTGAGAACCGCTGCTGTATACACCTATGCCCCCGTTTTGTCTTCCTCTCTATCTGAGTTTTAGAGGATTTCTTTGGCACATGGCCATCCTCTACCTCTAAGCCAAGATCTGCTCTTATTTGGTAAACACTTGCCAAACATCTTACTTGTTTGCCTGACATTTGCTTTCATTACTTTTTTTTTTTTTAAAGACAATAGTGGACATCTTGGGTAATACTGATAATTGCTTTCAGATACAATCTGTGTAATTTTTTATTTGACAATTCACCTGGTAAAATCAGATTTGTTTCTATAAAACTGAGTATTATATGTATCAGTTTCAGGTTAGATGCATGAGACTGGGTGCTCAGGGCTGGTGCACTGGGATGACCCAGAGGAATGGGATGGAGAGGGAACTGGGAGGAGGATTCAGGATGGGGAACACATGTACACTCATGGCTGATTCATGTCAATGTATGGCAAAAACCACTACAATATTGTAAAGTAATTAGCCTCCAATTAAAATAAATAATTTTTTAAAAAAATGAAAAAATAAATATACCTTTGATAATTATTTTAATCTAGATGCATGCTGGTGAATTTAATGAAATTAAAATGCATTATGCCCTAATTACACATGGTAAAACGTAGCTTGGAAGAATGTTTTTGTACCTTTGTTTATATTCAGCAAGATTCTGTATTTCAAGCTTGATAACTCACAAATATTTATTTTTAAAAGTCTTAAATCCCTGTATTATGTAATATCTTTTCACTTATTATTTTGAGGAACTTGAAAGAAGGATGTTTTAATGGTTATTGATATACATAGTCTTTTATGAATAGTGATTTGTCATTTCATAATCTAAAATATTCTGTTTAAACATAAATATAAATATGTACTTGTGCTAAGTTGTTTCAGTCGTGTCTGTCTCTTTGTGACCCCATGGATTGTAGCCCACCCAGGCTCCTCTGTCCATGGAATTCTCCAGGCAAGAAGACTCGAGTGGGTAGCCATTCCTTTCTCCAGGGGTTCTTCCCAACCCAGGGATCAAACCTGGGTCTCCTGCATTGCAAGCAGATTCTTTACTGTCTGAGCCGCCAGGGAAGCCCACATTTAAAAATACTTGAGACTAATGTTTTAAAATAAGTTAAAAATGTATCACTTTATTATTTTTATTATTTATCAACTATTGAGCATTTTATTAATTGTTTTGCAGGCATATGATTAGACATGATTTTGCTGAAGTAGAATTTATATTCTAATAGAAATTTAAATATGTCTTACTCATGGAAATTGTTTTGCTTTTGCATTTATTTTCAATAATTGAGAACTGCAATGTTTTAAAAATATAGTTTTCTAAAAATTTTTATCAGGCATTTCATTAACTTTCATAAAACTGCTTTGAAATTCTCAGTCATGTCAAATCTAGTATTTCAGATTAACATAAATGGTTTGGTATAGAGTCAGATGAGGAATGGCTAACACTTCTGAACTATTGCTTTGTAACAATGGATAAGTTAGTGTATCTATTCTCCATTTGATGATTTCCAGAGAGAAAAATGTAAAGGATCCTTAGTATCTATTTTACAATTAGCATTATGTTAAAATTATTTTTAGAATTAGTTATTAGTTACCCATTATAAAATATTTTGGGAGTTTCCAGGTGGTGCTAATGGTAAGGAATCTGCCTGCCAGTGCAGGACACATAATAAGACACAGGTTTGATTCCTGGGTCAGGAAGATCTCCTGAAGAAGGAAATGGCAACCAGTGTTCTTGCCTGGAGAAGCCCATGGACAAAGGAGCCTGGTGGGCTACAATTCATAGGGTTGCAAAGATTTGCACATGACTGAAGTGACTTAGCAAGCAAGAATATTGGCTGTACAATCCTAGCTTTAACATTTCCTAGATTTAAGAACTTAGATTGGTATTGGTTTCTAAGTGTTCTCATACTAGTCATATGAATAGATAAGGAACAGAAGTAAATGATGGTTGGTTTGTAAGTATGACATTCCCTTGGCAGAGGTTGTAAGTGGGGTTGGTGTGGGATGCTGACACTCCTTTCTGCCCCTCAATCCTTTTTTACCTTTCACCACTATAGGGGACTACTCTTGCTACTAAAAGGTCTCTAATGTTTCTGTCAGATAGACTTTATTAGAAGACAGGCTAAATTTTTAAAATTATTTTCATTCATGGAATCATAACTGGAAAATTTAGTGATTTTAACGTTTAAAAAATATTTATATTCAGTAAGTATAGAGAGATTTATCTGTGATCATCCTGAAGGATATGTGTTACTTGAATGAGCCTCAGGGCAAATAAATGTATGAAAACTCTCCACTGAAATGTTATATATTTGATTTTATATTTGTTCAGGTTTAAATACAAGACTTAGGAAAATGGCGTGTATTATGTTACTACAGAGAAAATATTTTTCTATCAACTCCAGTGATTGTCTTTCTTTAGCAAAACTTGATACACTAAATTTGTCATTATATGGACTTCTTTTCAAATAAGTGATCCTGTGACTAGGGTTTTTGCATGTTTTAAATTTCTAAAAATCTGTTAGAATGCAGTTGACTTGTATTTCTAAAAATTAGTAGTGATAACACTTAGCAGTTTTTCCTTCCTATTTTTCTCATAATATGGCCTCACTGAATTGACATACTTTCCTCTCCTTCAGGGGAGTCTATATTTTTCTACCCGAGTGTTTTGCTCATATTTACTTTCTGCTGTAAGTCTGTGTTAGTGAATATTACTCATTATTTGAAGCTCACAGTGTTCATTCCTCTTTAAGTACATAACTACCCAAGTAAAATATTTTTCTTTTTGCTGTGTTCCTAGAATACATTTAAAACATTTTTTCCCCCATTCTGTAGTCTCTTTAATTACATAGGTAGTATCGTTCAACCATTTCCACAACTTTTTTACATCACTGCAAACAGAAGTTTTATAACCATTAAGCAATAACTCTCCTTCTGCCCAATCCATCCATCCCTCCTCCCCTACTGCCTCCATCCACTACTCCTGGTGCCTCAGATCTACTTCCTGTCCCTGTGAATTTGCCTACTGTGGGTATTTCTTTTCTTTTTTTTTTAATTGGAGGCTAATTACTTTACAATATTGTAGTGGTTTTTGCCATACATTGACATGAATCAGCCATGGGTGTACACGTGTTCCCCATCCTGACCCTTCCTCCCACTTCCTTCCCCATCGCATCCCTCAGGGTCATCCCAGTGCACCAGCCCTGAGCGCCCTGTCTCATGCATTGAGCCTGGACCGGTGATCTGTTTCACATATGATAATATACATGTTTCAATGCTATTCCCTCAAATCATCCCACCCTCACCTTCTCCCACAGAGTCCAAAAGTCTGTTCTTTACATCTGTGTCTCTTTCACTGTCATGCATATAGGGTTATCGTTACCATCTTTCTAAATTCTGTTTATATGCATTAGTATACTGTATTAGTGTTTTTCTTTCTGACTTATTTCACGCTGTATAATGGGCTCCAGTTTCATCCACCTCATTAGAACTGATTCAAATGCATTCTTTTTAATAGCTGAGTAATATTCCATGGTGTATATGTACCACAGCTTTCTTATCCATTTGTCTGCCAGTGGACATCTAAGTTACTTCCATGTCCTGGCTATTGTAAGCAGTGCTGTAGTAAACATTGGGGTGCACGTGCCTCCTTCAGTTCTGGTTTCCTCGGTTTGTATGCCCAGCAGTGGGATTGCTGGGTCATGTGGCAGTTCTGTTTCCAGTTTTTTTTAAGGAATCTCCACACTGTTCTCCATACAGTGGCTATACCAGTTTGCATTCCCACCAAGAGTGTAACCTTTCCTCCACACGCTCTCCAGTATTTACTGTTTGTAGACTTTTTGATGGCGGCCATTCTGAGTAGCCTGAGATGATACCTTATTGTGGTTTTGATTTTCGTTTCTCTAATAATGAGTGATGATGACCATCTTTTCATGTGTTTATTAGCCATCTATATGTCTTCTTTGGAGAGATGTCTTAGAAAAGTATAACCTTCCGAAACTGAACCAGGAAGAAACAGAAAATCTTAACAGACCCATCACAAGCATGGAAATTGAAGCTGTAATAAAAAATCTTCCAACAAACAAAAGCCCAGGACCAGATGGCTTCATAGGTGAATTTTACCAAAAATTTAGAGAAGAGCTAACACCTGTCTTACTAAAACTCTTCCAGAAAACTGCAAAGGAAGGTAAACTCCAAAATTCATTCTATGAGGTCACCATCACCCTAATACCAAGACCAGACAAAGATGCCACAAAAAAAGAAAACTATAGGCCAGTATCACTGATGAACATAGATGCTCAACAAAATCCTCAACAAAATTCTAGCAAACAGAATCCAACAACATATTGAAAAGATCATACATCATGACCAAGTGGGCTTTATTCCAGGGATGCAAGGATTCTTTAATATTTGCAAATCATTGTGATACACCATATTAACAAATTGAAAGATAAAAGCCATAGGATTATCTTAGTTGATGCAGAGAAAGCCTTTGACAAAATTCAATACCCATTTATGATTAAAAAAAAAAAACAAACCTCTCCAGAAAGCATAGAAGGAACATACCTCAACACAATAAAAGCCATGTAGACAAACTGATAGGAAACATTATCCTCAATGGTGAAAAATAGAAACCATTTCCTCTAAAATCAGGAACAAGACAAGGGTGCCCACTCTGACCACTATTTTTCAACATGTTTTTGGAAGTCCTAGGCACAGCAATCAGAGAAGAAAAAGAAATAAAAGGAATCCAGATTGGAAAAGAAGAAGTAAAACTCTCACTGTTTGCAGATTACGTGATCCTCTACATAGAAAACCCTAAGGATACCACCAGAAAATTACTAGAGCTAATCAATGAGTGTAGTGAAGTTGCAGGCTATAAAATTAATACACAGAAATCCCTTGCATTCCTATACACTAACAGTGAAAAAAACAAGAGGAAGTAATCCCATTCACCATTGCAATGAAAAGAATAAAATACTTAGGAATAAATCTACTTAAAGAAATAAAAGACCTATATATAGAAAACTATAAAACACTGATGAAAGAAATCAAAGATGACACAAATAGATAGTGAAATATACCATGTTCATGGATCAGAAGAATCAATATAGTGAAAATGAGTATACAGCCCAAAGCCATCAATAGATTCACTGCAATCCCTATCAAGCTACCAGTGGTATTTTTCACAGAGCTAGAAAAAATAATTTCACAATTTGTATGGGAACCCCACAAACCTTGAATAGCCAAAGCAATCTTAAGAAAGAAGAATGGAACTGGAGGTATCAACCTGCCTGACTTCAGGTTATACTACAAATCAACAGTTATCAAGGCAGTATGGTACTGGCACAGAGACAGAAATATAAATCAGTGGAACAAAATAGAAAGCCCAGAGATAAATCTTTGCACCTGTGGACACCTTATCTTTGACAAAGTAGGCAAAAATATGCAATGGAGAAAAGACAACCTCTTTAACAAGTGGTGCTGGGGAAACTGGTCAACCACTTGTAAAAGAATGAAACTAGAACACTTTCTAACACCATAAGCAGAAGTAAACTCAAATGGATTAAAGATCTAAATGTAAGACCAGTAACTATAAAAACTCTTAGAGAAAAACATAGGCAGAACACTCTCTGACATAAATCACAGCAAGATCCTCTATGACCCACCTGCCAGAGTAATGGAAATAAAAGCAAAAATAAACACATGGGACCTAATTAAATGTAAAAACTTTTGCACAATGAAGGAAACTGTAAGCAAGGTAAAAAGGCAGTCTTCAGAATGGGAGAAAATAATAGCAAGTGAAACAACTGACAAAGAATTAATCTCCAAGATATACAAACAGCTCATGAGGCTCAATACCAGAAAAATGAACAACCCAATCAAAAAGTGGGCCAAAGAACTAAATAGGCACAATTATTTTCTAATGATCAAGCTTCCTTTAAGTTGTGGTGAATTGGAGGGAATAACAGGTTTCATTATTTTTCGAAACTTTCACAAACAAGTATCTATGTGTCATTATTTTTCAAAACTTTCACAAACAAGTATCTATGTGTTTTGGCAGGGAAGAGAGAAAGGCTATCTGTAAGATGGTGGATATCTAACGAATAGCGTGTGTGCATGCTAAGTCGCTTTAGTCATGTTTGACTCTTCGTGACCCCGTGGACTTTAGCCTGCCAGGCTCCTCTGTCCATGGAATTCTCCAGGCAAGAATACTGGAGTGGGTTGCCATCCCCTTCTCCAGGGGATCTTCCCATCTAACTCATGAGTGACGATATTTAACTTCACCCATCAGTTGACGATAACAAAGATTATATTAAAAGAAGATGTGATTTTGCTTAATAAAACGTAATTGTTATTATATTTAGTATATCAGATGTATAATGTTTAGCTTCTTAACTATTATCCTCATTGTCATTCACTTTAGAAATACAAACCTGGTCGATGTGATGATATTTTGAAATGGAAGCCTCCCAGTCTGAATTCTGTGGATTTTCGCCTAAAAATAACAAGAATGGGAGGAGAAGGGTAAGTATGCACCTTTGATTCCCCCTCATTTTTATATATAATAATGCTTTTACTATTCCTAGGTATTTACCCAGAAGTTATGAAAACAGATGTCCACATAAATGTTTGTATTATATAAAGCTTCACTGTTTATCTGGTATTTTACATATACCTTCAAAATAAAGTAAAATACTTTTCCAGTATACTTTATATATGTATACTGTAAATCTATCTCATTTTCCCAGATTATTTCTTTTTTTTTTTTCAGATTATTTCTTTGATATATTACAGCTCACATTTTGTAGCATCCTTTAAAATTGACCAATTTTAGTCTTAAAAAAAGTTATTTCTAATATTAACACAATGAACTTCATTAAAATATAAAAGTGAAAATAGATTTTACTTGAAAATAATCCAGTCAAGTGAATTATAAATGTAAGATATTATTATTATTGTTGAACATTTTTAAGCAAGCTATTTTTCCTTTGAAGGAAACTGCTTCATGTTTGCATTTGCATAGCAAAAACTCATTTATTCTTTATTGGGGTAGAGTTTTAATTGTAGAATTTCATTACAATTTTTCATAATGTCTATTAAGTGTTAATTTCATGTGTTGGTTAATCTTCATGTGTGACTTCATTGGTTGGTGGTGGTAGTTGTTAGTTGCTAAGTCATGTCCAACTCTTTGGCCATCCTGGGCTCCACTGTCCATGGGGTTTCCCAGGCAGGAATACTGGAGTGGGTTGCCATTTCCTTCTCCATCATTGGTTGCTACTTTAGAATAAAAAAAAGAAACATGCTTTAGTGTTAACAAATATTTTCATTGTTTTTCCAAAGCCTTGTTTTATTTTACCTTGTTCCACAATTTTTTATGGCATCTTATGTAAGTAAAGGCATAATAACAAAACAAGAAATGTTTAATCAAGGAAATCCTGAAGAGAAAGTATATAAGATAACAATGGCAGAAAGCTTAAAGGTGTGCCAGTGCATGCCATGAAATGCATGCACTTTTTATTTGCCAAAGATAAACCACAGGTTTGTTTTTTTGTAGCTAATGGAATGAAGGGTAGACAATGAGTTATGTGAATACAGATTCCAGAAGATTAAGTCTCTTAAGAAATTATATGTTTTCAAGTAGTGATACTGTGTAGTGTGATGAATCCTAACTAAAAAGAGAGAGTTTATTAAGTCATATATCAGTTTTTAAAACATAGAGTAGTTAATATTTTATATCCTTAAATAAGAGTTTGTGACTTAATAACAAAGTACAATTTAGCCAGAACAGTAATCTGGGACCTCAAATAGTGTTGTTTAGGTATTTTACTTTCTGTTGGTCTGGTTTAATCCAAAGATAGATTGATAACTTTTGACTATAGAATTGGATAGAATATATACATTCTATAGAATAATGTAGATTAGATAAAAGAAATAATATTGGTAATCTAGGATAGCTGGATATCTGTCAGGAAGAATAATCTTTAGTTTACTATTTATCAATACTTATCTATGCATTGATATTAATATCAATTAACCATTTATTAATTATTAACCAGTATTCTCAATACAGTGTTGCTATTATAACACTTTTAACTACCAATAAGATGAATAAGTATTATTAACATTTTCTGGAAACTGCCCCCAAACACATTCTACCTCCCCTCATGTATATAAAATAACACTATCTTTGGATAAGTATTGCTGAGTAGTAAGCTCAAGACTATTATTCTTCCTGATGAAGTGTTGGGTGTACAGATATTCTGGGTTGCCAGTTCGCTTTAGAACCTCCAAATCAGTAGTCATGCAAGCTGATGCTTGTATGTCTTTCTGGAAGTGCCTTGGAGAATACCACCTCTCTTCTAAACAGTGGTGGCTGAAGGATTAATACTGATGGGGCTGCATGCATCTTTTTTTTCCCTTAAAAGACACACATGTATATGGTTCTTTGGAAATAAGACTTCAAAGATAAAGTGAAATTTATGAAATTTCTTCATTACTAGATCCTCTATTTTACTTAAATCTCTATTTATAATATTTAGTTAAGAAGTATAAACCCTTGTGTGACTTTCTTGATTGTTTCATTGAGTTTTGAAAGATCATTTTGTTTGGCTTTCTAAGATTGCCGTTCTTCACAGCACTTAAAAGCTACATGAGGCCACATGTGGAATGACCATTTTTCTAAGTCTTAAAAATGATATTAATTTTTTCCTTTATTTGTCTATAGCAATTAAATGTGACAAAATATAGTTCAGTAGTTTGTCATTTGCTTCTAATTCTTAGTATGTTTTAATATATATATATATTTAATTTTCCCTATTTGGAATGTCTTCTTATTAAAAAAATGAATTATCTGTTATTCTAGTACCTCTTTAAAACATACCAAAATGTTAGCATTTAAGATGATTTTTCTTATAGGATTAAGCAGGTTACATTAGTGTAGGTACATGATTTATTTATGTAACATGAGTGTCAGTTTTCAAAAATGTAGTATTTAATTTGAAATATAAAGTGATAAATATTATATTAAATATGTATTATACAGTTAGCTGGAGTAATCTCCTTTTTTTCCCATGGAGAGAATGTTATGTATGATAGCAGTTTTCACAAAGTAAATGAGTTTGTATCTAATGCTTATGTTAGATGTGGTATGTCAGAGAGCGTTATGGGAAATATACATATAATAGTTTGAGAGGAGTGTAGCCATGTCTCTGAATCATAAGAATCATAACATGTGACTAGTGAAGTGGGACTAAAATATTAAAATATCATAAGGCAAGATAATTTCTTTGTTTTGCTCCTAAATATTTCTACAAAGTTAAGTATGGAGTGAAATGTCTTGACAGGTATAATATAAATACCAATCTTTGAAAATGTCTGCTATGTTTTTTTTTTTTGCAGACATTTGGTCATTTCACTTCTTGTAGTATCATTTCTGAAAATTTGAACATATGAAGTGAATGTTGATTTATCATGGCCTAAAATAACTTGTGTACATCTTAGCAGTTTATATTGTATTGACATACAATACAGATTTTCTTCTGAAAGCTATTGCATTGCTTTAAAATTATTGTGGGTTTAAATAATCTACAACCAAAAAATGTAGTCAATGTCAAAAACTAGGATTACAAAGGTTGTATTCTGGAGAGTGCAAACACTTGAGTACAACAATGTCAGTGACTTATAGTGAGCAGAATAACCTTATTATTTGTATAGCATAGTTTAGAGCACAGATTCTAGAGCCAAGGTACCTGGACTTAAATGTTATTAACTATGTGCTTTGAGTAGATTCTTTATTTCTGTACCTCAGATTCCTCATTAGTAAAATAGAAATTTTACTAAAGAGGAATCACCTCACTGATGCAATGGACTTCAGTCATTTCAGTCACTCAGTCATGTCTGACTCTTTGCGACCCCATGGACTGCAGCTTGCCAGGCTTCCCTGTCCACCAACAACTCCAGAGCTTACTCAAACTCATGTCCATCAAGTCCGTGATGCCTTCTAGCCATCTCATCCTCTATTGTCCCTTTCTCCTCCCGCCTTCAAATCTTTCTCAGCATTAGGGTCTTTTCCAATAAGTCAGTTCTTGGCATCAAGTGGCCAAAGTAGTGGAGTTTCAGCTTCAACATCAGTTCTTCCAATGAATATTCAGGACTATTTCCTTTAGGATGGACTGGTTGGATCTCCTTGCAGTCCAAGGGACTCTCAAGAGTCTTCTGCAACACCACAGTTCAAAAGCATCAGTTCTTCGGCACTCAGCTTTCTTTATAGTCCACCTCTCAGATCCATACATGACTACTGGAAAAACCATAACTTTGACTAAATGGGACTTTGTTGGCAAAGTAATGTCTCTGCTTTTTAATATGCTGTCTATGTTGGTCATAACTTTTCTTCCAAGGAGCAAGCATCTTTTAATTTCATGGCTGCAGTCACCATCTGCAGTGATTTTCAAGCCCAAACAAAGTCTGACCCTGTTTCCACCGTTTCCCAATCTATTTGCCATAAAGTGATGGGACCAGATGCCATGATCTTAGTTTTCTGAATGTTGAGCTTTAAGCCAACTTTTTCACTCTCCTCTTTCACTTTTATCAAGAGGCTCTTTAGTTCTCCTTCGCTTTCAACACCTTTTCTCCTTTGCCATAAGGGTGGTGTCATCTGCATATCTGAGGTTATTGATATTTCTCCCAACAATCTTGATTCCAGCTTGTGCTTCATCCAGCCTGGCTTTTTTGCATGATATACTCTGCATATAAGTTAAAGAAGCAGGAGAATATATATAGCCTTAAAGTACTCCTTTCCCAATTCAGATCCAGTCTGTTGTTCCATGTCTGGTTCTAACTGTTGCTTCTTAATCTGCACACAGAATTCTCAGGAGGCAGGTAAGGCGGTCTGGTATTCTTATCTCTTGAAGAATTTTCCATAGTTTTTTGTGATCCACACAGTCAAAGGCTTTGGTATAGATAAAGCAAAAATAGATATTTTTCTGGAACTCGCTTGCTTTTTCAATGATCCAATGGATGTTAGCAATTTGATCTCTGGTTCCTCTGCCTTTTCTAAATCCACTTTGAACATCTGGAAGTTCATGATTCATGTACTGTTGAAGCCTTGCTTGGACAATTTTGAGCATTACTTTGCTAGCACGTGAGACGAGTAGAATTGTGCAGTAGTTTGGGCATTCTTTGGGATTGCCTTACTTGGGGATTGTAATGAAAACTGACGTTTTCCAGTCCTGTGGCCACTGCTGAGTTTTTCAAATTTGCTGGCATATTGAGTGCAGCATTTTCACAGCATCGTCTTTTAGGATGAAATAGCTCAACTGGAATTCCATCACCTCCACTAGCTTTGTTCATAGTGATGATGCTTCATAAGCTCACTTGACTTCGCATTCCAGGATGTCTGGCTCTAGGTGAGTGATCACACCATCGTGGTTATCTGGATCATGAAGATCTTTTTTGTATAGTTCTTCTGTGTATTGTTGCCACCTCATCTTAATATTTTCTGCTTCTGTTAGGCCCATACCATTTCTGTCCTTTATTGTGCCCATCTTTGCATGAAATGTTCCCTTGGTATCTTGAATTTTCTTAAAGAGATCTCTAGTCTTTCCCATTCTATTGTTTTCCTCTATTTCTTTGCATTGATCACTCGGGAAGGCTTTCTTGACTCTCCTTTCTATTCTTTGGAACTCTGCATTCAAATGGGTATATCTTTCCTGTTCTCCTTTGCCTTTAGCTGCTCTTCTTTTCTCAGCTATTTATAAGGACTCCTCAGACAACCATTGTGCCTTTTTGCATTTCTTTTTCTTGGGGATTGCCTTGATCACTGCATCCTGTGCAATGTCACAAACCTCCATCCATAGTTCTTCAGGCACTCTGTCTATCAGATCTAATCCCTTTGTCTATTTGTCACTTCCACTGTATGTTCATAAGGGATTTGATTTTGGTCATACCTGAATGGGCTAGTGGTTTTCCTTACTTTCTTCAATTTAAGTTTGAATTTGGCAATAACGAATTCATGATCTAAGCCACAGTCAGCTCCCGGTCTTGTTTTTGCTGACTGTAGAGAGCTTCTCCATCTTTGGGTGAAAAGAATATAATCAATCTGATTTCAGTATCGACCATCTGGTGATGTCCAGGTATAGAGTCTTCTCTATAGAGAAGTTGGAAGAGGGTGTTTGCTGTGACCAGTGTGTTCTCTTGGCAAAACTCTTGTTAGCTTGTGACCTGCTTCGTTTTGTACTCTAAGGCCAAATTTGCCTGTTACTCCAGGTATATCATGACTTCCTACTTTTGCATTCCAGTCCCCTATAATGAAAAGGACATCTCTTTTGGGTGTTAGTTCTAGAAGGTCTTGTAGGTCTTCATAAAACCGTTCAACTTCAGCTTCTTCAGGATTACTGGTCGGGACATACTGTGATATTGAATGGTTTGCCTTCGAAACAAACAGAGACCATTCTGTCATTTTTGAAATTGGATCCAAGTACTGCAGTTTGGACTCTTGTTGACTACAATGGCTATTCCATATCTTCTAAGGGATTCTTGCCCACGGTAGTAGATATAATGGCCATCTGAGTTAGATTCAGCCATTCCAGTCCATTTTGGTTCACTGATTCCTAAAACGTTGATGTTTACTCTTGCCATCTCCTGTTTGACCACTTCCAATTTTCCTTGTTTCATGGACCTAGCATTCCAGGTTCCTATGCAATATTGTTCTTACAGCATCGGAGTTTACTTCCGTTGCCAGTCACATCCACAGCTGGGTGTTGTTTTTGCTCTAGCTCTGTCTCTTCATTCTTCTGGGGTTATTTCTCCACTGATCTCCCATAGCATATTGGGCACCTACTGACCTGGGGAGTTCATCTTTCAGTGTCCTATCTTTTTGCCTTTTCATGCCGTTCATGGCATTCTCAAGGCAAGAATACAGAAGTGGTTTGCCATTCCCTTTCCTCCTCCAGTGCATCACATTGGGCAAACTCCCCGAGATGGTGAGGGACTGGGGGCCTGGAGTGCTGCAGTCCACAGGGTCGCAGAGAACTGGACACTGTGGGACGACTGAACAACAACAGTACAAAATAGAAATTGGCCTCGTAAAACTTTTGTGAGAATTAAGTGAACTAATATATGTAAACTGTTTTAGAACAGGTGGCACTTGGTAAGCATTTTTCTATTTGTTATTGTTTGTGTTGTTTTCAGTTAATGCATCCACATTCATCCATAAGTTAAAAATCCATATCCCTTTTTACTAGTCCTGTGGTTCTGTTGTTTGCTGAACTATCTGAATTCAGTTTTCTATGTACATTACTTCCTGTTTGATTCCAATTTCTGTTAATTTTTCCCTTTTAAAGTGCATATATTTTCAATGTATTTGTATAAGTAATTATATAAATTGTTGAATATCTGGAGAGCAAGAGCATAACAAAAATCAGAAAAGCTTTTACAGAAATTTTTGATAGTGAATGTCTTAAAATAACTTTGGTGATATGTATAGTGGGTAAGAACATGAGTTTTGGCCAGGACTGCACAGAACCAAATCCTAGCTCCACTGCTTAACTTGCTGTTGTTTCTTAATCTTCTTAAGCGTCCTCATGTGTAAAATGTCCCCAGTAATAGTGCTCAGCTCATAGATTTGTTGTGAAGATTTATTCATACTCTTTATTTAATTGTATGAGTGGACCGAGTAAATTCAAGTTCTGCCTGTGTAGACTTTACAATCATAAGCTACTAGGCTAAAATGCAAAAATAATTTTGTGTTATGAGGTTTTATAGAATGAAAAAAATGATCCATCTTATTAACCCATCTCAGGTATGGGCATTTGAAAGTGCAAAGTGCTAATAGCTTCATAACAAGCACAATGAGGTAAATGGAATCAACTACATGATTCTACTTTGCTTGAAAATGGATGAAAAATCCTCTTACTGTGACTAAAGTGATTTTTTTCTTTTGTTCAGATTTATTTAACGAAAAGAATGATTAATTCTATTAATATTTCTCATACTTACTTGAACTAGTGTTAGGATTTTAAGAAAGAAATTATAGTGATAAAATATTCAGACTGTTGAAAAATGTTCTTGTGTAAGAAAGGATTAAGTCAGCAAGAATATAATAAAAAATTCTTATTTCTTTGCTGAGCAGAGTTCCCCACCCTTCCACCGCCCCCCCCCCCCCCCCCGACCCCACTCTATTTTGGAATGAAATATTTAACTCTTTTATTTATATTTCATTGAAGAATTATTTTAAGTAAGTGAAATTAGAGATAAAAACACTAATGTAACCAGTATTATTACAGAGTACACCTAATGACTGGATTTGGCATATAGCTGATCGTACTTTGGGGGGTATAAGAGTGGCTACTTTTATCTTTTAACAAATGGCCATAGTAACTGCTTTAGTTATCCTATTTGAACATATTCTCATCACTGAAACATTTTTAAAGAAAAATGCTTCTTTGGGTTTCAGTCCTTTGAATGGTTACTCTATCAAATTCTTGATTACAGTGTATTTCCAAGGGGGCTGGGAGAGCAATGGAGAAGCTGTGGCTGAGCTTTCAGTTCCTCTGCCCGGCTGTCTGGCTGTTTTTGAGGTATTAGTAATTCCTGTTAACTCTTTCGTTTGATCTTCCCTGCTGCCTACAGAAAATCGATCTCAGGCCACCTCCCAAAAATAAATACCACAGTCAAAGTGCCTAGAAGAAAGGGAGATATGGTTTCAAAACATGTGTTTATAACTTCACTGGAGTCAAAATACTCTTTCATTTGTTAATTTACTAAAGAGAAATTGGGATCACATTTACTTTATCATTTGGTTCTTTGGAATTTAACTTTTATATTTATTCATTGAAAATTATTCTTTATAGCAAGAGCCTTTTGCTGTATTATTTGTTTTAATTTAATATAATTTTCCTTAATGACATATTTTTCTAAGTTAGCTTTTATGTTATGAGGTGCTTGTTACCTGGTAGATATCTGTGGGGAATATTGTATAGATAGAATACTAGTGTAGTTCCTACTTTGAATCACATTGGAGAGAATGTGATTCAACCTAATCCAAGTAGTCTGTGAAAACAGTATTTTACTATAGACCTTCTTGAGTTTGTGTTAATATAAAGGAGAGTTTTTCTACATGCCATCATATTAACCTACTGCAGAAGCAGTAGAGTTCATAACAAAAATATTACTAAGCCTTAGTAAAATGAACCGTCTCATCCTCTGAGGATGAGATGATTAGATAGTATCACGAACTCAATGGTAATGAA
Source organism: Dama dama (assembly GCF_033118175.1). NCBI lineage: Eukaryota > Metazoa > Chordata > Mammalia > Artiodactyla > Cervidae > Dama > Dama dama. The sequence goes on from NC_083708.1 coordinate 58,733,729, forward strand.
TTTGAGCAAACTCCAGGAGATAGTGGAGGACAGAGGAGCCTGGTGTGCTGTAGTCCATGGGGTTACAAAGAATCAGATATCAACAACAATTGAACAACAACAACAGTAAAATGAGACACTTATAGTATTGTCTAATGCCTTATATTTGGTATAATTATGGATGGAATTTTAAAAAATTAGTAATTTGTTACCACTTGCTGTATTAGGATTTGGCATGAAGTATTTATGAAGTTATGATACATTTATTGCTAAGCATCCCAAGTTCAAATTCTTGTTTGTATTTTAAGGGTAAAAGGAGGAAAAAAGTTGAACTTTTAGTCACTGTGCGTTTCTCTGTTAAAATCAATTATGGAATCAATTAAATAGCTCTGATTGTTAAAATAATTAGAAAATAATTAGTGATAGAATTATTTTCTTTTAACTTTCACAGTCTGTTTTGAACCAAGTCATTTAATTCGGTTTAAAGAGTTAATTATGACAAGAGGATGTTTAATATCCTGTAGCATATGACAGCTTCAAAATATAAATATGGTAATTTATTGTAAAAAGAATAAAGCTCGGGCACATCATTGTTAATGCAGTCCTTTTATCTCTGGAAAATGGAACTCATATTAAGCTTTGAATCTCAGGGGAAAAGATATGGGGGGAAGGGTACAGAACTCATTTAGTTCTTTGTGTTCATCAGGAAACTATCTTAGTTTCCAAGTATTGAATAATGTTGAATAGTAGTATGGTAAGAACAGTTGTGATCCATGATTTTTGCAAAACTTCATGAAGTGGTGTTGCTAATGGTTGTTCTCAGTATCTTAATTTTATTATATTGGTACTTGTTATATATGACTTTAAAAAAAAATTATACTTAATTGTAAGAAATACATTTTGTTGTTTAATAATAATCTAAGCTATAGATGTTCTAAATGCCCATTAATGTACCAGCATTATTCAGCGTAAACACTACAGATTTAACAATTATATTTATAGTAAATTACCACCTTGTAATGTTTTAATTAGAAACCTCTTTCAACTGGAAGTTTTCTGTATCTGCAGCTTAAGGATAGTTCATGTTGATAAACAGAAGTCATTGCAGATTTCATAAGCATGTTTTCAATCATCAAAGGAAGTCTGTAGATTATGCAGCTTTTTAAGAAAGTACATTCTGTTTTTACTTAATTGTTTGAAAATGGATCTAAATTTTATGTCCATTAACATGCTAATATCAAAAGTATTTTTCCTGACTATTGTACAATGACACAAGTTCCTCAAATATCATCCAATTTACCTCTTCTGAGTAATGTCTTTAACTTTCATAACTAGAGCAGGAATATGTATTATTTAGATTTTTAAATTGCTTTGGCATTTAAATATGGATTTATTATAGAAAGTATAGACCATATTACATAGTCTCAAGGGAGTTTAGAATACATTAACTGTAAATTACATGAATTCATTACTAAGAAACAAAGACCTTTATTCATCTTTTTTAGAATCTAATTTATAAAAATGAAAAAAAGAATCACTATCCTTTGTCTTCCATTTAGTTTTGGACTTTCATCATAGTAAGCAGTGCTAGTTAAAACTGATTAATCACTATTCAGTAACCGTTCCTTGAAAACCATCTGTGTGCAAACCACATTGTTAGAAGATGAGAATAAAAAGATGGATAAGCCCTATCCCGAAGGTATGAGTAGCTTGGCTGGAGGGATGGATATAGATAAGTATTAGTGTGACAAAACCTGTACTATCAGTGTGAGGAAAGCACTACAGAAGACCAATCTTACATTATATATAAAATATTTTAATTGTCAGTAACAGCACAGTGAAGTTTCCATAGAGGAAGGTTCTGTGAGTAAAACTTTTTAAATACATAGGAATGGCATTCAAGATATATAGTCTGAAAAAAAGTCATGAAATTAATGTGAAATGTTTATTGAATCACTGGAATTTATGGAAGTGGACCGTTGAATAAGGTAGACTAGGATCAGATTGTGCCAGACCAAGAAAGCCAGAGTAGAGAATTAGGACTCACCTTGAGCAGTTAGTGATCAATTAAAAGAACTGATACTATCTGTGCTTTAGGAAGTAACTGGCTAGAAGATAGAGCTTGCTAACCTTTTCTAATCAGTTTTACAAGCCAGAAACCTATACACTGTCTTTGTCTTCCCTACCTGGTTACCCAGGGAAGTCCTGTCAGTCTCACTTCTCAGCTATTGCTCAAGTCTGTAGACTTTGTTTTGTCCCATAGTCATGGTCTTCATTCAAGGCAGCACTGTATTACCCAGACTGCCGCAGCAGCCTCTGACTGATCTCACTGCCCTTGTCCTCACCTAGGACACTGTCTGACGTTAGTAAACATTGCCAGAGCTCTGTCAGCCCTCTTCTGTAAACCATCTCTCTCTTTGCTTGGTGTTTGCCTGGTGTGGTGAGTTCAAATGTGTCTCTCCAAAAGGTGTGTTACATGCCCTGTTACCTGTGAATGTGACTATGCTTGGAAATGGAATCTTTGTAGATGTAGTCAAGGTATAAGTGAAGATTGAGGTCCTACTAGAGTAGGGTGGGCCCTTAATCCAATATGACTAGTGTTGCTTGAGAGATATAATAAGAGGAGAAGGGGAGATACATGAGGAGGGAATGCCATGTGATGAGGGAGGCAGAGATTGAAGTGCTGCAGCTGTAAGCCAGGGTTTGTCAGCAAACCATGAGAAGCTAGGACGAGGCAAGATAAGATTTCTTTGCTATGGATTTCAGAGGGAGCATGGCTGTGTCAACACCTTGTGAGAATTTTAGCCTCCAGAACTGTGAGGCGATAAATTGTTGGTTTAAGCCACCCAGCTTTGTGGCACTTTCTTATGGAGGCTCTAGGAAACAAATGCATCTTGTATATGTTGTTTTACCCTTTAACTTTAATTATTCTTTTTTTCCTGATTTTTAGATTCATCTCTTGTAAACAGCATTTAGCTGGACTTTTTATCTTTTGGGTTTCCCTGAGAGCTCAGTTGGTAAAGAATGTGCCTGAAATGCAGGAGACCCCAGTTTGATTCCTGGGTCAGGAAGATCCCCTGGAGAAGGGATAGGCTACCCACTCCAGCATTCTTGGGCTGCCCTTTTGGCTCAGCTGGTAAAGAATCTGTCTGCAATGTGGGAGGCCTGGGTTTGATCCTGTGTTGGGAAGATCCCCCAGAGAAGGGAAAGGCTACCCACTCCAGTATTCTGGCCTAGAGAATTCTATGAACTGTGTCGTTCATGGGGTTGCACAGATTTTGGTTAGATTTTTCTTAAATGGCACATTTTGTTTTTTATACTTATTTAACTTAATCTTAAATATGAAATATTTTCACTGTCTTATTTTGTGTTATTTGTCCTACCTTTTCTGTATTTATTTTCTTTCTTGCCTTTTTTTTATTTTGACAGTTTTTTCCCCTCATTTTTCTTGCTCAATTTGAAGTTCTATTCTAGAAATTTTACTCCAAAAATTTTAGTGTGTGTACTTAACTCAGTAAGTCTAAAGCTGACAATTTTACCTTTCCAAATAAGGTACTTTAATTCTGATACTTCTTTCCAACTTATAAAAATTATTAACATTTTGTTTTTATTAAAACCCATAATACACTATTATTTTTATTTTGTACAATCAGTATTTGATTGCTTTCCCTATTTATTTACAAATTCTTTTGTTGTGCACCCCCTCTATTATCTCATACTCTCTATGTGGAATTACTGTACTTCTGTCAGTAGCTATATTCTTTAACATTTCTTTTAGGCTCTGCTAGTAGATAATTCCACCGTTTCTGTGACAGTCTTTAGTTTACCCATATTCGTTGAACACTGATTTTGAAGTAAACAGTTATTTTCCTTTAGCATATTTGTGATTTCATTCCAATGTCTCCTGATTCTCAATGTTACTTTTGAGAAATCAGCTGTCAGTGCACTTGTCTCCTTTGAAGATAACCTTTATTTCTTTCTGTTTCACTTCCAAGAACCAATCTTTGTGTTTAGTGTAGTTCAAATTCACTTTGATGAATCTAGGTGAGGATTTTTTTTTTCTAGATGAAGTTTATTTGGCTTTTGGAAACTAAGCTATATTGTTTTTCGTCGGTTTTGAATATTTCCATTATTTATTCACATTTAGCATTGCCTTATTTATTCTTTCCTTCTAGAACTTCAGTGGATTCATTTGATAAATAAATATGGAGCATCCTCTCGTTGCTAGTTACTGTTTTTGGAACTTGTATTGCATTCTTTTCTTCTCACCTCTGCCTTGCTGTCATTATTTTCAGGCCCCTCTCAAACATAGAGGCAGCGGGTTTCCACAGACATCGTCACAAGTGCCCCTGAATGGTCCCCGGCTGATTTTTCTCTGATCTTCCAGTCATTTCTTTGTGACCTTTACTCCTTAGCTTCTCCTACACGGGCCTGGAGGTCCCCACACTGTGCTAGTTGGCAAGAGCCTGCCTGCCAGTGCAGGAGACGGAAGAGATGCAGGTTCAACCCCTGAGTCAGAAACATCCCCTGGAGGAGGGCATGGCGGCCCTATCCATTATTCTTGCCTGGGAAATCCCATGGACAGAGGAGCCTGGCAGGCTACAGTCCATAGAGCTGCAAAGGGTTGGACACGACTGAAGTGACTTAGCATGCATCTACAGTGGTATAAGGTCTAATCGTTACAATAAAGTCCTAGTGCCATATCACGGGATGGTTCTGATCCTCAGGGTAAACCATAATTGCTCTATAGCACTGACATATGTGAGAGGAAGAGAAAAAGAGTAGTCAGAGAATCTAGGATTTTTGCTTCAGCAGTGGGATGAAGTTACCGTCATCTGAGAATGAAGAAAAATGTGGAAGAATAGGTTTAGGAAGAAAATTTGGTTTTGAGTATGTTGAGTTTGATATTGTAATAGTTAGCCGTTTGTATATAGTCAAGTAGCTGATGAATATAATGAATTTAGAATTATAGAAGTGTATTTTGGACATTGTCAGTATATGGATAGAATTTAAAATTATAAGACTGAGTGATATAGCCAAAGGAATAAATGTGGATAAAGAGGATGAAGGATTGAGCTTTGGGGCCTGTCAACATCTGGAGGCTAGGAGAAGAAGGTGAATCAGCAAAGAAGGTTGTTGGGAAAAGCTTAGTCAGAAAAAGCTTAGCATGGAATTGAAAGTAATGACTTTAGTCAAAATAATGCCCCAGAGTCAAAGTAATGTGGATTGAGAATCACCTTTTTTAAAAAATATATGTTCAGCTTGTTTTTAGAACTTGTATTATGAATTTATATTTTGTAATACATTTTTATATATCCTGACTTCTGTCCAGAAGTTATTTTGTTCCACTGATCTTTTGCATTGAGAAATATGTTGTACTTTAAAATTTTGATACTAGCGGGTTACCAATTATTCTCGTTAGATAATACTGAGCATTTCACCAAATTCCTTTTCATTTGCCAAATTTACTCATTTTAAGTGAATTATCATCACCCATCCCTTTTGGTATCACTTAGTCAAACTCTGGTCTATCGAGTAATTCTTTATCTTTTTTCCCGCCCATCTTGTGGGCTTTGGCTCTTTTCATTGTTCTTTATGTAGTTAATCCAGATATACATTAGAAAAGAAAAATATCAGAGATCATCATTCAGTTTTGAAGTTTAGTTGCTAGATTTGCTAATAATACAGTGTTTTGAACCTGGTCCGTTGGACAGCAAGGAGATCATCCAGCCAATCCTAAAGGAAACCTAATCCTGATTATTCATTGAAAGGACTGATGCTGAAGCTGGAGCTCCAGTACTTTGGCCACCTGATGCAAAGAGGCGACTCACTGGAAAAGACTCTGATGCTGCAGAAGATTGAGGGCAGGAGGAGAAGGAGGCGACAGAGGATGAGATGGCTGGATGGCATCACTGCCTCAATGGACATGAGTTTGAGGGAAGCCTGGCGTGCTGCGGTCCATGGCAGCGCAAAGAGCTGAACAGAACTTAGTGACAGAGAACAACAGCCTGAGCCTGTGCCTAAGTCCCTTGTCTGACATTGACAGGGTCAGACTGGCGTTTCACGGCAGGGCAATTTATAGACTTTCTGCTCGGCCACTTGTTCTGAAGGGTAGGCTACAGTGGTTTTCCTTATCAGGGACTTTTGTCCTCCTGATACATGCAACTTTGTGCATCTCCTCTGAGGAAAATTGGAAAATATTCTTCATTCTCTGAAGTGCCATATGTTTTAGGTTTGGGGACTTTCATTAATTAGATTCTGACCTTGTCTATATCATGTAGCTCTTCCACTCCTTTTCTCATGGTAAAAAATGAGAATGTTGGAAAGATGATCTCTAAAGTAACTTTCTGCTCTAAATTTTCATGATTGATTATGTGCAGTTGGTCCATATTACTCACAGATTCTACAGTTTCAGGTTACCTACTAGCTAAAATTTGTTTTTTAACCTCAGAATTCATGCTTGGCAGTGCTCTCATGGTTGTTCATGGACACACACAGAGGGACAAGCAGTAAGAGCCATCTAATGTGTATGGGTCTAACAAGGTGATGCTCTCGTGGTCGTTCATGCACACGCACAGAGGGGCGAGCATTGAGAGCCATCTGATGTATGTGGGTCTAACAAGGCGATGCTCTCGTGGTCGTTCATGGACACACACAGAAGGGCAAGCATTGAGAGCCATCTGGTGTGTATGGGTCTAACAAGGCGACACTCATCCTCTTGTTTTAACTCTCATGCTATAAACAAGCCTTTCCTGTGGTGCCGTGTTTTTCACGTTTCGGTGCTTTATTTTTTGGTGATTTCACTGGACCCCCAAGTGTAATCCTGAAATGCTATCCAATGTTCCTAAGTGCAGGAGAGCTGTGATTTTCCTTTCAGAGAAAATATGTGTTTTAAATAAGCTTTATTCTGGTATGAGTTAAAGTGTTGGCCGTGAGCTCAGTATTAATGAATCAACAGTTGTATATTAAATAATACGTCTTAAAACAGAAACTGAGAATACGGTTATGTGTTTTTTGGTTAACAAAATATGATCAGGGAATTGCAGAAACCTAATGCTGAATTTACCCAAGGAGCAGTGGTTTAGCATTCCCTAATTTAGTGTTCTTGGTGACTTTATAGAACCTAACTACTGTGAACGACAAGAATGGACTGAATATTTTTTCTTTTATCTTGTTCTTATGCTCGTTGGAATAATAAGCTCTTGTTCTTTTTCCCCTAGGATCTATCATTCTGCATATTGGCAACTTTTAATAAATACCCATTCAATGAATAAATGAACTTCTGTGTCTTTCACGTAGTAGATGACCAGTACAGTTGGCTCTGTGTATCCATGGGTTCCCCAGTTCTGCCTCCTGAGGAGGGCCAACTGTATTATGCCATGAATAGTATATGAGGGTCTCGAGCACCTCAGATTTTGGTATCTGCGGGGGGATATCCTGGAACCAGTACCCGATGAATACCAAGTCAGAACTGTACATTTTTGTTGAATAATGAGTACTGAATAAATTGACTACAGAAGATACTACATTAGAATGTTACTTTAATTTTAGAATTTTGTCACATTGGAAAAATAAGATTAGACTTCCTTAGGATTTTGGAGATATATACAGATACAGATGTTTCTGATGAAGGGATTTTTTTTTTTTTTCTCTAATGCCCCAGAATATTGTCATGATTCAGTGAAACCAAAGATATCATTTTGAAAGTACCTTAGATTTGGAATCCTTATGTTTACAGAAAGTCCTAGATATATTTTTGAAATAATACCATTAGAAACGTTCTGGCAAAATTCCCTGTAATTATATTTGTCTGACAAAACTTCACTGGCTAATTTATGCTTGTGTAAGTTGCTCTTTGGAACCTTTGCAGACAAAGTATACCTGTCATTTTTTTTAAGTCTATTTTTCATGTGTGTCCTGTGTTATACATATAGAATTTTTGATATATTGTATGTTTATGCTCATTGGAAACTCTAAAAAACTAGAATTTTATGAAGCTCACTGTACAGTCTAGCACAGTACAGATATTAACCCTGTTAACAACTAACTGTACTTAAGTTAGCTAGATAAGTCAGTGGCTTGTTTGTCATTCAACAAGTAGCCCCCTCCCCTGACACCTCTCCACTGGTGGAAGGGATGTGCTGCCTTGTTACTGCTGAGTGGGAGTGGAAGTCCAGGTTCTCCACTTGGCCTCTGTAGAATAGTGGAGAGATGGGGGTAACTGGAAGATGCCCCTTGTTTCTGCTCGGCAGGGAAGGTTGTAAGTTCAGAATTCCCTCATGGCTTCCATTGACACTGTATTTTAGAGAAGGGATAGCCTTCTTATCACTGGGTTTGGTGAAAGACCTGATCCCCAAGACAGCCCCAGTGACAGGTGGGGTGAGAGTGGACATGTCAGTTCTTCCGTGGTTCTTTCATGGTTCTTCCATGGTCTTCACCATCATTGTGGTTACTGGAGAATGTCTCCTTAGCCTGTGGCTCCCCAGGCAGCTTTCCCTGTCCACCTCCTATCAGAGGTTTGGGCCTCCTTTTTGTAGTCTGGTGAGGATGGACACCTAGGCTCCCTACTTGGTCTTTGCTGCTGGATTGGGGATGGTGTGAAGTATTTTTGTTGTTGTTGTACTAGTGGTAATTATCTAAAAAGTTTCTTGCTAGGCTCCCCACTGGATGGAGAGAGGAGGCTTTTCTTGGGGCCTTTTTTGGGGGAGGGGGTCTCTTCCCATTGGCTTGCTGGCTTCTTGCATTTCCAGTCTGAAATACATGAAGCAAGAAACAGACACATAGGACATTCGTTACCATGTAGTTCCTTGAGTCTTGAGCTCCCTACTTGGACTACCTCCTTCTCTTCATCCTTTAGTGTCTTACGTTTGTGTTACATGCAGTGTCCTTGTTTTGTAGTTGGAATAGGGAAAAGTTTGCTTCATCTTCCTGGAAGCAGAAGTCCTAGCATACAATTTAATTTATCAAGTTTAATTACTCATAACGTTTTAAGAACAGTTGATACTATAGTTGCTCACTTGTTGAATTGGTGCATATTTTTTTTGGAAGGCGGTTTGTCTTCATCCAAGAGCTTTGTAAATTGAGAAAAGGAAGATGCAGATAAACACTTAGAGCATTTCTACCAAGTTAGTTTTCAGATATGTCGATTTCCACACCTTTTATAATCATAATTTATGATTTAGATGAGGAAGGATAGAATGCATTGTATTGACAGTAACTTCAGTCTTTTCCTATCATTTCCATTGCTAACTGATTCTGTTACACTCAATTTATCTTGGATGATCATTTATCTTTTAATTGTGCTGTGGATTGTTAAACAAGCCTGGGCTTTTATTACAGAACCACAGATCACCTCTGGAGCTAGTGAGCTGGTCAAGGTATCCATTCTAAATTATAAGCTGTCATTCACTTCGATGCTACTCCCCAGCCTTTGAAAGATGAAAGTACAGATGAGTCTGGTGATTTTCAACAAATGCTATTATTCAGTTTAGATTTTAAAAAAACACATTTTGAGACTCTCAGTTTGAACAAAGACTTAAGTTTAAATTTTATTTGGACTGAAGATTTTCATTGTTTAATTTTCACAGTATTTTATCCAGAAAATTAATGTAAATAATGTCTTTATGAGTTAGGAGAGATATCTCCATTTTACAGATGGGAAAATTGAAAAATGCCAATTTTTTATGACTTACCCAAGAGCATCCAGTGAACTGGGATTAAAACTGGAACAACAGACCAAGATTGCAATTCTCAATATTTTTTTTAACCACCATCTTGTGCTCAGTCCAATAGACCGTGCCACTAACTAAATTAAATTTATATGTCTTTCAAAATAAGAGCAAGGGGAGAGGAGGGGTTATTCAATTAGAACTTTAGCTTCAGACATGGTCTGTAAGTGTCTAGTTTTTCAGTCTGATGCATCAGAAATGTTTCATCATTATCATATCCCCTTTTTCATATGCAGCATAATAAAAAGTCCATAATATTAGGCAGTAATTTTTAAAAAATGTGAATTTCTCCTTAACAAGAAATATGACAGTTATTTGAATTTTTTACAATTTAAATGAAAACTGAAAAATGTGATATGTATAAACAAATATAGGGCACATTGTTGTTATGGTTCAGTCGCCTAGTCGTGTCTGACTCCTTGCAACCCTATGAACTACAGCACATACTTGTCATTAAATATATTACATATCTATATTTTCTATGTTGCACAAATGCATTATAAAACTTACTGAAAATTTATGGTAGGTTTGCAAGCTATCAGTGCTTTATCATATTATAGACTACTAACTGTAAAGTAAGTTGGAACTTGGAAATTGGTTTATTAAAATTAAATTTCATTCCATATTATTCTTCTATTAGTTTGAAGTATTTATATAGAATATTTTAGAGTAGTTTGTTATAATATGTTAGGAAGAATTTATTACTAAAAATTGAGAATCTGGGTTCTAGGTTGAGCTCTTACTCTGCTAAATATATTGATCATGGAAACATATTCGCAGATTTGTCTTTGGAAATTAGAATTCTCATATAGCAGTTTATTATTGATAATATAGCACCATGGAGATTTCTTTTCTGCTATTTTTTTTTCTTTTCACCTTTTCTCTTATTCCTAAGAGTTCCCTTTTGTATTCTATTGTTAAAATTCTAATCAATGTTGGGTAAAACTGTAGAACAATGTATTGCTTTCCAATTCAGTGCTTCTATTTTTCACAGTGGGTGTTTTATTTAAAATGACTCAGTTCGAGATGGTACTATGGTCTGATTCTATCGCTCAGTCGTGTCTAACTCTTTCTGACCCTATGGACTGTAGCTAGCCAGGTTCCTCTGTCCATGGGATTTTTTCAGTCAAGAATACTGGTGTGGGTTGCCATTTCCTCTTCAAGGGGATCTTCAAACTCAACGATTAAACGTGTGGCTTCTGCAGCTTCTGCATTGCAGGCAGATTCTTAAACCACTGAGCCATCAGGGAAGCCCAAGGTGATACTAAACAAGTTAGAAATAAAATCCATATCTCAGTTGTCCAAGATTAGGAATGCCTGTAATAAAACTAACTTATTTAAACTTTATTCATCACTCCAAACTAGTTCTTCTCTACCTTCGAGATCCTATAATTTTTTTGCTATTAAAGTCAATTGTATTTTGCCTCATATTATAGTGAGCTGTTAACTTGACCTCTATAGTACCAAATTGTTTTACACAACCTATTCTCAGGTACATGTTTTGAATCAACTTCAGTTCTCTGAAGACAAGATAAACTCATGACCGCTTTCTGATACCTGATTTTTAATATGGATGTATTGATATTGTTTCTATTCAGCCTATTCCTCATTTGGCTGTCAAATTCATTTTATTGTTTAATCGTAGTTTTCTTCACCTGGTTAGAATTATTAAGATTTTGTTTCCTCAGTAATCTTCTGATTTGCATGATGAAAAATCAGATGATCACTGATCAATTATTTTAAAGTGTATTCCATTTTAATATATGCCATATAGATGATCATTCTAACCAGAACAGTGCCTACCACATAGTAGTGCTCAAAAATGAATAAATGAGAGAACTAACACTGATGGCTCAAATGATAAAAGAATCTGCCTGCAATGCAGGAAGATCGGGGTTTGATCCCTGGGTTGGGAAGATCCCCTGGAGGAGGGCATGGCAACCCACTCCAGTATTCTTGCTTGGAGAATCCCAATGGACAGAGGAGCCTGACAGGCTACAGTCCATGAGGTTGCAAAGAGTTGGACACGACTGAATGACTAAACACACACACAGCAAAATGTTCTAATAGCCTTTCTGTTTAATATTTTACATACTTAGATATTTATAGGTAAGATCACTGTGTTCAAAGATTTGTTAAAAAATTCTTTAGTTTAAACTCTTTAGTGCTAAAACCTGCTTCTCTACATGAACATGTTACATGAAGCTTGTTAACTTTATTAAGATATACCAAATTAATAGTTATCCAAAGTGAATTGATAGGTTAGGGCTCATTGAACAGAATTGCATAGAATTGTTAATGAGATATAATGTGTGAAGGGAGTCTGTGAACTGGGAACTACTACCCAAAGGTTAATTTGTTTATTAGTCAAGCTTTTATTATTAAAATGCAACTAATCATACATACTAAATAATACTATTGTAAATATACTTCTCAGAATATGCGATGTATATTTGAGCATATATACTGGATTGTACAGATTATCAAGATACAGATGAAGCTTTATCTTATTCTTGGCAAAGTGTCTTTAGGTATTCCTATAATTAGAAAAATTCAATTATAAGAAAAATTATGAAAAATTAGTCGTGTACAGATGTGAGAACTGGACGATAAAGAAGGCAAAGCCCCAAAGAATTGATGCTTTCGAACTGTGGTGCTGGAGAAGACTCTTGAGAGTCCCTTGGACCACACAAACCAGTCAATCTTACAGTGAATCAGTCCTGAATACTCTTTGGAAGGACTGATGCTGAAGCTGAAGCTCCAGTGCTTGGCCACCTGATGTGAACAGCTGACTCATTGAAAAAGACCCTGATGCTGGGAGTGATTGAAGGCAGAGGATGAGATGGTTGGATGGCATCACCGATTCAATGGACATGAACTTGGGCAAACTCTGGGAGACGGTGAGGGAAGCCTGGCATGCTGCAGTCTATGGGGTCATGAAGAGTTGGTCATGGCTTGGCGACTGAACAACAACAATAACTCAGTAGATAGTATATAGTTTTTTTTCTTTTGAACTTTTAATTTCGTGTTGGGGTATAGCCAATTAAAAATGCTGTGATAGTTTCAGGTGAACATCAGAGGTACTCAGCCACACATATACATGTATCCACGCTTCCCCAAACCCTTCTCCCATCCAGGCTGCCATATAACGTTGAGCAGAGTTCCTATGCTATACAGTAGGTCTTTGTTGGTTATCTATTTTAAATATATAAATGTGTACATGTAGATAGTATATAGTCTTGATAGATAATTATTAGCAAATTTCTAAATGTCAGAGCTGTAATAAAATCTTTGTCTTTGAAGCTGTGGGAGGAGTCATTTTGGAAAACCTATTGGTAGTTTGGATTTATTTGTTCAAAATACTGAAAGGCTGAGCATTGAAAGATTCAAGCTTGTCTCAAGATTGTTCAAAAACATGACTAGATTTCTGTTTATTTAAAGTTGGAAATGATGAAGGAAACAAGTAAAATGGTAGATGAAAATGTATTGTGTCATTGAAAAAGATTTCCAGTTCCACCCAAGAAAAGATTTAAGCATATTAGTAATATCTGACTTTTTTACCTTAAGCCCAAAAGAATTCACTAGCATAATCTGGTTTTTAAAAAATCACTGTGAAGTATGTTTTTTAGGATATCATTTTGAACCTTTGGAAATCTGTATAATTTTTTTCTTAACTTGTGCACAGAGAGGAAGTATAACTTTTTCTATAAAAATTTCCTTTCACTCATGTTATTTTCTTTTCCTTTTTACATTTGTGTATAATAGGGTAGTACACAGTGCCTTGGACTTATTATTAAATGGAAACATCCTTTCAGAGATCATTTGCTGTCTAGACCTCTATTTACCAGCAGTCATGAACAGATTGTACTTTTCTACTGAGATTAATAGGGTTGCAAAGCAGCATTTTACAGAAGAGTTTTAAATATTGTGCTTAGAAAATATGAAGGACAGTTAAAATCTGGTGTCTAATACATAAGGTAGCCATTTTATGCAAATATAATCTTTTATTTATATTTCATTCCCTTTATCGTAATGAATCTATTTGTCATTTTTTTGATAGTTTAAAACTTTTATTGTGTAGCTAGGAAAGTAAAGATCCATAGAAAAAGTCTTTTCTTGACACATAAAGAAGTAACTTAACTTTGGTACCCCGAACTTAGAATTGTGCTTCTGTTCTATAATGCCCTCCTTTCAGGATTTTCTATACCGTGTTTGAATCCTAGCTCCTGTATAATTTCTCTTGGTCATTTTTTAAGTTAAAAAAACCTAAAGGTCTTAACCTTTAGGCCACATATAGTTCATTTAAATACTTGAGTGTAATAAAACCTTGTTATTTTAGATTAGACTCTTTTGGAATTCTGGATATAGTTTCCATGCAGGTTGAGTAGAAGTTCACTTTTATTGCTTAACAAATTCATATTATAAATCCGTTTTACAAAGTACATTTAATCTTGCTGAGGGTGTCTTAGTTAAGGCTGCTATAACAGGTACCACAGACTGGGTGACTTAAACAACACTTGTTATTGTTCAGTCACTGAGTCGCATCTGACTCTTTACGATCCCATGGACTGCAGCATGCCTGGCTTCCCTGTCCTTCACCATCTCTCAGAGTTTCCTCAAACTCATGTCCATTGAATTGGTGATGCCATCCAACCATCCTATCCTCTGTCGCCCTCTTCTCTTCCTGCCCTCAATCTTTTCCAGCATCAGGGTCTTTTCCAACGAATCTGTTCTTTGTGTCGGGTGGCCAAAGTATTGGAGCTTCAGCATCAGCATCAGTTCTTCCAATGAATTTTCAAGGTTGATTTCCATTAGGATTGACTGATTTGATCTCCTTGATGTCCAAGGGACTCTCTTATAAAGAACACTTATTTTATTTATTTAACTTTTTATCTTATATTGGAGTTTAGCCCATTAAACAGTGTTGTGATAGTTCCAGGTGGATAGCAAAGGAACTCAGCCATACATCTACAGGTATCCCTTCTCCCTGAGACTCCCTTCCCATTTCTTAATAGTTCTGGAGGTTAAAAGTCTGAGATCAGGGTGCCAGCAAGGTTGGGTTCTTGGTGAAGGCCCTCTTCCAGGCTGTGTCCTCACATGGCCTTCCTTGGTTTGTGCCCTGGAAAGCAGGGCTGTTTCCCTGGGGACGGTGGTCAGTGAGGTAGCCAGATGACTAGGGTGAACTGTGCTGGCTGCAGAAACCCTCTAGGACTCAGTGATGCAGAACAGGGATTAGAAAGAAACAGCTTGTCAACTGTTGTGCGGGAGAGAGAGCTCTTGGAGTGTATAGCCTGAAAGGCTGCCTCCTTCCCCCAGTCCTTCCTTCACTGGAACCTCCTGCCTAGTCCAGGAACATCTGAAGCTATTAACCTAAATTACAAAATGTCACTGGAACCTCCTGCCTAGTCCAGGAACATCTGAAGCTATTAACCTAAATTACAAAATGTATAGGTATGGTATCAGTTCAAATATACTATTGAAAAAAAGAAAAGAAAATGTGAGAAAGACAAGGAAACCATAAGGCAGGGGGATTCTGAACTTGGTGGGCCTCTTGAGCCTGAGTCCACTGGTCATTCTGCGGTGTATTCGACACATTGCGTTGAATTATGGAGCTTGTTTGTTATTTTTTTTTAATGGTGTCTTTCACTAAAATAATAATATTCTTGAGGGAAGAGTCTATTGTTCCAAGGTAAAACAGAGTACCTAGCACTTTGAAGGCCTTTTGTACTTTGAAGAGGGTATAAATGCTTTAGAAATAGCATTTGCCATGGTTTGAAAGGGTTGCCATCAAGGTCTTAAGTTAGATAAAGTGATACCAGCTAGGATTTCACCTAGTTTGTAGCTCCATATTTCATAGAACTGCTTAACTGTCTTCTGAGAAACAGTTCTCACCCATTTCCTTCCCCGAAAGAATGAAAACCCTCAGACTTGTTCACTTGCCCTCCGCCTTGCCCTTTCCACCCTCTTTTCTCTTCCCCTGAAAAGTCATAAAGAGCCCACTGTGATTTTCTTAATCCTTTCATTAAATCAGTCTTTGCTTTTGCATCTTTTATGTCCTACATGTCAGTTGTAATTCTTAAGGGTTTTCATAGCTGTGACTAACTTAATATTTTAGAAATATTTTTCATCAGTCATAACATTTGACCAGGGGCTTCCCCGGTGGCTCAGATGGTAAAGAATCTGCCTGCAATGTAGGAGACCTGGGTTTGATCCCTGGGTTGGAAAGATTCCCCTGGAGAAGGGAATGGCTACCCACTCCAGTATTCTTGCCTGGAGAATTCCATAGACAGAAAAGCCTGGCAGGCTACAGTCCATAGGGTTGCAAAGGGTCAGACACGACTGAGCGACTAATACTTAGCATTTGACAGGATGAGAAAATATCTCATTCAGACTTTAAGCTAGAAGAATCTAGTTCATAGGACCACTGGGTTCTCTTTCCTAAATGGATTTCTACCTCTCAAGTTTTGTGAGAGAGGAAGAATAGCAGAGTCAATACCTGTTCCATTTATGGAGGGCAGTCTTTTTCCTTCTCTTACTGATTATATAATTGTATCCTTTATGAGATCAAAATAGGAAAGAACCATGTTTGATATCATCTACTTCGACTGGAGTATTGGCAGCAAGATTTGGAAGCACTTGTCACCTGGTTTTATACACACAGCATGTATATCTCTTAAAGTTAGAAATTAAGACGCCTTTAAGGATTGCATTCTTATCCTGGCATCTTTTATCCTTTGGCAAAGGCCTACTGTGCTACTAGACTTTTAAAAAATTTTTCAGTTTTCACAAATCATAAAAGGGAAGTATTGATTTTCCTACAAGTATTCTTTAAAAAATTGACTGAAAATTTTATTTCCATAGAAAAGATAGTTACTCAAAACTGAACCCCATTCTTACTCTTTAAAATAAATTATAACTGGGGGAAAAAAGTTTAGTCTTAGAGAGCAGGAGTTTTGTCTCTTGGGTCTAACAGTTTACAAATGCAGAATAGCAAACTTTTATGAGAAAAAAATCTTTAAAATATGTTTCTTGATCCCATGGGATTCTGGTAAGTCAGCCATACTGCTAGGCAGTCTAGTGTCTCCCCTATTCTTACAACAACCATTGTGAAATGATTGATGGAAACGGAATCTGGATGTATGGGATCAATCACAGTCTTTCTGTCTTGTTCAAGGCTCTTTAGATAGTATTTCTGTGGTCATTACTTTTGAGCTAGATGTTTTAAACTTGTTTAATCTTTATTAACTGTTTTAGTAATTCTTTAGTAATTGTTTTGTGCATAGCATCCTGTCTTTTGATATAGCAAGTGTTTTATTATAGGATTAGTCATCCTCAGGTTAGCCTAAATCTACTGTTGAAGAGGATTCAGAGAGAGAAAAGGTAAATTTGGAATATTAGCTTCAAAAGTGATCTTTTATGTATCTGATTTGGTAAACATGGTTTATCTCTTTATATTATAGATGTATTATGTACATGTATGTGTGCGTGTGTGCTAAGTCACTTGCATCGTGCCCAACTCTTTGTGACCTTACGGACTGTAGCCTGCCAAGCTTCTCTCTCTGTGGGATTTCCCAGGCAAGAATACTGGAGTGGGTTGCCATGCCCTCCTCCAACGAATCTTCCTGACCCAGGGATTGAACCCACTTATTTTATGTTTCCTGCATTGGCAGGCAGGTTCTTTACCACTAGTGCCACCTGGGAAGCCCTATTAACTGGGTAATTAGCCTTTTTATTTTCCTTACCCTTTTCCTTAGGACGCTTTTCATAGACTGAAAGTACAAAGTACCAGTTGCATTAGTTTTCATATCTTTTCTGGGTAGCATGTTTCTTCAAGATGAACACTCACTTCTATGAGCCTGTTTGTTACCAAGCTTTAGCTTTTCTCATAAATAAAATGGAGTTAACATTAATGTCACTAATATGAATTATAATCCACCTTGTAGAGTTACTTATTGTGGAAGTTAATTGAAGTCTGAGAGTACAATGTCTGATACATATAACTTAATAAATATTGGCTAGTATATAATTATTATTACAGTTTGTTTTACAAATGCTTATTGAATAGCTTACTGATTACTGGGACAGTGATAAGGCAGTGCATTGGATATAGAAGAAATACTAATCGTTTTCCCACAGGGAACTATAATATAGTTATGGGAAAACATACAAAAACAAACACATGAAATAACACTGACAATATATAAGTGAGGTTCAAGCTGTGGTCACAGATTGTTGATGCTGCAGAAGCCTTTGGAGCAGTGATGAGTCAGTGAAGGTGGGGCCATCAAGGTCAGCTTCAGACAGGGGATGGCACTGGACCTGTGTCTGGAAAATGGGTGCGTGTGGGAAAAGACGGGGATTTCAGGTGAAGACGACTGGATGGTGCATTCACGAGACAATGAAGAGGCCTCCAACTGCTAAGTGATAAGGAAATAGGAGAGCAGGATCTAAGTCCTTGTCTTAGACTTTAGCTTTTTAATAGCAAAGTTTTATATTGGAGCTTTTTCCGCTCTGTTCTTACACATCTAACTATGTAATCTTGTCGCCACCATCTTCCCATTGGAATGCTGACATGAAGCTTCTCTGAGGCAAGACGTTGTAAACATCAAGGTCTTTTTGCACGTTTATTTCTACACAAGAACTTCTTGTCAACCTAATTAATTGTGGTTGCTCACTGATACAATCAGCAGCACTTGTCTTTCTTTATTCTTGCCTCTTTTTTGTTGTTGTTATATCATGATCACTCAGTTTCCTCAGGTATTTCTGCAAAACACCCTTTTGGGGAATAGCAGTAAGAAGAAAGAGCTGTGAAATATTAATTAAAAGGGAAGAAAAGTTAAACTAAAATATTAAATACTCCTATAAAGGAATTATAAATAGTTATTCCTTACAAAGAGTCCCTGATTTGTATAAATGGATTCTTTTCCTTTCATAGTGCCCCCAGCACCCAGCAACTCTCTTCCCTGACTTAAGAGAGATATATGAAGAATCCATAGCTTAATGTGAACCTTCCTATTTGTAGTCACTTATTTGTATCAACATACACTTGATCTATTAAAAATTTCAGTTCAATCTGTAGTACACATGTGAGGTTGTTTTTATAAGTGTTTTTCATAGCCTGAAATGGTTATAATTCAAAGTACTGTGCTCATCATCACTGTAAGTAACCATATAGTTTGAGTTTCACTTTGTCAGATTGCTTTTAAACTATGGATAAAACTGTTAATAAATGCAAATTTTGTAGGTACTTTATAAGCAACACTGGTAGGTAGTTTATAAACAATATTATATGTACTCTATTGGCGCTACTGTTAAAGAACCCTCCTGCCAATGCAGGAGACGCAAGACGTGGAGAGGAGACAGAGGAGCCTGGAGGGCTACGGTCCGTGGAGCAGCAAGAGTCGGACGTGGCTTAGCAACTAAAAAGCAACGTGTGCTCTGAGAAGAGAAGAGAGCACAGTGTTCTGGGTCATTTTAGTTGCGGCAGCAGCTCCTCAGAAGGACCCAGCTGCCCTTTCTCCTCAGTGTCTTCACTTTAGGCTGCCATACATGCCTTTTGAGCGCCTCTCTAATGGATGACAAATGTTGCAACTTGACCTGTTAGTAAGTGCTTATGAAGCAGCTAAGTTCCCCAGTGACTGTGCACCTTGAGATTGTAGTTTCATTTGTGTCATGCACACGTGCAGAGTTGTTTCGCTTTATTTTAAGCATCCTTGTTTTTACCTTACTAAGTTTATTTTACCTTATGAAATAGTTGAAATGTGCTTGCTATTTTCAGGTGTTGTAGTAGAATTCTATTTTAAAACAGTACTAGTTGAAAGTTTTTTTAGTTTTCCAGTTAGCTGCTTGTAACCATTTAAATTACAGAATCATATTAATAGGTCCTTCTTACCTGCCATCTGGCAGGAAATCTTATCAGTGCTATTGTTCATATATAGTAATAAATATTGGCAGTTAGTATAATAGCCATATTCTTTGCAGCAGTTTCTAGATTCCTTATATATAATAGATATATTCACAGTGTCTTTTCCTTCTCATTAGCTCTGTGTTTTTTCTGATGGTAGAGATTGTTATAAGCACTGAAACTTGTAATATAAAATGTAAAGACAACTTCACTTTCTTGTAAAATTAATCTGATTTCAGAGAGGCAATCCGTTGCTTTTCCTCATTGAATCACCCAAAGCATACTTACTGTTCATCTCCCTCCCTGTTAAAAGGGCATCTCCCTGCATTTATGACATACTCGGTGTTCATATCGATTCCAAGACTTGCCTCGTGCTACTTCCCTGCCACTGCTGCCTTGTTCTTTTTAATTAAGGAAAAAAGTCACAAGAAAAACTTTTATGCTTTTGGAGACAAGGAACATTAGCAGATTAAATCTCTCTTGGCCATTTAACTGCAGTCCTTCTGTTGTTGGTATCTCTTAGGTTGTTCTCTTGACTCCTCCTTCCTCCTCTGCTCTCCATTTTTCCCATTCTTATCCCAGTAATTGAGTATCAGATCACCCTCCTGATGCAGAAATTCTAGTCTCAGAAAGAGGCTATTTTAAAATTAAAATTGTTAGGAATAACACGTGATAGAAAGTGAAAAGGAGGCTGAACTTGTGAGTTCTATAATATTAATATAACAGAACTTCAGGAAATAAAGTGAAATATTTGTTTGATCTCAGAAATAAATTACCCTGGGCCCTACTACTCATAATCAGAGCATTTATAGGACTGTGTTTGTTGACAGTTATGCCACAGGTGCTTTCAGATGTTTTAGGTTCTAGTAAGGATGTAATCCAGCAACATTTAAAAATTTTGCATGAGTATCTCAGGTTTCTTTTTCTAAAATGAGACTGAAGAAGAATTTTCAAAACCTGTTAAGCTTCTTCCTTATTTTTGTTATGCCTCATCTGTCATCTCATTTGTGGAAATCCTATTCTAAGTTCCCCCAAACGATGCAATCTTATCTTATTTAGATCGTACTAGAACTTCAGCTGTCAGTTTTGGTTGTGCATATCAAAATATTTTATGGCAGAGTCATCTACATATAAATTTGCTTCATATTCATTTATTTAAAAATCTGCATTATATTTCTCAGTATTTTTTTTAAGTAACTTAATTAAAGTGGTTAGTTCTTCCCTAAGGACATACGGGTTGTTCTTTGTTTGTTTTGGTTTTTTCTTCTGTTTAGTTTTTTTTCCCACTTAGCAAGCAACCACTGATCATGCACCCTGTGTCAGAGCACCGTACTGGTGGTCTGGGATTATAGTATAAAACGTTGTATGACGGCACTTCATGGCATTTGATGAGAGTCTTAAAATATGAAAACTCTTATGAGTGGTTCCAGTGTTGGGTCTTAGGTTGACGGCATGCACCTAAAGGAAGTCCCTGAAAACCAGTGTGTGAGTTTACACTTAATCTGCAAGCCTCTGCTTTCAGGGTTTAAAAGTCCTCAGTAGTCAGGAGGTCACTGCCCTGCATAGTTCCATGGGCCTGTTAGAGAACTTGCCAGTTTATCTCAGTTTATTATAGTTTGAATATTTCAAACCTGCTGCCTCTTTTGAAGAGTAAGAGTTCCCAAGGCAGGGATCATCTCTATGTCTCTGATATCTGGCCTAGAGTCTGCAATATACCATAAGTAAATGATATATAATAAAGGGTTCAGCTTCATAAAGAGAAGGAAGATGGGGAAGAGCCAAGATTGAATCGAGGGTTGACCTGATTTTCCTCCCTTGTTGACTTTTCTTTTTTACCCTTTGTTTCTCTGCTTAAAGAAGTAAACCACGTCGACTGAGGAGGAGGTGCTCCACACATCTGAAGAGGTTGGCTAGTGCTTTGCAAACCCCAAACTGATTCTATCCCTCAGCATTGATCGTGTTGTGGGGAATTAATTATCCTTAACCAAACTTCTTAATTATTAAAGAACAGTGCCCGTACAGTGTGAGAATTAAGAACAAAGAGCCAGAGGAAAAGCAGTGTGATTCCCAGTTTGACCTTTTACAAGTTGTGTGCTCTTAGGCAAATTAGAAATTTCTATTAGCTTTCGCATCTATTAAATGGGGATAATAATGGTACCTAACTCATGGGATTCTTTGATAAAATTAAATGACAAATCTAAATTCCTAACACTAAAAGAGTATTCAAATTTAAATTCACACCAGAGAGAAGACCATGTAATGTAAAATTAAGCTTAGCAAAGTGCCTTGTACAATGAGGTTCTCACTAAGTAACAACTATAATTATTATAGTTTTTGTGACTTTGTAACTATCAGTACTAATTTATAGTAATACACTTGACCCTTGAACAAGACAGGTTTGAACTGCTCAGATCCACTTATATGTGTTTTTATTTTTTCTTTTTTTAAGAGGAAATACTACAGTCCAACAGGATCCATGATAGTTTGAGTCTGTGGATGAGGAACTCTGTGCAGGGAGGGTAGACTGTGAGTTATATTCAGCTTTCTTACTTTGCTGATAGTCGGTGCCCCTAATCTGTCTTGTTCAAGGGTCAACTGTATATCATTACATGTAGATGTGTATGTACACATGTGCAGTATAAATACATATACATACATATGTGTGTGCCCAGTTGTGTTCAATTCTTTGTGACCCCATGGATTGTAGCCCACCAGGCTACTCTGTCCATGGGATTCTCCAGGCAGGAATACTGGAGTGTCCATGGGATTCTCCAGGCAGGAATACTGGAGTGGGTTGCCATTTCCTCCTCCAGCAGATCTTCCAAACCCAAAGATCGAACCCGTTTCTCCTGAATTGCAGGCAGATTCTTCACCACTGAGCCACCAAGGAAGCCCATATATATACATACTGAGGTCTCTGTTCACAGCTTCATTTCTAACTACTCAGATACTTATTCAGTCCTCAGAAGAGATTCTTTTGTGATTGTGTGATCAAAGAAAAAGTTAGGTTATCTTGAAGGATATTTCATTCAGAGCTTAGGAAATTCAGTCTCTTCCACATTAGTATATGCCTTTCTAGCACCCAGATAGTTTATCTCTGCTAATTGTGTCAGCCAGTCTCTATCGTCCTTCTGACTATCTGCCTCTTTCTTTTTCTCCCTCTTTTCTTACATGTAGACAGACATGTGTGGATCATATACATTCTGACAGATTATTTCATCCAAGTCAATTCATTTTTTCTTCTTTTTAAAACATGCTGTATTTTGAAAATATACCTTGGGTCATTTAATGTATTCCACTGATTTAGGTTAGATTGTGTGAATATTCAATACATAAATTATTTCATTTAATCCTCAAAACATTTCTGTGAAGTTAAGTCATCACCATTTGCCCAACAAAATACTGAGCCTACAAAGGAGTTAAATGAGTTGCCTGAAGTTGTATGGGTAATAAGCACCAAAGTTGGGAATCAGACATACAGGGTAATTTGTCAGCCACCCTTTCCACAGCATTATAACACTCTGAACAAACAGGACCTAGAAATCTTCATCTATGAGTCATCTGTCTCAGGATAAATTACTTCCACAAATGTTATCCATTATATAGTGATTTTTAGTTGACTCAACTTCAGAATGGCCATTCCTGCCCTTGTAACCCTCCTTGTTAATTGGCAGAGTGGGAGAAAATAGAAGATTACAGATCTTTGAGAAGAAAATAATAAGTGTTGAAGTTGGGAAGGTATTAAGTCAATGGAGGGCTGGACAGCTTAAGCAAGGGGATGAGAAGGAAGGCTAAGAATGTCTGTACAGAAATACAGATGAATTGGAAAATAGATAAACTGGTACCTCAAGCCTGAGGCTTCTCCACTCAATGAAAAATGAAAGTGTTTTTTGGAATGAGAGGAGAAAGGGATGATCTGAGGAGATTTAAAGATGGAAGGAGGTCTGGAGCAATATCTTTGGGAATCATGAAGAGAAAAATGTTTGAAGTTGTTGATAGACTTGTATTTTAGGAATGGTATTGTGGGACTTCCTAAAATTGTTATAAAATGTGCATAACATGAAACCTACCTCTGTAACCATTTTTTAAGTCCTCAAACCAGTGATCTTAAGTACCCAGTGCTGTACCACCATCGCCACTGTCGGTTTCCAGAACCGTGTGACCGTTCTAAACAGAGACTCTGTACCCAGTAAACAGTGGCTGTTCCTTTCTCACCTTGGTCTTAGTAACTGCTGTTCTCCTTTCTGTCTTTAGGAATTTGGCTGTGCTGTGCACCTCATGTAAGCGAAATATACAACATTTGTCCTTTTGTGACTGGCTTCTTTGACTTAGCGTAATGTTTTCAGACTTCTATCTTGTTTTTGGGGAATAATCAAATTGACTTCACTGTAAAGGCATGAGGGTCTTTCAGTCATTTATAAAATATGGTCCAAGGCAGCTGGGTAACATTTAGTATCATGCTTTATAAGCATTGCCAACACTGTCCAGTGATGTCTTACTTAGGAATATCTCGTAATTTCCTATTCTCAGCCCAGCATATGATATTCTGGAACTTCACCTTATATATACTTAGACTAGATTATGGTTGTTACATTACTGAAGTTAAACTATCTCACACGTTATGTTGACCTTTGTTAGTTGATCAAGGTGTATATCAAGGATAAATATTGATTTATAAGCAAATAATTGATGTGCAGTATAGTATTCTGGTCACTTTTAAATTTGAAGTCATTAAAAATAGTTCATTAGTTATCAATGTGTTTTGAACAGATATCAAAATAAAGGTTAAAGTGAATTGTTACAGTTTAAACTCTTTTCCATGAGCTATTCAGCTAGGTAAAAAGTTCCTTCAAGGGCTTGATAAACTAAGCCAGTCAGAAGTTACTCTGTTTGAACAAAAGAATACACTGAATTAAGGCAGGAGCTGTCCGTTAACTCAAAATAGGCAGTTTCAGAGTTGCGGGTCGCTCTTCGGCCTGAGTAGACCAAGACAATGCGACGTGGGTTGGGTGGACGGCTGGGGTGTTGGACTGGAGAGGAAACAGTAAATTGGGAAGAGGACGGACGGGACAGCCTGGGTGCTTGAACCAGCGTAGGGAGGGTTGACAACTGCAAGACCCGAACAGCGTCATCCTTTATACCAGAAAGCTGGCGGGCACTATGGGGAAAAAACAAAACAAGAAGAAAGTGGAGGCGGTGCTAGAAGAAGAGGAGGAAGAGTAGGTGGTGGAGAAAGTCCTAGACCGCCGAGTGGCGAAGGGCAAAGTGGAGTACCTGCTGAAGTGGAAGGGGTTCTCAGATGAGGATAACACATGGGAACCAGAAGAGAACCTGGATTGCCCTGACCTCATCGCTGAGTTTCTGCAGTCACAGAAAACAGCACACGAGACAGATAAATCAGAGGGAGGCAAGCGCAAAGCTGATTCTGATTCGGAAGATAAGGGGGAGGAGAGCAAACCAAGGAGGAAGAAAGAGGAGTCAGAAAAGCCGCGAGGCTTTGCCCGGGGTTTGGAACCAGAGCGGAGTATTGGAGCTGCGGACTCCAGTGGAGAACTCATGTTCCTAATGAAATGGAAGAGCTCTGATGAGGCTGACCTGGTCCCTGCCGAGGAAGCCAATATCAAGTGCCCACAGGTTGTCATATCCTTCTATGAGGAAAGGCTGACGTGGCATTCTTACCCCTCAGAGGATGATGACAAAAAAGATGACAAGAATTCACTTTCTTGAATACCAGCCCCTGTCACATCTGACTGTGGGTTTCAAGTGGGGAAAGGAGGAGTTCTACTCATCTTGACACCATAAAGGTGGCTTGAGAAGACGTCCTTTGGAGAGCCAGTATAGTTTCTGTGCCCTGCAGCAGCCCAAGGGCTTTAAAGCCATTCCGTGCTGTATAGTTTGCACACCCATCCCCGTGGAGGGGAAGGAGGGTCAGTGTTTCAAGGCACCCAGTCTGAACTTTGCTTAAAAAAAAAAAAAGCAAAGGGCCTTCTATGAAGGACAAAACGCAGAATGGGATGTGGGAGAGCTAGAGATACTGTAAATCTTCAAAGAGCATCTCCACAACCCACACAGCCTTCTTCCCGATAGTGTTAACTCTGCATTTTTATAGCGTAGCATGTGTGTAGTTTTTGGCTATTACTGGTGTATTATTTGGGGTGGGTGGGGTGGGGCGGGAAAGAAGGGAGATGGGTTAGGATCATTTTTGTTAAAATATGGGGAAATGGTGAAACAAAAGAAAGAACAACTAATGATGATTGGGTTCTGTGTCCAGAATATTGTATCCTTTCAAAAAATGTCATTGGCAACCTAAATGAGGACTGTGAGAGACTGTTTAAAAGCTATGAATGCCTGAAACTTAGAAGTCAAGGTATTCCCCGCCTGAGCTTAATGCTGTTCCCAGCAAAGGACTAAGAAGCTACCAAAGCTGCCATTTGGGGGATGGAAACTGGTTGAGGAGGAAAAGTCTTATTGGAGTGTATTCACAGGCAGATCATTCTGTCTTAGAGGTGCTACTTATGAAACTGACAAGAAGGCCCTTTTTTTTCCTATTGTGAAGTTACCAATATCAGCTTCTCCCATCCAAGCCACTGGTGAAGTATTTAGGGAAGGGCAGAGAGTGGTATAGGAGGTGGGTGAGTAGGGAAGGACAAGGGCTGGTGCTCATAGGGTGGAAAACTCTTGGAGCCTCTTTTTTGAACTTTGAAACCATTGGTGGCAGGGTTCAGTCACTGACAGCACAAGTTCAAGAGTTGAATGATTTCAAAAGCCCTGGTCTCAGGAGAAGATTTAATTTTCATACTGGGGCAGTGGTTCACTTTAAAACAAAACAAATTTTTTTATCCTAAGAATTAACTAAAATCCAAACCACTGTCTTGAGTCATGAGATCCATCAGTTGTTGACATCGTCTTGACCTGCATCTAGAACTCCATTGTAATTTTTAGGCGTGTGATAGGTTTTTGTGAAAACTTTTGTTTAAATGTAAACTTCATATCAACACTGTCAGTTTTTTGTCTTAATAAAACTATATAGATTTATAAAAAAAATAGGCAGTTTCATAAGTGGAGTCTTGAAAATGATAAAGAATTAATTACTTAATAAAGAAAGCTAATACTGCCTTAGCAAGGAAAAAATGCTAATTCATTATCTACCATAATTTATATTTTAAGAAAAGGGATGCATATGTAATATTTAGAAGAGTATTCAAGTTAAAGTTAATAGTAAAGAGAAAATCAGTATAATGTATATTCTGTCAGTGGAGACATATAGGCAGTTTGCGGTAGTTTTTACAGTTCATGTGTCAGTCAGCATTTTGTGGAGAGTTCTATGAAGCTGAAATTCAGATTTGCAGTAATTCTTTTCAATGTAGAATATAACAGTCTCAGTCATTCTGGGGTCTGTGATTTTAAAAAACGACATTTCTCTCTTTGATTGATCATAGCTATTATTGAAATAGCTGGTAATATGCGACATGGTGCTATAATTTAGACAGAAAAAAAATGGAATTGTGAATTATATCCACTCAGCTTAAATTTCTCTGTTTCTTGTCTCCACGGCGTCTTTTGTACTTTTCTGCAAAATTGGCCCCTTAGCATAATGTTCCTACTTTTTTCCAGGGAAAAAGGCTGATGGTCAAAGTCTTATGCAGAGTATTCAAGGGAAACTTGTACAACAAAAATTGAGGGAGAAAATAAGATTCAGAATTTCTAAATACAGGAAACAAAAGTTTTAGTCACTTATTTTTCTTTTAACAAATGTGCTTTACGTATATATCTTGGAGTCAATTTTCAAAAAGGTGAAAATTTATGGATATGGTGATGTTCACATAATTTCAGATGTTTAGATTTGAGATATATATAAATCGGAGAAGACAGTGGCACCCCACTCTGGTACTCTTGCCTGGAGAATCCCATGGATGAACGAGCCTGGCAGGCTTCAGTCCATGGGGTCGCTAAGAGTCGGACACAACTGAGCAACTTCACTTTCACTTTTCACTTTCATGCATTGGAAAAGGAGATGGCAACCCACTCCAGTGTTCTTGCCTGGAGAATCCCAGGGACGGGGGAGCCTGGTAGGCTGCTGTCTATGGGGTCGCACAGAGTCGGACGCGACTGAAGTGACTTAGCAGCAGCAGCAGCAGCACCTATATAAATCACTCTTCTCTCTCTTCTTTTGTAGGTAGAAGTAAACTATAGCATAATTCTTATGATCAGTAGATAATAAAGCATGTGGGGAACTATATGTGTTAAATTATTTCCCTGTTAAAATCCACTTTTCAGACTATTCTGCTTCCTGTTTGCACAGGCAGTTCTTCAAAAAACCAACTTGCCATTTAGAATGATCAGGGTGGATTGATTAAGAATTATTCATAGACTCAGTTTGCGATGTGGCCTGCAAACATTTTATAGAGTTTCTTTTTAAAATATATTTAGTAAAATTTAGAAGGTGAAGTTTGTACATTACTTTTTACAACTTTATTGAGGAGTAATTGATAAATGATAAACTGTACACAGTATAAGTGTGCAATTAGATTTTTGAGTGTGAAGTGACCACCCCTGGAATAAGATGATGGCATAGCCATCACCTGTCAGTTTCCTCCTGCCCTTTGTTAACCCCTTTCTCCTTCTCTCCTCCACCACTCCTTCCCTTTTCTAGCAACCACTGCTGTTGGAATTCATTCTCTAGAATCTTAAGTAACTGGAAACAGCCCGTGTGTCCCCTCTCCGCTGCTGCTTTTAACACTGGGCTCCTCCATATTGTTACGCGGATCAACAGTCAGTTTCCTTCTATTGCCGAGTAGCCTGTTGTCGTGCAGCTGTGTCACGATTTACAGGCTCTTCACCTGTGTGTGGACGGACACTTGAGAACTTTTCAGGCTTGGCCACTACGAATAAAGCCGCCGTGAGCCTCGGGTGCAGGCTTCTCGCAGACGCGTGCTTTCATTTGTCTTGACATGCAGTTGGTGGTTTTTCCTTTGGAGACTCAGATAGCGAGTGTGTTGGGCTTCATGGACACTGATCTGAAAGCTCCAGGTGGTCAGCTGGGGTGGTGGTAGGAACCGCTCGTTTGTTTCCTCTCTATGGGCGCCACTGACCTGTGCTACCTTTTGACCAATTTCTGAAAACCTTTGTACAACATTGTGTTTTTAGTTGCTTAGAGGGAGTAGGACCTAGTTCAGTTCTTATTACCCTTATCATTGGCTGGAAGTAGAAATTTTATCTATACATTTTTTAATGTACTTGTGTTTTCTTTTTAAGCAAATTTTAATGTCATTCTATTTAAAACCATTATACCATCATGCCCAGATATGTGAGTTCCCTGTTTTCATATTATATAGTTTCCATAGAATTTGTAGCTCTAGTACTAAGTAGGGGTCAGGAAATTCCCTGAAGTAGGAAATAGCAACCCACTTCAGTATTCTTGCCTGGAAGATTCCATGGACAGAGGAGCCTGGCTGGCTGCAGTGCATGTGGTCGCAAAGAGTTGGACACGACTGAGCAACTTCGCATGTATGCATGCACTAAGAAGGGGATAGAGGGACTTGTGGATTCCCTAGAAGCTCATCTCTTAAAACACTCATCTATTTATACAGGAACATTAAAATATGTTGATATACCAATTAGTACTGTACTCCTCATTTAGGAGCATTATTCTCTTACTGATTGCTTGTGTTGTTTTTTTTTCTTTGGGCTTTTTATATAAAGACCTTTTATAGTATTATAGTATACATTTAATACTATAAATATGTATATGTGTGTAATATATGTACATAAAAGTGTTTATGTATATATATTATGTTTTTAATATATATACGTAAAAGTGCATAAAACATAAATGTACAGCTTAATGAAATTTCATGTAACCAACACACATTTAACCGTTACTCAGAACAAGAAGGAAAATGTTGCCAGCACCCTAGATGCCTCCAGTATGCTATTTCTCATTCACAAGCTCCTCTTTCCCACCAAAGATGACCGTTGTCTGTACATCTGTGCTTTCTTGCTCTTTTTTTTATACTTTTATTACTTAGGTATCCAACTCCAAACACTGGGGTTTGGTTTTGCCTGATTTTGAAACTTACATAAATGCAACCCTATATTCTTTTATGTTTGGCTTCATGTCTCCTTACTATAACCTGTGACTACCTCACTTGTGCTTTTCATGCTCTTGACACTTTTTGAAGAATGTTAGTCAGTTATTATATAGAATGCCCCTGAGGTTGATCTTTTTGGGGGGATACTTTAGGGAAGAACATCGTGGAAGTGATAGAGTGACCTTCTAGGTGCACTGTGTTTTGGGGGGGCGAGCAGGTAAGGCTGTCGTGTTGGTTAGCTAGTTTTCTGAATTTCTGTACCCTGAAGTTACTGTGGGTGTATGTGTGTGTGTATATATATTGTAACTAAAAAGTGTTTTCTGGGGAAGAACTTTGAGACTAGGCAAGTGTCACGTTTCTCATCCTACCTTCATCTTCTAGTTTTAGTATCTTTCAGTGGTTTTTGCCTGCAGCAATAGTTATCATGAGATTTTCTTCAGTTTCATTTTGGCGAATATTTCAAACATGGTGAATTTCAGTTTCCCTCATTCTTTCTCAGTGCATTAATAGGGATGGAGATGTAAAGAACCACTGTCCCTTCTTCCTGATATACTTATTTATATTACTGAGGACTTAGGAATAATTCGCTCCATGGGTTGTAAGCCAGCACTCTGATCTGATTTTGCTGTTTTGGCTTTGGCTGTTGGGAACACCTTCAGTTCGGCTTCTATGAGTTTTTGATGCACGACCATCACTTTTCCGTACCTCCTGACTTCCCGCTACCACAAGATGTTCAGGCTCTTCTTATAATTTTCCTTCCTCAGTCCAGAAATCAACCTTTTCTCTAAAGAGCCAAATGTTTTTGTTTTAATTGGTGAAGACTGATGGTTGGAAACACAGATTGAGGTCCTCGGCAGGGTCGTTGCTGCTGGGTTTCATTACAGACCCTGTCAGTTCTCAGAGTTGGGAATGTATTGTATACTGACATGCACCTACACACACACTTCTATTTATATCTTTATCTATCTGTGAATTTATTAAAAGCCAAGAGTCCCAGTTGATACCTCTTGATTCTAATCCACTATCATTATGTTCACTCTAGCCTCTCCCCTTTTCTTATTTATAACTTTGCCCAGTGAGCACTCTGTATCTCCTTACCCATGGAATATTTGTCCCTTAAATTCTTATATACATATGATGTATTTTCATAATTACTAACCCATACCCCTGTGCAAAACAAATTTATGAACTCAAGGACTTATATTTATATACAGTTCTTTTAATTTGTAGACTTACAGAGTATGCCAAAATTCTCTTTTCTGAAGTTGCTCCCTTAATGTGGTATATTATTCATCTCTATATGCTTATGCATTATGTTGGTATTTATTTTCTGAATATCAATAGCTCAACAGCATTTCTTCGTATATACCTTTGCAAAATGATTCGGGTTTCTTTTGTTTACTTCAGCATCTTATTTATCCTTCCCCAGTCTTATTTATTATTTCTGTTATTTGTGTCAGTGTATGTTTCACAAAGATCATGTTCAGGTAATTTATTTCTAACAGCACACAGATCTTTATTTAAACGTGGTTCAGTTCAGTTCAGTTCAGTCGCTCAGTCGTGTCTGACTCTTTGTGACCACATGAATCGCAGCACGCCAGGCCTCCCTGTTCATCACCAACTCCCGGAGTTTACTCAAACTCATGCCCATCGAGTCCAGCCATCTCATCCTCTGTCGTCCCCTTCTCCTCCTGCCCACCCCCCCCCCCCCCCCAATCCCTCCCAGCATCAGGGTCTTTTCCAATGAGTCAACTCTTTGCATGAGGTGGCCAAAGTATTGGAGTTTCAGTTTCAGCATCAGTCCTTCCAATGAATATTCGGGACTGATCTCCTTTAGGGTGGACTGGCTGGATCTCCTTGCAGTCCAAGGGACTCTCAAGAGTCTTCTCCAACACCACAGTTCAAAAGCATCAATTCTTTGGCGCTCAGCTTTCTTCACAGTCCAACTCTCACATTTAAACGTGGTGGTGGTGGTGATTTGTTTTTTCATGAAGCACTAACTCTTATACAAGGATTTAGAAAGCAAACCAGAAGAGAAAAGTGTAGGCTACAGAAAAGTCTGTAAGGGTAATAATAAACTCATTCATTTGCTCATTCATGTTTTATCTTGTGCCTAATGGCATATGCTGCTTTTACTTACATTCTATTACAAGTCTCAAAGAATAATGTAGGCCTTCTCCATTAACGTACATTTTCTCAAACTCAGAAGGGCCCTATTGATCCTATTCTAAGTGCACTGGCTTTCTCTTTTTTCCTAGTACTAAATGTATTGGAGATAGTCTGCTCTTTGGGGAACTTGCTTTTTGGCTTAGAAGTGGGATTTTATTTAAGTCAGTCATTATTCAAGGTGCTGTAAGTTTTTTCAAAGTATTTTATTGCAGCTGAAAAGTGTATCCGTTAGTGGGTAATGTAATTAGGGCTTGTAGACAGAACAGTTAATTTTGAGTTATTTAGCTTATTTTTAGACAGATCCCCTTTGCCTTTTTTTAAACTTTTAATTTGAAATAATTATAGACTCAATTTCCTTTCAAAGCAGTTTTTTCTAAGCCTGATATATCATCACTGAATGATGATGAATGAGGTTCTTTTAAATGATGTTCTTTCTATTACCTGCCAAGTTTTATTTTTCCTTTATGTGAGAAAATTTCCTGGAAATAATTTTGCAGCTTTCTTTCCAGAATAGATATTAGTTAATATTTGTATTTGGGATATTGAAGCAAAATGAACATCAGTCTTGCCTATCTTTATTTTTTTCAAAAGCTCTAATAGATTTTCTTTTTCCCAATAATGCCTTCTGATTCCAAAAATTTCTTTGCTAGCCATGTTGTAGAAGCATTTGGTTATAAGCAAATATTTTGGGAGTTATTAGCATTTGTATAAAGATTATGTTAATATTCACCTAACAGAAGTTGCAAAACAATTACCTGGTACTAAATGAGTCACGGTTTTTACTTTAACACATACTTTTTAACATATACATATAAGTGCATCTATCAATGGTGAATTAATGCCTTTACTCTGGGATTTAAAATGTGATTGCTATATAACATATGAGTACCCTGTCATAATGAAATGGTGCCTATTATTTCACAATAATTATGCATACAATCTGGCAAAATAATTTTTTGAAAGGTAAAAGCATTTTAATAAATGTTCCATCTTACAAGTTGGAATTTTTGTTCTCAGAGTATTAATTATTTTACACATAGCAAACCTTTAAATTATGGTACATATTAAAACCCACTCAAATGAAGGTGGTAGTATAATTTATGGTAAGGAATAATATGTACATGAATGAGAAAGAACAAGATTTGAAAAGCAAAATATATATATGCTTTGTAACTAACATATTTAAGATATTTCTTGTGTAGAAGGTAGTTATTAGATAGGCAAGTTGGAGCAAGAGGGGGACACTAAATTGTATATTGGCACGCTTCCTGAAATGCATATGCATAGTAATTAGAGACATTGATTTTTAAATGTCAGCCAGCTTTTATTCTCTTCCTTTTCTAGCATCTATTTGTATGAAGTGACTATTCTTACTTCTAAAAGGAGTTTACCAAGCTTTTTGTGAACATTTGTTATACAGAAAATAAATTACCACTGCTATATATAACTAACATTAAATTTGTGATACTAGCAACTTGTGAGTGATTTAAAGTTTTGTTGATTTGATTAATTTCTTATTTGTCAAATGATGGTGAAGAAATTCTCCATTTCCCAGTTGAGACACTTGGGGACATTTCTCATGCTTTCTACTTGCATCCAGGAAACAAATATGCCTTTAGTCATTTATAACCTTCAACAACATGTTAAAATGTGTTACTATAAGATTCACATTCCACACTTAAGTAGCTTTTTGCTAAACTGGTTTAATTTATTATTGTGTTTATCTGCTATTAGCATTCTTAAATGTCAGCCCTCTCCAGTATTCTTACCTGGAGAATCCCATGGACAGAAGAGCCTGGCGAGCCCTAGTCCATGGGGTCACAAAGAGTTGGACACAACTAGGCGGCTAACATTTAGTGGCCTTTAATACTTTATAGGCTTTTAAAGAATGTAGGGAACAGAGGATGTTCCTGAGAGATAGAATATTTGTTTACCTCATTCATAAAATCAAAGATGCTTTAAAAGTGTGCTGTTAGTCTTACTAGACCAAGTCAATGGAAAGTTAATGTAGGGGTGGAAAATTTTTCCCTTCTCTTCTAGGTTCTTTGAACCTAGATCCTGGGTCGGCAGGATCCCCTGGAGGAGGGCATGGCAACCCACTCCAGTGTCCTTGCCTGAAGAATCCCCATGGACAGAGGAGCCTGACAGGCTACAGTCCACAGGGTCGCAAAGAGTTGGACACAACTGAGCGACTCAGCACAGCACTAGCTTCTTTGGTCTAATAAGTAAATTGACAGAAGATGAATTAGCAGGAGAAAACATATTTAAGTTGGTACATACAGGATCCCCTATGATAAGAGACTCAAGAGCAAGTTGGACAGTTGAAGCTTATGTGCCATCCTATGCTAAGGAGTGGGAGTAGGGCCTGGGCCTTCAAAGGGGAGGAGAGTGACTCATAAGATAATAAGACCAAATGTGTGGTATTTAGAGGTTTGCCCTGCCATGCAGATAGGACTTTCAGATAACATTATGGTAATAGCTGTTTTTCTGGGCCAGGCCCCCCATCTAAATTCTTTTACGTAGTTAAGGGAGAGGTAAAAGTTCTTCCTGAGTCTGCTGGATCTTGATTGCTGTCAGCTGAAAATAACCCACACGTCAAGTGGCATATTTTAGGCCGGCATGTTCTCCCCTTCAGTAATAACAACTACTCACACTGTCACCTGGTGATGATGATTATAAGCACCATGGAGTAGTTACTTTAATTATGTGCTTATCGTACCCTGCCCAGAGAAGGCCATGGCACCCCACTCCAGGACTCTCGCCTGGAAAATCCCATGGACGGGGGAGCCTGGTGGGCTGCAGTCCATGGGGTCGCTAAGAGTTGGACACAACTGAGCAACTTCACTTTCACTTTTCACTTTCATGCATTGGAGAAGGCAATGGCAACCCACTCCAGTGTTCTTGCCTTAGAATCCCAGGGACGGGGGAGCCCGGTGGGCTGCCGTCTCTGGGGTCTCACAGAGTCGGACACGACTGAAGCGACGTAGCAGCAGCAGCAGCATACCCTGCATGACTACATGCTCCATGAGTGTAGTTCCTTTTTTTTAATGTTTATTTATTTTTTATATCTTGGCTCTTCTGGGTCTTAATTGCTGCACAGGGTTTTCTCCTCTAGTTGCAGTGAACAGGGACTGCTCTCTGCTTGCAGTACCTGGCCTTCTCTTTGTGGTGGCTTCTCTTGTTCAGAACACAGGCTCTAGGGCACATGCGTTTCAGCAGTTGCAGCTCGCAGGCTCTAGAGTGTAGGCTCAATAATTGTGATACACAGGCTTAGTCGCCTTACAGCATGTGGGATCTTCCTGGATCAGGGATCAAACTTCCGTGTCCTGCATGGACAGGTGGATTCTTGGCCATTGAGCTGCTAGGGCAGCCCTGACACAGCGTGGTCCTAAAGACGGCACTTCCTCACTCACAGTGTCTCACGTGGTCAAGGATGGTGTGTGCATGCACAGTTACTGCAGCCGTGGCTGACTCTCTGTGACCCCGGGGACTGCAGCCCACCAGGCTCCTCTGTCCATGGGAATCTCCAGGCAAGAACACTGGAGTGGGTTGCCATGCCCTCCTCCAGGGGATCCTCCCCACTCAGGGATCTTCCCCGCATCTCCTACATTGCAGGCAGATTCTTTTCTGCTGAGCCACCAGGGAAGCCCCTAGAAGTCAAGAATGATAGACCTCTTTAAATAGGAAGGAAGGATGCAGGAAAGGTAGCCAGTTTATCCCCATCCTCTAGATGGTTTTTCACTTCTGTGTGCACTTACTGTTTGTACAAAAAAATAAATATTGCTTATGAAATAAAGATGAAGTCTGACATTCTTCATGGCCCATTTTAAGCTTTCTTTGGGTTGTTATCTCCAACTAACTTATCCCTTACTTGAGCCATACTTGTTTCCTTTTTGTCTCAAATCTTCTGCATTCTCAGGATTTAGTTTATAAAATTTTCCCTTTGCTTTACCCACCCATCAGAGTTAAGCCTTAATTCCACCTATTCAGGCTTCTCCAGCTCCCTCCATAGCAAGTACCTCTCACTCCACTACTTTGCAATGATAAATACCTCTGTAATAGTATTTATCAGACTACTTTTTGTTGTAGTTAATTGTTTGTGTGTCTGGTTTTCCTGTTAGATTTTGGGAGTGAGCTATTTAGGTTTGTATTAATATTGTCTCCATAGTGCATGGTATATAAACACAGAGAGTGTTTCTTGAATTGAACTCATAGATTTTTTAAAATCTATGCATTGCTTAATTCTCTTCTATGGAGTGATTTTGCTAGAATTACTAATTTGTTGGATTGTTTTACATTTAAGTTGCCATTTTCAATGTTTATCCACCATTTTCTTTTTCTTTTTTTTTTTTTTTATTAGTTGGAGGCTAATTACTTCACAACATTTCAGTGGGTTTTCTCATACATTGATATGAATCAGCCATAGATTTACACGTATTCCCCATCCCGATCCCCCCTCCCACCTCCCTCTCCACCCGATTCCTCTGGGTCTTCCCAGTGCACCAGGCCGGAGCACTTGTCTCATGCATCCCACCTGGGCTGGTGATCTGTTTCACCATAGATAATATACATGCTGTTCTTTCAAAACATCCCACCCTCAACTTCTCCCACAGAGTTCAAAAGTCTGTTCTGTATTTCTGTGTCTCTTTTTCTGTTTTGCATACCATCTTTCTAAATTCCATATATATGTGTTAGTATGCTGTAATGTTCTTTATCTTTCTGGCTTACTTCACTCTGTATAAGGGGCTCCAGTTTCATCCATCTCATTAGGACTGATTCAAATGAATTCTTTTTAATGGCTGAGTAATATTCCATGGTGTATATGTACCACAGCTTCCTCATCCATTCGTCTGCTGATGGGCATCTAGGTTGCTTCCATGTCCTGGCTATTATAAACAGTGCTGCGATGAACATTGGTGTGCACGTGTCTCTTCCAGATCTGGTTTCCTCAGTGTGTATGCCCAGAAGTGGGATTGCTGGGTCATATGGCAGTTCTATTTCCAGTTTTTTAAGAAATCTCCACACTGTTTTCCATAGCGGCTGTACTAGTTTGCATTCCCACCAACAGTGTAAGAGGGTTCCCTTTTCTTCACACCCTCTCCAGCATTTATTGCTTGTAGACTTTTGGATAGCAGCCATCCTGACTGGCGTGTAATGGTACCTCATTGTGGTTTTGATTTGCATTTCTCTAATAATGAGTGATGCTGAGCATCTTTTCATGTGTTTGTTAGCCACCTGTATGTCTTCTTTGGAGAAATGTCTGTTTAGTTCTTTGGCCCATTTTTTGATTGGGTCATTTATTTTTCTGGAATTGAGCTGCAGGAGTTGCTTGTATATTTTTGAGATTAATCCTTTGTCTGTTTCTTCATTTGCTATTATTTTCTCCCAATCTGAGGGCTGTCTTTTCACCTTACTTATAGTTTCCTTTGTAGTGCAAAAGCTTTTAAGTTTCATTAGGTCCCATTTGTTTAGTTTTGCTTTTATTTCCAGTATTCTGGGAGGTGGGTTATAGAGGATCTTGCTGTGATTTATGTCGGAGAGTGTTTTGCCTGTGTTCTCCTCTAGGAGTTTTATAGTTTCTGGTCTTACATTTAGATCTTTAATCCATTTTGAGTTTATTTTTGTGTATGGTGTTAGAAAGTGTTCTAGTTTCATTCTTTTACAAGTGGTTGACCAGTTTTCCCAGCACCACTTGTTAAAGAGGTTGTCTTTTTTCCATTGTATATCCTTGCCTCCTTTGTCAAAGATAAGGTGTCCATAGGTTCGTGGATTTATCTCTGGGCTTTCTATTCTGTTCCATTGATCTATATTTCTGTCTTTGTGCCAGTACCATACTGTCTTGATGACTGTGGCTTTGTAGTAGAATCTGAAGTCAGGCAGGTTGATTCCTCCAGTTCCATTCTTCTTTCTCAAGATTACTTTGGCTATTCGAGGTTTTTTGTATTTCCATACAAATTGTGAAATTCTTTGGTCTAGTTCTGTGAAAAATACCGTTGGTAGCTTGATAGGGATTGCATTGAATCTATAGATTGCTTTGGGTAGAATAGCCATTTTGACAATATTGATTCTTCCAATTCATGAACACGGTATGTTTCTCCATCTGTTTGTGTCCTCTTTGATTTCTTTCATCAGTGTTTTATAGTTTTCTATGTATAGGTCTTTTGTTTCTTTAGGTAGATATACTCCTAAGTATTTTATTCTTTTTGTTGCAATGGTGAATGGTATTGTTTCCTTAATTTCTCTTTCTGTTTTTTCATTGTTAGTATATAGGAATGCAAGGGATTTCTGTGTGTTAATTTTATATCCTGCAACTTTACTATATTCATTGATTAGCTCTAGTAATTTTCTAGTAGAGTCTTTAGGGTTTTCTATGTAGAGGATCATGTCATCTGCAAACAGTGAGAGTTTCACTTCTTCTTTTCCTATCTGGATTCCTTTTACTTCTTTTTCTGCTCTGATTGCTGTGGCCAAAACTTCCAACACTATGTTGAATAGTAGTGGTGAGAGTGGGCACCCTTGTCTTGTTCCTGATTTCAGGGGAAATGCTTTCAATTTTTCACCATTGAGGGTGATGCTTGCTGTGGGTTTGTCATATATAGTTTTTATTATGTTGAGGTATGTTCCTTCTATTCCTGCTTTTTGGAGAGTTTTAATCATAAATGAGTGTTGAATTTTGTCAAAGGCTTTCTCTGCATCTATTGAGATAATCATATGGTTTTTATCTTTCAATTTGTTAATGTATCCACCATTTTCTGAAGTATAAGAATTATTCCTTTGCTGGTTACTGTTCCATCATGCAAAAGACAAGAATAGTTGCATAGATATTAATTTTTTCATATTAAGTATGTATTATGCAAATTTTGATAATTATACAACCTTACATTTAAGGAAGAATTTTTATAAATGGTGTTTTTCTTATCCTTTGTAGGTTGCTTCCTCAGAACATTGGCCTTCTCTATGTTGGAGGTTATGAAAGACCCTTTGCACAAATCAAGGTATGATGTTCACTTTCTAACATTTTTTCCTAGGTACAGTTCGTCCGTCCAGAACCCACTAAAATCCTTCAAGTAACTATCACAAAAGTTGGGGAATGTGAATTACTAATTTTGTTTGCTTTTACATATCTCTCCTGAAATAGTACTTCATCTTTTCAGTGAATCAGTTAGTTTAATAATCTTGCCCATAATAAATTTGACCAGTGCAATTTGGTGATTAGTTAAGAAGAGTACCATTTAGAGCTTCATTACCGTAGTTGCCAGTAGAATTTTTTTGACAGCTTTATTGAGGTATAATAGACATGTAGGAAAATATACATATTTAAACTGTACAGTTTGACATCCAGTTACACTCACCCTTGTGAAACTGTCACCACAATCAAGACAAATAACATATCCATCACCCCTGTAAGTTTCTTTGTGCCCCATTGAATTTCCCCACCTCTTCCCTTCCTTTTTATCCTCCAGTTCCCAGGTGACCACGGATCTAATCACTATGGATTAATTTGCACTTGCCAGAATTTTATCTAAATGGAATCATATTGTATTTCTTTCTTTTGGATTCTTTGATTCAGTTATTATTTTGAGATTCACCCATGTTGTTACACTTCAGTAGTTCATTCCTTTTTATTGCCGAGTAATATCTCATTATATGGTTTTAGCACAATTTCTCTATCCTTTAACATGATGAGGGACATTTGGGTTGTTTCTACTTTTTGGCTTCTGTAAATAAAGCTGCTGTGAACATTTGTGTACAGGTCTCTGTATGGACATATGTTTTCATTTCTCTTGGGTAAATACCTAACACCAAAATGACTGAGTTAAATTGTGAAAGTGAAAGTGGCTCAGTCATGTCCGAATCTTTGCGACCCCACGGACTCTGCAGTCCATGGAATTCTCCAGGCCAGAATACTGGAGTCGGTAGCCTTTCCCTTCTCCAGGGGATCTTCCCAACCAAGGGATCAAACCCAGGTCTACCGCATTGTGGGTGAATTCTTTACCAGCTGAGCCACAAGGGAAGCCCAAGAATACTGGAGTGGGTAGCCTATCCGCTCTCCAGCGGATCTTCCCGACCCAGGAATCGAACCGGGGTCTCCTGCACTGCAGGCAGATTCTTTACCAACTAAGGTATGAGGGAAGCCCGAGTTAAATGGTAGTTGTGTGTTTTAACTTTTTAAGAAACTACCAAACTATTTTCCCACCATCAGGGTGAGTGCCTGTTCCTCCATTTCATCATCAACGTTTGGTATGGTCAGTCTTTGAGTTTAGGCATTCTTGTAGGTATATAGTATTTCGCTGTAGTTTTAATTTGCTCTTCTGTAATGACTAATCATGTTGAGCGTCTTCTCGTGTACTATTTGCCATTTATACATCTCTAGTGAGGTGTATGTTCAAAACCTTGCCATTTTTTGTTTTTGTTTTCTTAAACTGTTGAGTTTTGAGCATTCTTTGTATCTTCTGAATATGTCTTTTATCAGATATGGGATTTCTCTTAACAAGATCCTCAAAGAGCAAAAATTCTTAATATTAATGGAATTCAGTTTATTACTCTTTTTTCATGGCTCCTGCTGTTAGTATTGATCTAAGAAACATTTGCCTAGCCCAGAGGCAGAAAGATTTTTCTTCTATGTATCATTCTGGAATCTTTATAGTTCTGGGTTTTACATTTAGGTTTATTATCTAATTGAAATAATTTTTGTATGTGATGCAAAGTTCAAGGTAAAGAGGAATATTGCCCCTCCTACAATATCTAGTTGTTCTAAAACCATTTGTTAGAAAGACTATCCTTTCCACCACTGAAGTGTCTTCGCATCTCAGTTTAAAATCAGTTCACTGTATGTGTGTGTGTGAATCTCTATTTCAGAACCTTTATTCTGTCCCATTGACCTGTGTGTCTATGCTGTGCCGTGCTTGGTCAGTCATGTTCAGCTCTCTGCGACCCCGTGGACTGTAGCCCGCCAGGCGCCTCGGTCCATGGGATTCTCCAGGCCAGAACACTGGAGTGGGCTGCCATGCCCTCCTCCAGGGGGTCTTCCCGACCTGGGGATCAAACCCAGGTCTCCTGCGTTGCAGGCGGATTCTTTACTACCTGAGCCACCAGGGAAGCCCAGGAACGCTGGGGTGGGCAGCCTAACCCTCCTCCAGGGGATCTTCCAACACAGGAATCAAATCAGCGTTTCCTGCATTGCAAGCAGAGTCTTTACCAGCTGAGCTACAAGGGAAGCCCCATGTGTCTATACTATATGCCTTCACTAATATCACAGTCTTGATTTTTGTGGCTTTAGAATAAGTCATGAAATCAGGTAGTGTAAATCCTCGAAGTTTGTTCTTTTCAAAGTCCTTTCCCCTTGTGTATGTGACATATTTTCATGCTTTGAAAAACAAAGGTTTTTTTCAGAGTATACCAAACCTGAATAGGACATACAAGATATATAATACTGAGGAGGTTAGTCACATTATTGACATCATTACATTAAATACCTTATTTAGCTACCATAGCATCAGCATTTCTTTAATACCTTCCTTAATTTAACTTAAGACACTCAAAAGTCCATGTTAAGGTCTTAAGCTGTGAACCCTCTTGAATGTTTCTGATCCCCTAAATAATGACAGGAATTCAGGCACTTTGTCTCTTTTTTTTCCTATTTTTAACATCCCTGGAACCTCAAGTAGAGTTGGCGAGAGTCTCTTCATAAGCCTCCCTCACTATCCTGTTCACCAAATTCTACAGTAAAGCCAGGAATCCTGATAAGTTTCAGCAGAAACATTTCTAAAAGCTCAATTTTTTTCCCTATCCACTGATTTGGAAAATCCTCTTTCCCCTTATTAGAACTGAAATAATGAAAAAGTGAGAGACACGTCTGATACATTTAAGGAAGGGTAGAATTTGTATGTGTGTGTGTCTGTTACATGTTATCTCAAAAACATAAGTGTATGTATGAGGGTGATTCCTCCATCACTCACCTGATCCATTAACGTATCATTTTCTTTATTCAGGCCATTTCTATCAAGCCCAGTGACAGAGGTCAATCCTTTGTCAACCCTTTATGCCTGGATAATCAACTCAATAGAAAAAGTCCATTATTTTAGGGCATGTTTTTCCTTTGATGTTTCCATGGGAAAGGTTTCTTTCATATGCTATGAAAGGATTTCTTATCCTCATTAATTATTGAGGTTCTTTTATAATTCCTGTGGTTCTTATGAAAATGCTATATAGATCCTATCTAATTAGAATGCTTACAAGTTAATTGGAAAACAATAAAAAAAAAATCAGTTTAAATGCTTGAGATTGGGCTAGAAATTTCAGTTTCTTTCTCTACCCCCTGCCTTGCATCTGACTTCTTTTGGTCATGAAGTACCAGTACTTTTCTCTCTTTAAACTAAATGTAATGATACTATATTATATGTCATAGATATCAGATACAACCTTTAATAAATGGAAATGGTTTTGCTTTTCTTGAGAGAATATTGGTTGAAATTTTTGTAAATCAAGATAGGAGTTTGTTCATTTGAATATTTAAGAAAAGGAATTCTCATTTCATTACCATCACAAGACTAAATGTGAGTGGCTTGGTGTTAGAGGTTACATTTGTTGAAGAGACATTTCATGGTTGTATTTCTAAAAAGGAGCTCCAGTTTATAAAGATCAGAAAGAAAAAGAAAAACACAAAAAGGGTGATAGATATTTGGACAAGTATTAAATGAGTTCAGAAATTTGCTATAGGGTGACAAGAGACGTACTATTAGTGTATAATGTGAATTGTTACAGCCATCTTTCTCTCCCTCCCTCCTTCACACCCTAGATACAGATGTGTACAAACATGGAATTTCATTATAGTTTTAGACTGGTACATCTGTATGCTAGTTTCAGGTTTCATTATTTTTAGAGGAGGTTATTCCAACTTTGCCTTTTGTATCTCCTAACATCTTCTGTAAGTCACTGGAAGGTTCTTTTTTCAAAGAAGCTCAGTCCTTAAGTTTTCATGGGAAATTTGTCATCTGAAGAACTTGATGGTAAACACTCATGATTATGCTCTTATTTTATCCTAAAATATGATTAACTAAATAAAACACTGGTATCTTATAATGAGTTGTAATACAGTGTAAGAAAAGAATTGTCTGACACATCCACAGCCACTGTTGCGTGCTGTAAATGAAGCACATTTCCCCTTCACCCAGTACTAACTTCTGTCACCATCACTGAGGTTAAGGTAAGTTTCTACATGTTCTGCGTTATGTGTGACTTAGGGTTTTCTTAAGAAAGAAATAGATTTCATTATATTTTTATATTCAGTCTTTGAAATTCAAAAGAAACATTTTGATTAAAGTAAAATTTTACTTAATTCCTATTCATATGCTTTCAGGTTGTCAGAAACTTTCTGGGATGGTTATTTCTATATGTCTTTGCATAATTCTTTTATCTTAGTTCAGTATGTATATAATCCTGTTATCCATAGTTTATTTTTATAGACATGGTCAAGTTTAAATTATAGTTTACATTTTATACCTATTATTCAGTGTTGTTTTCTAAAGCATTTTATAGTCTGATAAAAATCTCAGTGCTATTCTCATAGGGTTCTAGTCCTGGAGGCTCCACTTAGCAGCCAGAATCCATAAAAGAAAGAAAGAGTGAAGCCTGTCAGCATCACTTTTAGTCAACTTAGTGGTTGTTAGGGAGAGTCTCAAGGCCACAAGGCTGTGCCTCCCCGCCAGGCTTGATATTAGTTGCCTCTTGTAGTTCTGTCAGCCCAAGCAGTGTGTGGAGCTGTGAGGCTGAGTCACGTCCAGTTTCCACGTTGACACCGCAGAACAGCTGGAAGATGTCTTCTGTATTTTAACTGTGAATTCCGTGCAGCAGCCATATGTGAAAAGTAAGGAATGTAAGCGTTTTCTGAGCAGTTATTTTATGATCAGTACAGCTGAGTGACTCTCTCCCTCATGCCCACTCCGGCCCTGCTGAGGGACGGGGTGCCATTAGTCTGTCTCACACTCTAAGCTTTCTGAGCTTCAGTTTTCAGAAGTCTCTTTACAGCCCAGGAAATACAGGAATGGTGTTTGTATCCATGTGCATATGCAGGAGGCGCAAAAAGGACCCCAAAGGAGATGGGGTCTCTCTCAGAAAATACTGAAAAAGCTAAGAAAGTTGATTATGTTTGTTCACTGACTGATGGTGTTTTAGAAAATGTGTGGCTTATTAGATCAGTCAGTTCAGTCCAGTCACTTAGTCATGTCTGACTCTTTGTGACTCCATAGATGGCAGTATGCCAGGCTTCCCTGTCCATCACCAACTCCTGGAACTTGTTCAGACTCAGGTCCATCGAGTCATTGATGCCATCCACCCATCTCATCCTCTGTTGTCCCCTTCTCCTCTTGCCTTCAATCATTCCCCAGCATCAAGGTCTTTCTAATGAGTCAGTTCTTCCCATCAGGTGGCCAAAGTATTGGAGTTTCAGCTTCAGCATCTGTCCTTCCAATGAATATTCAGGACTGATTTCCCTTAGGATTGACTGGTTTGATCTCCTTGCA
Source organism: Dama dama (assembly GCF_033118175.1). Taxonomy (NCBI): domain Eukaryota; kingdom Metazoa; phylum Chordata; class Mammalia; order Artiodactyla; family Cervidae; genus Dama; species Dama dama. Next base: position 58,778,121 of record NC_083708.1, read on the forward strand.
GTCCAAGGGACTCTCAAGAGTATTCTCCAACACCACAGTTCAGAAGCATCAATGCTTCAGCGCTCAGCTCTCTTTATGGTCCAACTCTCACATCCATACATGACTGCTGGAAAAACCATAGCTTTAACTATGCAGACCTTTGTTGGTAAAGCCAAGTCTCTGCTTTTTAGTATGCTGTCTAGGTTTGTCATAGCTTTTCTCCCAAGAAGCAAGCATCTTTTAATTTCATGGCTGCAGTCACCATCTGCAGTGATTTTGGAGCCCAAGACAATAAAATCTGTTACCGTTTCCATTGTTTGCCCATCTATTTGCCATGAAGTGATGGGACCGTATGCTGTGATCTTCATTTTTTGAATGTTGAATTTTAAGCCAGCTTTTTCACTCTCTTTGACTTTAATCAAGAGGTTCTTTAGTTCCTCTTCACTTTCTGCTATAAGGGTGGTGTCATCTGCATATCTGAGGTTATTGATATTTTTCCCTGCAATCTTGATTCTAGCTTGTACTTCATCCAGTTGGGCGCATTTCGCATGATGTGCTCTGCATATAATTTAAATAAGCAAGGTGACAGTATACAGCTTTGACATACTCCTATCTCAATTTGGAACCAGTCTGTTGTTCCATGTCCCGTTCTAACTGTTGCTTCTTGAGTTGCATACAGATTTCTCAGGAGGCAGGTCAGGTGATCTGGTATTCCCATCTCTTGAATTTTCCACAGTTTTGTGATCCACACAGTCAAAGGCTTTAGCATAGTCAGTGAAGCAGAAGTAGATGTTTTTCTGGAATTCTCTTTCATCTTCTGTGATCCAGCGGACATTGACAATTTGATTTCTGGTTCCTCTGCCTTTTCTAAATCCAGCTTGATCATCTGGGAGTTCACGGTTCACGTACTGTTGATGCCTAGCTTGGAGAATTTTAAGCATTACTTTGCTAGTGTGTGAGATGAGTGCAATTGTGCAGTAGTTTGAACATGCTTTAGCATTGCCATTCTTTGGGATTAGAATGAAAACTGACATTTTCCAGTCCTGTGACCACTGCTGAGCTTTCCAAATTTGCTGGCATACTGATTGGAACACTTGCATAGCATCATCTTTTAGGATTTGAAATAGCTCAACTGGAACTCCATCATCTCCACTAGTTTTGTTAGATCAATGTTTTTTACTGAAGGGAATTATTTAATATTGACACTTTTCAATCTCTAAGGTAGCTAAAGTATTACATCAGATAAAGATGCAGGCTGTAGAACTGAGTATTCTGGTTTAGTGGCTTCCATACTTATCGCTGTGAACCTGTAGGACTGTTAATTTTCACTGAGTTCCAGTACGCATACACACACGCATGTATATATACACATAGTGTAAACCAGAGTTCCAAAAGAAGTGTGATGTAACTGCTGTATTTTTCATTCTGTTCTGTTTATTTTTCTGTTGACTTAGTTTTTAGATGTGGTCTCAACACACTCAGTTAACTTCTTTCCTTGGAAAATGGGTCACGACTCACCAGCACTGCTGCGAGGTAGGGCTTGTCCAGCTAATGCTGCCATCTGCCCCATCGATGCAGGAGGGAGAGTGGAGGAAGCTTACTTGCCCCTGAGTTGATGCTACCCCTTGGCCTGACGTTGGAGGGGACATCATGGTTGCTGGGGAGAGGGAGGAAGAGAGCATAGGAAAAGATTATTGAGAATGGAGTTAAGGTGTTTTGAGGAGCCAAGCAAAGCTTCTCTTCTGTTTCAACAAAACCCTAATTCTCAACAAAAGAGAACCTTCCACATCTACTCTGTCTTTCAAATGACTTCATGTATTTTGAAGATAAAGAAATTAAGTTATGATCCTCCTAGATTAACAAACAGAAAGAAACAGATGAGTGAGAAATTGAGAGAAAGCAACGGAAGTGTATCTAGATTTGTGTATTTGTGTGCCATATTCATTGAATACGTTTTCTGTAGTACTGTGAGCAGAGAGGTAAGTTTTCAGTGTCTCATGTTGCAGTAATCAGAGCAGGCATGAATATTTCTTTGTTGAAAGCAGATTCAAAAAGTGAAAGAAGCTTAAAAAAAAAAAAAAACCCAGAAACTGTTGTAAAAGCCAAAAGTCTGTCTGCTTCTGTGCAATAGCTATTAAGTCGCTGACAGCATTTTATCTTGTATACTTGTACCAGAGTGCTTCAGGGCCCTTGCGGGGCTCTCTAGTGAGTCCATATTATAACTTTCTGGGCATTTAAAATCATGCATTGTTACCAACAAGTTATATAGAAACTGCAGACTTAGGGTTCCAAAATGTATTCAATAGCAGTAGTTTTCCTGCCATTTTTACCAAGGCCCTTTAGGCTGTGTTATTGCCAGAATTGAGGAACACTTCAGGCCTGTTGCCATACATGTCTCAGTTTCGGTATTCTTACCTTCATGCCCTTAAAAAGCTTACCTGTAAGAATTTGAATTCCACAGGGCTGGACTATGTCTTGTGTACGTCTGTATCCTCAACAGTTAACCTCGTGCCTAAGATGTAGCAGCACTAAATAAATATTTGTTAACAGTATTATTGAAGAATGCCTAGAAAACCAACTGTCTTTTTATTTTATTGCTAGAGTTGATATATAATGCAGCATAATGATCTGATATTGTATACATGGCAAATGATCATTACAGTCAGTCTGCTTAATATATTATCACCTTGTGTGTGTACGTTTAGTCACTCAGCCATGTCCAACTCTTTTGTGACCCCATGGACTAGCCTGCCAGCTTCCTCTGTCTGTGGGATTTCTCAGGCAAGAATACTGGAGTGGGTTGCCATTTCCTTCTCCAGGGGATCTTCATTAATCCAGGGATCAAACCCGTATCTCCTGCGTCTCCTGCATTGGCAGGTGGATTTTCACCACTGAGCCACCTGGGAAGCCCCTTACTCTCTAGCAGCTTTCAAGTAATATACAATATGGTGTAACTTTCCAATATGCAATATGGTATTATTAACTGGGGGCTTCCCAGCTGGCGCTCGTGGTAAAGAATCTTTGCCAGTGCAGGAGACTTAAAAGAGGTAGGTTCAATCCGTGGGTTGGGAAGATGCCCTGGAGAAGGACATGGCAAGTCACTCCAGTATTCTTGCCCAGAGAATCTCATGGACAGAGGAGCTTGGCAGGCTACAGTCCATAGGGTCACAGAGTCGGACACAACTGACGCTACTTAGCACGCATACATATTAACTATAGTCACCATGCTGTGATGGACAGGGAAGCCGGGCATGCTATAGTCCATGGGGTCACGGAGAGTAGGACACAACAGCAGCTGAGCTGACCGACCACGCTGTCAGATTACATCCCCAGAGCTTATCTCCCTTATAATTGGGCATTTGTACCTTTTAAGGCCTTTCATCTATTTTCCCTACCCTCACCCACCACCTGTGGCAATGACTAATCTCTTCTCTGTGTCTATGAACTTGTGTTTTTCTTGGTTGTTGTGTAATTTTTTTTGTTTTTTAGTCACCAAATATTTACCATGAAGTTCATCAAAGTATTTATAACTCTTGTTCTAGTTGCATATATATTTACTGCCTTAAAACTTTATTTTCTGATCTCTGTTGTATCTTGAGTTGGGATGTCTTTGAGGCAATATAAATTAATTTTTGAATTTAAGATTGTGGTTGTAAGTTATTATTAATATAGTAGCTTTATTTGAAATGTAGATTTCATGAATACATTATTCTGAGAACATTTTAAAAATAGTCCTCAAATTATTTTCCAATTAAGAAAGTTAGCATTTTTCTTAGCTGGAAATTCCAGTTATTTTCAATCTCTCTTGAGTTAGACACTTTATAGAAAAGTATTAGAAGTCATTTTAGCATATTTTAGTTTTTTTTTTGCTTTGAAAACTAGATTTATCATATCAATGTGACTCTTATTGTAAATGTGGTTTAGAGAGAAAAAGACTAAGCTTTTTTTTTTTTTCTTTTTTTTGAATTTTGAAATGTTCTCAGAAAAGAAAATAGTATCATGTATTTAGGTATTCATAATGACACCACCCTTATGGCAGAAAGTGAAGAGGAACTAAAAAGCCTCTTGATGAAAGTGAAAGAGGAGAGTGAAAAAGTTGGCTTGAAGCTCAACATTCAGAAAACTAAGATCTGGTCCCATCACTTCATGGGAAATAGATGGGGAGACAGTGGAAACAGTGTCAGACTTTATTTTTTTGGGCTCCAAAATCACTGCAGACGGTGATTGCAGCCATGAAATTAAAAGACGCTTACTCCTTGGAAGGAAAGTTATGACCAACCTAGATAGCATATTAAAAAGCAGAGACGTTGCTTCGCCAACAAAGGTCTGTCTGGTCAAGGCTATGGTTTTTCCAGTGGTCATGTATGGATGTGAGAGTTGGACTGTGAAGAAAGCTGAGCGCCAAAAAATTGATGCTTTTGAACTGTGGTGCTAAAGAAGACTCTTGAGAGTCCCTTGGACTGCAAGGAGATCCAACCAGTCCATCCTAAAGGAAATCAGTCCTGGGTGTTCATTGGAAGGACTGATGCTGAAGCTGAAACTCCAATACTTTGGCCACCTCATGCGAAGAGTTGACTCATTGGAAAAGACCCTGATGCTGGGAGGGATTGGGGGCAGGAGGAGAAGGGGACGACATAGGATGAGATGGCTGGATAGCATCACCGACTCGATGGGCATGAGTTTGAGTAAACTCCGGGAGTTTGTGATGGACAGGGAGGCCTGGCGTGCTGTGGTTCATGGGGTTGCAAAGAGTTGGACACGACTGAGCGACTGAACTGAACTGAACTGAATGCAGCAGACATCCTATTTTGGTGGAAGGAAATAACACAGTGTTTCTTAACCTGTTGGGTTTTTTCCCTACAAATATTTTACTTGTAAAAAGAATTTCAAAGGCACTGATAACCATGTAAATAAAAGATCATATCTAAAGTGACTATTGTTGAGGTCATATTTCTGACAAATGTCATGGTTTCTGATCTAGATTATATGTTAGACTTCTGGAAGTTATATGTTTCATTTTTTCCCACAAAAAGAGAAAAAGAATTTCTCAAGTAAGTAGCCAATTGGGAAGGCATGTTTACTTGTCCTCTTGCCTGATAAAGTTTTAGTAACCCTCTATCCCCCTTGCAAAGGCAGAGGTAGCAATAAAGACCATTTCAAGAGTCACATGGCCGTGACTCAGGCAGTCAGGGACACTCCAGAGTGGTGTTCTCTTCACTGACTCTTCAAGTAACAAACTCTGACGCTTTGAGCCTAGATAGTACAAACCCACTAATGTTGCCAATGACTTGTAATCAGCACCATTAAAGTCACTACCTTGAACATCTTTAGAAGTTTGAGATTACTGTAGTAAATGGTATTTTGTCAGAAGTAGATATTATAAGCTGTGGGTAGGAGGGTTGATTTTTTTTTTTTTTTTGGTCTTAAACAGGTATTTAAAAATACAGTCAAATAAATCCAAGTATCTCTTTAAATAGTTTTTTCTAAATAGTGAGCTACAAATTTTTTTTCTTCACGTCTCCAGATTTCATTTGCTTATTATTGCCAGTAAGTAAAAATGACAAGCTTTTAGTTCAGAAAATTCACAAACTATACTAGATGAAATGTTAGGTTTGGAGAAACTATTATAAATTTAACGTTGCAAATACAAGATACCATTTGGATTCTTTCAACAGTGTCACCAGATCATAACATTAATGCTACAAGGAAATAGCTTCACGAGTAATATCTCGTCTGCTGAAATAATATGTTCTTTCTAGTACTAAAGTACTTTTAATTGTTTTCTACTAAGGTTCAAGTCTGATAATAGTCACAATATCAGAACAGCACTGTGACACTGTTCTGTTGTGTGTTCATAATGTAGAACACACATTATATATCTTAAAAAATTAATCTATCTAGAATCTTTGTAGATAGACACATAAAATGACATTTTAGATTATTAGCCAAAATTTCTTCTCAATAGATTGCAATATTTTAGAATCAGATTTGACTTTCTAGGTTTTAACTAATAAAAGTGGGTGTCTCGTGGAAAATTCATTTTGTGTAAAACATTTTTTTAGACAAAGGAGGCTGAAACTTTGAAAAACAAATAGTATAGAAGAATATTTAAATTAAACGTACCTCTAATGTATCTTTTTCTTTGCATTTTATCAAGTGTTACAACCACATTTCTCTCTTTGGATATCTAATCTTTTTTTTTTTAATGCTTTGTCAGTATTTGAAAACTTTCTAACACAAAGAAGGAAAACAGAGTAACATATTTGTTTAAAACCAAAAGCATAAACAATTAGTTCAGTTAGTACTATTATCAAGCAAATAAAATCATAACCAACATTTATTGAGCACCAAGTGTCAGCCGCTATTCTAAGTAATTCTCAGACAGCCTGTAAAGTATAGGTACTTTTAGCATTTTCAGTTTTACAGATCAGGAAGACATAGACGACAGCAGACAGTCTGTATTATATTGTGTCCCATGGAGTGTTGTTTTAGCGGGCACTATTTAGTGTATAGTTACTCTTTGTGTTGCACTGTATGTGGTATATTACCGTATTTCTTGACACCCTTCTGCGTTCGCTTGTGCAGCTGGTCAGAATGACCCCTGTAAGTGGTGCAACGCCAGTTACGGCCCAGGTTAGACTAAGTGACTCGACCGGAGGAAATGGGATTCTACCACACGGACCACGGTGGAGTCGCTGCGGTGTACTTACCTATAAAGAGACGGGGCGTAAAGAGCGGAGTTACAATCTCACCTCTGCTGCCTGTTTAGTCACTGTTAAATGTTTAAGCTCATTAGTGGTAAATAGTAAAAGCTGAGAGTCTCCTATTGAGAACATTTGTGAATTGCTAAGATAGTAAAAGGCTTCTAATTACAGTTTCTTCTGATCTAGTTGTGGAGTATTTTCCTTTTTGTTCCCAAAGCATCTGTTTTGGAGTTTATCGTGTCATATATTTCTCCTCAGCCATGATTTTTTAAAAAGGCTTTAGAGAGGCTCACCCTCCTTGTTGTTTTTCTTTTGTAGTAAATGCTTTTTATTTTGTCTTTATTACTTCTTAATATTCAAGAGATTTGGGTGAAAGTATTATACGGTTATTAATTTGAAATAGTCTCTAGAAATCTATTTCTTTACAAACCAGCTGGGAAGAAATCAGGTATGTAAACAAATCACCTGAGCATTTTGGGTGCTTTGATTAGCTCAGAAAGAAAAAGTTAGTACCTCCTTTGCAAGATTTTTTTTTCCCACCAGGTGTGACAGTTTTGCTAAATACAGTGAAAAACAGTTTCTCATTTTCTGACTCAAAGTTGAGTATGCTTTGTGAGCATAGCTGGAATTAAAGCATTTTAATGTTTTTCAAGATCAGTGTATCTTGGAGGAATTTTGATGACTCAGGGCTGATTTTAGCCACAGAAGGAACTAGAGCAGAATTGCAGAGAAGGAACAGATGTTTTCTAAGTTTCAGGATGAGTAGGTTGGTTGCACAGCACAAGGATAATTGGATGATGTAGAAGGCAGTGACAGTGAAAATAAGCAGAGAGACGTTCTCGGGGTGGTTATGGTTTAGCAGGAGGGTGAGTGAAACAAAGCAGCATGCATGTGACACAGGCCATGAGATGTCGTGAAGTGGGGATTTCCGGAGTGATACGGGGCCACGCAGAGAGAAGGTAGACATTGTACTGGTAGAGTCAGTTACTACCAGTGATGAATTATTCCATTCTCTTTATGCTATTAAAAGAACTTATACTCCCATGCCCTCATAGGTCTTCTTATCCATTATGAATAAAATCTTGAGTCTGCTGAGGATTTTCAAAAGTCTTTATGATTTATTAAATCAATGCAATTATGGAAAATGGGAGAAAAAAATGAAGACATGTCTGTTCTTTTGAATTCTTCTCATTCTTGGTGGAGTCACAGATGTCCTTGATAGATCTGCGTCCTTCAGGGCCAGGCCTCTGCCCCACTCAGTCATGTCGGCGGCTGACTAATGGTCACCTCTTCTGAGTGACTTGTGGTAGAGCCGTGTCGCTTTCTTCCTCCAGACCTCCTGCTGCTTGATAGTTTTCTACTGTAGGCATCTTGACGCTCTCTGGCGTAAATTCAGTGACCTGTTCGGGGCCTTGAGAACCTTACATACTTGTTTGCTTTTTTTGTTGTTTGTTTTTAAATCGTCACCAAGAATGGCTTCCTGTTGCCCGTTGTAGCAAAGGTAAATTCCATCAGGCTTTCCCATGCTCTTGTCCCCTCATGTCTGCTACCTCCCGCATCCCTCTAATGCTGACAGTTCTCTATCCCTTTGACTGTACAGACTATTCTCTTATCCATTCCGTATCATGGAATTGACCTGCTAATCAAAAAGCAGCATTGATTAGGTATATATGTACAGGTATTTTGGTGAAGACAGGGATATAAAGATTAATATTTTATCAGTGCTTTGTAATAGCCTATAAAGGAAAAGAATCTGAAAAAACAATATATATATATATATATATAAATGAACCACTTTGCTGTACCCCCCAAGCTAGCACAACATTGTAAATCAACCATACTTCAATTAAAAGTACAATAAAACTTAAAAATGTTTTATCTGCCCCCAACTTATTAATAGTCTGGTTGGTGAGGTGTAAAAAGGTATATAATGAAAGGTAGGAAGTGATGTGTTTGCTTGGACTTAGCTATAAATGTCAAAAGTTATGGAAGAACTGTGGGCTGGGGCAGTTGAAGTGAGATTTATAAAGTGAATAAGAACCTAACTGTCCTACCAGTTAGGTGTAGAATTGTGTGTGAGAGAGAGAGACACTGAGACTTTGTCTTTCTCTGTTTACTGTAAGAATAGGAGGAGGACAGGTGACTTAGGGACCAGAAGACACAGAACATGGAGTGCAGCCGTGAGTGTAAGAGCAGAAGTTTCTTAAAGAAAATAATCCGAGATAGGGCTGAAGAGGTAAATCAGTGTTAAGAGAATTAAAAAAAAACAGAAACAGAAAACAGCCACACTAACAGTGAAACTCTACGGACCATTTTAAGAAGTTTTAATTTGGAACTGGGCTGGGGGAGGACCTAATACTTTTTTAGAGAAACATGAAAATTTTAGGTGAGAACCAAACTCACCATCAAGAACTGACATTTTCTTGGTGATTCATATGAGTATTTCAGATGGCTTCTTTAGGCCTAGCTAAAGTGACTAGCTGTAATGCTCACTGCCATGGACAATGACAGAAGGGTCCTGGATTCCTAAAGTCATAACTGTCAGGTGGTAAAATATTTTTATATCTTCTTCACATTATTTGAAGTGGAACTAATATAAAAATAGTTCAAGTTAATGTTTCTATTTGTTGTTTTTCCGTCATTCTCTTCTTGCAAGTGGAACTATTATTTGTGACAGGAAGTGAATGCACTAGAGAACCTTTGTTAATGTGACTGGTTATACTTTTGAATCTGACAGTTCAAGTCACGGAAGATCTTGCCTTTCCATAGTTGTTTTTTCAGTTATTTTCATCTCCTTTTGTGTGTCTTGAGAAGTTAGACACAGTTTTCACAGGGGAAATTATATTCTGGAAAAAGACAACAGATTGATTGGTTCAGGTTTGTTCAATGCAGATTTTTATTGTCAGAAGGAAATCAGTTCATAATACCTTTTTCCCCACAGAAAGTTGATGATGACCCTATGTTGTTGCACTCCCAACTTATTTAGAGAGTTATCTGCAAGATTTTGACTTTAAAAACATAGCATCAGCACTGTTATTGAGTTAAATAATTGTTTACAAATAACACACAAATAAGTCTTAAAAACCTAGTTCCTCTAGTGTACCATTTTCATTAAACATTTCCTTCAATGTTTCTACACAGTAATCTGGAAGCAGAAACCTGAACTCTAGTGATATACTACCCAGTAGTAGAATTTGCATATTTCTGATTATATATATATTCTTTCTTTTTGGAAATAAGAACCTTTGACATTATTTTTAAAATTCAATGTTTTTGTGGAGATCAGTGATAATATACAAAAACAGCTCTGGCATAAATGGAGTATAAGAGCAGAAGTAATGAAAGGTAGGAAGTGATGTGTTTGCTAGCATCTACTTGTACTAGGAATAGAAAAAAAATAAGGTATTTTTATGAAGAGCAAAAGAAATCATTTTTATTCAGCGCATATTATATGCCCAGGATGTATTATACCCGCTAATGTTTATGAAGTGTTATAAAGTAAGTACTGTTTCTATTTACAGATGAGAAAATCAAGAGACAGAGAGGTTAGATAACTTACCCGTGGTCATGCAACCAGTAAATGATATATTGTAACTGGGATCAGAACTCAGGTTCTCCTGACTCCCTAGCCCAGTCTTTGTTCTTTACAGCACTGTTTTTGTGAAAACACTGCTAATTTAAATTTTCCATTGGAGATGTTGATCGTGTATTCCACGGGAGTCAACTCACTCAACTGTGCATTGGATAGAGCGAGCTCTATAGAAATGCAAGACAATGAAGAGTTCAGTTACCCAATAGCTTCATCATTTAATGAAAATTTTCCCATGGAGCTTTTCTAAGCAAGCATTTATATTAATTTTTTCCCACTGATACATTGAAAGTATCTCTACCTCCTTAAAGTGTTCTGTAATTTACATAACTTTTAGTTTGAGTATCATCTTGGGCTATTTGCCTGTGCTTTAATAAAGCGATAGCCTCAGGGATTGTTAATCCCTCTTAAACCAGTTGCGTGTGTTGCGTGCTAAGTCGCTTCAGTTGTGTATGACTGTTTGTGACCCTGTGGACTATAGCTGCCTAGGCTCCTCTGTCCATGGGATTCTCTAGGCAAGAGACAATACTGGAGTGGATTGCCCTGCCTTCCTCCAGGGGATCTTCCTGACCCAGGGATTGAGCCTGCATCTCTTATGTCTCCTGCATTGGCAGGCGAATTCTTTACCACTAGCGCCACCTGGGAAGCCCAAGCCATCTTAAACCAATTATTGCTTCAGAGAGTGACCCAGGATGATTGTGCTTTGGGTTGGTAATTTGCTGTCAACTCTTATTTCTCTTTGGAGAAGGAAATGGCAACCCCCTCCAGTATTCTTGCCTGGAGAATCCCAGGGACAGAGGAGCCTGGTTGGGCTACAGTCCATGGGGTCACACAGAGTCGGACACGGCTGAGTGACTAACACCACCACTGTTATTTCTCAGAGTCAGATTCTGGCAGTTCCTTTCTTGCTGCTTTTTTTTTTTTTTTTTTTCCTGTTAGTAACTTAAAAAGTGCCAGAATTTCTAGGGAACATTAGGAATTAAGCTTGTTAAATCAATAACCTTAATTTGCACCCAATTATATACATCCATAAGCTTTGACCAGTGGGGCTGAAAGTGTCTATACATCCTCCTAGAAAAAGTGTGATACATTCATTCATTGTTATTGCGTTCATATTTTTTCTTTTTCTAATAAGGTGTTAATTCTGCCGTGTTTGCCTCAAGACAGTACTGCGCTACGGTAACGTTTTGTTCGCTAGAACGGCCCGCAAACTTACCCTTTTTTCCTTTTAATTATGTACACTGTTCTCGCGATCCTAAATATTTGAAGGCAGTTCTGCTTACTGGTTGTGTACGTGTGAATACAGCCAAGAAATCAGCAGGCGTCAGCAGCTCTGCTCAGAAACGACACCCTTCCATCTGCAGTGGTTTCTTCTCTCCCGTGAGCCCGATGCTGCCTTCCCCGTCGCCTCTGTTCCTCGTGGCGGCAGTCGTTGACGTCTCTGTCACCGCTGCTCACGCCACCCCAAGTGATGTAAAACAGGTTGGGAACTTAATAATGCTTTCCCCAAAACCCACGTGTATCGTCACATTTCTCAAGCCAAGTGGCTGGACCAGTTCTGCCTTCTTTTCTCCTGCCTGTCAGAGCCTGGCAGGAGTGTTCATGTTTGTTGCTGCGGCAGTAGTGCGGTGCGGTTTGTAATCCACACGCCTCTTTCAGGTACATCTGCAGGCTTAGATGCTTCCCTCCTCTCTGCTGCCCGAGTGCTTCTGGTGTATAATCACGGTGTCAGTGTAGTTTAGCTTCACCATGGTCGTTTCAAAGAAAACACACAGGATAGCTTCAATATAAACTGGAAGCTTTTCTACCAAACTAGAATATGCTAATGGCAGGTTCCAGTCACTTACAATGGCACTGTATTCTTATTAAGAGGAGCCTCTTAAAGGATGGTTTCGTCTTAATTAATTTTACAGTTGATAAGGCCCCTTTCTGATTTTTCTTTTGGAGGCTTACAACTTAAACATAAGATGCTGGGTTCTCCTGAATATACAATTAATATGTATTCAGAAGTGGGTCATCCCTAATGCCACAGTTTTATGTGGTCATCTATAGCCATGTAGCAATAGCCTCCTGATGATTCTTAAATCTTTACCTCATTCTTCTCTTAAACCACAATTTTGAATCTTCAGATGCCTCCTGGACAGTTATATTTGACTGTTTCAAATCATCTCAGATTTGCTTATTTTTTGTTACTTTTGATAGGAACATTTAATGACTACCTGCATCACTCAGTCATTAAACTTAAATTTATTAGGTACCCATTATGTGCCATGTTCTTGGAGAGACACTGGGATCAGAGCAGTGAATAAGCCTGACATGGTCCCTGCCTTGGTGGAGTTTACTGTGTAATGTACCAGATTGCTGACCGAATCAGGTCTTCAGGAGTGATGACTATAACGATAGGGAAGATAAGGGGTTATCTGGATAGAGGGCAAGTGTTTGTATCTTCTTCTAGCGAGTTGGGAAGACCTCCCTAAAGAAGTCAGATTTAAGCCCAAAATTGAAGGGCATGAAGGAGTTAGATGAGTGGGGACAAGCTGGCCTCTCAATGGTAATACCAGGAGAAAACTAACAGTAAGTTAGTTAATGCACGCAGGGCACCTAGAACATTGCCTGGCCCTGAGTGTGGCTGTTGTCTTCACCGCCTTTGTCATTGTCATCAGTCACTGATTTATTCACGTGTTCAAATACACATTGATTGAGCATATGCCAAGTGCTGGGTATCTTCCAGTGCTGTGATGGGATTCAGAAATGAAAAATGTGAAAATCTGCCTTTTCAGGGACTTCAGGTGTGTAAGAACTTAAGTTCTTATTCACGAACTTAAGTCGTATCCGACTCTCTGTGACCTTTATGGGCTGTAGCCCGCCAGGCTCCTCTGTCCATGGGATTTTCCAGACAAGTATACTCAAGTGGGTTGCCATTTCCTCCTCCGCGAGTAAGATATGTATACAAATGGCTAAAAAGCTAAGACTCTATGGTGAGAATAGTAAGGGAGGTATGAGCCCATTTCTGGTGAGGAACAGTCCTTTCTGGGAATGGTATATGATCTGTGTCATGTACTTGGCAAATAATCTTATACCGTCTATGAAATCTTTTATTTTCCTGTATTCTTATTTAACTTTTAAGATTTTGCATATGTAGATCTTTACTTGCCACTGAAACTTTCCATGTTTGAATGGAGGAAGTATGTATCCCACCCACTGAAGTAGATGAATGGTAGGTGCTCTGAATGTTAATGAATGGTCCTGAAAACCTATTAAACTTTTTAGGGTTACTTATACAAAACCCTCATAACTGCTAGAGGCCTTTATAATGATGGTATCACATGCTTTAGAGGGACTCAATATAAAGAAATAAAGAAATAGATTTCACCTCTTTTAAAAAAATATTCTCCATAGTATTCTTCAGGAGTGCACCATACATTGATAACACCAATTGTCTATTTTAATATTTTGCTGTAGTAAAGAGACATCCCTGACATCAGTTTTTTAAAGTGTATTACTGCATGCAGCTAAAAAAAGTTAAGAGCAAGAGTCAAAATTGGTAATCATTTAAATAGTTTTTGTTTGACAGTAGCAAAAGTGGTATATTTCACTTTTGCTGGTACAAAATAAGAAGCTCAGCAGACGGGAATATATTTCAACAAGATGAAGTTTGCAAAATATTGCTTATATTTCTCTTGAGAGCAAACAGTCATTGTGTAGTAAATAGCATATTGTAACTTTTGGTATATAAGATTAGTGAGCGTTTTATTGGCTGGAATCTTTTGTCTTTATGTCAATGTAGCACATTTATTAAAAAGTAAACTTTTTTAAAAATTTAAAGCATAAAGCTATTATTTTTAATAAACAGTTATTACCCCTCACAATTAGATGGAACATTGAGCTGACCATAGCAAACAGTCTCATAGATTGTCTCATCCAAAAGGAAGTAGATTAATAGATTTTTAAATTAAGGGTAGTCTTCAGAAATTCCCTGGTAATTGGTCTTTGCAGTGGTTTTTAATCTCTTAAAACATAAGGCTTGCATGGGATGAGACATGAATTAATTTCCCAGCTATTGACAAAACTGAATCCAAAACCATCCACATACATATGACAATCACTTCTAGAGAGTAATTAGCTTGCTATAAATACAAGAGATTTCCTGTGAGGAAATTGCTTATGCTATGTAACCAATAGAGAAATCTGGAAGATTAGGAAGAAGATGTATCTTATCACAAAGAATAGAACCCTTCAGTTTTTTTAGCTTGTTTTGGCTCTTGTGCTTTTTTTTTTTTTTTCGCTAAGATTTAATTGTGAGAAATGTGGCAGGCTGGTGTGTGAGACATGTTTATGCCATTTATGGGGTATGGGATTAATTTTCATAATTAGCTTTTAGAAATCTTTATGGAAATTTTTTCATGAATCTGTTAAAATGCACAAGGATGATTTGCCATTCAATTGAAAAGCAAACCAGTCCCTGAACCACAGGATAGACTCAAGAATGAGATGAATCTGGTGGGATCCTCATCCAGTGTATATATCTTGGTTTCTCATCTGTCACATGGGGAATGACAGTGTCTCCTCCTTAGAGCTATTGCCTAATTCTGTAGAATAGTGTGGGTAAAACATCTTGCATCAGGCTTATAAAAGTCATTTTAGAAAATGATGTTTCCTTCTACCCCCGCATCACTTCATCTCTAAAGCTTGTAGCCAGTCATTATAAATAGGGGCTTTAGTCTTTTATCAGCTTTAGGATCCAGATCATTAGGGTCTTCTGATATACTTTGTTCTGACTTTTTCCTTCATGTGAAGAACTTTGACATGAGAAACTGCGTGAGCACATAACTAACACCACAGGTCTGCTTCTTGGATATTGGAAACCTGATACACCTCTCCTGAGAAACTAGAGCTTGTGGCTGTGCTTAGGAGGTCCCGTCTGTGCTGCAGGGTCTGACTTCAGGAGACATTTTGATTTTGAGTTCAAGGTGTTGTTTCAAAGACAGTTATGAATTTGGTTTTAATTTATAAATAACCTCATGGAAAATTCAGCCTTTTCTAATTCAGATTGACAGTAGAATAAAAGTAAACCTAATAGTCAAGTACTTGCCTTTCTCTAGTACCATTAATATTTTTATACTATATAAAAGTGTATATATGTGCTATGAGGGTCTTCCCTTGTGACTCAGCAGTGGAGAAAATGCTTGTGATGGAGGAGACCGCCTTCAATGCAGGAAACGCAGATTTGATTCCTGGATCAGGAAGGTCCTCTGGAGGAGGGAATGGCTACCCACTCCGGTATTCTTGCCTGGGAAATTCCGTGGACAGAGGCGCCTATGGTGGGTTACGGTCCACGGGATCGCAGAGAGTCAGACACGACTTACAACTCAACCCCCACCACTGCCACCGCCACATACATATGCTGTATAAAGTATATTCAGAGAAGCATATTTGGATAAGTCAGGGTGAACTGCATGGGATTTAGTTTCTTCAGTTTATTTAGTTTTATTTTCCTGTTTAACATGGAAGTTAGCATAAATAGAATGGAAAAAGAATTCTTCTGTTTATGTAATACATGATCATATTTTCCTCACATAAGTTGAGTGCAGAATAACCCCAGAAAATAACAGGAAGGCAGACAAACAGAATTGCGGTCCCTGATGTCTGTACCAAATGGTTTACATAGGTTAGCTCATTCAGACCAACAGCAGCCGTCTGGCAGATTCTAGGCCCTGTGCTCCGGGTTGCGTGGCTTACGAACTGAACCGCACAGAGGGCCGTGGCGTGGAGCCCAGGGCTTCTGCAGTGCACGGCACAGCACCCGTGTGGCAGAAGCACCAGAGTCCAACTGCTTCTTCCAGTTCTACCCAATCCACAGTTCTTATATTCTTTCCTGAATTGTCTCAAATATCTAGAAAGGTGAGGAAAATACTGTACCAAACTGTCCTCAAATTGCATGCTATGTGGTTAACTAAAGAAGTAAAAAGAAGTAGTGTAGTGTGGTATGTTGGAAGGAACTCAGGATTAAGTATGAGATTTGGGGTTCTTATCTTTGTCTTAAAACAGTTTTTTAAATTAAAAATATGTTTTTTCAGTGAATCATGTCTGGTTTTCTAGTTTCTTTTTAACCAAAATTAAAAGGCAGTCATTTATGAGTTTTTTGACTTTAAGGATTTATAAAAGGAAGGTGAACACATTCAAAGTCATACAAAATAAATGCTTTGAGAATTCTGTTCAGGTCACATGGATAAGAGCTTTGGAGTCAGGAGAAAGTAAGCTTGAAACCTTCCATGATTGGCTCTCTGAATTTTGTAAACACAGTCTGTGGCCTCTTGGTAGCA
Organism: Dama dama; assembly: GCF_033118175.1. NCBI lineage: Eukaryota > Metazoa > Chordata > Mammalia > Artiodactyla > Cervidae > Dama > Dama dama. Next base: position 58,794,716 of record NC_083708.1, read on the forward strand.
TATGTCTGCCCTTCGTTATGAATTTTGTCTAGTTTACCAAGGGGTCATGTATTCATTGGCAATAATAAACTGGAATTTCTTTAGAACAGCCTTCCTTAAAGAGCTGAATTCAGAATAAGACAGGTCTAGGAGATGCTACAACCATACTGTCTTTCTTGAAAGCACTGGATCTGCTCCGAGAAGATAGCAGTGCTCATGTGACAGACGGTGGTGGTCTGATGAGACATTCCTCCTCATTCTGCAGGGCAGGTGCTAGATGTGGCCCCAGACACAGAGGAATTGAGGGCTGAGATTTGTTCATCTTTAGGCCTTGGAAGGTTCAAAAATGACAAAAGAGCCTTCTGTTCCTAGCCTCAGTTCAAGGTTTGATTTATTACTCCATCTCTGTTTTAGTTTTTTTTTTTTTTAATATCCAAATATCAGCTACATGCTTTCTAAAAACTCTGGATTTGATATTTAAAATCTGAAAAAAAAAAATGTATACACACATCATAAACATACCTATCATGTACATAACACACACAGACCCCAAACACAGGAAAAAAGTGTCCATAAGTCTGTTCTCTATAGGAAATTTTTATGGAGATCTTACTTAAGATTTATTATGGAAAATACATGGAAAATTATTTTAAGAAAGAAATGTAGGCTCAGTTTTGAGTGGCAGACAGGAAGGCAGAAACTATTTTGAATTTATCCTTATTTACATGGGTCCTAAGTCACTGTTTAAAATAGGAATCTTGTAAAACTAGCTTATGAGAGAGTGTGAAGGGCTGATGTTACAAAGATGTTTGAGTTCCTGTCAGTCGTTTGTTGTTCAGTCGCTCAGTCGTGTCCGACGCTTTGGGACCCCATGGACTGCAGCACGCCAGGCTTTCTGGTCCTTCAGTATCTCCCGGGGTTTGCTCATACACCTGTCCATTGAGTCAGTGATGCCGTCCAACCATCTCTTCCTCTGTTGTCCCCTCCTCCTCCTGCCCTCAGTCTTTCCCAGCATCATGGTCTTTTTAAATGAGTCAGTTCTTTCAAACGAGTCAGCTCTTCCCATCAGGTGGTCAAAGTATTGGAGCTTCAGCTTCAGCATCTGTCCTTCCAGTGAATATTCAGGACTGATTTCCTTTAGGATGGACTGATTGGATCTCTTTGCTGTTCAAGGGACTCTCAGGAGTCTTCTCCAACACCACAGTTCAAAAGCATCGATTCTTTGCAGCTCAGCTTTCTTTATAGTCCAACTCTCACATCCATACATGACTGCTGGAAAAACCATAGCTTTGACTAGACGGACCTGTGTTGGCAAAGTGATGTCCCTGCTTTTTAATACACTGTCTAAGTTTGTCGTAGCTTTTCTTCCAAGGAGCAAGCATCTTTTAATCTCATGGCTGCAGTTACCCTCTGCAGTGATTTTGGAGCCCAAGACAATAAAATCTGTTACTGTTTCCATTGTTTTCCCACTTCCCATGAAGTGATGATACTAGATACCATAATCATAGTTTTTTGAATGTTGAGTTTTAAACTAGCTTTTTGACTCTCCTCTTTAGCTTTGTAAATGAATTACTTATTTAAAATTTGCATATTTACACTGTGTATTTTTCTAGTGCTTCTCCTACTTGTATACTTGATACAAAAAGGAATGATACATTCATCTTTTTTCCTACTGTAAACAATATTGATAAATACTGGGTGGAAGCATAATCATCTTTCATATTTTAGGAAGCAGAAAACTCTTTGGTTTATAATGAATGGGATACAGTGGGATGTCTTAACTATTTTGTATGTTTATTTTCCATCTGACATGAAAATGCGTGGTAGATGTTGTGTTTGCTTATTTTCTCTTTCCTGTTTCCCCCTTCAGTTCTCCTCTATAGCTGACATCCTATTTCTTCTTTGACTGGAAATTGTACCCACAACCACAAAGGAGAAGCCTAATTTTATGTGGCAGCATGGTTTAAAGGAACTTCTACTCAGAAAACTGTGATTGATCCATACACTGGTGGGCTGCCGTCTAGGGTTGCACAGAGTTGGACACGACTAAAGCAATCTAGCAGCAGCAGCATAGGATCGGGTCATTAGGTTGGGTTTATAAAATTTTGGTTTGGTTTGGTTTTCAGCTCAGAAGTACAGAACTTGTCATGTATGTTTGCATGCAAAATTTTTAATGGAGGACATACTGCATGAGAGGCATTGTATTAAAGCATCATCCTGATGTAGCTTACTGTCAAGTCTTACATGTAGAGAATTCAGTAGGCTATTTTTCTAAGATAAGGGGAAGAATAAGGTACTGTGAGAGCATATCAATGAAGCATAGAGTCTGTGGAGTCAGAGCAGGATTCCCAGAGAAAGTAATTCTGATTAAAGAGAGGTGGTTAGCCAGAGGGGAAGCAAAGATGACGTGAGAGCCTGATCAGTCCAAGAGATGAAAATCATTTAATAACAGCTGAAATATTTCAAAATCTGATGTCATTTCTGTAAATTCTTTGTATAATGCATATCAGCTTTCTTCTTCTTCCTTTTTTTCCCTAACATTTATCGATCACTGTTTACGTCCACAGTGAGCTCTGGTGCCTAACGAAACAGGGACCCTTGTTTTGTTTGCTCAAGGAGCTTGCCATCTAATGAAGCGGAAAATAAACAGAAGGAAGAAATTACATTCTGAAATAATAAATCACGTGATATTTCAGGAGTTGACAGAATAAACTCAATTCTCCAAGGAAATGTCATCTGAAATCATTAAAGTCAAGCCTCAGCTCTTCTAGGCCAGCATGTTGTGCCGAGGGGCCATGGGAGAGATGGGTGAGCATTTGCCTGGCGCAGGGCAGTCTCTCCAAGGGGTATCGCTCTGGGAAAGGAGAGGACGTGGGGAAGGTAGAGGAGCCGTAAAGTGGGGCCTAACTTGCTGCCCTGAGAGTCGTCCGCCTCCATTTCTCATATATACTTCAAGACCAGAAATGGTAAAATGCCTCCCTTAACTTCCTTGTTAGTTGTTTGAAATTAATTTATTATTTTCTTAATATACTCTGTGAAGTTTTTTCCTAACTTTGGTGCTTGGTCTTGAGAGCAGTTACATGGGTCTCAACCAGTTTTGTTTTTGATTTTCGTGAAATGGAATGAAATAGAAGGAAAAACAGCAAAGTGTACCATGTCAGGATATAAATTGTTTTATGAGATGTGTTTGTGTGTGTGTGTCCATAGTAGGCTGGGACATAAATTATTTTTTATTATATTAGATAAACTGGGTCAGACATTTTCCTCTTTTTTGGTGAAACTTGTGTGACTGCAAGTAAAAACTTGACCTCCTAAGTTACCCAGTTTACTGGTGAAGGGTTGCCTCGTAGACCACAGGGTCAGTAGACAAGACTGAAATGCAGGGCGTCCAGACCCTCATTCTGACTCTGCCCCTACAGAACCATATGCTTTGGACAAATTGCAGGCTTTCTGTGAGCCTCATTGTTTTCAGTCTAAAAAGAGAAGAGGCCTAGGTGAGCTCTTATGCTCCCTTCTAGCCAAGATTCTGGACTTGGTACTCTTTCTAAAGCCCTCGGCTGTAAAAAGTGAATTGTCTTAAGGTAGATTAAGCATTTGCACAAACCTGTTATTAATTCAGAGAGGTGGTCCTAGCAGGAGAAACAAGAGTGAAACAAAAAATAATATATGGCTTATTTCCATGTGATCCTACTTTCTGCCAGTACATGCCTGCTCCTCCCTCTAGAAAGTAGATGATCCACTGCATGTGGACACATCTTATGAATGAAATAATGAGCATAAAGGGCTTCCCAGGGGATGCTAGTGGTAAAGAACTCGCAGGAGATGTAAGAGACATGGGTTCCATCCCTGGGTCGGGAAGATCCCCTGGAGGAGGACATGGCAACCCATTCCAGTATTCTTGCTTGAAGAATCCCATGGACAGAGGAGCCTGGCAGGCTACAGTCCATGGGATCGCACAGAGTCGGACACGACTAAAGTGACTTAGCACACATGCAAAGAGCATGAAAGCACTTGGCCTAGTACCTGTTCAATAGAGCCTCAAAAATGCTGAGTTGGAAAACTTGCTTGCGATCACAGCCCCTAGAACTAGGCAGTTAGATGGGCTGCTTGTCACAAAAGCGAGGAAGGTAGACCCGTTTTCTGTTTTCAGTTCTTGGATCTGCACGTCTTATAAGTGTTCTCTTACTTCTTTATGAGACGCCACGGTGACAAAAAGTACCTTCCACATAGCTTCTCATCACTGTGTGCAGTAGGGGAACATCAAGCACAGAAGAATTCTCCAGTCCATCACCTCTGGCACTTGCAGGTGGCTCAGAGAGAGACCCCAAGCATAAAACAAGAGTAACTGGACCCATTTATCCCATCGTGTGTGGGTATTTAGGGCCAGCTTTCTTGTTGGAGCTCACCTGTTTCCTGAGATCATAATAGTTAAACTGAGCTAAGTGTAGCAAAAGAGTTTATGTTACAAACTCAGTTAAAATAGTCAAATAGAGAGCTCTCTGCTTGTAGCAGTTTCTTAATGTCCTGGAGCACAGAACTGTGTGTCTGTTGGAAACACAGTCTTGCAAACAACCCCATTTGGGGCATTGTTAGGCAGGGCTGTTGACACATGAATACATTCCATATGATTATCATAAAATTGTGGCCTGAAAAATGAGCCGCCATGGTGCTGCATCTGAGACTCACATTTATAATAAGCTGTAATAGAGTAAACATTTTAAATGGATATAAGAACAGGCATTACTTGTGATCACAAATGTAAGTTGAAGTGCTTTTGAAGCCCAATTTAACAAAGCAAACAAATTTCCCAGCATTATTAACATAATTGTTCTCTGCTGGATTTTGATTTCTAAAGTTATTTAAGGAAAATAAAACGGGGTGGGTGGATGGAAGAGTGGGCAAAAAGAAATAAAACTAAGAACGAGTTACTTTTCCTTTCATGTTAAAAATAAAAAATCCCAGAAGTTCACTCTACCACTTTCCCTAATTTACCAAATTGCTGCCAGCTTGTTTAACCCAGAGTTCATATTTCATGGTTAATTTGGGGTTAAATTCAGCTGTTTGCTCTGTATTCAGCAGACTTTGGAGTGGGGCTACACACATTCATCTGCTGGGGAGACTCCAGACTCTGCTGTGTGAATGGTGAAACAGGGACTTCATATCCCCACCCCCACCCTTTCCTAAGTACAGAAGAGGACAGGGCTGTCCACTGAACACCATGGTGGGGGGAGCATGACTCTACTTGGAGCACCAGTTAGATGGATGGGCTTCTGTCGTTCCTGGAACATTTCAGAAGCAAAAATGAAACATAAGTGGTAACACCTGAAGTGTGGTGGCAGGACAGTTAAGTGGTGGTAATTTGGAGCCTCCAGGCACAGACAGGATCAGGAGGCGTTCACCCTTCTTCCGTGGCAGCTGGCACGCAGAGCACGCGATGGAGTGTTGTCAGCTTGTTACTTTCCAACGTTCCAGTTACAAATAACCCCCCAGACAGGCATCCTTCCTGTATTGTCGTTTGGCCAGAGCAGACCCTCATAGCAAGTGTGCTTCTGGCACAGTGAAACACCACAGAGGAAGCCATGGGCACTCAGGGTGGCAGGTGTCCCGGCCTAAAAGTTGGCAACGGCGCAGGTTGGCGCTGGTGGGAGGAGCATTGTCAGAGACTTGCTCAGTGATTTCTGCAGTCACAGAGCTGAGCTGACTTAGAATTAGAGGGAGGCACACTACTGTAGGACGTCTTATGACATATGATTTAAAAGCGTTCCTGCCGAGCATGCCACATACCTGATGTATTATTTTTATTAAGCACCAAGATTGTGCTAGGTACCTGTTAGAGGAAAGGTAAAAAGCCACCTACCTTATATCTTCATACTTAATTCCAGGTAATTTAGTGCTACAACCCGGAGAATAATTGCCTGCCTAGCAGGCAACCCCAGCCACCTTATTCAGAATAGACTCTCTGGAGGCTTGATAAGAGCGGTTGAGTGGTGACTGTGCAAAGACAAGTGTGCATGCGTGGGGTAGGGGGTGGATTGCCTGTGTAATTTTTATTTTTGTCCTTTATTCCCACGAGGAGACATTGCCACTGTCCTCATCAGGACCAGATGAGAACAAAAACCTGAGGGAATATGGGAGTCAAGGAGGGAGGAAACTAAACGAGAACTTCAGTCTCGTTCCAAATGTAACCTTCAGGAGTTGTGAATGCTGATCTCCCCAAAATCAGGCAATCAGATCCTTCTAAACGTAGAAATCTTTACGTAATAGTATTTTCATGCATTTTACATACATGCATAATTCTTTGCAAAGATCCCACACCACCCCTCCAAGGTGGGAAAATAAAAGCAGATAAACTAGTTGTCATGACAGAAACTACTGAAAATCACATGACAGAAAATCACTGGAGCCTCCTAAAAATTTAGCTCTAATTATCACTGAGATCCTTCCCTATTGTATGTTCCTCAGCTGAAAAGCACTTTATCTTCATCTCACAGACGTGGCTTAGGACACTGAGAACGCCCTTAGTCTCCTTCTCCACGTCTTCCCCCACCACTTTAGAGATTCTCCTGGTCCCTTGTTTGCAGGCCTCTTTTCTCCACACTGCTGTTAGCCAGCCCGTGGCGCTGGAGGCTGGCGAGTTTTTTGTCCGTTTGCTCACTTTTGTTTGTTTTTCTCACATGTAGCCTGTGTTTTTTTTTTATCATATCTATTTTAGAAGATTCTATTACAGTAAATTTAATGTGACCTGAAGGAATCCACTGTCCCCTGTAGTTTATGGTGCTTGCAAAGTGTACTCCATTAGCTCTTTGGTTTAGTTCAGTAGTTTCTTGATTAGGAGTGAACAACAGTAAAATTTTCCTTTCCTCCAGCATGTTGAATTTTCTAGATATTTCCAAGAGACGGTATGATGCAGAGCTCCAGATCTCAAAACAGCCTTGAGAGAATTAGCTAAACGTCCTGATCCTTGTTGTTTAGTCACCAACTTGTGTCCGACTCTGTGACGCCGCGGACTGCAGCCTGCCAGCCTCCTCCGTCCACGGGATTGCCCAGGCAAGAGTACTGGCGTGTCGGGGAGCCAGAGAGCCAGGTGGAAGCTGTACCTCTCAGCCCTTTGGGGTTTTATTTTTGAGGGCCGGGTTTGCCTCTGATGAGAGTACAGTTGGTTCCAGAAAAGACTGGGCTGTTTGTTGATTTCCTAGGAGGTTCGGATGGTTCAGACTGACTTGTGAAACTCAGATGCTGGTTCCAGCGCTCCGTCCCAAGAACACAAAACTCAGGAGACCTTGAGCACGTGATTGCTTTGGGGCGTGGGGGTCTCAGGCTCAGGCCTCAGCCTTGTGAGTACAGTTGTGCCGTTTGGTATAACACGAGTTCAGAAACAACCCTACAATTTGACGTTCCTTCTGATTCTAGCAGAGGCCTCTGGATGCTTTTCAGGTCTGTGTATTTTGAGGCAGGGTGGACAGAGTGTATCATCACTATCCTGTTGTTGCTTCTCACAGTCTTCCCCACTTTCATTTCACATCATTCCAGAGTTCTTTTCTGTCAGCCAGACTTTTTTGTAGTCCCTTCTTCTTTCCTAGTAATTATTTGCTGGTTTCCTTATGTTTGGAAAATACATAGTAAGTGATTGACGGGGAAAATGTGTAGTTCTGCACGGAAAATTAACTCTCCACCCCACCCCACCCCCATCCTGATTTTTACAAAGGTTTACATTTACAAAGATTCAGATGAAATTTTCAACTCTTCTGAAACCAGCAGGACACACCTGACTTTAATAGTTTTCTTAGCTGAAATTGTAGATGTTTTTCTTCAGTTAAACTTAAGAGAAAAGATTATCTGAGGCATTTTGTGTTCAACTTCCCCTTTAGTGGTTTATTTTTGTTTTCTTCTGCCCATCTGTCTGCTAATAAAATGTAAAATAAAATAACCTGTATTGCTAAAAAAAAAAAAAAATATTGGAATGGGTTGCCATTTCCTACTAATGTGCATAAAGTGCTGACTGCAAAGTCAGGTATTCAAAAACAATTTGTTCTCTCCGTTTCCTTTCCTTGTGAAGGAAAACAATCTGTCAGTAATTTTAAAAGTAAACATCTCTGAATGAAAATAAACATCTTAGTTGCTGTACTGCAGAAACTGCTGCTGCTTAGTCACCTTAGTCTTGTCCAACTCTGTGCCAGCCTATGGGCTGCAGCCTGCCAGGCTCTTCTGCCAATGGGATTCTCTAGGCAAGAGTACTAGAGTGGGTTGCCACGCCATCCTCCAGGGGATCTTCCTGACCCCGCGATCGAACCGGGTCTCCTGCATTTCAGGCAGGTTCTTTACCACTAAGCCACCAGGGAAGCCACAACTATAGTCAAATAAAAATTAATTTAAAAAAGTAGTATCTTAGATAAGAGTATTAAATTAGTCTTGAGTGCAAGTTACCAAAGTAATGAATTTGCTTTTTCTGCTGGTTTTATAACTTTCTCAAAGCATGACTGTTCACACTCATAAAAATGCATTAATTCATAGAGATAGTGTGGGATGCACTTTAGTACTTGGATATTTCAGAATAAGTGTTTTATTTGATGATCTCCCAAGTTTCTTATTAACTCCAAAATACTTAATTTTATGAAAGATATTTGTAGTATCTTTTAGGGGGGAAACAAAGATTTTTTTTTTTTAAGGAAGGTGTTTAAGGACTGTGACAACTGATAAAGATAATTTATATTCACTGTTTTCAAACTTGCAACTTTTGAGTGGTTTCTGATATTTCCAATACCTGGAGCTGATGAAACAGATTTAAATAAATTCATTATGAATGTCATTCAGAGGGTATATAGAGATACAAAATAGAACTCTAGGGTTCAGAGCAGTATATCGTCACTCTGTGTTTGTATAATCTGTTCGTCAGTAACTCCAGGATTTCTTTCTCAAAGGAGAAGAAATGCAGTTGTTGAGAAAGCATACATAAAAGCAGAATGCAGCGTGCGCAGCGAAGTTACAGTTCCTGTAACTGTGCTCGGAGTGTCTCGGTGAGAGTCTGCCCTGACTTGAGATACCAACTTGAAGAACGGGATTCTGGAAAACTTCATTTGCTTAGATGGGTCCCAGTCACCACAGAGCATTATCGCTAAACTAAGGAGCTCTGTGTCCCCGAGCTAAAGATTCACAGGCATCATGGGTCTGTGGACTTCAGTGCCTATTAGTGCTGCGAGAGCAAATCAGGCCGTTTTAAAACAAGAGTTTATTCTGGAAGATAATCCAAAGGGAAGAATGTCAGCCTCTCTCTCTCTCTCTCTCTGTAAGTGGTAAGCAGAACAGGAAGGAAATCTTTACTTATTATGGTAGCATTTTGGTTTATTGCCACATGCTACATTGATCTGAGCTGGAGGACAGTTCTCATGAGGTCGCATAAAAAGGGCAGAATTGAATAGTTGGGTTTAAAAATGGGTGAGAGGGAAGAGATAAAGTTATATGTAATCATCCTGCATTACTAAAGAATAAAAAATGACCATTATTGGGTCCAAATCATTAGCAAGTCCTTGGAAAGTAAATGGAGGACTCAATAGAGTAAATTGGATTTAGCATTGATATTTTAGTGACTTTCCTAGCTGAAATGTAAGATCCAGTGTATTGTGAACTTTGTTAAGCATGGACATTTAATGACCATTAACATGATTTTTTTTTTTTTTTTCATTAACATGATTTTAAGTTAGGTGTTTGTTACTGCCAGTAGACGGGCCATTAATCAAACTCAGTCTGACAAATATACTTTATTCATTATTTACACTGGCTGTGAGAAACACATCTTAAAAAACAAGTACCTTCAGGTAAGTCTGTCATCAGACTTATAACTATTTAGTAAGAAAAAGTGTCAGACATGCATATTGCATTTTAGTCTCCTCACATTAATGATCCAGGCAGACCTTGGGGTGTTTGATTCCAGACCACTGAAATAACTGCAATAAAGCAAGTCACATGAATTTTTTGATTGCTTAGTGTATTTAAAAGTTATGTTTACTCTAAGCTATAGTCTATTAAGTGTTCAGTAGGCTTCCCTGATAGCTCAGTTGGTAAAGAATCCTCTTGCAATGCAGGAGACCCTGGTTTGATTGCTGGGTCAGGAAGATCCACTGGAGAAGGGATAGGCTACCCACTCCAGTATTCTTGGGCATCCCTTATGGTTCAGCTGGTAAAGAATCCCCCTGCAGTGCGGGAGACGTGGGTTCGATCCCTAGGTTGGGAGGATCCCCTGGAGAAGGGAAAGGCTACTCACTCTAGTATTCTGGCCTGGAGAATTCCATGGGGTCGCAAAGAGTCAGACACAACTGAGTGACTTTCACTTTCACTGAGTGTTCAGTAATAGCGTTATGTCCAAAAACATATACATACCTTAATTTAAAAATACTTTGCTAAAAAATGCTAACCAGCATCTGACAAAACAGTGTTGCTACAAACCTTTAATTTGTTAAAAAAAAGATGCAGTATCTATGAAGTGAAATAAAGCAAAGTGCAGTAAACTGAGATATGCCAGTAGCCTGTAAACCTTTCCTTGGTTTTGTATCATTTTTACTATCTCAAGCATGCACTGAACCCATGATCTACTTATAAATTCTCATCATGCTTGGTACTAAACAGAGCAATATGTTGTACCATAGAGTGTGGCTCTCTGTTTAGTGAACCGTTACCATTACCTCACCTTACCTGGCAGAACTGCCTGTTCCGCACACATGACCTTTTCCTTTGACTGGTCATGCCCATGGAAAGGTCTTCAGTCCAATAATGGCTTCTCATTTGGTCGAGAAATCAGACAAAAGCTTTGCAGCTGTGAAGTGCAGCCCATTTTAAAATTAACCTATTGTAAATTCTTAATGATTGAGAAATTCTGCAATTTGCTATGATTTGTGGTTCGTGCTCACGCAACCAGAATAGCAAACAGCAGAGACTGATGCAGGTCAACATGGCGGGCGTTTGGAAAGTGCAGAAAAAAGAAACTTGATAGACACAGTGATTGGTTCAGACCAGCATGTTATGCTCTCCTGCCCTTCGTCTGTCACACATCACTTTGCCTCCCACCCACAGGCTCTCCCAAGTGGAATGTAATCCTTGGAAATGACTACTTAAATTACAGTTTATTCCACAAGAAGTAAAATCTCTCACAAGTATAGTCTACCTCTGCCTCCTGTAATGTGTTTTCAACCTGGAGGCTAGATTCTCAGGGGAAAGGAAGGCACAGGCTTTTGACTCACAGAGGCCTAGAGTTTGAATTTCGATACAACTTGTATCCTTATACAAGTTAACTCAAATACTCTGGGCTTCAGTGTCTACATCTGAAACCTCATTAGATTCATGCTTAGATTATAAAACCTAATCAGTTCAGTTGCTCAGTCGTGTCCAGCTCTTTGCGACCCCATGAATTGCAGCACACCAAGCTTCCCTGTCCATCACTATCTCCCAGAGCTTGCTCAAACTCATGTCCATCAAGTCGGTGATGCCATCAAACCATCTCAATCTCTGTCTTTCCCTTCTCCTCCTGCCTTCAATCTTTCCCAGCATCAGGGTCTTTTCCATTGAGTCAGCTCTTTGCATCAGGTGGCCAATGTATTGGAGCTTCAACTTCAGCATCAGTTCTTCCAATGAATATTCAGGACTGATTTCCTTTAGGATGGACTGGTTTGATCTCCTTGCAGTCCACGGGACTCTCAAGAGTCTTCTCCAGCACCACAGTTCAAAAGCATCACTTCTTTGGCACTCAGATTTCTTTATGGTCCAACTCTCACATCCATAGATGACTACTGGAAAAACCATAGCTTTGACTAGACAGACCTTTGTTGGCACAGTAATGTCTCTGCTTTTTAATAGGGTGTCTAGGTTGATCACAGCTTTTCTTCCAGGGAGCAAGTGTCTTTTGATTTTATGGCTGCAATCACCATCTGCAGTGATTTTGGAGCCCAAGAAAATAAAGTCTGTCACTGTTTCCACTGTTTTCCCATCTATTTGCCATGAAGTGATGGGGCAGGATGCCAATTATCTTCCTTTTTTGAATGTTGAGTTTTAAGCCAGCTTTTTCACTCTCCTCTTTCACTTTCATCAAGAGGCTCTTTAGTTCCTCTTTGCTTTCTGCCATAAGGGTGATGTCATCTGCATATCTGAGTTTATTGATAATTCTCCCTACAATCTTGATTCCAGCTTGTGCTTCATCCAGTCCAGCATTTCACATAAATAAGCAGGGTGACAATATACAGCCTTGACATACTCCTTTCCCAATTTGGAACCAGTCCATTGTTCCATGTCTGGTTCTAACTATTGCTTCTTGACTTGCATACAGATTTCTCAGGAGGCAGGTCAGGTGGTCTGTATTCCCATCTCTTGAAGAATTTTACACAGTTTGTTGTGATCCACATGGTCAAGCGCTTTAGTGTAGTCAATGAAGCAGAAATTGATGTTTTTCTGGAACTCTCTTGCTTTTTCTGTGATCCAGCGGATGTTGGTAGTTTGATCTCTGGTTCCTCTGCCTTTTCTGGATCCAGCTTGAACATCTGAAAGTTCTCAGTTCACATACTGTTGAAGCCTCGTTTGGAGAATTTTGAGCATTACTTTGCTACCATGTGAGATGAGTGCAATTGTGCAGTAGTTTGAACATTCTTCGGCATTGCCTTTCTTTGGGATTGGGATGAAAACCTAACAGGGATAGAGTGAAAACCTTTGAGATTGGAATGAAACCTAATAGGGATATGCAGTGTTTGTTTGCTTCTTACTGACTGTGAGCCTCTGACCAGATCACTTAACTCCTCTCTGCCTCTGCTTCCCTGTCTTTACAGACAGGGGGGATACTTCCTAGAGTTGTTGTGAGGGTTAAATAAATGAATCCATGTAAAGCACTTGGAAAGTACTCTGCACCTAGTAAGTATACAGTGATTACCAACCATTGTGGTGGACAGATATTAAACAAATAGTCAGATCATGATAAACAGGGTAGAGGAAAAGTTGTGGGATGCTCTAAGATAATTTATGAGAGCTAGAAAGATAAACAGGGGCTGTGTCATTTAGTGCTCTGTAATGGGAAGCCCCTGATAAGGGGGTGACATAATTTGATTTACTTCTTTTTTTAAATGACATTTTTTTTCTACATTAAAAACAATCTCATGTGTACCATCTATTATGAAACATAGTTTATTTTAGGAATTTTTCATGAAAAAATTATGATAGTTAAGCATGCATTATGCAGAAAGTTTGGACAAAACAGCCAAGCACAGAGAAGAAACTAAGTCATTCCTAACTCCAGCATCTACTAATAATCACTACTAACATGCTGTTTTATCTGCCCAGTTATTTTATATGATTCATTGTGTTTTGAATAGTAACTGTAACTAACTCTGATTTTATGAAGAGGTAGTAATCTGTAGTTTAGTGGTGATTTCACACCCTGGACTTGTCTGCCATGGGATAAATAAGACTGAGTTCTAACTGCTTTCTTTTAATTGGCTACTTTCATTAGTTGAACTCCAGATTGGAGGGCTTGAAGACCTTGCTATTCATGAGAGAGGGACTTCCTGTTACTGTGTTTCTCACTTAGCAAATGTGAGATGTGTTATTTACCCAGTAGTTCTTCATTATAAAAGTACAAACACAAATTGATTTTAATGGAGAAACTTTTTTTTTTAAAGTGGCTAAGTGTAGCATATTTTTAGAAAGGGTAACTTGTCAAGAGTTTTATGTCCCCTGATAGTCGGATGCACTTTCTAAAAGTAATATATCAAGGCCCTACTATAAAGTAGTAGTTCTAAAAGATTGTCTGATGATTCAGATTTAAGCAGATTGTCCTGTTCTGACATCACAAGGAACTTTTATAATTCCATTTCGATTTCTTTGTTTTATTTTCTCTGTCTTCATTCATAAGTATTAGATACCAAAGTTGCATACATGGAAATAAGGCCTTTGAGTTCATCTCCTTGAAATATGTTTTTAAAATTCACCTTCTGTCACACTACAGAGTTAGAGCTTGAGTAGAATTTTAAGTGCAGAAAAGAAACAGAGGTCAACTTGGTTTAGCTCAAGATAGAAGTTCACAAAAGATGGGGCGGAGATGTCTAAGTGTAAACACATGTTCATTTCATATTAGAGTCTCACTGTTACTCTTTTTCTCTCTCATACTCACTCCTCTTTTCCCCCACCTCTCTTTTTCTCAGTAATTTTAAATTCTGACCAAAGCAAGTGGTGTGTGTTAATACTTTTTTAGCATAGTCTGGACTATTGAAGAGTAAATTTTTTCTTATAAAATCCTGGTAGAGGATGACTTTAGAGCTGACTGATTCATGGCTGACTCTAGAGCTGAGGCAAAGAAAATAAAAGATAAGACTGGAGTGGTATCTTGTGTTGCCAGAGGGACTAAACACTAAAACTACGTAAGTAAGTGAAAGGGGAAGCAAGTTAAAAGGACGCAGCAGCCAGCCGGAACCAGAACAATCGGGGCAAAAATGAAGTGAAAATAGTTTATGATAAGCCAAAGAATAAAGTAGATATCCATGAGTTCTTACTGACACAAATAAGCAAATAAATAAATGAGGGAAAAGAGCAAATCTTCCTTACAGAAGACATCCAGATAATAAATGTATAAGGAACGGGGAAAGTAGAAAATTCCGTTAGAATACCACAGTAATAATTGCCATAGGCAGGATTCATGCATGAATGCTACAATTAATGAGTGAAACTTTTAAGAAGAAAAGGGATATTTGTATAGCCTCAAAGTCTCTCTCCCAGGAAATGTATTGATTTCTGTGATGCTTTTAATAAATGTCCACAAATTCTTAGATACCCTTCCTTCAAGCAAGTGGCTGAATTCCCTTATCTTTGATCAGGGCTAGACATAGTGCCTCATAACTAACAGAGTATGCTAGCTTAACAGTAAAGAAGCCTGGCTGGTACCTTCTTCACCAAGTGATAAGGGTTTACATCACCAGTAAGGAATCATGTTGTGACCCCATGGACTATAGCCCGCCAGACTCCTCCATCCATGGAATTTTTCAGGCAAAGAATGCCAGAGTGGGTTGCTATTTCCTACTCCAGGGGATCTTCCCAACCCAGGGATCAAACCTGCGTCTCTTGCATCTCCTAAGTTGGCGGGTGGATTTTTTACTACTGCACCTCTTGGGAAACCCAAGATCTTATCTATCGCCTAGATATTATGTAATGGAAAGGGTACGTCATCTCTCTGGCATTCTATCCCAAAATTTATAACCTCAGTCTGATCATGAGAAAGCATCAGAAAATCCCAAACTGAGGAACATTCTACAAAATATCTGACTAGTAGTCTTGAGAGTCCCTTGGACTGCAAGGAGATCCAACCAGTCCATCCCACAGGAGATCAGTCCTGGGTGTTCATTGAAAGGACTGATGCTGAAGCTGAAACTCCAATACTTTGGCCACCTGATGCAGAGAGCTGACTCATTGGAAAAGACCCTGATGCTGGGAAAGATTGAGGGCAGAAGGAGAAGGGGACGACAGAGGATGAGATGGTTTGATGGCATCACCGACTCGACGGACATGGGTTTGGGTGGGCTCCGGGAGTTGGGGATGGACAGGGAGGCCTGGCGCGCTGCATGGACTCCGGGAGCTGGGGATGGACAGGGAGGCCTGGCGTGCTGCGTGGACTCCGGGAGTTGGTGATGGACAGGGAGGCCTGCGTGCTGTGTGGACTCCGGGAGTTGGTGATGGACAGGGAGGCCTGGCGTGCTGCGTGGACTCCGGGAGCTGGGGATGGACAGGGAGGCCTGGCGTGCTGCGTGGACTCCGGGAGCTGGGGATGGACAGGGAGGCCTGCGTGCTGCGTGGACTCCGGGAGTTGGGGATGGACAGGGAGGCCTGGCACGCTGCATGGACTCCGGGAGCTGGGGATGGACAGGGAGGCCTGGCGTGCTGCGTGGACTCCGGGAGTTGGGGATGGACAGGGAGGCCTGCGTGCTGCGTGGACTCCGGGAGTTGGGGATGGACAGGGAGGCCTGCATGCTGCGGTTCACGGGGTCACAGAGTCGGACACGACTGAGTGACTGAACTGAGCTGCGCCGTCTTCACTTGTGTCAGGAAAGGTCTGAGAAGCTGTCATAGGTCAGAAGAGGCTCAGCAGACGTGACGACTAAGTACAGGGCAGTTTCCTGGATTGGATCCTGGAGCAGATAAAGACAGTGGAAAAACTGATGAAGTCTGAATCGAGTTTAGCTGATTGTGTTGTATCATTGTTAACCTCTCAGAGTTGAGAACGGTTCTGTGATATACAAAACATGAACATTAGAAGAAGCAGGGTGATGGGGATCCTGGAACTCTTGATATAATCTTTACAACTTTTCTGTAGATCTAAAATTATTTCAGAATTAAAAGTTAAAACCCAGCTTACTGGTGTCTTCTCAGTCTAAGGATATTTGTTATTTTGTAGTGTCTCTAGAGCAAATTAGTTCAGAGAAATCCCTCTCCCCTTTGTAGTTTCTCTAGAAAAGAAAGATGAGCTCTTGATAACAAAACAGCTCTCACAGAGCAGGGATAGTAAATTTTAAAGACTTGCGCTCCACCATTAGACACAGAAACTCATCTGCCTGCTCTGTGCAGGTTGGTTCAGCCAACACTGATGGTTTGCCTTTTGTGACTTGGTACCATGGCCAGCATTTAGGTTACAAAAAGTATTCTGTTAAAAAATAGAGGTGTAATTTACATGCAATACAAGGCATAAATGTTGCTAAACAATTTGATGAGTTTTGAAAAAATAGATTCATCTGTATAACATCTACCCTAGTGATGCTCTAGAACATTTCAACACACTTAACATTTCCTGCATGCTACTATTATGCTGTCAATCCCCTTACCACTTGGATCTGTACTCCAGGCAACCATTATTCTTATTTATATTGGTTTAGATTAGTTTTGTCTGTTCTTGAAATTTGTATAAAGGAGTCACATGGTATATATTCCTTTGTGTCAGGCTCTTTTTGCTCAGCATAATGTTTTTGAGATTAAACTATGTTGCATCTTTAAAAAAAGAAAAAAAATACAGAGAAGAACAGCTGTGGTTCTGTCTTCTTCTGTCTTGGGCCCTTTGTTCCATTGACCTGCTAATCTGAAATCTTCAGAGGTACTAGATCTGCTTTCATCTGACTATCTCTTAATACCCAATTATTGGTAGACTTAAATGGTATCAAAAGTGTGGTACTCAATAAGATGGACAAGAAGAAAGAAAAAAAATTATTTTCTTCAGTATAAAATACACTGTATTTTCTCCCCCCCCCCAAAAAAAACCCCAATAAATCTCATTAATCCAATGTAATTATGGGTACAGGTGTGAAATCTTGATTTATAAATATTTTATTCTTATTACTTGCAACCTCTCATTAACTCAAAACAGGATAGCAGAGCTGATTATAAAAGGCCTAACCAGATCCTGTTTTAGTAAATAATAGTGTGTGATTGGCTGAGGATGATTATTGTCATAGTAACAAATTAGAATTTAGATACTAAAATTAAACTCTTTCCCTGTATGCTAATCATTCTTCTGATCTGACCATTAGTGAAAACTGTCTTTGTACACATATGGGATGTATGGTGTTTATCAGTTAGATATATTTTACTACTTGACCAAATGAGTACAGTGTGTCTATTTTGGGATCATTTTTGGTGTGGTGAATGAAAAACAATGTACTGTTTTTGAACATGGACATACATTTAGGTTGGCATAGTGGCAAGTGCCTGCATTTTCTGGAAAGCCCTGTTTCCCAGAGTGTTAATGTGGACAGATACAAACAGATACTTAATAATACAGCCCAACTACTATAGTCGGGTTGAGCAACACGTAATTTATAGCAAACCTGATACTAGGAACATAAGAGTGGTAAGCTATTTGGTAAAGGTGTACTGTGGTCAGTAGTGAGTAAACGTGCAGACTGCACGTTGGTGACAAGCCGTCCTTGTGAAGGTGTCTATGATACGGTTCTCCTGACAAGCGCTCTCAGAGTATGTCTTTTCATGTCATCTTGGTTTCTTTAGTGAATTTGCTTAGTTTGTTTTCTTTTAAGTTTACAAGTAATGTTTCATTTCCTGACTTTATATTCAATTAAGAATTTTACTGGTGGGCTACTGTGTGTCTGACATTTCCGTGTATTATTGCCCCAGCGTCCCGCTGCCTTAGAAACGCCATTGCCCATTTAAGAAATTAGAAAATGAAGAATCTGAAAGGTTTAGCAATCTACCTGTTAGACCCTACTTCTGGTGTAATATAAGTGGTTCCTGTACCTGAGTAAGTTGCCTAGGTTGGATAAAGATCATGTATCAAAAATAAAAGAAGGTAGATCCCTCGGAAGAGGCGGGGGGGGGGGGGGGGGGGAGTTGAGATTAGAATAATGAATATTTGAAAATAAATGATCAAGTTTACTAAGTAGACCATCACTTTCTTGGACAGGTCTCGTTCCAGCACACTGAGATTTGTTGGTCCTGTCAGATTTGTTGAAAACGCTAGTCCAATCAGCTGCAATGCTCAGGGAGAGAAAAGGACTATAATTTGAAAGTTTTTATGAAGGCATGCGCTGCAAAATCTGTGAATTGACAGCGTCTTTTAAAAATTTGCTTCCCTTCATATTCCTAGGTGGTAGCGAATACGTGGATAGAAAAAGGAGAGCATTTCAAATAATGCTAATGAAGTTAACTGATTGCAATCTTCCATATTGTGAGGAAAAGTTGTTAGCTGGAAAAGATGAGGACAGAATTAAAATATTACTATGACTGGCATTTGATTTGAAAACTGCAAAGATAAGCTTAGATTCCTATTTATGAAAACCATACTCACAGCTCGATGAAATATCTTTTAAAAGGTTCTACAGTTGCCATGGATACTTGTTAGCTTTGATAGAGTAAGTTGTAATCCATATTCAATCATCTGAGGTGAAGTAGCCAAAAACACCCACCAGCTAATATCAAAAGCAGCTCCATCTCTAAATTCATACCATTTTGGAGATGAAAAGGGTAAATAAACAGCCTAAAGATGAGCTTTTTGGTTAATTATCACTGCTTGAAAAGCAAAATATTTAGGATGCACATTGCCTGAATCAGACCCCAATGTCTGCTCTCTGGGTGTAACTTTTTGTCGTAACCAGTAAAGAGGATTTCTTAGGTTCTGACGCAGGAATTTAGGTGGCAGGACCTTCCTGAAAGGTTTTGAAACCTTTGCGGATACTCAGTTTCTGAAAGCCAGAGGGACACAGACAGTATTGAAGGCACCGGTCCCCATGGTGAACATATTTGCGTCTGGCCCAGGAGTGGCTGGTTTTTGCATAGCTTCCTTTAACTGCTATATATTGACAGACGTTTTCACTACTGTTTATAAGATGTCAGATTAATCAGCAAGTGTACAGGGGAGTGAGTACCACACCCTTGGGCTTGAGTAGATGCTTCATATGACACAGAAGTCCGTGTGACGAGCCGCCGAGGTGTTTTTGGCATCCCCTTGTGCGTCTGTCACGTAACGGAGGCAAGAAGCCTGTCAAATGACTTAAAATATTTTCCTCAATTCTCTTTTAAAACAGGTGACAAAAGAGCTAAAACAGTATGACAACAAAATTATAGAATGCAAATTCGAGAACAACAGCTGGGTCTTTATGAGACAGAGAACAGATAAAAGTTTTCCTAATGCCTACAACACTGCCTTGGGTGAGTATGACAGCCTCCCAGTGGATGGTACATGAAACCCCCCAGAAGAGGTAAGGTGTTAGAACTAACCTCTTTCACGATCAGCTCAGGGGAGAAGGGCATCCAGACCCACGAGGGCTTGCGGCAGGTCTATGCCCTGTGATTCCACCCCTCCTTCAGCCTGTGGGCTCCTGCCAGGCGCCCGGGGGAGCAGTTTAAAGGGCAGGAAGGTGAGCTGTGGACAAGATGAATTTGTTGAACAACAACCACAACAAAACCCACGGTAATTGCAGATCTGTTCACAACACTAAACACCATCGTTTGCCAGATGGTAAAAGACAGAATTAGCAGGGGAAAATGTAATTTCCAGCTCCTAAAATAGCTTTACAAACAATGGAGAACAAAGTCAATGAAAAGCTTTAAAAAAAAAATGAAAAATTTGGTATGCTATCTTCAGGATGTGCTCTGGGTACAGTGTGATTGCTTTGGGAATTCAGAGTAGTAAGCGTGTTTCATGAGGAGCAGCATGCATTAATTATTTCTATAAGGTAAACTACTTCTTCAGGCAACTCTGGATCGAGCTTTTAGTGGAATTGAGAGGAAAAAAAAAAAAAGATTAAGGGTTAATGGGATTGTGAACTTTAAGAGTGCTCAGTCAGTGAAGGTGTTGATGGTGGTTTGATAAGCTTAAGAGATAATAAAGAAATTGCCAGTTTGAGTTTTGTAGCTTAAAAGTTACTTTTGTATATTCAGAAGATTCTTGTTGGAACTGTTTGTGTTCAGACAGGATGAGTTAATTTCAAAAAAGAGGAGTAATGAAGCCCTTGTCTTTTTTCCTAAAACCAAGTAGGTAAATACAGTTTTGATCACATAAGAAAACGAGCTTTATTTAATAGTCATTTTGTTATAACACCTTACTTCAAACAAGTCACTAAAATAAAGGAAAGCATGCTTTCCCAGCTACAGCGAAGCCTCCGTGTGCTGTTACACACGTGACAAGTGCGCTGCTCTCTGAGAGGGAGGGAGGTTGGAGGATACCGTGTGTTTTCTTTAGAAACCGTGTGATCATGGACTGTAGTGTATGCACTGCGCGAGATCCATGTGCAATGCAGACTCTTTGGAAGGATCGAAAACTGTGGTGAAGACAGGCTTAAACCCCAAAACATAAACATTTTGTTCTAGAATTAATAGTAAAGAGTAACCACCAGAGGGACTTCCCTGGGGGTCCAGTGCTTCCAACGCAGGGGGCATGGGATAGATCCCTGGTCTGGGAACTAAGATCCCACAAGCCACATGGCTCTGCCGAAAAAGGAAAAGTATAGCTACCAGCAATGCCTCGTTTCAGGGTGGGGGAGAGAGGAGCACAGTTTAATTCGCAGCAAGTCACCCACGTCGGCAAGACGGAACGTTCTAGCCTGTTGGGATGGAAACCTCTCCCGTCCTCATCTCCCTGGGGCGAGTCAGCTCCCTTCATGCACCCTCACACGAGACACGTGTCTCCCTTTTTCCACAGCTGTGTGCAACAGTATCTCCAACCCTGTCACCAAGGAGATGCTCTTCGAGTTCATTGACAGATGTGCAGCATCTTCTCAAGGACAGAAGCGAAAGCATCACCCGGACCCAGACACAGAGCTCATGCCTCCACCACCTCCCAAAAGACCTTTGACCTAAAGACCTGCCTCTGACTTCAGGATTGAGAGGAAAGATGAGTGAGAAAAAATGCTGTTGTCCCATTTTTTGCAACCAGAGAAATTTAAAAAAGAAAAAAAGAATGTGGCTTGATGTTGATACACATTTGACTTTTTTTTTTAAAAAAAGAGAAGTATTGTAGCCAGTCTGTAAATATTTGATGTTTTTGTTTCCTCACTGCTACAGTACATCATGGACTTAAATGTTTTATTTATATTTGGTAAACTCAGCCTTACCTTGTGGAATCTGAAGACTGAAATATCTAAAGGTTTAAATGAGATCGAAATCAATGAAAAAGAGGCCTTGTTTATATATGGATAACTTTTGCTTTAATTTATAAAGTTAGCAATCTGGAACTGTGAGTGCATAGAACATTGTCTTTTTTAGAAGTTGTATTTCAACTATGATAGGTTTTCCTTTTAAAACATTTAGGCAGTGGCATTAAACATTCTTGCTATTATTTATCATGGATTTCTTCGTACATCTCTGAAATTCTTGTATTCAAAACCAAATGACAAGGTTGTTAAACATTGTATTGTATTAAACAACTTGGTCTGGCTTATATCATTTTAAGAAATTGTTTTGGAACTGTAAAAGTAAAAAAGTAAAGCTCCATTTTGTGAATGTCATCCTTTCTGAAGGAAGTATATCGAGTCTTTTCATCTGTCTCTGTTGTTTGAACTGCAGTATCAGACAGATGGCCAGTCTGTCCACTCTGGCCGTGGTCTTGAGTCACTTCATAGAACATAGAGATACACACCCAGTCCTGTGTGTGTTGTTCTTCTGAGAAACTTTTTTTTCAGCGCCAGGGCTACTTCTCCCTCACCTCGGTGGTATCAGCACATTGTAAATTACGTTAAAACACGCAGCTCACTGTGATGATGGGAGTGATATCAGATACATACACAATGTTGTATCAGTTCTTTTATACAGGACCGCAAAGGAAACCAGCTGATTCCTTTGATTAGAAGGTAATGTCAGTGGAAGAGAACGCTGTCACTGGAAAATGCTCTCCCACTGCTAGATAAATGCAGAGGCAAGGACCAGACATCTGTAGGAACTAAACATGAAGGAAGCCAAGACATTTATTTTCAAAGCCAGAATTTTCTCTCATCTTCTATTCTGGGAATGCTATTTCGGTTGTACATCTGAATTTTAACACATTTACTGATAGATAATGGATTTAAAGAGTGGCTAATTTGTCACATGCCATTGTTGAGAAACTGTGTTCTGATTGGTTTGTCAAGGAACTCTTGAGAATTAGCTTACTAGAGGCCAATGTATTTATTTTTAGGGTACAGGTTTTAAGTATGTGTATTTAAAACAAATGTTCATGATCTGAATTTTATATGTGTAAATGCATATATATGTGAGTATAGGCAGCAGTGTATATTCTTCTACTAAGACAGTGAGACACGAAAATCCAAACGAGTCACCTAGTAAATTGAATATCTGATAGGATTCCTATATGAAACAGCACAGATTAACCAAAAGTGTATTTCTACTCATTCGAGTTTTAATGTTCTTAAACAGAGTTTTCTCCCGCGGTGGTTTTCTGTGTGAAATGCTAGAGTCTTGCTTGGCCTTCTCGCTTTATTGTTCCCAAGTTATGTAATGTGAATTTATTAAAAATGTCATTTTAGTGTTTCTTTCCTAGAGTACTTTTGTGTATTTGAGTGCTACAGGGATAAAAACATCTGATTGCTGCTGCAACTATTGAAAGGTAGAAATTGGTCAAGGTTTCATGGTGTCTTGTAGAAAATGGATCTGAAAAGCCTGTGCGACTCCTGATGGTCTGACAGCTGCTTCCCCAGGATTAGTGGCTCTTTTACAAGGTGTGACGCTTTCTTCCAAGCCCATGTAAAGGCAGAAGTCTTTTGTTGATGAGAGAACAAGCCTTTGTCAGCAATCTTTAATGGAGTTAAAATGTTTATGGTAATTGTAACCTTTTAAATGAGCTACGTGGAAAGAGCATCTCATCTTCAGTATACCCAGATATTTTCTTTTTGCCTTTGTGCATTTCCCAGGACTTTATTTTCTTACTTTATCTTTCCCTTTCAGTTGTAGTGATGTATAGTAAGTAGATCCCATTTAGCCCCTGAACACATTACCATCCATAGTGTCATAAAAAGTCATCCAGAAAATCATCGGGGTGGAAGTCTGGAGGCACCATTTGGGACGTCAAGAAGGAAGTACTTCCTGTCTCAGCCCACTTCCTAATAACTGTTTTCTGACACTGAAGTTTTGTAGACAAGAATAAGAAAACTTTACTTTCCTTTGTTATCACAGATAAAAGATTTTGCTTTGTGTTTGGAAAAGATGTGGAAGACTCGACTGCCTGGCTGGTCACATTTGCTTTCCGTGAAATGCTCAGAAAACGTCAGGACATTCCTTCTCTAATGTGTGACGGTGCATATTGTAATAAAACTACTGATTTAAAACAACAGGAAGTGTATCTGCTTTGTTTCACTGGCGATGCTTTTGTGTCCCTTTTATTGCTTCTATCAGATCCTGTCAACCAGGCCCCTCAACATCCACTTAGTTTTGTTGCATTCTTGAGATTAGCATAAAAACTTGGAAAATCCTCTATTTTTCTTCCTGAGAAACCAAGAAACTTGAAAATTACGAATCAGATGCTTCCAGGTAGGAAAAACTAATGTGTCAGAGACAACCTTGGGCTGGACCCAGAGACCAAGTCTAGGCGCTGCCTCCTGTTGGATTTCTGTCCACTCTAGGACGCGTTTCTTCCCATCCCCATCTATAAAGTGCCAAGAGTGGGCCAGAGGATCAAAAAGAACCTTTTCAGGTCTGATGTGATTCTTATGCAAAAGCCAGTGTTTTGTGAATATCCTGTATTCATGATAATAGCCATATCGCCCTTGTGGAATATTCACCAAACCCCAAACACAGCCACTTTGTTCAGGGAGATACCGTCTCTACTTCGTTTTGCGGCTGAGAAAGCTTTGACCCGAGGTTACGTAGCTAGTGAGTTGTAAGCTCAGAAGCAAACGTAGGTCTCTGGCCTCCTTCCCCGAGTCTGTGGTTCAGTCGCTCAGTGGCGTCCAGCTCTGCGACCCCGTGGGCGGCAGCAGGCCCAGCTCCGCTGTCCTGACTGCCTGTGTAGTGAGTCCTCGCTGAAAGGCCCCAGCGCCGCTCTTGTGGGGAGGGCTGCGTTCGGGCCAGGGTCCCAGACTGGTTAAGTTGTTTCTCCAGTGCGAACAGGTCATAGGTTACGAGGAACTCTCCAAAGTAAGATGAAGTTGGGAGCAGGAAAGTAAATCCATTTTTAGGAGCTTACTAAGTCACATTTAAATGAAACAGTGTTTAAATGTGAGTGACACAGAGGCCATGAAAAGGAGTTTAATAATCCTCATTAAGATGCTTAGTCCCAAAGATGCAACTAAGAGGAAATAAGTGATTAAGTCACACACCGGGCCCATGTTTTCTGACTGTCACAGAGCCTGCTGTCAGCTCTGACCCTTTGGCAGGTCAGTACCAGCTGTGGTCAGCCCAGACTGCCAGTCCTCTCCCCAGACTCGGCTGTCAGGTGACCGCTGGGCCTCCCAGGCTTCTAAGACAATTTCACATTTCCAAAGTCACTGCATAGATCTGGCGTTGCCTGTTGTTTTGCCATGAAAGGATGTTCACAAAAAAAAAAACAAAAAACTGTTGCTGTTGTTTCATCAAGTAAAGAATCTTTACTTTTGGGAATCTTAATTCCCAAAAAGGAAGTGGGACATAATTTCAAAGAAAAGACATGTAATTACATAGAACAGAGTTTGTTTTACATCTCACCAAACTGTCCATTGCCTCTACATTTAACTGCAAACTGGTGAAAACTCTCTCATAGACCAGTGTTGGGAACTATTGCATCAGTGAAATTCCAGGCAGGGGCTTGTAACTGCAGGGGAAGAAGCTGTCCCAGTTCCATAGCTGAAGGTCATTTTCATAGTAACTACCATCCACTTACATCACCATGATTGATTACATTGTGCTCTTGTGATCTAAGCTGCATAGGTGAACAAGGAAATTGTCTGAATGTTCAAACATACTCAAATAGAACGACACCCTTACCTCTTGGAGGTACAAAAATAAGCATAGCTGAATATAACAGAAAAACAGACTCGGCTTTGACAGCACATCACACCAGTAAGAGTCACCGATTTTCACTACTTTGAAGCTGGCACATGGTCTATTTTCCCTTTGGATCGCTGCCCCCAGAATGATCTTTTGATTTATTCCTCCCCAGGCAGAGCTCCTGGCATCACAGGCCCTCTGTGGCCTGGCCTCTGCCTGAATGTCCAGGTTTGGGTCTCACCGTGGTGTGGCTCCTGGCTGACTCAGCGGTCCACCTCTCTCCAGCCAGGAACCCCTGCTCATGGTGCTTTCTGTCAGAGAGCCCCAGGCTCCCTTACTTCGGGGATCAGGGAGGCCTTCCCACCGCCGGTGGTCTCTTGGCCATCACCGTGTGCTGTGATGGTCTCCCCCGGGCTTCGTGAGCGGGGGGACTCGGTCATACATGACCCAGGGCTTGGCAGCAGCGCGCACGGGCAGGAAGTAGTCAGGGGCCCGAGGTTCGCGTGCCTTTTGGTTCGTGCTGCTGAGACCGGCACGTGTGTGGTGTAGCACAGGGCCTATGCTCAGGGTTTAGTCATGATCCATAACGGAAAAGAATTTGTAGAAGAATACATGTTTATGGACAATGTTGTGTTAGTTTCAAGTGTATAGCACAGTGATTCAGTTGAAACTAACACAGCATTGAAAATCAATTTACAACCTAGTTAAAAAAAAAACAAAAAAACAAGTTGTGTTTCCTCTCCCCTCCCTCAGTTTGGCTGTGTAGGAACAAAGACATTGTCCCTCTAACCTTCTCACCATCACAGAAACATTGATCACACCTCTTGTTTCTTCAGGTTTCTCCACAGTCCATCTCTGAGGCTCCTTGTATTTAATCCTGATTAGAAGTGTCTTGTCTGTTCTTGCCTTTTACACTGAAAAGGGATACTTCTGAGGGAAGCCTCCCAGCAGGAAGAACCCTGAGGGCTGGTGCCCTGGTCTCCTCACTGTGATGCGCTCTGAGGGAGGTGTGAGCGAAGCAGCGTTTGTCATCACGTCTTATTCCTCAGTGTAGATTCACGGAGCTTGCCACATCTGAAACGAGAAGGCTCCTTCTCCCCACCCACCTACTCCCGCCCAACTTCTGATGTTTTCAAAGAGAAGTTCTTGGGTAACAGCGGAGGCTTTTCAGTTAGTTTCAAAAATAAAATGCCCGTCCAGATCCCTTAGCGTGAACCGTGCTTCTAGCCATGTCTCTAGAGTGAGAAAGGCAAGTGGAAGATACTCTCCTTGCTACTATCGAATGCTGCCTTCCAGGATCTAAAGGAATAAGAAACTTCCCCGTTTGTGCAGAAGCTCTGCTTCCCCGCTGAAGGCTGTCAGGGGAGTGTTGCGTAGTTTGAATCTACGGCATAAACACGCAGTGTGCTCAGACACACACTACCGCTGAGGACTGCCGAGACTCCAGCTGCACATACAGCCAAAACTCCCGTAGTGAATTCTTAAAAACTCTGCCTGTGGGTAGAAACTACACCCGGACACATCACATACAATCAGGATGCTGCCAGAGGTGGGAGCTGGTCCAGGCTTTGGTGGGTGGGTGGGATGAATGGGGGTGGGGTTGTGGGCAGAGAATGTGGGGGGAAGGATGCTTTCCAGGTGTGTGTCCAGAGCTTTTGTGCAGGACAGTGACAGGAAATATGGCTGTAATCACTCCATCCTGAACTCACCTACCCCCCACCCACCTCTGGCCCCTTGATCTCCTTCCAGCTAGTGGCCCGCTTCTCTGCTCCCCTTTGCCGCAGAATCCCCAGGAGGAGGTGATGGTACTTGCTCGCTGCTCTCCCCCCACCTCTCTGGACCCACTGCCATAGACTCTGCTCCCTGCAGAGATGTGTCTCGTCACCAGCCCCATGGCCAGGACGGGCCCCAGCCACTCCTAACTGACCTGTCGGTGACATCAACATTTCAGTTTCTCTCTCCCTCCTTTGTTTCATTCCTTCTTTTTAATGGAAAACTTCAAACTGATACACAAGTGTGGAGAACGATAGCATGAACTCCCATCCACCCAGATTCAGCAACGATCCATCTGGCAGTTTCTGTTTATGAATATTTAGGGTGCACAAGCTGGTCTCCCGTCCTCCATTACACACATGTGCATACACGACACACACATATACACACACGATTATTTCTAAACAAACCGCAAACCACTCCCTCCGTAGGACCTCCCTGGTGGTCTAGTGGTTAGGACTCTGTGCCTCCACTGCAGGGGATGTGGTTCGATCCCTAAACTACTCCCTGCTTGTTGAACCCTTTCTGCCCTGGGTTTCCAGGCCATCGTGATCTCTTCGTTTGCTTTCCTTCGACCTCCCTGACCCCTGTTTTACCTCCTCAACCTCTCCATGTGATAGAGACCCAGGCTCAGTCCACTGGCTTCCGTCTATAGTCCATAAAAGATCGCTCCCACTCTCTGAACACTAGTGCCATCTACACGCAAACAACTTCCACATTTATTTCTAGCCCGACCTCTTGTCAATTCTAGGCTCAGATATCCAGCTGACCCCCCAACGTCTCCATGTGGCTATCTGATAGTCACCGCAGACTTACGTACCCCAGGCTGAGCGTTCCTCCTTCTGTCAACTTCTGCTCCCACTGCTTCTCATGGAGCCCAGCTCATGAAAACTGTCTTTCCAGCTGCTCAGAATCATCCTGGATTCTTTTCTTTCTCCGACACTTCATATCCAATCCACCAGCAGATGCTAGCACTCGTGTTAACTGTAGTCAGAATTTAATGGTGCCTCCTGTCTTTGGGAGACATGGATGGTTCAGTGGTAAAGAACCTGCCTGCCAATGGGTTGGGAAGGTCCCCTGGAGGAGGGCATGGCTACGCACCCCAGTGTTATTGCCTAGGAAATCCCATGGACGGAGGAGCCTGGCGGGCTACAGCCCCTGGGGTTGCAAAGAATCGGACACGGCAACCGAACGCCACCACCCTCCCTAAACCTCTCACCTCATCTCTTGCCTGGATGATTGCAGTAGTGACCTCCTCACTGGTCACTCAGTTTTCCCTCTCCCTCATCCCCTCCCCAATCCAGTCTCCCCACAGCTGAATGTAGCATTTTTTAGAACATGTCACTTTACTGCTCACAACCTTCCACTGTCTTCCACCTCATTCGGGATTAAATCCTAGGTGCCCACCGTCACCCCCAGGCCTGTATAACCTGACCCCAAGGCCTCACTCACGTGTCTTCTCTTCCTGCTTGTTCGCCCTGCTCATCCATTCTGCCCCCTCTGCTGTTTCTCCAATTTGCCAAGCGTGCTCTGAATTTAAGGACTTGGAACTTTCTTTTCCTTCCACCTGAAGTCCACTTCCCCTCTGTGTCTGCAAGGCTCATGCTCGCTCGCTTCATTCAAGTCTTTACAGACAAATGCTGCCTCATCCAGAGGCCTTCCTGACCATCCCATCTAAAACGCCTCTCCTGGGCTTCCCTGGTGATCCATTGGTTAAGACTCCATGCTTCCAATGCAAGGAGTGTGGGTTCAATCCCTGGTTGGGGAACTAAGACCCCATGTGCCTCACGGTGTGGCCAAAAAAATAAAAAATAAGAAAATAAAATGCCTCTCCCATCACCATGTTCCTGCTTACCTGAATTAATTTTTTTACAAGCAGTTATGATCTAACATATATGTTTGCTTGTCCAGCGCCTCGGTCAGTCTGGCACAAAGTATAGGAGTTCAATAAATATTTCTAGAATCTATAAATAAATTCAGCAGGTTACATAGATAGGCTGGGGACAGATTATGAAGGGATTTGAAAGTCAGGCTAAGAAGTTAAGCTAAATTCAATCAACAGTAAAGAGCTATTAAAAGCTTTTAAACAAGGAAGTTTAAAAAAAAATTAAAAAATAAGCAAGTGAGTTTTTTGCTGAAATAAGCTGGTAATAATCTGCCAAAAGTGGCAGAAGACAGGAAAAAGAAGATGGCAGGCCAGTTGGGAGGCTACTGTGGCAACCCAGGTGAGAGGCAGAGAGCACAGAATAGCGTGGCATCTGCCAAAATCCAGGAGATGGGTGTGATGGGCATTCAAGAGGGAGGTCATCAGGATCCAGCAATAGTTGGGAAGTCAAGTTTACCTTCAAGGGTTCGAGCTTCATTGGCGGATAGTGGTGCCCTTAACAAAAGCAGAGAAGTGAGAAGGAAGAGCTGAGTTGGACCTGGAATGCAGAAGGAGCCTCTAGGCATGAGGAGCAGGAGGGGCCGGCGGGAGATTCAGATGGAATTGCCCAAAGGGAAGGCAGAAATGTGGAACTGGAACTTGGGCCAGCAGAGCCCTAGCAAGATTTTAAATTCATCCACGGAGCAGTGATGGTGGAAACAGTGGAGCAAAAGGTCTGGATACCGGCAGTTCAGAGCCCCTGTGTCAGTGGGCGGAAGGAAAAGAAACTCAGGAATGCTCAGCCCACAGGAGCCGAGAGAGAGATATTTTGTTCTGTTTTTCCTTTGCCAAAAATAATTTTATTGAGCATTCAAAGGTGAAAAATGCTAAAAGCCAAAGTAGTAGCCATGGCTTTTTAATGTGATTACAAATACTGCTTCTCTGAAACCTGGCCCTACTCCATGTAGCCCAGTCTACGAGTGTGTGTGTGCACGTTTGTGTGTGTTTTCTTAGAACCCTCAGGGCTCTACAAGGAAGGCGTGACAACCCACTCTACTATCCTTGCTGGGAGAATCCCATGGACAGAGGATCCACACTCAAGTCTCCTCAACAAGTCACACAAAAACCTCCTGGTCCCGGCCTGGGGGAGGAATGTTTCTCGCTGGAAGAAGCAGAAGATAGTTCTGATTGCTCCAGGAAAGTCATGAAGAGTCAATGACTGAGAAAAAGTTCTTGAATTGGGTTTCCGGGTGACCTTGAGAAGGATGATGGTGATGACTGGGATCAAGGAAAAAGCAAGAGAAAATAGGAGGAAATGGAGGTGGAGGGGTTTGGGGTTTAAACTGTGTCAACAGATGGGCTTCCTGGTGGCTCAGACTGTAAAGAATCTGCCTGCGATGTGGGAGACCTGGGTTCGATCCCTGGGATGGGAAGATCCCCTGGAGACGGGAACGGTTACCCGCTCCAGTGTTATGGCCTGGAGGATCCTCAGGGACAAAGGACCCTGGAGGGCTACTGTCCATGGGGTCGCAAAGAGTTGGACACAACTGAGCAACTTTCGCTCTATGTCAGCAGATAAAGTACCATTCCAAAGGGTCACAGGGCGCGTTCAGTTTGTGATGATACACCCAGGGGACTCGAACGTCTGACACATAAAGGCAGACGCTCAGTGCCACATGCCAAAGCCCCCCAGGAGCCCCTTTGATTACTCAGCCACAGCGGCTGTGTGCTCTCTGTCCCGGCTGAGCGGTCATGCTTCGTGGCGGGTCTCTCCCAGTCTCCACAGTAAAGCCTCGTACATCACAGCCTTTGATGCTGACCGATGTGCCTTTGCCTGCAGGAGCCCAGAGGCAACGCTCATCTCAAGGCTATAGTCCAGGCCCCACCTGGTCATCCTGGGGGCCAAGAGGGTCCACACTGCTGTAGCACACTTAGAACCCCCCTGGCCACCCTGCAGGGTGTCTTGAAACAGTGGTTGGGAAGCTCTCACCATGACTGATGATCCATTGTGATAGCCTTCATTTTAGGTACAAGGAGATTGCTTTAAAAATACATGTGCATTCTGTACATTAGGACTTCTCATTACTTGGAAATAATTGATTTAAAAATAATCCTGTTGGATTCCAAGTTCATTTGTTTTATCATAAGAGATCACAGCAAGAAATCACAAGACATTTATATGTAGAACTGAAAAGAGAAAACACTATTTGGTTCTTTAAATATAATTTCAGTGGTTGACATTTTGAAAGGTTCCCAGAAAATGGTTTTAATTTTTAAACTTCTAACATGTGCAGTTTCTCATTGACAGGGACTCCCCCAAAAGTTAAAGAGATTATCATTAAAAAGTTTTGATCAGGATTTGAGGACAGCAGTTGTAGTGTAAAAAGCCATGTCCATAGAAGAAAGCTCCAATTTCTTGTTTAGCATCTTGAAAAGATTTTATTTTGAAGTTTAATACAAATCTCCATCTTCCCTGGGACTTTGTGTTTTACTTTTCTTTAAATCACAATTTCATAATATAAAAAATATAATACACTTTTCTCCCCAAGACCCATAAAGACACCCTAAATCTCTAGCTTACCCCAGGGTGTCCTTCAAAGTTGTCATTTCATGAGTTTGCCCTGATGGGAAAAGAACAACACTAAGGAGTGTTGCTCTGATGGCCCAGGGTTAGAGATTAGCAAGGTGAAAAGAGAAGGTTAAAAGGGTGAAGGATTTTACCCCGGGACTGCGTAGGAAATCAAGGAAAAGTCAGAAGGCCTGGGAAATGACAAAGAGGAAAGGGAGTAAATCCCAAGATCCTGGAGAGCTGGCTCCAGAAAGCTAAGAGAGAAGGGAACTGAGGATGACAGGGAGCTGTTTTCTGTATCTCTTACTCTGGATGTCCTTTGCTGCCTCATCCCAGTATCAGGACTTTTTCTGTTATACCATAACAGAAAACCAAACTGACCTACTCTAGATAACTGAAGGAAGTCTCCAAAGCATGCTTGACTTCTGGAATGGCTTGATCTAGGAACTTCCCATCACTCAACTCCTAGCATCATTGGGCTTCAAATGGTAGCCCATGATTTCTCAAGAATCACATCTTAGTTCACATGCATCATAAAGAACAAAGATCTCTCTACCAACAGTCCCAGCCAAAGTTTTGTTCAGTTCAGTTCAGTCGCTCAGTCGTGTCCGACTCTTTGTGACCCCATGAATCGCAGCACGCCAGGCCTCCCTGTCCATCACTAACTCGAGTTGGTGATGCCATCCAGCCATCTCATCCTCTGTCGTCCCCTTCTCCTCCTGCCCCCAATCCCTCCCAGCATCAGGGTCTTTTCCAATGAGTCAACTCTTCGCATGAGGTGGCCAAAGTACTGGAGTTTCAGCTTCAGCATCAGTCCTTCCAATGGACACCCAGGACTGATCTCCTTTAGGATGGACTGGTTGGATCTCCTTGCAGTCCAAGGGACTCTCAAGAGTCTTCTTTAGCACCACAGTTCAAAAGCATCAATTCTTTGGTGCTCAACTTTCTTCATAGTCCAACTCTCACATCCATACATGACTACTGGAAAAACCATAGCCTTGACCAGACGGACCTTTGTTGGCAAAGTAATGTCTCTGCTTTTTAATATGCTGTCTAGGTTGGTCATAACTTTCCTTCCAAGGAGTAAGCGTCTTTTAATTTCATGGCTGCAGTCACCATCTGCAGTGATTATTGGAGCCCCCCCAAAATAAAGTCTGACACTGTTTCCACTATTTCCACATCTATTTGCCATGAAGTGATGGGACTGGATGCCATGATCTTAGTTTTCTGAATGTTGAGCTTCAAGCCAACTTCTTCACTCTCCTCTTTCACTTTCATCAAGAGGCTCTGTAGTTCCTCTTCACTTTCTGTCATAAGGGTGGTGTCATCTACATATCTGAGGTTATTGATATTTCTCCCAGCAATCTTGATTCCAGCTTGTGCTTCCTCCAGCCCAGCATTTCTCATGATGTACTCTGCATAGAAGTTAAATAAGCAGAGTGACAGGTTCCTATTTGGAACCAGTCTGTTGGTCCATGTCCAGTTCTAACTGTTGCTTTCTGACCTGCATACAGGTTTCTCAAGAGGCAGATCAGGTGGTCTGGTATTCCCATCTCTTGAACAATTTTCCACAGTTTATTGTGATTCACACAGTCAAAGGCTTTGGCACAGTCAATAAAGTAGAAATAGATGTTTTTCTGGAATTCTCTTGCTTTTTCAATGATCCAGCGGATGTTGGCAATTTGATCTCTGGTTCCTCTGCCTTTTCTAAAACCAGCTTGAACATCTGGAAGTTCATGGTTCACGTATTGCTGAAGCCTGGCTTGGAGAATTTTGAGCATTATTTTACTAGTGTGTGAGATGAGTGCAATTGTGCAGTAGTTTGAGCATTCTTTGGCATTGCCTTTCTTTGGGATTGGAATGAAAACTGACCTTTTCCAGTCCTGTGGCCACTGCTGAGTTTTCCAAATTTGCTGGCATATTGAGTGCAGCACTTTCACAGCATCATCTTTCAAGATTTGAAATAGCTCAACTATTCCATCACCTCCACTAGCTTTGTTCATAGTGATGCTTCCTAAGGCCCACTTGACTTCACATTCCAGGATGTCTGGCTCTAGGTGAGTGATCACACCATCGTGATTATCTACTTCCCATTTCGTCTAGTTGGTCATTTGCTCATTCCTGAGCTGGTCTCTGTGGCCAGGGAATGTAATGCCCTCTTTTGGCTGGTGCCCATCACTGTAGTTGAGAATGGAACCAACTTTCCCAATATTTTTCTTTCCTCACTTTTATTTTTATTGTTGTTATTATTTGGTAGTTACCTGAGCTTTACTCACTCAGTAGAGATAGTTCAAATGTTAACTAACTGGTTAGTTAGGCGAGGGTGCTGACCAATCAGATCAGCTCTTCTGCAGCATACCTGAGGCTCCCTGCCAAGCCTCAGATGTTAACCCTCCCTGGTTGCTAGGTTTGGGTGAGGTCTGGGGATTCCAACCCACTCCAGTGTCTTTGCCTGGAGAATCCCAGGGACAGAGGAGCCTGGTGGGCCTACCGTGCATAGAGTCACAAAGAGTCGGGCATGACCGAGTGACTAACACTTGGGCTTCCAAGCGGGAGGCAGGATAGCTGGGAGGGGAAAGATGCTCGCAGGGGGTAGTTAGGGAAGTGGCTGTTTCCCAACCAGTATTCAAGTAGTGTCAGCTTTCAATATTCACAGGCGGGGTTACCATACCTTGAATATCGGCACTGCTTGTATTCCAGCTATTTCTGTGTGTGTTTAATCCTTTCCCCCGCCACAGGTAGACCATCCTCCTAAAGGCTGGGGAGAGAGCTTGTTTCTGAATCTCCTGCAGCGCCCAGCAAGGTACATTTATCCGTTCATTTATTCACTCCACAAGCCTTTCTTGAGCACCACAAACAGTAGGTCCTGAATAATTTCATTTGAGTGAATGCGATAGTCTTCTTTAAAGGGGTTGCATAGCAAGTATTACATTTGGGGAAAGATCACGTTTCATATAGGGAGAACAATTAAGTGGAAAATTTAAGGAAACTAAGAGTTTATGATAATGAGCACAATCAACTTTCCTAGGAACAGTAACAGAGGTTTTCCCAAAGCTTGTCCTGGTTACAAATATATTACCCCAGGTATATTGCTGATGGGATCCAGTGGAGGCGACTGGTGGCGGGGTGGCCAGGGCTGGAGGGAGCCCATGGAGGTGTGGGCAGGACGGAAGACACTGCCCTGGGGTGAGGACCAGATGCTGTTCACTTGGGAGGGAAAAAGCAATGCCACGCGGGAGGCGGGCTGGGTGACCTCTGACAGGGGTTGACCACCTGGACTCTGAGCGCTTCCCGGGCTCTTCCCAGGAAGAAAGCAAGAACCTGAACGTGAGCTGGAAGTTGCCTTCAAACATATCTGGTCCCATTTTAGAAATAAGCAAAGTGAGACCCGAAGTCCAGCGTGACTGTAGCAAGGCTGCACGGCTGGCTCCCTGACTTCTTAATTCCCAGCTCGCTTGGCATTTATCCCCGTGGAGATAAAAACAGGCGTGAAAGAAAGTTGCTTCCAATTAGGCAGACGATGTGACCTTTCACAAAGCCTAGACACAGCCCAGAGGTGACTGTCCTTTACCCTCTTCTCATCCCGGAGCTTGAGCAACCTGGGATACCCGTGTGCCTGTAGGCAGCTTTGGTGCACACACCCGCCTCCAAGGCTTAGCTGTTCATCCAAGGTCAAGCAGAGGCCGCAGGCACCGCTGACAGGAGTTGCGTAACCCACACGCACACGTCACTTTCACCAAAGTTTGATTTTGATTGCCATAGAAGGCGAAACATCTTAAAATGAAGTTGAGCTATCTTTGGGTAGGATGCAAAACCGCCCATGGGTATATCACATCAGAAACGATGTGTGATTTCTTCCAGTCCTTCAACTCAAAAAAGATTAACAGATTTAACTGATGCGTTCTAAAAATAAATAAATAAATGGAATCTGCTTTCAGCTTGAAACCAAGTATGGAAATTTCAGGGTCTCTTTTGTGGGGGGAAGGGGGAGCATTCAGGGGACAGTGAGGTGAAGGGCAGTGGGGAAAACATTTTTTTTTTCAGTGTAAAGACTAAGTTATAATGAGACTGTTTTAGCTCTGAGCTTTTTCTGCTGGGAATAACAAGATTACTAAAGGTCGTGGAAACAAGGTTGGCTTGGAAAAAATTATGAATGGTGGTTAGATCATCACACATATGCCTGAGGAGATTTCTTCTTTTGAGTTGAGAAGCAGTACTCCTTTTCTAAACCTGTCATTTAAATAATAAAACAAGGCAAACACAGAGCTGACCTGACTCCGGACCCCAGACTTGGAGGCGTAACATCCGCCTGTGGATGCAAACCCCGGGGGCGTGGACCCAAGTGGGCAGTTTCAAGGCTCCCCCACCAGCCCCCAGGTTCCAGAGCCTCTGGCAGAGGGGGCGGCCCTTGTCCGCATCTCGCAATGTCACTCTGTAGCCAGTGACAGGTCAGCTCCCCCTTCTTTGGGACCACAGCTGAGCTTTATTACATAACACTTTTCTGTATGGAAGCGAAATGTCCTTCACAGGTCATCCACTATAAAAATAGACAAATTACTAAATTAATTTTGTTGTATAAGTACCCCCTTACCCCCACCCTTTGGAGTGAAAGTTTATTCTTTCAGTTCTCTTTTGTCTTTTTCTGAAAAGAGATTTAATGTGTTACTGTGGTGCAGAAAATCAATGCTTCGAAATCAATGGTAATTTTTCAGGCTGTTTAAAATTATTCACATGACTGGCTAAGCCTGCTGCTGATAGAAAAACAGGGTTTTGTTGCAGAGGAAATCTTCAAGTTTGAAACATCACCACTGTGTGTTTCGGTGTGACTTTCTTCTTAGAACCTGAATATTT
The DNA here is from genome assembly GCF_033118175.1 of Dama dama. Classification (NCBI taxonomy): domain Eukaryota; kingdom Metazoa; phylum Chordata; class Mammalia; order Artiodactyla; family Cervidae; genus Dama; species Dama dama. The sequence continues at coordinate 58,831,162 of NC_083708.1, forward strand.
ATTCCACGGCAGTAAATGATTCAATTCAGGCAGTGGCCCTTTAATCCTTTATGTGCTGGAGGCTCTGGTGTGTGTAAATCTGAACTGGAGGCCCTGAGAAACTCACAAAAGTGAATGTGGATAGTGAGGACATGGAGAAAAGGCACTCTCGTGCACCGCTGGTGGGAATGTAAATTGGTGCCGCTGCGGTGGTAGAAAACAGTATGGAGTTTCCTCAAAAAAAACTTAAAATAGAAAAACCATATGATCCAGTAATTTCACTCCTGGGCATATATCCAAAAATAACAAAAAATAAGTAAAAAAGATGTATGCATTCCAATCCCAATGTGCACAGAAGCACTATTTACAGTAGCCAAGACATGGAAGCAACCTAAGTGTCTGTCAACAGGTGAATGGATAAAGAAGATGTGGTTTCTACATATAACGGAACGCTACTCAGCCATGTTGCCACCTGCAACACCACGGATGGATTTGGAGGGTATTAGGGCTTCCCTGGTAGCTCAGACTGTAAAGCGTCTGCCTATAATGTGGGAGACCCGGGTTCGATCCCTGGGTCGGGAAGATCCCCTGGAGAAGGAAATGGCAACCCACTCCAGTGTTCATGCCTGGAAAATCCCATGGACCGAGGAACCTGGGGGGCTACAGGCCACGGGGTCGCAAAGAGTCGGACACGACTGAGCGACTTCACTTTCACTTTTCATGCTATGTGAAATAGGCTAGCAGAGAACGACAAATACTATGTGTTAGAACTTATATGTGACATCTTAAAGCAAACTAGGGGAAATTACAAAAAAAGTAGCAAAGTCACAGATATAGAGAACTCTTGGTTACCAGTGGAGAGAGAGAAGGAGGGTAGGGAATTCAGAGATACCCATTACTATGTATAAAATAAATCAATGATAAAGATACTCTATGGGGAATATAGCCAATATTTTATAATAACTATAAATGGAATGCATCCTTTAACAATTGTGTACCACGGTATAGCACATTTGAAACTCATATACTATTATAAATCGGCTCTACCTTAATAAGGAAAATAACAAATTTTATTTAAAAAGTGAATGTGTCTTAGGGTTGAGGGTTGGGGTAGGAGTAGACAGCTACTATATATTGCACAGTTGAGTGAAGACACCGGCAGAAGAAGCGTGAGCTATGAGGGTAAATGTTGCCGTGAAGGTCTAAGAGGGGCTGAGGGTCTCTGGGTTGGCTTTGGGAAGCTGCTTCTTGGTGGAAAGGCCATAATCTAGAGTGAACACTGAGGAGAAGTTTCTAGCGAGTTTTGGGCTTCCCAGGTAGAGACTCCTCCTGCCAATGCAGGAGACCTGGGTTCAATCCCTGGGTTGGGAAGATCCCCTGGAGAAGGAAATAGCAACCCAGGCCAGTATTCTTGCCTGGAGAATCCCATGGACAGAGGACCTGGCGGGCTACAGTCCTTGGGGTCACAAAAGAGTCAGACACAATTTGGCAACTAAACACCAACAAAACCCACATCTAACCCATGACTGAACCCTGATAGCAGCTGTGGGAAATTGTTATCATCACTCCCACTGCTCAGGGGAGTAGACTCAGAGAAGCTGAGTGGCTTGTCCAAGGTCATGTGATCCAGAGGAGGTCTAGCTGGGACTTGACCTCTCATTCTTTTTTCCACATGACCTTGTGGTGGCATTCAACGTGGGTCTTCCCGGTGGTGTGTACTCTGGTCACTTCAGATTTCGCTGGTGAACAGAGTTGCATTTTAGGGGAACTCATGACCGCAATGAGAGAAGGCATGTGGCCAGAGAACCTGAATTCCACAAGTTCAGGGCCAGCCTTGGAGCCATAGTGAAAGTGAAAGCGTTAGCCGCAGTCAGGTCCTACTCTTTGCGATCCCAGGGACTCTGTCCATGGAGCCGCAGGTGGACCTTAAAAAACAAAAGACACAATTCTTCTTCTGGGACTTGCCCCGCAGTTGAGAAGACAAGGTGCTCAAATCCCTGGAAAAATGATTTGTGGCAACTTGTAAGCAGCAGGAGGACTGATTTACATCTGCCACCAACCCCAGTAGTCCTGGAGGGATGCGGTGCCCTCCCCTGAGAGGCCAGAGTCCTGCTGATGCTACGGCAAACCTCTGTCCCAGATCCCAGTGCCGAGCAGGTGGCGGGACCCTGTCCTGTCCTGGGCAGCCGTCAGACAGGGATCCGCTCCCGGGACCTCCTCCTCCGCTCTGACCTGGGCCCACCACCATACCTGTCAGGAGGGGCTCGTTTCTAGGGCCCTGCTCCCCATGCGGTGCCTCTGTGGGCATCAGGAAGCCGGCCTCCTGGGACCCCTCTGGCAGTCCCAGTTAAGACTGTGCTTCTGGTGTAGGGGGCGTGAGTTCAGTATCTGGCTGGAGAACTAAGATCTCACATGATGCATGGCCTGGCCAAAATAAAATAAAATATAGATAAAATATTTTTTTAATTTATGTTATTTTTCATCTTTTGGCAATACAGTGAGGTACGCGAAATCTTCGTTCCCTGACCAGGGATTGAACCAGCACTCCCTGCACTGGAAGCACAGAGTCTTAGCCACTGGCCCACCAGGGAAGTCCCTAAATAAAATATTTTAAAAAGAAAAGAAAAACTGCCTTCCTGTAGAGTTTGCAAAGCCAAGAGCACACTGGCTCTCAGCATCTCTCCCACTCTGGCAGTCCACCAACTGTCCCCCAACGGGGTGGCCTGGCTCCCCCTTCTCAGCTCTCCCTGGAGCCAGCCAATACCCCGGAAAGCAGCTCACTGTCTTAGCTACCCTGGGAGAAATGAGAAAACCCAGCTCTTCCACATCCCAGCGAAGAATTTGGACAGGACTGTGATTCCTAAAACCTCCAGTTCTGGTGACCACCCTGAAGAGTGCCTCTGGGGTGTTGGGGAAGAAAAAGGCGGCAACCTAGCAGACGGAGACCAGGAGCCGGCGCCCACCCACCATCACTTCACCGGCGCCCACCCACCCCCAGAGCCAGCTCAGCTGCACCAACCGCAGCGCAGCCAGTGGGCAATAAGTCACAGCCGGGTGAATGAACCTGCACGAAATCCGTCACCAGCACTGTCACTAAACCAGCCTTGATGCTCATGGCTCAGATAAATTATCAGAAGCAGACGAGACGTCCCAGAAAACATCAATGACGCACTCCAGCTCAGACAGCCTCTGGAGGCAACTGGGACTGTGAGTTCCAGAGAAAACCAGTTCCTTCCAGCCTGCTCCCTGGAGACCACCTTCCTCCTTCATGCCCCAGATATATATTACTTTATCCGCAGAGAAACTCCTGAGAAGTCAATAATCTGAATTTTAATAAAACCAATCACTTATAATGTGTTTATAACGTTTTCAGAGAGAACTCAATATTTAGCCAGTTTCAGTGAAGAATCTTCTCCTTGGAGGGACTTTGTTCAACTCCTAAGCCAGGATCTTAACCTGGAGTCTATAAATGAGCTCCAGAAATCCGTGGTTTCCAGGGAAATTATAGGAAAAATTATAGCAAAATTTGTGAATAGGTACATTATTTCTGGAACGAGAGTTCAGAGATTCTACCTAATTAATACTCAAAGAGTTCTACAATCCAAAAAGCTTAAGGACTGAAGCAGTCTGGGGACAAGTTTGGGGTATTCGTGCACACCTGTCCCAGCGGTCGTGTAACGGGCCCTTACATGGGTGAGTGACGCAAAATATCCTCCCTTATGCTTGGCAGCTGACAAGTTGTCAGACCTGTCTGTGTGTATTTGTAAAGATGACAGAGAAGCAATCCTGGATACAAAGCTGACACTGTCTCCTGTTTCCAAATGGAAGAGCAACCCACACACATCACTTAGGGTCACACCACTCAGCATCCCTCTTGGACGTGGAGGTGATGCGTCTGTCAGCACGCCCCTACCGCGTGGCTGGTTTAAAACTGCTGTCCCGGAACCAGCCAGTGGTGTGGTCTTCCCAGAGGACACAGTCCAGGATCGCCCTGTGCCCAAGAGTCTGTTTCAGACTCCAGCCTGGCTAATCCTGCTGCAGGGCTGCAGCCCCTTTTCTCCCTCCCTTCTGCTTCTTCCGTGCAAGCAATAGCATCTTCAGCAAGGCGGAAGGCATCCTGTGATTGGCATCTTTGCTGGGCGTTGTTGTTAAGTGCGTGTGGCCCGCTAGACTTTGGCATCGCACTGGCTCCTAAAGGAGTGTTAACTGGGCAACAAACGCTGAGGCTGCTATCATGATGCTGTCATGTAGAAAATGGGGGAGGAGGGTGATTTATTTACAGGCCTCCAAATGACTCCTCACCTGGGGCTTCGGGGTTACCATTACTTTGCCTTCCAAGCCAAGTGCTTGTTCGTGAACTTTGTCCATTGAGTCACCACCCCAAGAAGCGAGGAGACATGAGGGGTAGGGCCAAAGGCTCCGGGAGCCCCCGGGGTTGCTGGACTGTATTCCTAGTGCATGAAAGATGGAGGCTCCTTCATTTTCCTTGATGCTAAGGGGTATGGGCCAGGGCTGGCCTCCAACACCCAACCGTGAAGGTTGGTTTCAGTCCATGACAGTGTCCTGCAGCTGGAAGACTTCCATTGCTGTCCCTTCCCGCCCATCCCAAGAGAGACGGACAAGATGAGCCCGGCACGTTGGCCGCGCCTGCAGTGACTTGTGAGGAAGCCCGTGGTCCTTTCCGCCCACCCCCGACCCCCTTCTACATGATTCAGACGCCGCCCGGAAGCCTATAACCAGCGTCTCAGTGACCCAGAAACTCAGAGAGCAGTCTTGACAGAGCTAACCAGGTGGTGGTCTCCCAGACCACCCCACACACAAAGCCTTCCCCTTGCCAGCGCACATGCTATGGTGCTTTGTGATGATGTCGGAGATTTAAAAATGTCAAAGAGATACAGGCTGTAAATGTCCCCACAGTGATTTTGTCATTTTGCAGAGAAAAGAAAGCCAGCTTCAGGGCCACCCCTTTCAGAATAGACCAAGCTGCAGGCCCCAGCCCCCTCCTTTCACAACCCCTTCCTACCACACCCCCATCCTATTCATATTCTGATCTTCCACACACTTGAAAAGATGTTATTTCAAATGTTCCTACCAAAGAGAATATCTTCCTCGGGCTTTCAGAGCCTGCCGTCAAAGGACTTAATCTGCATTGGGGGCCGGTGGGTGGCTGCAGATGTGAGTGATGGAGGCGACAAAATCATACAGTGCGGCAGAGCTGGGGGGAAGAGAGCCAGGAAGGCGGGCTCTGGCTTCAGCTCCAAACCCACCTGGGCCGGCCGGGGGGCCAGTCAGGGCGGCCGGGTGGTCCCAGGTGTCACCGGGGCAGGGCCCCGGCCCCCTTCCCACCCAGCTTTCCGGAGCGGTGCACGTACCTGCGGATGGGGCGGGGGAGGGAGGGTCAGCGTGGCAGCCGCAATGAGACCGGATGGACAAGAGCTTGCTCAGGCTTTGCTAATTCAGGGCTCAAGGTCAATCAAGCAAGATTAAGACAAAGGCTTCCCTTGGATGCAGGGGGTGGGAGTCAGTTTGCTGGCAAAATAATCAAATAACAAGAATTGATGGAGAAATTTAAAAAATAATCTGAGAACACTAACTCAGTCATTCTTTCGAGAGGATTTGCTGATGATCTACTACTGTGTGTTAATTGATGAGGGTAGCAACACATCCCTGTTCCTAAGAAGGGAGGCAGACAAATGAACAAGCAGACACCTTGCTGAATACTTAAACACTGCAGGGGGACAGTCTGGGGTGTTGACGAGGCTGGTGGGGCAGGGCGCTTATGTCTGACTTGGGGAGTGGGGAAACGGCATCTCCCCAGGGGATGCTGAGTTGAAACCTCAGACCTAAAAGCTATAAAGAGGTGATTTGGAAAAATCATGCTTGGCTGAAACCTGGGAAATGAATGGTAGTACCGATAAAGGAGGTGGGGAGATGGTGGAAAGACACGGTGGCCCTTTTCACCCCCTCCCTCCCCAAGCATCCCCTCAGCAGCGGTGAGGTCAGAAGAGGCCTGTGTTTCTGGGTCGCTGGGGGTGGGGGGGCTCCCGACGAGGGGAGCCTGCTGGGTGGGATGACTGTGGGGGGAAGACATTGGCTGTAACCCAGGGCTGGGCTTCTTAGAAAGGGCTGCAAGGGTAGGGAGGGAACAGAACTTGAGTTTAGCGATGGACTAATTCAAGATGCTTCTGGAATGCAGAGAGGAGGGTCTGGCAGGCAGCTGGACGCGGGAGGGGAGCCTAGAGGAGGAGGCTGGGCTGGAGATGAGGTCTGGGAAGTCCTCCCTCAAGTGGCTAGAGACTTTGATGATGACAGACTTTCCTAAGTATTGTACTGGCCAAAAATTTCATTTGGTATTTTTTGGTAATCTGCACAGAAAAACCCGAACGAACTTTTTGGTCAACACAGTATTTTGGCAGCATCCTTCCCTGTCAAGAATTTGGTGCTAATTACAGATACCAGCAGGCCTCATTTACATATTAACAACTAAATGTACTAATTACAAATGAGCTTTATCGATTCATTAAGACAAGCCCAGGAGGCTTTTTCACCTAGAAAGTCTATGATAGCATTCAGTTACATTACCATGTGTGCACCTGGAGAAAAGTGCCAGCAGCATATGTTCTATCCCTTGCAGCCGTCAGGCTGGCAGAGCAGAGGCTTCAGTGGATTTACAACCAAAGAGGGGATTCCATTTTGCAGCCTGAGAAAGCCAAGGCATGCGTGTGGCTAAGAGTAGTTTCCAGTGTAGTTACAGGGGGAATCCAAAATTGTTATAGTTTATAAAAAATGTTTTGTGTAGCTTCTTCTACCGGAGGAAGCATCCGAAGAGGCCCTCTGAAGGCAAAGGGATTTTCAGACGGAGAATGAATGAGAAGCCCCTACATGCCGCCCCTACATCCCTGGGCAGCCGCCTAGGGAGCAGTGTCTCCCACCCTAGCAGGGGAGGGAGGGTCCAGAAGGAAAGAGGGCTTGGCAGAGAGGGTCCCATACAAGGCTTGCTTTGCTTGAAGATACTAAGGAACCTGGGGTTCAACTGAAGAGGCTGGGGATGAATCAGTGATTTAATGATACACATGGGCTCAGCTGTGTCCGACTCTTTGCGAACCCCTGGACTGTGGCCCACCAGGCTCCTCTGTCCGTGGGATTTTCCAGGCAAGAGTACTGGAGCGGATAACCATTTCCTGCTCTAGAGGATCTTCCTGACCCAGGGATCGAACCTGCCTCTCTTACACCTCCTGCATGGGTGAATTCTTTAGTTAACGGGAAAACCAAGCCAACTGGCAACGACTAACTCCAGGAAAACCAAAAAGCGAAACAAAAGAAAACGTTGTTCTAGTTTTTACCAAGTGGCTCAGCTGTGCTGGAACATGGAACTAGTCACCGGTTTAGCTAAAAGCGTGACATCACGATATTGAGGAAATGGAGAGGAGGCAGATTATGTGTTTGGGAGGGATGGTGTTATCGACCAGGGTTCTTGGTCTCCTTAATCCATAGACAAAGAGGCCAGACATGAAATTCGGGCAGGGCTTTCTGGGGGCCCCACTGCAGCATGGGGTGGGGTGGGGGACTGCTTCCTTACACGGGGTGACGGTAAGCGTGTGTCCAGGGCGGGTAAGCGTGTGTCCAGGGCGTGGGCTGGAGGGGCGGCCTGGCTGCCCTTTGGGGGTGGTGTGTGCAGAGCCAGTGGATACCCTGTTCCTGCTCCAGGCTCTTCAGAAGTAGCAGTTGGGTTTTTTTGGTCTCTTTGTATCCTTTTGTCCATAATGTGCCCCAACTGTGCCTGCCCTGCAGGCCTTTTGATCCCGTGCAGTCTCTTTGTATTTTGTTACTGAAGGACATGTTTGTCCAGGTGCACACACTGCCTCAGAAGGTCCCGGTGTCCCAGGCTGTCTCAACGGCACAGCCTTCCACAAAGAATCTAAAACCGAAGAAAATGAAAAAACGGACTTCCCTGGTAGTCCAGTGGCCAAGACTGCCACGCTCCCAAGCAGGGGGCCTGGGTTCAATCACTGGTCGGGGGACTGAATCCCACATACTCTGCAACTAAGACCCAACGCAGCCAAATAAAATAGATATTAAAAAAGGAAAGAAAAAGCATCCTAGGCGTGCTGCCTGCAAACAGGGGGGTGGAGAGCAGAAGAGGGGGGAGTGTGTTTGTTGTACACGAGGAGCCAGAGCTGGGAGGGAGGCAGAGGGAGCGGGGCAACTGTTTTCTATCACACACCTGAGTCCATGTTCGGCTTTCCTAATCTGTGGAGATGTGCCACTTTGATTAAAAATAAAACTACATTTTAAAGGACCCCGGGTCACATGGAAGATGAGTCTGTTTTGCTTCCATTGCTAAGGAAAGGCACGAACAGCAACAAAAAAGGTTGCCTCGAGTCTCCTCAGTTCTGCGAAGCAGAGACGCGGCCGCGGGTGTGTGTGCAGAGGCCCCGGCGGGCGTCCTGGGAGGGGCGGCGGCAGGTCTGAAAGGCAAGCCCGAGATGGCGCTCGCTGGGCTCCACATATTGTGGGCCTTCCCATCGCCTCCTTGAGAAAACCCTGATTCTGGTCCAGACCTCGCCTTCTCCTGAGGCCTTTACTTACCCCTCCTTCTGTGGGCTCCCAGCACAGCCGGTGCCTGTCTCTCTCATTAACTAGAACCCCCTTCTCCCCCCTTCAGGGGCCCCTCTTGGCAGGAGCTGCGCCCTATACAACTTGCACAAAAGAATTTGACTCCTCTGGGAGCCCTCTGATGGCTGAGCGCAAATCCTCCAGCGTCTTCCATTCTCTCCCTCTGTTCAGTTCCTTTCAACACCCAGGCCCCTGTCCTCCCCAGAAGCTCACTAACCCTCTGCCCGCCCTCCCTTGCAGGAAGGAGAGAAACCCAGGGCCTGATGGAGAGTCAAGGCATCTCCAAGAGGAGGGAGGGAAAGTTGAAACTGGGTTCGGTCACAAGTTTCGAGCCCAGACACCAGCCCCGCGCCGACTCTGAAGGCCCGGCTGTGCACCCCTGCTCAGGAGTCTCATGTTGCAGGCCCTCGTGGTCTCCGAGCCTTTCCCGGAGGGCGCAAGCCTTGCATCTCACCCCTCAGCATCTCCGTCCAGCGGGCGAGCCGGAGATGAATTCTGTCCCCCACCCCCAGCCCTGCCTGCAGAGCTTGGGGAAAGCTTCGTCTTTCCCTTCACCTGGCCTAGAGGGCCCGTGCCTGGGGTGGGGTCCCCCTCTCCTCACAGGGGGAACACCCATCCCGACCCTATCGCTCAGTTTCCCGACGGGGACCAAGCCTTCGGAAGGGCAGTCTCCCCAAGATCGGGGAAATCATTAGCAGAAAGGAGCCTAGAGGCTGCATGACCACCGGAATAAGTATAATGATGGCAAATGATTTCTGAACCCCGCCTTTGTGCCAGTAAAACACCTTCCACACATCATCTCACTCTCCTGCCCACACACTGTGAAATCAAGAACATCATAGCCTGGCACTTGGCAGCCATGGGCTGGGGCTCAGAAAGAACTCACCTGACACGGGAAGAGAGAGGTCACCCCAGGACTGTCTGACCTCAGAGATTCCGAACTTTTGACTCGGACGTTGTATTTCCATGGCCCAGGTTAACAAAGGAACAGAGATGTCGGGGAGAGAAAAGAGGTGATAGCATGTTCTGTTTTTTGTTGGTTTTTGTTTTTTCTGTTTGTTTTAAGGTTAAGGGAAGCTCAGTACATTTTGAAGAATGAAATTGTAAGGAAAATCTAGCTTTTGACTGGAGTGTCTCCCACCAGTATCCCTACCCCTTCATTCCTCCCAAGCCCACAACCAGCAGCCCGATACCCCAGGAGTTCTGGGGTCACTTTTTCTTCTTTGGTTGCAAAACGAAATCCACTGTAAACAAGCAAGCACTTTCAATAATGCTCCCTGAAGTGTGCCCTTAATCTGCATGCCGTCTAGACTTTCTAATGCCCCTGCAGGAGCATGTGGGTCTTATCAGTGTCTACATCTTTGACAAGCCAGAAGCCCACACTGATCTGGGCTGATGGCTCCCGGTGCCTTCCACAGCTAGTTAGTAATTTCAGATGTTGTGGGAGGGAGTTCTTGGTGGAAGAATCACACTTTCAATCCAAAATTAAAGCTCAATTTGGTCTAATTGTCCTTGATTTTATCAGTTGCATAAAATGGCTGATTCTGTATGCAAAAATAAATAAATAGCCACGCAGCTTCGAAATCCCTTCTTCTCGGGGATAGAGCCCATCAAGTTCATTGCTGTCTCTCCTGCTATTTTCATCCACTGAACAGTGCTGATCTTTCTCTATCCTTTTCTATTTTCTCTCCCTTCCCTGCACTCCCCCCAGCCCTTACCAAAAAAAGAAAAGCCTAGTGTCTCTCTCTGTGTGTCTATCTTCTCTGTCTGTGTCTTGTATAATTTTAGAACAGAAGTTCCTTAAGAGTAAGAATAGTTCCTTCATGAGATGATGACAACCAGAAATCTGGCAATGCCTATTTAAATGGTAAATTGAAATTAAGAAAATAATAAAAGTGGCCATTTATTTCTCTAGCAACAGTTTGTTTGCAACAATCCAGCAATAGAGACCATATTTGGGGCCTTGTAATGCAGAGGCAGGGAGAGTCTGTCCCAGGCCTCTGTGGGGAGAATGCCTTCCAAGAACATCCAAAGACTTACCCTCCAGGCCGTGAGGGCAGTGGAAGGTGCCCAGCCCCAGGGGCCAATAGTGCTGGGTTCTAGCCTGCCCTTGCCTCCAAGGCCCCATGATAAGTGAAGGGCCATGGTACGGTCTGAGTTGTATTCCAGTGATGGCCTCTGTACTCCAGGGAAGGACAAAAGAGGTTGGCAGTGATCCAGAAGCAGCGGCAGGAGAGACGAAGAGGAACTGAGGAATCTGAAAGAAATCTGAGAGGCTGAGTCAACAGGGCCTGATGCCAGGAGGGTGTGAGGTGAACAGGGTCTTGACAGATGCTCTCATCTCTGCCTTGAGGACCCAGGAGGGTGTGAAGGATGTAGATGGAGGTGGCAGTGGGCCACCATCAAGAAACCTACAAACGACAAGTGCCTGAGAAGGTGTAGAGAAAAAGGAACCTTCCTACACTATCAGGGGGAATTCAAATTACACAGGTGGAAAACAGTATGGAGGTTCCTCAAAAAGACTAAAAATAGAGCTACCATATGACCCAGCAACCCTACTCCTGTGCATGTATCAGGAGAAAACCATACTCTGAAAAGATTTATGTACCCCACAGTTCGTTGCAGCACTGTTTACAATAGCCAGGACATGGAAGCAACGGATGGAGGAATAGATAAAGAAGATAGAGTACATAAACACAGTGGAATATTACTCAGTCATTGAAAAGAAAGAAATAATGCCATTTGCAGCAACATGAATGGATCTAGAGATTGTCACACTAAACGAAGTAAGTCAGACAGAGAAAGACAAATATCATACGATATCGCTTCCATGTTCAATCTGAAAAAAAGGTACAAGTGGACTTACTTACAAAAGAGAAGTAGAGTCACAGATCTAGAGAACAAATTATGGTTACTGGAGGGATGAGCAGGAGGGGTAAATTGGGAGACTGGGATTGACGATCACACATTACTAGATATAAAAGAGGTAACTAATAAGGACCTACTGTGTAGCGTGGGGAATTCTACTCAGTATTCTGTAACGACCTATGTGGGCAAGGAATCTTTAAAAAGCATGTGTGGATATATGTACACGTGTAACTGATTCAGTTTGCTGTATACCTAAACTAAAACACATCGTAAGTCAACTCTACTCCAATAAAAATTAAAACAAAGAAGATCGTAGCAGGACTAGAAGATGTCAGATTCTGTGCATTGGCCCTGCCGGAGTTACCTTTTGTACAGATTTTAAAACATGCCCACCAATTCTTGAACACTATTCCTGTCTTGAATACAGACTTGCCTGGGTGACTAACTTCTAATGAATACAGTGCAGTAGAGGTCCGTCCAATTCGACTTCTCGCCTGGCCTCCACAGGCTGCATGCCTGCCTCCTAGGACTGTTTGGGAGAAACTTCCTCTGCTGACAAAATGCTTCTCTGCACCATCCCATATAGTAGCCACCAGCCACACATAGCTACTGGGCAGCTGACAAGTGGGTAGCACGACTGAAATATGGATTAAAAAAAAAGTTCATTCCAAAAGTTTTTTTTCTATTGAAGTATTGTTGATTTACAATGTTTCAAGCATATAGCAAAGTGATTCAGTTATATATGTGTGTGTGTATATATATATATTCTTCTTCATATTATTTGAAATACAAAATGTTAAGTCTTATATAAGTTGAATTACTTTAAATGAGAATGTCCAGAGCTGGTGGCTGGTGGCTCCCGTGAGTGGAAGCTGGATGGTGCAGACAGGGCTATAGCTAAGTGGATTGTTCTGTTTCCAGTCTGGGGTCTCCCTGGGACCCAGAAAGGGTTAGGAGCATGATCTTTGCTCTGAGGATCTGTGTAAGAACATATGACCCACCCTTTAAAAGAACATGTCAGGACTGGGAGGAAGCTCAGACAGCATCTGGCCCAGTCACTTCGCAGAGGAGGAAGCTGGGCCCAGCAGTGGGGTGCTGGGAGCACGGAAGGGGAGGCAAGGAAGTTTCACAGGGAAGATTGGCCCCATCCCCACCATCCAGCAGATGCTGGAAAGAGGGAAGGAGTTAAGGCAAGAGCGTAAGATTGGAGAACTAATGGAAAGAGGAGGAAGGGAAAGGAAACGCTTGGGAGCTCCTCCCCAGAAGACCCCACAGGACACAGTGGTCAGCCCCCTGGGAACACGAGCCAACCTCACCTACCAGCTCATAACCTGGAAGAAGTCTGGGAGGAGAGTGGATCTGAAGCCCGAAGCGCTCGCTGGTGAGCCGGAGTGAGGACAACGGGCCCTGCCCAGAGCTCCTGCCATCCCGCTCTTTCCTGCTTGGCTCCGATCCCATCAGGGGTCCTGCTGGCTGACGCCCCGGAACCACTGACCTCGGGTTGAGGGCCTGGAAACAGATCCCAGATCCCAGCCTGGCTTCTGTCCCCTGGGAAGCCCAGCAGGCGCCAGGGTGTGAGAAGAGAGCGAAGACGCTGCCCCGCGAGGGGAAGGGCCTCTGCCTGACACGCGATTCTGTCACCTGTGTTCTGCCCTTGCTGGTGCCTGACTTGCAGGCCTGTCACTAGAGTTCTGTCCTTACTGGGGACTGGGAGGGATGCTGCTGAATTTATTTCTATTCTGATGAGTTACTTTTGAAGTAAGAATAGGGATAGTTGGTTGATGTTGGCTTTGATGCTGAGTAGCTCTGTGTCTTTAATCAGCTGAGGGCCTTTTCCTGTCACTATCTTCCTTTCTTGGGAGAGACCATGCTCTTGCCAAGGGAGAGACACAGATGTCAGTGTGGGCAAGGGGGCTCCAAGCCCGGTTGTCACTTGTGCACCGTGTCCAGGGCCAGGGAGGAACCAGATTTTCCTACAGGATACTGGAGACAGAAAAGCTCGTATATCTCCCCCACCCCACTCACTGGACAGGGCTGTGGAGCTTGCTGTGGCTCTCTTTTTACTTCATCCACCCATCCATCCACCCACCTACCCATCCATCCGTCTACTCATCTACCCAACCACCCATCCATTCACTCATCCATCCACCCATCCACTTACCCACCCATGCATTCATTCACACATGCACTCATCCTTCCACCCACCCAGCTATCCATCTGCCCAGTCATTCATCTACTCATCTACCCACGTAGATGGGTAGGTACTATCTATCTACTCCTTTTGAGTAAAAATCCCCCAGTACCCCGAGTCCAAGCCTTTACCCATGGGGATGTAATCACCAAATATCACACAGAAGTTCATTTTGCAGCTTATGCATGCCAATTATATTTCCTTCACTGAGTGTGTGTGTCCTTTTAAGCTTACTGCCTAACCCTCAGGAAAACATTCTAAGGCCAGGAAGATGGAAGAAGGGAAGAGGAGAGGCCCCAGGAGTGTGTGGGAGGCGCTGAACCCCTCCTAGGGTAACTAAAGCAGGAAGCACACCCACATATTTTGCACAGTTTAGACTTGTTTGGGATCTGGCTCAGAAAAAGGCCATTTTCTGCCCTTCCACTCTGCGCTGGAGCAGGAGCAGAAAGGCCTTTCGGGGAGCAGGCAGAGGGTGGAGGGGCCCACGTGTGAGCGGCGGTCACCCTAAGCCTCAGCCGCCCGGGTGTGGACGTGGGTGGAGCCTGGGGAACAGGGAGGCGGGTGGGTGCTCTCTGCCAGCTTTCCCTCTCACCAGGCGCCGAGACGGGTTCTCACGTTCCTGAGAAAGTTCGTCAGTTTACTCCTGCTCTGCTCCCCAGCAGCCAAGTAACGTGTGGTCTCCGGTAACAAAACTCTACAAACGGCGGCTCAGTCTCGGAGGAAACGCTTCGCTGAGAAATAATCTCACCGTGCCAATTGTGGGCTGATCATTCTCCACACTCAAAACACACTGAACATGTTGGCTTTCAAGACACATAAACAGTGGAAATGCGAATCCACTTGCTAATGCAGAAGGAGAAGAGAGAAACCACCTCTCCTTCGAATGCAAGTCAGGCCGCTCAGACGCCCCGTGTTTGGTCTGCGGGGTGTGCCCGGCTGTTCAGGAAGGCGGCTGTGCCTTGTCAGAAGTTTGGTCTCCAGAAGGCTGGGTGTCTTTTCCCAGACGCCCCCTTGAAGAGCTGGCTTTGTGGCGATGGTCAGTCCTGGGCCGAGCTGTGCAAACCACTCCCCTTCCCCACAAACCTGCAGGGATGAAGGGACTCACTTTCTCCTCTTTCTGCTCTTGCTGATTTAGTTTCGCTCACCACGGCCTTTTCAGCTTGTTCCTTGTTTGCATAAACAAATGCAACTGATTTCCGTCTGCTGCCTTTGCATCCTGCTGCTTTGATGGATTCATTTATTAGTTCTAACAGTGAGTGTGTGTGTATGTGGAATCTTTACAGGGTTTTCTACATAAAAATCATATTATCTGCAAACAGAGATAATTTTACTTTCTACTTTCTGATTTGGATGCCTTTTTTTCCTTTTTATTGCCTAATTGGTCTGACCAGCACTACTAGTACTATGCTGGATAAAGGTGATGAAAGCGGGCATGTGTGTGCAAATTCTGTGTCTGACAGAGAACTTACAGTTTAGAGTATATCAAGAACTCATTTACCTTGACAGTAAAACAGTGTAGAGATCTTCCTCAATTTATGACTGGGCTACATCCAGATTAAACCCATCAAAGCTGAAAACCTTCTGAGTAAAAAAAAATGTGTTTAATGCACCTAATTTACTGAACATCATGGCTTAGCCTCGCTTCCCTTAACTGTGCTCAGAATGCTCACATTAGGCTCCAGTTGGACAAAACTATCTAACGCAAAGCCTATTTTACCATAAAAGTGTTGACTGTCTCATGTATTAATGACATCGAACACTGCCCTAAAAGTGAGAAAGCAGACTTGTCTGGGCACAGGATGGCTGTGAGGGTGTCCGGTGTGGATCCTCATGTGGTGCGGCTGACCAGGGCAGCTCACGGCCCCCCGTCCGGTATCGTGAGAAAGTGTATGTTATGACGTGATTTCTCTTGTGTTATGACTCTTCTTCATCCTGTGTGACACGTTTAGGATTTAAGCTATTTTGAATTGTGTTAAGTAGTTCAAAGTGGAGTCACAGTGGCCCATGTCCATCTCCAGATCAGTTGCTCTGAAAGGTCTGACCTAGGACTGTGAGAACCTGAGAGGGTTAAATGAAGAGTGTTACTTTATGTACTTGTTTGCCAACACGAATCACAGGAAGGAGTAACTTACAGAGACAGGACCCCAGGGGTGTAACATACTAACCATACTGACAGACTCCAAGACAAGAGACCACCAAGTTCAGCAACTTGAAGGCTTTTCGCTGGAAGACAGGACTCCAAGCTGCTGAGAGATGTTCCAGGTGGACTTGCCCGAGAGGCAAAGATCCTGTCTTCTGGAGAACTGCAGTCAAGCCATTGTTAACGTCTGCAGTCAGGCTGGGTCTTGGGATGGTCTCTAGACTTCCCTCCCAGCTGGCACAGTCACAGCACACTTGAGAGGCTGCTTAGACAGAATCCACCCAGACTGTCTGGTCACCGAGCCCCAGTGTTACCACTTCAACTGTAGAACCTCATAAGAAGACTTGTCAGCCGGTAAGGTGAAATCCAGATGCTGTCCATGGTGGCAGAAGCTGCTAACGCCAGCCCGAATCCATTCACATTTCTTCGTAAAAGCAACCCTGTTGATGTAGGAGGTGGCAATGTGCTCAACTAACAGACCACATGTCCCAGCTTCCTAATGTATCTGGGTGGAGTGATGTTTTAGCCAAGGAGATACACAGAAGGGTTATTGAGTGAGACTTCTGGGAAAACTTATAAAACAGACAATTGTGAAATGCCTTTTGAAAAAAGACCACAGCCCTTTCCTCTTTCTTCAGCCCCTAGGCTGGGGGCAGAATTCAAATGTGATCATTGGTGTTCCAGTATCAATGTTTGCTCGTGAGAGGACCTTCAGGAATGAAAGCCAGAGGTTAAAGATACAGAACCATGCGTTTGCAGCAACATGGATGGGCCTAGAGATTATGTTGTTATTGTTGTTTCATCGCTCAGTCGTGGCTGACTCTTTGTGACCCCATGGACTGCAGCCCGCCAGGCTCCTCTGCCCATGGGATTGCCCAGGCAAGAATACTGGAGTGGGTTGTCATTTCCTTTTCCAGGGGATCTTCCTGACCCAGGGATTGAGCCCTCACCACCTGCATTGCAGGCAGTTTCTTTACCTCTGAGCTACCAGGGAGGCCAGAGATGATCATACTAAGTGAAATAAGTTAGACAGAGGAAGACAAATATTATATGATATTGCTTCTATGTGGAATCTAAAAATATAATACAAATCAATTTATTTGCAAACAGAAACAGATTCACAGACACAGAAAACAAACTTAAGGTTACCGATGGGGAAAGGGGAGGGGGAAGAATAAATTAGGAGGATGGGATCAACAGATACACACCACTATCTATAGAATGGACAAACGCTAAGGATTTATTTACAGCACAGGGAACTATGTTCAATATTTTGTGATATCCTATAACAGAAAAGGACCTGAAGTTGTGCACTTGAAACTAACAACAATATTGTAAAAATCAATTATAGTTTAATTAAAAAAAAAGATACAGAACCCAGAAACTGAAGGAGTCTTCCTTCCGGATGTGCATAGCCCTGCGGCCCAGGACTGCCATCTGTGAGCTCTAATGTGAGAGAAGAAATACATTACTGGTTGTCAAGCACAATTTCTAAATGGTGCCCTTTTGTGTGAAGCACTGCCCTGGCCTGTCAGTCTTGGGACCTATTAGAAAAGGGAATGAGATCGCTGCGGCAGGTCTGTCCCCACTGAGCATGTGTTGGCTTTAAGAGAACAGGGGCTGATGTGTTTGAAGAACAAAATTAGGGAGTATAACTGAGAGGGGCAAGGAGCAGGGGGAGGATAGACTTTGCCTCGGGAAACATGAAGGCATGAGGACGGAATGAGGAACGTGAAGCCGCACTTTTAGCATCAGTGAGCAGGGGGCCACACGCCTCTCCATCCCCGTCCTTTCCTTCTGTCTAATAGGTCCTGGGGACAGAGCTCATAGCACACCCATGGACCTAGTCTATGGGGAAGGCTTCTCCGGTCCCCATGAAATGAAACGTGGGAGCAGGGTGGCCAGGATAAGACTCCCCGAAGGACAAATCTTCAGAGACCCATGGTTTGACTTCCCGAGGCTATGGCAGAGAGGTAGGCAGCAGCCAGCTTTTTGCCCGATGTGAAGTCAAGGCTCTAACTTTAAAGGGAAATGTGAGGGAGGGGAGAGTGAAGTCTGCGGGGGCAGGAGGTTCACAGGTGGACGTGCAAGGCTGAGCACAGCTCACACGGAGGAGGGCGCGTGTGTAGGTTACAGGGTCGATGCGCCAGGAAAAATGAGAGGGAAGAGACTGGGTGTCACCACGGCCCTGACTGGTGACATTTCCCTGGAATGAGCCCTCCTCTCTGCCGGGCTCACGTGCCCCCTCTGCTCTGATGGGGCGGCCACAGGGGACGCGCTTCCAGCCATGATGAGCTTTATGGCTTCTGAATGCAGCGAAGCTTGCTCTGTTCTGTTTCTGCGCGAGAAGAAGTGACCCCTCCTTTGCTTCCTTTTGGCCTCCCTCTCCCGCTCGACAGTTGGCTTGGGTCTACAGCTTAGTCTCGTTGGGGCCATCACACCCCAAGGCGGCCGGGGGCAAGCTCCCGTTGAAGCGGATCTGGCCCGGGCCTTGCTGCTACTAATACAACTGGAAGGCACAATCACGCTCCTCTCCCGGCTCGAGATAGGAATTTAAATTAAACCTCATTTAGCCGGGCGCTCCCGTTTGATTTATCGGCAGATGCCGCTTGCTGTTTGAGCCTTGTTAAATTGCCAGCAAACACTTCACTGACCAGCTGTTCCTATTAAGCAGAAAGCGCACTGCGGAGCGGGGTCAATCCCCTTGCACTTTGGATGGTTCTTAGATGCCATCCCTGCGGAGCGGCTACCGGGAGGGGATTACCCCCTGCCCCGTGGGAGCCCACTGCTTCAAGGCAGGGGGCGATTCTTATGTCTGTGGGTGGGGAGAGAAGGGGGCGGGCTGCCCCAGTCAGGAAAGCGATGCTCTCTTCTGCGGGCACTGGTCCTGCCCAGCGAGACTGGGAGGAAGGCTGACCCCCAGCCCCATCAGCACATGGAAGATGCTGTCCCCCGTGGCCAGCCAAGGATGCGGCTTTGCGGAGCCGGGGCTGGGCCAGTGAAACCCAGGCAGGGGCGCAGCTTATTGTGTGCTACCCCGCGTTCCCCAGAGGAAGCAGAGGGCGTGTGCTTCCATCAGCTGTTTCAGTCACTCCTGTGACATGTCCCGAGTGTCCTTTTGGTGAGAAGCCCAGGGCTGTCCATCCGTGTTTGCTGCATCTTTGTGTGAATACGAACGGGTCCCTATCTTCCTGGTGGACCCAGTACTGGGCTGAGTGGAGGGCAGAGGCCCGGGCAAGCAGCCTCTGCAGCTCCACCTCCACCCCAGCCTCTGGGTGGGGAGGGGCTTGGGGGACGCCTTTGTGCAGTGCGGGAGCTGCATGACTGTGCTGGGCCCCACATCGGTCACTACAAGCGTTAAGGGAGCTTGACTGGCTGCCGAGTCCTTTTTCCTCCGTGATATGCTTTCCCCACTCCCTAGTAGGCCCTCATGTTCTCCTACCTCCTCACTCCCCTCTTTCCCCAAAGTGGAGTCCCTTTCCCCACAGCACCCGTCCTGCCCGAGTCGAGACCAGCTCCTTACCCGGGAGCTGAGTCCAGGTCAGAACGGTCCTCGGGCGCCTGGAGCGAGGCCGCCCAACACTGAGCTTGGGGCCTGGGCCTGGATCAGGGCTATGCAGGGCTCTTGTGCCAGACCTGGGGGCCAGGGAAGCCCTGCTTCTGAGCACGTGGTGGTGGTCCTGACACATGGACCCAGTGAGACCCAGATCACAGGCTCCGTCACTCTGCTTACCTGGTATTCTTGTTTCAGGAGGCAGAGGCGTCACTTTGATTTTAGAAATTCCAGTAAAAAATATCTCAAATGCCAGATCCTGAGAATGACCAGTCTCTGCATCGCTGTGAGCTCAGTCTAGAACCCCTCACCCAGCAGCTGCGGAGCCACGGCTAGGGCCAGGCCTGGTTAGAACGGCTTGTGGGGTTTAACATATCTTGGGAGTCCAGCCAGATCCTGACCCAGGCGTCAGAGAGAAACACCACAAAGATTCTCTAAGACCTAAGAGCAGAGGTCAAAGTGTCTCCTCCCACCCCACCCCCCTTTCCTGTGCCCTTATGACACAAAGACAAGATAAAGCAAACCCAGGGCCAGGGGCCTCCTGGATGGAACCCGTCCAGGGCCAGCGTTGTCTTTCCTCATCTCATGGTCAAGAGCTTCCAGGAGGGAGTTGGGCTGAGAAAAGAAAACCAGGCTTCTGAACTCATTCCCTGGTTGTCAACAGAGATCCTGGCCTTCTAGACATTCTGTCAGCTGGTCCTGTCGAGAGAGAACCTGGCCTTCTTGCCCTTTTTTTTGTTCATGTTTTCTCCTTGGCCTCTGTGGTCAGACCTCCTTTCCCACCTCCTCATCACATCCACGCTGCTTTGCTGCAATGCCACGTGGAGCACACGCCATGGCCCAGGGGTGAGCCAGGGGCCGCTCTGATGATACTCAGGATTTTCCTGATTATTTTGGCACCTGCACAGGCAGCCCTGATAGTTTCAAAGAAAAACTACCCTTTCCCCTCCGTACCCCACAACGAATGGGATGTATTCATTCACCTAATGCGAGCCTTAGTTTCTACCTGGGTAAGGGTTTTTACTGATGTCTTTTTCAAAGATGTTGGTCGTTTTTGCTCCCTTCCCCTGCCAAGGAGTTGGGCAGCTTGGCCTGCAGGCACCCAGACCTGGGCTGGAGTTACACTCCTCGCTCAGAGTAACCCTCTAGGAGTCTGCTCTGCCTAAGCTAAAAGAAACAGGAAGGACAGAGGTGTGCTGCAAGGAGAAAATGCCCCCCTCTCCCCCCAAAAAACCCCAAAAAGGGCAAGTAGTCCAGGATCTCTCTGACGGGACCAGCTGAAAGAATGTCTAGAGGGCCAGGATCTCTGCTGACAAGCCAGGACGTGGTCCTGTCCAAGCCTGAGACCAGGGAGAAGACTCTTTCAGCAATTTCCAGCCAGCGCGAACACCCTGCAGCTCTCTTTATTTCCTTTGTTAGAATACTTCCTGACGCTGAGGGTGCTGCCGGCATGGAATGGTATTCTGGAGTCGTGCTGGGGCTTCCCTCTGTCCTCCCAGGCCTTCCCCTTATTTCTGCGGACAAACCGCCACAGTGAACATTACTCCTGTCAAGGCTCTGTCACAGAAGTCTCTGTAAAAAGAGATATGCCCAGAGAGAGATGCATAAATTATTCCTCGGAGTCAGCAGATTTCAGGGCAGGATGTGAAGACCCAGCCCTGGGAGGCAGGCCTTGCTCCCAGGGCAAGACCATTGCCCCGGGAGGGGTTCAGGAGGGCGGCCAACCGGCACTTCGTGCGGCCCCGTTTGCCGCCTGGGACAGGGCAGAGGGAGGCAGGTTGCGGGAGGCACAGGCCTGAAAACAAATGTCCACGCCAGGCCGCCACCCGCTGTCAGAACGGGGGAGGTGGCCTTGAGTGATGCTCTTGACATTGTGGAGAGTTTCACATTTATCTAATTCTCTAAAAGACGATTTTATACCGAGAGGTGATTATCAGCTTTGTCCCCATGGAAGTTATCGATGCCCTGACTTCAGAGCTGACAAAATCATGTGCAGTTTAAGGCATCTGTCAGTCGGATGGAAGGGAAAGCCATTTCTCACTAGTCAGCAGACTGGGAGGAATTTGGAAGATTAGAACCAGCAATTGCATCACTCTAAGGTGAAGGGTGTCAGCTTGTTAAGAAAGGGAGAAGGGCATTATGAATCTTGACTCTAAAATGGACTGAGCCTGACTTGTAAACATGTCTGGTATTATTAAGATTTCACCAAGCATCTGGGAAGCCCAGGAGAGCAGAAAGAAAACAGATCTTTAGGCTAGAAGTCTGCTTCAATTCTGGTCAAAATCTGTCACCTTTCTGGAAATTCTCCCCATGGGCCCCAGTGTAGAGCTCTCACCATTCTTTTTGATGGCGCCCACAGATCAAGGTTTTGAACTTTTAACTGACATCTGAAATAGACACACTTATTATTGGCAACATTACGTAAGTTCAGTGTAGGTCTCAAATGTCGTTGGTTGATGTTTATGTTCCAATGCGATTTATAATTCTTCACAGAAAGGTTAACATTTAATTAAAGTACTGCTGGAAATTGCCTTTTTGATAAACCTGAGCTGGTGCTTCTTTTTTTTTGCCTGGAGTGTAGAAAAAAACCATCTACTGTGATATGTAAGTATCTGGTTAAACAGTCATTTTAGAACCCAGAGGGGAGCCCAAGGCAGGAGGAAAACAGATTTGTTGCTCGAAATTTATATCTCTTGTCCTTCAGAGAGTGG
This sequence comes from Dama dama, assembly GCF_033118175.1. Classification (NCBI taxonomy): domain Eukaryota; kingdom Metazoa; phylum Chordata; class Mammalia; order Artiodactyla; family Cervidae; genus Dama; species Dama dama. The sequence continues at coordinate 58,853,220 of NC_083708.1, forward strand.
CCATACCTGTTGAAAACTCTCCTGGCAAGGGACATTGGCCAAACATTGGATTCTTCTCCTTTGTTTTCAGTTGGAAACCAGCAAGTTTAAACTAAGGGCAGATTGCTGGTTTCTTCTTGAATTAATGACTCTGAGGCGAAACAGTACCAGTTATGAGGAGAAAACTTGGAAGGCTACAGGCTAAGGACCCAGAAGGATGTTTTACATATTGCTGATAAGTTTCTAAGGTGGAAAACATTCTGTGACCTAAAAAGCATAGTGAACTAACTCACTATTAAAAGGGAGGGGATATATGTAACCTCTGGCTGATTCATGCTGAGGTTTGACAGAAAACAACACAATTCTGTAAAATAAATATCCTTCAATAAAAAAAAATTAAAAGAAAACAAACTACTATGAATTTTGGGTTTGATCCCTGGAATCGGACACTCCGTTATTCTGAGAATTCCAGGGGCTGTATAGTTCATGGGGTTGCAGAGAGTAGGACATGACTGAGCAACTTTCTCTTCACTATGAATTCAACCCAGAGTGATGCTGTTTGTTTGTCTGTTTTTTTAATTATTTGTTTATTTTTGGTTGTTGGGTCTCCGTTGCTGCGTGGGGGCTTTCTCTAGTTGCAGTGCACGGGCTTCTTACTGCAGGGCTTTCTCTCGTTGCAGAGCGCAGCTCCGGAGCATTCAGCCCTCGGTAGCTGCAGCACACAGGCCCAGCTGCTCTGAGGCACGTGGGATCTTCCCAGACCAGGGATCGAACCCGTGGCCCCCGCACTGGGGCGCGGACCACCAGGGAAGTCCCCAGAGTGATGCTGTTCTTCTCTCTGAGTGGGAGGTCTTCCTGCGCCCACCCCTCCTCTGGATCAGATTTTGAGCTGGGGGTGAGTGGGTGGGTGGACATCAGCCAGGCCAGGGGGTTACTGACTGCAGGAGGACCAGGACTGTGATGGGGACACGCATCCCGGAAAACACGAGGAACAGAAATCTGCATCCCTTTTTGTATTTTCTTGGGCTTTAGTTATCAAACTGAATGTAGAGAGAAGTTGCCTGTGACAAATTTTTTTTTTTACACAAGGGAAGCATTTTCATGTTATAGAATATTGTTCAGTGCCAAATTCTATTTTCAGCTCCTTCTACAGAGCTTGCTGAAGGCATTCAAAATGAGGGCATACTTTTTTTTTTAATCAGGATAAAACTCATGGTTACTGAGAGGGGAAGGACGTGGGGGGCAGGGACAGTTGGGGAGTGTGGGATGGACTCGTACACACTGCTGTGTTTAAAACGGATCACCAACAGGACCTGCTGTCCAGCACGGGGAACTCTGCTCATGTCGTGCGGCAGCCTGGATGGGAGGGGCTTGGGGAGAACGGATGCGTGTGTGTGTGTGTGTGACCGAGTCCCTTGGCTGTCCTCCGAGACTGTCACAACACTGTCAGTCAGCTACTCTCCAACATAAATAAAAAGTGAAAAGGATAAAATAATTCTTTAAATTTAGCTTTTGTTTGAAAAACAAACAGAACTGTAACAAACAAGTGCTCATCAGATTATTACAAGGGCTAAGAGTTTTTGAAAGCTAATTTTAAATTATAAAGAGATTTATACACAGATTAATGAAAAAAGTCAGTAATATATGGTATATGGAGATGGGTCAATTCACAAGAGAGTGAAGTACAAGGCAGTAAGTCTTGTCTAGCTGCCTTCCTGCTTGCTACACTGCACGGTTCATGGACGATTACCAATGAGCCTTAGACTCGGTGACTATGGTTGACAAATGCCTGATGGTGATAAATACAACGTGATGGGCTCTTGTGTGCTACTTATTATTTCTTTAGACATGCAATCTGATAATGAGCTTGTCTGTCTGATGCATGTGCTCTATTGTAAACTGACTCAGAGACTACTAAGTGAATCTGGAAGGATCTATATTGGACCAGACCCCAAGAGTTGTTTTTTTTTTTTTTTTAGCACATCTGCCTTAGAAGTCAGAATTCAGGCAAAGCATAAGTGAGCTAAATTATAGAGGAGGCATAAGGGGATCATGGGTCTTAAGGAGTAGGGGGAGCTAGGACGGCCCTTTCTTAGCCTCGTGGTCCTTGATAGCAGCTGGAGGACAATGGTCCAGCCTATCCTGTGCTGTGCTTGTCCGGCTCCCCGTGACTCTATAGAATGCAGCCGCCAGGCTCCTCTGCTCATGAGGTTTCTCCAGGAAAGAATACTGAGGTGGGGTGCCATCCTCACTTCCCGGGGATCTTCCCAATCCAGGAATTGAACTGGGGTCTCCTGCATTTCAGGCAGAGTCTTTACCAGCTGAGCTACCTGGGAAGACCATGGGTCAGCCTGCATCACCTTAAAACATAAAACAGCATCCACCCGGAGGTGCAGTTGGACCATAAAGAATGCTGAGTGCTGAAGAATTGATGCTTTCAAACTGTGGTGCTGGAGAAGAGTCTTGAGAGTCCCCTGGACAGCAAGGAGATCAAACCAGTCAATCCTAAAGGAAATCAATCCTGAATATTCATTGGAAGGACTGATGCTGAAGCTGAAGCTCCAATGCTTTGACTATCTGATGCAAAGAGCCAACTCACTGTAAAAGACCCTGTTGCAGGGAAAGATTGAGGGCAGGAGGACAAGGTGGGACAGAGGATGAGATGGTTGGATGTTGTCATCGACACGATGGACATGAGTTTGAGCAAACTCCAGGAGATGGTGAAGGACAGGGAAACCTGGCGTGCTACAGTCCACGGGTCACAAAGAGTTGGACATGACTTAGTGATGGAGCAACAACAACAGCAAGAGCAGTGTCTCTAGAGCAGCTTCCTGACCAGCCATGTGACCTCGGGTGAGTTATTTAGCTCTTGCGTATCTCAGTGTCCACCCTGTAGAAGGAAACGGCAAAACCCCCTCCAGCATTCTTGCCTGGGAAATCTCATGGGCAGAGAAGCCTGAGGGGCTACAGTCTGTGGGGTCACAAAAGAGTTGGTCACAACTGAGCGACTGAAATAACAAAAATCTCAGTGCCCACAAGGATGAATGGGGATTGCAATGGTATCTATCTCACAGGGTCACTGTGAAGATTAAAGGAGTTAACGTGTGTGAAGGACTAGACAGGGCCTGGCACTCGGCTCGGTAAATGTTACCGCACATCATCATTATGTGTTAATTTGGCCTTTGCATTGGGGGAGGAGGGGCTGGTCTTTGGTTTAATCTCCTAAACAAAAATTGCCAGACCTTGACTTTTGGCAGGGCAAGTGAGAAAGGTTAATGGTTTGAGCCTTTCTGAAAGAGCTCTGATGGGAAACATCAACCTTGGCAAATGAACTAGGAACAGATAAATATCCTGAATGCTCTGGTCACGTCCTCTATTATCAGTAAGAAGCACATTTCCTTTTGGGGTGAACAGTAGGGACAAAAATAGGGTTCTTGAGATTACCACCCCGTTATTAACGCTTGTTGAAGCGCTTGGGCTTGCATTGAAGCCGACTGGAAATGTAGCCTCATAAAAAAAGCAAATGTGGTGCATCTGGGATCCTCTTTGAGGAGGAGACAAGTGGGATTTGGGTGCTGGAAACGCAGTAAGTGATCTTGTCTGTGGTTATCAACATTCTTAGATGGTGGGGGGGCGGTGATTCAGGTCACGGTTTTTAGGGGTCACGAGGTAGGGAGCAGTTGAATGTTATTTTGAGACTTCCAGAAGATGTTGCAGGCAGATGGGTGCACATCTGCAGTCTACCTACAGGCAGGTTTACCTTTAATAGCAAATGGTTTCACCGGAGCCTATTTCTCAACTTCAGCAGGTAGATATTCTATCTCTCAGAGAGTTTCACTTTCATTTGGAACCAGTGAAAGAATAGGAAAAAGAAAAATCAAAAGCATTGCCTAATGGCACGATTCTCCCCAAACCCTTTAAATCAACCTTGCCTTTCCCAGAACTACCACGCTTTGTGACTTCTTGCATTTAGGAGAGTTCACAAAGCTAAAAAGAGTTTTCCCTAGTATTCAGAGCTTTCATCTGAAGAGAAGCCTGCCACACTGTGGGTGCTGGGGAAACATGTTTGTCTCAGACCTCCAGCTGGGCTCCAGGAACAGGGGACAGTGGGATGCCCTTCCGTACAAGGAGTTCTCAAACAACTTTGCAAATTGGAAGGAGGTAAGACTTCTCCACAGCTTCCTCTATCACCCGAATACATTTCTGCCGTGGGCAGAGGGTTAGTGGATGTAGGTGAAATGAAGCTAGGTGGATGCTGGCTAAGTGCCTCAGGAGAAAGACCAGCTACTTTCAAAAGCGTTTTCTTTAAAACTGCATATGGAAAACCTAATATAGATGGTTTCTGGCTAAAAACATAGGTATAACAAATTTGGTCCATTATGCTCCAAGAAACTAACAGTGAACTTACCACTGCCATGATGATCTTAGAGCTCCTGAGTTCATTTTGGGAACACACAAGACTTGGATATTATAGAGTATTGTACACTGAAATGAAGATCCAGAGAGAGACTGTGACTTTCCTTTTCTTGAAGACTTTTAGAAGGCCTGAGACTGCATGGGGGAGCAGATACTGGGAGCTGGGGGGGAATTGCTAGCTTCATTCTTTTCTATGATTCCATAAACTTCAGCCAGAAACTTGCTTTTGTAAATACTTGTTACATTTAACAGAAACCCAGTGACTAGACGGCTGATTCAGTATTTAAATTGTTCTGGAAAAACTTTTTAAAAACTGCTTTTGCATTGATATTTTACCGAGTAAGAAAAGACAATCATGGAAAAGCACAACCAACTGTGACCGCTACAAGTGGAAAAAAACCCCGAGCATAACAATGAGCGGCCTCATGGGTGGAATTGCAAGAAGACGGCCCAGGCGCTCCTCATCTGCATGTGCAATTATGTATGGATGAAAAATTACAGGGGCTAATAATTACAGCAGCAATTGTCCACTTGCAGAACAATTAGCCCTTTGCTCCTCACTCCGAGAAAGTGACTAATTGTACCCACAGCAAGCCAACTATTGGTACATTTGTTTTGGAATGGAATTTGATGCTTGTCAGAAAGTTCCACTTGGGAGCTTGGGATCTGGGGCTGCCGTGAGCCCCAGTGCCCAGAGACCCCAGGCTTTGAAATATCCACCGTCTAGCCCAGGACAGGCCCAGGTATGCAGGCAATGAGTAAGGATGCTAACACTGGTGTACTTGTGGACCATGCCATGCCATCTCTAAATATAAAAAATGAGGAAAGTAAAAATAGACTCAGGTAATGATAACAATTATACTTAATGAGTACCTTTTATCGGAGATCATAAATTTCTTCTAGTTAAATTTCACAGCCTCCTTTGAGATGGAAGGGAAAAATATTCGTAAGCTCTGCTTTTCTTTTCAGTCAGAGAAAAAGAAGCACTTTAGGCAGTGGTGAATAGCATTATATTTGAAATAACTAGAGGGTAAATCAGAGATTTCTAACTTCTTGCTCCAGAAATTACAGTCATTTTGCTCAGGTAACATTTTTTAAGGGGACATATATAATGTTTCAAGAGAACTAGAGATGGGCTAAAGAGATCCCTCACCCCCAACACACTCACATTCACAGTGCGGTTCCAGTAGCTTCCTGGTTTGATCAGCCAAGAGTACAAAGTCTTAAGTGATGGGAGGGGACACAGGGCAGAAGAAATGGCCCATCTCTGGGTGGCTTTCTGTGGCCCCAGGTTTCCTTGTGGGACACACAGCTGCTGGTGACACACCCACACGCCCATCACTTCTTGCTGCTGCGAAAACCTCAGACCTGGGCTCACATCACCGTCCCAGAAGGTGTGACTCAAGCAGCCATGCATTTCCACTTGAGGAATAGTCGCACTTACTCTGGAAGATCACTGTCTTCTAGAACAGAGTCAGGGCCTTGGGGCCCCTGAACATTCTTCTTGCCTCCAGTCTCTTAGGGTCATGGGGCGGGCCCCCCTCTGACTATGAGTATATTCCTGTTTTCCGTGGGGTGTTTTAATACTTTGCTCTGAAGACTTGATTGCAAATCTGTTTGACTGAAGTGCACCTCTTGATCCTAGGTAGCTAGCCAGTTCTTTGTCTTCGCCCTTGTTGTATGATGTGTACCAGAAAATGCGTCAGTGAACCAGCATACGGAGCCCTCTAAAGTGTGGGCCCCGTGGGCTGGTTTCACGCAGGTTTGAGAGCAGTTCAGTGGAAGCATGCAGTTTTGTCCCCCACCCTCTCTGTTCAGAAACTGAGGAGTTCTTCACCGTCTTCTAGTCAAGGTTCAGTGGGCTTCCTCTCCTCTGGTTTGTATAGGTCAGGGCTGGGCGTGAGCCGCCGTCCTGGTTTCTCTGGGATGGGCAGTTGGGTGGATGGGGTTCTCCTGGAGCAACAGGCCAGGGCCTCTCCCCACCTACAACCCCCTGTTGCCCTATCCGTCTGGCTCTGTCCCTCTTGCTGGTGTTCCGAGTAACCACACACAACCTTTCCGGTGGGTCTCTATGCCCCAGCTCCCTTCGGTTATTCTCTCCAAAAAACACATTTTCTAATAAAGACACTGGTGTTTTTCTCTTCCAGTGCTCAGCTGTATCCATGTCTCACCTCCCGCCCCAGCAACTTCTACACTATTCAGTTTCCACTGCATTTCCCTACATTTTACTGAAGGAAGAAGAGAGAAGCCCTTGTATATCACCTCTTTAGCTTCCAAGGAGACTGTTGCCTCAAGCCAAGATTCTAAGGTGACCCCAAAGGAAGGAAAAACACTTCTAAGATTTCCCTCTTTGGAGATGCTAGGCACAGTGCCAGACTCCCCCTTTATCGCCTCTGACTCTGGTCCAGCAAGTTCACTTATGACCTAAAGGGCTGTGTCGTGCTGAGTCATGTCCAATTCTTTGCCACCCTACGGGCTTCTTCCTCCAGGAGACCTTCCTACTCAAGGGTTGAACCCACATCTCAAGAGTCTTCTGCATTACAGGCATATTGTTTACCGCTGAGCCCCCAGGGAAGCCCGACTCAATGGAAACACATCTGAAACACAGAAGTTGTAGTTAATGCTTTAGCTGATTGTCTTGGTGGTGCTCGTGGTTTAGTCATTAAGTCGTGTCCGACTCTTGTGACCCCATGGACTGTAACCCGCCAGGCTCCTCTCTCCATGGGATTCTCCAAGGCAGAATACTGGAGTGGGTTTCAATTTCCTTCTCCAGGGGATCTTCCTGACCCAAGAATTGAACCCAGGTCTCCTGCATTGCAGGCAGATGATTTACCGATGGAGCTATGAGGGAAGGTCTAAAGTGAAAGCCACTCTGTCGTGTCTGACTCTTTTCGACCCCATGGACTATACAGTTCATGGAATTCCCCAGGACAGAATACTGGAGTGGGTTGCCTTTCCCTTCTCCAGGGGATCTTCCCAACCCAGGCATCGAACTCACGTCTCCTGCATTGCAGGCAGATTTTAACCAGCTGAGCCACAAGGGAAGCCCTTGAAACCATGTAAATTTGGTATTCTTGGAAACCATGAACATCCTGAAAATAATGTTTTCTATCCCTTTCTTCTCCTGTGTTTCCCCAGACACACAAATATGTCACTGCATCAGGTTACATGTGCATCCTTGTTTCAAGTACAAGTTTCAGAAAGCAGCAGCTCACTTTTTCACTACTAAAAATGCTGTGTCCTTATTTAAGAAAAATGTGAAACTTCGTAAGACAAAATTTAATCCAATCAGTTCCTAGGACATTTGTTCAAATCTTGCCTGAGGTAGGTTTGCATGCTGGGGGAGCTATCTGCAAACACTTGAAGAAGCTTACAGTGAAGATTTTAAAATCAGAGTCAGTGTTTTCCTTGACCACTTTTTTTTTTGGTGGGGGAGAAGGTCAGTAAAAATATTTTTAAAAGCATTTTTAAAATAAATTTTATTTATTTGTTTGTGTCCACACTTCATCTTCGTTGCTGCAGGTGGGCCTCTCTAGTTGCAGGGGTTGGGGCTATTCTTTGTTGCGGTCCTCAGGCTTCTCAACGTGGAGCCTTCTCTTGTGGAGCACTGGCTTAGTTGCCTCTCCGCATGTGGAATCTTCCAGGACTAGAGATCCAAGCCATGATCCCTGCATTGGTAGACAGATTCTTAACCACTGGACTACCCAGGGAAGTCTCTTTTAAAATGTTTTTTTTTCATTTATTTATATTAGTTGTAGGCTAATTACAATATTGTAGTGGTTTCTGCCATACCTTGACATGAACCAGCCATGGATTTACATGTGGTCCCCATCCTGAACCCCCTCCCGCCCCCCTCCTGAAATGTTTTGAATCATCTTACTCTGTCCTGGTTTTGGCACTCCCCCGCCCCCCATGGTAGCAGTTAAGTGAGCTAAAGTACCTTTCCATCCCATGCTCTCCCCTTCATCCTTCCAAAACCAGTTTCCAACTTCTGCCTAGTGGGAGCAGGATCCTCCAGGCTGTGTTCCCAGATGACCGAGATGAGAAACCCTCCAGGTTCACAGCCTTTCCTTACCCCTGGGGATCTTCACTCCTCCCCAGTGCGAGGACTGGCATATTTAGGAGAAGCCAGAGAATGATGCTCTGGGTTATCTTGCCCTTAGAAATGACTTTTAAAATGATCCACTGGGGCTGTCCTGTTGAATGTAAAGAAATGGATGGATTTAATAATACACCTCTTCCTCAAAATATCCCTCAAAAATTCACAGTCTCTTAAGGACTAGGCAGTCTGTATCCAGGTATTTTTGCTCTGATTTCCTTCCTTTAACCTCTCAGCATCCCTTCCAATGACCAACATGGGAACAGAAGAGTCTCTGTGCTAATCCTACTTTTGACACAAACTGCGATGGTTCTGTGAGGGGTGTGGGTTGGTGGAGAAAACCCCTCCTCATCTATGCATATATCCCCCCATCACAGACTCCCCTGCACTACCCCCAGGTGTGAAGTTACATTAAGTCCCCCTATTAAATAGATACACAATTTTATTGCAGTCCTTGAGGCCATGCCAGGGAAGAACACATAAAGCATACATCAGCGCAGCTTCTCTTGGTCCCTGAAATACTTTATGGTGCCCTGGAGTCACCAGCAATATTGTCTAGTTCTTCCTAGATCATGAAAACACAATTCTTGCTAAGACCTTGCTCTTTTCTTAAAATTGAAGTGTAGTTTATTTACAAATATATACATACATATTCTTTTCCAGATTCTTTTCATTACAGGTTGTTACAAGATACTGAGCAGAGTCCCCTGTGCTATAACACAGTAAGTCCTTGTTTTTCTATTTTTATATGTAGTAGTATGTATGTGTTAATCCCAAACTTCTAATTTATCCACCCCACCTTTCCCTTTTGGTAACCATAGTTCGTTTTCTATTAAGACTTAGCTCTTTTAATCTCAAACATCGTGTCAATAGTCAGAAAAATTCACACTAATAGTTTATGTTGTTCAATTGCTCAGTCATGTCTGACTCTTTGCAACTCCATGGACTGCAGCACGCCAGGCTTCCCTGTCCTTCACCATCTCCAGGAGTTTGCTCAAACTCATGTTCATTGAGTCGATGATGCCATCCAATTATCTCATCCTCTTTCACCCGCTTCTTCTCCTGCCCTCAATCTTTCACAGCATCAGGGTCTTTTCCAATGAATCAGCTCACTGCCTCAGGTGGCCAAAGTACTTCCAGTATTCCCAGTTTCCACTTAAGGGAATGTTTATAAACATCCCTGATGTTCTTCTTGTCCTTAAGCAAAACTTGGCATCAGTAAGACCAAGACTTCAGAATGAGCATTAATGAAAGCAGAGTTAATACCTGGGTGTTTCTGAATCACATCTCTGTGTCCATTTTCCTGGGAGTCCAGAAAACCCATGTCCCCACAATTATTTTTCATCTTATTTCTCCAAGTCTGTACAGTGACTCTGTTGTCTCTTGAGTCAAACCTAAACACCCATCTAATCCAAGGGCTAATCAAAGGCTTTCCACACTTCAGATGTGTCCTGCTTTTCTGGTGTTTTCTTCACTGCTTGGTTGGTGAATTCTGCTGAGGTAATGAACTCTGTCTCCTTAAACACAAACCACATTCCTTTCCCTCTACACTCTTGCATCATGCCATGTCCCTCATCCAAGAGTATTTCCAATCTTTCTAGCCTATCTTGTAAATTCTGTATACACCAGGTATTTTTCCAGTCTGCACTTAGTCCTTCTTTTGGAATTTTCCTCAAGGAGCTACTCATTCCCCTGCTTTCAGCCTAGGGACTCTGGGTGGGGCTTCTCTTTACCACTCAGAGATGCGTCATGGTACCTGGGCCTAAGAGAGTAGCATCTGCTTTCCCTGGCCCCAGCAACTGATGCAGGGGTCAGCATGTGTCCCACTCAAAACTCAGAGACTTCTGCTGAGAATTCTGGACTGGAGGTAGAAACTTCTCCACTAGATCAGAATTTGAGAGGAAGAAAGTTTTGGTGCTACCGACTACCATCTTGAAATTGTGAGATCCAAGCCAAGTGGAGAATAGGGCTAATCCAGACAAAGTGAAGGAGTGGTGAGGAGAGGACTGTGGGCCCTGCCCTGAGCCTTGAATCGAGCTGCACCTAAAGCCAGCCTTGGGCTTCTCGTTATATGGTCTTTTTCTTTATGCTGTTTTACCTAGAGGGAGTTTTAACTGTCCATCCCTCAAACACCACTTAACACAAGTTATTATAAAGATCATAGGGGAAAAGGCATATGAAGTGCTTAACACAGTGCCTTCCATGAAGGAATTACTCAATAAATATTAGCTCTTCTTACAGTGATGGTAGAAAGTGATGAAATCAATATCATAGTTAAGTATTTTAAGTGATAGTTTCCCCAACTGTTAAGAATAGTGGTGAGAGGCTTGTCTTGTGCATGAGAGCAGGGAGAGTAGGAGGAAAATGAACCACGCTCTGCATTTGATGTTGGACTTTTCCTTTGCTATTTTCTAGATGGGTAACGGGGCCTCATGGGCAAAGATTGTTTTTTCATGCTCACGAAATTCCCTTCATCATCTCTGGTTTCCCCAGGTGTTTTGTCCTACCCTCTTACTAAGATGGGAAAGATATGCAAAGAGGCTTTTCTTTTTGGATTTTGATGTTGGCGTCTCCGATGGAGGATAGCACATCGTTTAACATCCTCACAAGACGCTTCAGCCTGACACACTTCACCGGCTACTGATCTGAGTTTCCTCACGTGGCTCCAGTCTCTTAGGGTCTTAGACAAGGACCATTTCCCAGGGGGCTGTCTACCAATTTGGCAGATGTTCCCCAAATGGGGAATTAATTTGCTTATTATTTCAGATGCATAGTAATTCATTTGCTTTAGAAATATTTTCTGTTGCCTAAAAGTAAGATCTTCTTTGAATGGTTAATATTCTCCTCATCAGAGTTCAAATCCTAGCTTGACCGTTCACTGACTTACTTAATTTTATCCAATAGCTTGGATTCTCAGTACCCCGCAGCAGCCATACTGATAAAATGCAGAAACCTATAATTTCCACTGGACATTGGAATATTGCTTTGTATGCTGATATTAATGTAAGATGTTCCAAAATAAGTGATCATTATCACCCTCAACCATTTTTAGCTGGGGGGTATTTAATAATGCTGACTCTAATTTTCTTTTGGTTGGATAATCATAGGGCATGCAGTTCTAGTCCAAATAAAGGTTAATGTTTGTCTTGATTTGCCTCGGTCCTCTTTTCCCCCAGTGCCTTATATCCAGAACAGTGACTGTCATCGCTGTTGTTCCAAAACTTTTATTACATGCTGGTATTTTCGATGACACTCTGAAAGACAGAGGTTCCCCCAGTGCTTACCTTGTTCCTACAAGGCAAGGTTGATGAATAAGCATGAGAAATTTACCAATCCATCCAAGTATTTACCAAGTCTTTTTGTGATCTTTCCCAAAGGACACTGGTTATAAATGAAATGAAACCATTATTCTTTATTTTATATTCTGTAGAAATTGTTTCTCCATTGGACAAGGGAAACTAGCAGAAGCTGTTAAGGATTCTTTAGAGAAACTGCACTGCAAAGTGGTATAATTTTCTCCATAACGTTATTCTAGTTTAATAGTTGAGTTCTGGAATTTTGAATGAAATTTTTCTTTTCCTTTCAAGAATATATACTTTTGGACAGTGATAACGAAAAGGCAAATAGATGCATGAAGTTGACTTTCAATCAAAATGAACTCCCAAGAGAAAAACAAAAATGATTAGTGAGGGTAGGGATTTGAAATGTGAGATAGCACATGTTGATCATGGAAACATAAAAACAATGATGGGGGAAAAAAAATAGACCACTAGTCTTAAAATAGTGTTAAGCTCTAGGGAGATGGGGTGGAAAGGGTTCAGGAAGGTCTTCAAACAGCACCTCAAATGGATTTATCTTGTTTTATTTCTTGGTTTTTTTTTTTTTTTTTAAGAGCAAATTTTATGTAAACATGGAAAAATTTTAAGATGTGTTAAATATGGGTGGATGATAAACTGTTATGTTGTTACTTGTAATTTCATATGTTTTAAGTGTTTTGCATGAACACTATTTTTCTTTAAAGAAGAATTTAAGAGCTACCTTATGATCCAGCAATCCCACTCCTGGGTATATATCTGGAGAAAACCATAATTCAAAAAGATACATGCAAGCTCCCCAGTGTTCATAGCACCAGTATTTATAGTAGCCAAAACATGGAAGCAACCTAAACATCCATCAGTGGAGGAATGGATAAAGATGTGATACATATATACAATGCAATATTACTCGGCCATAAAAAAGAACAAAATAATGCCATTTGCAGCAACGTGGATGGACCTAGTGATGATCACATGAGTGAAGTAAGTCAGACAGAGAATGACAAATATCGTATGATATTGCTTATATGTGGAGTATAAAATAAGGTTACAAATGAGCTTATCTACAAAACAGAAATAGAGCTACAGAGGTAGATAACAAAATAGTTGTACGGGGTGAAGGGAGGGAGGGGTAGATTGGGAGACTGGGATTGACATATACATACTACTGCATATAAAACAGGTAACTAATAAGAACTTACTGTATACAGGGAACTGTGTACTGTTGCGGGGAACTCTACTCAATGCGCTGTAATGGACTACATGGGGAAAGAATCTAAAAAAGGTGGACATACGTACATGTAGAGCTGGTTCACTTTGCTGTATGCCCGAAACTAATGCGATGTTGTAAATCAACTATAATCCAATAAAAATATTAAAAAGTAAAAAAGAATTTAAGGAAATGCATTATTTACCTGAGTAGAAGAGGAAAATCATGAAATTTATGACTTGAGAGGTTAGAGTGTGAGTTTATATTCTGCATTTTATGAATGAAGACACCAAAGCCAGAGGGGTGAAGTGATTTTTTTAAGGTCACAGACCTTGGCCTCCAGTCAAGAGCTTTGTCCAACATCTCATAAGAGTAACCCCACAGCAAAATTTTCCTAATGATGAAATACACCCAGTCTCTCTCAGGTAAGGTTCTTCTCACTGCAGACATTACAGATATGTTTCAACATTTTTTTAAAAAGGACACTTTGAGTTTGAAATTAACTCAGTTCAGCAAAAGCCCAGCAAGTGCAGAGCATCATATGTTCTCCCAAGACAAGGCTCTTACAGATCCTTTCTGCTTGTAACTAGCTTTCTGATAGTTTTTCTTTGATGATTTAATTAAGGCAGAGTGAGATGATATTGAACCCAAATGTCCTTGAAACACCAAGGAGGGGTTAGAAGTCAGAGACCAAGTAGGATAAAATCCCAGGACGTGATAGCCTTGAACTCTCTAGATATGAAATCCAACTTTTAAAATAAGTGGTAAAGGGGTGTCTATGGCCAAGTGAGGAGGAATAGCCTTTAGATGGAAAACAATGAATGTTATGATGTCATTATCAGTCAGAGATCCAAGGTCTAGAAATATCAGATAGGAAAACCATCCCTCCTAAATCCTCTCTTTGACAGTCTATGTAACCAAACATGATTATGAAATGAATAGGAACAAGAAAGACAAAGGCTAGAAAGAAAAGTGCAGAGAAGGGGTTGTCCTCCAGAGCATGCTTTACACTGGCAGACAAGAGGAAAAAACCCCTAAACTGCAGAGCATGTGAAATAGGAGATGCCGGCTGCTTACACTGGCAAATATGAGAACAGACTTGTTGAACTAGGCTTTGGAAGCTCCATCTCTAGACAAATTCTAGCAACAAAACATCTTCTTATGTGACTGAAACCATTTCCTTTAAGATGAGTGGATGGGGTAGCCATGTTCTCCAGGGTTCTTCCAAGTCTATGATTCTAAATCCATTTCTGTCATCAAGGCCAGATGTTGGCGAACTGGAAGACTTTCTAAGCACTGTTTGCGTAGTGCAAGTTGGGTGCTTCTAGCTCCCGTGATATGAATGGCTTGAAGGCGCTGGCGGTGCTGAGGTGGTTAGTCCTGCAAGGAGGCAGGTGCTGGCACCTGAGGAGTCGAGGGGAGATGCAGAACAGTTTCCTCACATACCTTTGGGGGTCACATACCTTCCTGTGTACATATATTCCACACATACTATTCAGCCATCCTCATGTATTGACAATGGCATCAATATATGGCAGCTCATATACTGACAACGGCAGGATCCGAGTGTGAGGTTGAGGAGAGGGGCCGTGGAGATGGTTGCCATCGATATCCCCCCACTTCACCCCCACTGCTATCAGAAAGGTCACTGAGGCTGGGAGGATGAACGGTAAATGTCCAGGGATGAGGTGGAGATGAGATCAGGCCTAGGGGGAGAGAGAGAAGCAGGATTGACTATACTTCCCAGTTTGCCTGGGATAGTCTTGGTTTGATGCCTTTTTTCCCTGATTAATTGTTAAAAGTGAGGCCCCTTTCATTCTCAGAGGTGTCCACTTTTGGATGATAAATTATATAGTTACTCTAGGGGGGCATTGGGCAGTAGGACAAGCATATGCACAGTCCATCTTAATCCAGGGAGGAACACTGAAGTCATTCCTTGAAAATTCTGGCACTGTGGAAGTTTGCGCTGTGACTCAGCTGAGTTAAGGGGCCAAGTGTCAGTATCACCGCAATTCCTTACCTCCAGCTGCTGTGAACGCTGTGTATTTAAATAGTTCCTGTCTTTGAAGCTGCAAATGAGCCCTGTCAAATTCCTAGGGTTGTCAGGGTCCTTGCTGAGATGAGAGCCCAGCAAGGGCAGACTGACTTGACTCACCAAAATGACCTCCCCAGCTCTGTAAATGAGGGTCTGAATATTTTCTGCAAAAATTGCTTTTATAAAAACTACCTTCCCACTTGAATGTGGAATGCTAAGCCACATATATTTTGCAGCATGTTTGAGAATATATTCCCAGAAAATTTCACTGATTATCCTTAAGATCAGCCAACACTGACGACCACCCTTGTACAGATGAAAGAATGAATGATTAAATCTGAAAAGCAATGTGGGGTATTTTAAATGAATTGGGTTCTTTTGCCATCGTAATCATCTTATTCATGTGTTTCTCCCCCTCCGGTAACATTTTGGTACACAGCCCATGTTCGAGATCACCAACGGAAGCAAGCACAGAAATGAAATGAACTTCAACAATAGACAGTTTTAGCTATTCCAGGCGGTGCTCCCCGTAGGCCAGGGAGTGCCTAATAATGAAATAAAGGTCTCAGGGCTCACGAGAAAACCACAAAGCAGCTAATTTGGTATTTCTTGCAGAAAAAGTACTGGAAGCTGCACAGGGTTTGTTTAGGAAAGAACTTGGCTAAGTTAGTTGATTAGGGTGTTTCAGGAAGGACAGATTACTCTCCATTCGCTGTCAGAATACAAAATAAAGATGTGAAGTGAATTCTATCTAGGAAGGGCCTTTTTCTGAATCCCACATTGGGGCTGGATAGAATGGTTCCAACAAAAGGAAAATCATGCCTTCTTCTCCACATAACTGCCCCCATCGCACACACACAGAGGTGAAAGAATAAAGAACACTCATCTCCTGTTGCACTCGGGCATGCCCTGCACATCCTTAGAAACCTGGTGGGCATAATGAGAGAAGATGAAAGATAAGCTTGAAACTAGGCTTGCAGCCACAAAGGCAAGATCTATGCCACTTGGGAGGAGAATGTTCACAGGGATGACGGGGCGGCTCCTGACCCCTTCCGATATTTCACAGTCACAGAGGGAGATCGGCCTGCCTCCTCTCTTCGGTTCTGAGGCCAAGACAGGAGAACAAGAAATCTTGGTGGGTAGATGCCAAAGAAGAAGAAGAAGAAGGGGGCTCCCAGGAGGGAAATGTTGCTTTTGTGCTTCCTGCCAGCTCTAGATGTTAGGAGACTGAAGGTGTGTTTTATGACTCTTACCTGTTTACAGAGCATTGCTGCTGGGCTGGAAATCGGTCACAGGGTTGCCGAGATGATGATCCCCTCAGCTCAGGGCCATGGAGCTGGCCTGGGGGCAGCCAAATCCTACTGGTGGTGGCCTCAGGCCATGAGTGGCTGCATCTGTGCTCCAGTGTGATGCTGAAATACCATTTCTGAATGTGTGGGGCAGTGAACCAAGTCGGGAAGACTGGGAATAGAATGCATCCCTCTGGGAACCCCTGGGGGGTGGTGGGAGTTGGGGATGTTGAAGATGTGGAGTTTCAGAGCAGACGGGTTGGATTAGGTCCCCTCAAAAGAGATGTCTACATTCTAACACCTGGGAACTATGAATGTGGCTTTCTTTGGAAATCAAGTCTATGCAGATGTAATTAAGTTATGGATCTTTAGATGAGATCATCCTGGATTTAGGGTGGACCTGAAATTCAGTGATTGGTGTCCTTATAAGAGAACAGAAAAGGAGATTTGACACTGACAGGGAAGAAGGTCACAGGAAAACAGAGGCAGAGATTGAAGCTATGACATAAGCCAAGGAGCCCCAGGAACCACCAGTAGCTGGAAAATGCAGGGAGGGAGTGTCCCCTGGAGCCTGGGAGGAATGCGGCCTTGCTATCAGCTTGATTTTGGAGATCTGGCCTGATAAACTGGTAATGAAAAAATCTCTTCTGTGTTAAGTTGCCACATTTGTAGTAATTTGTTGTGGCAGCCCTGGGACGCTAATACAAGCTCCATCTCACCAGCCTCTCATTGTGGAAAACTCCCACTTGTATGGACTCCACATTCCTGGATTCTATCCCTCTCTTTCCCCTTATATACTTCCTTCTTTCTTCCTTTCGCTATTCCCACTTCCTCCCAGAGGCCTTCACTACTCCTCTGCTTCAGGTACTGACAGGCAGGGGGCCTCCAAGACAAGCCAACACAGGGTCCCCCTTAAGCTCATTGGTAGAGAAGACAGACCTACACAGGTAATTTCAAGGTGCAGTAGGTGTGGAGTTGCTGTCAGTACAAGGGGCATGGGAATCCAGAAAGGGGAACAATTAATTCAGTGGGCGTGTAGGAAGATTTCCCCAGAGGTAGGAGCATTTGAGCTGCATTTCCTGAAACCTGAGTAAGATGAAGATGGGAGGGAAAAGGAACAGGCAATCTAGGCAGAGGGAAGATGTCATTTGGGTGGATCTCTGATGGATGATTCATTAGTGATGCATCGTTTACTGCACTTATTTTTACTCCTGTGACATGTGATGAAATATTGGGCTATTTCGTGCATTCCATTACCTACATTCCATTTTCTCAAAGGTCATTTCTGGGTTCAGAGTCTGGACTGTATTGAACATGGGAATCAATTACAGCCCAGAGGTGTCCTAAGAGGTACGGCCATTTCTTGGCCTGGGATGTATGGAGGCACCATACTGAATCTAGGACTGTCCATGAAAACACAACTTACTGAAAAGGGAAAGTGAATCTAAGTAGAACAGGGCCCCTGGGTCCGCTTGAATACAGACCTAGGTTCCTGGATAGTGGGGTACAAATCAGGATGCTCAAGGGCTCTAGTGATATGCAGACAAAGCTATGGTGAATTTTTTTAACCTAGGGGTAAACTGGCTTATGAAGGACGATAAAATTTTCTCTACCTTCAAAAGAATGGAAAACCAGTATGACTGACTCATTTAAAAATTAGAAGTGCTTTAAAGGCTAAGACTGTAGTATTTTCCAATTTTAAGTATGTTTTTGACTTAAGTTGGATTTGGCATCTAAGGTTGAGCCTCTCACTTAACTCTTGGCATTCTGCAGTCTGTCTAGAGGCAGGCAGACTTAGTCTTGAAACATCAGAACTGTGGACAGTACCCCAGCCATGCCGACCTACGTCATTATAACTCTCAGCTTGGACGTAGGTCACTGTTAAACAGAAAGGAGCCAGTTTAGAGTGAAGTGGGTCGGGGGAGGGAAGCAGATGCTTGTGGTGTGGTGTGAAGTCCCTTGGTGTACAGGTGCAAGCCTGACTCACCCCTCCTGTGTCTCCAGGCAAGCTATCTCACCCGTTTGTGCCCCGTTTTTCTCGCCTATAAAATGGGGACATCATTTTCTACACGTGTTTGTTGTAAAGTTAAGATGAGTCAGTACATGTGAAGTGCTGAGCATGTAATCTAGCAATCATTAAGGGTCCCGATCGTGACCATGGTCACTCACTGCAGAGTCACAGGAGAGGATGATGTGAAGTGCCCAGCACAGGGCAAGCCCTTGGTCGATGCTCCATGAGTGTGAATGACATCCCCTTGTTGCCCTCCTCCTACCCCCAGGTGCTTCTCAGCAGACCTGGCATTCAAAGGAAGGGCTCTGGAGATGCACTGCCTGGGAGCTCAGAGCAGATGGGGTGGGACTCTCGCCTTGGAGGTAACAGGTGCTGTCGCCTAACAGCCCTACTCCAGGCCAGACAGTAGAGAGAGCCATCCCTGGTGGCGAACTCATTTCCTTAATGTCATTTCTATAAACTACCACCGGTGCTGACTAAGGAGCAACGGGCCCTGTATTTACTGATGTGAGTGTGGATGGGTAATGGTGTGTTGGGGGTGAGGCGGGCGGTCCAGACGGGCCCGAAGCAAGGGCTGCTTGGGGGTGTGGGCACATCCCTGAGCATGGGCTTGGTGCTGACGCGCAGGATCTCATCTGACTCATAGTAACCCAGAGGGGCGGGGCTTCCAGGTGGCTCAGCAGCAAAGAACCCACCTGACAATGCAGGAGACGTGAGCGACGAGGGTTCGATCCCTGGGTCGGCAAGATCCCCTGGAGGAGGGCCTGGCAGCCCAATCCAGTAGTCTTGCCTGGAAAATCCCATGGACAGAGGAGCCTGGTGGGCTACAGGGCTATAGGGTTGCCCTAGACACAACTCTAGAGACTTAGCTCGCACGCACACAAAACTGAGGTTTAGTGAGAACAGTGACCTGCCCAGGACCGCTTGGCTGAGTCAGACGCAGTCAGACTTCGCTTCCTTCCTTTTCTCTTCACCCATCCATCTCTGACACCCCCCTCAAGATGAACACACACTTCCATTTTCCCAATAAGATATTTTTCTTCTAAATTTCATTTTAAATGGAAAAGCAACATTTTTCTGTCCTTGTTGTTAAGTAAAAAGTGCTTTTGTGCCCAAAGAAATACCTAGGAAACTTGAATGAATAACTGAATCGAACATATAAACTTTTTATATAATGGAACTATCATATTCCTGTAAAGATATTACCTAGTTTTGCTTTCAAGAGAGGAATAAACTAGGAAATTACAGAAAAAGCCCATTTTCCTTATGAATCTGGAACAAACTGAAACTGGGATATTATTGCTACAATCATATATAGGGAAAAATTCTTTGGAGAGAGAATTTTTGAATTGCTTTAGATATTCATTTCTGTGTCTTAAAAATAAACTTGCATTTGAAAAGAGATGGTAAAAAGAATCTGTAGCATTTCGGCTAGATCCATCCGGTTTCTCAGCCTCGGCACTATTGATAATTTGGGCTAGATCATTCTCTGTTGTGGTGGTGGGGGCGGTTTGCCTGGTATCCTGTGTGGTGTTTAGTATCATCCCTGGCCTCTACCTGTTAACTGCCAGCGGCATCCCTACCCCAAAGTGGGGACAACCAAAGACGTCTCCAGACATTGCCACATGTCCCCTGGGACAAAATTTCACACGGCTGAAAATTACTGAGCTAGATGAAAAAATGTTGTCATCCATTAATATTTGTGCTTGTCCTCATGGTTTGTGGCATTGTGTCAGGAACACATCTGCTTCCTGGCAGTTCCCAAGGCTGGAGGGGGACAGGAAGCACGGATAGGATCTTATTAGTGCTTCATTTTTCTTCTATTTTGTAAATAACAGCTTTATTGAGATTTAATTTGCATAGCATAAAATCCACCCTTTCAAAGTATACACGTCACTGGCTTTTAGTATATTTGCAGAGTTGTGCAACTACTACCACTATTTAATTTTAGAATGTTTTCATTACCCTCCCAAAGCAACTCCATACCCATAAGCAGTCACACCCCATTTCCCATCCCTGGCAACCACTAACCTATTTTCTGCCTTTATTATAGAGCTCCGTTATTAAATGTGAGATATTTGGCTTGAAAACCCAACAGCCACTATGGATAGAGCCCCTACCTCTTCCCTCTCAGGTGTTTTAAATCTTTCTTTAAAGTCCAGCTCAAGATTCTCTTCCTCCAGGAAGCATTCCCTCATTTCCTCTCTGGTCCAGTTGTCTAATCATCACTCTTTCCTCTCGGCTGTGGAGCCAATCCCACCTGTGAACTGCAGGGCAGTTCATCTCTGGCAGAAGAACTTTGCGGGGCAGACGCTACCATACCACACCACATTCAGGCCCGCACTTGGTAGACAGTGTCATGGAGTCAGTAGGGTTTGCTGACTGATCTGTCCTGGGCCTCAAAGGATGCGTTGTGTGGTAAAAGCATTTAAATCTCAAAACATTTAATTCTAAAACAACTTGATGCATCATGCCCATTTTAGAGGTGAAGAAACTGAGACCCAGAAGAATTGATGAAGTTTTTCAAAGTCACTGAAAGTACTGGAGTGGGATTCTGGTCCAGAACCGAGGTGTATAACCACTGTATAAGACTGTTCTCTGGGGGAACCCTGTCAGGACATGTGATGTACGTTAACCTCCCTTACATCTCATGACAGCTCTGGAAGGCGGCTGTAATTACCCCGTTTTCCAGGGGAGGAACCTGATGCTCAGAGAGGTGACCTGTCATGTAGCTCACGGGTGGCAGAGCCAGGATTCGAACCCAGGTTACATGTGCTCATTCCACGGGGCTGCCGAGAACAGTCCCAATGATGGGATTTCCAACGGTCAGCTTGGAAGCCTACTCCCATCCTGCTGGAAAGAAGAGCCGCTGGCTTTTTAAAATGACTTTATTTATTTATTGCTGTGCGGCGTCTTCGTGGCTACACGAGCTTTTCTCTGGTTGAGTGGGGGCTACTCTCTGGATGCAGCGTGTGGGTGTCGCACTGAGACGGCGTCTCTTGATGCCAAGCACTGGCTCCGGGCCCTGGGGCTTCAGTCACTGCAGCACGTGAGTGAGCTCAGCAGTTGTGGCTCCTAGGCTCTTGAGCACGGGCTCAACAGTCATGGCTTACGGACTTAGTGGCTCCTCGGCATGTGGGATCTTCCAAGATCAGAGATCGAACCCCTGTCTCCTGCACTGGCAGGAGGATTCTTTACCACTGAACCACCAGGGAAGCTCCAAGAACCCCTGACTGTTACAGGGAAGTTGCTTGGTTTTCTTACCTCCGAGTGAAGGTGAAAAATACAAAGAATTTCTCTAGAAGGATCTAAAAAGCTATCCCTGTTAGAAACAATATGGCAAAAGAAACACGGTGGTCAACCTTAAGATCCTGAGAAGTTGTTAGGAGAAATAAGGATTCAGCTGTTTTCACGCCTTAAAGAATCTCCAGCCTTGAGGACTGGCGAGCGTGTGAGTTGACATGGAGAGACGGGACGGCGGGCAGGCTGCACTGGGCAGGGTGCTGGCATCACTCTTAGCTGAGAGGCTCGCCTCCTGCACAGGCTTTCTGTCAGGCAGACAAGCGCACCTTGAACGTGATAAATATAGATGAACATACTTTGAACCTGAAAGGAAGCTCATCAGAAAAGAGCTAATTATGAGGCTTGTTATTTACATAATTTAGATGACAATCTTGAAAACATAGTTATACTTCAGAGATTCATGACTTTAATCAGGCTGCAAATAATGATGAATGGCACAGATTAAGCCAGGCTGATTTGCACAACTATTAAACGTATAGGTCAGCACCTATACATAGAGCAAAATGCCAGGCTTTGCAAATGATCGTAGAGCCATTTGGAGAAATGAGATAATGGATCAAAAGGGGAAGTGTGGAAAATAAAAATTGATCAGGGCAGTTATTTGAATGTGGAATTAGATGGATCTGTAACTGCTTTAATCCAAGTATATAGCTGTAACATAAAAGAGTACATCTTAGTGAAAGTTTAGTGGGTAGAAGCTCAGTATAAATGAAAGGATTTTATTATCATAGAATCATAAAGTTCAATTTTATGCAAATATAAAAAAATGACAGACAATATAACAATTGGGCTATCCAAGAAATAATATTCCACAGACGTCATCTACTTTGGGGCTGGCTATAGACAGTTTGATTGCCTTAGTAACAGATAACTGACCACATGAAATAACTAGCTCTGTCTCTGGAGGCTTTATCTTGCCTGCAGACTTTTATCCATGCCATTCTATCTGTCTGCAGTGCCCTGACTCTTCTTGTGGGCCCGCAAACACCTTTCTGTCATTCAAGATGGAATGTAAGGCAATCTGGCAGCATAGCAGAAAGAGGACTTGGGCTTGGAGTCCCAGCTTAGCCATTGCCTGGTTGGCTGGTCTTACTGGTTTACTACTAATAACTTCTCTGATCCTCTGACCCTCACATCCTCCAATGCTATTCTAAGTCACTGAGTTGTGTCCGACTCTTTGCGATCCCATGGACTATAGCCTGCCAAGTTCCTCTGTCCATGGGATTTTTCCAGGCAAGAATAGTGGAGTGGGTTGCCATTTCCTCCTCCAGGGGATCTTCCCGACTCAGGGATAGAAACTGTGTCTCCTGCATTGGCAGGTGGATTCTTTCCCACCTGAGCCACTTGGGAAGCCCTCACATCCTCTAATAGGCAAGGTTAATCTCCCTCCCTAACAAGCTGCTTTATCAATTTCTCTTTCTGGTTTTATTATCACAGCATTCACAAGTATAGTCCCCTTGCATTTATGTGAATGTGGCATTTGTGTTGCAGTCAAGGGTTTAGGGTTTAAAAATTGAAGCTGCCACTTGCTCGCTGAGCCTCAGTTTTCTCATCTTCAAAATGGGACTAATGCCTGTTGAGGCAAAGACTGACAGGTGATGAGCAAGCTGGTCCTCTTCCTCCTGGACAAACAGCCTCCCCGCCGGAGTGACGCATGATCACATGACTGAGGAGAATCAAAGGAATACAAGCAGGAGTTATGAGGACCATTTATAGCAGCCCTTAAGAAAAACCTCCATGCTTTTCACCCTTCTGCCAGATTAAGGTAGTTGAGAACTGTGACCAATAAGCCATGTTTGAAGGTAGCAGAGACCCAAGACTGAGGCGCCGTAGCCCCAGAATCGTTACTTGGAAGAACATTTCCCTCCACCCCAGTTAGGAACACCCATGTGGGACTTCAAGTGAATGAGAAACAAACATCTCATCGCAAGCCCCTGATAGCTTGGGTTTATCGGTTGCAGCAACTAGCTTCACCTCAGCTAATACACCGCTCCTAGACACGTGGGCCTGTGTTGTGAAGGTGGTGACAGTGGTGGGCAGAGTTCCTGGCACATAAAGAGCCTCTTGATGAAAGCGAAGGAGGAGAGTGAAAGCGTTGGCTTAAAGCTCATCATTCAGAAAACTAAGATCATGGCAGCCAGTCCCATCATTTCATGGCACATAGATGGGGAAACAATGGAAACAGCAACAGACTTTATTTTGGGGGGCTTCAAAATCACTGCAGATGGCGACTGCAGCCATGAAATTAAAAGACACTTGCTCCTTGGGAGAAAAGCTATGACCAACCTAGACAGCATATTAAAAAGCAGAGACATTACTTTGCCAACACAGGTCCGTCTAGTCAAAGCTATAGTTTTTCCAGTAGTCATGTATGGATGTGAGAGTTGGACCATAAAGAAAGCTGAGCACCAAAGAATTGATGCTTTTTAATGGTGGTGTTGGAGAAGACTCTTGAGAGTCCCTTGGACTGTAAGGAGATCCAATCAGTCCATCCTAAAGGAAATCAGTCCTGAATATTCATTGGAAGGACTGATGCTGATACTGAAACTCCAATACTTTGTTCACCTGATGCAAAGAACTGACTCATTTGAAAAGACCCTGATGCTGGGAAAGATTGAATGTGGGAGGAGAAGGGGACGACAGAGGATGAGATGGTTGGAACTGGTGATGGATAGGGAAGCCTGGCGTGCTGCAGTCCATTGGGCCACGAAGAGTTGGACACGACTGAGCGACTGAACTGAAGTGAACTGAATAAGCCCTTACCAAAATCTGATAAATGAATGGACCATTAAGTCCTCCAAAAGAGAAAATAGAATTAATATAGATAATGGTTTTCCCCCATGGCAAGCCAAGTTTAATTTTGTTCTGTCAAGTTAGATACAAATAATTGGAACTTCAGGTTTGTAAGGACTATACTCTCTTGTGGCTAAATTAGTATAACTTATAATCACATTTCTCACAGCTTTCCAGAATATTGGTGCTGAATGGGACCTTAGCTGGCAAGCTATACACAGCCTTCTCATTTTGTAGATGGGAAAACCAAGGCTTGGAGAGGATTATTCTTCCAGAGTAATCAGGGGCAGAGCAAGGACCTGTAACTTGTAATTATTTTCACAATGAAAAGAAAGATTTTTCTGATCGTTAAAGTTACAAATGACAGCAGCTGAAAATTGGGAGAACAGAAAAGTTTTATTTGGTGGAGAAAATAGGAAGAGCTCTAATGGAGACACGGGTTATGTTTCATATCTTTTTTATGTATCTTTCCCCACAGAGTTTAACAGAGATCATGGTGATTCATAATTTTGAATACTGGGCAACTGGACTTGATCCTGCACCTCGGGGAAGATTTAAAGCTCCTGCATCATTCTTGGGGCTGAGATTAGTGGGGGAGTAGGGCCACTGTAACTTCTCCGGTGGCTCAGCTGGTCAAGAATCCGCCTGCAATGCAAGAGACCTGGGTTTGATCCCTGGGTCGGGAAGATCCCCTGGAGAAGGGCATGGCAACCCTCTCCAATATTCTTGCCTGGAGAATGCCATGGACGGAGGAGCCTGGTGGGCTACAGTCCATGGGGTCGCAAAGAGTCAGACACACCTGAGTGAGGAAGCATGCACGCAGGACCATGGTGGCTGTTTTGACAAAACGACACCCAGTAGAGTGGAAGAGCTGCCATTTCCTTCTTGAGGCAGTGAGGTGGGAGTTTGTGTGGGGGATAAGAGTTGGAGCCTGCATGTTCTGGTAAAGCCCTCCGCCTGGCCTGGCGCTTCCGGCTCTCTGCCTGGGGCGGGGGGCGGAGGAGGCGGGGCCGGGCGGGCGGGGCTGTGGGCGGGGCGGGGCGGTGGGCGGTGTGCTGTGGGCGGAGCGGTGGGCGGGGTCGGGGCGGTGGGCGGTGTGCTGTGGGCGGAGTGGTGGGCGGGGTCGGGGCGGTGTGCTGTGGGCGGTGTGCTGTGGGCGAGGTGGGGCGGTGGGCGGTGTACTGTGGGCGGAGCGGTGGGCGGGGTCGGGGCGGTGGGCGGTGTGCTGTGGGCGGGGCGGTGGGCGGGGCGGAGCAGTGGGCGGTGTGCTGTGGGCGGAGCGGTGGGCGGGGTCGGGGCGGTGGGCCGTGGGTGGGCCGTGGGCGGGGCCGTGGGCGAGGCAGGCTTTTTGGTCCTTGCCTGGTCCAGTACAGCCCTAGGTGTGTAGCTTTCAAAACTAGGAAGTTGGTGGGTCTTCCTTGGTGGTCCAGATGCTAAGACTGTGCTCCCGGTGCAGGGGTTGCAGATTCTATTTCTGGTCAGGGAACTCGATCCCACATGCTACAGCTAAGACCCAGCACTGCCAAGTTAACTAATTAATTAATTTTTAAAAAAGTGTTAGTCGCTCAGTTGTGTCCAATTCTCTGTAGCCCCATGGACTGTAGCCTGCCAGGCTCCTCAGCCCACGGAATCTTCCAGGCAAAAATCCTGGATTGGGTTGCCATTTCCTTCTCCAGGAGATCTTCCCAACACATGGATCGAGCCCAGGTCTCCCACAATGCCGGCAGAGTCTTTCCTGTTTGAGCTACGAGGGAAGCTAATTTAAAAAAGCAGGATTAAAAAAAACAAAAACACTTCAGGGTTGGAGCTGTGAGGTCAAGGTCAGGGAGCATCTCTGCCCACCTTTCTAGAAACTGCACAAGGGTTCTTTTCTGAAATATCCTGAATGGTTATTTTTGGGGAACTGAACACTGTTTTTTGCTGGGAAGGGACTTCTCACCTATGGTAATTTGTTAATCATTTTTAATAAATCCTCAGGGAGGGGGGCTGGTCTCCCGTAGTTCCCTTTAACCCCCAAGAGGATGGATGGGTCCAGGGAAACTGCCAACAGAGGGCAGAGAGCAGGCCCCTCATCTCCAGTGAAGTGGTCAGTAGCCTTGCCGGGAGCCCAGTCCTGACCTGACTGCTGTGATGTCTCTAATTAGCCTGTAATGGTGGGAGGGACGGCTGCTTTGGGTCAGCATTGCTGCTTTGACCACAGAGGAAACCACAAACTAACTTTTAGCATTTACTAACAAGAAGGAGGTGGTTTTACAGAGAGGGGGTCTGAGGCCCTGGGGCTCTTCATGATTATCATTACTTTATAAATGCTAGTTCAGTCTTTAAGGCCCATCTGGTACAAAAATGGAGTCTAATTTCTACACACCATTATGAGAGTCTTATTTCCCTCACTTTTTTTTAACCTAAACAGCTCTCTCTCCCCACCATTTTCCTCACCAGCTCTTACTCAGGCTTAGTATCTGCAGTGCTGTTTGTCACATCTGTCTGTAAGCAAAGCTGCCACATGGAGCCTTTCTAAGCGTGGAGTAAAGTCTGAGTATTACCCCCAAACACTTAAAAGTAACTGGAATCTTCACTACATTATTGAGAAAATGATGAAGGCAGATAATTGTCATGATGCACAGAAAATTTCTAAACATTCTCTTTTTCTCCACCCCCTCAATACAGCAGCTCCTCCAGTCTCTCTCTTCCCCCTAGTTGTGCTACTAACTACTGGTTAGGTCCCTTAATTCTTTGTGCCTTTAAATAGCTATTCTCAGGACTTCCCTGGTGGCCCAATTGTTAAGACTTTGCCTTCCAGAGCAGTGGGTGAGGGTTCGATCCCTGGTTGGGGAGTTAAGATCCCACCTATCTCTTGGCCAAAAAACGAGAACATAAAATGGAAACAATATTGTAAAAAATTAAAAAAAAAAAAAAAAGCCTTTTAAAAAACCAATATTAAAAAAAAAAAGAAATGAAGACTTTCCTGGTGGCACGGTGGGTAAGAACCCACCTGCCAATGTAGGAGACATGGGTTTGATTCCTGGTCTGGGAGGATCCCACATGCCTCAGAGCAACCAAGCCCATGTGTCACAGCTACTGAGCCCAAGCTCTAGAACCCAAGAGCTGCAACTACTGAGCCCGTGTGTCCTAGAGCCCGTGTGTCCTAGAGCCCGTGTTCCACAACAAGAGAAGCCACCGCAGGGAGCAGCCTGACCTGCACCATGAAGAGCCCCACCCTCCGCAGTAGGCAGCTAAAGAAGCCCCACGTGCAGCAGCAGAGACTCAGTACAGCCAAAACAAAGCCAGAAACATCTATACTCTGCTCCCTCTAAAACAAATCTGGTCAGGCTTGAGGTTCTCCTCCAGTGGCCTCTGCTGTGCACATAAAAAAAGCCCAGAACTCTTTCACGTGGGGAAGAGGATAGGCTCTGAATGTTTATATGATAATATTTTCCTGTCTCATAGTTTACATTCTCCCCTTCCACTTTAGTAGTGCTTTCTTGTAAGATGGTTTCATTTCCACAATGGATGTTTCGGTAGGGAGTGTGCTTAGACATGTATCAGGTAACTTGAAAGCAAAATCAGGGTCGGAGAGCTGAATAAATAACGTGGTGACTGAGTTCAAGACATTGAAAACAAAAGCCCATAGCAGACAACAGGAGGTAATAGGTTGTTTCCAAAAGCATTTCAACAGCTCCCTCTGGCCTTTAGTCCTTTTCCTGTTGGTCTGTTCTGTATTTCTCTTCTTCCTCTTTCTTTCTGTTTTACCCTCCCAAGCTGTCGACAGTAGTGTTGTCTGTAGACACTACCCAGCATGGAATTTTGCTAACTTCTAGCATGAAGGAAATAAGCAATGGAAAAGGAAAATCTTCAAGGCAGGGAAAACGAGTCCAGACTTATACTGAATTTCCTAGAGATGGAGAGGAAAACCCACTCTGAACTCCTGGGAACTGCGAGTTAACACTTCCAGCCAAAGAGAAATGTGAAAATGAAGCCTTCACAGCACTGAAGACAGAGAAGCCTGCCTCTCAGGCTTCTAATTGGCGATGAGGTCCTGTCCCCCATGGGAGACGGTGTGGGTTGATGATGGTGAGAAGAGAGAACTCCCTCACAATACAAAGACACACAGGGAGATTTTATTTGAAAAATAGAACTGTAACTGACATGATCAATTTCTTGGTACAGGAGGGATCAAGCTACTTAGAAAGTGTCTGTGCGGAGGGTGGGGATGGAGTGTCTGGTTAAACGCTGCCCCAGGCACATCTGGGGTCAGCGGTCCCCTGGTCTGAATGACCCGCCCCCCTCCCCAGTTTGCACGCTGGTAGATTCCTGTCTGGTGGGCATCTAGCAGCTGTCTGAGCATCACTGGCTATTGATTGACTGATTAATTAACCATATTCAGTGTATCATTTCAGGGAGCTTGGGGAACGGAAATGGGTGTTGCAGGCAGATCTGAAAGCAAAGACTGGCAGTTCTGACAGAACCTTAGAATCTGTTTCCCTGTGCACTCGGAAATTACTGCTTCTGGAGCTATCAGCACCGTTGTCATGCCTCCAGAGAGAGTTTTCTGTGTGGTTGAGCCGAACGGGTGTAACCCCATTTCCCCAGGATACGCTGGTCCGTTTCACCCCTTGCTCGGCCACCTCCCCCAGCCCACCCCATCCCACCGCGTCTGTGACAAAGACGCGGCAGACCAGGCTCTGTCTCAGCCCTCCCACCCCCCGGCACCCGGGAAGATGGCACCGCCCAGGGACAAGAGCTTTTGTCGGAGACTGCCTGCCCTGGGGGACACACCCTGCACCAACACTCGAGGCTTCATGCCGGAAAACCTTTCCTCATTAGCACTGCCGCCCCGAGGAAGTCGCTGGAGTCACTGCGTCTGGTGAGCCATTCGCAGCCCAGGTGAATAAGGCATTTTGGCTCCTGTTTAGTGGAAGTCTTTGTCATGAAGCTGGCTTGACAACAGTGAGATTTCCCGGTGAGGTTGTTCCCCGTTCCATTATGTCACTCATTTTTGTAGCACAAATGTGTTGCGTGCCTGTCTCGTGCGTACGTGCTGGGTGCTGAGGCTAGAAAAAGATGACCGACCAGTTCCTGCTCCTCAGCAGCTCGGAGTCTAGACACAAAGGCAGATTACTGCAGCAGGAGTCCCGACCACTGGGTCTAATGGCGGCTCCTCCGGGACTGTGGATGAGAAGGGAGGCAAACCCTCCAGGCTGAAGGATGCTTTCTCCTTCCCCCAGCCAGCTGGCCTTCTTCTTTAATCTTGTCTCTAGTAACCTTCTTTTCCCATCTTGTGAGTTTGCCCTCACCTCTTTCCTTGCCCTTTCCCCTTCCTAATACTCAACACGTGCCTTGGTTTAATCTCACACTCACTCCCGCCTGTGTGCTTCCAGTCCCGCCCGGCCCCGGCCCCCGTGGCCCTGAGAGCCGACCTTGGTCGTGTGCCCACTGGACTGCTCGCCCCCAGGCTCCCTCTTCAGTCCTTCTGCCATCCTGCCTGCAGGGTCAGGTTTGTAACGTATCAGGTCATATCTCTCTTTGCTCAGAGACAGTGCCTGTCTGTCTGTAGCTTTTGGTGTGACTAGGCGTTTACACCATCTGTAGACGCTTGAGGACTAGGGGTAGTGACGGCGATCCCTGAGCCAGGAAGAAATGGACTGGAAGCAGGGGACTCAACCACCAGCTCGGATGGGCAGGGCAGCGTCTGGCAGTGATGGCACATGGGCACCGCAGGCTCCCGGTTCGCATAACCGCCTCCGGCCACTGGGTCTGCAGCTCTGGGTGAGGCCTGAGTGTCGATAGATTTACAAAGCTCCCCTGGGTGATTCTGATGAACAGTGAACATCGCAAACTTCTGTGCTGCTGGGGAACCCAGCAGGCTCTGTGCTGTGGGATGGATTACGTGCTTTGAAAAAGGACTTTCCTATCAGCTCCACCTCACAGGGAACACAGTCTTCGTGTCCCTGGTGGTCTTTGAGTTCAAGGTCCCAAACAAAACAGTGACCGCTCCGCTCTGGAAGCCACCGTAGCCCCAGTCTTGGCTCTGCTGCTCCGTAAGCTCTACCCACTGAGCTAATTTGCCAAAAGCCCATCTGTTTCAGAGAAAATACAGGTTGTAAAACTCAACCAATTCCTCATCCTAGATGCATATATTCTGGTTTCTATAGGGATTTAATCAACAAAATTTCAGTTGTCTGCTCACAATAGCATAGGAGTATGGTATATTTTATGAAGCATGTCTCAAACCCAATGCAATCTTTGTTTGCTTCAGGCCTGCTTTGAAAAACGTTTTCATATTCTGAGTTTATGATACTTCAGTAGTTTTAGAAAGTATGTAGATTTGCTTTTAATTCACTACACATTCCTTTTTGTTTTGGAGGGGGAAAGTCTATTGATCTTACAAGATCATAAAAATATTGGTTTGTTTCAGGGTTCAATGTGTGTGTGTGTGTGTGTGTGTGTGTGTGTGTGTGTGTGTTTGTGTTTGGAGGTGGGGGGATGACTTTGTTTTGTTTTTTATTGGCATTTAAATTCATTTCTTACTGGGAAACACGCATTTCTTTTGGTGGTAACCACGACACAGAAAGTAAAATGTTAGTTACTTGGTCATGTCCAACTGTCTGTGACCCAATAGACTGTAGCTCGCCAGGCTCCTCTGTCCATGGAATTCTCCAGGCAAGAATACTGGAGGGGGTTGCCATGCCCTTCATCAGGGGATCTTCCTGACTCAGGATCAAACCTGGGTCTTGTGCATTTTGGGCAGATTCTTCGCTATCTGAGTCATCAGGGAAGCCCCAGTCACAACACAGCACCTGCACAAACTTACTCCGTGGCCACAAAAGTTAAAATGTGTAGGAAGCCTTCTCTTTTCTGTAGGGAAGGCAGATAAGCTGAGACTTCTTTGTTTTGTTACGTAAGTCTCTGCTACTGGCCTCCAGCTAGTCCAAACAGCCTCATCATTCAAACCTGGGCTGGCCAGGCCTTGGGCGAAGCTGCCTATGTGGAAGTCTTTTTTGCTTTTACCGCGCTATCCTCCATGGCTTATTGTGTGCTGTCCTCCACATGACACAAGCCTAAAAAGACCATTTGTCTGCACCATCTCATCTCTGCTTGCCTTGCTTCTTAATGCAAGTCTTTAATTTTGTCTCAGTCACCCTGTCCCTTCCTCCAATTTCTTCACCAATTTTCTCCACTTAATAATTATAAAGAAAAACATTAGCAATGACACCTCCCCCTCCTCCTTGCTCTTTTCTCTTCATAAATATCCTTGACTGCAAGACATCCAGTACAGCACATTCATCCATTTTTAATCGGTCTCTTCTTGCGGTTACTGTGTTCCAGGGACTGAAGGACCCTGAACAATGGCCTCCAAAACCTTGGGCTGAGCCTTTCTTCTCATAGCGGGGAAGGTGCTGAGGGCATAATGGAGTGTGATCAAATAAAGATGTGTTGTCTGAAACACTCCCTTTCAAGGTGAATATGGATTTTCATCACATGAAACTCCAAGCTAGTGAGCCAGAGTTTTTTGTGTTTGAATATTATTAGCAAATGGGAAAATAATTTGGAGAGATGGCAGACTGAAAAACTGGTTCCCTGTAGGAGCACTGTCCCTGAGGCAGCCGAGAGGGCCCTGGGGACAGACACACTCAGAACAATGATGGGCCGCTTCCATGCTGGTTCAGAGCAAGGGCATCCAGAAAGAGCCTTACGGAGGTCTTCTGGCTTGCTGTGGTGTCTTCAGGGGTCTGTTGGCAGCTGACTTTGCCTTGCATTGTACACTCTCCTTGGAAGACTTCATCCACCCTTTCTGCCATTCCCTAGCTGTACCTCTTGACACCTCCCACTGTTGTATTGGGTTGGCCAAAGAGTTCGTTCTGGTTTTTCTGTACTGGATTATGGAGAAACCCAAAGGAACTTTTTGACCAACCCCAATATCTTCAACTAGCTCTCTCCCTCAGCTCTAGAATCACTTATACAACAGCCTTCTGGAAATCTCCAGGCATGTCCAAAACAAAATTCACTTTCTGGATGCCTTTAGTCTGTCCCCCAAACACGCTCTTCTTCTGAGTGATCGCCTCAGATAAATGACACTATCACCTACTATATTCACAAACCAGAAACCACAGAGTTCTCCGGGGTTCCTTTTGTCCATTATTGTGCCCAACAATCTGGCCATGAAGACGCCTGATTGGACCTCAGACACACCTCCGGAGTCAGTCTGGATCACCTCCATCCTACTTCATTCACCTGCCGCCTCTCACCTGGACAGACAAGTGCCTCCCGGCTGAGCTTGTGGATGCCTCCGCTACTGTAGGGTCTGTCCGTCTTCTGCACTACTGTAGGGTCCGTTGTTCCATAGTACATGTCTTTTAAGGCCACAGATAAGAAACTTCCACAGGCTCTTAGCAGTCTGCCAGAGAAGGTCCAAACGTCTCTTCGTGGCGTCTCAGACCCTTCCCAATCTGGCTCAAACCTACCTTGCTAGCCTTAGCTTCCCTCAAGAAATGGCACTCTGGGCTTTCTCTCATTTGAATTTTTATTGTGTCTCTACTCTGTGCCTAGCACCCTGCTGGGCACCCCGGGTTCAGAGAGGAGGAGGGCACAGGTCCTGGAAGCACCCAACACTCACAGGAGTGGATAGACCAGAATAGAGGTTGTGACAAAGCCACCAGGAGAGAAAGCAGAGCATTCTGTAGATGTCACAGAGCTTCAGCTGCCCCTGAGCGGCTTACAGATGGTTTCCAGGGAGTTGTAACCAAAAGTGGGGTCTGTCTGCTTGCAACTCCAAAGCTAATAAAGAGGCAAGTTGGTGGAAAAGAAAGTTTGCTTTGTTTTGGATGCAGGCAACCAGAGGGTGGGGATGGAGGGTGGACACCTGTCCAAAGGCCAACTCTCCCCACTGACATTGGGGGCAAGAGCTTTTATGGAGAGAAGGAGGTGGCTCCGTGCAGAAACGGCGCAGTCAGCTCTCACGGTCATCTGGAAATTGGTCATGCAGTGGTCTGACCAGCATCCTCTCGATTGCTTTAAGTACAGTTGATCTTCAGTTCCAGGCTAAGTTTCTTCCCATTTCCTTGAGGCCAGTTCTGGGAATTGCGGCTGCTTATGTCATGGCTTCAGCCTGGTCATTATGTGGTTAAATCCTTCCGTCTGGTGGGGGTTCCAGTCTCTACAGAGCAGCTCAGATATTATCAGAATATGATCCACAGCCCTTGAGAAGGAGTTAAAGGTCCTTGACTTTGCCTACTGACTAAGCTATTATTGTTTTGTCCTGTTTGACTGTCTTTGCTCTTATATTTTCTTACTTCTCTGATGAAACTTATTCTTTGGTTAAAGTTTCTCCACAGCCAGAAGGCAGGTGCAGGACATGGCCAGGCGAGGACCAGAGGATCCTGCTCTGTTTCGGAGTTAGCTACCGACCAAGAATCTGAAAGACCAGCGCAGAGGGGACAGCGTGTACAAAGGCACAGAATTAGGAGATGGCAGAGCAGGTTCTTGAACCGCGAGTAAGTCCACGTGGCTGGGGCAGGTGCAGCTCAGAGCAGTGTAGCTGGAACGGGGGCTGCAGAGGCAGGAGCAGTGAGAGGGAAGAGCGGGGTCTGCCAGGTGAAGTGTACGCTACCATTTGTATTCTTATTCATAAGGAACGTGTGCCATCTCTATTAGTTTCCTTGGGCAAAAATTGCCACAAGCTGAGTGGTTTACAACAAGAGAAACCTATTCTTTCACAATTTGGTGAAGAAGTGAAGAGAAGTCGCTCAGTTGTGCCTGACTCTTTGTGACCCCATGAACTGTAGTCCACCAGGCTCCTCGGTCCAATTTGGAAGTGGGAAATAAAAAATGAAGATATCATCATTTTATTTGTTCCTATTAGAAAGTCTGGGGAATAATCTGATCCATGCCTCTCTCCTAACTTCTGCTGGTTGCTGGCCATAATCCACATTCTTTGGCTTGCATCAATAGATACATTATTCCAACCTCTGCTTTGGTCTTCACATAGATTTTTGCTCTGGGTCAATGTCAGGGTCCAAATTTCCCTCTTCTTATATGGATGTCAGTCATTGGATTCAAGCTCCACCCTAATCCGGTATAACCTCATCTCACCTTGAGTACTTCCTCAAAGACCCTATTATCCTATTTCCAAATAAAGTCATTTTCCCAGTTAAGGGAGTTAGGACTTGAATTTATCTTTTTAGGAGATGCAGTTCAACCCACGACACCATCTTTGACCTCAACCACATGAGCGGGTTAACCAAGTGTGTCCGTTTGCCTGCAGGGAAGCAGGCATTGTGAGGGCTTGCTCTGTGCCGGGCGCCATGCCAACAGCCTATCTGTAGACTTGGGGCACTCCGTGGGGTGATTCCTGTTGCCCAGGTTTGTCATGGAAAGCCCTGTCTCAACTGAGAGATACCCACACCATACAATTGACAGGAAATGGGCCAATCCTGTCAAAGGTTTTATTTTACTTAAAAAAATAATTTATCTATTTTACTTTTGGCTGTGCTGAGTCTTTGTAGCGGGGCCTGGGCTTTCTCTAGTTGCAGAGAGTGGGGACTGCTCTCTAGTTGCAGTGCTTGGGCTTCTTACAGAGCACTGACTCTGGGGCCCGCAAGTGTCAGTAATTGTTGCATGAGGGACACTTGTGGGAGATTCCTAAACCAGGGGTTGAACCTGTGTCCCCTGCATATACAGACAGACTCTCATTAACTGTACCACAGGGAAGTCCTTTATTTTCCTTTCTAAATTTTTACTTTCTTTTATTTTTTTTTTTTTAGCCACGCCATGAGACTTGTGGTATCTTAGATCCCCAACCAGAGATGAAACCCTGGCCTTTGGCAGTGAGGGAGCAGAGTCCTAACCATTGAAATCACAAGTGAAGTGAAGTGAAAGTCACTCAGTTGTGTCCAACTCTTTGCAACCCCATGGACCAGAATATTGGAGTGGGTAGCCTTTCCCTTCTCCAGGGGATCTTCCCAACCCAGGGATCAAACCCAGGTCTCCCTCAGTGTGGGCAAATTCTTTCCCAGCTGAGCCACAGGGCAGCCCAAGAACACTAGAGTGGGAAGCCTATCCCTTCTTGAGGGGATCTTCCTGGCCAAGGAATTGAACTGGGGTCTCCTGCATTGCAGGCGGATTCTTTACCAACTGAGCTATCAGGTAAGCCCGAAACCAGCAGGGAATTTTTTTTTTTTCTCAATTTTAAATCAAAATTAGGGAAACCACCAGGCAATTCCCTAGTTTTCACCAAATTTAAAAAAATTATATTTTATTAATTTTTTGAATGAATGTTTTGTAAGTGACTTTAGTAATCCCACCAACATTTGATCGTCCACTACAAATAGAGTGATCGTGACTCCTAGTGCTCAAGACAGTTCTGGTTTACTTGTTTTTCCAACCCTCCCATCAGGTTAGCCCCACGCCCACCGCCAGTGTTTCCGGGTTAAATAACAGATTTTAAGGTCGCGCTCATCATCAGAGGGCTGTGGTGATGGAGGCACCAGGCGGAAGTGGGGGTGGAGGGTGGGGAGGTGCCTGCCCTTGAGGGACTCACAGGAAGTGAGGCAAATGAGGGAAGTGAAGAGGCATTCCTGCCGCAGTAGGATCCGTGCTCGGCCTCGGATGGGGCAGGAGGCCAGGATAATGCACAGGGGTTTCAATGGAAAGCGCCTGTTAATTCACTGGAAATCGGTCAGATGGACAACCAGCTCACCTCAGACTGGCAGAGGAATAACTTCTGACGGATCTCGGATGGCTGCTTGGGTGAAAGCTCTCTGTTACTCCTTACGGGATTCTCTCTCTGTCTCTGTCTGTCTCTCTGTCTCAAGCATCTGGCCAAAGGCAAGGTATCCTATCGAGTCCATCCTCACTATGACCTCTGCCCACACCTTGTGGCCATCCTTTTCTGAAGGAGGGGGCAGAGGGCGGTCATTTTTTGTAATCACCAGGTTTCAGAGATGGTCTAAAAAAAAAAAAAAATAACCCTCAGTCCTTCCCTTTCAACTCAGGGCAGACAGAAGAGTGAGTCCAAGCGCTCGGTGATCCTGCCTTCACTTTGTAGCCCTTGGAGCCTGATCTCCACCCTGCAGGTAGTTACTCAGGAGGATGACAGTATTTCCATGGAAAAGGGTCTCCTTTATTTCTCAGGCATCTAACCTGCTGACTAGGACCCATCCTCTTGTAAGAATGACAGTGAAAGTGAAGTCGCTCAGTCGTGTCCAACTCTTTGCGACCCCATGGACTATAGCCTACCAGGCTTCTCCTTCCATGGGATTTTCCAGGCAAGAGTATCAGAGTGGGTTGCTATTTCCTTCTCCTGGGGATCTTCCCAACCCAGGGATCGAACCCAGGTCTCCTGCACTGCAGGCAGAGGCTTTACCCTCCGAGCCACCAGGGAAGCCCCTTGTAAGAAGGAGGTTTTTTTTAAAAATTTTGTTAAAGGACACTACCAAGAGTGCAGACCCATGATTTTAAAGCTGTTTCATGGTCCTGCCTCACGCCACACATTCCAGCAACTTCTTCAGATGATAACTCAGAAAGGGAG
Organism: Dama dama; assembly: GCF_033118175.1. NCBI lineage: Eukaryota > Metazoa > Chordata > Mammalia > Artiodactyla > Cervidae > Dama > Dama dama. Next base: position 58,890,195 of record NC_083708.1, read on the forward strand.
ATTATTTTTCTCCAGGGGCCTGGGCTGTTTTGAAAGACGAGTGATGTAAATGATGGGGTTGTAGAGAGAGAACCAAAGACTGAGGACTGACCTCGACAGCAGCCTGGGAGGAGCCATACAAGTCCAGTGTCTCCTTTAGATGATGCAGACACAGCTTTTACTTATGTATTCATTTTCCTCAAAGCAACTTGGTGTGATGAGTTGGTACCTGACCTAGTGTTAGTCACTCAGTCGTGTCCGACTCTTTGTGATCCCATGAACGCCTGCCAAGATCCTCTGTCCATGGGATCCTCCTTAATCCCTTGGGAATCTCCTTAATCTGTCCATGGGATTCTCCTTAATTCCATAGGAATCTCCGTAATCTGTCCATGGTGGTGGTGGTTTAGTCACTGAGTCATGTCCGACTCTTATGACCGCATGGACTGTAGCCCGCCCGGCCACTCTGTCCATGGGATTCTCCAGGCAAGAATACTGGAGTGGGTTGCCATTTCCTTCTGCAGGGGATCTTCCTGACCCAGGAATCAAACCTGGGCATCCTGCACTGCAGGCAAATTCTTTACCAACTGAGCTATGAGAGAGGCCCCCTAACTAATCCCATGGACAGAGGACCTTTGTGGGCTATAGTCCGTGGAGTTGCAAAGAGCTGGACACCACTGAGTGACTAACAGTTTCCCTTTCCTCTTATATGCGAGGGGAAACTGAAGCATCTAACTTGTTCATGGAGCCTGGGCTGCTGTGAGATGCAGGCTGGCTTGCTCTAGCTGCGGACTGGAGCACCCCAGTGTGTGGTCCATCGAATGCTCCTCCTCTCCTGTCTGCTGGGGCCGACTTGCTGCCTGGTCAGGGCTGAGTCCCAGCCGCGCCAGCAGGTGTGAAGACCTGCCTCTCCCCAGGGCCTGCCCCCGCAGAGAGCCACCCGCTACAACCCTGGAGCATATACCGACACTTGTTCTCCTGCTTTGACTTCAATCCCAGCAGTATAGCCAACGTCAGGCTGCAGAAACTTCAGAGACGGGGACTTGGGGGAAACTTTCAGATTTTAGAGAGATCACGGTCAGAGTCATCTTTCCAGCAAGACTCCTCACAGCAAAACAAACGGAGAACAAGTATGTTAAACCAAGTGCTGTTCTCAGCCACGCTTTCTCCACGAAGGTGCTGCGTCTGGCTGCTCAGTCCCCAGAATGTTCCTGCTGACAGACGGCCTGCTTTGCAACAGGGGTGGTGCTCTGGCCTAGCCTACAGGAAAGAGTGTTAGACTGTGAAGAGGACAGATTCCATCCTTTCATCTATTGATGAGTCGATCTCTCCATCCATCAGTCCATTCATCCACCCATCCACCCAGTTATTCATTCATTCATTGTTGAAACTATTAAGCATCTCCCATGCACCAAGGAAGGCTATGGCCTGGCTCCCAATCATGGCTGCTGGGTGGACAAAGCTCAGCTCCTTCATCTCCGAGAACAGGCAGGAAAAGCCCTGACAGGCAAATTAAATAAAGAGTCTTGTTTAGGCTTCAGAGACAAAGCAGAGCAGATCCCTGACCCTGCTTCTAACCTGCCTGGACACTGCCCTCACTGTGAGTGCCCTGACTGCCTGCAAGACTTGCAGCCCAGAGATAAGACAGGAGATATATCCTGAAATTGTTGAGCCCCTGGAGGGGGTCTGGCCAACCAAGCCCCAGGTTTAACAATATTCCTAGTTTCCATGACAAAACAAACAGCATTAACCAGAGATGCAATTTGCTCACAGGTTGATGATGATATCAGTTTGTGGGATTATAAGTGGGAACCCAGAACTGCAATTTTTGAAGTCTCACCCATGGAGCGGATGCACTGCCTGGGACCTTTTCCCAGTTTGGACTCCAGATGTGCTGCGTCACGAGACTTCCCAGTGCTGTTTGGGTCTGGATGTTGGTCAAAAACCCAATTTGGTGATGTATCCTCTGCTGTTTCTATTTCTCTTTTCTTTTAATGTTAGGATATTCAAAGTACTGTAGGTAATTCTCTAATTAATATTGGTATTATTTATTTGTATATAATGAGTGGCTTATTTTGTTAACAAATCCTTTGAACCTGAGATGAAAGTGAAAACTTTGGGTAAAACAAGTGCATGAAGCCTGGTTGAGAAGCATCCACACAAAGGAGCGGCTTCTTGGGAATCACATTGTCCAGGAAGGACCACACTCTTCACCAATATTCAGTTACAGCCCAGTATTGCGTAGCTAAATGTACTTTATTATTCTATGCTCCGTATGGTGGTGGTGGTTTAGTCTGTAAGTCATGTCTAACTCTTGCGACCCCATGGACTGTAGCCTGCCAGGCTGCTCTGTCCATGGGATTCTCCAGGCAAGGATACTGGAGGGGGTTGCCATTTCCTTCTCCAGGGGATCTTCTCGGCCCAGGGATAGAACCCTGGTCTCCTGTGTTGCAGGCAGATTCTTTACCAACTGAGCTATGAAGGGAGGGAGCTGATAACCCTGGAGTCAATGACTTATCCAGAGGAAGGGGAGGTCGAGGGAGCAGAGCCCCCAGGCTAGGGGCCCACTTGCCTTAGAGTCTGGGGTGGCCACGGGGCTGGTTTGGAGTGAAGTGGAGATGACTGGGCATCACCTCTGCGTCGTGGCCATATGACATTCGGCATCTGTTCCTCCACCGTCCCTTCTCCTCGTGGACTGGAATGCGATGTGGCTGATGCAGCTTCCATCTTGCATCTGCGATTTACACAGGGATGGCAGAGACACAGCATGGGAGAGCCTAGGTCCCTGAATGAACGGAAACCCCACAGGCCCCGCCCTAGTTCATGCCTTCGGCACCTCTAAACCAGAGGTGGAAGAGTCCTGTAGCATCTCTCTCTTCCTCGATGCAATGGTAGCAGGGTGGCCTTCTAAGAGCAAGCTCGTTCACCCCTTCCAAAGCCTCTACGGGGTTTCCTGTTTGTGTGCGTAGTCGACTAACCGTGTCTGATTCTTTGCAACCCCACCAGCCAGCTCACCAGGGTGCTCTGTCCATGGGGATTCTCCAGGCAAGAATACTGGTGTGGGTTGCCATGCCCTCCTCCAGGGGATCTTCCCAACCCAAGGATGGAACCCAGGTCTCCCACACTGTAGGCAGATTCTTTACCAACTGAGCCACTAGGAATCCCCTGCCTGACACTAAAAGCTCCCCACTCTGACTGGTCCCTCTAGACATTTCCAACATGATCTCCCTGGCTCCCTTCAATTTGCCCTACCCTCTAGTCAGGCTCAAGTACCACCCATCTATCCATTCATTTGTTGGTTCATTCCTTTGACACTGGAAAAGCCTCATCTTCTCAAATTACCCAATAGCCCCTAAGAGGTCCCCTGTTTCCACTTCTAACCTCAGCAACCAGAGAAATCCTGTTTAAAACTTACCGGACTATGTCAGTCCTCTGCTCAAAACCATCCAACGTCGGGTTGCCAGATTTAACCAATAAAAATACAGGATAACCAATTAAATTCCAGTTTTAAATAAACTATAAATACTTAAACATATAACTCATGTAATATTTGGGATATCCTTACACTAGAAAAACATCACTGTCCATCTGAAATTCAAGTTTACTATGTGCCCTACATTTTACCTTGTAGTCCTAAACCAATGATTTCCCCGTTCACTCAAAGTTAAAGACCAAGTCCTTGTATGATCTGATGCCCGTGTCTCTCTGATCTCATCATTCATCACTCTCTGGCTGCCTCCTCTTTCCGGCTCACTGTCTTCTTGGGCTCCTTGAACACTGAGCACCTTCCTACCTCAGGGCCTTTGCACCTGTTGCTCCCTCTGCTTGGAATGCTCTCCCCTCCCAGAGGGTCAGGATATCTCCCTGCCTCATGTCTAGGGGTGGTGGTGGCCGTGGTGGTGGTTTAGTCACTAAGTCGCATCTGCCTCTTTGTGACCCCGTGGACTGTAGCCCTCCAGGCTCCTCTGTCCATGGGATTTCCCAGGCAGGAATACTGGAGAGGGTTGCCATTTCCTTCTCTACTGGCTTCCAGTAGCTCTGCTCACATGCCATCTTTTCAGGGAGGCCTCTCGATGATTCTGTCTAAGTTGCTACTCACGACATGCTGTCATGCCTTCTCCTTGTTTCGCACATTATTTTTTCTCTAGGGCATTTATCATTTCCTGACAGACTGTCTGTTTATTTGTTTATTTGCCCATTGTCAGTCTTCCTCCTAATCAGGATCTAAGTTCCATCAGAGCAGGTATTTGGTCTGTTCTGCTCAGGACAGCAATCTCGGTGCCTGGAATTAGGCCTACAAGAGTCAGTAAGCAGTGAAACACTGATGAATGGACCAAAAGAAAAAATCAATAGACAAATAATTATATGACACAACTTTGCAGAGTGGTAAGTGCTACAGAGAAAAATGAAGTAGGACAAGAGAAGAGGGTGATGTACGGGGCTATCTTATGTGGGGTGGTCTGCTCTGAGAATGGATCTGAATGAAGTCTTAAAAAAATTGTTTGATTGATGTTATCAACTATAGTCACCATGTTTGATTTTTTAAAAAAATATGGACCATTTTAAAAGTCTTTATTGAATTTGAATTTGTTACAATATTGCTTCTGCTTTATGTTGTGATTTTTTTGGCCATGAGGCATGTGGCATCTTAGCTCCCTGACCAGGGATCGAACCTGCAGCTCCTGCATTGAATGGCAAAGTCTTAACCTCTGGACCGCCAGGGAAAATCTCCCGTCACCGTATTTAATTAGACCCTAAGTGAAAGTGAAAGTGTTAGTCATACAGTCGTGTCCGACTCTTTGTGACCCCATGGACTATGTAGCCCACCAGGCTCCTCTGTCCATGGAATTCTCCAGGCAAGAATAGTGGAGTGGATTGCCATTTCCTTCTCCAGGGGATCTTCCAAATTGAGGGATCAAACCTGTGTCTCCTGCATTGGCAAGCATATTCTTTACCATCTGAGCCACTGAGGAAGCCCATTCAATTAGACCCTACATGAATGAAATTTTGGTGACATCCCCTTCCACATTCAACATTTCTTTTGTTCTTTCCTGTACCTGAAATCACCTCCTTGGGTAGAAGTCCCACCTCAAGTGCATAGAGAGCTTGGTTGTTGGACCTTGTCCTGCATAGACATAAATAAAACACGACGGTCCCCTCCATTCTGGTCTATGTAATCAGCAAAGAGAACAATGAGTAAAATTTTTAAAACTTTATTTTGTACTGGGGTATAGCCAATTAACAAACAGTGTTGTGGTAGTTTCAGGTGGCCAGTGAAGAGACTCAGTCATACAGACACACGCATCCACTCTTCCCCACCACTGCATTCTCCCCAGACTCCCCTCCCATCCAGGCTGCCACGTAGCATTGAGTAGAGTTCCACGTGCTATCCAGTAGGTCCTCGTTGGTTATCCATTCTAAATGAAGCAGTGTGTACATGCCCATCCCGAACTCCCTAACTATCCCTTTCCCCAGTCCTTCCCGCAGCAGCCATAAGCTCTGAGTAAATTGGTGGGAGTGGTGATGAGGTTTATTTTTCAGACCTGAACTTGGCAGTAGCTGCTGATTGAATCCCACTGACAATTGCTGACAACTGCTTAACATGCCAGCCTTCCTCCAGGTGCCACATCTCTTCTTCCTGACAACACGCGATTCAGTCTGGAATTTCTCTGAGGCTTCACTTTGCACTGGGGGCCACAGAAAAGAGCTTAGACCAGGAAGTGAAAATAAAAGTCATGTTCGGTGAGAGTCACGCTCTGGGAGTCGAAGGATTTCTTATCTTATACATTTAAAACCAACGAACTCTCTACTCGAAATAAGGACCATCTGGATGATTCTGTTTTGAAGCTTAAAAAAAAGTTAAGCTTTAATCTTCTTAGTGTCTTCAAATATCAGGTCTTCTTTTTCAAACTCTACTGGGGGATAAAATTCTTTATCTGCATCTGTGTTGCTCTCTGAGAGGCTCTGTCCCTGGAATCACACACAGACAGTTCACTGACTTACCTCAGACTTGCTTTAGGGACTTCAGAGAAACACGATGTTAAACTCCTTTTCAGGCCCTGAGACCTTCATAAAACCCCAGGATTAGTGACTTGATTGGGAGGGGGATTCTATCTCACAGTAAACTCACTTTTGCCTTCTCAGTCTCCTCAGGATTTGTCAGATGCATTTTGCATATTTCAACGATGAAAGAGTGGTGTGAAAAACTTTCCCAGAGCTTCAAATATTGCAGAAACTGAACAGCTTTGCTCTGAATGAGAAAACCCAATGATACAAATTTTCATTGCATTTCATTTTCTCTTTGGCTGTTCTCGGAGTTTATATTGGCCATTTAATTTTACTGTTACGGTTTTATAAGGATATTATCTCTCTGTACAATAGTGTTGATTTTTCAAATTGTAAATTGTATGAAAGCTTTTGAGTCTAAATTCTAAAAGCTAAGTATTATCATTATTTTGTTTTGCTTGTGAGTTTTGAAAGTCATGCTTTTTCAGATTTGTATCTAAAGTCTTATAAGTAAATCAGAAATGCTGGAATTTTCCTCCATCTCACTATATAACTCTTGGTAAGTTACTTTTCTAATGATTTATGAAATCATTTTAAGCAATGAATATTTCTGTTTTTGTTTGGAGTACTATTCAAATTCATTTAAGGACATATGTGACCAGTGACCAGACATTGGGCAATGCTCACAATCTGATGGAATAAATTTACTTCTTTTCACATTTATGTTCTCAAAGCTTAGTTGGCCACAATTTCTTCCTGATCAGAGATATGAATATATCATGAGAAGAGATGATGAGGTCAAATTCATAAACTATAATGAAACACTTCTGAAAAATCAGGTAACTTTCATGTATTAAATGCCAGTATTGGAGACAGATATAAGAGTAATTATTATTTATTAAGTTTTTAATTCATTATAGGTACAATATCAAATGCTACACATGGATTGTTTCATTTACTCTCCACAACAGCCCTCTAAGTTGGATTCCATGATCACCCCTATTATGCAGATGAGGAAACAGAGACTTAGAAAGTGAGTGTCATATAACAGACAAGAAGTGGAATTAAAATGTGAACTCCAGAGCCTCAGAGTTCAGCCAAGGTGCCATCATGTCAATCAGCTTTGGAACTAGTAGTATAAGCGACAACACAATTCGCAGTTTAAAAATATATTTTTTTTTTCTTGGAAAGAACTGTGGTCATGCTTCTGCCTCTGGGTAGAATAATACACTCTATGTTTCTCTAGGACTTAAGCTTAGATAGCCTTTACCAACTTCAGTGCTCAGCTAGTCTAGTGAATAGTCAGCACTGTACACCATCCTGTCACAACATAACTGACATTTGCAATTCAAATAATGCTTAATGATAATGCAAAAAAAAAAAAAAAAAAATCCATAGAAGTGGCAGAGCCCTCAAGTAGTGGCAGTTCTCCAAGGCACTGATTCATGAAGAGCTGAGATGTCCAATGTCAAAATTCAGGAATGCTCCACCAGAGCTAACTTTTCAAGAGAGAACTAACACAAAGAAAATATACACAAGACAGAATCTGTGAACAATAAGAGCATGTGAAGAACTAGATGAGTTTGGAGAATAAGGGTGTAGTAGTTGAGGGCTTTGTAAGGCATCCTGGTAACTCCTATAATGTCCAGCAGAATTCTTTTCAGACTGTAGGTACTCAGTAAACACTCTATCCAGTGGTCATGTATGGATGTGACAGCTGGACCATAAAGAAAGCTGAGCGCTGAAGAACTGATGCTTCTGAACTGTGGTGTTGGAGAAGACTCTTGAGAGTCCCTTGGACTGCAAGGAGATCCAACCAGTCCATCAGTCCTGAGTATTCACTGGAAGGACTGAAGCTGCAGCTGAAGCTCCAATACTTTGGCCACCTGATGTGAAGACCTGACTCACTAGAAAAGACCCTGGTGCTGGGTAAGATTGAAGTCAGGAGGAGAAGGGGACGACAGAGGATGAGATGGTTGGATGGCATCACGACTCGACTGACATGAGTTTGAGCAAGCTCTGGGAGTTGGTGATGGACAGGGAGGCCTGGCGTGCTGCGGTCCATGGAGTTGCGAAGAGTCGGACACAAGGACTGAACTGCTGAGTGCGTGGGAGAAAGCCTTCTGATCTCACGGGAGGCGCAGCGTCCCAGCCAGCAGATACACGCTTGTCACAACATTCAGTGCGGTCGCTTAGTTGCTCAGTCGTCACGGTATTAACAACTTTAAAGGACACGTACAACTTGTTAGGAAGAAAAGAAAAAAAGCTTCTAAATAAGTTAAAATAAGGATAATTTTGTTGATCCTCAGCTCCAGAGAAATGAAGGGCTTGAGGGAAAAATGACCTCTTCGAATAAAGAAAAATAGAGTTATCACCATATTTATAAAGCCTTGTCAAGGAGACGTGACTCTCTTAAAGTAGGAGAAAATGATTTCAAGAGTGGAGATGCCCGTGTGGGTTATCAGTGAAGTTTCACAGTTGGCAAGATCATTACCAGGGATTTTATGGATCTTAAGTGGATGAAAGACACTAATAAGAGATAAGCAGACCAGAACTTCCCCAAAGGGCGAGATTAATGCTATAAGATAAAATCAATAGGCAAATTAGATATGTCATTCTCAAACGTCCTACTGTAAAACCAAGGTGTCCCACTAATAAAATGATAGCAATATTTTCCCAACATGAAGAAAAACAAGTTGAAGAACATAGTTTCCTCAGTTTAACATTCCCTTCCCCTCCTTCATCAAATTCTTCGTGAAAACTTCTATTCTTGCTGTACAGAGAATTGGTATGAATTAAATGTGACTGGAAAATCTTCGGAAAGCATTCATTATTAATTGAACGGTTTGATTCTTTTTTAAAAAAATTCTAGGATGAGGTCTAGCCTATAGATTTAAAAAAATTATTTATTTTAATTGGAGGCTCATTACTTTACAATACTGTGGTGTTTTTTGCCGTACGTCAAGGTGACTCAGCCACGGTGCACATGTACACCCCCGTCCTGAGCGCCCCCCCCCCCCCCCCCATGCCTCTGGGCTGGCCAGGAGCACTGGCGTTGAGGTGCCCCACTTCGTGCACGGAACTGGTACTGGCCATCTGTTTCACATACGGTAATAGACATGTTTCAGTGCTATTCTCTGAAAGCATCCCACCCTCCCCTTCTCTCGCATAGTTCAAAAGTCTGTTCTTTACGTCTGTGTCTCTTTTGCTGTCTTGCATACAGGGTCGTTGTTACCAGCTTTCTAAATTCCGTACATATGCATTAATACACTGTATTGGTGTTTCTCTTTCTGACTTACTTCACTCTGTATAATAGGCTCATTTCATCCACCTCATTAAAACTGACTCAAAGTGCATTCTTTTCTATAGCTGAGTAATATTCCATTGTGTATATGTTCCACCACTTCCTTTTTTTAAGGTTAATTTTTACTGAAGCACAAGTGGCTGTAATGTAGCGTCTATTTCCGCCGCAGCCGAGTGACTCAGTTACGTGTGCACACACGTCCCCTCGTTTTAGATTTCCTGCCCATCGAGGAAACGGATGTTATATGTGCACACGCGTCCGTTCTGTTTTAGGTCTCCCGCCCATCCAGGTCGCCACGGGGCCTGGGCAGCGCTCCCTGGGCCGTGCGGCAGGTCCTCAGCTATTAAGTTTATGTTACATAAACTATACCTTATTTATTTTATACGTAGACGTGTGTGCCCGTCAGTCCCGATCTCCCAGGTCATCCCACCCAACTGTCCCCCCTCGGTATTCATAGTTCTGTCCTCTACATCTGTGTCTCTATTTCTGCTTTGCAAGCAAGTTCATCTGTACCGTTTTTCTAGATTCCACATGTGAGCAGCATTATGCAACATTTGTTTTCTCCTTTCTGACTTGCTTCACTTCATATGACGGTCTCTGGTCTATCCATGCCTCTGCAAATGGCATTATTTTCTTCCTTTTTAAACGGAGTAGCAGTCCATTGTGTATTTGTACCTCATCCTCTTTCTTTATCTGCCCCTCTATTAGATATTTAGGTAGGTTCCACGTCCTAGCTACTGTAAATAGTGCTACAATGAACTTTGGGGTGCACATATCTTTTTGAATTATAGCTTTCTCTGGGTATGTGCCTAGGAGTGGGATTGTTGGGTCATATGGTAGTTCTAATTTTTGGTTTTGTGAGGAACCTCCATACTGTTCTCCACAGTGACCATAAGAATGATTTGATTTTTGAACATATAAGTGTAGAGGGTGAGAGGCCCCTTGGAGAACGAAGGTACCTCAGCCAGCACCTGCCAACTGCTGGACATGTGAGTGAGGTCATCCTAGATTAACTGGTTATCAGTCAACCTCCTCGTTGACCGCAGACACGTGAACAAGCCCAGCTGAGGTCTTTTTCACTGGCTCAGACTAGAAGAATTGCCCTGGCTTCACAGAGAATTGTGAGAAACAGTATATAGTTGTTCGCAGCCGTGAAACTTGGGGGTGATTTGCTGTGCTCCAAAAGTGAACAGATACACCATTGCACCTCCAAACTTAGCAGGTAATAGGGGCTCAATAAATATTTGTTAAAATATTTATGATGCTATGATGAATATAAGACTATCATAACTACTTACAGAAGGTCTGCCATCTGATTGAGTTTGTACACCACTGAATTTAATTACATGCTCTGAAAACTACCAGGTGTTAAGATAAAATTTCAAAAAAGGTATAATCATCAGAGGCAATTAGGGAAAGTGAAGTGGTAGAAACTCAAACGGCTACATGTCTTATTTCTGCCAGGTGTTATCTTAGTTAATGAGAGTGAAAGTAATAAGATTAGGTTAGACAAAAAAAGTCTATTTCCACTCATTTTTTTAAAATGAAGAGTTTGACATATCTTTACATTCTATGTATGTAATATAAAAAGAGAAAACAAACTAAAATGGTGAAATTACAGGGCAATATAGGGAATATTACATAAACTTAATGAGGTGGATTCCTTAGTATGGAAGCTGGGCTGATCCCTAGTTTAAACAATAGCAACAACAATGAAAAAAATCAGAATTGAGCAGGTAGCTGATGACAAGAAATACTCTTGAAACTAAAACAGATGAAAAGCTATTTTTTGTTCGATTTTTTAAAAATTCGTCTTTAATTGGAAGATTATTGCTTTCCACTGTTGTGTTGGTTTTTGCCGTACAACAGTGTAAATCAGCTCTAAGTGTACATACATTCCCCTCCGTCTTGAACTTCTGTCTCACCTGCTCCCCTCATCCCAGCATCTAGGTCATCGCAGGGCCCTGAGCTGGGCTCCCCGCGGTACAGAGCAGCTTCCCGTAGCTGTCTGTTTCCCACAGGGTAGCACACATATGTCAACGCTTCTCTCTCACTAGGTCCTATCCAGTCCCTTCCCCCTGCCGTGTCCACAAGTCCATTCTCCACGTGCAGACAGAAAGTTAGAATGCAATCTCAAGGGCGCACGTATCGTGGTGTGGATTAAGTGCACAGCCCGCTCTGACCACTCTTGCTTTGTCCTGGCAGAGGTCAGTGGCCCAGGAAGGGTAAACAGTCCCCTGGGAACGCAACATTACATGTAATAATTGTGTCCTTTCCCTCATACTATGCTAGAACTTGCTGTAAATATGAGAGATAACCAGGACAACTAGGGTTTGTTCTTACATTCCTCTTTTAACACGTTTAAATAGAGAAGTTCACTGCGAAGATAAAATTAAAAACACCTTCCACCGGCATCTTTGCTACCCCCACCCTCCACAGTGATCTCCAGGGAATCCAGTAGACTACCTTTTGGGCTCATAAAACTCTCTCTGGACCATGAGTAATCATTGTAGTGCTGGAGATGATAACCCCAAAACGAAACAGCCTGTTCTTTAAGTTGTTGCTAATTAAAAACTAGCAAACAAGCAATGAACAGTGGGTTTCCCGCATCGGTGAGGATACGTCCCAGACCCTCGGATCCTGACCTCGCACTCTGCTGTACTGACCAGCTGTCTCCCTCATCAGCGACCCTGGCAGAGCTGGAAGAGCCTTGGTCTGAACCACAGGGCTAGGAGTTGTCTCCGTGACTGACCTTTGCTTTTAGTCCACGGTGACAAATATTTTGCTTTCCTTACTTGTGTGAAACACATACGAGTGAGCTGCACTTCCCATTTTAGATGCCCAGTGTCATGCACCAACAAACGTCGAGGTCGGATCTGTTTCAGCTCTGACCTGCTCTTCCTCTGACTCCAGGAGCAGAGAGCATCTTGTGTGGTCTCCGGTGTAAGCCCGGCAGAGACGCCTACCACCTGGGCACCTCAGTTTTTGCTTCCGGGAACAGACGTGTAAACTGACTGTGGAGTTTAACCCAGAAGAGGGTCTCTTAAAGGAGGCCTGAAGGACTTGATTATCCTGAATAGAGGGAAAGGGAATCATGTAAGTCCAGAGAACAGAATGGCTGCCTTGGGTAGCAGAGATGAATCTACGTGACGGTGATAAAGGAGATGCAGGCTGGGCAGGGAGCTCAGTGTTGAGAGATGAAGATGCAGAGCAGATAGGCAGGCACCAGGCCACTGGTCTTATGCATCCTCCTCAAAGGGGCATGAATTTATATTTTTCTGAAAAGTTAGGTGTCACTTTGGAAGGATTTTGAGCACAGGAGCAGTGTGATTTCAGAAAGAGCCCTTTGGCTGTGGTGTGAAGAACAACTTGAGGGTGCGTAAGGGTGAAGAGGGGTGGGAGGGAAGGGGAGAGTCAGACAAAAGTGGAAGGAGGGAGAACATTACAAACAAACACAAATGATCTTTGTTTCTAGACCTGAAGTTGAAGAAAAGACGCTGGATTCAAGAGATATGAAGGATGTGGCGTGTCTGGGACTTGGTGTGTGATAAGAGGTGACCGTGAAAGATAAGAAGGGTCATGTTTGAGTTGTGAGATTCTACTGTGTACAGCAGGATCTTTGGTTCACTGAAATCTCAAATATCAAGGTAGTAGCAGGAATTCTGGGAGAAAGGTGAGTTTTCTTCTGGTTATAGCATATTTGAAGTGCCTGAGGGCGGTCCGGGCAGTAGGGAGTTGTACAGATGGGTCTGATGCTCTGAGAACAAACTTAGGGGTAGCGACTTTAGAACTCGAAGGAGGCAAAAGATATCAAACGGGGCGAACATGTGAGAAAAGGATATAAGATTAATTTATCACACCGACAAAAACATCTTCCTATACGCTAGTGATGAAAGGCTGGAAAATGCAACGAGAATGTAGGTACTGTTAAAATAGCAGCAGGACATGAAGCCATTGGCTGTTGATATAATTCAGGACAAAGGAATTTATTTGAAGACTCTGTGAAACTCTAATGGGGACAATAAACATAGACTTGAGTAAGCAGGGAGTTATTCCATATTATTTATTTAAAATCATAAAAGTAGTGAAAATGACAAAGCTCCTGAGGTTCATACATGGATTTAGTGCAATGCCTATTAAAATCACAGCAAGATACTTTCTGGAAATTTACAAAATGATGGTAACATCCTTTTTGAAATAATCAGTGCATGAGAATGCATCTATGGATTAATATATAGAAAGAATTTATATAGCACTTTAAATTTAGAAGATGCTTTCACATCATTTTGTCATTTAATTCTTACAACAACTATAATGAGGTATGTTTATTCCATTTTGGGGTGACCACACCTGGGGTAGTCCCATGCTATGGTCCAAATGCCCCTTCATCACTTAATATTTTTCCTAGATGTCTTGATTTTTAAAGAGAGTATTATTGTTAATCGCTGATTAAAATAATTTAGGGTAGGTTGGTACCATCTCCATGGAGAAACTTCTCACCTCTGTCATGGTCTTATCTAGTAATGGAGAAGGACCATATAAAGAAAAGAATTCTCACCCCTAACATGTGCTAAATCTGAAAGATGAACATGATAACACTTTTCCCTTTTCCTAACCCATGCTCATTGCAAAGTTACTAACACCTCCCTTTTAAGTGCCTCATGCTGGATGAGAACATACTCACCAGTAAGACAAAGTGCACCGTTCCATTAGGAGCGATTTCTCTCCAGTTTGATGGAAGAGGTGTTCAGAGTTGCTCATGGCTCTGACCAGTAACTTGGTGTACCAACTGGCTGCTCATGTGAGCCAGTTACGTGAAACCATCAGGCTCCCAGTTGGAGAGGTCAGCGGGGAACTTGGAAAATCATAGGCTATGTATAACAAGAGAAATATGTTCAAGACACGGGTGCAGAGCCATCCTTCCGTAGGGCTTGTGGAGTATTCTGAATATCTCTTTAACAGTAGCTTGCTATTTAGTATGTGGAATAAAAATGCATCAGTTATTTTATTTATTTACATTTTTTATTGTGGAGAGGTATGTGTAACATAAATTTACCATTTTAATCATATTTAAGTGTATAGTTCAGCATTCCTGAGTATATTCACATTATCCTGTGATCACCGCTGCCATCCATCTCCAGAACGTTTTCCCTGACCCTCTGCACCCAGTTAAACGTTAACTCTCCATCCTTTTCCCCTCAGCCCTTGGCAACCACGATTCTACTTTTTGCCTCTGTGAATTTGACTATTCTAGATACCTCACATAAGTGAAACCATACAACATTTGTCCTTTTGTGATTGACTTATTTCACTTATTTCACTGGGATTCCCTGATGACTCAGTAGTAAAGAACCCACCTGCCAATGGAGGAAATGCTAGAGACTCAGGTTTGATCCTTGGGTCAGGAAACGCCCTGGAGGAGGGCATGGCAGCCCACTCCAGTATCCTTGCCTGGGAGTCCCATGGACAGAGGAGCCTGGCGGGCTATAGTCCATGGGGTTGCAGAGCTGGACATAACTGAGTGACGAATACACTATTTTACTTATCATAATGTTACGTTTACTCTGTCATGCTGTCAGAATTTCCTTCCTTTTTAAGGCTTAATAATATTCCATTTGCATGGATATGTCACTTTATTCTTCCTTGAGGTTTCTGATTTATTTTGCAATGAACTGTTGTTAGCAATGAGTTTAGAAGTTCACGTTTTATGAAATACTAAATATTGAACTTTATTTCTCAAAAAGTTGGTGATAATGTATAAGTTGCACAAATATATGCTGAATTTTATAATTTGCTACAGGAGACTGTAACAATGTCACCACCACATGAAAACCAGGAGATATAAGTCTACTGAAGAAGCATTAGCATTTATTTCAAAAGTTAGTTATTATCTTAAGAAGTCTGTCCCCCAAATAATGATTTAATATGTACAGTTGCAAAAAGTGCATTATATATCATTTTGTGAACCATGACTTTTCACTTAGATCAAACTACTATTCTAATTTCATTTATTTATCATTTTAAGTTTTTGCATATTTTTAAAAAAATGCTGAGTGGCAGACTTTTTTCCCTACAGAGATGATTATATCACTACATTCCACCCAACATGCTCTGTTAAAATTGTAATGTAGACACTCCTCCATCAATGATAGGGTTTTATGTTTCCTCCCATTGATCCTCCTCTTTCTCACCACTTAGCCATCATATTATGAGTAGGTGTAGATCCAAGTCCAAGTCACACGATGAGGCCACAAGTAGGGGTTCCAGCCGACAGCCCTGTGAATCCTTCACCTGGGAGTCAGCGTCATCACCTGGGAGTCAGCATCATGTGAACGAAAGCCTTCAGACGATTGCTGTCTTCACCTTCCAGATACCTTTCCTGACACCGACAAGCCACCCTACCGAGTCCTGTCCAAATCGAAGCTCTGTAAGCAAGGTAAATGTTGCCGCTGTTTTAGGCTCTAAATTCTGGAGAAATTTGTTGCTGAGTCAAGGGAATCGGAAGGAGATGCGAATGTATTGGTCCCATTATAGAAAAAAAAAAAAAACAACTTCACAGTTAAGTCATGTCTGTTTCAGTGTCATCAGATGCTTCAAATAAAAATGAGGAGTCCTGAATTTATTTATATTTTGGTAAGTTCTAAACAGAGTCCAGCTTTCAGTATATCTGCTTTGCAGGTAAATGGACTCATCTCTTGGTTCTGAGTTCTAAGACTTGAATCTTTGCCTTGATCATCCAGTGCCAGCTTTGACAGGTCCTCTAGAAGTGGACCCTTCTTATATTGTCAGTGCCTTCGTTATGATACTGTAGGCAGTTACCATTTACCAAACACCTTAATGTCTCCCACAGTATCCTACTTATTTTAGTCCTATGGCAGCCCTGCAATAATAACACGGATTATTAACCCTACTTTATAGATAAGAAAATAAGGCTCAGATAGGCTAAGAGCTTGCTCCAGATCACATTGAAGTGAAATGTTAGTCGCTCAGTTGTGTCTGACTCTTTCCAACCACATGGGCTGTAGCCCGCCAGGCTCCTCTGTCCAGATCACATTAGCAGGAGGGAAATATGCTTCTCTAATGCCCAAACCTTAGTCCTTTCCACAGTCACACGGGACTAGGGCTTCAGCCCAGCACTTGGCTAGGTTCAGCGGACCTGACTGTCGATGTCCTCCTGCTCCTGTTTCTGGGCGTCGCTGGATCTCCACGCAGGCCTGTCCATCTGTCACCCCTCTGGCCACCTCTTGCTGGACCTTGTGAATATCACCTACTTGTCTGGGTTCTGCAGGCTCTCAGTGCGTAGCTTGGCTTCATCCCCATTTCAGCTAAACCTCCTCCAGCTGAATGTTTCATAGATTTGAAGCAGTACCAGGACTAGAAGCTATGACTTTGAAAGAGAATGAACTTGGACCTACTCACCCTCCATGGAAAGCGATACAGACAGGGTGAAAAGTTAAATGAGCAGCTACAACAGTCACATACCACAAATCATTGCAAAAATCAGAAAAGATGGGGATAAAAAACTTTTCTCTGTTAAAGAGATGAAAATATCATGGAAAACAATAGTTGTGTTTAGTTGCTAAGTAGTGTCCAACTCTTTGCAACCCCATGAACTGCAGCAGGCCAGGCTTCCCTGTCCATCACCAACTCCCAGAGCTTGCTCAAACTCATGTCCATCAAGTTGGTGATGCCATCAAACCATCTTATCCTCTGTCGTCCCCTTCTCCTCCTGCCTTCAATCTTTCCCAGCAGCAGTGTCTTTTCCAACCAGTTGGCTCTTCGCATCAAGTGTCCAAAGTATTGGAGCTTCAGCTTTAGTATTAGTCCTTCCAATGAACACCCAGGACTGATCTCCTTTAGGATGGACTGGCTGGATCTCCTTGGAGTCCAAGGGACTCTCAAGAGTCTTCTCCAACACCACAGTTCAAAAGCATCAATTCTTCAGTGCTCAGCCTTCTTTATGGCCCAACTCACATCTGGCTGGATCCAAATATAAAAACAGCTAAACAATGACAGCAAAGAATATAGAATGGGAGCAATAGGTTTGCTTTCTCACTAGAAATGATGGCAGTTAGAAGGTAGTGGGATGGCATAATCAAGGTGCTCAAAGAATCTGTCAACTAAGAATTCCATGTCAGGAAAAATTATCCTTCAAGAATAGGGTGAAAGAAATACATCCTCAGGTGAACAACAAAAAAATGAAAGCATATGTTGCTAGAATCCCCTCCCTAAAAAGATATTGAAGAAGTCAGAAAGTCAGAAGGGGTTGAAATGAAATTTTACAAGACAGTAGGTTGAATCCAAAGGAAGAAATGAAAAGCAGCAAAAATGTGAAATATGTGGGTAAATATGAGACCATAACAGGGTTTTTTTTTCTCTTTTTATATCTTAATTTTAAAAAATGACTGCTTAAAGCTATAATTATAATGTTATATTGTTGGGTATATAATATATATACAATACATCATATATAAGGGTGTATCACATAGAATATATGATTACTTATGATATGAGGACATGTATCTCATATATGGTTACATATGATGTATTATATGTGACTATATGTGAGTATTACATGTGATTACTATATGATAACCACCATGTCACATGCATACTCAGTCATGTCTGACTGTGGGACTATAACCTGCCAGGTTCCTCTGTCCTTGGGATTTTCCTGGCAAGAATACTGGAGTGGGTTGCCATTTTCCCGGGGACTCTGTGATACCGATGATGATATGTAGTATGTATAACAATGATACCACAAAGGGGGAAGAAGTGGAGGTACATTGGAGCAGAGTTGCCTTCTTTTTCTTAAATCCAAAATTAAGTCAGTATCAATCTGTAGTCAACTTTGACAAAATAAATATTCACATTATAATCCTAAGAGCAATCTCTAATAAACAACCATAAAAATACAGCTAAAAAACCCCAGAGGAATTAAAATAGAACACTAAATCATATTTAACACGAGAGAAAGCAGTGAAAGTGGAACAGAGAAATGAAAAAAGACGCAAAATTAGGAAAAAGAAACAAATTGCTTATCAATGATTATATGAAATGTGAGTTGACTAAACACTCATATCTGCAAAGAGCTACGAAGCTGAAGAGCAACAACTGTGCTGACATGTCACAACTTGCTCAGCCTTCCTCCTGTTGCTGAGAATCAGGCTGTTCATAAATAACACTCTAAATGCTTTTATACATTATTTTAATTTTTGTTAGGTTTTGCTTGTGGTGAATTTCATAAAATGGAGCTCAACTGCATTGATGGTTCATAACTTCTTTTGATAAATTGCTCTCCCCAAATATGTCAGAGTATCTGTTTCTGAATAGATTCATCAACAATGCTTAATAATTGTTTAAACAGATGAGTAATGGTAACCTGGCAAGAGAGTTCCAGAAAAACATATATTTCTGCTTTATTGACTATGCCAGAGCCTGTGACTGTGTGGATCACAATAAACTGGAAAATTCTGAGAGAGATGGGAATACCAGGCCACCTGACCTGCCTCTTGAGAAACCTGTATGCAGATCAAGAAGCAACAGTTAGAACTGGACATGGAACAACAGACTGGTTCCAAATAGGAAAAGGAGTACATCAAGGCTGTATATTGTCACCGTGCTTATTTAACTTATATGCAGAGTACATCATGAGAAATACTGGGCTGGATGAAGCAAAAACTGGAATCAAGATTGTCAGGAGAAATATCAATAACCTCAGATATGCAGATGGCACCACCCTTATGGCAGAAAGTGAAGAGGAACTAAAAAGCCTCTTGATGAAAGTGAAAGAGGAGAGTGAAAAAGCTGGCTTAAAACTCAACATGCAAAAAACAAAGATCATGGCATCCTGTCCCATCACTTTATAGCAAATAGATGGGGAAACAATAGAAACAGTGAGAGACTTTATTTTTTGGGGGCTCCAAAATCACTGCAGATGGTGACTGCAGCCATGAAATTAAAAGATGCTTGCTTCTTGGAAGAAAAGCTATGACCAACCTAGATAGCATATTAAAAAGCAGAGAAATTACTTTGCCAGCAAAGGTCCATCTAGTCAAATCAATGGTTTTTCCAGTAGTCATGTATGGATGTGAGAGTTGGACTATAAAGAAAGCTGAGCGCCAAAGAATTGAAGCTTTTGAACTGTGGTGTTGGAGAAGACTCTTGAGAGCCCCCTGGACAGCAAGGAGATCCAACCAGTCCATCCTAAAGGAACTCAGTCCTGAATATTCATTGGAAGGACTGATGCTGAAGCTGAAACTCCAATACTTTGGGCACCTGATGAGAAAAACTGACTCACTGGAAAAGATCCTGATGTTGGGAAAGATTGAAGGCGGGAGGAGAAGGGGACAACAGAGGATGAGATGGTTGGATGGCACCACCAACTCGATAGACATGAGTTTGAGCAAACTCTGGGAGTTGGTGATGCACAGCGAGGCCTGGTGTGCTGCAGTCGATGTGGTCACAGAGAGTTGGACAGGATTGAGAGGCTGAGCTGAATGGTAACCTGAAGTAATTTAAATTGGCATTAGTTTCCTTATTACTGAGGCAAGCATTTCTGTCTTTGTTAATTTACTGCTTGTATTTTCTTATGTGTAAATTGGTGGGATTTATCATTTATTGAGTGGGATGTGGCTATTCATTTGTTATTTTTTCAATTCTTTTGTATCAGGAAGTGGCCAGATTTTAATACTTTTTAATTCCTCCCCCTCTATTAGTCACATCAGTTCCTTAAATTAGCTTAATGATAATAATTCTTTGAGAGAGGGGAACATTAAGAAAAGATTCTGAAGAAAAGTGGCATATAGAATGGGGAGTTATCCCCGTAGCTTTCAGAAGTTTATCTTAGTTCTTCTCATTCTGAGAAGAACTTTACAGATGAAGTACCCACAGATTCCTGTCTGCTCTAAAGGCTCTGGGGTGAAACAGAGCAAAGAGGTGCTGACAGAATATCGGGTCTTAGGTGGAAGGCTTAGCTGAGCTGGAAATAATTGATTAGCCAGGGAAGTTTTGGTGCCAAAACATTAAAAATAACACAATGATAATGCTTCCTAGCAGCAGATCTGCTCTTCCACATGAATCCAGAAATAGATGAAAACTCAGGTCAAATGAGGATCTCTGAGTTTGTTCAAGAAAAGCAGTGGAGAGAGAGATTTCTCTTGTGCCTAAGAGCTAAGTTTCCTTTTCTCCCTACAGATTTTAAGCATCCTCCTGCATTTACAGGCTTCTCAGGTGGCACTGTGGCAAAGAATCTACCCGTCAATGCAGGTGAATGCAAAAGACTCGGGTTCCATCCCTGGGCTGGGAAGATCCCCTGGAGTAAGAAATGGCAATCCACTCCAGTATTCTTAGCCGGAGAATCCCCATGGACAGAGGAGTCTGGCGGGCTACGGTCTATGGGGTCGCAAAGAGCTGGACACGACTGAGCAAATAAGCACAGCTTGGCTCAGCATGATACCAGGAGCCACAAGATTTCAGCTCTGACCCTCACCTGAGAACGAGCTTCCTCTCACTCACCGTCTCTCCACTACCCTCGCTATAGATATTTCAGGGATGAGACTGACCAAAATGTAGATTTTGATGATGAAAATTGGATAACTCTCGGATGCCATTTTTCTTGAGTCCTCCTATGACAGCTCGCTAAAAATCACAGGGAAATTGACATGGACAGTGACCGAACGCTACTCGGCGCATGGCGTTTGGCTAATCAGTACAAAGATAAAGTACGGCTACCTGTCCTTGAGTAGCTCCTTCTCAGGTTTAATGGCTTTCAGTTAGAGAAACGCTGTGTATCTTTCGGCAGGGAGTTGAGGAGATGCAGTAGTCCCTTTCTCCCCTGCCAAAGGGTTGCATTATCAATACTTCAGATACAGATGTGAAGATCAGACAGCTGGAAATGAAAATGACGACAGCAATGGAACGCATGGCTAAGGTGTGCAACCAAGTCGGTTTGCCCATGCGCTCCGCCGGCACACGTCCTTTGCAGCCTGGCCCTCTCGACTGCCCTCCCATGGGGGAATGCGGAACTGCAGCCGCTCACAAAGCCAGGAGGTCCTAGGGCCAGGGAGCAGGGGGGAAGAACCCAGAGCTTTGATGCTTACGGTAACCTTGGGCCAAACAAGAAACATTACCATCCAGGTCACTCTACAGCCGACGACCAGCCAGAGACTCATCTCCCACTGTGAGACAGTGAGAGAGACGGGGAGAGCCGGGAGCGTCCCGCCAGGGGGGGTCCCCACTGTGCTGACACAGGGCTGGGGCTGCTGGCTTGCTATCCGCGTGGAAGGGCCTGCTCACTTGCCCTTCTTTTTTGGTCTTTTACTTCTTGGTCCGTTTCCACCTTCTCTCCTTCTGTCGGCAGTAAGTACGCACCAGGGGCAATTCAGAAAAGTCGGTTCAGTCTAGGCTGGCGGGAGAGACTCGGCCATGTCGGGGGGTGGGGGCATCGTGCCTTTTCTCAGCATTATGTGCAGAACCGCCTGGAATCTTGCGTTGTGGTTCAGCTGCTCCAATTAGAGGGGAATCCTGTGCTCGAGATCAGAGCTGAGTCTCGGGTGATGGGGAGGTTACGGGCAGCGCTCCCACAAAGACGTGTCTGAGGATGCTCAGAGTGACTTTATAATGATGAATCAAGGATCCAGTCTAGTCTGGTTTTAGCACCAGAAGACCTGGGCCTCCCGTGAGGAATTGGTTTGTTTCTCTCTCATGGAGCAGGTGGATTCTCTCACTATCTCATAACGTTGGAGTCCCTGGACAGTGTTGGAGGGGAGGGAACGGATGGCTAACAGTTCCTGTTCCTTGTTTGGGTAAAGCTTACCTTGGGAAGGGCTGTGAGCATGAGGACCCGCGTTCTTTGCACGCCTCGCGGCCGCAGACCTCTTGGCAGAGCGCTCCGACTGCAGTTCCAAACTCTCCCACAGGAGGGCAGTCCTGAGCGCTGGGCTAAAGGGGAGGGTTGCGCCCAAGGAGAGCATCCGTAAGCCGATTTGATTGCACCACTCAGACGTACATTCTACGCTGTTGTCGTTTTCATTTCTGTCGGTCTGATGTCCACGTCTATACCTTAGGTAATTTTATACTTGGGTAGGAAAGAAAGAGACCATCGGGTCTCCTCTCCAGGCCTTTCCTCAGCAAGCGCAGAGGCAGCCAGTCTGCAGGCTTTTAAGACACGCATGTTTGCATCTCCTTGGCTTCCTCCTCTTCTCCACTCCTATGACTTACCTTTTCCCTCCTCACGTGGCTCTTGTGTGTGTTACCTTGTACTTTTGTGTCCTTGTAAGATGCCTTCTGTTCTTCCTGGAGCCAGGCAGGTTATAAATACATGAATAAATATAGCAAGCACCTGGCTTCCCAAGCCTCTGGCTCCGTAGCACGCTTCACTGCTTCTCGGCCTTTTGGCTCAATCCGAGCGCAAGCTAATGGGCTCCGTTCCTGGGCTGGGCTGGTGCCCCAGGCCTGCCACTCAGGACTTCTCTCAATTCTTGGTTTCTTCTTGCTTGAACACTTCGGTTGGGATTCTTCGTCCCTTACTGTCTGACCATAGTCTCCTGGGTCCTGCTTCTCTGCTTCTACCTCCTCCTCACCCTGTGTCTGAACGTGGCTTTCTAAGGTCCCATGGCCTCTGAGTCCCTCTGGCTGTAATGAACATCTCCTCTCTAGATATAGTCTCTAGACTGACTCACATGGTACTTCAGAGCTCTGGGGGCTTCCTTGGTGGCTCAGATGGTAAAGAATCCGCCTGCAATGCAGGGGACCACAGTTTCAATCCCTGGGTTGGGAAGTTCTCCTGGAGAAGGGAATGGCTACCCACTCCAGTGTTCTTGCCTGGGAAATCCTATGGACAGAGGGGCCTGGAGGGCTACAGCCGGTAGTGAGGCAGAGTGAGCACGACTTAGCTCTAACATTCAGAGCCCTGGAGAGGCAATATGGTGTGGTATGGTGGGTTTGGAGTCATTTGGATTTGGGTTGGTCAGTTATCCATCTATCCACCCTTCCATCCAATACTGCAGCACACACACACTTTCTCCTCCTGCCTCACCCGCTAGTCAATGGATGCCACGTGCCAGTTATGCTTTGGAGTTCTGGTTGGTAATGAGCCAGGGATGCAATCTTTGCTTTATGAAAGTTGTGTTCAAGTCCTGTTAGTTTGAATTCAAGCTCTAACACTTGTTGACTGTGAGAAATTAGGTGATTATTTCATTCCTCTGAGTCAATGGTCTCAGATTCTCAATCTGTAAGCTATGGGTAGTAATTCTTACAGTATCAGGTCACTGAAAAGATTAAATGACAGAATAAATGGAAAGCAGGTGGCCCAGTAAGCAGGCCACCACACAGCAGCTGCTACTACCAGATGTCTGGTCACACACAGAGGTGGGCCCTCTTGTCCTTCTCCCTGGGGTGCCTCTTCACTACCTGTTGTATCTATCAAACTACCTGCATTTGCTCTTATTTTCTAGAAATTTCCTGCAATTTCTCATTTTCTGGTGACTCCCCATTTCTGTTTTGTTCCCTGTTATGGATTTCTTTAAAAAAAAAAAAAAAAAAACTTTTTTATTTCAAAAACAGAACTAAAGTTTATAGCAAGCAGTTGTAATATGACTTGCAAATCGGATGAACTGTACCAAACCCATGCAGATGAGACTAGCTAAGCTCAAACTGTCTGAACACCAATAACCTTTCACTGGAAACCCCTTCGGACTCTTGATTTCCTAAGAGCTACTGCCTAATTTCCAAATTCTAACCACCCCAGCCCCCTGCCCCGACTATACTTTCTAATTTCTACTTTGAGTCTTTCGCTAACAAAACGGTAAGTAACTTTCTTAAAGCATCATTGACATATTTATATTTGGTGATGTGGGGGTCTCCTGGGAGGGCTGGCAGGCAAATACATGCGTCCAGCATGCAATCATGACCCAGAAATCCCCGCCAACATCTTTTAACTTTCCAAGTGGCCCACCAAACAAACGCAAAACTCAGAGGCAGGCAGAGTGACTTCCTCGGCCTTCGAGCTCCCAGTTGAACAATTTCTCCCGTGGGAAATGTTCCGGGGGGCGGGGCTTTGGAGCAGCAGGAGGAGGAGCGCCCACCTAGTCCCGCCCCTTTTCACTTTTCCCCGCCCCCTCTCTCTTGTTGCCCCTCCCACCACGCCTTGTGCTGGAAGCTGACCGAAAGCAGTCTCATGTGATGCTGAACATTTCAGAGAATGGCCTGGACTAAGGAGTTTTCAGGGAGTGACTGTGGTTTCGGATTTAATGAGAAACATGAAGGCGGATCAACTTGGGCGGTCTCTCGTCTTTCACCTGGGTTCCACCTGTGGTCACAGACGAGCTTCTGCGGGATTCAGAAATGGTGCTGGTTGTCCGATCTCTGTGGAGGCCTGTGAGCTATTGCTCCGGTGACTGTCAACGTGACCTGAATGCTAGAGCCAACACGGAGCGGCTGGTGGGTGGTGGCGCACGCGGGCAGACCATCTCTGAACAACTTAAAGAGGATGAATTTCATCCACGCACCCATCGTCCTCCAACCGCGAACATGATGCTAGGAAGAAAACTCCTGACCTTTCTATGAGAACTGTGCTGCTGAGAGTAATTGACTCACTGACAAATGAGACGAAGTTACCTTCTCCTGATAATCATTGCTGCAGGAGCCCACTGGTTGTAAATTGAAAGTCAAGCCCTCAGACGGGAAACCAGAGCGGTTTGTATCAAACTGTAAATGTGGCCTTAAGCAGGGTGCATATCCAGCTGAGAGATGCTGGTAGGGCTGTACCAGTCGTTAAATAGTCAGTGCTTCTGTGCTGGCTTGGAAAACAGCCACTGCCCCGAGTCTTGACTGCCGCCCGCCCTTCCCGTCCCCTCCCAGACCTGTGCGCCCAGCAGCAAAGGTTACCCTGGCGCCGCAGGGTCCACAGCCCTGCCCGGGGTCTAGCGTGATTCGCCAGGACCCATCCTACCTGTTATGGACCATTTGGAATAGCGCGTCTGGTCTCCACACTTTTGATTCACTTGGAGAGAGCCAGGAGAATTGCAGACTTATCCAGTAGAGCCCTGGCTAGAGGTCAGACTTAGGACACACCCCGCCTGCACTTCGCTGGCTGACCCCCGAAGAATGGAACTTTGAAAAGGCAAGATGTTCCCAAAGGGAGGAAGTCAAGGAGGGCTCAGTGCCCCAGAAGGGAGGGGCAGTGTTTTGCTTTAGGGGGAACTGTTAAAAAGGGGGTCCCAGATGGCCGTTAGGAAGGGATGGAGTGGCGACTGAGCCCCTGTGGTAGCTGAAGACAAGGCGGCCACAGAGAGAAGTAACGGTTTTCACAGAGTAGCCAGACCTACTCCGCGGCAGAAGGGGCTGGAGCGCGCCTGTCTGACGGTGGCCGCCCCGTCATCGTTTCTCAGCGTCACTGCAGCCCGTGGTCCCCTCACCGCTCCTCAAAGGCGCCGGTCCGCCCGCCTCGGGGGCTTCGCTGCCTGGGGTCTCAGCTCCCTCCTTCTTCGCTGCATTCCTTCTCTTCTTAGCATTTATCACCCCCCAAGCACCATACGCTTTGCTCTTTTGTTTTGTTTTCGGCTCTATCCCCTTACTGTAATGTCAGCTCCAGAGTGGCAGAGGCTTTCCGCTCTGTTTTGTCCTGCTGCGTCCCTGGCACCTGGGAGAGCCGACCGGAGGTGCTCAGCGAACGTTTGATGATGAATCAAGGAAGGAAGAACGGCTCTGTACCCACTGCGTGCTGGGCACCGCCTTCCGCCCAGTGTTGTTCCCCTGGAGCCCCTGCCCCCATCAGTCCCGTGGAACTGCCGCGGGGCTCGCTTCTTCCTGTCTGTATTTGAGATGCTAATTAACATAAACTTAAATAGCCACTCGTGGCTGGAATCCGTTGTACTGGACAGAGGAGCTCTAGTCTAAGAGGCAAAACCAACGGCGTCTCGTGCTCCAGTGAGGCAGATAGGAGCGATGCCGCCAGCGGCCCTTGACGGTGCACACACCTCTGGTAGCTTCTGGGCTCCTGGCAGAAGTCAATTCTAATACCTCTTTTTATTTTGTCTCGGCCTGAGTAGGGCCAGTCTAGGATGAGCTGATTGCATGCATGTATGCTCAGCTCTGTCTGACTCTGCGATCGCGTGGACTATAGCCCGCCAGACTCCTCTGTCCATGGAAGTTTTTCAGGCAAGAATACTGGAGTGGGTTGCCATTTCCTCCTCCAGGGGATCTTCCCGACCTGGGGATCGAACCTGTGTCTCTTGCATCTCCTGTATTGGCAGGCGGGTTCTTTACCACTGAGCCACTTCTTAGATGGAATGAGCTGAGTGGGGTATAAAACTTAAGGGGGCATCCCCAACTCATGAAAATAGTGATGCAATGTTTTAAAGATAAAAATTAATGCAAAAATCCATGATAAAAAAGAATCAACATTGTAAATAAAGACAGGATCAGCATTGCTGATTTTTATTTTTGTCCCAAGCCGCCTTTTGATTTGCCTTGCCCAGCCAGTGCTTCTGCAGTAGTTCATACCAATGGCCATAGTTTGTTAACCTCTTCCTGCCACCTTTCCTCTTTGATAACCATAAGTTTGTTTCCTAGGTCTCTTTCTATTTCTGTTTTATGAATAAGTTCATTTACATGTTTTTTTTAAGATTCCACATATAAGGGATAGCATATAATATTTGTCTTTATCTGGCTTATTTCACTTAGTATGGTAATCTCTAGGTCCATTCACGTTGCTGCAATTTGCATTATTTCATTCTTTTTTATGGCCAAGTAATAGTCCATTGTATACAAGGACCATATCCTCTTAAGTCAATTGTCTATTGATGGGCACTTGGGTTGCTTCCATGTCTCGCCTATTGTAAATAGCGCTGCTAGGGACACTGGAGTGCATGTATCTTTTTTCTCCAGATATATCCCCAGATATATCCTCTTAGATATTTTTTAAATGTTGTTGTTGTTCAGTTGCTAAGTGGTCTCCATCTCCTTGTGACCTCAAGGACTGCAGCGTGCCAGGCTTCCTTGTTCATCACCAACTCCCAGAACTTGCTCAAACTCATGTCTATCAAGTCGGTGATGTCATCCAACCATCTCATCCTCTGTCGTCCCCTTCTCCTCCCGCCCTCAATCTTTACGAGCATCAGGGTCTTTCCCAATGAGTTGGCCCTTTGCATCAGGTGGCCAAAGTATTGGAGCTTTAGCTTCAGCATCAGTCCTTCCAATGAATATTCAGAACTGATTTCCTTTAAGACTGACTAGTTTGATCTTCTTGCTGTCTGAGGGACTCTCAAGAGTCTTCTCCAGCCCTACAGTTATAAAGCATCAATTGTTTGGTGCTCAGCGTTCTTTATGGTCCAACTCTCACATCTGTACATGATACTGGAAAAACCATAGCTTTGATTATATGGACTTTTGTTGGCAAAGTGATGTCTCCTGCTTCCTAGACAGGGCTTAATTTTATATGATCTCTAGATTTTTCTTTTTATTACTTGAGATTATTTCTTTCCATCTGAACTGAAAATGATAGTAATCTTATGAAATCTATGACTTAAAAAAAAATTGCCTGTGGGCCACTTGATATTTTGACCTGAGGAAAAAGGGCACAAATCAAGACAAGCTGCCCCTCCAAATTCTATTTCTCTAATACTATTTTGAGAAACTTCATTTGAGGCCACCCCCAAATGTTTTACTTCTTTACTTACCAGCCTTATTTTGAACCCAGTGAAATGAATCATTAGCTTTAGTCACCCTGGGAACCAAATTCCATTTGGATTCTTATAATTAAAGATAAATTACCCAAGATGGTGTATAAAATTTGTATTATCTATAAGGACTCAGTTTAAATGTAATTTTATTTATAAAATCAACTGCATTTTAAATACAACGGAAAACACAGAATTATGTCTTAAATTTCTCTCACTGTATAGCAGGAGTTAGCAAATGTTATCTGTAAGAGACCAATTAGAACATATTTTTTGGTCTCGTGGACCCTGTAATCTTCATAACAGCTCTTCAACCCTGCTCTTACGGTACAAAGGCAGTCTTAGGCTATACATAAATGAATGGGTAGAATTGTGTTCCAATAAAACTTTATTTACAAAACAAAGAGTGGGCCAGACTTGACCTGTGTTTCATAGTTTTCCAGTCCCTCTTTTATGATAATATTGTTCATTGGAACTCTCACTGGCCTTCAGTGAATAAAATAGGAGAACAGGTACAAATCTGTGAAGTTAGAGAATGGATCTGGAGGTATAGCAGCACTCAGAGAATAGGTGTCTGTGGGAGAAAGTCCACATTTTACCTCTGAGAGGTGGTTGTGAAGATGGAGCTGAAATCTAAGAGCAGGAAGGCACACGGCTGGAGCCAGTTTCCCCATCAGATTTCCTTGTTGCTTTGAGAATCGGGCTGCTAATTATAGAGCTAGGGGACTATTTTCAACTGTACCTTTTCCCAGCAGTAATGGATGAGGCATAGCACAAAAAAGTGCATTTTGTCCAGTCAACATTTCCCAAGGGAAGCTCTTCGAAGAAATGGACCCTGGAGAATTGGAGTGTGACTGTTTCTTCTCATTAGAGATTCCCATGGGCCTGGGAATAACCTGCTGTTTACAGTCACCATGAAGCTTTTCACTACCCGGAGGGATCCTTTGGGTTTTCTCCTCTCTTCTTTCAGCAGAAGCAGAAAGAAAAGGTTCTCTTAGCCTCCAGTGTGAAGATGGTCTTCTGATCCGACACGAGAGAGAGGCTGGAACCAAGGCGGGGCCAGTGCCCAGCTGCTGTGATTCTCAGGAGCATCAGGGGCGTAAAAGGTCTGACTTCCTCACTTTTACATCTTAAGGCCTTTGGGCAGCTCCAGGCAGATAGAGTGTGCTCAAGATCATTGGCAGAATGAATGAAAGAGGTGGTTCTCAAGATATAAAGGAAAGTGTTAATAGGAACATCAATTTTCTTCTTATGTTCTACAGCACAGAGTAAGAAGGAAGGGCTGAAGATCAATGGTCATATAGGAATTTGTCCTCAAAGAATTTGGGGGTCTGGATCACATCCTTCTTCTAACACACAGCCTTCCCTCCCCATGTGATCTCTCAGGAGTTACGTTTGAAACGTTTTAGCACTGGTTACCTATCTTGTGCACTTGTGTACTAAGCAAGTGTTCAATTTACCCTTTTAAAAATTTTTTTTGAGCCAGGTTCTAGGGGTGCAAAGCTGAGTAAAACAGTTTCCACTTCAAGGAACTCATGATGTGACTTAACCATGTTATGTCTGTTAAGATTACAGAGTCCATGGTTTTCCATTGGCTGGGTCCTTGCCAGGAAAGAAGAGGAATCTTCCCTTCTCTGTTGGGCTCAGCTCTCATCACAGGATGTGAGAACTCCCCACTCTGGTCTCCCCACTCTGTTTAACTGAGGTTTCTGCAGCTAAGCGCAACACAGCATACTAATGTTTACATGCGTCTGTGTCTTTCTTCCTTGAGTAGATCATAAGCCCCTTGATGACAGGACTCCATCTTTCCGTTGTTTTGAATCTGCCCAGTGACTAAGTAATACTTGACGTATATATTAACAGTTACCAGGCCACTTTCTGGGTAGAGCTCCAACCCAAGTGGAACAGTTATGAACTGCCACTCACGCTGGAGAAAGCTGCAGTCAGACGGCTGCCATGCATGTTCCAAGTGTGAGTTCCCTGCTCAGCTTCGAGCCATCCTCTAGCTCAAAGCAACCTACACTCTCCTCTCCTCTCTGTTCCTTCCCTTGAAAGGCAGGGATCCATGAACTCTGACACCTTGTCGTTTTTATAGCGCTCTGAAATTCTTGCATGAAAGGATTTAGGCTAAATATGAGCACATTGATACGGAAGTGCTATAAGCTTTTATCTCAGGGCCTCCGTGGTTTAGAGTTTCAACGGGAACATAAAATCAGCTCAGGGATGGGGCACTCTCAGCTTCCAGCACAGCGAAGGCTAAGACAAGGCTGACCTTTGGTGCCCTTCCTCAGGACCACGGACTGGAACTTTTCTTTCCAGATGGGTCTATGTCCTTAATTAGGTCCATGGCAATCTCCCTGTCCATTTCTTCCTTAGGAGAATCTTTCAGCAATAAAAGCAAAGCCGATCAGGTTTCTAAGAGAGGGCGCTGCAGACCACTGATGGGGTCGGTCAGAAGGACCACCGCAGGCACACACGCCTCCCTCCCGGCTCCCTCGCTGACCCGGATGTACCCCTTCCCGGGCAGCATCCACAAAGCATTTCCGGAGGACTATCAGGAGCTGTCACTGCTTCCGTGTGAAGCAGAGTGTCTCAAGCTTTTATCCTGGCCCAGAACCTTCTGACCTCTTTCTCCTAACGCAAACTTGATCTCGGCCAACTGTTGCATGCAAATTACCACATGGATTTACTATAACTTTAGTCAAAATCCAAACAGGAATTAAAATTTTTGTGGTGGGGGGAGGAATGGATGTATGGATTTTAAAATCTTTTATCATTGGATAAACATGGGGAAATGATCGAAGATATTTTAAAAAGGAAGACCAATGAGATGAACTTGACTTAACACATACTATATAAATTTTATAGTGATTGAAATAAAAACAGATTGGTACCATTATATAGTTATGGACAAATAGGTCATTGAAATAAAGCAGAGCATATATAAACAGATCCAAGTGTGTGTTAAGGAACGTGATATATAATAAAGGAAGCATCTCATTTCAGTGGGAAAATAATGGACTAGTCTATAAGTGATCATGGGACTAACATATATTTGAATAAAAGAATTTTATATTCACCCAGACATTTACCATTTAGAACTAAAGAGGCTCTTGATGAAAGTGAGAGAAGAGAGTGGAAAAGTTGGCTTTAAACTCAACATTCAAAAGATTAAGATCATGGCATCTGTTTCCATCACTTCATGGGAAATAGACAGGGAAACAATGGAAACAGTAACAGACTTTATTTTCTTGGGCTCCACACTCCCTGCAGTTGGTGACTACAGCCATGAAATTAAAAGACGTTTGCTCCTTGGAAGAAAAGCTATGATCAACCTAGATAACATATTAAAAAGCAGAGACATTACTTTGCTGACAAAGGTCTGTCTAGTCAAAGCTGTGGTTTTACCAGTAGTCATGTATGGATGTGAGTTGGACTATAAAGAAAGCCAAGTGCCGAAGAATTGATGCTTTTGAACTGTGGTGTTGGAGAAGACTCTTGAGAGTCCCTTGGACTGCAAGGAGGTCAAGCCAGTCAATCCTAAAGGAAGTCAACCCTTAATACTCACTGGAAGGACTGATGTTGAAGCTGAAGCTCCGATACTTTGGCCACCTGATACAAAGAGCTGACTCATTGGAAAAGACCCTGATGCTGTGAAAGATTGAGGGCAGGAGGAGAAGGGGGTGACAGAGGATGAGGTGGTTGGATGGCATCATCAACTCAATGAATATGAGTTTGAGCAAACTCCAGGAGATAGTGAAGGACAGGGAAGCCTGGCAGGCTACAATCCACAGGATCATAAAGAGTCAGACATAACTTAGAGACTAAACAACAACAGCAACAGGTTTATAATTTTCAACAAATTTTGAAATTTGAATGGACATGAATTTGAGCAAGCTCTGGCAGTTGGTGATGGACATGGAAGCCTGGCATGCTGCAGTCCATGCAGTCACAAAGAGTTGGACATGACTGGGTGACTGAACTGAACTGATTTACCATTTATGACATTCTTCATTCCTTTGGGTAGATCCAAATTTCCATCTAGTATCATTTTTCTTCATCTAGAGGAGCTTCCTTTAACATTTTTTTTGTTAAAGATAAGTTGCTGGTGAGTTCTCTTACCATTTTTCTTGCCTGACAAAGACTTTGTTCCATCTTTGTTTTTGAAAAGAAGGACAGTAATTCCTGACAGATGGGAACCAGACTAAGTGAAACTTAACCACTGCTCCGGCTTACAGCCTTGAGTTTTCAGGCCACGGCACAGGAGGGTGACCCAGGTAGAACTGGAACTCTAGAGACGTGAGGAGGCCCCCCGAGTCTTCAGCACAGTACTCATCGGCATCTGAGTAAACGATGCAAGACCTGGGAAGAGCGCCAGAAGGATAAGTGAGAACGGCGGCCAGCATGCACACAGCGCCTCTACCTACAGACCAGATTGGAAAACTTGTCATTCAGAGGAGAGGGCACTCGGAAGGGTCCTGCCTCATCTATGGGAATTTATTAACTCTTGATTAAATGCTTCTCTGGGCCCACTTGAAGTGAAAATGTTAGTCCCTCAGTCGTGTCTGACTCTTTGCAACCCCATAGTCTGTAGCCCACCAGGCTCCTCTGTCCATGGGATTCTCCAAGCAAGAATACTGGTGTGGGTTGCCATTTCCTTCTCCAGGGGATCTTCCCAACCCAGGGATCGAACTCAGGTCTCCTGCATTGCAGGCAGATTCTTTACCATCTGAGTCATCAGCCCCTGGACCCACTTAACAAGTCTTAAAAGCAAGAGCCAAAAGGATTCATTTGCCATGGTTTCACTTAGATATGAGATCCAAAAAAGTCAAACTCAAAAACAGAGGTGAAAAGTGGTTGAGGGGTCAGAATAGGGAGATACTGGTAAAAAGATACGAACTTCAGTTACATAGTTCATGAGTTCTGGGAATCTAATGTATAGCATGGTCACTATAGTTGTTAATACTGTATTGTATAACTGAAATTTGCTAAAGGCATAGAACTTAAATATTCTCACCAAATAAGTGTGTGAGGTGATAGATGCATTAATTAATTTGATGAGAACACTTTCAAAGGTGTGTGTGTGTTTGTGTATATATATATATATGTTTATATATATAGCAAGTCATCACTATGTGTACAAATTTTTATTGATCTATTATGCCTCAATAAAGCTAAGAGGAAAAAGGATCGTTTTTCCAAGGAACATAACTGCATTCCATAGCAAAGTTGCTCAAGAATATTTATAGGAATATCCAGCACCTAACAAGGTAAAGTGTATAGTCTTTGAAACAAAAAGATTACTAGGCATGCAAAGATGCAGGAAAATACAACCAATAATGAAGAGAAAAAAAAATCAATCAAGAACAACTAACTGAGAATTGATACAGGTGTTAAAATTAGCACAGGAGACATTGAAATAATTATTATAAGTAATACAGATGTTCAAAACATTAAATGGGCCCTAGAAGATATAAAAGTGACCCAAGTTAAACTTCTAGAGATTAAAAGTACAATGTTTGATATGAAAGATATTCTGGATGGAATTAATGTTATATTAAATATTGCAGAAGAAAAAATTAGTGAACTTGAAGACATAATAATAGCAACTACCCCACACGAAACACTTAGAGAAAGGAGGATTTTAAAACACTAAAAGAATATTAGTGAGCCACGGGACAACATCAAATGGCCTAAAACATGTGTAATTAGGGTCCAGAAGGAAGGAAACAGAAAAATAATTTCAAGAAGTTAATAATGATTGAAAATTTTCAGTATCTGTTGAAAACTATAAACCTGTTGTTGTTTAATCTCTAAGTTACATCTGACTCTTTATGACCTCATGAACTGTAGCCTCCAGGCTTCCCTGTCCTTCAATATCTCCGGGAGTTTGCTCAAACTCAAGTTCACTGAGTCTATGATGCCATCTAGTCATCTCATCCCCTGTCACCCTCTTCTCCTCCTGTCCTCAATCTTTCACAGCATCGGAGTCTTTTCCAATGGGTCGGCTCTTTGTGTCAGGTGGCCAAAGTATTGGAGCTTCAGTTTCAGCATCAGTCCTTCCAATGAATATTCAGGATTGTTTGACTGGCTTGACCTCCTTGCAGTCCAAGGGACTCTCAAGAGTCTTCTCCAGCACCACAGTTCAAAAGCATCAAATCTTCTGCGCTCAGCTTTCTCTAGAGTCCAACTCTCACATTTGTACATGACTACTGGAAAAACCATAGCTTTGACTATATGGACCTTTGTTGGCAAAATGATGTCTCTGCTTTTTTAATATGCTATCTAGATTTGTTATAGCTTTCCTTGCAAGGAGCAAGTGTCTTTTAATTTCATGGTTGCAGTAATCCATAGGTCCAAGAAACTCAGCAAGTTCTAAGCTCAAGAAGCACAAAAAAGTCTAGCCAAGGCAAATACTATTCTAACTACTTAACACCAGCAACAGAGGAGTTATTAGAAGCAGTCAGAAAAGAGACATGACACGTTCAAAGGAACGAAAAATTAAGGATGACAGTAATTTTTCTAACCAGAAATGAGCCAGTGAAGCAACATTATTAAAGAAATGAAAGGAAAGAAAAAACTCTGTCAACCAGGAATTATATAATGATACAAATAATCAATAAACAAATGAAATGTATGCTTAATTTCAAGAATATTTGGGACAACTTTTAAATAATAATTACATAACATTTTTGTCTTCTCCCTCTCCTAAATTTGGAATCAGTTGAAAACCCAAACACAAGAGATAGACAGAGATGAATAGCCAGCTTTATTGTTGATAAAGTTAATTAGAGAATGGCTTAGATCAATACCAAATTGGGTTAGCATCAATCCTTCACCTTTGAATGCGATGTTTGACTTATGCAGTGGTATTTTGCCCTCATAATTGCCAAAGAGCTGGACCAGAGGACCAGATGTCACCCTCTCTGAGGGCAGGTAGATCTGTGACAAAGGGCCAGATGGACTGAATTGAGCCAAACATGCTCAATTGCTTTTCCTGAACTCAACAACCAGGTAACTCACTCTTTCCGTGTACAAGTGTGAGTGGGCAGTACAAATCTTCAAGTGTTTTGACTAGACTTCTCCTAATGGAAACAGAATTAGTCAGAGAATAAATGTTCTCCTTACTAACAATCAAGAAAAAGACCATTTAAAAAAATAAAAAAATATAATTGGTATTAATTTGCAACCAAACGTTGGGGGTTTTCATTTGGGGCTGTCTAGAAGCAGAAGCAGAAGCAGAATAGGAGATAAGAGTTTGAGTGTAAGTGCTTTATATAGAGTTTTAGTTCATTTAGGCTGCTAAGGTGAAACATCATAGATTGGGTGACAGTAATTTACACCCCACAGGCTGGGAAGTTCAAGGTCAAGGTGCCAGCCTGTTTTCTGGGTCAAGAACAGTCATCCTTTTGCTGTATTTTCAGGTGGCAGAAAGGTTGAGGGAGCTCTCTGGTTTTTTTTGTTTTTCAATAAGGGCATTAATTGCATTATAATGTAAACACCTCCCAAGACTCCCACCTTCAAATACCATTGCATTGGGAATTAGGTTTTAACATGTGGATTTGGGGGAAGGCTGGATACAAACTTTAGGATATAATACGTTGACTTTTGCATATATAGCATTTCATTTAGGAATTGACCTCAGGAAATACTAGTTAGTCATTGAGGAAGTGAGACAGAAAAAGGAAGGAGGGTGTTTTATCAAGGAATCTCCCACTACTGAAAACAGGCATTTAATTTCATTAGCAAACTTTGAGAAACATTTAAAAAACATACCTCAGAGTTATCCTGTCTGAGGGAAAGGGAGTTTGGTTTTTTATCCAATATATTTATTGGTTGAAAGTTGCTATTGGGACCACTAATTTTTCAAAATGTCAAATCTATGTCTCATGCAGGCACAGCTGTCTCCAGCAGCCAGAGAAATCTCAGGCATATGCTTGGGGGCTTTGGCAGCTGGGCACTGTGTCAGCAAGCATAGAAACAGTAGGTGCTAAATGTATATGGGTGGGGCCCTGCACTGATGAGGCTCAAGAAATGTTACAGTATTTCATTTTCTTTAAAGGTGACTTAACCTAACCCCAGGCCCTCATCTAGCTTGCCTGAAAATATAACATCACCTATTAATAGATATCTTTCTGGCCCTTTTAAGGTTGAGTAGAGGTTCCAGGAAATTCACTTAAAGTCAAATATTTGGATAGTCCTGGTCATTGTGCCACCATTATTTAGATTAGAATAATTCTTAGGTGTCTGGAGGCTTTGCTGGAAAGCTTTGTGATGATTAGAATCACTGGTGTTAAGGTTTGCCTCCTTGGGCACATTTTGCTTTTCCTTAGACCCCAAGTTCATCCCAGGACACTGGAAGACAATTGCTATGGCTCCTCATTTGTTGGAACCTGATAGTTTGCATTGGCTCCTCTCCTTCTGACTGATGCTGCTACCCTCCAGAGGAATTCTAACAGCTCCCTATCACCCTTAACCCAGAACACGGTCCTCCAATTTGGGTCATGCTTCCAGCAAACCAAAGCCAGGAAAACTTCAGGCCACTTCTGCAGTCTCCTGCTCCAACATCCTTTGAGACAAAGGCTAACAAAAGTCTGTCCACCTGTTCAGACTGGAGGCAGGACAGAAAATATGAAAGTGAGACAAATTAATACTCAGAAATACTCTGCCACAATTAGATCGGAAGTCAGACAATCTCAGCTTTCTCACATATGTCTTAACCATGGGATTAGTAACCTTCCAGCGTGCCACCAGGTTTCACTCTCCTGCTGGGGAAATGTCTCTGACCCAGTGAGAATTACATGATACCTGGTAGCAAGGCAAAGCGGAGTGTCTTAGCACAGACATAGAAGCTTACTAGCTATCAAGATAGCCCGATGCTAAAAAATCAGGACTTGGATCAGTTAGTCCAAGGATCGTTTAGGAGCAAGCCACATTAACTGAAGCGTGAGATTGCTAGTTTTAAAATTTCAGTGTTTCTGGGACTTCACTGGTGCTCCAGTGGCTAAGGCCCCGCGCTCCCGATGCAGGCGGCCTGGGTTCAATCCCTGGTCAGGGAACTAGAACCCAAGTGCTGCAACTAAGACCTTGACCAGCCAAATTAAAAAATATTAAAAAATAAAACAAGCAAAAAAATTTTAGTGTTTATCTCAATCTATTTCATTTCTTTTTTGGTTTGAATTATATTAAAAAATTAACATACAGTAAAATTGAGTTTTAGGGGGGTACAGCTTTATAAGTTTAAACACTTGTGCATTGATGTATGAACAACAATTTGGATACAAAATAGTTTCTTTG
This sequence comes from Dama dama, assembly GCF_033118175.1. Lineage (NCBI taxonomy): Eukaryota > Metazoa > Chordata > Mammalia > Artiodactyla > Cervidae > Dama > Dama dama. Next base: position 58,927,458 of record NC_083708.1, read on the forward strand.
CTCTAAAACAGTCTCTCACGCTGCCCTTTTGTAGCTGCACCCTCCCCTAACCACAGAATCCTGGCAATCACTGATATCTCCATCGCTGTAGCTTTGCTTTTTCTTGAATTCTAATATAAATGGAATTATATAGTTTGTAAACTTCTGAGGCTGATTTCTTTTATTCGGCCTAATGCCTTTGAGATTCATCACTGTTGTTGCATGTATCAATAGTCATTCCTTTTCATTGATGACCAATTGTACTGCATGCATGTAGCACATTTTGTTTACATGGTCGTTGAAGGGACATTTGAATTGTTTCTAGTTTTTTGGTGATTATAGATAGAGTTACCAAAAGCAATCAAGTATAAACATTCATGTGAACTTACATTTATTTTCCTATGTCTAGGATAAATATATCTAAGTGTGGGATTTCATATGTTTAGGGTATATTTATCTTTATAAGTAACTGGAAAACTGCTTTCCAGAGTAGCTGCACCATTTTATATTCTACCAACAATATAAGTGCCAGTTTCTTTTCATCTTTATCAGCACTAGATATTGTCAGTTTATTTTTAACCATTCTAATATGTATGCATGGTATCTTATGTGGTTTTAATTTATTCCCCTGGCTGCCTATAAGACTTTGTCTTTGGTTTCTGGTTTTGATATGCTAAAGCCTAGAGGGGTGTGTGTGTGTGTGTGTGTGTACTTACTGTGTAAGTATATTTACTTACACAGTAAATATATATATATATATGTGTGTATATAAATATACTGTGCATATTTACTGTGTTTTCCTGGGTGTTTTCCAAAGGTTTTTTTTTTTTTGTATCTGTGATTAGTTTCTGTAATTACTTTTAGAAAATTCTCAGCCATTATTTATATTTTGCTTGTTCTTCCTGCCTTCTACTTCTGGGGTTCTAATTTTACATATGTTAGACCACTTGATGTTATCTCATAGCTCCTGTATACTCTTTTAAAGGCATTTAAAAAGAAATCTCTGCAATTGTGATTTTGATTTCGTTTTCATTTGACTCTTCCATAATTTCTGGATTTCTGCTGAAGTTACCTTTCTGATCTTGCATGTTGTCTGCCTTTTCCATTACAGCCTATCACACATTAATCATTATTGTTTTAAATTCTCTATTGAATTTCCAACATCTATGTCATATATGAGTGTCTGTTTCTGTTGATGTTCTGTCTCTTCAGACTGGATTTTTCCTTACCATTCTGTATGCCTTTTTCCTTATTATTATTATTATTTTTTTTGTAGAAAGTTGTACTTGTTTTATAGGATAGGAGATCACAGCACTGCTTTTTATGCTTGGAGATGAATATGTCTTTTTTTTTTTCTCTATGCCTTTAGTGTAAATGTTTATTTCAATCTAATCAGTTATTGAGCTGAATTTGAGTTTCTTTTGTACTGGGTTACCCTTAGTGTACCTGTGGGCTTTAAATTTCTCTATCATTACCTTTCTTTAAGGATATGGATTACTTTGCCAGAGGATTTTCCTTGGTGACTACTCTCAAGAGAGAATCTGTCACTCACACTTCTTCTGGCTATATTCTACTGTTACTTTTTCAATGCTCATTCCTTTCTCCTACAGAGAAAGAGTGATGGATGGGTCCAGTTTTCTGATGGTTTGACTTAGGCTCAGTTTTAGGCAGGAGCTGGGAGTCTGGCTCCCAGGGGTGTGGTCCTCACAAGTGTCCTTGTCTTTCTTCCAGCAGTAGTGCTGGTGCTAGCAAGTGATCTCATCTTTCTCCCAAGGGCAGAGTGTTAAAAAAATCTATTCCCTTCTCGCTGCTGCGATAGATTTCTACCAGTGAACTAAGGTGTCAAACTGTGTTACTCTTTGCTCTGCAAATGAAAGCTTTTGTTCTGTAGAGGAGATGGAAAAAATACATCTGGGGGAGTTTCAACAGTGGCTGCAGTTTCCCAATCCTCAGGACTCTCCCCAGCTTCCCCTGTAGGTACCTGGTGGGATTTGTAGACTAAAATCTGCAGGAGGTTATGAACTTCCCCAGGTCTGTGAGTCCCAGAGACTTGATGCTCTCCAACCAGCCTTTAGTAATTCTTCCAGTTCAGTTCAGTTGCTCAGTTGTGTCTGACTCTTTGTGACTCCATGGACTGCAGCACGCCAGACCTCCCTGGCCATCAACAACTCCCAGAGCCTACTCAAACTCATGTCCACAGAGTCAGTGATGCCATCCAGCCATCTCATCCTCTGTTGTCCCCTTCTCCGCCTGCCTCCAATCTTTCCTAGCACCAGGGTCTTTTCCAATGTGTCAGTTCTTCACATCAGGTACCCAAAGTATTGGAGTTTCAGCTTCAGCATCAGTCCTTCCAATGAATATTCAGAACTGATTTCTTTTAGGATGGACTGGTTGGATCTCCTTGCAGTCCAAGGGACTCTCAAGAGTCTTCTCCAACACCACAGTTCAAAAGCATCAATTCTTCTGTGCTCAGGTTTCTTTATGGTCCATCTCTCATATCCATACATGACTACTGGAAAAACCATAGCTTTGACTAGATGGACCTTTGTTGGCAAAGTAATGTATCTGCTTTTTAATATGTTGTCTAGGTTGGTCAAAACTTTTCTTTCAAGGAATAAGTGTCTTTCAGTTTCAAGGCTGCAGTCACCATCTACAGTGAGTTTGGAGGACCCCAAAATAAGGTCTGTCACTGTTTCCATTGTTTCTCCATCTATTTGCCATGAAGTGATGGGACGATGCCAAGATCTTAGTTTTCTGAATGGTGAGTTTTAAGCCAACTTTTTCACTCTCCTCTTTCACTGTCATCAGGAAGCTCTTTAGTTCTTCTTCACTTTCTGCCATAAGGGTGGTGTCATCTGCATATCTGAGGTTATTGATATTTCTCCCAGCAATTTTGATTCCAGCTTGTACTTCTTCCAGTTGAGCATTTATCATGATGTACTCTGCATATAAGTTAAATAAGCAGGGTGACAATATACAGACTAGATGAACTCCTTTCCTGATTTGGACCCAGTTTGTTGTTCCATGTCCAGTTCTAACTGTTGCTTCTTGACCTGCATACAGATTTCTCAAGAGGCAGGTCAGGTGGTCTGGTATTCCTATCTCTTCCAGAATTTTCTGCAGTTTGTTGTTATCCACACAGTCAAAGGCTTTCGCCTAGTCAACAAAGCAGAAATAGATGTTTTTCTGGAACTCTCTTGCTTTTTCGATGATCCAATGGATGTTGGCAATTTGATCTCTGGTTCCTCTGCCTTTTCTAAATCCAGCTTGAACATCTGGAAGTTCACGGTTCATGTACTATTGAAACCTAGCTTGGAGAATTTTGAGCATTACTTTGCTAGCATGTGAGATGAGTGCAATTGTGCGGTAGTTTGAGCATTCTTACCATTGCCTTTATTTGGGACTGGAATGATAACTGACATTTCCAGTCCTGTGGCCACTGCTGAGTTTTTCAGATTTGCTGGCATATTAGTGATTCTTTAAAATTTAACTGAATCTTCCTATCAGCTTATGTGGTAGATGGCAGTGGTTGCCCCAGGTGAGCAGATGCTTGGCTTTGGCTCTCCTTTCTCCCTGCAGGTGTCTCCCCAGATTTTGGGTTGGATGCTCTGCCCTGTGACCTCAGCTCTCCCATGGGTTCAGGAAAAGTTTTCCTTTTTTTTTTTTTTATGTCCCAGTTTTTCTTCTTGTCAGAGACTGTGATGTTCTTTCTAGCTTTCTCCATTTTCCAAGTGAAACTGGAAATATCAATTGCTTTTTGAGAATTGCTCTATTTCCCAGCCATGCTTTTAGGGCAAGAAATAAAGAAGAGGAAATTTTGACTCCCATTTCCCTTGTCGTTTCTCATCTTCCTTAACAAAAGGGTGTGTTTAATCAACTCTATCTAGTCTCACTTCTATGTTTTCTGGTTCCCTGTATTCATATTTATTTCCATGTGCATTTTTGTTGGCTGTGTTAGTAAATGTGTGTGCACATCCTCATCAGCCATTGTTAAAAGTTGAAGTATAATTGATTTACAATGTTGTATTAGTTTCAGGTGTATAGCACAGCAAACAGTTGTATATGTACACAGATATATATATGAAAGAAAGTGAAAGTGAAGTCGCTCAGTCGGTCCAACTCTTTCCCACCCCGTGGTATATAACCTGCCAGGCTCCTCCCTCCATGGGATTTTCCAGGCAAGAATACTGGAGCTGGTTGCCATTTCCTTCTGCAGGGACCTTCCTGACCCAGGGATCGAACCCGGGTCTCCCACATTGCAGGCAGACTCTTTACCATCTGAGCCACCAGGGAATCCTGATATACATATGTATTTTGTGTGTGTGTGTCTTTTTCAGATTCTTTACCTTGTAGGTTGTTAGGAAGTATTGAGTACAGTTCCCTGTGCTACACGGCAGGTCCTTGCTGGGTCTCTCTCTTATGTATAGTAGTATGTATATATGTTAATCCCAAGCTTCTAATTTATCCTCCCCTTCCCTTGGTCCTGTGGTATTTTCCTTAGTCTTTATCATGCCAGTGAAAGAAGAGACTGAAGAAACGGAAGGTGACAGGGTAAGCAGGAAAGTCTTTTTTCCCCCTGAACCTACTAATCAGCTGATCTGTGGTAGAATCACAAGCACCTGTATTTAAATTCTGACAGGTTTTCTAATAAACCCGAAAGTGAAAGTGTCAGTCGCCCAGTCCTGTTGGACTTTGCGACCCCACGGACTGTGGCCCATCGAGCGCCTCTGTGCGCGGGGATTCTCCAGGCAAGGATACTGGAGTGGGTTGCCATTCCCTTCTCCGGGGGACCTTCCCGACTCCGGGATGGAACTTGGGTTTCCTGCACTGCCGGCAGCGTCTTCACCGCCGAGCCACGAGGGAAGCCCTCACTGCGCCAGCAGGCGGGCACCGTTCACTGCCTTCTCCGCGGAGGTCCTGGTGTCTGCCCGAGGGAACCCTCCTGCCTGGGGCGCAAGGCCCCTGCTGCTCGGCTGTGAGCGGGAGGGAGGCGCTGGCTGATTCTTCAGCACCAGCGGCGTGCAGATGAAGCATTCGCGCTCCCGGCTCTCACCGAGGGGAGGCCGACGCCCTCAGGGGCTCCGTTCCCCCCAGCTCCTCCTCTGCGCGCGCACTCTGTCATTCCGAGCAGTGCGAGGGCACGCACACCCTCCAACACGTGCGTCTCCTCCCACTTCGCCATTTCAGAAGGATCTCCTCGTTTTCCCTGGGCCGAGCAGAGAGCAAAAATGAGCTTGCTCAATTCTTTGAATTTTTTAAACAGAAAACAATCTTTATTGATTTCTTCTGATTACAAGAGTAATGTAGAATGACTGCAAAAAAAAACTCAAGCAAAAGAAGAATGTTGTGAAAGTCTTTTCTTTTTTCCTCTCTGTACCCTCATCAGAGCACCACTGTTCCCATTTGGGTGTACCTTCTGACAGCTTTTTCCTGTGTATATGCCAAATAATATGTATTTTAGTTTTTAAAAAGCCAGATGACAGGCTGACAGGCTAATTGACTGGTAGTTTTGACGCAATGGATTACTGGAGATTGCTGTCCTTTCCCTTGGCAGCTCAAGGCTTTGCTGCTACGTTGGGTGAAGCAATAAGCCGGAAGGCAAAAAGGAGCTGCAACAGCTTCTTAAAGAGGGAGTGTGTGCAGGAAGGCAGAACTAAGATAGTGAAATGGACATGCAAGTGACTCGGGGAACTGCGTGCCACACTTGCATTTGATGGTGTGGCTGCTTTGGTGCAAATCCTCGCAGTAGAGGGTAAGATCCAGGGCCAGCCTGGGGTCAGCAGAGACAGCCACAGTCCCGGGGAGAACCGCTGCCCCTGGGCTGCTCCATCTCAGCCCAGGCCATCAGATCGCACGTGGAGAACTGCAGCTCTTTCCGGCTGCCTCATTGCTGAAAGGTCATCGTGCTTGCGTGTTCTTCTCAGTCGTCCGGGCTCCCCTGACCGTAGGAGGGCTGACCTCTGCTTTGATCTCTAAACACCGAGGGCTCCTCAGGGAAGACTCATGTCATAGCAAATGTGTCTTTATGTCATGACTGTCTGCACAAGGAGGGTGCTTGTCGGACTGTCAAATGTCAGTGCTCTAAATTCAGTGTTTCTGTCCTCAACAGGAAGATACAGGACAGGAGCAGGCTCCTAACCCTGTGTTCTTGCAAAAGCATTCCTTCATTGTTGACAGCCTTGCGTGTGTGCTGGGTCACTCAGCTGTGTTGGACCCTTTGCGACCCCAAGGACTGTGGCCCACCTGGCTCCTCTACCGTGGAATTCTCCAGGCAAGAACACTGGGGTGGGTTGTCGTGCCCTTCTCCAGGGGATCTTCCCAACCCAGGGATTGAACCCTCCTCTTCTGCAGCTCCTGCATTGGCAGGCAGGTTCTTTATCACTAGCGCCACCTGGGAAGCCATTTATGGTCTTGCTACTGCTACTGCTAAGTCACTTCAGTCGTGTCCGACTCTGTGTGACCCCATCCATGGGATTCTCCAGGCAAGAACACTGGAGTGGGTTGCCATTTCCTTCTCCCATGCATAAAATTGAAAAGTGAAAGTGAAGTCGCTCAGTCATGTCTGACTCTTCACGACCCCATGCTATGTATCAAAGATGATGAGAATTCACACTGATATGAAGTTTGAGATTTGATACAAGGAGAGATATGTCTTACCTCCAAGCTATTGTTTGGGTCTATAACACTAATATGGTACAGAGGATCAGCTTGACCGGAAATGCAGATCTTAAGGACTTCCCTGGTGGTCCAGTGGCTAAGACTCTGCACTCCCAATGCAGGGGGACTGGGTTCGATCTCTGGTCAAGAAATTAGATCCTGCATACTGTAACTAAGACCTGAGTGCAGCCACATTAAAAAAAAAAAAACAAAAAAAACAACAACAAAAAAGGAAAGAAATGTAGATCTTGGATGATGCTGGAGGGAATCCAAGGTCCCTGAAGAAGTAAAAGTATCTCTGTCCTGGGTTATCTGATTCTTCCACCTAGGAGAAGAAGAATGGTTTTAATTAAAAGATACTTACTCCTTGGAAGAAAAGCTATGACCAGCCTAGACAGCATATTAAAAACCAGAGACATTACTTTGCCAACAAAGGTCCGTCTAATCAAAGCTTTGGTTTTTCCAGTAGTCAAGTATGGATGTGAGAGTCGGACTATAAAGAAAGGTGAGCACAGAAGAATTGATGCTTTTAAACTGTGGTGTTGGAGAAGACTCTTGAGAGTCCCTTGAACTGCAATGAGATCCAACCAGTCCATCCTAAAGAAAATCAGTCCTGAATATTCATTGGAAGGACTGATGCTGAAGCTGAAACTCCAATACTTTGACCATCTGATGCGAAGAACGGACTCATTGGAAAAGACCCTGGTGCTGGGAAAGACTGAAGGCAGGAGAAGAAGGGGACGATAGAGGATGAGATGGTTGGATGGCATCACTGATTCAGTGGACATGAGTTTGAGTAGGCTCTGGGAGTTGGTGATGGATGGGGAAGCCTGGCGTGCTGCAGTCCATGGGGTTGTAAAGAGTGGGACGCAGCTGAGTGACAGAACTGAATGTTAATGAAGAGATACATTCTTTCTCAAAATTCTTTTTGAGATTGTCCTTATACTGGTTTCTAGGGAGCTTCCCTTGTAGCTCAGTTGGTAAAGAATCTCCCTGCAGTGCAGGAGACCCGGCTTCCCAGGTGGTGCTAGTGGTAAAAATCTTCTTGCCAGTGCAGGAGACGTAAGAGATGTGGGTTCCATCCCTGGGTCGAGAAGATCTGCTGGAGGAGGGCATGGCTACCCACTCCAGTATTCTTGCTTGGAGAATGCCATGGACAGGGGAGCCTGGCAAGCTATAGTCCATAGGGTCACAGAGAGTCAGATAAGACTGAAGTGACTTAGCATGCATGCATACTGGTTTCTGTAGCAGAACTCTCTACTCAATGACTTTGATATTTTAATGTGATGAATAATAACAGTGTTGATTCTATGTTAGGCAGTGTGTGGACCTCCACCCTTCCACTGGTGAGATTCGCTCTGAGCTCAGACCTACTGCCAGCTTGACTGATGAAGAAAAGGAATATCACCAACGGAGTTGAATCCTCTCATCACCTTTAGAGAAAAGAATGCAGACCCCATGTAGATTTGCTTAACACGCTGCTGACTTTTAAACAACTGACCGGACCAAAGGATGCAAGACATTTCCTCTTCCCAAAGGGAATTGTGGCCAAAATGGGTTAGCCAGTCAAGAACCATAGATTCCAAATGCACTTTTCTCCCCTAGCATGTGATAGGAGTACTGGATATAGTGAGTTTGGAGTAGACAAGACATGCCTAGTCAAGCCTGTGAAAGAGTGAGTCAGAGTTTATAGAAGGGGTTGAGCCTGGAGGAGTCATTCACGTATTTATAATTCACTGATCCATTTAACAAATATGATGGGATGCCAATTTCATCTTATGCTAGGCGCAGTGGCTGGATGGTAGCCCCACCAAATATGCAGTTAGTTGGGTTTTATTTTGTGTGTTTTGTTTTTTTTGCCAGAAGCCGTGCAGGCTTGTGGGATCTCAGTTCCCTGACCAGGGATTGAAGCCAGGAACTACCCGGCCAAATGCATGTCTGTGTCCTGATCCTTATGGCAGAAGGTGTGATCACGTTATGGATCTTTTAGTTTTGGCTCTGCTGGGTCTTTTTCGCTGCACGTGGTCTTTCTCTAGTTGCATGAGCAGGGCTGCTATTCACTGCAGTGCATGGGCTTCTCACTGCGGTAGCTTCTCTTGTTGCTGGGCACCGGCTCTAGGCAGGCAGGCTTCAGTAGCTGTAGCGCTCAGGCTCACTAGCTGTGGTTCATGGGCTCAGCTGCTCTGTGGTGTGGGAAATCTTCCTGGACCAGGACTAAACCTGTGCCCCTGTAAGAGGCGGATTCCTATCCGCTGTACTACCAGAGAAGTCCTTATGATAAGGAGCTTGAGAGGAGGAGCTTCTTCTGGATTATTTGAGTGAGTCCTAAAAATAATCACCTGTATCCTTATCAGAGGGGAGAAAGCAATGTGTAGACAGAGGCGGGGGGTGGGGAGGCATGTGGCTTCAAGCCAAGGGATGCGGGGTGCTACCAGAAACTAGGAGGGAGGTTGGGACAAATTCTCCCCTCAAGTCTTGGGAGGGGCACAGCCCTGCTGACTTTCTTTCAACATGATTTTGGCTGTCCCTCAAGGAGATTGTAGTCTAGTTCAGGGACAGAGACAAACATGTGACATACAATTGGAGTGACGAGACCCCCCCACGGTCACACGGAAGCCGCAGATGACCTTGGTGAGCACACAGGGGAAGATGAAAACCGGGGAAGGGAGCGTGTAAGCAGACCATGGTAGCAGCCGTGAAGGGCCTCTTTCTGGAATGCCTGTTAGTCATAACGTGTTTTGCCGATTTCAATGAAACAAATTTCTTTTAAAAATAATGTTAATATTATTTTCTAATTGTAAAAGCCTTGCATATACATTGAGGAAAACTGGAAAAATATGGAAAAGTATAAACAACAGAGATAAGATGTGCCCGTAATCCTACCATCCAGAGATAATTCTTGGGAATGTTTCCAACTATTGACACACACGTGCACAACGCTCACTTTGGTCAGATTCATTTCGGCACTGTTGTGACTGTCATCTCTCCTTTCTGGGTGGGCGGCTCAGACTGCTGCATCGGAGGAGCAGAAACAGGAATTCTCTCGTCTGAAGCAGGAACCAGGGGCTGAGTTACAGGATGTGTTCACGGGAGTTAGATTACTTCATGCTGCGGTGAGCAAAGAACCTGCCGTCCCAAGTGTTTACTGCTGGCACACGTGACGAGTCCGCCGACCTGAGGTGGGGCCCACGGTTGGAGGGGACTCGGCTGGCTGGTAGCACGTAGAGTTTCTGGCTGCTCTCCAGAAGTCTGGAAAGCCGCTGACCACCACAGCAGGGTGGGAGGGAAAGGAAGCCCACGTATTCTGCCCAGAAGTGAGACCCATCAGCCCAGCGTAACTGGGAGCTTCAGAGGAGGATGGAGAAGAGGTGTATCTGCTACGCAGACCATGACGGGCCTTACCGCAGAGAGTGAACTATGTGTGGACAGGACGGTCATGGCCAGTCAGCCAGGGGGACAGGGGCTGACTTGGGGCCTTCCATACTTTCCCTGGGGACTCTGTCAGGGCAACCTCATGGGAACAGAAATTCTTAGGGAAATTAAATAGAGCCTTGTTCGGGCTTCAGAGACAAAGCAGAGCGGGTCTCTGACTTTGCTTCTAACATGCCTGGAGGCTTCCCTGACTGCGCGTGGCTGTTGCTGAGTGCAAGCCTTGCAGCACCATAGATAAAGTAGGGGAAGAATCTTGGCACTGTTGAGCCCTGGGCTGGCCAACCAAGCTTCAGGCTTAACAACATTCCAAGTTTTACATGAAAAACAAGGCAAAGGAGAAAAGGAAACATATATCCATCGGAATGCAGAGCTCCAAAGAAGAGCAAGAAGAGGTAAGAAAGGCTTCCTAAGTGAACAATGCAAAGAAATAGGGGAAAACAATACAAGGGGACAGAAAGGGTATGGACCTAACAGAAGTAGAAGATATTAAGAAGAGGTGCCCAGAATACACAGAAGAACTATACAAAAAAGATCTTCATGACCCAGATAACTACTATGGTGTGATCACTCACCTAGAGCCAAACATCCTGGAGTGAGAAGTCAAGTAGGCATTAGGAAGAATCATTATGAACAAAGCTAGTGGAGCGGATGGAATTCCAGTTGAGCTATGTCAAATCCCAAAAGATGATGCTGTCAAAGTGCTGCACTCAATATGTCAGCTAATATGGAAAATTCAGCAGTGGCCACAGGAATGGAAAAGGTCTGTTTTCACTCCAATCCCAAAGAAAGGCAATGGCAAAGAATGCTCAAACTACCACACAATTGCACTCATCTCATACGCCAGCAAAGCAATGCTTAAAATTCTCCAAGCCATGCTTCAACATTATGTGAATCGTGAACTTCCAGATGTTCAAATTGGATTTAGAAGAGGCAGAGGAATCAGAGATCAATTTGCCAACATTCTCTGGATCATCGAAAAAGCAAGAGTTACAGAAAAACATCTACTTCTGCTTTATTGACTATGCTTAAGCCTTTGATTGTTTCAGTTCAGTTCAGTTGCTCAGTCGTGTCTGAGTCTTTGCGACCCCATGAACACGCCAGGCCTCCCTGTCCATCACCAACTCCCGGAGTTCACCCAAACCCATGTCCATTAAGTTGGTAATGCCATCCAACCATCTCATCCTCTATCATCCCCTTCTCCTGCCCTCAATCCCTCCCAGCATCAGGGTCTTTTCCAATGAGTCAGCTGTTCGCATCAGGTGGCCGAAGTATTGGAGTTTCAGCTTCAGCATCAGTCCTTCCAATGAACACCCAGGACTGATCTCCTTTAGGATGGACTGGTTGGATCTCCTTGCAGTCCAAGGGACTCTCAAGAGTCTTCTCCAACACCACAGTTCAAAAGCATCAATTCTTCAGCGCTCAGCTCTCTTCACCATCCAACTCTCACATCCATACATGACCACTGGAAAAACCATAGCCTTGTCTAGATGGACCTTTGCTGACAAAGTAATGTCTCTGCTTTTTATTATGCTGGTTGGTCATAGGTTGGTCATAACTTTCTTTCCAAGGAGTAAGCATCTTTTAATTTCATGGCTACAATCACCATCTGCAGTGATTTTGGAGCCCCCAAAATAAAGTCAGCCACTATTTCCACTGTTTCCCCAACTATTTCCCATGAAGTGATGGGACTGGATGCCATGATCTTAGTTTTCTGAATGTTGAGCTTCAAGCCAACTTCTTCACTCTCCTCTTTGACTTTTGTCAAGAGGCTTTTTAGTTCCTCTTCACTTTCTGTCATAAGGGTGGTGTCATCTGCATATCTGAGGTTATTGATATTTCTCCCAGCAATCTTGATTCCAGCTTGTGCTTCCTCCAGCCAGCATTTCTCATGATGTACTCTGAATATAAGTTAAATAAACAGGGTGACAATATACAGCCTTGACATACTCCTTTTCCTATTTGCAACCAGTCTGTTGTTCCATGTCCAGTTCTAACTGCTGCTTCCTGACCTGCATACAGGTTTCTCAAGAGGCAGGTGAGGAGGTCTGGTATTCCCATCTCTTGAAGAATTTTCCACAGTTTATTATGATCCACACAGTCACAGGCTTTGGCATAGTCAATAAAGCAGAAATAGATGTTTTTCTGGAACTCTCTTGCTTTTTCGATGATCCAATGGATGTTGGCAATTTGATCTCTGGTTCTTCTGCTTTTTCTAAAACCAGCTTGAACATCAGGAAGTTCATGGTTCGTGTATTTCTGAAGCCTGGCTTAGAGAATTTTGAGCATTACTTTACTAGTGTGTGAGATGAGTGCAATTATGCAGTAGTTTGTTTTTGGCATTGCTTTTCTTTGGGATTGGAAGGAAAACTGCCATTTTCCATTCCTGTGGCCACTGCTGAGTTTTCCAAATCTGCTGGTATATTGAGTGTACACTTTGACAGCATCATCTTTTAGGATTTGAAATAGCTCAACTGGAATTCCATCACTTCCACTAGCTTTGTTTGTAATGATGCTTCCTAAGGCCAACTTGACTTCACATTCCTGGATGTCTGGCTTTAGGTGAGTGATCACACCATTGTGATTATTTGACTGTGTGGATCAGAACAAACTGTGGAAAATTCTGAAAGAGATGGGAATACTAGACCACCTGACCTGTCTCCTGAGAAATCTGTATCAGGTCCAGAAGCAACAGTTAGAACTGGACTTGGAAAAACCGGCTGGTTCCAAATTGGGGAAGGAGTACATTAAGGCTGTATATTATCACCCTGCTTATTTAACTTATATTCAGAGTACATCATGAGAAATGTTCAACTGGATGAAGCACAAGCTGGAATCAAGATTGTCGGGAGAAATATCAATAACCTCAGATATGCAGATGACACCACCCTTATGGTAAAGTGAAGAAGGACTAAAGGGCCTCTTAACGAAAGTGAAAGAGAAGAGTGAAAAAGTTGGCTTAAAACTCAACATTCAGAAAACTAAGATCTTGGCATCCGGTCCCATCATTTCATGGCAAATAGATGGAGAAACAGTGGAAACAGTGACAGACTTTATTTTGGGGGCTCTAAAATCACTGCAGATGGTGACTGTAGCCATGAAATTAAAAGATGCTTGCTCCTTGGAGGAAGAGCTATGACCTAGACAGCATAATAAAAAGCAGAGACATTACTTTGCCAACAAAGGTCCGTCTAGTCAAAGCTATTGTTTTTCCAATAGTCATTTATGGATGTGAGAGTTGGACTCTAAAGACAGCTGAGGCCCAAAGAATTGATGCTTTTGAACTGTGGTGTTGGAGAAGACTCTTGAGAGTCCCTTGGACTGCAAGGAGATCCATCTAGTCCATGCTAAAGGAGGTCAGTCCTGGGTGTTCATTGGAAGGACTGATGCTGAAGCTGAAAATCCAATGCTTTGGGCACCTGATGCAAAGAACTGACTCATCTGAAAAGACCCTGATGCTGGGAAAGACTAAAGGCAGGAGAAGAAGGTGACAATAGAGGATGAGATGGTTGGATGGCATCACTGACTGTATGGACATGAGTGTGAGTAAGCCCCAGGAGTTGATGATGCACAGGGAAGCAGTCCATGGAGTTGCGAAGAGTCGGATGTGACCGAGTGACTGGATGGAACTGAATAGAATGGGAAAGACTAGAGATCTCTTTAAGAAAACTAGCGATACCAAGGGAACATTTCATGCAAAGATGGGCACAATAAAGGACAGAAACTCTATGGACCTAACAGAAGCAGAAAATATGAAGAAGAGGTGGCAAGAATAAACACAACCATACAAAAAGGATCTTAATGACCCAGATAACCACGATGGTGTGACCAGTCACCCAGAGCCAGACATCCTGGAGTGTGAAGTCAAGTGGGCATCACTAGGAACAAAACAAACAGTATTAACATGAAACCAGAGATGCAATTTGCTTGCAGGTTGATGATAATATCAACTTGTGGGATTGTAAGTGGGAACCCAGAACTGCAATTTTTGAAGTCTCACCCTGGGAGTGGATGGCTGCCTGGGACCTTTTTCCAGCTGGAGTCCAGATGTGCTGTGTCATGGGACTTTACAGCACCGTTTGAGTCTGGCTGTTGGTCAAAACCCAATCTGGTGATGTATCCTCTGCTGTTTCTATTTCTCTTTTCTTTTAATGTTAGGATATTAAAAGTAAGCTTGATAATTCTCTAATAAATATTGGTATTATTTATTTGTGTATGGACTTCCCTGATGGTTCAAATGGTAAAGAGTCACCTGCAATGCAGGAGACCTGGGTTCGATCCCTGGGTTGGGAAGATCCCCTGGAGAAGGGAATGGCTACCCACTCCAGTATTCTGGCTTGGAGGATTCCATGGACAGTATGGTTCTTGGGGTCGCAAACAGTCGGACACAACTGAGTGACTTATAATGAGTGGCTTATTTTGTTAACAAACTCTTTGAACCTGAGATGAAAGTGAAAACTTTCTGCAAAACAAAATTCCGCTTCCCTGAAATTGCTTGTCCTCCCACGAACTTAAGTCTAGGCAAAACTCTTCCTAATACTGGCACTTGAGAGTGTTGGAATCTTTTTTTTTTTTCAATTCAAAGTTTAACCCGGTGAGTGGGTCCCAAATTTTTTTCTTTTTTTTTTTTAATTGAAGTGAGGTGAAAGTTGCTCAGTCATGTGCAACTCGTTGCGACCCCAAGGACTATACTGTCCATGGAATTTTCCAGGCCAGAATACTGGAGTGGATAGCCTTTCTCTTCTCCAGGGGATCTTCCCAACCCAGGATCGAACCCAGGTCTCCTGCATTGCAGGTGGATTCTTTACCAGCTGAGCCACAAGGGAAGCCCAAGAATACTGGAGTGGGAAGCCTCTCCCTTCTCCAGTGGATCTTCCCAACCGAGGAATCAAACCAGTGTCTCCTGTATTACAGGTGGATTCTTTACCAACTGAGCTATGAGGGAAACCTTTTCATTGAAGTAAGCTGATTTACTTTGCCATGTTAATTACTGTTGTACAGAGAAGTGACTCAATGTATAAATATATGCTCATGGGTGTGTGTTGCATCTTCAGCTGCCAAGTTGTGTCTGACTCTTTGTGGCCCCATGGACTGTAGCCCGCCAGGATCCTCTGTCCATGGAATTCTCCAGGCAAGAATACTGGAGTGGGTAGCCATTTCCTCCTCCAGGGGATCCTTCTGACCCAGATCAAACCTGCGTCTCCTGCACTGGCAGGCGGATTCTTTATCGCTGAGCCATCAGGGAAGCCCGTATATATTTACATATATACATAATATATATATTCCTTCTCACATTCTTTCCATTATGGTTTATCACAGGATATTGAATCTATTTTTTTTTTTATTCAGACTTTAACCTGGTGACTGGGTCCCAGTTTTGTTTCTTTTTGTTGAAGTATATTTGAATTACAGTGTTGTGTTAATTACTGCTCAGTTACACATATGTATGTGTGTTCAGTATATATATATATGTTCTATGTTCTTTTTCATATTCTTTTCTGTTACGATTGATCACAGGATATTGAATACAGTCTCTTGAACTCTACAGTAGGACCCTGGTGCTTATCCATCCTATATATACTAGTTCGCATCTGCTAATCCCCAAATCCCAGCCCATCCTTCTCCCAGCCCCACCTTGGCAGCCACCCATCTGTTCTCTCTGTCCCGAATTCTGTGTCTGCCTCATAGGTAGGTCCCTTTGTGTCATAGTTTAGATTGCACATACAAGTGGTATGTGGTATTTGTCTATTTCTTCCTTGTCTTTCTCTTTCAGATTCCCTCAGTATGGTAATCTCTGGTTGCACCCATGTTGCTGCAAATGGCCCTGTTTCGCTCCTTTTCATGGCCGAGTAGTATTCCATCACACATATGTACCATCTCTTCTTTATTCATTCACTGTCGATGGATACTTGGGTTGTTCCCACATCTGGACTGCTGTGAATAACGCTGCTATGAGCACAGGGGTGCACGAATCTTTCTGAATTACAGCTTTGTCTGGATATACGCCTGGGAGTGGGATCGCTGGGTCGTACGGCAACTCTGGTTTTCTGAGGAACCTCCATACTGTTCTCCACTGTGGCTGTACCAACGGACATCCCAGCAGCAGTGTAGAAGCATTCCCTTTTCTTCACATTGGGAGAAAGCGAAAATGTTAGACACCTAGTCGTGTATGACTCTTTGTGACCCCATGGACTGGAACTCACCAGGCTCCTCTGTCCCTAGAATTCTCCAGGCAAGAATACTGAAGGAGGTTGCCATGCCCTTGGTCCCAACTTGATAGCAAACATTCTGAAGAAAAATCTTTCTTAAAGAAGTAGGAGGAGAGTAATTAGTAAAAGTCAATGTCCCTTTTTGCCATATATTTGGGTTTTGTTTATCACATAATCTGATGCATGGGTGTGAGTTTAATTTTAGTACAATAAAGTTAAATTAAAATTCAGAAGTAGTAGAATAAGAATAAGATGGAAATCTGTAAACCTCTCATTTATCGCTGCTCTTTATAGTATTTGAATTCCTTCTGCAGGAAAACTTCTTTATTCGTAATGGTAAGAAATCCAAACTTGGTGAATCGAATATTAATTTTAAGAATACATCAGCGGAATTTTCCCCCATGGCAAAGAAGGCCCTGGTGTGTTCCAGAGCCAGGAGTTTTCAGAACTAGAAGAAGATATCCTTGAATGCCTCATGTACCCAAGAGAAGATCCTGAGCAACAGAGTGAGGCGACCTTCAATGTTTTCCAGAAGGGGATTAAGTGGCTTTCAGAGCTTAGTGAAATTGCCACCTGTCCTTGCCCCCGGTAGAGGACTAGAGGAAAGTTTGGGATTAAGCTACAGCACCATCTCTGGGAGAGCTCTTTCTGCAAAAGGAACTTTTATTCCTCTTCTATTCAGAGGAATAGATTTTGATACATTTTGATCAGCCTGGGCTTCTGTGAAGACCTTGAGAGCAGGTATGTGATTACACTGGAGGTTTTGTGTTCCTCTGAACACCCATGCGGGGTATTGTACATGAAAGGAACTTCGGGAATTCTCCGATTTCTAAAGGCTCCAGTTAAAAATTGGAGGATTCATACTTCCCTCATCTCTAATGGGGCCCCCCATTCCTGGTTCTTTGGAAGTGTGTCAGTCATGCCCTGGACACTGTCACTAACTTCTTACAGGTGAGGAAACTGAGGCTAAGCGAGGTCAGGCAATTTCCTAAGGTCACATACTTGGTAAGAGAGAGAGCTGCTATGGAAACCCAAGTATGTTAAATTCCTAGCTCACGCTCTGTGTCTGCCAGGCTGGAGCAAGCTTTGCTTTCAGTTTCTTCAAAAGCTGGATCAGAATGGGAACAGAGATCAAGAGGAAGTGGAGTTAGGGTGAGAATACAATAGAAGATACTGCAGGATATCTTCAGAGAGAAGACACATATAGGGCAAAAAGCCAAAGGTCTGAAACATAAGGTCTTTGTACGTTTGACAAAAATACATTTGAAAAGTGAATAGTATAGTCTCCTGGGTATTTGCTGCCATTTCGACAGAATTATTTATCCACGTGACTAAAATTTCTATTTTTCTTCCCTTGGGATGTAGTTTCATGTTGACATCTTCTTACATTTACCTCCGGCAGTAACTGGCTTAACCTGTGTTCTTGGTGTGACCTCACTGCAGATCAGGGTATAAGGGGCTTTCTGACAAGTGTACGCATGTCTTTTGAGTTCCTATTGCCAAGTAACTGTTTGTACAGGGTGTATCATGAGTGTGAGGCTGAGTTCAAGTCCTCTAACCTCTCTACTTGGTAGCTGAGTTTCTAGTTTCTCTTTAAAAGAATATATCCATGTATATGAATATGTATGTGTGTGGTGGGCTTAGTCGCTCAGTCTTGTCTGACTCTTTGCAACCACATGGACTCCTCTGTAGCCCACCAGGCTCGCTGCCCATGGGGATTCTCCAGGCAAGAACACTGGCGTGGGCTGCCATGCCCTCCTCCAGGGGATCTTCCCGACCGAGGGATGGAACCCAGGGCTCCCACATTGCAGGTGGATTTTACCGTCTGGGCCACCAGGGAAGCCTATACATATGTATAGCTGATTTAAAATGTGTTAATTTCAGGTGTATACAAAATGATCCAGATAGACATAGACAAACACACACACATATACATATTCTTTTCTATTAATGTCCTTTAGTTTGATCTTTTAAAAATTTTTATTGGAGTGTGGTTACTTTATAATGCTGTGTTAGTTTCTGCTGTATAGTAACGTGAATCAGCCCCTCTTTTTCAGATTTCCGCACCATTAATCACCACAGGGCCCCGAGTAGAGTTTCCTGTGCTACACAGTAGGTTCTTGTTAGTTACCCACTTTACACATAGTAGGGCACACACGTCAATCCCAACCTTCCAGTTCATCCTATTGCCCCCCTTCCCCCTTGGTGTCCATGTGTTTGCTCTCTACGCATGTGTCTCCATTTCTACTTTGCCAATAAGTTTATCTGTATCATTTTTTCTAGATTCAACATATCAGTGATAGTAAAAAATGCCAAAGAATGCTCAAACTACCGCACAATTGCACTCATCTCACACGTTAGTAAAGTAATGCTCAAAATTCTCCAAGCCAGGCTTCAGCAATACGTGAACTCTGAGCTTCCAGATGTTCAAGCTGATTTGAGAAAAGGCAGAGGAGCCAGAGATCAAAGTGCCAACATCCGCTGGATCATCAAAAAAGCAAGAGAGTTCCAGTAAAACATCTATTTCTGCTTTATTGACTATACCAAATCCTTTGACTGTGTGGATCACAATAAACTGTGGAAAATTCTTCAAGAGATGGGAATACCAGACCTCCTCACCTGCCTCTTGAGAAACCTGTATGCAGGTCAGGAAGCAGCAGTTAGAACTGGACATGGAACAACAGACTGGTTGCAAATAGGAAAAGGAGTATGTCAAGGCTGTATATTGTCACCCTGTTTATTTAACTTATATTCAGAGTACATCATGAGAAATGCTGGCTGGAGGAAGCACAAGCTGGACTCAAGATTGCCGGGAGAAATATCAGTAACCTCAGATATGCAGATGACACCACCCTTACAGCAAAAAGCAAAGAAGAACTAAAGAGCCTCTTGATGAAAGTGAAAGAGAAGAGTGAAAAAGTTGGTTTAAAGCTCAACATTCAGAAAACTAAGATCATGGCATCCAGTCCCATCACTTCATGGAAAATAGATGGGGAAACAGTGGCAGACTTTATTGTTTTGGGTGCCAAAATCACTGCAGATGGTGACTGTAGCCATGAAATTAAAAGATGCTTGCTCCTTGGAAGGAAAGTTATGACCAACCTAGACAGCATAATAAAAAGCAGAGACATCACTTTGTCAACAAAGGTCCATCTAGTCAAGACTATGGTTTTTCCAGTAGTCATGTATGGATGTGAGAGTTGGACTATAAAGAAAGCTGAGCACTGAAGAATTGATGCTTTTGAACTGTGGTATTGGAGAAGACTCTTGAGAGTCCGTTGGACTGCATGGAGATCCAGCCAGTCCATCCTAAAGGAGATCAGTCCTGGGTGTTCATTGGAAGGACTGATGTTGAAGCTGAAACTCCAATACTTTGGCCACCTGATGCGAAGAGCTGACTCATTTGAACAGACCCTGATGCTGGGAGGGATTGAGGGCAGGAGGAGAAGGGGATGACAGAGGATGAGATGGCTGGATGGCATCATCAACTCGATGGACATGAGTCTGAGTCAACTCCGGGAGTTGGTGATGGACAGGGAGGCCTGGTGTGCTGCGGTTCATGGGGTCGCAAAGAGTCGGACATGACTGAGCGACTGAACTGAACTGAACTGAGCTGAGCTGCATGGGCTGTGTTCCATTATGTTCTGTTATAGGATATTGAATATAGTTCCTTGTGCCATAGTAGGCACAAGGATAGTAGGCACAAGTATAGTAGGACCTTACTGCTCATCTGTTTTACATATAATAGTTTATATCTACTAATCCCAAATGTTTAATTTACCCCTCCCCCTCTCCTTTTCCCCTTTGGTCAGTTTTCTAGGTGTGTGAGTCTGTTTCTGTTTCATAGATCAGTTCATTTTTATCATATTTTAGATCTCACATGTAAGTCATATCATATGGTATCTGACTGACTGATATGATTGCATTTATGGCACCCTGGAAACATCTTAGCTTTTCTAGGACACACACAAGTTTACAGTGTTTGGTGAGGGTGATGGTGGTAAATTAATAGCTTGTTAGATTGGTGGCTCAGATGATAAAGAATTTGCCTGCAATGCGGGAGATCCAGGTTTGGTCTTTGGGTCAGGAAGATACTCTGGAGAAGAGAATGGCTACCCATTCCAGTATTCTTGCCTGGAGAATTCCATGGACAGAAGAGCTTGGTGGGCTACAGTCCATGGGGTTGCAAACAGTCAGATACGACTGAGCAACTAATGTTTAAGACTTAGATTGGGTGAGTCTTCTCCCACCTTGCCCAGAAAGTTATGGATTCCTGATTTCATATCAAAGTTACCTGAAAGTTGGCAAGAGCAGAGCCACGATGTGGTTTGGGATGTGTGGTCTGATCCCAGATCTCGTCTGCTTTGGGAGGCAGCAAGAATGGTGGTAGGTGGGGGATTGACTGTATTCCTGTGAAGATAAACTTGAGCAGAGGCCAGCCAAGGGACGTTAACCAGCATGACTTCCACAGTTAGCAGGTCAGAGCATCCACTCCAGACCAGCTAATACTAAACTCATGAATATGCAAAATTATTAGAAAAATCGTTAGGCATTTGAGAAGGATCAGAAAGTAGTCTAGAAGAAGATCTAGCTGGACAAACAGTAATTGCTCCAGGGAAAGAGAATTAGTGGCGGATATTAGAGGATTGAAAAGAAAGCCAAGTAGCGTCCTCACTGAGTGTTGACATCTCTAAAAAAAGAGAAGGTTATCATGCCACAGGAGAACTATGAGCTAGAAGGATTCTCAGATATTAAAAACATTTTGCAAATTAAAAATATTAAAAAATGAAAGCTCATTGAAATAATTTTATTTCTTTTTTGTACCTTTACTTGAATGGTCATATTTTCTATAATAGAAATGTATTATTTCTTGCATTAGGGCATTTCAATAAAGGTTATTATCTCAGGTTTCATTTCTTTTTCACTTATTTTTTAAACTTATCTTCATTTTACATATGGTTTTCAGATTGCCATAATTTAGCTTTTGATCAAAAAACTCTTATCAACTAGGCAAAGCTATTTTAATTATCAGTTTCATTTTTAGTCACAATAAAACTCTGTGAGCTACAATTCAAAAATTGTCCTTACGTATCAACATGCTAAAAATAAACACAATGTATATCAATGTCTTTTTCTGACTCTAAATTCACATGCTCTTTAAGTATATTTAGCTGTGTTGTCTGGAAACAATAGTGTTCTGGCAATACATCCTGCAAACATCAAGAAACCTTCAGGACCAGAAACTATTATGGATATTCCACAATTCAATACATAGAGTGAAACAACACTCTTGATGTATTTGCTGTTTTTGAAGGCAAAAGAGGGAATTTGATTCTGACCAAGAAACCACTGCCAAAAAAATTATGGTTTAAGTAGCAAGTATATTTTTCACTTTGGGAAATAAGATAAACTAAAATAATAAAAAAGACTAAAGCTCCTATTTTATACAATTACACTTACAACCTGAAAACAATCATTCTTAATATTTTTTCTTTGCCAACTTTAAAGCAAGCAGAATGGAATCCAAGACTAAAAAACTACAGGATAACGGGAAAAAACAGTGAAGCAAATACTCTGCTGGGAATTGCAGATAATACAAGAGTGACAGACAGGGATGGGGGTGGCCAGGAAGTCGAACAAGAATCAATACTGTGGCCTCATTACTACGATGGGGCATACTGAGTGAGGATAAAGAAAAGTATAAGAAGTGGAAAACAGGGGTTCTTTTTCTCTTAGTATGTCGTACTTTAGAGCACCGTTTCCATTTATTTAATGGAATATTAAGATCATTGCAGGGTAAAGGGTGGGGGCTCTAAAAAGACCAACATAAACAAGTTTTAGAAATGTAAGAACCTGAAAATATGTGAAATAATTCACTGTCTTAAAACATAAATTGAACAAAGTGAGGATGTAAGAAAGCAAAATTAAACAAACCAAAGCCAAAAAAAAAAAAAAGTTAAAAAATTGTGTTTGTTCGAAATGAACAAAGAAGAAAGGCGAATTCATTGGCTCTTTGCAAACACAAGGGACCGGGGAGGGTGTTTTTTCCCCACCGTGAGAAGCCACAGGGTGAGGACTAATGTGTAGCAGGAAAGATGCCTGTAAAACAGTGACTTTCTTATGTGATGTTATTAGATCCTGACGAGGTCATCACAGGAAGACTGTGGAATCCTTTAGAGGTTGGGGAGGAGAGGAGGGAAAAGGGGGTGAGGGGAAGAAAAAAGGAGGCAAAGAATTATGCATCTGTGGGATAGCTTCTTCTGAAGAAAACCAGTCTCTCAAACAAAGGACTCTGTAAAGAATCCAGACACACAGGACTTGCCTCTTAGGAAGCCGGCTCTTTGGGAGTAGCTTCTAGAAAGATGGAGGTGGTTCTTGTGTGTGCGTGTGTGGTCCTGTGAGTATAGATCCCAGTGTCAGACTTCCTCGGGAGCTGGGAGACACAGTGGTGGGGGAGTGGGTGAAAAGAAAGGAATGTCTGTGATCCAGATAAAGGGCACCAGCCGCAGCACAGAGCCCGCGGGAGGAGGCAAGGAGCAGGGTGATCAGGACGAATGGGTCACTCAGCCCCGTGCACAGGGGTCTGGGGCTGCCGGCTCCACCCATCCTGACTCAGTAAACGCTAAACCCTGTCCTGTGGATAAGGACTGCCACATTTATCTGAGCACTTACAGCACAGAGGACTGTAGTGGCAGAATGAACCTGCAAATGAGTAAGCAGATGGAGCTTTTTTTTAAAAAAAAGTTTATTTATTAAAAATTTTTTTTTTTTTTTTGGCCATACCACACAGCATATGGGATCTTAGTTTCCTGATCAGGGCTGAATTGAAAGTATAAAGTCTTAATCCCTGGACTGGTAGGGAAGTCCCTGGAGATTAGGAAGTTTTAGAGTCAGCTTAGACTATACAGGTGGTGAGAATTCAAAGCCAGAGCTGATCTAGCACCAGGGTCTGCGTGCCTGACTAGCACAGACTCTGCTCTCCTCGCTCCCCTTGAGGCCCTCCCAGCCTCATCCTTACTCCTCCCCCAACTTTCCCAATCAGCCTCCTTTTCTGACCCTCTGTGATCACATTCATGGCCAGTGCCTGATAGAATTGGCTAATTTTTCCATTTCTGTGAAGGAATATCCCTCTCAACACCTATGAAAGTGTTGGTTGCTCAGTTGCATCCGACTCTTTGCATCCAGTGAACTGTAGCCCACCAGGTTCCTCTGTCCATGGGATTCTCCAAGGCCAGAATACTGGAGTGGGTACCATTCCCGTCCCTGGGGGAGTCTTCCTGACCCAGGGATCAAGCCCGGTTCTTCCGCATTGCAGACAGCTTCTTTACCATCTGAGCCACCCAGGAATCCCAAGTGATCAATGGATCACTCTTAATCCAGGCTGATTTAATCTCTAGATCCTTGCCTTATTATGTCTGCAGAGATCCGATTTCACATTCTGAAGTTTTGGGTGGACGTGAATTTTGGGGGACACTGTTTGACCCACTTGGGCACATTTGTGCCATGCAGAGCCCTTTCCAGTGACTGCTGACACATGCCCCTCCACACATAGGGGCTTTTGATGAAGCCACCGCTTTCCCGTTGGGTCTTGGGGTCAAAAAAGATAAAAAGAGGGATTCCCTGGTAGTCCAGTGTTTAAGAATCCTCCTGCCAATGCAGGGCACATGGTCGATCCCTCGTCCGGGAAGATCCCACATGCCGAGGGCCAACTAAACATGTGTGCCACGACTCCTGAAGCCCGTGAGCCCTGGAATCTCTGCTCTGCGACCAAAAAAACACCACAGTGAGAATCCAGCACATCGCAGCTAGGGCGTAGCCTCTGCTCGCCGCAACCAGAGAAAAGCCCGCAAGCAACAACGAAGACCCCGCACAGCCAAAAATAAACAACAAATTAATTAAAGAAAAGAAAGATAAAAGGAGGCAGAAAACTCCAAGTGTCAGGATACTTAAAACTGAAGGAATAAGTGGTCCTCATCCCCTCTGACACTATTGTTTGTCACAAGGAACTCACTTCCGAACAGAGATTTGTGACAAAATGTCACTGGCCAAAGTGAATTTTAAGGAAACCAAGTATAAATTTCATTTCTTTCTTGAAAAGACTTCAAATACTATTCTCTGTTAAGTAGTTTACCTCCTCTCAACCCCTCTAGTACTTTATTTCTCCTTTGACTTTACCTTTATTGAACACGTACCACATGGAAAACGTTAATCTAAATAAAGAGGGAGATTGACCAGAAAGAGAATTGTTGGGGTAGGACTGGGGAGAGGGTAGGGCCATGGGAGGCGATAGACACTGTCCTCAATAGCTTTTCACATCTGATGGAGAAAATGGGCATAGAAAGTGATACAAGAAGACAATGAAATAGGGGCGGTGCTGGGAGTGTTTGGTGAGCAAGCAGCCCCCTGGTTTCTTATTGGAACTTGGCATCTTACTGGAACTGGGCATCATAGCTGCTTCTTCCAATAACATCTCTCAGGAACAACCACGAGGAGGTGCATTCTGGGTCTGGTGGCAGGAGAACCCTCTTCCAGCCCTTTCCTATTTCTGCTCTGTTGTATGGTCCTTTGAGACCCAATTTGAGCCTTTCTCCCACTAGCAGTTCTTCACAGAAAAGCACATTAGAATCAGTGTAGGTGGAGTGCCCTCCAGGACACACAGTTGAGAAGCAGCTCCAGGCGACACTCCCACCTCACGGAGGACAAAGATGAGTAGATGGTGACAAGGGCTTTCTGGTTTGTGGTCTTTGCTATCTTGGAGCATATACTCAAGGTGTTGTCAGGGAAGGCGGTAAAGAATGTTCACCGTAGCAGTGAACCAATGGATAAATAGTGTCCTGTGATGCCAACTAAGTTTCAATTCATGGATGATTCCCCCCTTAGCCGCTGTGGTTGGCCGGCTCTAAAATATGCCACGAGTCCTTGCCTCCCGCCAGACATGCCCTTGTGTAGAGCCCTCCCCTTGAATGTCAGCTTGAATTACTGATTTGCTTCTAATGAACAGAGTTTGGCAGAAGCAGTGGGATGTCACTTCTGAGATTTGGTTAGAAAAGGACTGTGGCTTCTATTTTGGGCACATTCTCTCTCTCTTTCTCTCTCTTTGCTTCCCCACCCTGTCTTTCTCTCACTGAAAAAAACAAACAAACAAACAAACAAAAAAACCCCAAAAAACCAGTGGCCTTGTTGAGTAACCCTATGGAGAAACCCAGGGGTAGAAGGATGGATGTCTCTGGCCAACAACCAGCAGGACCTGAGGCCATCAGTCCAACAACCCTGGAGGAACTGAACTCTGCTGACAGTCACAGGAGCGAGCTTGGAAGTGGATCCTCCCCGCACTGAGCATTGGGGTGACTGCAGCCCTGGCCACGAGGTTGAGTGAAGGTTGTGAGTCAGAGGCCCCCATTCAAGTTAAGCCTAAATTTAGGAAACTCACAGAAACTGTGAGACTAGTAAATGTTGCTGAAGCTGCTAAGTTTTAGGACAACTTGTTATGCAGTAACAGATGACTAACACAGTTGCTCATAGTCCCTATGCTTGACCCAGAGGCCTCACGTGAACCTCAGAGGCCATCCACCCAACTCCTCCCTCGCACAGATGTTCAACGTGCAGGCTTAGGCTCAGAGAGGGGACTCACCTGACCAGGCTGTGTGGCAGAACCAAGACAGAACCAAGACATCTGGTCCTGGGTCCTAAGGACTTCCAGTTCACTACTGGTAGTTGCTTCAGCTGAGAAACTGGCCTTTGCATCAAATGCATCGTGAGAGAACTGTCACCCCAGTGAGTCCAATTACATACGGGCCACACTTTTTCTACATGTTGAGGACAATGCATCACAGTAATTCTGAAAAATGGGAAGACGTTTAATATACACTCAACATGTATTGTTATAAGTGTTAGTCACTCAGTCGTGTCCCCTTTGTGACCCCATTGACTGTAGCCTGCCAGGTTCCTCCATCCATGGGATTTTCCAGGCAAGAATACTGGAGTGGGTTGCCAGTTCCTTCTCCAGGGGACTTTCCAGACCCAGGGATCAAGCCCAGGTCTCCTGCATTGCAGGCGGATGCTTTTACCATTTGAGCTACCAGGGAAGCCTTTACTGTTATTAAGTGTAACATAATTATATATCACATACCAATTATATATTTTATAACGTATTATGATATGAATTGTAACAATAATAATTTAAAGTGAAGTGACATCGCTCAGTCGTGTCCAACTCTTTGCGACCCCATGGACTGTAGCCTACCAGGCTTCTCTGTCCATAGGATTTTCCAGGCAAGAATACTGGAGTGGGTTGCCATTTCTTTCTCCTAGGTTGAAACATTAGCATATTTTTTCTCTTATTTTTCCACTTTGTACTTAATTTTCTGGGAGATTTCATTGATTCTATCTAATTTTTAATTCTCAAGAGCACTTTCTGATTCTTAACTGTTTCTTTTGGAAGACTTTCTTTTCTTATTTTGTTAATTCAACATGTTCACTTATTTCTCTATGGGTGTTTACTTTTTAAGGGGAAAATTTCCTCTGTTTTCCACTCTCTCTTTTTTCCCCTCTGTGTTCCTCTTTGCTCTTTGTTTTCACCAGTGTCTAAAATGACAATAGCCCTTGACTGTCCATTTCTAAGCAGAGGGGGGTGGGGGAGGAAGAAGCAACAAAGGGTGTCTTGGAATCTCTGTATTCCCTGGGTAAGATTTGTCAGTGAAGAGCAGTAGCTGGGCTATTTGAGTTTGAAGTGACACCTGGAAGTCAGCCTCTGGAGTTTTGTTCTCTGAGGCTTCAGTTTCTTTAAGAGGAGCCCCCCCTTTCCTGTCTGAGCGCCCTGTGCCTGGCGGTCAAGCATGGGAGTGAGCTGGGTGGGGACCACCTACCATTCCATATTCACTCCTGCATTTAATGCCTTCATTTTTGTCCTCCACTAAGTCTGAGACCTGACTTCAGTAATTTTTCCTGAGTTCTCCATAAATTAAAGCTCCCTTCTTCTCCTTATGGGTAGAAGTTGGGGCAGAGAGATTTTGCATTATTTCCTGACAAAATCATGTGGGAGAGAGAACCTTGAGGTGTAGCCACTCCATACACAGACTTTCAAACAATCCATCTTTTTTTTAACCCTATGCCTCAGCTCCACCATGAAGTATCTGAGAGTCTGAGAAACTCAGAGATCCTCTGGATAAGGTGAAATGTCATCCCTAAGGCTCATTTAGATACGATCTCCTCTGCTAAATTCATGACTGCACCTCTATCTGCCTCTGTCCCAACAAGATGTGTTAAAAATTCTTGTCTCCCAGTGTCTTATCCTCCATCTCTTTTCTTTGTGGATAAATATATTTATAGATATATTTTATTCTTTTATTTTCATTTTATCAGGGTTTTGAGGGTGAGAGGAAGTATATGTCCATGATCAGTCTGCTGTGTTTAATCTGAAGTATTCAATGGACTTATCGATGCTGAGAATAAAACCAATGAAAGGGACTTACACGGTGATCCAGGGGTTAAGACTCTGCCTTCCAATGCATGGGTGCAGGTTCAATCCCCGGTCAGGGAGCTAAGATCTCACATGCCCCGTGGCCAAAAAATCAGAACATGAAAACAGAAGCAATAGTGCATCAAAGTAAGAGAAAACTTAAAAAAAAAAACCCCACATTTGCTGATATTTAAATATAAATAAATAAAAAACCAATGAAGAAATCAATAAGGTAGACAAAGGGCATCAGATGCCACATCACACTTAAAACCTAGTGGATGAATGGAGTATCATGCACTTTAACCCAGTAATACCACTTGGGAGACCAGGCTTAAGAAAATAATTGGCAAAACTTTTGATAAAACTTGTGTTGTTTGATAGCATTTATTGGGCTTCCCTGATGGCTCTGTGGGTAAAGAATCTGCCCGCAATGCAGGAGACACAGGTTTGACCCCTGGGTCGGGTAGATCCCCTGGAGGAGGAGGTGGCAATCCACTCCAGTGTTCTTACCTGGAGAATCCCATGGACAAGGAGCCTGCTGGGCTGCAGTCCATGAGGTTGCAAAGCTTCAGACGTGACTGAGTGACTAAGCATGCCAAAGTTGTATGAAAAATATTTGAACATTTGAGCTTAAAAATATTATAGCTCAGAACTGGAACTATTCAGAATGTCATGGGTAATTAGTGGACTATGGTGTGTTAATGGAAAAGAGAGGATTTGGAGGGATTGACTAGAAGGTGTTGCATGATAACTTTCTGGAGTGATGGAGATGGACCATACCTTGCTTGCAGTGGTGGTCTCAAGACAATGTCCGTTTGCAAAAACTCATCTAATGGTACACTCAAAATGTGTGCAGTTGATTGTATATGAAGTACACCTTGATAAACCTGATTTAATAGTTCATCTGTTATGGATATCCGTTAACCTTTCAGATGAAGCGCAGACTGCTGGTCAAGATGCTCTGCAGACTGCCCTGTAATTGCTCACCTGCTTGTTCTCCTGCACTCCTGTCAAGGCGTGGTCTATTTTCTTCCTACACTCCACGCCTCTGGTCTAAGGCATAGTCCGTTTTCTGCCTTTATTCCATGCCTCCCTCTTCTCTTGTGTGTCGATCCACGCTCTTGTCCATGCTCAGACTGCTTCTTTTAAAAAGGTTCAAATCTTCTCTGCTCCAAAGAAACCCTCTTCTGATCACTCAGCACAGAAAGATCATTGCTTCTTTTATTCTCTTATTTTTTATCTATACCAATTATTTGGCATTTGAAAACATACTGCTTTGTGATAGTTCTTTTATTGTCTTGCATTATTTTAACTTCTGTGTGGATTTTCCCCTTTTCATGTGTGCATGTCCTATTGTCCTGAAAAAGATAAATTTTCTAGAGGACTCCAAGAATGCATTATACATTTACCTCTTTCCCAGTGTCTAGTATTATGTGATATACAGAGTTGGCAGTCAATAAATATTTGTTGAATGAAGGATAAGATAATAAATCATGTAGACATTTTAAAGAGAAGAAACTGGGGATTTCAAAGCAGGAGAGAAAAGGATTTGCTTCACCAGGAAGAACTGGTAGGATAGAATCATCTGAAGGATGCATTAAATTAACAGGAGGCAAGAGTCATTTATAACCATGTTTTGTGATGTATACAAAATATACATTATATTGAAATCAGCATAATTTATAAAACACATCCACAGAGTCTACAGCACTTCTAAAAACAACCTTTAATTAGGATACAGCAATTTTAAACTCTAGTGATTCCTGAATTTATTCCCATGGATTTATTGCTAGAAATACTGACATGGTCCCAGGAGGCAATATCTCGAGCTATAGATGGCGTTCTTCTTGTCATCTTCTCTCCTTGCCTCAGTATCACCAGGCTAACAAGCATGTCTGCAGCTCTAGGTAAAATGGATATGCTGCAAACCGGAGGGATGAATTCAACCATAACATATGCTACACATTCATTATGCACAGCTTGTTATATTCTGATTTCTGATCTGCCATTTCCCCCCAAAGGAATATAGACTTTCAGTGTGGTAAAAAATAATATGGCTATTTTATTTTAAAGGGCAGCCTATTTATATAAAATGAGGCCCCCAATGAACACATCCATAGTCATCTATGATCTTTCTTTTACTTACTCACTGGATGAATGTGTTTATGACACGTAAG
This sequence comes from Dama dama, assembly GCF_033118175.1. Taxonomy (NCBI): domain Eukaryota; kingdom Metazoa; phylum Chordata; class Mammalia; order Artiodactyla; family Cervidae; genus Dama; species Dama dama. The sequence goes on from NC_083708.1 coordinate 58,957,367, forward strand.
TCTTTATGGCATAGGATTTATTTTATCACAGAGAAAGAGAGTACCTGCCCAGAAACCAGATGACCACACATCCTCTTCCCTTGCACTAATGAGGGCTTTGCTCAGCGATTTACTTTGTTGCCTGGCAGCAAAGAAGGCTGTACATTTTATCACTGTCGTCCACACCTATCAAACTAACCTCCAATTTGATGACTACCACAGTGAGATATATATACATATAAATAAATATATGTATATATGGCAGATCTTCTCAGGGACTAAAATTGTCCATCTTTTAGAAGGCACAAGCTCTATAATGGATGAGTGCTGCAGACAAGAAACCAGTTTATAAGTTTATCTCCTAAACGAAAGAGTAATTTGTCTTTATTGGAGGAATAGGACATTACCATTTAATGGATGACTTGTAAGCATCAAAAGAGATTGTGTAAATATATTTGTGATTCAGGCACATAAGCACTGTTCTGATATTGCCACAGAGAAAACAAACTCTAATGTATTCAGTCCATCAGACCATACCTTGATTTGGAAAATCCAGAGGCCTGTCAGGAAGCTTCAGCCTGTTGTCTTGAGTTATGAATTACCCTTAAATTCATGTCACTATTTCTGCTGTTGGAAGCACCTGATTTCATAACATTTTTGAGCCCAGGAGTCAATCAAGGCAGTCAAGCTGTTACTTCTATCAGAGATGAGGGCTTAAAATACCCCCCGGGACGTGTCTCTTGGTTTCCCACTGAGTCTCAAGTTGGACATGCAGTCTATTTCACCCCCTCATGTTTAGGGATCATGGAAGCTAGCAGCGTATTTTTCACCATTTTGCTTTACAGTCTTCTGTTGATTTTCACTAATAGAGCTTGTTTACCCACTAAAGCATTTGAATGTTACTTATGCCAAGTAATAAAATGGTTTTGCTCAACTGTGTTCTGATTTGTCTTAGTCAAGGCTCTTTAGAATCCAAAGCAAACAAATCCACCCAAGCTAGCCTCTGTTAAGAGGGCTCTCTTAAAGGGAAATGTCGGGTGTCAGGTCATTTCATGGCTACATATGAATTCAGGGCTGAGACGAAGAGCCTATGCTCCCTATTATCTCAGGAACATATAATCCCTCTTATCTCTGGCTCTCTCTGCTTTCCTCTTATCTGTCTCCTCTCCCCTTTTTGTCAGCTTCTTCCCTTGTTTTGCCCATGACCCAGTGAGATACACAGCTCCAACTCTGTATCATGACCTCTGCCTTACTATAGTCTCTATTGCTAAGTTCAAACTCTTCTCCAAGAATCTGGTTGGTCTTGGAGAAGAATCTGGTTGGGAACGCTACTTTTGTGAGGCAGTTTCCAAGGCCCATGGATAGAGTGGGTCCTCTAGAAGGGGCCCTAAGAAGCACATGCCATGAAACCCAACAAATCCTGAGCTCTGACTTCATGATATCGCCTTGCAATTACTTCTTCAAGCTGCTTTGGAAATAGGAGCAATTATATTACACGCCGGAACTCTTGAATAAGCACCCAGCTGCCATTGATTTACAGCTTTTCAGTTCTGCAGAAACTATACAACTGAAGCAGTTTCTGGAAGTTTCTAGGTCAGGACTGTCAATCTGTATGTTCTCTGCTTCAGAACACCAGTACCTGAATTCTCTTTCTTGGCCACATTTGGAAGCCAAACATTTTAACCGTTAATGACAGTGCGTTACACCTGGAAGGGAGGGCTTGTCAAATCTGCCACAAACTAGGACTCTAGCTCCTGAGTGCAAATTTTGTTAAGGTCTCTTGGCACAAGGTAGGTGACAAGGATTGCTTCTACTGCTTTTAGCAAATATATACAGGTAAAATGAAGCCTGTGGATCTGGTTGGGAGAATATAGGTCAGGTACAAAGACCAGACACTGGGTCCTTGCTAGTCTGGTAAGAGATAGTTTAAGAGGGATCACTGGTAAACTCAGGAATGGATCCAGTCCCAAATGAACATGTTTCTATCATGCTATATCATAGCTCATGAATCTGTTTTCCTAAAAAGAGCCTTGAAGTCATAAATGGTAGACCAGTTGTCTATGGATTCCAAGCTCCATCACAGTACCTGGCACACAGTAGGTAGGCAGTGATGTGTGTTGGTGGAAAATGGATGGATTGTGTAAGGTAACTTCTTTGCTGACATGACTATGGGCATCCTTAAAAACCAGTTTTTCTTTTTCTTTTTTTTTTTGTACCTTCCCGTATGTGTAAGAATATTGAGCTGATTAATCATCCTAATTAAAATTTAAATGTATTTTCCAATCTTAGGCAATTTCAGGAAGTGTTTTTTTCATTGTCAGCCTTCAAAAAAACTGCTTTCATTTTACATTGTCTAATGATAGCATTTTATTGTGAGTTAAAGAAATACATCTTCCTGAGTGTTTAGACCTCTAACATTTAGAAACTGTTCCCTGCCATGTTCGCCTACTTAAACCTTTCTGCACCATTTACTCCCATAAGTCATTTTATCATTTTTTCTGTTCCTTCTGATCAGAGACAACTGTCTGCACAATGGTGTCTATAGTCAAGTCCTGCCCTTCTGAAGTCCCTGTGTAGACCCTGCCTCCTACTCCCCAGATGGCTGAATTTCATATATCTTTGCCTTAAAAACTTATTGCCATTTTTAAAACAAAATAAAGCATGTTTATTATAGATATTTTAGGGGGGAAAAGATGAGCAGAAATAAAATAATTAATGAGCCATAGTTCCCATCACCCATAGATCACTATTTTTTCCAGCCTGCTTTCTATGCCCATAGGATTCTTATTTCACTTTAATTTTCAGTTATTTTATCATTATTATTTTTTTGGCTGCGCAGGCTCTTTGCTGTGTGCCAGCTTTCTCTAGTTGGGAGAGTGGGGATACTCTCTAGTGCCCCACTGGGGGAGCTTCTTTTTTTGCAGCTCATAGGCTCTAGACCAGGGGCTTAGTTGTCCTGTGGCATGTGAGAACTTGGTTTCAGGACCAGAGATCAAACCTTGTACCCTGAATTGGCAGGCAGATTCTTAACCACTGGGCCACCAGGAAAGTCCTTTATTCTTATTTTAAATAAACGCAAGATAACATTTCTTTACATGTGCCCCCAAATACCAGTTGCTGTTCAGTCATTGTAGCGTCTGATTCTTTGTGGCCCTACAGACTGCACATGCCAGGCTTCCTTGTCTTCCACCATCTCCCAGAGTTCGCTCAAACTCATGTCCCTTGAGTCGGTGATGCCATCCAACCATCTCCTTGTCTGTTGCCCTTTACTCCTCCTGCCCTCAATCTTTCCCAACATCGGGTCTTTTTCAATGAGTTGGCTCTTCGCATCAGGTGGCCAAAGGATTGGAGCTTCAGCCTCAGCATCACTCTTTCTAATGAATATTCAGGATTACTTTCCTTTAGGATTGATTGGTTTGATCTCCTTGCAGTCCAGGGACTCTCAAAAATCTTTGCAGCACCACAGTTTGAAAGCATCAGTTCTTCAGCGCTCAGCTTTCTTTACGGTCCAACTCTCACATCCATACATGACTACTGGAAAAACCATAGCTTTGACTAGATGGACCTTCTTGGGCAAAGTAATGTCTCTGATTTCCAATACATGGTCTAGGTTTCTCATAGATTTTCTTCCAAGGAACAAGCATCTTTTAATCTCGTGGCTTTGGTCCTTATCCGCACTGATTCTGGAGCCACAAAACCAAATTCCCAAATCCCAGCAGCATAAACCTGCTGAGTTTGGTGAGTGGCACAGCCCACTAAGCTTGCAAACCATCTGTGATGGTTGGATATGCCATTCACCTTAATTTTATGATTTAAGTCACATTCTGTCACATTAAAATATTATGGCAGTTTTTGACCTGCTTGGTTTATTTTCTGGATTCGGTTAGCATGAACAGAGAAGTTAATCGACAGCATTCTGACTCCCTGGGTGTGGGCAATAATAAAGATGTTAGAAAGGAAGAGCATCTTCTGTTTCCAGCAGTGCCAGCAGATTAGATGCCCTGAACAGCCCTCTTGACAGAAACAAGCTAAATACTAAATACTTTAAAAAAATCTTATAAATTCATTGTTAAGCTGGCATGAAAGTAAGTTCTTCTCAGACATGAGAACTGGAATAAATGTGAAATCTTGGGTGCAGAGGAGCACCCAGGCTGGTTTCTGAACTGAAACCTTGTACTTGTGTTTTGGCAGAGGTGGGTGAAGGGAACAGACTGAAGCCAGGGAAGTGTCAAGAGGTGATGTCAAATCAGCCAGGACTTTGAAAGGCCATACTCTTAAGGTGATGGAAAATGAGACGTGAAGCCCGCCAGATAGAAGGAGGCAGCAGGGGGTTTGCCTGCCTTGAATTTGGCGGCATTGGGAATGAGAAAACAACGTGTCTTACTTCCCCCAATAATTTATAACCACAAACCAGCCCACAGCTGGGCTTTGGAGACAAGAAAGCAGTAGAGAGGGAGGAGAACAGAGAAATGAGATACAAATACAAGAATAAGATTCTGAGAGTAAATTCAAGTATGAAAGTAGTGAAAGTGTTATTTGCTCAGTCGTGTCTGACTCTTTGCTACCCCATGGACTATAGCATGCCAGGCTCTACTGTCCATGGGATTTCCCAGGCAAGAGTACTAGAGGTTTTTGCCATACATTGACAAGAATCAGCCATGGATTTACATGTGTTCCCCATCCAGAACCCCTCTTCCACCTCCCTCCCCAACTACTACTACTACTACAATATTGTAAAGTAATTAGCCTCCAACTAATAAAAATAATTGGGAAAAAAGATTACTAGAGTGGGGAGCCATTCCCTTCTCCAAGGCATCTTCCTGACCCTAGGATCGAACCTGGGTCTCCTACATTGCCGGCAGATACTTTACCATCTGAGCCACCAAGGAAGCCCAAGTAGAAGTATACATTGTAGAATTTTTCTCAACTAACATCTTTTCAGTAGAATACCTCTCAGTTCTTAGTAACCAAAATCATACAACTTATATACCTTTGAATACATTTTTTTATCAGCCAGTGGTTATACAGATGCAATGTCTAATTACATTCCAGATTAATCTGTTGATAACAGAATGATGTGCTGGAAAGGTATCAGGTTACATTCCAAATACAATGGATAAATCACAGGAAGATTTTTTTAAAAAGCATGCAGTGTTCCAACCAAGGGTTATGCTAGTTCTGAGCAAAATATCACAGCTTTACACTCAATGGGAATTGCCCTTTGAGGTTGTGTACTTGTCTGGAGCACATTTCCAAAGTGCCTGTTTAGCCCACATTTTGGACTAGTGATGAATGAGTTACACACACACACACATACACACTCACACTCTCCAAAAAAGCATTAAAGAAAAGTGTGGACTGTGAAAAAAACAAATGCAAATAATAGTTTGAGCCAAGCTCCATTTTACAAATTTTTTCATCCTTATACATTGCTCACCTCCTTTGAAAATTCCTCATGGCTTTCTTGTGCAGGAGCTTCTTCAGCAGTTCCAAATGATAGAGGATTTCTATCAGTTTCTGTGTTGAATAGTTTGCTTGAAAAGACTAGTTTTCAACCCACTCATGTATATCAGTACTTTCTACAATTTGGGAGCATTCTTCCCATGGTTCTCCCTTCTAAGTGTTCTTCACATTAGGTTTTTTGCTCATTTGGAATTAATTTTTGCAGGTCATTGTCTTGTTTCATCAGAAAATTTTTACAGTATTTTTTCTAACAAATTTATTTCTTGCAGTTACTTGCTTTGCAATATTGGACACATAGGGGCTTCCCTGGTGGTTCAGTGGCATAGGATCCCCCTGCTAGTGAGTTTGGGGTTGGGAAGCATTCCTGGAGAAGGAAATGGCAACCCACCCCAGTATTCTTGCCCGGGAAGTCCCATGGACAGAGTCTATGGTCCTTGAGGTCACAAGGGTCCAACGTGACTTAGTGACTAAACCGCCACCACCACCACAAGTATCAGAAAGACACACAGAACCAAAAGGTAGGATGAAGATATATTAGCTAACAGTCACAGGAAAACGAGGGCAGCTGTCTTAAAGACAGACAGAACAATGGATGAACGGAGAATAAAGAAAACCATAAAATAACACTAAAAATTTTAATTCATCCTATAGTTAAAGCAAATCTAAGACAGGCACAAATAACACAGTTTCAAAATATGTAAATCAAAAGTTGACATAACTACAAAGAACAATTGACAAACCTATTACAATAGTAATCTCTAAAATACTCAGATCAAGTAGAGAAAAATTAGTAAGCATATAGTAATAAATTAAATTAGCAGTTTAACAATGAACAATTAAGTTTGATCTAATGGACATTTTAAAACAGTACATTTAACAGTTTGAAAATACACATTCTGCATACTAATGTACAGCCCACATGAAGCATTTTTAAAAACTGAATTCTTGCTAGAACAGGAGGCAGCTCAACAATTTGTAATTATTCTCTGACCATCACAAAATTAATTTTTGGAGTAGGAAAGGCGAAAATCATAGGGGAAAAAGTAGGTAAGTATTGGCTACATTAATATTAAGAATGAATGTTCACTGAAATACATCAAAAAGAGAGTGAAAAAGCAAGTCAGGGGAAGAAATCTGCAAGATGTCTAATTCAAAGGATTATGTAAAGAATTCCCAGAAATCAACAGGGAAAAAAAAGGAAGCAACCCATAAGAAAGTGAGGAAACCTACTGTCAGAAGAGCATTCCAAATGTTCCTTAAACGTGTGAGAAGAGGCTCAAACTCAGTAACTGGAAAATGTGAATTAAAACCATAGTGAAGTAGAATTTCATAGCCCCTGGAAGGGATGGGTGAAAAGCTAAAAATTTGGTCAATACCAATGCAGAGTGTAGATCAAACAGGATTTCTTGTCCACCGCTGTAGTGAAACAATATGCTATTTGGGAATGCATATATAGGTAGAATGGCTTCCCTGGTGTCTCAAATGGTTAAGAATCCACCTGCAATGCAGGAGACCTGGGTTCGATCTCTTGGTAAGGAAGATTCTCTGGAGAAGGAAATGGCTATCTAGTATTCTTGCCTGGAGAATCCTATAGACAGAGGAACCAGTCCATGGGGTTGCAAAGAGCCAGACACAACTGAGAGCCTAAGCACTTATGCACACACATGTAGGGAGAAACACTCTGAAGAGTGGCAAGGGAAGGAGTGATACAAGATTCAGAATGGCAGTCACTTCTCAGGGGAAAGAGAAGGGAGGGTCACGGCTATCATTTATTAAACCACACGGGTACCATAAAGAGAAGGGAGGGTCGTGGCGATCATTTATTAAACTACACGTGTATCATCAAGAGAAGGGAGGGTCACGGCTATCATTTATTAAACTACACATGTATCATCAAGAGAAGGGAGGGTCACGGCTATCATTTATTAAACTACACACGTATCATTTATACATTTTTTTTGTAGGGATGCTAATGTTTCACAATTAAGAAAAATATGAATGATGTTAAAGGCTGGTATCAGCTAATACCAAAAGTCATTCTGATACTTGGTAGGTTTTACGTTATGGTTGACAGAAAGGCATTATGCTGTTAATTTGTCTCTCATCTTCTCTGAGCTTTTTCTAATGGTTTTTAGTATTGGGCCCGAGCTTTAGTCAATTAAGCCAACCCTGCACATTAAATTTCAAGACGTGTGTTGCCTATTGATCACAGATGCAAAGCACCTTATTCACTGCAAGACTTCTCAGGACAGAAGGGCCATGAATCTGAGACTGTTTAAACTAACAACTCTAACGTGGAATAGTATGGTCAAATATTACTTAAATCTCTCAATCTCTCTTTTTCTTAAGATTTTTAAAATGTGAGCCATTTCTAAAGTCTTTACTGAGTTTGTTAGAGTGTTGCTTCTGCTTTACTTTGGTTTTTTGGCCCCGAGGCATGTGGGATCTTAACTCCTCTACCAGGGATCAAACCTGCACGCCCGACATTAGATTAGGGATCAAACCAGGGAGTGAACCCGTATCCTCTGCATTTGAACTACTGGACTGCCAGGGAAGTCCCTCAATTTTCTTCAGTAGCATTGTTGTGTTTTAGATCAGAATTTTTAGTTTTATCTGACATGACTTTTCCTACAAAATCATGCTGTTCATGTATTCTGGTGTGTTTATGAACTTTCTAGATTATTGTAATGTATTAATTTTAAAATTCTTTTAAGATGATTTCAATCATTTTAGAAGCCTTAAGATCAGACCATTTCTCTTTTTCTTGTAATGATTACCGCTTATTAAACCCATATCTAATCAAGCCTAAGGTTTTGTAAAGATCCTGTAGTAATTTATTAAGTCAACCACCAAAGGCTTCCTTTACTTTGTCCTAATGAATCACCTCAAATATCTGTCTACACCTACAGACTTCTAGGACCATTTGTCTCTTCTTTGAATTGAATCTATACTGTCTGACTTTATATTTATATATAGATTTGGGGGGTTGACTGTATAGAAGTAGATGCTGAGAGCAGGCATCAGTGGCTACAGTTTTATTTTTGGATCTCACCCCAGGGTCTCTGGAGGAAGGAAGGCATGTCTTCCTTTTCCTTAATCTCTTATCTTGAACTCTATCTTCAATTTCATTTTTCCTCCCTTCTGAAGGAATTTTCTTCTATAATAATGCCCTCCTATTTCATATCTCCCTTGATCTCCTTCTGGAGAGGAAAAAAGTACTTTCTTCCCAAATATTGACATATCACTTTTCTCAAAAACCAAACAGTAAAAACTTCCTGTGACACCAATGAACCATTCAACTCCAGTTCATTCCATCTTTCCTTTGGTTCAGTAGCAAACCCTCTGAATTATTGTAAACTTCATATCCCTCCCTTCTTGGTTCTTGGGGCACAGCCCTCCTGGCATCTCTCAGATCTCATCTCTTTGTTTCTCAAGCTGGCCTTCCCCCACGCTGGCCTCCTTACTGCTGCTCACTGCTAAGTGTGCCCCTGTTTCCACTTTAGCATTTGGTCCTCCCTCTGTCTTGATGCTCTTCCCTATATATTCATAGGATTTCCTTCACATCTCTGCTCAGGGGACCCTCTGATTACTATACTGAAAAACAAAAACAAAATAAAATAGTGCCCCCTTCCACCCCAACCTTTTTGAATGGTACAGTATTTATCTTTTTTTTAGGAATCTCCATACTGTTTTCTATACAGGTGCACAATTTTCTATTCCTACCAATAATACACAAAATTCCAGTTTCTCCACATTCTTGTCAAATGCTTATTTTCTGTCTTGTTTTATGTTGTTAGTGGCCATCCTAATAAGTGTGAAGTGATGTCTCACTGTGGTTTTGATTTACATTTCTCTAATGATTAGTGATGTTGAGTGTCTTTTCATGCTTATTGACCATTTGTGTCTCTTCTTTGGAGAAATAGACTTCCCTGATGGCTCAGTTGGTAAAGAATCCACCTGCAATGCAGGAGACCCCGGTTTGATTCCTGGGTGGGGAAGATCCACCTGAGAAGGGACAGGCTTACTCACTCCAATATTCTCGGGCTTCCCTTGTGGCTCATCTGGTAAAGAATCTGCCTGCAGTGCGGGAGACCTGGGTTTGATCCCTGGGTTGGGAAGATCCCCTGGAGAAGGGAAAGGCTACCCACTCCAGTATTCTGGCCTGGAGAATTCCATGGACTCTGTAGTCCATGGGGTCACAAACAGTTGGACACGACTAAGTGACTTTCACTTCACTTTGGAGAAATATACTTGCAAGTCTTTTGCCCATTTTCAAACTGAATTATTTGTTTTGCTGTTGTTGTAGGAGTTTTTAAATATATTCTGGATATGACTCCTTGTCAAATATATGATTTGCAATTATCTTCTCACATTCTGCTTCTTCACTCTGCTGTAGGCTGCTATTTTGCTCTGTTGTCTGTTTTCTTTGCTGTCTAGAGTTTGCTTCTGTTTATGACTTCATCACGCTTCAGTTGGGTTTCTAATTTAGACATGTGTTTCTTGCTCTCATTTGCCCACCTCGTGAAGCCTGGCATTACCACGTCTTCCCTTCTTCTTTACCTTCTACAGTGTTTAACATAAAATTATCTATTAAGAGGAAACTCAATAGTTAAGTTACCAAATTAAATGACTTAACATTGTCACATCAAGGACTTCCGTGGCAGTGCAGTGGTTAAAACTCTGAGCTTTCGATGCAGGGAGCATGAGTTCGATCCCTGGTCAGGGAACTAAGGTCCTGCAGGCCATGTGGCAAAAAAAAAGAAAAAAAAAGAAAAAAAGAAAAGAAAAGAGAGAGAGAAAATAAACTATCATATCATGACTTCCAGTTTTGACTTTGTATCATGTGCCCAGGTCCACGTGTCCAAATGCTTTCTGAACCTCTCAAAGTTGCCTCATTGCTAACATTTCAGGTCTTACAAATGCTCTTTATTCCACTATCTTTTTATCTAACCAATAATCAACTCCTCTCTGTTTCTTCTGGACAATGAGTCTGAAATTGAACATATCTTTTCCTAGGTTGGGAAGATCCCCAGAGGAGGGCGTGGCAACCCATACCAGTATTTTCACCTGGAGAATCCCATGGACAGAGGAGCCTGGCAGGCTCAGTCCATGAGGTTGCAAAGAGTCAGACAGGACTGAGCAGCTAACACTTTCACTTTTCCATACATAGGGTTGGTGTGAGGCATAACTAACCAACACAGCCCCTCCCGGCACTGTGTCCCATTCTGCTCTCAGCTGTGTTTTCAAACAACACAAAGGTAAACCCATTGTTGTCTTATTTAAGAGCCTATGGTGATTCCAGGAGCCTCTCAGAATATTGAAACTTTCCCTTGAGTTTTTATTTTGCCCCATGAAGGTAAGAAATATGATTTAAACTCACGATCTCCAAAATCGTCCCTTCACCTTGACCACATGGTGTCCTTCCTTCATCTCCAGAATGCCTCCTCATTCCTACTTCTGTATTCTCAAAGTCCTGGAAGACTTTTCTCCCTGACTTAAACATTTCAAGTCTTTCCCTTCTCTCAAATCCTAACTCAAATATGCTCTTCAATCTTTTCTGACAACTAACCAAAATCATCTTTGGCTTAACCTTTGAATTTCCTTAGCGTCTTGGAAGGTTTTAACACATCAGGTTAATACTTTCACTCCAAGTGTGTGGGCTAAGTCATTTCAGTCCTGTCTGACTCGTGAGATCCTCTGGACTATAGCCTACCAGGCTCCTCTGTCCATGGGATTCTCCAGGCAAGAATACTGGAGTGGATTGCCATGCCTTCCTCCAGGGGATCTTCCCAACTGAGGGATCAAACTCACATCTCTTATGTCTCCTGCATTGGCAGTTGGGCTCTTAACCACTAGCGCCACCTGGGAAACCTAATACTTTCATTAATATAACAGTATTTTCCTTTGGAATATAAATATTTTGTACTTTGAGCTGTAAGGACCAGCAAAATCAAAGTAATTTTTTAAATCCTGAGTTATAGATTTTGAAAAAATCAAGATACAATGATTTTTTTTTTCCCCCTCCACCATAGCTGCTCCAGAAAAAAAAAAATCCAAGCAACTAACTTTGTAATAACCTTAGGCCGTATCTGCATAGACCTAAAACCCATGGATCTAAAAGCCATGGACTGGTGCTCTTTGCATAAATTTCACAGTTATTAGCTATCCCAAATAGTCATGATCTGAGTAACTGTGGAGTGCTAGACACATAAACAATTTTCTGGGTGAGGAAGTTCATTATGAATCTTTGTCACTGACTCAATCTGTGACCTTGGGCCATTCACTTAACTTCTTGATATCTACCTCTCTATTTGCAAATGGGGATAAGATTGGGGTACCAGAGGTATTGCTTTTAGGAGCTTTTAGCGTATGATAGATGAGACATGAATTATGGCATTAGGTTATAGCAATATATTTCACTTTACTCTCTTCAAGGGAAAAAAAAGAAAATAGGAGATGTTTATTTATAGATAATGCATCTTATTCTGTAAAAAGAGTTTTAAGTCAGTGTTCAAAATATATGATTAAAAATTTAAGTTAAAAAAGCATAAATGGACAGCAAGTAGTTGAAAAAGTAAGAGAAAAGGAGAAAAAATAAGATGATGAAAAACAAGAGTGGAATGAATAGACAGAAAAGATGTCTTGAGATGCAATCCACTTGCTACAGATGGACTGCAAATCTGACTCTGCGATTTCTAGCAGCCAGCTTAGGAGAGCATGATCGGTTAAATGATTCACGACGTCCATACATAAAAACAAACCAACTGCTCCAAAACATAACTATTCTTGGGACTAAGATCAGAGGGAAATTTCCTGTTCTAAACCATGACAGCCAAGTGATTAAGAGAAGCAGGCACGACTGTTGAATAAGTGACAGAAGAGTCTCCACTGTGATGTTTTTGAGATTTTTTTTTTCAGTATTTTTTTTCTCCATTCTAATTTTCAATAACAAAAATTTGACAGTCAGATTATACTGGTCAAAACCTTGGCTAGGCTAAAAAAGATAATTTTTAGGGGAAGTCTGAAAGGGACAACAAGGGGATGGCAAAGACATACATCTAGGAGAAACAAGCCGAGAGGACAGAAATGAGAAGTTTTCAGGGCAAAGCAAGGGTGAAATAGGAAGTCTGAAGCCATCTGGACCAAGTGAGTTTGGTGCCAAAGCCCTGAAGTAGCAGAGTTTCATTCAAAGTAAGGAAAATGAGCTTGTACTTGGGACAAGGTCATAATATAATTATAACGAATGAATTATTTTAATGGCTACATTTCATAAAATCTCTCCTCTGATTTCATTTAATTTACACTATTTCTAGGGAAAAAATGATTTATTTATTTATCCTGTAATTAGCCTGAAAGGATTTCTACATTGAGGCTACAATTAGCTTTGATCATTAGCTCATTATGAAGGAACTAAAGGCAATAGAAAAAAGACCAAATGACATGAACAGGCAATTCAAAAAAGATGAAATTTGTATTTGCATGGCCTTTTGCATGGCTAACATGCATAAAATAGTCTTTCAGTTTTACTGGAAATATGAATTACCAAAGCACATTAAAGCATCAGTGATATACCAGTGTCATCTATCAATTAAAATTACACAATAATTTTTATTTTAAATGATTTCTTGTTGTTCAGTCACTCAGTCATGTCCGACTCTTTTTGACCCCATGAACTGCAGCAAGCCAGGCTTCCCTCTCCTTCACCATCTCCCAGAGCTTGCTCACACTCATGTTCATTGAGTCAGTGATGGCATCCAAACATCTTGTTCTCTGTCGTCCCCTTCTCCTCTTGCCTTTAATCTTTCCCAGCACCAGAGTATTTTCTAATGAGTCAGCTCTTTGAATCAGGTGGCCAAACATTGGAGCTTCAGCTTCAGCATCAGTCCTTCCAATGAACATTCAGGATATATTTCCTTTACGATTGATTGGTTTGACCTCCTCAAGAGTCTTCTCCAGCACCACAGTTCGAAAACATCAATTCTTTGGCACTCAACCTTCTTTATGGCCAACTCTCACATCCATACATGACTACTGGAAAAAGCAAGCTTTGACTAGATGGACCTTTGTTGGCAAAGTAATGTCTCTGCTTTTTAATACGCTGTCTAGGCTTGTCATAACTTTTCTCCCAAAGAGCAAGTGTCTTTTAATTTCATGGCTGCAGTCACCATCTGCAGTGATTTTGAAGCCCCCCCCCCCCCCAAATAAAAATCTCTCACTGTTTCTATTGTTTCCCCATCTATTTGCCTGAAGTAATGGGGAATCCCATGGACAGAGAAGCCTGGAGGGCTATAATCCTCCAGGCTAAATGGAGTCACAAAATGATCTGGCTCGACTTAGCGACTAAAGAGCAGCATTTTGAATGATAACTCACAGTATTGCTCCCTCATACTCTGCTGGTGTGTAAACAGACACAACTTTTATAGAGTATTTGGTAATATATATGAAAATCTTAAAATCAACATGCATTTTAATTTTAGCAATTCTATTTCCAGGAGTTTATTCTTAGGAAATAATTTAGAACAATGTTCACTGCAGTATTTTAAGTGATTCTTAAAAATAGAAAGGCTAAGAAATTACAACAATGAGGAATTTCTTTCCTAAATTATAATTCATCCATAGAAGAGACTACTATGCATTCATAAAAGCTGAAGATTTCATAGTAGAATTGTTGTCCTGGTAAGATGTTCAGGATTATTATTTTGCATTAAAATAAAGTTGTATTAAGTTGTACTGTAAAGCTATCGCAATGATGATAGTGTGATAATGGTGTAAGTTCAGACAAGTATTGGGTATTTAGACCAAACAGTTCATTCAAGTTTTTCATAACATTTTATGAAAAAACCCAAATGAACTTTTTGACCAATCCAATAGATTGGAGAAATGAACTAGAGATACCAGAAATAGGTTCACTTATAGACAGTCAGTTGATTTTCAATAAAGATGTAAAGCATTTGAAAGGAAGAAGAAAACCCTTTCAATAACTGACACTAGAAGAACTAGGTGTTCTTATGAAAACAGAAATGTACCTTAGTCCCTTCTTCCCACCACACACCGAAATAACTCAAGATGGATGATAGACTTAAATAGAAAGACCAAAGCTATAAAGATTCTAGAAGAAAACATAAGAGACTATCTGCAATTTTGAGAGAGATTAATTAACTTAATCTTAGTTAAGTCACAGCAGGAACTAACCATAACACTGATAAATTGGACTTAATCAAAATGGCTTATCATAGAAGTACACCATTAAGAAAATGAAAAAGTGTACCATGGACTGGGATTAAATATTTGCAATCTATATATCTGACAGAACACTTGTATCCCGAGTATATAAATAATGCCAAAAAGTCAATATTGAAAAAGCGCCTAATTTTTAAAGAATGAGCAAAAGACTTGAGCTGATACTTCACAAAAATTACACAAATGGCCAATAAACTTGAAAATGTGCTCTATAACATTAAACATTGGAGAAATACAGATTAAAATCACAAGATGGTGGTGGTGGTTTAGTTGCTAGGTCGTGTCCGACTCTTTGCAACCCCATGGACTGTAGCCGCTAGGCTCCTCTGTCCATGGGTTTCTCCAGGCAAGAATACTGGAGTGGGTTGCTGTTTCCTTCTCCAGGGGATCTTCCCAACACAGGAATCAAACCCGGGTCTCCTGCATTGCAGGCAGATGATTTACCAATGGAGCTATGAGGGAAGCCCATCATAACTCATCATAAGATACCACTGCGTATCCACGAGATTGCTAAAATTTTAAAAAGAAGAATTAAATGTTGGTCAGTATATGTAGCAACTAAAATTATAATAAATTGCTGATGTAGGTATAAAATGGTGGGATCACCTTGCAAAATTGTTTGTCAATTTAAAAAATGAAATTGAATGTATATCTACCCTTAACCCTGCAATTAAACTCCTTAGTTTTTACCCAAGAGAAATGAAAGCATCTGTCCACAAAAAGACTTACATGAGTATGTTTATAACAACTTCCTTTGTATTAGCTACAAACTAGAATCACTTAATGTTTGTCTACATGTAAATGAATGAACAACTTGTGGTATATTCATACAATAGAATAATAACCAATAAAAGGAAGGCATGAATTATGGATACATTTAACAACATGGATGAATTCAGGCAATCCTACTAAGTAAAAAAAATTAGATGGAGAAGAGTGTATACTTTTAGATTCCATTTATTTGAAGTATCTGAGCAAACAAAACAAATCTATGGTGGAAAAAACAAACAGTAGTTACCTTTCATGAAGTGGATGAGGCTGAACTTGAAAGAGGCATGAGAAACATTTTTGGACAGAAACAAATCTTCCTTGATTGGTAATAGTTACATAAGAGTGTATATTTGTCAAACTCATCAAATGTACACCTAAAATTTGTACATTTTTGTTTTTCTTTCATGTGTTCCTTGGCTTGTAGCTATGTAACTCCCATCTCTGCATGTCACTTCAAATGGCCTCCTTCTCTATATGTGTGTCTCAAATTTCTCTCTCCTTTTTCTTATAAGTATGCAGTTATTGGATTTGTAGCTCATACTAAATCCAGAATGGTCTTACCTGGAGATTTTTAACTTAATTACATCTTCTTGCTTGCTCAGTCATGTTTGACTCTTTGCAAGTCTTTGGACTGGAGCCCACCAGGCTCTTCTGTCCTTGGGATTCTCCAGGCAAGAATACTGGAGTGGGTTGCCATTTCCTTCTCCAGGGGATCTTCCCAACCCAGGGATTGGACTGGCATCTCCTGTGTCTCCTGCATTGTAGGTTGATTCTCTACCTGCTGAGCCACTGGGGAAGCTCACATCTGCAAAGACTCTATTTCCAAATAACGTCACATTCACAGGTTCAGAAGATTAGAACTTGGACATATCTATTTGTGGGACGCCATTCAACCCAGGTGGCTTTGGTCGTATGTTAATATTAATACTTGGACATTCTGCACTGAATTGGTATCTGTATGCAGAGCTTCTCTAGCCATAGAAGGAGGGTATGATGGCCAACTTTTGAGGACTTCTTGAGACAGTAGAACATGCATTGGCCCCTTGGTCTGCTCCTGTGGTACTGCTGGAGCTGCGTACCTCTGTACAAGGATAGGGTGGGGCTATATCCTCTTAGTCCAGATAAGGGCGGGCCCAGCTGGTCAGACCCATGCTCACGCCCTTCTATGCATCAGCATGCATTGCAGCTTGCCTAAGGTGGTGATAAGGGGTTCCCTCTGGCTAGAGGTCTTACTTTTCTCCCTGACTGAGTCTTCTGAAATACCAAACAGCATTCAAATGTGCTTTTATGTATTCTCTGTGAGTCTGTGCCTGAATGTAAAGGTACACTTTATTGAGATAATCTACATTTACTCCTAACGTTGAGTTAAGTTCTTGACCCAGGAGTGATGAGGAAAAAGTGGCCTTCAAGGAAGTTCTGATGTCTGGTACAGGAGGAATCAGAGATTGCAGATGGAACACAGAGGGACCAAGCTGGCAAGGATGAGTCCCAGTGAAGGGGCAGAAGCGGGGCTTGAGGAGGTAGACTCAGGGCCCAGAAAGACTGCACAGTGTAAAGATGAGAAAAGAATGAAAAAGCAAGCTCAAATCTGTATAGTGGGGAGTCATGGAATTGCTGACGAGAAAAGTAAGCTGCAACAATTGAGTTGTCTTCATTTTCGTCTTTAGTTGGAGGTTCATTTGTTTTCCACTTATTTTGGCTTCTTGTGGGCACCTTAGCCTGTTAGCGCCTTGCTTCGCACTAATCACAGTGGCTGCTGTTGCCAGCATGTGACACGTCCAATTTACAATGTTGCCTGCTCGTTCCTGTGAGCTCTGCCAGACCGCTCGCTGTAACTCCCTCTTCCTCTTCTGTTTGTTTTTCTCTGCTTATTAGTGTGTTGTTTTGCAGCGCGTTGCCCAAGCCTCGGAGTTCCATGCTGTCTTCAGACTCTGCAAAGATCTATGCCTATGCACACTTTGCCTGGTTAAGGTTGATGTGTAAGTGTGTGTTTAATGGGTCACTAAGCTGCAGTGCTTTAATGATCCAGAAACACATTTCAGGATTAGTGGCACACATTTTGTAGTGTGAATAAAAGTGACCCACTCCAACTATTCTCAAGATGTTGCCCTATTTCTTTATTATGTATGGGAAATAAATCAGACAAGTTGCAGTGAACACTAATCCAACCAAGTCATTGGGTTTTGTTTCTAAAACCAAGTGCAGCTGTGCTCTCAGAGGTACTATGGGTGTTTGCGGAGGTACTGATGGTATTTCATTTCACATTATTTTGAGTATTCCATGAGTATTTTAGAAAGCTCTTACCAAAGTGGTAAGAACTGATGACCAATTCACCTCTGAGAAAGCTCAAGTGGCCTGTGGCCACACAGTGGATACTGCCTTTTGGCAGTAATTTCGCCCAATTTCCTCAGCAGATCAAAGGCAAGGGAGTCCCAGTTATCAGAGGTGAAACTCACGGAGAATGTTGGCATAGGGTTGCTTTAAAAGGGAGTCCTCCCAGACTTCCCTGGTGGTCCAGCAGTTAAGAATTTGCCTGCCAATGCAGGGGACATGGGTTTGATCCCTGGTCTGGGAAGATTCTATATGCCACTGCATATAAGATAAGGGCAATGGGAAGCCCTCACATTCCAACTAGAGAGTAACCCCTGCTTGCCACAGCTAGAGAAAGCCCATGCAGCAGTGAAGACCCAACACAGCCACATAAATATTTTTTAAGAAAGGAATTCTTCCTAAGGAGGGAGCCACCGGGGTCAGCATTCAGAAGCTGTGGGTGCACTGAGGAAGCAGAGGCAGAGAGGAGGCGGGGCAGGGCGGCAGCGAAGGTGTGCGGACGGCACTCAGGGGCTGAGAGTGAGGATGAGGCCACCCACTCTCAACTTCCTGCCGGACCTGAAGAACGCGAGGCCATCCCCGCACAGTACCCAGCACACAGGAGCTGTCCGCTCCTCTTGTCTTCTTGCTTTCCTCCTTACTCTGTACCCCTAACTCACCCCCAGCCCCCAACTTGGGAAAAGGAAAAGACCAGCTGCCATCAGATGAAAACTGAACTGTAAATTAATATATTGGACCAGACACTTAAAAAAAATTTGATTTATTGATTTTAATTGGAGGCTAATTACTTTACAACATTGTAGTGGTTTTTGCCATACACTGACATGATGGACTAGACACTTTTTGTATGCACATGTGTGAGTGTGTGTGTTGTTTCTAACTTTTTTATTTTGAATTGTTTTAGACTCACAGGAAGGTGCAAAAATAGTATGTAGGATCACTGTATCCTTCAACCAGCTTCTCCCAATGGTGACATCTTATATAGCTAGTGAAAGTGAAAGTGTTAGCTCTCAGTCATGTCTGACTCTTTGCGACCCCATGGACAGCAGCCCATCAGGCTCCTCTGTCCCTGGAATTCTCCAGGCAAGAATACCGGCAAGGGTTGCCATTCCCTTCTCCAGGGGATCTTCCCAATCCGGGGATCGAACCCGGGTCTCCTGCATTGCAGGCAAATTATTTACCTTCTGAGCCACCAAGGAAGTCTGTATATAACTAGTACAATATTAGGATCCAAGAAATCGACGTTGGCATAATATGGTTAGCTACAGACTACATTCGGTTTTCGCTGAGTTTCACAAGTACTCATGTGTGTGTGTGTGTGGTGTGTGTTCAGTCGCTCAGTCGTGTCCGACTCGTTGAGACTCCATGGACTGTAACCAGCCAGGCTCCTCTGTCCACGGGATTTCCCAGGCAAGAATACTGGAGTGACTTGCCACTTTCCTCTCTGGTGTTTGTGTGTGGTTCTGTGCAATTCACTCTCAGGTGTAAATTTGTGTAAGCACCATCATCAGAGAACACCAGCACACAGAACTGTTCTAACCCCGTAAACAAACCCTGTATGCCACACATTGACAGCCACATGCAATCTTCAGCCCATCCTTGCTCCCTAGAAACCTCTGATTTGCTCTCCATTTCTATTGCTTAATCGTTTTGAGGATACCACATGAATGACATCATATGGTATGTTACATTATGAAACTGGCTTTTTTCACTAAGCAAAATGCCCTTAAGATGCATCCAAATTGTTGTCTGTATCAATAGTTTGTTCCTTTTTACTACTGCGTGTGAAAGTGTTAGTTGCTCAGTTGTATCTGACTCTTTGTGACCCAATGGGATGTAGCCCGCCAGGCTCCTCTGTCCATGGGATGTCCCAGGTAAGAATGCTGGAGTGAGTAGCCAGCCACTCCCTTCTCCGGGGGATCTTCCTGACCCAGGGATTGAACTCGAGTCTCCTGCATTGCCCGTGAATTCTTTACCGTCTGAGCCACCAGGGAACATTATTACTCCCTGGTGTTATTACTCAGTATTATTACTGAGTAGTTTTCCATTATATGATTGTTCCAGATTTTGTTTAACCATTCACCTGTTAAAAGATATTTGGGTTTTTTCAGTATTGGGCCACTACAAATTAACTTTCATGTATGCTATAAATATTATGTACAAGTTATTGTATGAACATGAGTTTTCATTTCTCTGGAATAAATGCCTGAAGGTTGCCAGGTTGTATGATAAGTGCATATTTAATTTTTTAAGAATATGACATACTTTTTTGCAGAGTAGTTGTATCACTTTACATTTCCACCAGTAAATGTACAAGAGATCCAGTTTCTCTCCATTGTTGTCAGCATTTGGTGTTATTATTTTTTAGTTTACTTACCCTAACAGGTATGTAGTAATATCTTGTGGCTTTACTTTGCATTTCCCTAATGGCTAACGATATTGAACATCTTTTTGTGTGCTTCTTTGTTATCCAAACCTACTTTATGATGAAACGTCTATTTATGTCTTTCATCCATTTTCTAATTAGATTTTTTTAACTATTGAATTTTGAGATATCGTTATATATTCCAAAAACAAGTTATTTGTGAGATATATAGTTTGCAAATATTTTATCCCAATCAGTAACCTGTTTTCCCACTCTCTTAAAAAGGTATTTCACAGAGCAAAAGATTTTAATTTCAATTAAGTCCACTTTTTTTCTCTTAAAAACTATGTTTTTGGATTCATGTCTAAAACTCTTATCTTAGCTCTAGCCCAGGATATTCTTTCTCTTGGGTTAGAGCACTTAAATATGTATTTCATATAAAAGAAGTTGGCAAAGGAAAATCAGAGGAATAAGCAAAACCTGAGACAAATAGAAAACAGTCAGCAAATCTGTCTACTTAATCCAGTGATATCAGTAATTACATAAATGTAGGGAAACTAAATACCCTAATCAAAAGGTACAGATTGTCAGGCTGGGCAAAAAGGCAAGATCTGACTATATGCTGTTTACAAGAAACACACCTTAGATTCAAAAACATGAGTAGTTTGGAGGTAAAAGGATGGAAAAGATATAGCGTGAAACAGTAACTACAGGAGAGCTAGAGAGGCTTAAAGCGGCTTAGAATAGGCTTTAAGGTCAGAAATATCACGGAAAGAAAAGGGATATTTCATAATAATAAAAGGATCAATAAATCAACTGATTAAAAATGATAGGAATTATAGCCATCATCTCCCAATAGCCTTTGATGGAGAATAATCTGTAAAAATATTGAGTTTGATGCTGCACACCTCAAACTAATATAACATTGTAAATCAGTTGCACTTCAACTAAAAAATTAAAATGAAAAGTTTGCTACAGAAAATAAATTTACATACACACCTCACAACAGATCCTCAAAATGTATGAAGTAAAAATTGACAGAACTGAAAGGCGAAATTGGCAATTTAACAGTAATAGTTGGGATTTCAGCAGCCCAATCTCAATAAATGATAGAACAGACAGAAAATCAGCAGGGTTATATAAATCATCAACAACACTATTAGCCAACTTAATCTAACTGATATTTATGGAACATCAAAAGACTTCAGGATACAAATTATTTTCAAGTGCACATTTAGCATTTTCTAGGTTAGACCAAACACTGATACAATACAAAACTAAATTAGAGATTCACAACAGAAAGATATCTGGTAAATTTCCAATCTCTTTGGAAATTAAATAACATACTTCTCTGAACAACCTATGGGTCAAAGAAGAAATCAAAAAGAAAAGCTAAAATACTTTAAACTGAATGAAACAAAAGAACACAAATAAAAAATATTGAAAGAATCTAAAGTAGTGCTGGGCAGAAAACTGATAAATATAAATACCTACCTTAAAAACTAGAAAAAGAAGAGCAATCTTAACTAAAAATAAACAGAAAGAGTGTATTTGCTTAATGAAAAGCAAATAACAAAGAGTGTAGTAGATATTATTGAAATAGAAAACAAAAAATAGTAGAGAAAACTAATAAAACCAAAAGTTATTAAAGTTATTAAAAAGACAAATTATTGAAACAGAAAACAAAAAAATTACTAGAGAAAACTAATAAAGCCAAATGTTATTAAGTTATTAAAACAAATTATCAAAACTGATGCAAGAAGAACTGGATTATCTGAATAGAGCTATGATGAGCAAAGAAATTAAATTAGTAATTAAAAACTTCCCACATGGTTAAAGGATTATACACCATGATCAAATGGGACTTCTTCCAGTGATGCAAGAATGGCTCAACATCATCAGATCAATCAACCTGATATCCCACGTTAACAAAATAAAAGATGGAAATCATATAACCAGCTCAATAAATTTAGAAAAAGCAGTTGACAAAATTTAACCCTCACTTATAATAAACCCCCCTCCCTAAATGGGTATAGAGGGAATGTACCTTGACATAATAGAGGCTATAGGGGTTCCCTATAGCTATAGTGGCTCAGTCAGTAAAGAATCTGTCTTCAATGCAGGAGACCTGGATTTGATCCTGGGTTGGGAAAGGAATGGCTACCCAGTCCAGTATTCTTCCCTGAAGAATTCCATGGACAGAAGACCCTGGCCGGCTACAGGGGCATCACATGGCATCACAAAGAGTCAGACATGACTGAGTGACTAATATTTTCACTTTCATAACAAATTCACAGCTAACTTCATATTCAATGGTGAAATACTGAAAGCTATCCCTCTAAGATCAGAAATAAGATAAGTACGTCCACTCCGCTGAGTATTGGAAGTCTTAGAGCAACTGGGCAAGGAGAAAAACCAATAAAACTCCAAATAAATGAACAAACCAAAGCAAACACACAAACCCACAGATACAGAGAACACAGTAGCGGTTACCAGAGGGGCGGGAAGCAAAGGCAGGATGAGGTGAGTAAAGAGGGTCAACTGCAGGGCAACAGAGAGAAACTCAGCTTTTGATGGTGAGCAGCCGGTAGTGTATACAGAAGTTGAAATATAATATTGTACACATTAAACTTATATAAATCAACAAAAAAAACTAAAACAAAAATAAAATAAAGAATCTTCGCCCCCCCTCAAAAAAAAAGAATCTTCCTTTATGGAAAACTACAAAACATTGCCAACATGATAAAGACAGAATTAAATGAAGAGACATTTTGTGTTTTGGTTTGGAAGACTTAATTGTTAAGATGGAGGTTCTCTCCAAATTGACCTATAGAAGCCACACAATTCCTTCAAAATCCCAGCAGACTTTTATTATAGACATTGCCAACCAGATGGTTGGCTTTGGGTTTTTTTCTTGATGTATTAACATTGCTGTCTATGTGCTACGTATATGTGTGTGCTAAGTCATTTCAGTCTATAATCTCCAGCATTTCAAATAGAACACTAATTTAGATGTTGCTATGAAGAAAATTTGGAGATGTATTTAATGTCTTAATCACTTGATTTTATGAAAGATTATGATGGATACTCTTGATGGGCTTGATTCAGTTAGCTGGAGGCCTTAAAATCAGGGCTGATGTTTTCTTGAGAAAAAGAAGAAATTTTACCTGTAGACAGAAGCTTCAGGCCATGTCCCTGAATTCTAGGCTGACTTTCCCACCTGCTTGCCTATTGTTTCAGATTTGCTTAGTCAGCCCCTACAATTCCATAAGCCAATTTCTCATACTAAATCTCTTAATATGTATCTGTCCTTCTGGTTCTCCTTCTCTTGTTGAACTCTGACTGACATACTGATGTAATAATTTATATGGAAATGCAAGGAGCCCAGATTGGGCAAACCAATTTTTTGTTGTTGTTCAGTCACTCAGTTATGTCCAGCTCTAAGACCCCGTAGACTGTAGCACGCCAAGCTTCCTCTCCTTCACCATCTTTCAGAGTGTGATCAAATCCATATCCATAGAGTTGGTGATGCCATCTAATCGTCTCATCCTCTGTTGTCCCCTTCTCCTGCCTTCAATCTTTCCTAGCATCAGGTCTTTTCCAATGAGTCGGCTCTTCGCATCAGGTGGCCAAAGTATTGGAGCTTCAACTTTTTTTTTTTTTATAAACCAATTTTAGGACAGAACAAAGTTGAAAGACTTACATAACCCAATTTCAAAACTTAACATAAAGCTACAGTAATCATGACAGTTTGGTATTGGTGGAAAAATAGGTATACACATCAATGAGACAGAATCAAGGGATCAAAATCTAACCTTCTATTTTTGGCCAGTTGATGATGCAAATTTATGTACACACAAAGACTGTACTGGAGAAGAAAATAGCAACCCACTTGACTATTCTGGAAAATTCCACCGACAGAGAAGCCTCACGAACTAAAGTCCATGGGGTCGCAAAGTGTCAGGCACAACTGAGCATGCATGCACAAATACTTGTACATGGATATTCATGACATTGTTATTGATAGCGGCACAAAATGAGGACAACGTCACTGTCCAGTGATTGTTGAGTGCATAAACAAGACTGTGGCATATCCATAGAACAAAATACTATTTAGTAATAAAGAAGGAATGAAATATGGATACATGCTACAACATGGGTGAATTTCATAAGCATTATGATAAGTGAAACAAGCCCGAAAAAAGACAATAAATTGTATAATGCCATTTATATAAAGCATCCAGCAACAGCAAATTTATAGAGACAAACAGAAGCTGGGTGGTTCCTGGGGCTGGGGAGGGAGCAGAAATCCACTGCAAATGGGCTTGAAGGAATTTTGGGAGAGTCATGGAAATGTTCTAAAATTAGATTGTCATGATATAACTCACTGAAACTTATTAACAGTATCATTGAACTGTACCTTCACAATGATGGTGTACAAATAATACTTTAATGAAATTATTTTTAGAAGGAAACAGAAAAATCATGGGGTGCCTCCCAGTGATAATCAAGGCAAAACTTTTTAGAGAATAAATTTAAAGTGACAGTGGAAGACAACATTAAAGTTACTTTTGCGAATGCGTTCCAGTAGTCCAGCACTTTTCACACCTAAGTTATAGAGGTCCATGTGGCTATTGTTAGATAATGTGGCCATCTCTGAGAATTCATAGCATAAAATACATTTTCTCTCAATACCATGAAAATATATAAAACTGATTCAGCCATAGTTACCTTACTTTGCAATATAATTTTACAATCTTCAGCTTAATGAGCCATAAACCACTTTCTACAGGATTTCAATTGTAATTTTTTTTTAAAAAAAAGCAATGAAAAGAATTACAAGTCAGAAGACAACTGTAGAAATCCACAGGCTCAGAGTCTTCATTTGGGACCAACATCAGTTCATTGACTTTTCTTGGGAGAAAAACTGCTCCAAGGTCAGATTCAGACCCCCTGACTTCAGCTAATCACCTCAAAAATGTGCCTTTATTCCCAGTGGACTCAGCAAAGTAATGTGGATGAGTCAGAACACTTGTCTCCAAGGGAGGTAATGGAATTGCATAATTCGCTATTCATATCAACAATAAAAGTCAAGGATAAAAAGGATAGAAAATCCAAGGCATTATGTCACACTATCTACCAATGACACTGGTTTACCAATGGCAAATTATATATTTTTTATGTAAATGGGAGAGAGCTTGCTAAGAGGAAAGAAAACTAGACAGGAAACTAAGATTTTATTTGGTTTTGTATTTGAGCAGCACTAGCTTCCCTGATAGCTCCATTGGTAAAGAATCAGCCTGCAACACAGGAGACCCCGGTTCAACTCTGGGTTGGGAAGATCCCCTGGAGAAGGGAAAGGCTACTCTCTGTAGTATTCTGGCCTGGAGAACTCCATGGACTGTATAGTCCACGGGGTCACAGAGAGTCAGACACGGCGAGCGTCTTTCACTTTCACTTTCAGGTAATAAACGAGGTTTGAAAGGGTAGAATCTTGGTTAAATGTTTGGACAGCAAACTAGGTGTTTCTGCAACACCCCCCCCCCCACCCCCCAACTGTGTCTTCCCAATGAAGGGGCACCAATTTCCGTTCTCAACATTTGGAGGCACTTTGTAAACTGTAGATTCATAATCACTGTACTTATCATCTGTCTTTGTTAAACAACCAGAGGTATTTCACCGTAATATTATTTTGATTTCTGGCATCTTTCCGAGGCAAGTCACAGTTAAAAAAATATTTTAATTTTACTGGCGTATAGGTGATTTACAATGTTGTGTTAGTTTCAGGTACATAGCACAATGATTCAGTTCCGCATGTCCATGCATTCACTTTTTTTTCAGATGGCTCTTCCACCTTGGTTATTGTGGAGTACTGAGTAGGGGCCCCTGCGCCGTACAGTGGGTCTTGCTGGCTATCTATTTTATATGCTGTGGTGTGTGTATGTTCATCATAAGCACCCGGTTTAGGCCTCCCCATGTTTCCCCTTCGGTAACCACATGTTTGCTTCTGATATCTCTAAGTCTGTTTCTGTTTTGTAAATAAATTCATTTGTGATTTTTTAAAAATTAAATTTCACATGTAAATGATGTCATATGATAAGGCAGCTTACATTTAAGGAATATGATCAGACTGTTTTCAGTCCTACACACCAGGAAATAAATGCTGAACTGTCGCTTGGAGAGAACCATGGGTATCTGCTGGGAGCTTTTTGGAGTCAGGGGCCCACTTGCTGTGATCACTATGGAAATGGTAGTGAGGGATCTGTGTTTTACAGATTTTAAGCAAGCATAGGGATATTAGATACTCTGGAAGCAGAAGTGTTTTTCTCATTCCAAATTGTACGGAGAAAATTTGGCCCAGTCTGATACTGAGATTATTGCCTTCAATGGAGTGTAAATGAGTCTCTCAGATTCAGATTTCTTAACTCCGCTTTTGAAATGGAGCAGGTGAAACTTGTTTATCATTGTACTTAGTGAATTTCATTACAGGACCGTGCTGTCTGTCAATGGGTGGCCACACGCCACAGCTGACTTCCCCAGTTATCAGAGCCGTCCAGCTGGATGTGCCATCTTCCCTCTCTGCCCCCTGTGTGTTATCACTGCCTGGCCAGAGCGGGACCCCATGGGCCACTGTGGCCCTGATGCTTACGTTAATCTGGTAGCAGCAGTGTTCAATTTGCCTCAGCTAGAGAATTCTCCCTTTCTCCTGGCCTCTCTGCCATCACCCTGACGATGTCATCCAAGGTCATTTCTAGAAAGGCGAGTATCACTCTCACATTTTGCAACCAGCAAAGAAACCCATGCAAGGGACATGGGATGGTGTTATTAGGAATGACTCTCCCAGTCACTGGACACAAACTCTCTGCAGGGTCATCTCCAGCACCTGCAAAAGTCCAGCTGGTTCTTCCAACCAGTTGTGGGTTCAAATATCCTAAGAGAAAGTGGTCTCAGTTTTCAACTTTTAAAAGGGACAATTAGATGACTGAGTTTAAATCTCATCAACTAAGAGAACATAATCAGAAAGATGAAGATTAAAAAAAATGTTTACCCCTTTATTAGAAAGAGAAAAAGTCTTTAGTTTAAAGAAATAAGTACAGCTCTTGCCCCATTTCCAAAATTCTGGAAGATTATGTTTTCAACTTTACTATTTTAAAACTGTGATTTTACTTTTGATGTCCTTGTTGACCCATTATTTATTTAGGACAGTTTTTTTTTAATGTTCAGGTTTTTTGAGATTTTTGGCTTAAGCATTTGTTACCTACTGGCTGTCGACATATTGCCTGGTCTGACTTCCTGGATATGTGGGTCATAGAGTGCCTACTTTTGAATTCAAAAACTGTGTTTGTAGTCAATTTTTGTAAATGATCCATAGACAGTTAAAAAGATGAAATATTACCTGTAGGGAACACATAATATAGATCTATTAATTCTAGGCTAGTATTTAAATTATATAAAGTTTCATGTCCTTATTTTTTATCCACTTTAACCTGTCAGAGACTGACTGCTGAATTAAACCTTTTACTATAGTTGCCTCCCTGACAATCTTACCAAAAAGGTTTTATTTTATATACTTATTGATTCATTTTATGTATTTTAAATTGCTATATATTTATTGTGAAGATAATTCATCATAAAACAATTCTCTTCTAACACATTCAGTGTCTTTGGCTCTGTTGCTGTCCCGTCACTCATCATGTCCAGCTCTGAGACCCCACGGGCCGCAGCAGGCCAGGCTCCCCGGTCCTTCATCATCTCCCAGAACTTGCTCAAACTCATGTCCGAACATCTCGTCCTCTGTCGTCCCCTTCTACTTAATCTGGTATTTATTACTCTACAGTTTTCTTTCTTTGTGTGTGATATAAACCCACTTAGAATTTTTTAAAAATTCCACCCTTAGTTTTTGAGCTTTTTGTGAGAATCATCTGGTAGGATTTATTTTCTAATAGAATCTTAGAATTTTTGCTTTTAAATCAGTCTATGTCGTTTGTATTGATCCAAGTGAATCACTCGTTCTTATTCCTGTTACCTTCTTTTATGTTTGCTGGTGCCTTTTTCACTTGCTTTGCTTTTAGATCCTTTATGAAGACAATAAGGAGGGCTTTTTTTTTTTTTTTTTTAGGAGGGCTTTTTATTTCAAGTTCTGTTGGTGATTTTTAAAGTTTTTAAAAATACCTATAAGAAGAACTTTAATTTTCAAAGTTTAAAAATAACAGAATAAATTTTAATTTCTTGATATGTCAAACACTTACCAATATTAATTACATTAGTGACTGTGCACTTAGATTATTATATACTTAGAAATATAAGACATCAAGATTTTAAAACATTTTCTACATTCAATATGGAAATATTTATTATCATTATTTATATTTAGCTCCATAAGTTTATTTGATTTTAAGGTTGATGAGTATCTTTTCATATACTTTTCAATGCCTGAATTCTTGTTACTACTTATTGCTTTTAAATTATTACTTACTGCTTTTTTTGGTGTAGAATTGGTTTTTCAGTAATTTTTTGGATTGGTTACTTGAGAGATATATTTTGAGTATATTTGAATAATCAAAAGTTTTGATCACCATTTCTCATAAAAGGCAACCTAACTGGGACAAAAATTTCCGGGTCACTATTATTTTCCATCAGTCATTTACCCAGTTCTAGGTTTCGGCATGTTGCTTTATCTCTCTAGGACTCAATTCTTATTCACAAAATGATGGTAATAGACCTGTCCCAGTTATTTCGCAGAATTTTGCAAGGCTAACATCAGAAAACGGACATGAAAGTACACTGAAGCCATGAAGAGCCTCCGAAAGATGAGGTGTTCTCATTTCTCACTGAGTTTAACCTGAAGTACAATGCTTCATACTTATCTGGTGGGATTCATTTTTTATTTGCTCATCAGTCATTCCTGCCCAGCTCAATAACTTTCTAAGGAAGCACTTTCTTTCACAGATCCATCTGTTCACTACAGCCTTCCTGGTGAAGCCATCTGATGGGTCAAGCCTGAAGAAGACCTTTTTCCCGTACTTAAAAGTACTTTTATTTTTCTTTTAAAATAGAAAAGTGATTCCTGGGCACTGTGGAAAAACTGGAAATAGAGAACAACACAAAAAATAAAGTGAAAAGAAAAAACTAGTACTATGCAAATTAAGTCTAAAGCAATTAATTCCAAAGTAATTAAATTCTTAGGTATTTTAATACACAGGAACAACTACATTTTGGCTTTTTCTTATATACACATCATCATTTTGTCCTTGAAACTGACATGATACTACAATTTTTTATCAACCGACTTTAGTTTTTTATTGCTGTGTGTAACAAGTACACCAATCATCAGCGTGCCATTCGATTAATTTTTCAAGAAGTCAACCCATCTGGTGACCCACCATGCAGAACAGAAAGGAGAATATCACCAACCCTTTGGAGGTCTCCCACGAGCGTCTCCCTGAACTACCAGTTCCCAGCCCTGGATGACCACTTCCCTGACTTCTCCACTACCCATCAGTTTTGACCATTTTCACACCGGATGTGAGCAAGCCATGCACTTCGCACTCTTTTAGGTTCGCTTCTATTGTGCAGCGTTGCATTTGTGAGGTTTCTCCATGCTGTCGTTGTGGGTAGTGTTCATTTTTTTATGATATTTCATTGACGACACCACTGTTTATTTTTTCTTTTGACTGTGAATGGACTTTTGGTTTATTTCCAGTTGGGGCTATTACAGTGTTGTCATGAACTTTTTCATACATGTCTTTTGGAGACAATATGTATGCATCTTGGTTGGCTTTATACTAAGGAGTGGAGTTGCTGGGTCACAGGGGATGTATGTGTTCAGCTTTAGGAGATAATGCCAGGAAAGTTTTCCCAAGTTTTGTTACCAGTTTACGGCTGTTAGGAGTGATGTATGAGATTTTCAGTTGCTGCCTGTCCTTGTCAACACTTGCTAATTTCTTTTTTTAATCTTTTGGTCAAGCCAGGAGGCATGTGAGGTCTAGTTCCCTGACCAGGGATATAACCTGCACCACCTGCAGTGGAAAGATATAGTCTTAACCGCTGGACCACGGTTGGGACCAGGGAAGTCCCAACTCTAGGTAATTTTAATCATTATGCTGAGTATGTTAGCATTTCATTGTGGTAATTTGTATTATTATGGCATTGAAATGGCAGAGCACTTTTAAAAATATATATGTTTATGGCTATTTAGATGTTTTCTTTTGTTAAGTTCTTGTTCAAATATTTTGCTTTTTGTTTCTATTTGGAAATATTTTAAAATTTATTGTTAGGAATTTTAATATATTTTGGATGGGAGTCATTTGTCATCTATATCTTGACTTGTTTTTTACTCTTTTATAGGTGAATCAAAATTTTCATATTTACAATTTTCAATCATCTCCTTTATTGTTACAGCTTTTCATGTTATCATAAAAAGCTTTGCTTATTCCAAGTCATAATGCTATACTCCAAAAAAAAAATCTGAAAACTTAAAAAAAATTTTACATTTAGATCTTGTTTTTATCTGGGAATAATATTTATTGATTTTTAAACATGGTGTAAGGTCATGATTTGCTTGTTTTTCTCTACATTGAAGATACCTTTCTTTTATGCAGTGTTACTTTTATCATAAATTAAATGACCATAAAACTGTGGTTTTGTTTCTATGGTCCCTATTTTGTTCCTGTGGCCTATTTCCACACCTCATGAGCTTCCCAGGTGGCACTACTGGTAAAGAATCCACCTGCCAATGTAGAAATTGTAAGAGACTCCGGTTCTATCCCTGGGTGAGAAAGATGCTCTGGAGGAAAGCATAGCAACCCACTCTAGTATTCTTGCCTGGAGAATCCTATGGACAGAGGAGCCTGGCGGGCTGCAGTCCACGGGGTCCCAAGGAGTTAGACACGACTGAGGCAATTCAGCATGCACACAAGCGATAACTGTAGCCTTATAATGAACCTTGATGGTTTCCACACTAGTTCTTTGAGAATGCCGTAACTGTTCTTGGAGCTTCAAAAGTCCATGTGCAGCTTAGAATTATGTTGTCAATTAGAAATAACAACTGCAGGTTACAGGCAGGCCTGGGCCCCCGGAGGGGCTGTAGCATATCTCCTGAAGCAGGAAGAACCCCCTCCCTGCTGCTTTCCAACCAGAAACGCGTGGCACAGTTTCAAGCACAGAATGCTTATTGGACACCTACTAACTGTGAGCTCCTGGGCGCAGCCGACTGGGATGAGGGGCTGTCTCTCCCCTGGGAAACGTTCCAGAATTTGTGGGTTAATGTACTCATAAACCATAGTCACCTGATGGCTAGGCTTATATATTATGTACCCATAAACATTGAAATTTTCAAAGGATGAGATAAAGAGTAGGAAATAGGAAAAAAGAAATAACAACAGCAATACTAAAAGCCCAGTTGAGATTTTTATTAGGATTGAATTGAATGCACAGTTTAATTTGAAGAAAAATCATAGTTTTACCATACACAATCTTCCAATTCACGAATATAATATATCTGTCCATTTGTTTAGGTTTTCTCACTTTTTCCCAATAAAGGTTTTTAGTTTTTTGGGTAGGAATCTTACATGTTTTTTGTTATATGTATTACTGGCATTTGATGTTTTTATTTGATACTATCATCAATTGTTTTTCAAATACAATTTTCTTGTTGTTTTATGTTGATATATAGAAATGAAATTGATTTTTGTACATTGACTTTGTATCCAGCAACTTTGCTGAATTTGCTTTTTTTTTGGTATTGGAGTCTAGCCAGTTAACAATGTTGTGATAGTTTTAGATGAACATCGAAGGGACTCAGCCATACATATACCTTATCCATTCTCCCCTAAGCCTTCTCCCATCCAGGCTGTCGCATAACTTTGAGCAGAGTTCCACGTGCTATACAATAGGTCCTTGTTGGTGATCCATGTTAAATATAGCAGTGTGTACATGACCATCTGAAACTCTCTAACTGTTCCCTGGCAATCATAGGTTTGTTTTCTGAGTCTGTGAGTCTCTTTCTGTTTTGTAAGTAAGCAAGATGTCCATTGACAGAGGAATGGATAAAGATGATGTGGTACTTATATACAGAGGAGTATTACTCAGCCTTTAAAAAGAATGAAATAATGCCATTTACAGCAACGTGGATGGACCTAGAGAGCATCATATTGAGTGCAGTAAGTAAGACAGTAAGGAGAAATATCATATGGTATTTCTTATATATGGAATCTAAAAGGAAATGATACAAATGAACTTACAAAACTGAAGTTACTTTGAATTCACACAATTGATCTATATATGACTTTGAATATATGACTCTTTTCCTTTTTCATCCTTAAATCCTATACTTATTTTTCTGGCCTTTGACACTGGCTTGGTTCTTCAATACAATATTGAATAGAAGTGCTAGTTCTAGGCATTATTGTCTCGTTCCTGATCTCAGAGAGATGTCAAATTTCACTGTTTAATATGATTTTGATTGTTTGATTTTTAAAAATACTTTAAAATCAGATTATTGAAGTTTACTTTTTCCTAGTTCATTAAAAGTTTTATAATGAATTAGTAATGAATTTTGTCAAATGCTTCATGGGAAAGTTTTAAATTACAGATTCAATTACTTTAGTAGGTATATGACAAATTTTGCTTTCTATTTCTACTTTTGTCAAATTTGCAAAGTTGTGTTTTCCCAAAAAAGTGTCTATTACTTCTAAATAGTTGGACTTATTTGCATGAAGTTGTCCATAATATTCTCTGTATATATGTGTATTTATACATGTATGTGTATGCTTGCATATGTATTCAGATCTATTTACTTGTAAATTATATATAACAAAATTCACCAATTTTAGTATATTATTCAATGAGTTTGTCTTGATCCCATTTTCTCATTGTCACATCTTGATTTGAGGTAGCATACCTTAAGATTTTTGCCTGCTTTATTATTGGTATTAATATATTAGCATTTTAAAATGTATCTTGGTATTAAAAAATAATTTGTGTTATTTGAATTTGTTTACCATATTTCCCAAATAACAATATTTTCCAAATAACAACAGTTACCTGGAACTTATTTTGTTCATTTCAGGAATCTTATTTTTAGTGCTTCCTCTTTTCTTGGATTTTTTCAACTGCAAATTATATATTTCTGACACTTGCACATTTGAAAATGTCTGTTTTCTTTATATGTACATTTCTTTTTTCTTATTTAGATGCAGATTTGGATATAGAATTCATGGCTACAACTTTTTACTATAGCAAAATTTCCTTCATTTTATGTGGTAGGAGAGAAATCTGAAAGAAAAAAGACATTTTTTCCTTTTGTTGGTCACCTTTATCTTGGACAATTGTAGACTTCTTTCTCTCTTTTGTTCAACTATCTGCCAGAATATGTCTAAATATGATTCCCACTTCATTGATTTTGCTTGGTAGTTTAAGAATTATCTCAGCTTTAAATTAAATTTTCTTCACCTTAGCTAAGTTTGCTTTTATTATACTTTCAATCCTTGTTTTCTTCCTTTTTTTCCTGGTGGAGTCTCACGAGCACTTGTACCTGTTTTCTGATTGCTGTTCAGTGCCCATAGTATCTGTTACGTTCTTTTTGGCATTTTAAATCTCTAATTCCACTTTCTCTGCATTTTCAAAAGATAAATTTATCTTCGCCTAGTTTCTCTGTCAGTGATGCTAGTGCACTGGGGACTTGCTCATTGCATCTAGTTTTCAATTTTGTCTGAGGTGTTGCTTCTGATACTCAGGAAAAGAATGTCTGCCTGTATCCTGGTTCCACTAGCTGCTCCTTCACAGGATAACTTTGTTGCATTAAGAAGCACCTCTTATTAGCTTCCATCAGTTATATTCAATGGCATGTGATGGTAATACCACTAAGTATTGTTGATCAGAATTGTTGAAATAAGTTCAAAAGAATTGGCTTCTATTTCTCTCTTGCTTTATACTTGCTTTTAGCCAAAATCCTATTAACACATATTTGTGGGGAATTTTGTGATATCTCTTCTTTTTTTCCTTACAATTTAACATTGCTTTCTCAGGAATGTATCTTAATATCTTTCAAAATTCTCTTTCTATATGTGATATGTCTAGCTAAAATTCCTTGGAGTTTGTGTCTCATAGATGGTCCAATGTTTAATTTGCCCATTTCCATGAACTGCCGTGAAATTTCTTCCATATTCCTATCCTCTCCATTCCACTTGTTATTCCAGTCTGAATATGGTGATGATTTGAAGAGAGATTTAATACCTGGGCTGAGTTGCTATTTTACCTTGTGATCACAAGAATAATTTCTTTTTTTCTAACTCCTTCTTCCTTTCATAATGGCAACTTTATATTATTAATAGTTGCTTCTATTTAACCCCAGGTAGCTCAGTGGTAAAAAGAATCCACCTGCCAATGTAGGAGACACAGGAGATGTGGGTTCAATCCCTGGATCAGGAAGATCCCCTGGAGGAGAAAATGGCAACCTTCTTCAATATTCCTGCCTGGAGAATCCCATGGACAGAGGAGCCTGGTGGGCTGCAGCCCAAGGTGTTGCAAACAGTCAGACATGACTGAGCACGCAACAAACACACATTGCTTCCATAGATTCTCTAAATAATTCTTTAACTTGTTTTTCAGTAGTCACATTCATTCAACATTCTCAATATTCTAAATGAGCACTCCAAATAATTAACTCAAGTTTATTATAAAGTTCAATCTAAACTTGCTTTATACAGTCCATAAAAATTATATCAGCAAATTCAGAGAAAAAGTGTTCGTGTTTAAGTGTTAGTTGCCCTTTGTGACCCCATGGACTGTAGCCTGCCAGGCTACTCTGTCTATAGAATTCTCCAGGCAAGAATACTGAAGTGGGTTGCATTTCCTCCTCCAAGGGAATCTTTCCGACCCAAGGGATAGTAATACAAGATCCTTGAGATCATCTACAGGGACTTTGAAACACAGAATTATAAAATTTTGAAGTTAAAGGATGCTGAAAACATTTCAACCCAACTTCCTAATTGTATAGATGAAGAGACTGGGGGTAAGAAAGTAAAAGTGACTTACCCAGGTACACGGGGCTGCTACTGGGACAGAGGCGGAACTAAACTCCACATAGGAGGATACTCATTTTTTGGTTCACCGATCATATTTTTCTTCTGGAAGTAAAAAGCTCCATCTTTTTAGGAAATTCTTTCAGAGAATTCTGTCTCTAATCTTTCCAACCATGTAGCCCTAATCAGGGCTGAAAACTGTACAGACTTGTTCCCAGGCACATGAATATGTGTCAGTGATCAAACTTAGACCACCCAGTCTCCTTCTAGAGAATTTAAAAATTTGACCTAAGGAAAGGGAACAGTTATTCTCTGTTGGCAAAGCTGGGAAGAATAGAGCTGCAGAAGACCACATTTCCCACATTGTATAAAAGCCTCTTGAAAAGAAGCTAGCCAAATTCTTAAAGGGATCAAACAAAGAAAACAGAGTTAGTAGGTCCAGACAGCAGTGAGAGTCCAGTTCCAGACATCCTGTGGCTAATACCTAGATCCTACTCTGCCGTGGCTTGGATACCATGTTCCAGAAACGCCCTTTTGGCCTAAGCTGAGTGTGCTCTTGGCTGCTTCTGACCTAAAGAGTCCAAACCAATATGTGTGCCTTTAAGAAAAGGCAGAAATTAAACAGATGGGGAAGGGTGGGGAGGGAACTCTAGGCAGAGCAGGAGTTAAGCCAAGGTTTGGAGGCCAAAATGCCACATTCTGTTCTGACAGCTTGGTAGAAATAACACCTCAGCAGGTCAAGGATGACAGGCAAGGGAGAGAAAGAAGGGTACATAGAATTGGTCCCCTGGGGTAGGAACATCTGGGTATTTCCCCAGAAGAGTGTGCAAAAGGGATGGTAAATGGTACCACAAAGGGTTGCCTCACAGTTTGGTCGGGAATGCTTCCTCACACACACACCCCCTCCAGTAATGGCAAACGCTAGTGGGAAATAAACACAGACAAATACTGCACATTTTTCTTATCTAACTCAACCATAAATTTCATACTGAATTTAAATGGAAGAAGAAGCATTGACTCATCCACAGAGGGATGTAAGGCCAAAAAGAAAGAATTCACTGTAATTAAGATGGCAAAAATTGCTTCAGTATCATCTCATCTTTAGCGGCTGGAATAGTCCTGATATATTGTCCTTTTTGGACTGGGAAAATGAATCGGTGAGCTTTAAACTGTGCTTGTCTTCTGAACACGTAGCCCTTCTGTAATCATTTCTTTGAGGTATTTCAATTCCTTATCTTGAGATCCTTCAGCTTATCGGTTATATTTTCAATCTTCTCCTTGGAGTTTATTGTACTCATATTTTATTGCACACTTTACCGCATACTATTTAGCAGACTTCAGTGTGGGGTCCCTGTTCAGATGGAAGAAAATTACTGATCCATGTAAGCCAATCAAAATTGGAACTTTGGTGTCAGACACTGTGAAGGAATGAAAGCTCATCTTACTCAAGCTGTCAAGGCACAGCTTTTTCTTTAAAATTATTCAGCAAGTCTGGAGTTGGCTGTGAGACCCCGGAAGGGATTGGCAAGCCTGGAGATGTACAATGTGTTAGAATAATATCACTCTCTTTGCAATTCTGTCACTGCCCCATTTGTGCTCATGACTGCCTTCGAGCCGGCTTTTATTCACAGACCAATTTTTCCTCTCTGCCACATAATGATAATGAAACTGTTCAGCCTGACTTCCATGGATTTTAGGAGAGTGACTGAAAAGAGTGTTTTCTGAAATGAGAGCCATGTTAGTCTGCGTAATGGAAGGGAACCAGGAAGTCATTAGGGGTTTCCCACAGGCCATCAGGAGTCTGCTCCCTGGCCATATTTCCTGGGGAAACACAAGTCCTTGGGAGACGATCAGCTTCGTGGTAGTCGCCTGATGTTTCTTCCCTTTAAGTCCTACTTACTGGCAAGGCTTCTCCTCAGATTTTCTGTTAGTGCAGTTGAGTTATAATTTCTCTTTTAGCCGTAGCTCCCTGTTGCCCTGACTGTAATTCATATCAGACTCATAAGGGCAAAGGAACACAGTGCCGGGTAGATGTTGTCTGATAGTAGAAAGAAGTGATGCTCAATCTTCCAGAGCCACTTACATAGCTTAACCCAAAGTGCCCTAGGTGTTTGTTCTGAAACATGGCTATAATTGGGCCATGAATAGTAAGCAGACAGCCAGCCTATTTACAGTCTAAAACCTCAGGATGACAAAAACTGCAACATGAATAGGAAATGATAGAGGAGACTATCTGATGGGTCAGAGAGACATCAAAAAGGGGTTGAACATGACCTGCTGGATGGTAAGTTTTGTCTTGTACTCTTAGGGCTTTTAAGTATCTGGTATGTGTTAGACACTCAATAAGATTTCTTTTTTTTAATGAAAAAATAAAGGGAAGAATAAATTGATAAATGTTTACTCCCCAAAACAATAGCAACAACAACACAATAAACTACATGGAAAAGAGATGTTAATATCTTACTTAAGTGCTTATTGTTGGGTTATCAGAAAAGTGACATGAACCTTGCCATATTTTGTACGTTAAAAACTAGGGGGAATTACAACCAAAAAGTTTTCTACTTCTTCAGTCATCATGAATAAGTTAAGGAGACATATCTAAAAGAATAGGATTTCTGTGAGTGTGTGTCAGTTCAAGTCCCCTAGGAAGCAGACACTGAGTTGGGTTGGAAGTACAAAAGCTTTTTGGGGGTAACACTTCTGAAGGATAGAGGAAGAAGGGCTAGGAGCAGATAGGAAAAGCCTTCAGACTGCAGTGCAGGTTGGACACTTGTGGAAGGAGAGAAGAAAGGAAGGACGTTTGTGTCAGAAGTGCCTGAGACCTGGGTATTATTCTAAGAGGATTTAGGTCTATGTAAGATTCCCTGGAGAAGAATCCTCATGTTGGGTAGAAATGGTCAGGATCCAGTACCTGCTGCCACGCTCTGTCATTGACTAGGATTGCATGTGTCCTTAGTTCAACATTACAGTAGATCACAAAGACATACATGGCTGCTTCTTAGGAAACTCGGCTTTCTTATGTAAGTTCCAGTGCTCAACTTTACTGTGTTTACTTTGTTAGAGTTATTTCATCATCAATTTTGGGTACCAGTGCTGTCAGAAGAGATATAGAGAGAATTATCCTGTAAGCACATCTGTAGGGATGTTGCAGTTAGTATGGAAAGCAGTGTGGGTGTTAAATATCAGAAGTATTCCAGGAAGCTGAGGATTGTGCTTCTGGATATGATGGTGTGCTTTATAAAAACTGATGGTTCCTCTGACAACAGCTAGCAAAGTCAGAGGGGGTTAAGCAAAACCAGTTATTTGAAATACTTAGGAGCTGCCCAGACAACCAAGACTTGAGGGGCCAATAGAGAGAAAAGACAAGTTTACTGTGGTGAGTTGAATATTTTGTGTGCTGATTTTCTCCTGAAAATCACTTTTCTGATTTTTTTGGCTAGAAAAAGAGGCTGAGTTGCTAAGCCAAATTATAGGCAATCTCAAAGAGCCGGGATGGCTGGATTTAAGTTTGGGCCTGCTAAGGCAGCTAGATCTTGAAGGTCCAAGGTCCCAGAGAGAAAGGAGGTACAGAAAGCTAAGTTCACACTTAGCACCAGTCTTCCCCTTGACATATTTTCTGATTCTTAAATTGGGCAGGGTCAGACGCTATGAAGTTGAGCAGAAAGCAGAGTAAAGTTTTCTTGTTTAGCAGTTTCACTGATGCTTAGGAGATAAAAATTGGAGTGCATGACCTGCCAAAAATGTGGGAGCTAGTCGATACCCTAGGCTTTGAGTTGACGGCACCATAAAGGCTAAACAGACTAAACTGCAAAGAGTGTGAAAGTCATCTGCCCACTTCCTGGCAAAAGACAGAGTAAGTTCACTGTGGGGGAGACAGCATTGCACCTCTACAATATTTCAATCACATTTTTGGCATTCAGTAAGAAATCACCACTCATATAAAGAAACAACAAAGGGACTTCCCTGGTGGTGGTCCAGTGGTTAAGACTCTGCTCTCCCAATTCAGGGAGCCCAGATTTGATCCCTGGTCAGGGAACTAGATCCTGCATGTTGCAAGTATGACCTGGCACAGACAAAAAACAAAAAAATCCCTGTAAGTGAGGGGTCATTATAAGAAACGGAACAAAAAGAGAAATAGACAATAGATACATATTTATGGGTGTCTAGGCTATTGAATTTATCAGTCATACATTTTTCTCTTAATAATTGTGATTGGTATGTCTAACAAAACAGGTTACAAGATGGAAAATTTCACCAGATAATTAGAATCTTTTAAAAGGGATAAAGTAGAATTTTGAGAACTAAAAAGTACACTAACTGTAATAAAGCACTCAGAATCAGATGGATACAGAAGATTAGCAGACTGGAAGAGAGGACAATAAAAACATATTAACTAAAGCACAAAGGGAAAAAAAAGGGTGGAAATGCTGAAAAGAGCATAATAACACAATTCTTTTATAACTGATATAAAAAAGCAGAAAAAATAAGTGAAAACATAAAAAATTTGAAGTACATAATTACTTGGTATAAATGGAATATATGGGAAACAGCCATAGAACAGAACCCACATTCTTCAAAGTACATTTAACCAAAATTGACTGCATTCTGGGGCGTAAAGCAAGACATAGCAGCTTTAAAAGATAGAGGCAGTTAAAAATATGCTTGCTGACCACAGTGAAATTAAATCAGAAATAAATAACAATAAAACAAATAAAATATCCCCAAAGTTTTGAAATTAAGCAGTATACTTCTATACAATTCATGGACCAAAGAAGAAATAAAATGAAAGTCAGAGAATATTATGAGCTAAATGATAATACAACATGACATATCAAAATTTGTAATATGGGGTTAAAATTTTATTTGAAGAGACATTTATGGGTTCATATACAAATAAAAAAAGGAATGTCTTAAAGTCAGGATAAATTGGACTACATTAGCATTAAGAACTTCTAATTATTAAAAGTCACTATTAAGGTAGTGAAAAGGCAAGCAGGAGAGAGATATTTTCTAAGCCTACATCTGACATGGGATTCATATTGAAAATATATTTAGAAATTCCCAAAAGTAAATAAGAAAAAGGAATACAAACCAGTAGAAAAATGGGCAAAGGACTTTAAAGAGACTCTTTACAACAGAGAATATCCAAGAATATCAGTAAATATATGAAAGGGTAATTAGTTTTTTGTCAACAGGGCAACGCAAATTGAAACTACTAGATACTACCACGCACCTTAAAAAGCTCGACTTAAGAATGCAGACAGTATGCTGACGAGGATGTGCAGTGGTGTCTTGTACATTGCTGAAGGGAAGGCATATTGACCCAGTTCTTTGGAAAACTGTTTGACAGCGTCTACTTAAGTTGAACATAAGCCGACCCAATGACCCTGTTCTTGGGTGGGATAAATATGGGGTAGACATCAGAAGACAGGCACCTTAATATTCATAGAAGTGTCATTTATGATATCCTTAAAATGGAAACAACTCAAATACCCTTTAACAGCAGAGGATAAAGAAATCATGGTATATTCATACAATGGAATACTATATTGCACCAAGAGTGAACAATTATGGCAACATCAACAATTTGGGATGAAATGCTTAAGTGTAATATTGAGTGGTATGAACCAGACGTAAAAGAGTACTGAAAGTTCAAAAATAAGCAAAATTAATCAATTGTGACCAATGCCAGGAAAGAGGGTCCCTTAAGAGGACTTGTGACTGGCAGAGGACACAGATGGAGACCCCTGGGATGTGATTAATGTTCTTTTTCTTGGCCTTGTGTTCAGTACATGAATGTGTTCATTCTGAAAATACACAAACCTTCACACTTGTAATTCATTTACATTTCATACATACGCTATACTTCAGTACCTGATTGGAGAAGGCAATGGCACCCCACTCCAGTACTCTTGCCTGGAAAATCCCATGGACGGAGGAGCCTGGTAGGCTGCGGACCATGGGGTCGCTAAGACTCGGACACGACTGAGCGACTTCACTTTCACTTTTCACTTTCACGCGTTAGAGAAGGAAATGGCAACCCACTCCAGTGTTCTTGCCTGGAGAATCCCAGGGACGGGGGAGCCTGGTGGGCTGCCGTCTGTGGGGTTGCACAGAGTCAGACACGACTGAAGTGACTTAGCAGCAGTACCTGATTACTTTAAAATGTTTCATGAAACTGATTTCTTTTGAAATTTGTGGATCTTTCAGTAGACAATGAAAAAGTAATAAAAAACCAAGAACTTCTGACCTAGCCTGCTATTGAATTGTACAGTATTTCAGTGTTTGAAGGAAATTTATAGTTGTTTAATTCAAAGTTCTTCCACATACACAAAGCAGTTACATTGGAAATCTGCTACAACTCTGTGAATGTTTGAACCTCTTCCTTCAGAATTTTATTCATGATTAGTCTAAAGGGCATTCAAAATAATGTGCCTTTTAAAAAATCCAAAATACTATATTCTATTCTAATTGTTTCCCTACTTCGTTAGACTTTAAGTGGCATGGGCTTTTTTCCCCCTCAAAGGATAAAGATTTGTTATCATAAGGATATTCAATAACATTATCTTTGGGATTAGATGTATTCCCCAAGGGACTTCTCTGAAGAAACAACTTCATTGAAACTCAAAAATCCAATTACCTTTCTTTTCTTAAAAACTTATTTTATTGAAGTATAGTTGATTTACAATACTCTGGTAATTTCTGCTGTATAGCAAGGTAATTCAGTTATCCATATAAATAAATTCTTTTTCACATTCTTTTGGATATTGGCACTAGTTGGTAAAGAATTCTCCTGCCAATGCAGGAGACATAGGTGATGCAGGTTCAATCCTTGGGTTGGGAAGATTCACTGGAGGAGGAAATGGCAACCCACTCCATTAGTCCTGCCTGGGGTGTCCCATGGACAGAGGAGCCTGGTGAGCTACAACCCATGGGATGGCAAAGAGTTGGACACTACTGAGCGACTTAGCACGCTATGCAGTAGGACTCTGTTACTTATCCATTCTATATAGCAATATGATGGTTTGTATCTGCTAATCCCAAACTCCTAATCCATCCCTCCCCGTCTCCCCTCCCCCTTGGCAATCACAAGTCCGTTCTCTATGTCTGTGAGTCTGTTTTCTGTTTTGTAGATAATTTCATTTGTGTCATGTTTTAAATTCCACATATAAACTATCATATGTTATTTGTCCAATTGCTTTTCATAGTCTGAGCACTTGTTAAATGATAGGGACATATATTTTTGGTAATGCCTTATTATCAAACATTTTTCTATCTTTAGTGTGAACCCATATTTTACTTATGTTTCCAGGCTATACTGAAAAAAAAAATGATGCCAGGTAGTAATTAGTACTTTTGTTTTCCAGATTCAAGGGCAGTCAACTTTCAAAGAACCAAGGGGTGACTAAAACATGCATAGGTAGTGAGTAAGTATTTCTCAAAGTGCAGTGCAATCTCTGGACCAGAGGCATCAGCATCACTGGGGAACTTGTCAAAAAATGCAGATTCTTGGGACTTCCCCAGTGGTCCAGTGGCTGAGACCCGTGCTCCCAATGGAGAAGGCCTGGGCTCAATGCTGGTGAAGGAACCAGATCCCAAGTGTTGCCACTAACACCCTGCTGCAGCTAAGACCCAGTGCAGCCAAATAAATAAATACTAAAACAAAATGCAAACTTTTTGACCCCAATCCAGACCTACTGAGAAAGAAACTCTGTGGTGGGCTCAGCAATCTGTGTTTTCACCAGCCTTCTAGGTAATTCTGAAACATGTTGAAGAACTACTGGCATTAGGGAAGCACTGAAAAATGCTGTCTTTGGAGTTAGCCTTAATCCTTGTTTTGCTACTTCTTAATTGGATAATCTTGGGCAAGTCCCTTGATTTTGAATGCTGAGTTTTCTCAATAATAAATAGGAAGAATAATCCCTGTAGTTAACTGTTGAGTAAAAAGAATGAGATTTGGAATTCTAGTTTTCACTGAAATAATAAGAAGTAAATAATTTTCCTTGGTCCATGGAATATCACAAAAATGGTCCTGATTCCACTTGTCTAGTTATAAAGCACATTTAAAAATATTGCTGC
The DNA here is from genome assembly GCF_033118175.1 of Dama dama. Lineage (NCBI taxonomy): Eukaryota > Metazoa > Chordata > Mammalia > Artiodactyla > Cervidae > Dama > Dama dama. Next base: position 59,000,618 of record NC_083708.1, read on the forward strand.
TTTGTGAATTCACGGGAACCTTTCCATGTTGATGAGAGCATCACCATGTGGCGGCTTCTCCCGAATAAAATTCTGCCCAGGACAAATGCACCGTGTCCTGGGACTTTGAAGATGACACCGTGGAATAGAAAGCCAAGCACAATTCTTTGAAGAAAATGGCTGAGTGTGCATCAAAAACATCTTTTATCCCTACTTTTTTTTTTTTTTTTGGCTTTCTTTCATGCTTTAGTAGATGTCAGACTCAAAGAGTTGCCAAATCTCTCCACTACTCACTTACAAGCCATTCTCTTTTCTAGTAAATGGCTCTGCACTTGGAGAACTCCCCACCTGGAAACTGAGAACCAGAGCACATGTCTCACTCTTTCTCACTCTTCCTCTCTTCCTTTTTATATCTGGAAGTAAATAGATTCAGCTCCCATTTCACCACAGCGTTATAGAGCACACTGTACAATACGGCGGACAGAAGACATTTTCTAGTTCATTCTGTTTGTTCATCTGTTGTGTCTATTTCAGTGGTAATGATCTGGGAAGGGAAGTCTTAACTAGCCACTTACACAAGTGACTCAATTTGGTAAGTAAGTAAAGACTGCAGGAAAAGTTGACCAGATATTAGGTTATTTACAAGCATATGGGGTTCGGGTTTTCTTTTTATCTTCATGTTCTTTGTATTACAGAGGCTCTGGGCCTGAAAACTGTCCTGTAGCCTGTGCAGACATGACACTGGCAATGGCCCTTCTTCCACTACCAACCCAGACGCCGACAGGCTTCTATCTCCCTGTTACTTTTGCTCTTCTCTCCCCCTCCCCCTCTTTTACCCCCTCAGGCTCTTGTTAACCCCAATAGAAATGGAGAAAAAAATTAACCTACCACCATTTCTGATTTACAAAGTCATCTTAATTTATTCAAGACACTTCCTCCAAGAGCAAGTGTATATAATATGATGCATTTGGTGCATTTTATTTAATTCATCAAATTGCAATGTTTACATACAAGTTAATTCATGGCAGTGTGCAAATTAAAGGACTTGTCACCAAAATGAAGGCTTTCAATTTAGTCTGAGAGACACCTATTAGTCGTTGAATCGAGGAGCCAATCATGGTATACTTCAGTAATATCTTTTATATATTCATCTTCATCAGAGGTTTACATAATTCCCACATTATATGTCATTCTCAACATATAAATACATTATTAACATAGAAACCTGCTCATTTCCAGGTGACTTTCACGTTACTAGAATCTCACTCTCAAAGCATACTGCCATATTGTTTTGCTTTGTAAGATATTAACCATTTCCCCAAACTTAGAGATGGTACAGGTAGGTAACACACAGATGCCCGCCTGAAAGCCCAAAGTCAGGATGCAGTTGGTAACACAGGGCTCATGCACTTTTACATGTATGGCCATGTCTGCATTTGAAAGTGATGCACTCTAGATGGTACAGTGAATGAGAAAGCCTGGAGAAGGGCTGGAGACCACCTCTGAGTGGTCTGAGACGATGGAAATCCTGAGAACACAGAACAGACAGGCAAGATGACACAGTGAGGAAGCACCCCTACTTCATCAGAGTAAGATTCACTGTGTAGCTTTTCAATTATGTTTACAAATAAGCCACCTCACCTATATTGGTGCGAATGTCACAGTGGCAGAAGACTGCGGCCCGTGCCAGCCTACAGACCCTCACGCTGGCTCAGTAACTCACACGGGCCCTGGCACGGCACTGCCTCTCCAGGGGGAGGTCTGGAGTCCTATGGGGGCATCGCCAGCGGCCACGCTGACTGAGGGGTGGAAGGTGCTCCGGCATTTAGTGCCTGACATCGGGGGATGTTAAAAATTCAGCAACATCCTGAACAGTTCTGCACAAACAAGAACTGTCTTGCCAAAAATGTAAATTGTTCTGTCTTTGGAAACAGCTATTTTTTTTTTTTAGTTCATATCCATTGACTGTTCGCATCTCAAGATCTTTGTGTGTCTTCGTTGTCATGAGTTGTGAGAATCTGTGAACCACATTTGATATTTCATGTCTCTAGATCATCGAGACTTCTTTCCTGACTTCCAGAATCATTATCCAAACTGTTTACATCTCCATCTGGGTCTGGATATTCCAGAGGACCTAATTCAGCACATCCAAAAATCAAACTCATTCTCTTCTCCCTCAAAGCTTTTCATCTCAAATACCTGCTTTATTGCTGAATGCTACTGCTATGGCAGTCAAATTAAAAACCTGAGGATCATCTTAGATGCCTTCCTCTCCTCACTCTTACATTTAACGAGTCACTAAATTCTGGGATTCTATCTCTTTAGTGTAATTCACTTTTTCCACTATTTTCTTCACATCTGCTCCTACTGCCTTAGTTCAATTTCTTCTCATCTTTCACCTGGACTATTGCATTAGCCTTCTAATGGATCTCTTTGCCTCACTGCATTAATTAGGAGTATTTGGTCACAAGTGACAGAAAACTCACCTTAGTGGGCTTATATAACACAGAAGTCAGAAGATTTAGAGTAGCTCAATTCAGGATCTAAAAGACTTATTTAGAGCTTGGTGTCACTTCATTCTTACACTTGACTTTCTTCTCTGTGGTTCTGTCTCAGGCAGGCTCTCAGGCGTGATCCCAACATGGATTGTGCTGCCAGCTGAGTTTCGGGTCTGTTCTTCTAACAATCTCAGTTCAGAGACAGCCTCTTCCTTAGGTGCTTTAGCAGAAGTCTTGGGATCAGCTCTTCTTTGATTCTCACCACGTTGATGCCCACTGCTCCAGGAGAGGAGTCAGATCAGCCTACATGAACCCTGTCAATTGGGCATGGTTCCTCAAGAAAAATAAAGAGTTTGCTAGTAGAAGAAGAGAGAACGTGTGCATGTGTACATTGCTTGAGTCGTGTCTGACTCTGTGCAACCCGTGGACTGCAGCCCGCCAGGCCCCTCTGTCCATGGGATTTCCCAGGCAAGAACACTGGAGTGGGGTTGCCATTTCCTCCTCCAGGGCATCTTCCCGACCCAGGGATCAAACTTGTGTCTGCCTGTGTCTCTTGCATTTCAGGCAGATTCTTTTACCCGGTGAGCCACCTGGAAAGCACCAAGAGAATGTGTACTTGAGTGTAAAAGTCCATTAAAACTCTTTCTTTCTCAAACTCTATCCAGGGACCAGATTGACCATTTTCTGCACATTGAATCAGACCCTCCTCTTGCTAAAATCCCTCCAAAATTTCCTATCCTGTACGTGGTAAGATCTGGAAAAGCTCCAGAGGTCTGCCCTCTGCCTACTTGGAAAGTTCTGCCTCTCCCCTTCCCCCCCGCCCCTTCCTTGGCTCCAACCACCGAGATTCCCCAAACACCTTAAACTATGCTCTACTTTGAATTTGCTCAGGAAGCCAAACCCTAGAAAATAGCTATGTCTCCACCTAGCAAATATCTTTGCATTAACTTCTCCCTCCCAACTCCTTTCTCATCTTATCCTGCCTTTGCATTCCCCCAAGCCTACACAGGTTTGTATCAGAGCACCTGTGACCCAGTCCTATTCCTTTTTAAATTAATTAATTAATTAATTTTTGGTTTTAGTTGCAGGACATGGGATCTTTAGTTGCAGTGCACAGACTCCTCACTGTGGTGGTGAGCTTCTCTCTAGTTGCGGCGGTTGGGTTTAGTTGCCCTGCAGCATGGGGGGTCTTAGTTCCCTGCTGCTGCTGCTGCTAAGTCGCTTCAGTCGTGTCCGACTCTGTGTGACCCTATGGACAGCAGCCCACCAGGCTCCTCTGTCCACGGGATTCTCTAGGCAAGAATACTGGACTGGGTTGCCACTTCCTTCTCCTTAGTACCCTGACCAGGGATCAAACCCTAGTCCTCTGCGTTGGAAGGCAGATCTTTAAATTGCTGGACCACCAGGGAAGTCCCCCAGTCCTACTCCAATCCATTTATTTTCCCACCTCGACTGTCAGCTCTTAAGGACAGGGACAATCATTTATCTTTGTATCCCAAATACCTGACAAGGTGCATGACCAATAGTTGGTAATGATAAATATTTATTGAAAGATAATTATAACACAAATAAACTGCTTATCAGTGATAAAGTCAATCAGGATACAAATACAGATTTTTTTTGACAGTTGAAAAAATTAAAATGCTTGGGGAAAAAAGAATCAAAAGATGTTCATAGTGCCGGGGGGGGGGAAGGACTACTTTGAGTGAAACATTATTGTATTATAGCATTGTTTATTGGCACATTGCATTAATTCATGAAGCAATCATTATTTTGAGGAGAAAATTAGGCTCTGTAATTTGGTTATAATGGGCTTCCCAGGTGGTTTCGTGGTAAAGAATCTGCTTGCCAGTGCAGAAGACACAGGAGATGTGGGCTTAATCTCTGAGTTGGGAAGATTCCCTGGAGTAGGAAATGGAAACCAACTCCAGTATTCTTGCCTGGAGAATTCCATGGACAGAGGAGCCTGGTGGGCTGCAATCCATGGGGTTTCAGAGTTGGACAAGACTGATGAAAATGAAAGAGGAGAGTGAAAAAGTTGGCTTAAAACTCAACATTCAGAAAACTAAGATCATGGCATCTGGTCCCATCACTTCATGGCAAATAGACGGTGAAACAGTGGAAACAGTGGCTGACTTTATTTTTCTGGGCTCCAAAATCACTGCAGATGGTGATTGCAGCCATGAAATTAAAAGACGCTTGCTATTTGGAAGGAAAGTTATGACCAATCTAGACAGCATATTAAAAAGCAGAGACGTTACTTTGCCAACAAAGGTTCATCTAGTCAAGGCTATGGTTTTTCCAGTGGTCATGTATGGATGTGAGATTTGGACTATAAAGAAAGCTGAGCAGAAAAGAATCGATGCTTTTGAACTGTGGTTGGAGAAGTGTTGGAGAAGACTCTTGAGAGTCCCTTGGACTGCAAGGAGATCCAACCAGTCCATCCTAAAGGAGATCAGTCCTGGGTGTTCATTGGAGGGACTGATGTTGAAGCTGAAACTCCAATACTTTGGCCACCTGATGCAGAGAGCTGACTCATTTGAAAAGACCCTGATGTTGGGAAAGATTGAGGGCAGGAGGAGAAGGGGGCGACAGGATGAGATGGTTGGATGGCATCACTGACACAATGGACATGGGTTTGGGTGGACTCTGGGAGTTGGTGATGGACAGGGAGGCCTGGCGTGCTGCGGTTCATGGGGTCGCAAAGAGTCGGACATGACCGAGCGACTGAACTGAACTGAATTGGGTGACTGAGCATGCAGGAGCACACACGTCCAATATGGTTATATCTGTACTTGAGATCTATTTTTATGCCATCATGGAGGCCTGAGAAAGTAGACTGTAGCCAGTGAGCAGATTGTAGTGGATGTCAGGTCAGTGGAACTATGGGTATTGATTGTCTTGTCTTCTAAATCTAAAATCTTCCCAGAGTGTGCTCTTCAGATGGAAGCAACCATCAAGCACTCGAACTAATGGCCAAGATCATTTTTCTAGCAAGGCAGAGATGCAGCTGTTTCCAGTGCCCTAGGCAGGACTTGAAAGAACCCTGTTTGTCCCCCTACTGCCAGGGCCGGGGGGAGTGCCCCTACCCTGAACCACACATCTGCATTTAACAACCTCCCAAAGAAATTTCCCTGTTGCACAGTGAATGCTAAACAACTCCTTTTTCCCCTAGAGATTCAACTCAAAGAACATTTTTCATTAGGACTTCTCTAAGAATTAAAGAACAACAAAATTTGGGTTTTATCAGAACAATGAAAGCTCTAGATAATGAGGATCATGATTGTGTTTATATATAATTTTGTCCTGAATTGACTGTCTCTAGAGTTCAAATTCTTCTGGAAAGTGCCAAACCTCGGTTTCACCAAGCTGAGCCATCATCTGAGCTAAGAATGGAACTCAGGCTTCTTACCTCCTCAGCCAGAACTCCATCTATTAGAACACTGTGCCTCTCAATTGTGTCTTAAATTAGGCACATAAATGAATTCACTCACACTCTCTCTGCCTACCAAGTTTCTGCAAAGGAACTTCTCTGCACTACATGATACAGTTGGGAGAATTTCCTCAGCTCTACAGTGAAACTCCCACGGACTCCGGGAGGGAGTGGGAGAGACTCAGATGGAAAAGCTGAAGTCTCCTCCGAGAGGCACTGTCCCCTCCACTCCCCAACCCCCATCACCAGTCAGACACAGAACAAAGGAAATCCTCGTCGTCTTCTGCCCAGCTTCACCAGGGAAGTGACTCGTTCAACGTGAGAAGCTGTCAGTCCAACAAGTTAGAAAGATTTCTACCAACGTGGAGAGGAATAATGCGTGGACAGAGCTGTGAGCTGCTCTCTGCCATCAGTGGAATTCTGAACAGGGGCTCTGCCTCATTCACCAGCCCCATTTTCCGACAGTGTCCATCTGGAGGAGGGGGGAGAGGGGCTTAGAGCTTTAGAGCAAATTGCTTGGCACGGCTCTGACCTCAAAGCCGAAGGAAGCTCGGGGGCAAAGTCCTTTTTATTTCTAATGGGCTCCTGCCTATCTCTTAAACGTGTATTTGTTTGTTTTTTTTTTTCCTTTTTGGTCACTTGAAGCTCTAGTGCCTGTGGAGAGGGGGAGAGAAAGAAATACACACACAGACACACACACACATACACACACAACAAACCCAAAAGGAGAATATAAATAAATATCATTTGGAATCTTGCATAATATCAACCAATGGCAACAGCAGGTTTTTGACAGGCCTGCGAACTTCCCCAAAACAACATCCTGCCAGCCTGGCTGTGATTCAGGCATGAGTCAACACTGCAAGGTGGATGGTTGCCAGCTCCATTCCCGGCCTGGGGCTGGTGGCGAAGAGAATCGCTCCCCCTAGGGTGGTCGGCCTAGTAACATTTAGAATCTGGGCTGGACTGGCCTGTTATTAAGGATGCTGGTCCCCTCGAGCTAGCAGCGACACCAGGAAGTCTTTTCTTCTAGTGCTGGAAAGAAATCGACAGTGAAGAAAGAAAGATGCCTCTTCATCACAATAAGACCTTTGATATAAAAAAGGGTGGAGTCAAACACAGTTTTTACAGCTGACACAATTATTAGAGATTGGAGAAAATCTCTTTTCTCCCCTGCCCTGGGGTCTTGTTATAATGAGGCCCTGGACCTGCTATCAGCTTTTTGTAATCCAAACTGAGGATTGGAGCCTGCTGAACTGGGAGGAGACGTCGTAGGTATCATCAGAGCCCCGAATGCTGGGGAAATAATTTCCTGCTGTTATGAAGGAGACTACGTTCCACTGACACTGTTTTTCAAAGACTGCCTTTCCCTTGGAAAAGAAGGCTGGGCTTCAGAGGGCGTTTCTCACCCTATGCCTGTGGAGCCTCCATCACATGGCCCCCTCAGCCGCTCCATCCCCCAGACTGCCACTTGCTGAGTTAGGGACGCTGCCCATCCCTTTCTCAATGCCTAGGGAGTCTATTCTCTGAACCAGGAAAGCACAGCATAGTCGTGATTCTGCAAACGTTGACTCAGTGTGGAGCTATGAAACATGAGATTTGTTCCAAGTAAATACGGAGCCAGGAGTGAGACGCCCCAGGGAGAAAACAATGCTCTCTGTCCCATTCTTCCCCATTGTTCTTAAGAGCAGCTCCTAAAACCAGAATCGGGGAGGTTTCTTTTTTTTCTTCAGGGCAAGTTCTTTGCTCCTTTCCTTCACCTTTCGACCAGGGAATGAACTATTCTACCTATATTGCTTTTGTCAAATTATTCCTTTACAACTGAAAAGTAATTTGCTATAGGCTCATATCCACTTGAGAATCCAGACGGGATGGTTTATGTTGTACCATCCTTGGTTTGGCATGATGGCCTTGATTCCTCGGGTTTAGACTTGCTTTTTTGTCTATCCATAGTAGTGGTGGTGGTGGGGGGGAAACATGATTAGTTGGCAAGTTTCTTTTTTATTAATTATTTTTTTACATTGATTTCTCCTTGATTTACAATGTGTGTTAGTTTTAGGTGTACAGCAAAGTGATTCAGTTAATATATATGTATTTACGGTAAAAGTGAAGAATCTGCCTGCAAAACAAGAGACTCAGGTCTGATCCCTGGGTCAGAAAGATCCCTTGGAGAATGGAATGGCTACCCACTCCAGTGTTCTTGCCTGGAGAATCCCATGGACAGAGGAGCCTGGATGGGTACAGTCCATGGAGTCCCAAGCAGTTGGAGACAACTGAACGACTAACACTTTCCCTCTTATATATATATATATGTGAAAGTGGAAGTCACTCAGTTGTGTCTGACTCTTTGCGACCCCATGGACTATACAGTCCTTGGAATTCTCCAGGCCAGAATATTGGAGTTGTTAGCCATTCCCTTCTCCAGGTGATCTTCCCAACCCAGGGATCAAACCCAGTTTTCCTGCATGGCAGGTGGATTCTTTACAAGTTGAGCTACCAGGTAAGCTACATATATGTCATAAAATAATCTTAGGTTATTTACAAAATATTGAGTAGAGTTCACTGTGCTTTACAATAGATCCTTGCAGATTATCTATTTCATATATAGTAGTTGTATATGAACTAAAGAGCCTCTTGATGAAAATGAAAGAGGAGAATGAAAATGTTGGCCTAAAAGTCAACATTCAGAAAACTAAGATCATGGCATCTGGTCCCATCACTTCATGGCAAATAGGTGGGGAAACAAAGGAAACAGTGAGAAGCTTTATTTTTTTAGGGCTCCAAAGTCACTGTAGGTGGTGACTGCAGCCATGAAATTAAAAGATATTTGCTCCTTGGAAGAAAAGCTATGACCAGCCTAGACAACAAATTAAAAAGCAGAGACATTACTTTGCCAACAAAGGTCTGTCTAGTCAAAGCTACGGTTTTTCCAGTATTCATGTATGGGTGTGAGAGTTGGACTGTGAAGAAAGCTGAGCACCAAAGAATTGATGCTTTTGAACTGTGGTATTGGAGATGACTCTTGAGAGTCCCTTGGACTACAAGGAGATCCAACCAGTCAATCCTATAGGAAATCAGTCCTGAATATTCATTGGAAAGACTGATGCTGAAGCTGAAACTCCAATACTTTGACTACCTGATGTGAAGAACAGACTCGTTGGAAAAGACCCTGATGCTGGAAAAGATTAAAGGTGAGAAGAGAAGGGGATGACAGAGGATGAGTTGGTTGGATGGCATCACCGATGCGATGGAGATGAGTTTGAATAGGCTCTGGGAGTTGGTGATGGACAGGGAAGCTTGGCGTGAGGCAGTCTAAGGGGTAGCAAAGAGTCGGACATGACTGAATGACTGAACTGAGGTATATATGTTAATCCCAAACTCTTTATCCCTCCCTTCCAGCAAGTTTCTCTAAATGGAACATTGAAGCCACACTTAGAAAACTGCAGGCATGCAAATGGAGATTCTCAATACAGAGAAGAGATTTTGGAAAGAGGATTCTTGTACATGCCTAATGTTTTAAAAAATATCTCCTCTTGGCTTATACCTTGAATGACACTTGTCTTGTGGGAACACTTTTCCCTTGTGGTAAAGAAATGACTCAAGTGTTAAAAAAAAAAAGTTCTTGAAAACCTGGAGAGTTTTTGCATCTTGCACTCAGAGAAGATGCAGCTGAAAACGCAAGATTGTGCGTGAGAGCACTGACGGCTGTCAGTGAGTTCTCACTTTGGAAGCAACTTCCCTGCAAGATATGCCCACATCTCTGGTGCCAGCCAGCGTGTGGGTGTGGATGGGCTTTCTCACAAATGCTGGCCCTCCGTTTTTGTTTTTGAAAATTTAGCCTTTGGTGTTTACTCTAGTTTCAGACATGATATTTTTCAGGACTGCACTTGGAATCTGCAGTGGATTTTCTCTCCTAAACAAAACCCTAACACAACCTTGGCCGTGGAAGTTGACCTTGTCTGTTAGCAGCACATAAGCTATGGAGATGGCAAAAAGCCAGTTAATGGCAGTGACCCAAAGCTAACACCTCCTGGCTCTCAATAGCACATCTTGTTCCTATGGACGCGTTTATTGACAACTGGACTCTGTCGTTTGCAGCCTCCTCTCTTTGAAGCTGCGTCTTCTTCTCCCACTCTTGATGGCTGCAGATCTCTGCTTATCATCCATTTCCACACTGGCTTTGTGTCCCTCTTTGTAAGCTCTGCTCCGAGTAGTTTCCACAGTGTGTGTGACATTGTCAGCAACTTGTGGATAAGCCGTCTTGCCTGGCTTAGTCATTCTGGACTCTTTTTGTCTTGTTTCCTTTTTGATACCCTATTTCACACACATTCTGACTAAGGACTCTTTTCAAAATAAGCAGCCAAAATGGGTGTTCTATTGTTCCATGAGACTGCCAGATTATTATTTTTTAAATGTATTCACCACATGGATTTATCACATAAACTCCTATTGAAAGCCATTGCCCCCAGGGAAGGATTTGAGCGTTTGGGTAATTTCCTGGAATTCTCAAGTGTGTGTGTTTGTAGTTTCTTTTCTCTCCCCTTCAAATGGATGCAGCCATGTCAGAGCAATCCATAAACAATATTGATTGCACAAAAGCACACAACTGCCAATCTCAGGCTCACTCCTGTCCCCGGCTGCAGGCCTTAATCTCTGAGAAGAAGCTCTTCTTTTTTGTACTGGATGCAAAAGGAACACACTAGATTCGTATTTACAGAATTTAAGCTTCAGTGATATTCTACCAGTTTTCTTGGTGTCAGCATTGTGTCAGTCTGGGACTAAAAGCTGGAAAATTATTCGACCTGTGAAACATGTGCTTCTCTTCCTAAACCAACAGAGACACGCCTGAATGCAATAATGTACGTATATTCTGGGTCCCAAATGTAGAATGTGCCTTGGTTTGATAATCTAACACAATTGAGCCCATTAATAAGAGAAATTGCTTGGGAAGTTGGTTAACTGCCTAAAATCTGTGCAAAGCAGTGCCATTTAAAGATCTTTTCCCTTTCTTTTCAGAGTGTAATCCTTTGAATAAATAATTCAACTTAATAACCTTTATGATCTGTGAGGTTAATTGTCACTGAAAGAAACTTCCTACTGGATTAATGCAGCCCATCTTTGAATGTTTTTCACTGAGTTATCTAGCATTTCTTGATTTTTCCCTCTTGAACCTTATAAAACCCAATAGACTGATTCTCTTCCAAAAGCCACAACCGCACATCAGTGTGGTTCACAACTTGCTAATGTCTTTGGAACACAGGGGTCAAGGTTATCATACAAAGTTCATTTTTTAAAAAACTACACTTGCAGTGATCCTTTAAGAAGCTCTACCTTATAACCCAACCATGCATTTACATTAAAAACACATGCTCAGATGGCAACTGCCCTGTAACAGAGGCCCAGCATTTTAAGTGATTGAACATTAATGTGGACAGCAGTAAAAATTCTGTAGTTTAGCCCCAAGACTGGTTAGATTCCAGGAATGGTGTTTTAATGAAGGGCCCACAGCATTTAGGACAGATGCCGAGTGTTATGCTAGGCTGGTAGCTGAATCTTGGATCAAACACAACTTTGCAATGACTCACACATTTTACTAATTTATAAGTGCAGTCTCCCTTGAAATCCCAATGTAAAGACCAGCATCCTGATCTATGAAAGTCAATATAACCTTGAAGTCAATGAAAATGAGGGTATTGTTCACTGAATAGAGACTCCCTAAGCTTATCATGTTTTCCCTCCCATATCTTCTAGCTTATTTTCTTTGAGTTTCACATGAGGAACTATGTGAAGCCAAAAGCATAAATCTGACTTCTGGAGGTTTGTCTAGCAATAAACAATAAAACCTTATCTGGACAGCCAACAGGAATAAGTTGGACCTTGGATTCATTTAGAAACAGCATCAGACTACCAAGTGGGCATGTGGGATTTTGCTCTGAAACTGGTTAGGATTGAGCCATGTGTGATGGACAATTAGGGGAATATTCTCATCCCTTCTGTCCATTTACAGAAGTCTCTAGTCTTCAGTTGGGTTTCCCTGGTGACTCAGAGGTAAAGAATCCACCTGCAATGAAAGAGGCGTGGGAGATACAGGTTCGATCTCTGAGTTGGGAAGATCCCCTGGAGAAGGAAATGGCAAAGCAATCTGGTATTCTTGCTGGAAAATCCTGTGGATAGAGCAGCCTGACAGGATATAGTCCTTGGGATCACAAAGAGTTGGACACAACTTAGTGACTAAACAACGACGACAAAACAACTAGTCTTTCATGACCCATTTTTACTTACCCCCCGCCACCAGCCCTATTTCATGGCCAGGTCTTACAGTGCCCATCTGTCCCCTGCCAGAGGTGCTGAGCTCAGCTCCCCTTTTATTCATCTTTCTGCCACTAACTTCTATTTTTTTCATTGTGTCTTTAATAAATAACATGAGAAATAATAATCAGTGTTAAAAAATCCTATAAAATGATTATATATAAAAATGATCTCGCTGTAAAGTTATTTAGTAAAACAGAATATATGAGGACCACAAAGACGTACTGTATAGCACAAAGAACTATATTCAATATTATGTAGTAACTTATAAGGGGAAAAATCTGAAAAGGAATACATATGTGTATATATATATATATATGTATGTATGTATATATATACACACATACAGTTATTCTCATATATATAAGATAGCTTGAAATACATCAACATCAAACTAAGGAAATAGACTTTTTAGGACATAAATTTATAACCACAAATAACAATCTTTTGTCTCTTTTCAAGTGCAGTGTGCTAATTAAAAGGAAGAAGTGAAACTTCTAAGAGACTATTAACAATTCAACATTCTCAGTTGGCGTGGATTATAGATTTCATTTAACTTGGACCTCAAAAGTGAAAATTCGATACCCTAAAGGGGACTGGACATCATCACTAGTTTTCTCTGACAAAATAAGTATAGATGTGTAGGTCTTTGGCTGAACTACCCTGCATATTGTTGTAAAGGAGCATTTTAGAGGCCACACTCAGGTTTTGTGATGGGTGCGTTCACTAAGTTGTGTCAGAAAAGAGAGATGCTGGGGAGGAGGAAAGAGAACGGAGGGGGAAGAACAGTGGCCGAGATCCCACCCCTGCTCCTCAGGAAGCAGGAACCTGGCTGTGTTGGTCCAAGCCGCGCCCAGAACCCTGATCCCACCTGAGCTTTGCTCAGCACCGCAGTGGGGTGTGACAATAGCATTGCCCATTTGGACTCTCATTTTGTAAAATTCTATGAATTAGCACTAGATATTCATGCTGTTTTAGTTGCTAAGTCGTGTCTGACCCTTTTGCGGCCCCATGGACTCTAGTCTGCCTGGCTTCTCTATCCATGGGATTCTCCAGGCAAGAATACTGGTGTGGGTTGCCATTTCCTTCTTCAGGGGATATTCCTGATCCAGGGATCGAGCCACATCGCCTGAACTGGCAGGGAAGCCTATGTGTATGTGGGATGTATTAGATGGCATATGTATGTGTATATAAGTGCCATCCAATTTAATTTTTATGCTGCCTGGTAAAGTTATCACTGCTCTTCTTTTTCAGATAAGATTGCTTATCTGAAAAAAATAGGAATCTCTTTTGAAAAAGGAATCTTACCTGGAAAAGGATGTGGAGATGTCACAAGCTTGTTAGGAGGCCTGGGCCACGCTAGAAACAAAATCTCTTGACCAAGTCAGGGGCGCTGGTCACAAAATTATAGCTGCATTTATTAAGAAGCTACCATTTTATTTCCTGATTCTGGAAAATATTTCTGCATGCAACTTCGCAAACTCCAGGGCGCTCTGTGCCGTGAAGGCAGAGGTGCCTGTGTGTGGGTCACGTCTTCTGTGACCACCTCTTCATGCAGCCGGGGCTGCGGTGACTAGCCACACCCCTGCCGCAATGCCTGGGTGCCAGCAGGAGCTTGTTCAGGACATGTTCAAGGGGGCTAGCACCCAAGGGCAACCCTTGGGCCACTGGGGCATAGCACATGGATAAACATCATCTCAGGTGGATGATCCTGAGATGTGCTCTACATGGCCCCCGAGCGGTTCCCCGGTGGGCCTGTATATGTGGAAAGTTTCAGTTATGAAATGGTTGTTGCTGTTCAGTTGTTAAGTCATGTCTGACTCTTTCGACCCCATGGACTGCAGGATACCATGCTCCTCCATTCTCCACTATATCCTGGAGTATGTTCAAATTCATGTCTATTGAGTCAGTGATGCTCTCTAACCAATCTCGTCCTCTGCCGCCCTCTTTGCCTTTTTCCTTCTTCAGTCTTTCCCGGCATCAGAGTCTTTTCCAATGAGTCAGCTCTTCGCATTAGGTGGCCAAAATATTGGAGCTTCGGCTTCAGCATCAGTACTTCTAACAAATATTGAGAGTTGATTTCCTTTAGGATTGACTGGTTTGATCTCCTTGCAGTCCAAGGCACTCTCAAGAGTCTTCTCCAACACCGCAGTTCAAAAGCATCAGTTCTTCAGTGCTCAGCCTTATTTATTGTCCAGCTCTCACATCTGTACAGGACATCTGGAAAAACCACAACTTTGACTTTGTGAACCTTTGTTGGCAAAGTATGTCTAGGATAGTCATATCTTTCTTTCTAAGGAGCAAGCATCTTTTAATTTCATAACTGCAGTCACTGTCTGCAGTGAGTTTAAGCCCAAGAAAATAAAACCTGTCACTATTTCCACTTTCTCCTATCTATTTGCCATAAAGTGATGGGACCAGAGGCCACAATCTCAGTTTTTTGAAATGTTGAGTTTCAAGGCAGGTTTTTCACTGTCTTCTTTCACCCTCATCAATAGGCCCTTTAATTCCTCCTTAGTTTCTGCTATTGGAGTGATATCTGTCCATCTGAGGTTGTTGATATTTCTCCTGCAATTTTGATTCCAGCTTGTGATTCCTCTAGCCCAGTGTTTCCCATGATGTACTCTGCACAGAAGTTAAATATGCAGGGTGACAATACGCAGCCTTGTGATACTCCTTTCCCAATTTTGAATCAGTCAGTTGTTCCATATAAGAGTCTAACTGCTGCTTCTTGACCCACATATAGGTTTCTCAGAAGATAATGTGGTCTGGTACTCCCATCTCTTTAAGAATTTTCCACAGTTTGTTGTGATACACACAGTAAAAGGCTTTAGCATAGTCAATGAAGCAGAGGTAGATACTTTTCTGGAATTCCCTTGCTTTCTCCAAGATCCAGCAAATGTTGGGAATTTGATCTCTGGTTCCTCTGTGCCTCTTTGAAACCCAGCTTGTACATCTAGTATACATTTTGAGAGTCGTGTCCAACTCTTTTGGACACACTCTTACTCCATGGACTGTAGCCTACAGTAGCTCCTCTGTCCACGGAATTCTCCAGGCAAGAATAGTAGAGTGACTTGCCATTCCCTTCTCCAGGGGGTCTTCCAGACCCAGGGATTGAACCTGGGTCTCCTGCATTCCAGGAAGATTCTTTACAGTCTGAACCACCAGGGAAGACTGGTGTACATTTAAAATGGTAAACTGAAGAAAAGGGGAAGAAAAGGAAATGAAGGAAAAGTATAGAAAATACTTAGAGATAAACTGCAGCTTAATAATGCACCTTGGATTGGATTTCCCTCCTTTTCTGTTTTGCTCTTTCAAGTTACCCAGTTGGATTCTAGTTGCAATATCTCCTTTGGGGGCTGCCAAAGACCTTTGTGTTGATTAGATCACTTCTTGGGATGACTGTACTGAAAAGTTTCCTTTAAAGTACAATGTAAAATAATTCTTGATCTTTTAATGGGAATTCATAGGTTTCAAATTTCCTATGCATCATCTCATTTTAATCTTTTTAATCAACTCCTCACCACCACATCTTCCCATTTCTATGCCTAGCACCTTGGACCGAGATATCAATTTATCTTGACCCAGATTATTGCAATTGTCTCATAAGTAGCCTTCTTGCTTTCGCCTTTCCTCCTGTTCTAACATTTAATCCCACATTATTTCATTCTCAACACAGCAGTCAGAGTGATTTTGTTTAAATAAAAATCAGAAAATGTCACCCTTGTATTCAAAACTCTCCATGGCTTGCCATGTCCCTTAGAATAAAAGCTCTTATGAGGGCCTAGAAGCCCTTACTTAACCAGGTTCCCTGTTACCTCTCTAAGTTGTATCTTTTCCACCTTCCAATCTCATTTGCTCCACTCCAGCTTCACTGGCTTCCTTGTTCTTTTTCTAACAAGCTAGAAATTCTACTGCCCCAGGGCCTTTGCACTGATGGTTTCACCGCATGGAATGCTGCTCTCCCTGTATCCGCGTGGCTCTCTCTTTTCCTTCTCTTGAGATGCACCTTCACAATAAGGCTTTTCCTGATCCATCTGTTTAAAATTGCAGTCCTTCAGGCCTCTCCAGGCACCCACTGTCCCACTCTCGGATTAATTTTTTCCCTTAATAACAGCATCTAACATAATCTCTACTTGCTTAGTTATATGGTTTATGACACAGTTGTGCATGCTTGTGTGCACACTCAGTCGTGTTTGACTCTTTGTGACTTCATGGGTTCCTCTGTCCTTGGAATTTTTCCAGGCAAGAATACAGGAGTGGGTTGCCATTTCCTTCTCCAGGGGATCTTCTTGGCCTGGAGATGGAACCCACATCTCTTGTGTCTCCTGCATTGGCAGGCTGTTTTTTTTTTAACCAGCTGGGCCACGAGGGAAGCCCAAATAAACCCCACAAGGGCAAGGATGTTTGTTTTGTTTACTTCTATTTCCAATTTTCAGAAGAGTTGCACATTGTACACTCAGTGAATATTTGAATTAGAGTACAAATGAATGATTAAGCTCTGTGTATTTAGCCCTATCCCTATTTTACAGCTAACAGTCAAGAGATTCAGAAAGGCTAAGGGACTCTACGAAGTTTGTACAAATAGTAGGTATTAAAGTCCCGTGCTAGTTTTCCTATTCCAATAATACTTATGGGAGGAGAAAGGAAAGAGTCTTTGAATTTAACAATTCACACTTAAGTTAAACTTATGAGGATATAAAAATTCTGTAGGAATGACTGATAACTAACTTAAGTACATGAAAAATAAGTGTATTCGAATCTTAGATATTTTTATCTTTGTCATGAGGGTAAGAAAGCTCGGCACCAAATCTGAGACCTATCTCCAGAGAGTGACAGCTGCATACCTGGCTTCATAATTATTTCTCCTGCCCTCACTTTCTTTTAACCTGATTTCCTCGTTTGACTTGTTTTTTATTTTGTTGCATTCTATGAATTTTTGTAAGGCACTGTAAGTCCTCTTTTGGAGTATGGCAGGGTAAACATGACAAGAGAAATAAAAAGCTTGTAGTGTTAATGACCCACTGTTAATGACTAATACGATCTGACTACAGGAAAAGACAGCGGTAAGATGCAATCTGAATGTAAGTGGGGTCCCTGGGCACGGCTAAGAGAGTCTGGTGTCTTCATGATGTCAGCTCAAATAAATTTTGACCAAAAAATATGATTTAAGGAATTCAAATTTGTGCTTTAGTATTCTAAGAAGCTGACAAATGGATGGATAGATGCGCTTGTCAAGAACTGTGGTGAATCTGAGATTTAACCTACTTGCAAGTTAACAAGTCTCCTTGCCATCGAGTCACAAAATTCCTGATTTCCAAGACACGAGACAGGAGATTCCTGGATCAGAAGCGAAGGACTGTTCACTACTCACAGCAACAGCAACACGCAGATGGTAGGCATTTTTACTCTGGGCCCCCAGGTTTCATTTTCCACATGAAGATGCTCAGAGAGTCCAACCAGAGTCAGACTGAAAGTCAAACTGGCACACCCATATACCCAGTGGGCTGCAATGCAGAACAGGAACCTGGACCTTTTGCACAATTATCCCTCAATATCAGTGAGGATTGGTTCCCAGACACCCTGCAAGTGCCAAAATCTGCAGATACTTGAGACCCTTCACATCTCCCATTCCACATCTGCAGATACAGAGGGGTGGCTGTACTGGGGGAGCAAGCATGCCTCCTCATTGCTCTGGAGGGAGACATCATCTCCGTTTTCAAAGACTCTTGGCCAGACAACCATCCCTGAAAAGATAGCCTGGAACATCTGCAAGCAGTACAGAAGCATGCAAGATCCAGAAACATGCAGAATCTATGCAAGGACTTCTCTAGGCAAAAATACTAGATCCCTTCTCCTGAGGATCTTCCCGACCTAGGCAGCCAACCTGAGTCTCATTCATTGCAGGTGAATTCTTTACTGTGTGAACCACAGGGAAGCAGAATCCATCTGTCTATCCAGAATAGTCTCCCAGCAGGCATACATTCTAAGCACAGACTGAAACTCCTTAAAAGTCATCTCTTTCCACCTCTTTCTGTTTAACATCCTCCACTGGCAGCCAATGACCCCCTTAATCTTCCAGCATGAATTTTAGCCTTCTTTTCTTTTTAATTTTTTTTTTAATTTAAAGATTTTTTGAATGTGAACCATTTTTAGTTTTTATTGAATTTGCTTCAGCATTGTTTCTATTTTCTGTTTTGGTTTTCTGGCCACAAGGCATGTGGGATCTTAGTTCCCCAATCAGGAATCAAACCCACACCCTCTGCATTGGAAGGCAAAGTCTTAACCACTGGATAGCCAGGGAAGTCCTTGGTCTTCCTTCCTTTTATTTCTGCTCTTATTCTTTATTCTTGACCAAGAATAAATCTCAACACTAAACCACTCAACTCCTCCTCATTTTCCTACTTTTATTTCTTTCTACTCAATCTTCATTCAGCATCATAAAAGCTCAGGGCTGAGGTGGCAAGACCATATTTTCTTTAAGTGAGCAGGATAGAAAGACCAAGAATATTCACATTGTAGGATTTTTTTTGTCCTTGACTAGGGATGTCTTTAAGCACCTCTGAGTTACCTTTTCTGCCCTCTGCTCATTCTCTTCCTCCTTTACCAATGCTTCAGAGCTGTAGTATTGATCCCAACTGGTTATTTAAGTGTTAATAAGGGGGAAAAGGAATCTGAAACAGTTCTCTGGTTGAAAGAGTTCTGGTGGAGGGGGCTTGAATTAATGGTCATGGCTGAGAGGAGATTTTGTCTGACTTTAGCTTAATATGAGCCGCAGTGTTACTTGGATTTACAGGAATTACTCAACCAGGCTTTTACAATTTCTAGGCAATTTTGGATGTTTTTTTGAGAAAAGTACTTCCCCATCATCCTCAATAACTTTAATATCTTCTCCATTTTCTTCAAAAAAAAATGGATGGGGATCCCTCTGAATTTCTGACTATTATCCCCTCTCCATCAAACTTTTTCCATCCGCTGCTTTTCTCTTTTTCACCCACAATAGACTTGGCCTCATATGTGACAGAGAAAATAGAAGTCTTCATATTCCTGCCAACAAATTGCCAATCCTCCGGGCATTGACTCCACTTTCATCATTATCTTACCAAAAGTGGTCTCTCCACATATGCTCTCAATCCCTTTGGGCCCCCTCACCGCCCACTCTCCCTTCAGCCATTTCTAGCCCTGTCTCAGTTCTCCTCATTCCCGAAAATGGGCTTCCTGAGTCCTCAATAGTCTCGTCACTCTTTTTTTTTTTTTTTTAAAGTATAGCTGATTTACAACATTGTGTTCATTTCCGGTGTACAAAGTGATTCAGTTATACATGTGTATTTTTTCATATGTTTTCCCACCATGGTTTATTACATGATATTGAGTATATATAGTTCTCTGTGCTATGCAGTAACACCTTGTTGTTTATCCATTTTATATATAACAGTTTATATTATGTTATACAGTTTATATATATTATATATAATAACAATCTAATTCCAAACTCCCAATCCTACCCCCCTCCTTTTTGGCTAGAAGTCTGGTCTCTACGTCTGTAAGTCTACTTCTCTTGAGTAGATAAGTTCATTTGTGTCATATTTGAGATTCCACATATAAGTGTGATCATATGGTATTTGTTTCACTTACTTTGCTTAGTATGATAGTCTCTGGTTATATCCATGTTGCTGCAGATTGTATTATTTTGTTCTTTTTTTATGTCTGAATAATGATATTCCATTGTGTATGTATTACCACATCTTCATCCATTCATCTGTTGATGGACGTGTTCCCATGTCTAGGCTGCTGTAAATAGCGTACGCAATTACTCCTGGTTGCTGAAGCCAGGAGAACCTTTCCAGTTCTCCCTTCTATATATCTCTGCCATAACTGATCCGCCCCACCATCTCCTTCTTATTGAGTCATTTTTTCTTTTGGTTTCTGGAAAATCAGGTACTCCAGGTGTCTTTCTGTTCCCCTAGCCACTTCTTTTCAATCTTGTGAGCTGGTACTCCATATTTTTCCAACCTCTAAGTGAGTTAGATGGCTTGGTCCTGACCTCAAGGGAGAAAGGATTCAGAATCTAGAACTCAGAATGGAACTTCATTCTCCATGTCTGTCTCTTAGTGTATTGGCTTCATTCTTTCCTAGTGAGCATACGCTTTCTACAGGGAGCCTGAATGCCCACAGCCTACACAGATAGCCTAATAGTCCTAATGAGAGAATAAATAAGGATTTTATCTTTCAAGGTCAAGTTTTAAAATCTCAGAGAAGATCCCTAAGGCCACATACCTTCTCAGACTGATCCTGTGACTGGAGAAAATGTTCAGCCAAAGGAAACAATACAGATTTTGGTTCCAGGAAGTGGGTGTAGCTATAATAAACACCAAAAATTTGTAAGTGACTTTGGAACTGAATAGCAGACAGAGGCTGAAAAAAGTTTGAGGAGCATGATAGCAAAAAATACTAAGTTGTCTTGAGCTAAATATTGGTAGAAATACAAACAATAAAGGCACATTCAATGAAGACTCAGCATTTTATTGGAAACTGGAAGAAAGGTGATCATTGTTATACAGTGGCAGAAACCTAGCTGAACTGTGACCTACAGTTGAATGGAAAGCAGATCTTGTAAATGACGAATGTAAACGAGCAATAAGTGAGCCCTAGATGCCCTTAGAAGTGTTATTATAACAGAGATATGTAGGGAGATATGGATGCCCACACAGAAAATGAGGTGATGTGGCCACAGAAGCAAAGAAGGAGTGATGCAGGGACCAGCTGAATAATGCCAGTAATCACCAGAACTCAGTAACTCAGATGACCATTATATCCACTACTGTGGGCAGGAATCCCTTAGAAGAAATGGCGTAGCCATCATAGTCAACAAAAGCCTGAAATGCAGTACTTGGATGCAATCTCAAAAACAACAGAATGATCTCTGTTCGTTTCCAAGGCAAACCATTCAATATCATGGTAATCCAAGCCTATGCCCTGACAAGTAATTGAAGAAGCTGAAGTTGAATGGTTCTATGAAGACCTACAAGACCTTCGAGAACTAACACCCAAAAAAGATGTCCTTTTCATTATAGGGGACTGGAATGCAAAAGTAGGAAGTCAAGAAACGCCTGGAGTTACAGGGAAATTTGGCCTTGGAGTACAGAATGAAGCAGGGCAAAAGCTAATAGAGTTTTGCCAAGAGAATGCACTGGTCATAGGAAACACCCTCTTCCAACAACACAAGACTCTACATATGGACATCACCAGATGGTCAACACCGAAATCAGATTGATTACATTCTTTGCAGCCAAAGATGGAGAAGCTCTATACAGCCAGCAAAATAAGACCTGGAGCTGACTGTGGCTCAGAACATGAACTGCTTATTGTCAAATTCAGACTTAAATTGGAGAAAGTAGGGAAAACCACTAGACCATTCAGGCATGACCTAAATCAAATCCCTAACGATTATACAATGGAAGTGACAGATAGATTTAAGGGGCTAGATCTGATAGACAGAGAGCCTGATGAGCTATGGATGGAGGTTCATGACGTTGTACAGGAGACAGGAATCAAGACCATCCCCAAGAAAAAGAAATGCAAGAAAGCAAAATGGCTGTCTAAGGAGGCCTTACAAATAGCTGTGAAAAGAAGAGAAGCAAAAAGCAAAGGAGAAAAGGAAAGATATACCCATCTGAATGCAGAGTTCCAAACAATAGCAAGGAAAGATAAGAAAGCCTTCCTCAGTGATCAATGCAAAGAAATAGAGGAAAACAATAGAATGGAAAAGACTAAAGATCTCTTCGAGAAAATTAGAGATACCAAGAGAACAATTCATGCAAAGATGGGCTCAATAAAGGACAGAAATGGTATGGACCTAACAGAAGCAGAAGATATTAAGAAGAGGTGGCAACAATACACAGAAGAACTGTACAAAAAAGATCTTCATGATCCAGATAACCACGATGGTGTGATCACTCACCTAGAGCCAGACATCCTGGAGTGTGAAGTCAAGTGGGCCTTAGGAAGCATCACTAAGAACAAAGCTAGGGGAGGTGATGGAATTCCAGTTGAGCTATTACAAATCCTAAAAGATGATGCTGTGAAAGTGCTGCACTCAATATGCCAGCAAATTTGGAAAACTCAGCAGTGGCCACAGGACTGGAAAAGGTCAGTTTTCATTCCAATCCCAAAGAAAGGCAATCCCAAAGAATGCTCAAACTACCGCACAATTGCACTCATCTCACATGCTAGTAAAGTAATGTTCAAAATTCTCCAAGCCAGGCTTCAACAGTACGTGAACTGTGAACTTCCAGATGTTCAAGCTGGATTTAGAAAAGGTATAGGAACCTGATCAATTTTCAGTATCACTTGGATCATCGAAAAACCAAGAGAGTTCCAGAAAAGCATTATTTCTGATTTTTTGACTATGGCAAAGCCTTTGACTGTGTGGATCACAACAAACTGTGGAAATTCTTCTAGAGACTGGAATACCAGACCACCTGACCTGCCTCTTGAGAAATCTGTATGCAGGTCAGGAAGCAACAGTTAGAACTGGACGTGGAACAACAGACTGGTTGCAAATAGGGAAAGGAGTATGTCAAGGCTGTATATTGTTACCCTGCTTATTTAATTTATATGCAGAGTACATCATGAGAAACGCTGGACCGGATGAAGCACAAGCTGGAATCAAGATTGCTGGGAGAAACATCAGTAACCTCAGATATGCAGATGACACCACCCTTACAGCAAAAAGCAAAGAAGAACTAAAGAGCCTCTTGATGAAAGTGAAAGAGGAGAGTGAAAAAATTGGCTTAAAGCTCAACATTCAGAAAGCTAAGATCATGGGCATCTGGTCCCATCACTTCATGGCAAATAGATGGGGAAACAATGGAAACAGTGACAGACTTTAATTTTTTGGGCTCCAAAAAATCACTGCAGATGGTGACTGCAGCCATGAAATTAAAAGACACTTACTCCCTTGAAGGAAAGTTATGACCAACCTGGGCAGCGTATTAAAAAGCAGAGACATTTGCCAACAAAGGTCCATCTAGTTAAAGCTATGGTTTTTCCAGTAGTCAAGTGTGGATGTGAGAATTGGACTCTAAAGAAAGCTGAGCAATGAAGAACTGATGCTTTTGAACTGTAGGGTGTTGGATAAAACCCTTGAGAGTCCCTTGGACTGCAAGGAGATCCAACCAGTCCATCCTAAAGGAGATCAGTCCTGAATATTCATTGGAAGGACTGATGCTGAAGCTGAAGCTCCAATACTTTGGCCACCTGATGCGAAGAACTGACTCGTTGGAAAAGACCCTGATGCTGGGAAAGATTGAAGGTGGGAGGAGAAGGGGACGACAGAGGATGAGATGGTCGGATGGCATCACTGACTCAATGGACATGAATTTGAGTAAACTCAGGAGTTGGTGATGAGCGGGGAGGCCTGGTGTGCTGCAGTCCATGGGGTCGCAAAGATTTGGACACGACTGAGTGACTGAACTGAACTGAACTGAACCACCAGAAGCTGAAAGAGGCAAGGAATAGTTGTTCCCCTAGAACCTCCAGAGGGATCATGGGTCTGCTGACATCTTGATTTCAGACTTATGACCTTCAGAATAGTAAGACAATAAATTTCTGTTGTTTCAAGCCACTGAGTTGTTGGTAATTTGTTACAGTAGCCACTGGAAATAAATACCATAGGGGAACTGCACAGCCTGGATGACACATGATCCCAGAGGCCAGCAAACCTGAGATGTGATGACAACCAGAACCTCTTGTGGAATTCAAGGAAAGGAAAATTCTGAAAAGATAACAACACACAAACAAAAACAACAAAATAGAGTGAAAACATTTTCTACTCTCCCTTATATACCAAGGTTCACAATAACTACCCCTGGCCGTCTGTATCCTCTTGTCCCTTCTCCCCAGCAGCATTTGATGCTGCCAGAAGCTCCCACTTCTTCAGTACTCTTCTATCTTTGGCTTCTGTATCCCTACACCCTCTGGCTTCCTCTATGTCCCTCTTAGAGAAGGAAATGGCAACCCACTCCAGTATTCTTGCCTGGGAAATCCCATGGACAGAGGAGCCTGGCAGTCTACAGTCCATGAGGTTGCAAAAGAATCAGACATGACTTTTTAGTTTTTTTGATTAAACAGCAACAGCAAACATCCTCTGGCTTCCTCTCTGCCCCTCTTACCACTCCTTTATTCCCAGTCTCTAGTCTATTTCACCCCCTGCCAATCATCCCTTCAATTCTGGGGTTCTTCGAGTCCTGTGCCGGTCTTCTTTTTTTAGTTCCTTCCTTGTTCTACAGACTTTTCCTCAAATTTCCATTTCCTTCCTGGGGTTCAATAAACCTACATAGTCTCCCAAACATACTGTCAACTAAGGCTTCTCTGTTGAGCTCCAGATCTGCATTTACAGCGGCTTGCTTTATATTTTGACTTGGACATATCATACTCTTCAAACTTAGCTAGCCCCATCCTTGGCACTATTTGGATGAAAATGGTTAAACGCCTGAGCATTATTGTTTTTGTTTATATTCTTTATTAGGCACCACATGGACTTTTTTCAGGTTTACTAACCATTTCTATTTTGAGGTGCTTATGGAGTCCCTGGATAAGCACCTTCCAGATACATTTATATATGGGACACAATTGGGGAACATATTTGACTATTGCAGTCATAAGTCAAATCTTCAGAGACAGAAAAATCCAGCAAATTTTAATGATTTTACATTAACCAGGCTTATTTCTGTGTTGTTGGGCTGTATAGACCCTTTGGTCAGCCCCAGTTATCTAACTGCCTAATCAACACCCTTAATTAAATTCTCCATGCTTGCTCCTCTTTATTTAGCACTTCTGGGGACAATGTACCCACTTTGGTACCAGTGTAGTCATGGCTGTCTTAGTAATTCTATGAACTTCTTTATAAAATGCCTGTTCTAAAAGTCTGGTAATTGGCTTGATGCTTTCCAGTGGGGTGTGAAGTGCTCAAAAAGCTTAGCCACAGAGTGTTGGGTTGGTCTTATGCAAGGACCTCAGCAACTCTCATCGCTTCCAGATTGCGGTGCTTTTTGACTGATAGGTGAATGGTTGCCCTAACTTGTAACTTAAATACATTGAGAAGGCAGGAGAAGAAGATCAGAATTGTAGGAGAACTCCTGTTTTCAGGGACTCTTTTCGGCTACTATCACCAACAGAGATTTGTGGAGTAATCACCACTTTAAAAGAAACTCTGGATGATAGAATTGTTTTTAATAATAATAATTCTGTTTGTTATGGAGACATTTTCCAAAGGCTAAAAAGTTAGTAGCTAAAAGTTAGTGGATAGCATATTAAAGAGAACTGACCTATTTAAATTAATACCTCAAAGTCTTTCTAAATTCTAAGGAGGTGAATCAAATGATGGCAAATTAAACATTTAATTTATTCATGCTAGAGTTAATAGATCATCTTGAAGACAAATGATCCACAACTATTGTGTACGCACATCAATTTTATCCATTTTAGGTTTTCCCCGTCTCCTGGGGCTCCTTTTTGGTCCAGAATATGCCCTTCCCCCTCACACACTCATACACACACACTTATAACACTTTTACCAAACACCAGAGACTGTTCCTATGGCAACTACAGCCCATTTTATTGCAGTTATCTTTATACAAAATCAGTTTTAGGAATCCACTGTAATAAAAAGGAGTATCTGTTCAGACTTGTCCAAGTTAAGCTGTCTAGACCCCATGCGATAGCATGTCTTTGTTATTGGCTGGGACTATATTAAGTGTCAAGAATCATACAAATTTTATAGTTTGATGAATAATTATTGCAGCTTACATGAATCAGAGTCCTTGAGCACAGGAGATCAGAGACAATTGCCTTCCCTCAGTCTGTGCCCAGCTGCGCCATCTACAGGCCGAGGAGACGGCGAGTGTGGTCAGAGGCACCTTCCAGTGTCACGGGGCGCTTTGGGGGGCTCTTACTGGCTAAATTGTTCTTTCCATTTCTTACCTCCCTGTGTTCCCAGAAGGATTCCACCTCCTCCCCCGAAGAAGCAGAGGCTCTCAGGGATACAAGAAGTCTGTCAGAAACGTTATTGAGTGTATTCCTGCAGTTAGAGGAATAACTATGGGGTTGGGGTCAATGGCCCCTGACCCCATTATTGATCGGCTTTGTGGCCAGGGACAGTTATATCACCTCTAGGGGTCTCAGTTTCTTCAACTACGAAATGAGGGTTTGAGCTAGGTGACCTGTCGAGTCTGATTTGGCTTCTATCACCTGTGACATGATGTTTAATAGGGTCAAAAAATGTGAATTAGTAAGACTCCCCCTCTCTGGATGTGAGCAGAAAGGAGAGGGGAGAACAAAATTATAGCCATCTTTGCAAGATCCAAGTGGCCTTCAAAACCTACAAATATATGTTCCAGTACGTCGTAATTTTTGTTATTAAAAGGCAATGGAATCTTCAGTCAAACGAGAGAAAACTAAGAGGTTCTGTTTTAGGTTTTGATGGATGTTGATGGTGGTTCTGCCTCTGTGACCTTGTTCCTTCATGGAGAATCTGCATGGTGAGTTTGCAATAGGAAAACAGCGGGGCTGAAAGGTCTAGATGGGGCCAGAAATTCCGCCTGGGGAGTCCCAGGAAGAGGGCAGAGTTCTTTCTCCCTTAATCTGGAACGCCACGGGGAACGGGAAGATAAGGTCACTGGATAGGCAGTGCTCTATTGTGCCTTAAGGCTCTCAAAATGGCTTTAGACAATTTGATTTTCCTCTCTCTTTAAAAACACGAGTCTTTCCTTCTCCCCAGATGCCACTGTACTTCCTGACATATTAAGAGTTATGGATATTTCTCTCATGATCTCAGGCTTTTACTGCCTTGGTTAATCAGTCTGATCTCCTCTCTGTCCGGCTGCGAGGTGTTGGCAGAGCAGTTACAACAGCTTGGCTGTGGCTCTAGCGTTTGGTTTATGGTGACAGAGGCCACATTTTCCCAAACAAAATTTAAGAAAACATGGTGTGACAAGTATGAATGTACTCATGAGGAGGGTAAGACAGCATATTAGAAATTAAGGCTATTCTGGGACACCCGTGATACACTAGATCAATTTGGCAATTTGTTACTCTTTGGATAAAGGAGAGGACCAGAGGATCTTACAGCTAAATAATCTGCTTTCTTCATATTCACTCAGGTTCTTTAGACCCCCACACCTTGAATCTTTTCCTTGCCTTCCAGATATATACAGAAGTACACGTTTTGGAATCAGGTCTGGAGTCAAAGAATTCCCAAGACTTTTAGTTCCTTCAAGCCCCAGGAGGAAGCATATTCTTTCAAGACAAAATGGATCATTTCCTCTCATCTTTTGTAAGCCTGCCACCCACCCATGCCTTGCTTGACTCAACTTTGAGTGCTTCTGGGATGGAAGTTCCATGAGGGCAAAGAACGTTTATTTAACTGCTGCATTCATGGCATCTAGAACTATGTTCAGTACATAAAAGGTGCTCAGTAAACATGTGGAATGAATGAATGATAGGATTTGATCAAAGACTGAACTAAATCAAATTCTTTACATAAAACTATGATAATATTAGAAATAAGAGAAATAATAATTTTGACAAGAGAAATGTGTGATGGGGGGGAAAAAAAAGACAACTCCTATACCTTTCTCATTTGCTTTTAAGTCTGGGTGCATCTCCTTTTCTATATTTAACAGTGTAGGCAGACCTGGGAGACCTTACAGGTTTGGTTCCTGACCCCTGCGGTAAAGTGACTATCACAGTAAACTGAGTCAGGTGAATTTCTGGCTTCCCAGTGCATATAAAAATTACACTGACACTCTACTGTCGCCTACTCAGGGAGCAATAGCATTATTTTAAAATAAATGGACATATCTTAATTACAAAGACTTTATTGCTAAAAAATACTAACCATCATCTGAACCTGTAGTAACTCATAATCTTCTTGCTGTTGGAGAGTTTGAAATATTTTGAGAATTACCAAGTGAGCAAATGCTGCTGGGAAAATAGTGCCAATCGACCTGCTCAATGCAGTTTCCATAAAACTTCAATTAGTAAAAGAACGCAGTATCTGTGAAACACAGTGAAGCGAGGCATGCCTGCGCTCAGCTGTATTTCTTACCTGGATGACAAACCTTCCAGGTGCTTCTTGTTTATTTCTGTGACCTCAACAGCAGTGAGGAGGACAGGAGTCCTCTCTAGGACAGCGTCCGAAGCAGCTGGCACATGGAACCTCTTTCAGTCGGGTCTTTAGTCATTGTTTCCTTGTTTGGGACTTTTAATAAAAAATGTCTGCACAATTTTGCCTAAAAAACTAAAATAAAATTGTCACTTCTTTAAAATCTTTTCTGTCCTATTTTCCATTAAAAAGTCCAATTCAGTTTCATATAATAATAACAAGGTTCCATTTATTTAAAATCTCCAGAACCCCACTGTTATTTCAGTAATGTTATCCTCAGAAAAGTCTTACTACTCCAGAGCAACAATTTTATGTCTTCTAAATGAAAAAAAAAAGTAAAAGTGCAATAAAACTGATCTGTTTGAAATTTCTAATAATTTGGACAAGGAACTGGACTAAAGTTTATGTTTGCAGTTCTATGAAGAAAGGATTTGTTAAGCTACTTAGGATGGCCAAAAGTTTAATTAGGTAGAAGGATAGTTACCCAGCAAACTAGATGGACATTAACATAAATAAATATGCAAACAGCACAGCCTTTCCTATACACTAAAGCAGCTTTCCAAGGGACTCTAGGTAACATTATCTATTTTAAATTATTATAAGATTACCTTACATGTGTATCGTGCTTTGTTGTATAGTTTACTAAACAACTGCCTCTAACACATTTAATTATCACAGCTACCCTGTGAGCTAGGCATTATGCCCATACATCTCCATTTTCATAGCATCTTTTCCAGGTAGACGTAATGAAAGTCAGTGGATTGATGAGATACACAATAACTAGACTGCAGAAGGAAATGGCAACCCACTCCAGTATTCTTGCCTGGGAAAGTCCAAGGAAGGAGGAGCCTGGCGGGCTACCGTCCACGGGGTTGCAAAGAGGCATGATCACCCATGTAACAATTATGTCTAAAATAAAGTCTGTTTCTTTTCTAAAACAGAATTGTATTTATCTCTTTTTGGCCGCGCTGGGTCTTCGCTGCCGCACGTGGGCCCCTTTACCCGCGGTGAACAGGGCTGTCCTTCAGCGGCAGTGTGCGGGCTGCCCGTGCGGTGGGCGGTGGGCGTCCCACGTCCGGGGGTGCGGGGCCAGGGTGCACGGGCTGCAGGGCCCAGGCTCCAGAGCCCCGGCTCAGTGGTCGCGGCCCATGGGCCTAGCTGCTCTGAGGTTTGTGCGATCTTCCTGGCCCCGGCGAATTCTTTACCGCTGAGCCACGAGGGAAGCCTTATATAATTCTAATATAAAGGTTTACACTCAAGCTGGGTGCCGCTCTTATAATCCTCGATGACTCTAATACAGAAGATAACACAAATCACCTGAATAATGTGTGTGTGTGCGTGTGTTTGCACAGAATGTTTCTGGAAGGACCCATAAAGCCAGTGCCGATTGAAGAGGAACTGGTGGCAATAGGCTGTGAGAAGACTTTGCATTTTCATTATAAGTTGTGTATCCTTTTCATCTTGTTGAGCTGCTTATTACAACAAAAAATAATATAAAATATACCTCCCCCTCAAAACTCCCGAATTCACCA
Organism: Dama dama; assembly: GCF_033118175.1. Taxonomy (NCBI): domain Eukaryota; kingdom Metazoa; phylum Chordata; class Mammalia; order Artiodactyla; family Cervidae; genus Dama; species Dama dama. Next base: position 59,030,534 of record NC_083708.1, read on the forward strand.
AACATATTCAATCTGATTGGTCATCATGGGTGGAAATGGGGCCACTGAAAAAGAGGATTCTCATTCCCCCTCCAGTTAGCTTAGGGACCATCTGTAATGCTAGCTCAAAGTATGATTTCAACATGTATTTCCAATTTGTTTCCTGAAAGGTGGTTCCAATGTATCCAACCACCAGCAAAATATCGAGCAAATCCTTTCCCCTGTACCCCATAGACTGACCTTTTTATTTCTTTTACATTATTACATTATTTGGAGATGAAATGACTGTGCAATACTCAGGAACGTGCCGTTTCTGTTTGGAGTTTGGTACTAATTTATCTGGGCACAGACTGGAGTTTTCACAACCTGGGGGCCGACAGGCATCTCTGTGTGAAATCCCCGCTCGTGGCCAGGCCCCACACACTCTTTCTGTTCACCTTCGGATTTTGTTGTTCTGGAACCTGCAGAATGCTAATTGTCCCCATGTCGTATTCGTAATGAAGAGCTGAATTACTCTGCATGACAGACAAAATCAACATGGCCTCTGAAGGCAGCCTCATCAACATGGCATGAATTTCTCATCCACTGTTGGATTGCTTGAAACATTCAATTCTGCACAAAAATCTGGCGAGCAGAGAAAGTCCAATGGTGTCTGAACAATGGTTCAGTCCCGGGAGCTGTCAAGATGCTGTTGTCGAAGCTCCCAGGGAGTCAGTTCTTTGCTGGCTTGTGTTACCCAGCATGTCGATCCTACCGCAGTGGGGTGTGGGAGAGATCCCAAGTTGTGTATTCTTTTCATCTTGTTGAGTTGCTTATTACAACAAAAAATACTATAAAATATACCTCCCCCTCAAAACTCCCGAGTTCACTAAGCATATTCTATCTGATTGGTCATCATGGGTGGAAATGCGACCCCTGAAAAGGAGGATTCTCACTCCCGGTGTGTTTTCCTTCCCTCTCGTCAGCTTAGGGGCCGTCTGTAATGGTAGCTCAGAGTATGATTTCAATATGTGTTAGGATCAGACCCGTCTTGCTTTGTGTTTCAGCTCTATGTTAACCAGCCATGGAAGCCTGGGGACTTGCTTTCTCCGAACCTCAATTTCCTCATCTCTAAAATGGTTACTATAACAGGTATTTTGCACTGTTGTGCTGAGGATTCAGTGAGGTGTGAGACATATGTGCCAAGCACCTGTCTTGTGGAAAGCACTCATCTCATATTTAAATAAAATGCATTAGCTAGATTAGCCAAATTAACATTTTTAAAGCACTTGGAACGGTGTCTGGTTCATAATAAATTTTCAGTGAATGCCAGTCATCATTCTCTTTGCTTTCTGATCCCTCACTGGACGGTTTCACTGGACGGAAGGTGCCCCCTTTCTTGGAGTGAAATTGATTTACTCTGTGCCAGTGTCAGGGGTACAGTGAAGCCAATCAGCTCCGTTCAGTGGCTCAGTCATGTCCGACTCTGAGACTGCGTGTTATGTCCACAGTAGAGCTCCCTGGGCTATGCTGTAGGTCCTTATCAGGCATCTATTTTATATATAGTAGGGTGTATATGTCAATCACAGTTTCCAAATTTATGCCTCCTCTCTCCTGTCCCCCAGAAGCCTTAAGTTTTTCTCCTACATCTGTGACTCTACTTCTATTTTGTAAATAAGCTCACTTGTACCTTTTCTTTAGAGTCTACATGTAAGCAATAATCATATTATGTTTGTCTTTCTCTGCCTGATTTGCTCCATGCAGTATGGCAGTCTCTTGGCATCCACGTTGCTACAAGTGGCATTCTTCATTCTTTTTTATGGCTGAGTAGTATTCCATGTTACGGTACATTCCTCAGTATGTATGTACCACCCGAATGCATTCTTTATGAGTCAATCAAGTAATGTCTATATTGAAGTTCTTCTCCCTGTGATAGAAAGTAGAATTCTACCTTCCTGACTGTGAGGAAGCCAAAAAGTACAGTGTCTTCTTCAGGGAATGTACTGTTCAGTTGAAGAGATAAGATATAGACATAAAATAAATTATCCAATGAAAAAATGTTGTCTGAGGGAGAAAAGGAATAGGATAGATCATAGAGGTTATGGAGACTCAAAAGCAGAGGAGAAGAGAAGAGACAGAGAGATAGTGAGGGGGGTAGCAGAGGTATTAAATGAGATTATGACCTCATTTAGCCTTTATCACCTCCTCACAGACCTTATCTCCAAATACAGTCACATTGGAGATTAGGGTTTCAATGTAATGAATGTTAAGGGCGGGAAGGAGACACATTTCAATCCACAGAATCCTCTCTCCCTTCTTTCTCTCCCTGCTGTTTGAGGCACAGAAGAAGCAGATGACTGTCCGCATGCCATAAAGAGAGCCCTTGTTAAAAATTGACCACACTGGGAGGAAGGTAGGAGGGGGGTTCAAGAGGGAGGGGACACGTGTAAACCTGTGGCTGATTCATGCTGATGTATGACAAAAACCATCACAATATTGTAAAGTAATTGTCCTCCAATTAAAGTAAATACATGCATTTTTTAAAAAAGGAAGAAATTGACCATATTGGCATCTTGACCTTGGGCTTCTAGCTTCCAGAACTGTGAAAAATAAGTTCATACTGCTTAATCCACCCAATCTATGCTTTTCTGTTATAGCAACCTGAGCAGACTAAGGCAGGGGGAGAGAGAAAGAGAGGTCTTGTTCCCGCAAGGCCAGAGCAGAGCACCTGCCCTTCGAAAGACCTTGAAGGAAAGAGCAGAGAGACGGAGAGAGGACCAGGGAGAAGGCACGAAACTTGAGTGAACAGTTAGGGAAGGAAAGGTGGCCTTATAATTTCGGACCAACTCAGGAAGGGCTGTGAACTCCTTCAACAGCAAAGAGACACCAAGGGTGGTAATATTTCAGGCAAAATAAAATTTAGCTTGGACTGTTTCTCCTTAACCAGCTGGCTGTCCTTAGAAGTTTTCAGTTGATAGATTATTCCAAGTGAATCTCTACAGATAATGAGAATCAGGCTATCTGAGGGCGAATGAAATAAGGAACTGTAGGCATGACCCTGACCAGTGAACTCTGAAGCACAGTGAAATTACTAAGTACGTAATCATACGCTCACACACTGCTCACTCTACAGACTGCCGAGGGGCAGAAGTCCCTGTATGCAGCCAGGATTTCAAAAAATCTTATAGTGTAACAAGAAGACTTGGAGACATTCTAGTTAAAATCCACCCAATAGAAACACTTCCTTTGCTATTTCCAAGGGAAAATGCCATTCATTCAGTCTCTATCTAGACACTTCTTGAATGCAATTTTTAGGACAGCAATCACTCTTCTCAGATTTGAGACTTCTTTTGCTTTGGGGAGCAATAGCCATGCCGTTATTCATTAAGTGCCAGTTACTCTATGGCAGTTGCTGTGCTGAGTGCTTTTCTTGCTTTATCTCATTTAAACCTTTTGTCTTCCCTGGAGAGCTCATTGCTGTTGTGCTCCCCATTTTGTAAATGTGGCAAGTGAGGCTTAGAGAGGTCAAGTAAGTTGCCCAAAGTCACAACCTGGGAAACAGTAGAGTCAAAATTTGGACCCAAGTGGTCCACCCTTTCAGCTTGCGCTCCTAGCCAGATTTCATTTTGTATTGATTCGCACGAGTGATGCTCAGTCATTTCTCGTCCACTCTACGGGCACTCTCAGGGGTCGGGGGTGGTTAGGGTGAATGTGGGGAAGTAGTTTTAAAAGTCCATTCTCATCTTCTGGGTTTTCTTTTAAGTCCTTTTCTCTTCTGGGATCTGTGGTCACCCACCTCCCAAATGTTTACCACCCATTCAAATATGTTAGGCAACTTCTGGGAAGGAAAATCCAATTTTAAAAGAAGTTAACCAATATGGTTCAAATACATGATTATTTTTCAGATTAAAAAAAAAACTGTGAAAACAAAACTCTGAATATGAACCAGTATGGCTTTCATAAAGTAACCTACTTTCTTGATATTAATATTTTGGGTTGTGAAATCAACAATAACATTGTTTCTTATTTCATCTTGCCCTTAGAAGCAGACTTCTGCACTTTTGGACATCACAGAATCCCCTGAGATTCATTCCTTCATTTTCAAGGAGGTAACCTCTAAATTGCAGCAGTTACTCATGTTGCATCTGAGGTTTCATCAGTTACATCCAAACTCAAGATTTTCTGTGTAACTCAAGATTTTCTGTTGAATAAAGTGGGACATTTTTTTAGCTAGCAGCTTGAAACACTGTTAAGATTGTCGTCAGGACAGTCCATGGCTTTCTATTGTTCAAACTCAATAAACTCAGTTGCTCCAGAGTTTCTGAGTCAAAGAATTGAGTTAGAGCTCTGTGAGATGAGTGCACGTGGACCTGGGAGGACTCAGTCAGCCTCCGTTTGTTCTGCACTGCTGACCTTCACCTCTGCCCCACCAGTCAGCTAATAAAAGCACGACATAGGCCTAAAGAAAGGGCCCAGATAAGGCAGCGTCACTCCTGGGAACAGCGCAAAGTGCAAAGCCTCCACGTAGAAGGACAATAGAGTCATCTTCACAGATAAAAGGCAGCATGTGGACATTTTGGTTACTCTGGATTTTGCTTCAGGTATTCGGTGCATCTTAATTTCCAGAGCTACTATCTGTAAAACACCGTTTGTAAAACTCTATTTTCTATGTTTAATTTTTAAGATTAGTTATGCATTTTAGTTTTTTTTAAACCTTATTACGTTTTTATTAAGTTTAGTTTTTATTAGGTGTGGCACAGAATGAAGTATTGCATACATAGCTTTGCTCAGCAAACAATAGTAATGAATACGACTAAGACATAATATAATTGTAAGGCTGTGTCACATGTTCCATTCTTGTTTGTGTATTTCACCACCATTTTCTTCTTAACAGCGAAAAATTATGGCAACCTTTGGTCAACTATTAATCTTATATTTTTCTTCTTGACAAATTGCACATTGCACATCACATCTGATTTTCCTGTGTCTAATTATTTTCCCCAATGAAGCTTCCCTTATTTTTATTGACAATCTGCCTTGGCTACTAATTCTCCCATATTGTAAGGTTTAAACCTATGCTTTGAATGATAAGTCATCTGTTTGCAAGATTAATTAGTATAATTTCAATGACATAGAAGCTACTTAGGAATATGTTAAACATCTGTGTGCATAAGCATATGTTCTGAACAATCTCACTCATCTCTAAAAGACACTCAGCATGGAGGTGTCCCCACCATCCTGTCAATTAATGCATGGCTTTCCTTCCTTTGTATTCTCCCAAGTCCGGAATTCAAAAGTAGATGCTTCTGCTTCTAGAAGTTTCTTTGGTATCCTCTATGGCTTCCCTGGTGGCTCAGATGGTAAAGAATCTGCCTGCAATGCAGGAGACCTGGGTTCAATCCCTGGGTTGGGAAGATCCCCTGGAGAAGGGAATGGCAACCCACTCCAGTATTCTTGCTTAAAAAATCTCATGGACAGAGGAGCCTGGTAGGTTACAGTCCACAGGAGCACAAAGAGTCGGACACGACTGAGTGACTAATACTTATGTACTTTCAGGTTATTTAATATGGGTTATTTTATAGTTTGTGGTGCTTTGTTGTTGTTCAGTCACTAAGTCACATCCAACTCTTTTCAACCCCATGAACTGCAGCACTCGAGCTTCCCTGTCCTTCACCATCTCCCAGAGTTTGCTCAAATTCATGTCCATTGAGTCGTTGACGCTATCTAACCATCCATCCTCTGCCATCCCCTTCTCCTTTTGCCCTCAATCTTTCCCAGCCTCCGAGTCTTTTCCAATGAGTCGTCTCTTTGCATCAGGTGGCCAAAGTATTGGAGCTTCAGCTTCAGCATCAGTCCCCTTCCAATGAATATTCAGAGTTGATTTCCTTTAGGATGGACTGGTTTGTTTCTCCTTGGAGTCCAAGGGACTTTCAAGAGTCTTCACCAGTGGCACAATTCAAAAGCATCAATTATTTGCTGCTCAAGCTGCTTTATGGTCCAACTCTCACATCTGTACATGACTACTGGAAGTTTCCAGCCGTTTATTGTTTTATCATATCTCATATCATATCTCAGCTACATTAATTTACTTCTTAATCCCAGAGACATTAATCAGGCTTGGTTTTTATCACTATAATGTATCATTTTCACAGTTGTTCAGCATCAGGAAGGCTTTTGTTTGTCCTGAATTAATAAAGTCTGGCCTTTGTGATGTGTAATCTTGAATCCCAAACTTCAACTTTCCCCACTCCCACCAGCACGGATGAATATCCTCATACCCTCAGTGCAAAGACTTTCCATTAGGTTATTTCTGTGGACATGTTTGAAAGAGAGCCTGTTTCTCATTGAATTACCTCCTAAAATGAAATTCAAATCTTTTCTCATGGAATATAGAGTAAGCCTGCCTGTTCATGTTCTTGTAGGAAGGAATCAGACTTAGTAGCCTTTCTTTCCAGACCCAGAACACTCCTTTGGTGTTCTGGTTAATAGCTGAAACTCTTGATCAAGTGAAAGAATCTAAATTTGACCTACTGTCACAAAAAGCATCGAAAGTGGTTGATTCTTAAGTCTTAGCTAGGGCTGATCCCATTGTGTTGTTTTCTTAAAAATGAATAATTTAAAACTGGTGTACATTTTAGACAATAGTGCTTTTGTCTCCCCAGAAAGGAAGGGTGTTGTTCTAAACATCTAAAAGAGGTGGTACCAGTCACATGAGAAATGTTTTCTCTAAGTATTTTCCCTAAATGAGGGGTCTGATTTTTTTCTCAGGCTTTAGAATCTATTCATCTTTCTTTTCTCTTTCCTTCTCTTCAGTATAAATATTAAAAACAAAACAACAAATAAAACAAATGTCAAACAGTGAAACATTTTATAGACAAAATTTTTGAAACTAATAATATTATAAAAGATAAAATTATTAATGTTCAGACAACTTAAAAGTACTCACAAGTCCTTTTCGCTTTAACATTATGATTGATATTATTGATATTTCCTAGTCTGTATCACATGGGTATACAGATTTTGATACAGAATTGCTTTTGCATTTGTAGAATTATGTTTCTGAAAATTTTTTCTCATTGGCAAAACTTCTGCTGGCAAAATCTCCGTCTTATAGGAGACTCTCAGGGATTAAGAGAAATCAATAAAATTCTCCTGAACACGTATCCTTAAGAACCATGTTGAATAAAAGTTCTAGAAGATTTCTAGAAGTTGCTGTCTTATCTATTGCAGAATAACAAATTACTCCAAAACTTACTGGTTTAAAACAACAAATATTTATAATCTCATAGTTATTATCTAATAGGTCCCTCTGTGGGTCATGGATTCAGGGGCAGTTTAGCTGGGTGGCTCCAGCTGAGGATCTTCAGACATAAGAAGGCTTTATTGGGTCTGGAGGTTTGCCTTTAAGCTTGCTCGCATGGCTTGTAGCAGGGGGCCTCAGCTTCTCCTCACACAAGCCTCTCAATAGGACTGTTTTACCTCACAAAATGGCAGTTGTGTTTCCCAGATCAAAGGATCTGAAGAAGAGCAGAAGAAAGTGAGATGCCTTTGACGTCCCTATCCTGGAGGTCATAGACCTTCACATCTACCTCCTTTTAGCTTTTAGAGGCAAGTTACTAAGTACAGCCCACACTTAATAGGAGTGGGGATTGGGTTCCACCTTTCCAGTGAAGGAATAGTAAAGAATTTGTGGACATCTTTTAAAGCCATCAGACTTTCCAATACAAATGAGACTTGTTGACTTTAAGAACGTCATCTGGTAGGTTCTTATTCACCACAGTGATCCAAGAAGTATTTGTGAACACTACCACACTCTAAGGCAGATTTCCCCCTTGAGTTATAAATAAAGTAGATGAAACTGTAAATAAATGATACAGCTTTAGCATTTTTTAGAAATTAGCCTTTTATCGGCTTAAAATTTAATTAATGTTTTTTGCACTTGCTTTCCTTTTAAATTTTTAAGCTTTAATAAAATGCCTGTGTAACTGCCAGGAATCTCAGCACGCTGTTCAGCTCCTTACGGGTGTATGTTGGAGGGGTGGCGACGGTGTGTGCTGTTGCCCTCTGCCCTCACGCTGAGGTGGAGCAGAGGCCTTTTTACCCGTCCTACTTCTTTGACCCACTGATGTGGTCTACAAGGGTCTGAATCTTGTTGCTATATTCTTTACTTATGGCAACTGAAATTATCATTAAATTGTTTAAGGGGTATGAATTAAAACTTTGCTACAGAAATATAAAATCACATTATTCTAATACTATGCCTGGCTAAATTGCAGTTGAAGAATGGTGTTTTGTTTTTTCTGTCTAAGATTATTTTGTAAAGAAACTTTTCATGTATCTTTAGCCTAACGTTCATCACTTTAATGGCTCCATAATGGTCCCATGAGATGATATACCATAGATTATATAACCATTCCCTAATCGTTAGCTATTTGTATTTCTCATTTTTCCTTCCACTTTCATAAATAATGATGCTATAAACATCTCTGTACAAAGAGTTGTTTTTCCATCATTTCAATCTTTTCCTCAGGGCGAAGTTCCCCAAACTGGATTACTTAGTCAAAATGCATGCACTGTTTTTAATTTAAAAAACTTTTTATTATGGAAAATTCCAAACAAATAGAAAAGTGGAAATGATAATATAATAAACTTGATGAGCTTATCTTCCTGCTTCAACAATTGTCACATCATGGCCATTCTTGTTCATCTATATGCATACTCACTTTTTTCAAACTGAATTATTTCAAAGCAAATTCCATGCAGCTATCATTTCAGATATGATATTTTGGACTCAGTACTGATGGTCTTATTGTCTTTCAGAAATTCAAATGAATTTTCAATCCTAAAGCTCAAATATGACATGACAGCAAAAGAATAAAACATAAAAGAAAAAATGACAAATTGGACTTCATTAAAATTAATTAAATTAAAATTAAAAATTTTGCTCTGGGAAAGATTTTGTTAAGAGGATGAAAAGACAAAAGTACATACTGTGAGAAAATATTTGCAAACTACAACTGTGACAAAGGTTAGGTAGATAGATAACTCTATATCTATGTATCTCTCTATCTGTCCTCAAAAGTCAACAGTTAAAAAATCCCTAACAATTCAATTAGAAAATGAGCAAAAGGCATAAAGTGACATTTCACTGAAGAAGATATACAGATGGCAAATAAGCACATGATAAGATGTTTAACATCACTAGTTATCAGTTCAGCTCAATTCAGTTGCTCAGTCGGGTCTGACTCTTCAACCCAATGGACTGCAGCACGCCAGGCCTCCCTGTCCATCACCAACTTCCGGAGTTTACTCAGACTCATGTCCATTGAGTCGGTGATGCCATCCAACCACCTCATCCTCTGTCGTCCCCTTCTCCTCCCACCTTCAATCTTTCCCAGCAGCAGGGTCTTTTCCAATGAGTCAGTTCTTTGCATCAGGTGGCCAAAGTATTGGAGTTTCAGCTTCAGCATCAGTCTTTCCAATGAATATTCAGGACTGATTTCCTTTAGGTTGGACTTGTTGGATCTCCTTGCAGTCCAAGGGACTCTCAAGAGTCTTCTCCAACACCACAGTTCAAAAGCATCAATTCTTTGGTGCTCAGCTTTCTTTATAGTCCATCTCTCACATCCATCCATGACTACTGGAAAAACCATAGTTTTGAATAGACAGACCTTTGTAAGCAAAGTAATGTCTCTGCCTTTTAATATGCTGTCTAGGTTGGTTATAACTTTTCTTCTAAGGAGGAAGTGTCTTCTAATTTCATGGCTGCAATCACCATCTGCAGTGATTTTGGAGCCCCCAAAAATAAATACTGTCACTGTTTCCACTGTTTCCCCATCTATTTCCCATAAAGTGATGGGGCCAGATGCCATGATCTTCATTTTTTGAATGTTGAGTTTTAAGCCAACTTTTTCACTCTCTCACTTTCATCAAGAGGCTCTTTTGTTCTTCTTTGCTTTCTGCCATAAGGGTGATATCATCTGCATATCTGAGGTTATTGATATTTCTCCCAGAAATCTTGATTCCAGCTTGTGCTTCATCCAGCCCAGCATTTCTCATGATGTACTCTGCATATAAGTTAAATAAGCAGGGTGACAATATACAGCCTTGACGTACTCCTTTTCCTATTTGGAACCAGTCTGTTGTTCCATGTCCAGTTCTAACTGTTGCTTCTTGACCTGCATACAGATTTCTCAAGAGGCAGGTCAGGTGGTCTGGTATTACCATCTCTTGAAGAATTTTCCACAGTTTTTTGAAAAATAGCTATTGGAGCAATGCAAATTGAGATCATGGTGATCTATCATTTCATACCTAATGGAAGAGCTAGAATAAAAAATAATGACAATATCAAATACTTTTGAGGAAGTGGAGACACTAGATCTCTTACACACTGCTGTTGGGAAAGCAAAATGCTTGCAAGCCATTCAGAAAAATAGTAGTCCAGTTTTTTAAGAAAACTAAATATATGCTTATCATGCAACTCAGCAATCACATCTCTGGGCACTTATCTCAAGGAAATTAAAACTTACGTCCATACAAAAATCTGTGCATGAACATTCATAACAGCTTCATTTGTAAAAGATAAAAGACTGGAAAACAATCCAAATATTTTTCACTGCTCGAACGGTTAAACATACTGTGGTACATCCATACCATTCAATATCACTCAGCAATAAAAAATTATAAATTGTTGATACTGGCAACAATTTGGAGGGATCTCAAGGCCACATTGGGCTTCCCTGACAGCTCAGTGGGTAAAGAAGCTGCTTGCTAAACTGGAGACACAAGAGATGTGGGTTCAATCTCTGGGTTGGGAAGATCCCGTGGAGGAGAAAACTGGCAACCCTCTCCACTACTCTTGCCAGAAAATTCCCACGGACAGAGGAGCCTGGAGGGCTACAGTCCAAAGGGTCACAAAGAGCCTGACACAACTGAGTGACCTTGCATGCACTCAAGGCCATTACGTGGCATGACGAACATCCAATTTCAAAAGATCATATACTGTACAATTCCATTTATATAACATTTTGAAGTGACAAAAAGTGTACCATGTGGGAGTTTTTTGTGGTGCTGGGATAGTTTTGTATCTGGATAGCTATAGTGGCTACAGTTTTTATCACATTTACACTTGTGCTAAAACTGCATAGAATATATTAGACACACATATTTCACCAACGTCAGCTTTCTGGCTTTGGTATTACACTATAGTTACATAAGCTGTTACCACTGGGGGAACTGGGAGAGGGTAGCTGGGACCCCTCTATACCCTCTGTCTTCCATTGCTTCTATAATTATTTTCAAAGTTAAAAATTCAAAAGTGGACTTCCATTTTTGAGTTTGTATGAGTGAAATTGGAGTTGGCAGGGCTGAGATCCTGTTCTCACCATGGGGAAATCTACATAAGAATCATCTCTTCAGAATTTCTTTTTGAAACAGCGCGTCCTGTAGTAGAAGTGGAAAGCATTGCTTCTTGGTGAGCTGACTTGATCAACACTCTGCAAGCCTGTTCGGTCTTCTTACGAAGACGGGGTCCTTTCAGGGCATTTTCTGAGTAGATATGACTGAAACCATTAAAAAGTCACCCTTCCCTCTTTGCTAAATGTCATTTTGTTGAGGAAGAAGAACCCAGAGGGAAGTACGTTTATTTGTCCATATTTATCACAGCTGAAACTTTAAAAAGCACTGCCCATTTTGACATTTATTCCGCAAAGATTTGTAACTCAACATTTGAATACTTAGACTATCAAATTGAGAATAGATATGTGAGAAACCTATAGAAACATGGAGTAGAAGGGACAGATGCAATACTTGGCCAGTCTTATGAAGGCAGCAACTTACCCACACAAACGCACATGTACACACAAACATGCCTACCTGTTTCAGGAAGTATAATATACTCTGGCTGTCACTGGGACTGTCCTGGTAAAGGTGGAAACGGCAACCACAACACACCCATGAGCTTCACACCCAAAGGGCATCTTCAGGCTTTATGTGCTTTTGACGGTATTTGATCCCAATGACCTTGATATTCTGGGCTGCTTTTGCTTGTGGTGACCCCTCTCTTTCTTGCTTCAACCTCCACCTCTTTGATTATTTTTTTTCCTAGCCTTGTTTTCAGGCTTCTCTTTCTCCACCACCACCTATATGTTGGATTCTCTACTGTTTGGCCCATAGCACTCTTCTCTCCTCTGCTTACACAGTCCCTCTGGGGACCCATTGGAGTTCTCCACGTCCACCGATATGGTGATGGCATCCACATCTGTATGTCCAGCCTCCAAAGTCATACATCCTTGGCTTGTGCACATTGTTACCAGGGCCTTGAATTTTCTGAGTTCAAAAACTTATTAACTCTTTTCATATGATCTTCCTCCTGTGTTCCCCACATTGCTGAATAATATTCTGAAGTATCTAAGTCAGAGACATTGGGGTCACCCTGCCCAGTTGATCCCATCCTACCCTCTTCGTGTCTCTTGCATCTGTCATCCTGACCCAGCCCAGTGTCCCAGCTTAGTTCAAGCTGTTTTCATGGCATACCTGGTCTGTTTCAGTAACCTCTCAACTATTATTCTTCCCACCTTCAATTTCATAGCTTTCTCTCTGCACCCCCTCAGTCTATTCCTATATATTCATTCAGGAGTTTTCTAAAGCACTCATCTGTTTACAATACTTTCTTATTGAGAGAGTGTCAGTGGTTTCTCACTGCTGATAGAACAAATGCTTCCCTGAATTGGTCAGTCTCTGGCCTCATTTCTTTTCTCTTGCTCAGAAGCACCCATCTTCAGCCAGACTCTTGAACAAGCAGCTCCTCTAGACCAGACTTTCCATGGCTCTTAGCCTGTTCCTGCTTTACAAGCCCCCCACATAGGATGCTGTCACCCCCTGCCCTCCTGTGGAATATCTACTCATTTCAAGATTCAGAGAGTTACCTCCTGCATGGAGCTTTTGCTGACCCCCCAGTACATTTGGCTTCTCCCTTATTTGTGCTAACTCTGCACCCTATGGAACCAGCTACTAACTTATTTGCGTGACTTGAGTTGACATGTTTCTCCCTCTACTGAACTGACTTTTATGAGAAAAGGACCAAAGTCAGATTCATTTTGAATCTTCACCACCCAGCACAACGACAAGGGCGTTGTAGGAACCACACAGCCACAGTTCACATGTTGTTCAAAGTCCTCTGGACACATTCTCGTTTAATTCTCACAACTCCCTGAGACAGGCTCTGTCCTCCCTTCCCCCTAGCTTTGTGGGGAAATGTTACCTGAATTATAATTAAATGCACTGAAATGCACTTGGCAAATATTTATTGAATGAAACATGAGAAATGGATGAATGCCCAACAACTCAGTCCTCTTCCTGGGAATAAGACCCTGAAATATCCCTCTGAATTTAGTTCACTGCAGGAAGGCCGCCAGCCCCATATGTTATCCTGGCATAAACTGTTGCATTTTATGTTCTGGAGAAGGTTTCCATTATTCTAGTCCATCTTATGATTCCAAAGCACACTCCAGACATATGCCTGTAATATGCTACCAAACAATTTTCCCAGAAAGAACCCTGATCTTGAAGCCTAGTTGACTGGTGATTTATTGATTTCCTGGGGTGAGGAGTTCTGAATGCAGAGTTCTAAAGTCAAAGTCAGAGATAAATTATATAGGTCTTATACATAGTTTAAAAATCCGCTTTGTTTTTCATATAGTGCCTTCATAAACAATTCTTCCTATGACCCCATTGTTTTTAAGTGGGCTCTAGTCCAATACTTGGCACATGTTATGATGCTCAAAGAAAGAGCCCTACAGAGTATAAAGACATGGGTTTGGAATAAAAAAAACCCCGAGTTTTGAACCCTAGTTCTTCCACTGACTCAGCAAATGACTTTGAATGAATGTTAATTTTTTCAACAGATGAACACATATTTATTGTGTCCACAGCTGGCTAACCCAGCGCCAGGCATTGTATGGGCAGGGGCTTTGTGTCAATAGGAAAGGGCTACTGTAGGGTTCTCATAGACAGTACCTGTTGAGACACAGCCAGAACTCAATACCGAAAGTTTTGCTGTGTTTCTTTTGTACATGGCAAGGACCAGAAAATGACTATTTCCTAATAGAAAATAACTCAGATTCTACCCCAAGTCAATTCTTAGTTTGCATGTTTAAACGTACGAAACCAAAGATTACCAGTGTGTGTTAGTTTCTCAGTTGGGTTCGACATTGTGACTCCGTGGATCATAGCCCATCAGACTCTTCTGTCTGTGGAATTCTCCAGGCAAGAATACTGGAGTGGTTAGTCATTCCCTTCTCAAGGGGATCTTCCCTACCCAGGAATCAAATCCAGATCTCCTGACTTGCAGGTGGATTCTTTACCATCTGAGTCATCGGGGAAGTCCAAAGGTTACCAGAATAACACTCAAAAACAGTACTCTACACATGTATGTGTAGACATGTAAACGGCACCCGAAGAGCTTGAAGATTAGTAAGTGATTTTTGAATTTGTGTCCTTTTTCAATAGTTTTTTGGGCTACTGGTTGTGAAAAAACAGAAGTCAGTCTCAGGACACTAATAAGAAGCAAAAAATAATATTGCTTTCGTATATATTTGTATAGTGCTTTCTACATGAGAACCATGAAACTATAAGGAAAAATGGAGAAATGACGCAACAATCTGAGGAAGGCACTGAGCGTTTAGGCCGCGTTTCAGACACTCTTCCTCCATGACGCCAGTCCATTGCTGAGTGCTCCTCTGCGTCCCTCTGCGCAGAGTGGGGCAGCTGATGTTTTCTCAGCTTGTTGCTGTTGGTTGCTGTCAACGTTCCGTTGTTTTGTCCTGTCTCTCTCACTTGGAGAAAAGACTGAACTCTACCTCAACGCATATCTTCACTACATGTTTCTACAAGAAAATATTTTTAATGTCTGGGGAATGTTCAATATTAATAACTGTTAATTAGTTTTAAACATCTCACGCCTCTAAGGAGGTTCTGAAGTTTACCTACACGAACAGTCACTGCGGAACTTGATTACTTACGGCTTTCAACTGGAGCAAGAAAATGATTTTCCATTAAAGCAGCATCTCTTTCTTTGCCCCCTCTCTCAAAACACACACACACACACACACACACACACAATTTCCAAAGCCACAAAAGTGGAATTAATTTTACTGTCTTCTGGTAGTACACACAAAGCTCATTTATCGTTTATTTATTTAAACGAATTAGCAAAAAAAAAAACCCTTCATCTCTTGCCTATGCTTGTGTTTCACTTATAGAAGTAGGTGTTAATTGCACAGTTTTTTTTTTTAAAGATGCTATTAATATTATTTACATTGCCTGGATATTGCCCTGAAATATTCATCTGAAGTTATAATACCACACATTGGCTTTCTTAAGCTGTTGGTTTAGTGTTATATTAGTTCTTATCACAACAATGCCCCTGTATCATATAAAAAACATATTTTCTAAAATGCTCTGATAATGACGGCGTGAGAGCAGGAAAATAATACTCTTAACCTGGCAATTCATCACCCAAAAAACAATTTTCCCAGATGATATATTGCCAAGATTCACACTGCTGGTTGTGCATAAGGAAGAGACCACGTATTGTTCTGCAACCACAGTCTAGTATTATTAAACAATAAAAAGACAGATGTACAAACAGCTTTTGGATTGAGTATAATTATTTAAATTATTTGCAGCATCCTTAAATAGCTTCTCT
This sequence comes from Dama dama, assembly GCF_033118175.1. Lineage (NCBI taxonomy): Eukaryota > Metazoa > Chordata > Mammalia > Artiodactyla > Cervidae > Dama > Dama dama. The sequence continues at coordinate 59,046,198 of NC_083708.1, forward strand.
CAAAACTTATTTCCATTTGAGAATTTATGGCACTGTGATCTTTCCCCAAATTCTTTTTGTATTGCTTCTTGTCAAAAATTAATTTGAGTCAATCCCAGTTTTTCAGCTTTACTTTTATTGCAATCCAATCAGCCCACAGAAAGCCTCCTCAGTAACACACAAGGGTAAACCAGTACTCTTCAAGACCCTTTATAAATCTATCCTTCACTTTAAAATAATATGGACTAGCAGACTGGCAGAACAATCACAGTCGCAACAAGGATGTTGGTGTCTGCAGCCACTCACAACCAGAGCTAGATGTAGGCAGAATGCTCATCAGATCTGCCTGAATAATGGCTGAGTTTTCACACATAGGATTAGGTAATGTTCTTCAATAAAATAAATTTATGTTTGATATTTTTTCATCCCCCCCAAACATAAAAGCTGTAAACAGCCACAACCCTTTGAAATGGAATGGCCTTCTGTGACCCTCAGGCTGAAATTTAAGAGTGTTCTGCCGCTGACTCATTCCCATTCCCATGGAAACAGTCACCAGGAATGATTCTGCTGTCATTATTTTCAAGCATTTACCCTGGTCCCAGGGATTTGGTGCTGTGTCCATGGACGTCAGAAAGGAAATGAGCATCAGTTTCATGGAATGAGCTCAACGGATAGGTTGAAAGTCAGATACGTCCCAAGAAATCTGTCTTTTAAAAAATATATTTTAATGTGTTTTTTTGTTTGTTTTTCTTTCTTTTTTTTGGCCACACCACACCACATGTGGAACTTTCCTAATCAAGGATCAAAATAGTGCCCCCAGCAGTGGAAGCCTGGAGTCTCAGCCACTGGACCACCAGGGAAATACAAATGCTTTTCTATTTATTAAAAGAATTGATTGCATAAAAGCTGTAAGGATGCACAAGAAACCACAAATAGTTATTATATAGGGAGAATTTGGAACTTGGCAGATTGGAGAATAGAATGGAAACTTTCTAGCTTTTTATTACAGAAATTTTTAAAACAGAAAAAATAGAATAGTATAGTGAATCCTCATATATCCATTATCCAACTTTAACTTTCTTGGTTAGTTAGTGGCCCATCATGTTTTATCTATACTCTCAATCACAATTGGATTATTATCAAGCAAACTCTAGACATTATATAATTTTATCCACAAATACTTATCATTTATCTTTTAAATATATGAACACATTAAAAATATGAGCAAAATACTATTTTTATATATTAACATTTTAACAGTAACTTCAAATATCATAAAATAGTGTTCCAAGTGTTCTTGTTATTTTTTCATCAATTTTATTTTTACAGTTGGTTTGTGCATGTCATGATCCAGGCAAGTTAGATCTGGAGCAGATGCAGGTATGATATTTTGACAGGAAAGCTTTATGCATGGTGTACAATTCTTCCATCACAAGATAGAAAATGCCAAGTTGTCTTTCGGTGATGTTAGCCGATTGCTGAACATTGTCTACATCCATCATTTCACTGGTGATCTGAACTAAGTGAGTGAATCATCTATTTAAACAATTAATAAAAGATAATTGTTAAAAATTCGGAAAAATGATACAGTAGGACTCACTCTAATGTAATAAAAATCAAACATGCAGAATGGTCTGGGCAAGCTTGTGTAACTAGCCCCCCTAGCATTCTGGAAGTCCAACCATGTTTACTCAAATCCCATCTTGTTCCAAATGAGGTTTGACGGCATCTGGTGGTGCATGCCCACTCTGACAAAAATACTGATGAGGTTTCTGGGTCCTCTTGCTGACTGTGACTTCCAGAAAAGTCCTGATGAGTTGGTACCCCCCTCCCCACCCCCACCTCCCTTTATTTGCTTCAGTTTGATCTGGAGAAATCAGGCTATTGAGGATACTGGAGACAACAGGACACACACATCAAGTTTTCAGTTTCTCAACAAGGAATTATCTTCCATTTTCTTAGACTTTCCCTTCAATTTTCTTATTATCCTCCAACTCCCAGAATGTAAGAATTTTAGCAAAATGAGGATGCATGCGACGATCCTCTGACCGTGGAATTCTCCAGGCAAGAACACTGGTTGGTTGCCACGCGCTCCTCCAGGGGATCTTCCCAACCAAGGGATGGAACTGCTGTCTCAGGTCTCTTGCACTGGCAGGCGGGTTCTTAACCACCAGCAGCACTTGGGAAGCCCAGTCTTCTGTGTACACCCACGTAAAACAAAACCAACACGCTTTTGGACTCTGTCTTGAAAAATGACATAGGTTCTAGTAGACACAAATTGGAGAGGCTCTCTTTTTATAAAAGTTTCCAACCTAAACCTTTGCCTGACTGCTTGAGTCAAGTAAAGAGAAAAACTAACCAAAGGGGAACAAACCAGATCCTCTCATGAGAACCGCCTGGACCGTTCAGAGATTGGAAGTGTCAGAGTCTTAGACACTTCTGATGGTTGTGTTCACACAAGACTTGGCAGTTCCTGCCGCTAAGGACCTCTGGGCAATCATTGCTTGGTTCCTTCCGGAAGCTTCCTTGTTCAGCTTTTATTTTGACTCTGTGAGACAGCCCAGTTTCCTTCTAATATGGTGATTATTAATAGAGTTGCATTCTTCCATTTGAACTAAAACAATTTCAATTGATACATCAGTATATTACCACATATTTCTCAAAAATGTGAATTTCAATGGATACATGGTGGATGTTCCATATGTATTTAAACATTCCATTGTAACTGGTCATGATTGTTAACGTTTTTCAATAATAAAAATAATGTAATAATATACATAAACAGTAAATAAACTCTTCCCAAATTTTAGATTATTTCCTTAAAAGTTGTCAAGATTTTTATGATATACAGTGTAAAAACAAATTTTGAGAGGACTGATATCAAGTCACCAAGTTACTATAATTTTGTAATTAAATGTTTGTCTTACCACATCTTTATCATAATTGATTATTATAATTTATACAGGTTGTTGTCAATTTAATATGCTATATTGAAATATAAAAGCTATATCAAATAGGTTCTTTCATTGTGTATGATGTTGAATATTTTAAATATTTATTTATATTATATATATTTATTTGGATATATATTTATTCTGTCAATTTATATTCCTTCTCCCTTTCCTACAGGATTGTTCATCTTTTTATTGATTTGTAAGTTACCTCTCTTTTGATAGAAAAATACTCTTTCCTGTATTGCAAGTATTTCTTTCTTGTTAGTTTGTTTCTTTTCCTTATGCTTGTTTTTGTTTTCAAAATGTATGGACATTTTTAAATTTAGGTATTTATTTTTCAATATTTTCTTTCATAAAGTTTTTTGCTTAGAAAATTTCTACACTTCAATTTTGTATATTCTTAAAATACTTTTTAAAAATTTAAATCTCTTAGCTTTATATGATTTTATCTTATGGAAATGATCTATCTCTTTTTTCAAATGAGTAGCTAGATATTTCAATATTATTTATTAAATAAACTATCATTTCTTAGTGGTTTTGAAGTAGGAAATTTACCATATACTAAAATCTTGTAAATGTACTGCAAACGTTCACTGAGTTTTTAAAAACCACTTCTATGCTGGTTCTGCTATAATTTATTTACTTTTTTATTCTATAATATGTTTTGGAGAAGGAAACAGCAACCGACCCCAGTATTTTTGCCTGGAGAATCCCATGGACAAAGGAGCCTGCTGGGCTACAGTCCATGGGATCACAAAGAGTTGGACATGACTGAAGTGACTTAGCATGCATGCACACATAATATGTTTTAAATTCTGGCAGGGGAAGGTCCGCTTCTCATTTTTATTTTTCAAAAACGTTTAGCTATTCTCATTTTTAAATGTATTTTAGATAACTTTAGAAGCCTGGTTTGTTCTTGCCAATTATTTTTGTGTGAGATTTTGTTTAGAAAGGAATTGATATTTTGATATTATGAAAGCTTTCAGGTGTATGATATATCTTTACATTATTTCAAATCTTCTATTATGTCTTGCAGTAAAATTGTTTGTAGCCTTAAAAATATATGTAACTCTAGTACATTTGTTGCTGTTGTTTAGTTGCTAAGTCATGTCTGACTCTTTCACAACCCCATGGACTGTGGCCCGCCAGGCTCCTCTGTCCACGGGATTTCCCAGGCAAGACTACTGGAGTGGGTTGCCCTTTCCTTCTCCAGGGAATCTTCCCGACCTAGGAATCAAATCCTCATCTCCTGGCAGGCAGACTCATTACCACTGAGCCACCAGGGAAGCCCCTCTAGCACATTACTTGATAAGTTTATTCTTAAATATTCTATATATGTGATCCATTCAGGATGAATCTTTTAAATCTTTGCACTGAATATAATGGTAGTTCATAAAGGTATTGATCTCTTTATGAGAACCAACTCAATTGACTCTCACTGACCTTACAGAGAGACAACCCTATTATTAATAAGTAATAGAAATTTTATCTCTTTTTCTACAGTATTTATGACCTTCTTTTCTTTTGGCCTTGTTGCACTGTTCCTCGATACTAGATAAGACAACGGTCATTCTTGTCTTGGTTTTTATTTTACGTTGCATTTGATATTGTCTCTAGGTTGAGAGTTTATTACGAATAACGCGTAACTTTTATCGAATGCCTCTTAACCAGTGATCAACATATAAATATTTCTCCTTTATTCAGTTGGTGAGATAAACTTATTAAATCAGCTCCCAATATTGAAACAATTTCCTTTCTTTTCCTAAATCATCCTAGACCACAGTACATTATTTTCATTAAAAGAGAGGATCTTATTTTCTACAGCTTTATTAAAGAATTTTAGCTTTATTAAAAGTGAGTTTCTTTTATCATTTTGTGCTTTAGTGTCGGTGGTGCTTTCTACCGGGACTTTAATTGGACTTGTGCTATACTCACAAATTATTTTAGAAAAATTTCCCTCTACTCAGTATTTGGCAGTCCAGTCTTGGAACATATTATTTCTTCTTGTATTAAAGTCTCAATGTTGATCGCAGTACATGAGGCAGTGCTGTGTGATCTGAAAGTTGAAGAGTTACCTGGCTGAAAGTCTGGGGTCTTGGGAGGACATCCCAAGAAGGAGTTTTAAAGAGAGAAGTTACATAATCCAATTTGCTCGTTGAATAGATCTTCCTGCTGATAGGCAGAAATAACTTTTCCAGACTTGTTTAAATGGAGAAAAAACTGTGGAGGGGAAAAGGAATTGGAACCAGAAAAGAAGGAGCAGGGAATGTGGAACGATGGGAGAGATTTTCTCATGTTTAAATGGCAATAGAGAAACAGAAGGAAGGAGAGATTAATGGTATAATAGAAAGCAGGGATAGTTTATAATGTAAGGTTTTCTAAAAGGCAGGAAGTGATAAGATGTAAGGACAGATGAAGGTTTAGCTTCTGATAAGGAGAAGGGTAAGATTACTAGCATTTTATGGGAAAGAAAGAAGTTGGGGTCAGAGGCAGGTAAGTGGGTTGGATGAATGGAGGAAGCTGGAAGGGTTTCCCTCTCATGAAGTTGGGGCTCAGCTGGAGGAGGAGTAGGTGGGGGGGACAGTCATAATGGGAGAGGAAGTGGGCCATGAGAATAGGATTCTTCAGAAGTCTGGAGGTTGCAACTGAGGTTGCATATCCAGGGTTTAGTGTGAGTCTAATGGATACTTTTCCATTATATTTTCTGACTGGGGATTGTTGGGGATATGGGAGAGCCAGTGATATGAAAATATACTTTTCCCTATTCTGACTAATTTACTAAGCTTATTAGTTCCAGGTTTATTTGAAACATGATTTTAATTTTTGGCCTGTACATTATCAATAGTCATAATAATTTTATCTCCTATATTTCCAATGTTTAGTTCATATTTTATATTTTGTTTCATATTTTATTTCATTGGCATGAACTCAATGTATAATTTTTACAATTACACTTATAGCAGGGATTTTTGCTTTGCTCCTGATTTTAATGGGACTGCCTGTAATATTTTATCCTGAAATGTGATATTGGCTTCCTTCTTTGATGATTTAATAATGTTTAGAAAGTTGTCAACTTCCAATTCTCTAATCTTAAAAAAAAATAAGAATAGTTTGTAGCAAAATCTCTTTCAGCATGTATCTATTATCTATCCCCTACTATTTTTTTTTTTTTTTTTTTTGAATCTACTCAATGGATCTGTGAATTCCGGAGATAAATCTTGCTTGGTTGATTTTTAATATACTCTTGAATTTAATTTGCTAGGAATTTACTTCAGATGTTTTAATGTATCAAAAAGGGATTGCCTTTTTATTCTGTTCAAGTATCAGGGCTATGTTAGCTTTAAAAAACAAATTATGTCACTATCTATACCTTTCCGTTCTTCCTGAAGGTGAAAGTGTTAGCTGCTAAGTTGTATCCTACTCTTTGCGACCCCATGGACTCCTCTCTTCTTTGCGATCCCATCAGGCTGGCTCCTTTTCTGATGGGATTCTCCAGACAAAAATACTGGAGTGGGTAGCCACTCCCTTCTGCAGAGGATCTTCCTGACCCAGGGATCGAATCCATGTCTCCTTCACTGGTTACAGAGCCAGTATGTCTTTTATGCCTTTTTCCTGTCATCTGTGCTTGTATGACTATGTGATTCGGATTCCTTCTTGAGTCAATTAGTGACTTAGTTTTTGAAGACAAGCTTATATTTCACTAAAATTTTCTAATATTATCATTAACTAACATATTTTCTTATCATTTTAAATTGCGTCTTCTGTTAACATCCTCCATACCATTCCTGTGTGTGCTCAGTTGCTCAGTTATGCCTGACTCTTTGCGATTCCATGGACTGTAGCCCCCCACGCTCCTCTGCCCATGAGGATTCTCCAGGCAAGAATACTGGAGTGGGTTGCCATGACCTCCTCCAGGGGATCTTCCCAACCCAGGGATCGAACCCAGGTCTCCTGCATTGCAGGTGGATTCTTTACCACTGAGCCACCAGGGAAGCCCTGTGTAGATCTATTTGCTATTTCCATCGTTGCTCTTTTTCTCTTGGCTAAGTCTGTCTGCTTTTTAAGTTTATTCTGGTTTTTTTGTTTGTTTGTTTAAAAGGTACATATTCACTTCAGTTCTTTCTTTACCTTTTCTGGTATTCTTCCCTAAATTGCTATTTATTTTTAATCTCTTTTCTTTCTTAACTTTGAAACTATTGTTTTAACAATTGTAGTTTAAAAAATATTCTGTAGTTATTTCTGTTTTGATCAGATAGTTTCTAAAGAGTGTTGCTTGGGGGAAGATATATTTGTATTTGTTATTCAAAAAAAAGTTTGTTTTCATTGCTCCTTAAACTTTTGTTATTAACTTAATACTCCATAGACAGATTACCTACTTAATTTCTTTTCTTTTTTTTTTTTTTGAAAACTATTGAGGCTTTTGGTAGCCTCAATACATGACAATTTTTACAAAATTTGCATGATATATATTTGAGAAGAAATTTAGGGAGTATAAGATTTGCTTTTAGCTTAACACTTCAAAAATTGTTTTTCTGTCATTTTTTGGAATATGTAACAGAGTTTATAATAATGTTATGTTGTTTAAGATTTATAGATTCATATATACAGTATTTTAAGTTTTACTTTCCATCAACATAAATGATTATTTTTCACTTGTTCAGTGCTTTTGTTTTGAATTTTTTGATATTATCATTTTCATCCATGCTTTGTCATTTGTTTTCCCCAATATATATGCTCAACCTGTGCTTTATCCCTTTTAGTACTTGAAGTACATAATTTCTGATCTTTCAGTATTTATTTCTTTTAGGTGTATCTTTTACAAGTGGATAGAATTGATTACTTTTCCCCCCTTAACCTAAGCAGATGGGTTTAGTTATGTTTGAGCAGGACATTTTAAACCAATTAATTTTTGTTCTAATTGATATAATTGCTTTTTTTAGGCTTTTCTGTTCTTCTGACTGTGTCATCTAGTATACAATTGAGAATGCCCATTTTTCTTGTTGTTTCTGGATTTAGGAGTCTTTTTCAGAGGTGCATTTTTTCCTTTTGTGTTTTATTAAGATCTATTCCCCTGGTTCTATAATTGTTTTCTGTTTTCCCTTCTGTAATCCCCATCAGAAATCTCCATCCAGACCCAGACCGTGACCACAGACACTCCTTGGGCTCTGCTCCCTCTCCCTGTGGACGTTCTTGGATGTGTAGCTGAAGGTCTTAGTTCTAGCTTCGTACTCAAACTCTGGCCGCTATTCTCATGTGGAGCTGGCAGACTGAGATGGGATTATCTTCGATAGCCATGCCATTGACTGTTTTCCTAACTCCTGAGTAACTGGACTTCCCCAAGCCTACACCCCTGGCTGCTGGTTGTTTCTCTATCCTCTGCTCATTGCTTCTGCTTCCACGTTGGACCTATTTGAACTACACTTAGTAGGGCACCAATGACTGCAAGATCAAACCAGTCAATCCTAGAGGAAATCAACCCTGAATACTCACTGGAAGGACTGCTGCTGAAAGCTGAAACTCCAGCCAACGCCTGATGCGAAGAGCCAACGCTTTGGAAAAGCCCCTGATGCTGGGAGAGGCTGAACAAAAGGAGAAGAGGGCAGCAGAGGGTGAGATGGTTAGAGAGCGTCACCAGCTCAGTGGACGTGAATTTGAGCGAACTCTGAGACAGTGGAGGACCAGGGAGCCTGGTGCACTGCAGTCCACGGGCAGCAAAGGGTTGGACGTGACTTAGGAAGGGAACAACAGCAAATGCATCGTATCAGTCCAACTCCTGCCTTCTAACCTGTTGTTTTCTCGAATTTGAGGCTCTAATAGCGTTATTGGAACCATAGTATTTTGACCTATTCAAACACAGTGCATAGCTAGGTTGTTAGTTATAACAGACTTTATTTCTAAGCCAGAGGCAATTAGTTGGGAGCAGACAATGGATTCTTGCTTTCTTTTTGGGCGTCAGATTTGCTCCGTTTCTGGCAAAATGGCGTGCTTTGGGTACCGATTGCTTTGTTCAGTTTAGCTTCACAGGGTTTGTATTAATTGCTATATTCTCTTGCTACTTACAATAGATTAGATGTCAATTTTCGCTTTTAGCATTGATATGAAGTTTTGTCTTCTGCTTCATAGGTATTTTTGTCACTGGTAGAGAGACGTCATGGTAAACCAAAAGTCATAAACAACATTTAAAAGAAAGAAAAACTACGGTCATATTAGTAATGTCCATTTATTGAGCATATATTGTCTTCTAGGCCTTGACGGTAAATGTCGATACTGTTTGGAGCCCTTTTTTCTTCATTTAAGGGACTACTGGACATATTTTTTCCTGATTGCCATCTAAGCAATTGATTTGTCTTATATTTATGCACATTGAATCAATTTATTACCCAGCTTCCCTTCTCATCCTGTGCTAGAAAGCCAAGAGTTTACCTAGAGCAAGTTTATCAGACTGATGGTGCCATTTTTGTACTAATCTCAGTAGTGAGTCCAAATCATGCCATTATCTTTATTTATATTTCTAGTTGATGTTCTATTCAGACTATTGAATCTGCCTTAAATACTTTTTGTACTAAGGTGGAATAATAATAAGTAAGATCACACTTTTACATCTGCCTCCAAAAGAATATTGGATCTGAAAAACATGTAATTTCACTTTACATTAGGTTACACTAAATCTCATGATCTACAAAGTATTGAAAGTTGCATGAATTAAATTCTTGTTTTTGTTGATTAAAAAATATTTCTTTAATTCTAGAGAAAACCAAAATTCAAAAAGATACAAGCACCCCAGGGTTTGCTGCAGTACTACCTACAACAGCCAGGCCATGGAAGCAACCTAAATGTCCAACAGATGACTGGGGAAAGATGTGGTACGTACATACTATGGAATATTATTCAGCCACGGAAAAGAATGAAATAATGGCATTTGCGGCAACATGCATGGTCCTAGAGACCGTCATCCTGAGTGAAGTGAGCCAGGCCGGAAAGACAAATAATCATGACAAGTGTCTGTATGTGGAATCTAAAAAAATGGTACAAATGAACTTCTTTACAAAACAGAAATAGAGCCACAGACGTAAAAAACATACTTATGGTCAGCAGGGGAGAAGAGGGGGAAGGGGCAAATTGGGAGATTTGGACTGGCATGCACACCGCAATATGTAAAACGGAACAAATAGGACCTTCTGTGGAGCACGGGGAACTCGACTCAATGCTCTGCAGTGTCCTGTGTGGGAAACGAATCTAAGAAAGAGTGGATATACGGGTGTGGATAACTGTACCACTCTGCTGTGGTACAGAAATTAACATAACATCGTAAATCAACTGCACTCCAGTGAAAATGTTTTATAGATTCTTTAAATGCTAGGTGTGGCAGATGGTAGTCTTGGGCAGAGATGATGCTAGGCTTTGTGAACTGTGTATACTCAGGAGCCTCCCTTTCCGCTAGTCCTCTTTTCCCCACTCAGGGTGTCAGTGACAAGGTGGAAAGAACAGGTGATGGGGTGATGGGCCAGGCAGCACCACCCCCGGTCCAGCTCCCGTGGACACTGGCACCTCAGAGCTGGGCCGCTTCCTGGGCCGTGCTGAGCCCCAGTTTCTTCACCTCTAACTAGAGAGTCATCACCAGAGAGATCATAATGCTGTATGAATTTGAATAAAATACAGTAATTTCATAGCTTTCCTGAAATGCACTGTGTCCTCAGGAAAAGGTGGACATTGTGACTATTTGTGTTATGCTTGCCCCTGTGTGAGGGGTGGTCCTGAGGGTTCATGGCAGCTTTTCATCTGGACCTGTGCTTCCTACACGCTGGCTCCTACCCTCTGCAAAATATTCATATTTTCCCATTTTCCCCTTATGGTCCCAGTTTCTGCTTAATTAACACGATAATCTATTAAACACTAATCACTAATACGTTATCATCAGTTGAAGACTTTCTCTTCAATTTCTGGTGAGTATGTCATAGACAAAGAAACATATAAGCATAGTTGGAGTTTCAGGTCAATGTTTTTGGTGGACAGCATCTTTTCAGATCACAGTGTTGTCAGAGACTTCCTGTGAATTTGAGGTTGTAAGTCAGGGGACGCTGTTCTGTGCTTCGCTCAGCTGCTCCAGTCATGTTCTTTTTTTTTTTTTTCCATTTATTTTTATTAGTTGGAGGCTAATTACTTTATAATATTGCAGTGGTTTTTGCCATACACTGACATGAATCAGCCATGGGTTTACATGTGTTCCCCATCCTGATCCCCCCTCCTAACTCCCTCCCCATCCCATCCCTCTGGGTCTTCCCAGTGCACCAGCCCTGAGCACTTGTCTCATGCATCCAACCTGGGCTGGCGATCTGTTTCACCCTTGATAGTATACCTGTTTCAATGCTATTCTCTCAGAACATCCCACCCTCGCCTTCTCCCACAGAGTCCAGAAGTCTGTTCTGTACATCTGTGTCTCTTTTTCTGTTTTGCATATAGGGTTATTGTAACCGTCTTTTTAAATTCCATATATATGCATTAGTATACTGTATTGGTCTTTATCTTTCTGGCTTACTTCACTCTGTATACTGGGCTCCAGTTTCATCCATCTCATTAGAACTGATTCAAATGAACTCTTTTTAATGGCTGAGTAATATTCCATGGTGTATATGTACTACAGCTTCCTTATCCATTCGTCTGCTGATGGGCATCTAGGTTGCTTCCATGTCCTGGCTATTATAAACAGTGCTGTGATGAACATTGGGGTGCATGTGTCTCTTTCAGATCTGGTTTCCTTGGTGTGTATGCCCAGGAGTGGGATTGCTGGGTCATATGGCAGTTCTATTTCCAGTTTTTTAAGGAATCTCCACACTGTTCTCCATAGTGGCTGTACTAGTTTGCATTCCCACCAACAGTGTAAGAGGGTTCCCTTTTCTCCACACCCTCTCTAGCATTTATTGTTTGTAGACTTTTGGATAGCAGCCATTCTGACTGGCGTGTAATGGTACCTCATTGTGGTTTTGATTTGCATTTCTCTGATAATGAGTGATGTTGAGCATCTTCTCATGTGTTTGTTAGCCATCTGTATGTCTTCTTTGGAGAAATGTCTGTTTAGATCTTTGGCCCATTTTTTGATTGGGTCATTTATTTTTCTGGAATTGAGCTGCAGGAGTTGCTTGTATATTTTTGAGATTAATCCTTTGTCTGTTTCTTCATTTGCTATTATTTTCTCCCATTCTGAAGGCTGTCTTTTCACCTTGCTTATAGTTTCCTTTGTTGTGCAAAAGCTTTTAAGTTTCCTTAAATTCCATTTGTTTATTTTTGCTTTTATTTCCAATATTCTGGGAGGTGGGTCATAGAGGATCCTGCTGTGATTTATGTCAGAGAGTGTTTTGCCTATGTTCTCCTCTAGGAGTTTTATAGTCCAGTCATGTTCAACTGTTTGCACAGACCTATGGACTGTAGCCCACCAGACAGCTCTGTCCATGGAATTCTCCAGGCAAGAATACTGGAGTGGATTGCCCTGCCCTCCTTGAGTCAGGGGATGGGCATTTTAAACTCTTTATACCACATTCCTAAACCAAGATTGGTAGAATGAAGAAGCTCATCATGTGAGGGATAGCCTTCCAGGTCTTGGATGCAAATAAGACAGGTTAAAAACTTGGAAAACTGAATGAAAGGTAGCTTTGGATACACTAATTAAAGATATTTTTAATCCTCAATAACATGATACATCAAAGATCGAAACCAAATGAAAGATATCAAAATTTTACTAATTGAAACCCCAAAACATAGGATTTGAGGTGTGCAATCTCATTTAGCAGATAAAATAAGCCTTAAATTAGGCCCAGTTTGATTCAGACCATCTCAGAGGAGGTATAGGGAAAAGTCAGCCTCTTGTGAATGTTCAAGCTGGGGCTGATGAGGCAGAGAAAGACTGCCAGCATGGATGTACGCCAAAAAGCAACAAGACAGCTGGACAAATTTGTACTCCCCACCAACCTCCAAGAGGGCAAATGCAGAGAAAAAGATTCTCTGGTCATTTGATCGATACTGGCTTCAAACATCTACATACCCCTTTGAAAAGCTGAGATTCATAGTTCTTGGGTTCTTCCCAGAAAAATAAATGTACTTATGCTGCTTAAAATATGGTGTTTTGCAAAATTCTTCAGGAAAATTGGACTACAAATGCAGTCCCTATTTCATAAGTGTAAGCAAGAACCTTATAGTACTGTCCATAGAAAATTTTTATGTTCGGCCCCCAAATCTAAGTTCTTAGATTTTGGTTTGTCTGTAATAGCATAGTCATGCTTTGATTTTATTTTAAAATTGCCTACTACTTTTAGAATTTGATTTTTACCTTTCTTGGAAGTATACATAAATAAGAGGGAAACATTTCAAAGATATAGCATGAGACCAGAGACAAAGGCTTCTACTGGGTTCTTCTGGGAATGCCAATTGTAACATGCTCTAAAATCTCGTCAGTTTCATCTGAGGTCTACGAAGTCCATTTTTAGAGAAAGGATTCTGTGAAATGAGTTTAAAGCTGTCACTGCATCTGCATTCAGTTGTGTCGGACTCTGCTACCCCGTGGATTGCAGCCCACCAGGCTCCTGCGTCCATGGAATTTTCCAGGCAAGAATAATGGAGTGGGTTACCATTTCCTTCTCCAGGGGAGCTTCCCGACTCAGAGACTGAACCTGAGTCTCCTGCATTCCAGGCATATTCATCAGGGCAGCCTTAAACCTGTCTACCAAACTTTTAAATAAATACAATGGTATGCTTAATTTTTTTTTCTCCAAAAAGATAACTGGCAATATTGTTCAGGAAAGAGGTGTTCTTCAGTTGTTGGTGGTGGCAATATTGGCATAAACTCTCTGAGAACACATTAACATATGATGATATGTTAATTCATATTAACCTCATTTAACCTTAAAAACCTCAATATTGAGACTTCCCTTGTGGTCCAGTGGTTGGGACTTTGCCTTCCAATGCAGGGGATATGGGTTCAATCCCTGGCACATGCCCCATGGGCAAAAAAAAAAAAAACCACCCAAAACACAAACATAAGCAATTTTGTTAACAAATGTATACAGACTTAAAATATGGTTCATATAAAAAAGTCCTCAATATCCTTGTACCTATTAATTCATCTTCCAGGAACCTACCCTAATGAAACAATCACAGATGTGCACAAAAATGTATTACAAAGAAACTCAAGCAGCACTATTTATAAACATGAAAAATTAGAAACCATGCCATTAGAGGGCTGCTAAAATTGGGAATCATTTCTTCTCTCAGTAAGGTCGTTTTTTTTTTTTTTTTTTTTTTTGATAGAAGTACATGGAAATTGCAGGACTCTAGCAGACATAGGGGCTTCCAAGGTGGCTCAGTGGTAAAGAATCTGCCTGCTAGTGCAGGACACTTAGGAGACACAGGTGTGATCCCTGGGTTGGGAAGATCCCCTGGCAACCCACTTCAGTATTCTTGCCTGAAAAATTCCATGAACAGAAGAGTCTGGCGAGCTACAGTGCATGGGGTCTCAAAGAGTCAGACATGACTGAGCGACTGAACATGCATGAGCAGACACAGACCCCCTTAAAAGCTTTTACTCCCTTCAAGATGTGATGTACAGCAATGTCCAGTAACATGGAGTTCATCTGCGTTACCCCTGTCCTTGGCCCAGAGTGTGAATCTATATTATCTTTGTGGTCCCAGGCCCTAGATAGCCTCCCCTAGTGATGGAGGTGACCTTGGCAAGGTTGACTGGGGCTTGGTTGGGTCTCCCCAAGCCTGTAGCAGCCACTGTCAGGGGCAGAGTGAGGAGATTTGACCCCTTTACTAAAGCTTTTGCTTTTCCTTAAACAGAAAGTAAGGGAAGGTCTTTTTATCTCATTTGGGATGTCCAAAGGAAGATTTCCCCTTCTTTTATTACAAAATTTAAAAGTAAGCGATCACGTGGCCAAGCAAGCTTTTTTCCACAAAGAGGATCATTTAAGCATGGAATTTGCAGACAATATCTGACTTCAAGGCATTTATGTAAACTATCTCTAGGGTGATGTACATGATCTATGCAAGTCTTGCTTGAGAATATTAGAAACTGTCTTAGCTTATTCATCCCACATGCCTCTTATAGAAAGGTCGACTAAAATACTTGGCAGTGGATGGGGTTTTCACAAAAGTCTCCCATAATAAACCAATAGTCAGCAAATGGTTAAATGAAAGCATTATGATATGGCTATGCCATGGAATATTATGCAGCCATTGATACTATGCAGTGGCAGTATTTACATTAGCTAAGTAGCCAAGACGTGGAAGCAACCTAAGGGTCCATCAATAGATGAGTGGATAAAGAAGATTTGATATACATACACACATACACGCAATGCAATATTACTCAGCTATAAAGAAGAATGAAATCTTGCTGTTTGCAGCAACATGGGCGGGCCTAGAGAGCATCGTACTTTGTGAAGTAAGTCAGACAAGGACAGATACAACACGATGTCACTTCCATGTGGAATCCAAAAAATAATGCATGTGTATCTACGTACAAAACAAAAACAGATTCACAGACGTAGAAAATAAACATATGGTTACCAGGGTGGAAAGGGAGCAAGGGTTTACAGTACAACAGGAAACGATGGTCAATATCTTATAATAACCTATAATGGAACATCGTCTGAAAAAATATATATCTGATGAAATTACTTTGCTATACACCTGAAACTAACACAATATTGTAAATCAACTATACTTCAATAAAAAAAAATACTGTGCCATTGAAGAAAATACATGAGAAAGGGCTCACATGTGACAAACAGATTAAAAGCTAGTGTGTGCAATGCAATTCTAACCCTGCCCAGAAGAAAATGAGGGGGGAAAAAAAACACTGGACATATCTGTGCCACAATATTAACATTTGGTGGAGTTGTAAGTGATGGTTTTATTTTTTTCTTGGTGTTTTCTGTACTTTAAAAAATTCCCATCCATATCATACTGCTTGTATTCAGAGAACAATTAGTTATGGAAACTTCTTATGTATCTCTTCAGCAATTATTTATTAAGCACCTATCATGTGCCATATAGTATGATAAATTGAGGACACAATAGTCAACACAAGACAATTTCTTTACTCTCCGAGCTTATTTCTAGTGGGGTGAGGGCACAGAAAACAAACCAATGAGCAAATGAGATATATAATAAGTCAGATGATAATGTATGTTTTGGGGGAAAAAAAGAAAGCTGGGGAAGGGAGCTAGGCATGCCATGGGCTGGAAGGGAGCTCAGCTTTAAGTAAGACAAGGCTCTATGTTGTGTAAGTGTACATACGCTTCAACTGAGCATATCTGAATTTTAGATCCTTGCTGGTGGCCACAGGTGGTTTCAAAAAATAAGTCATTATCAAGCTGAGAGTAACTCAGGCATCACTGCATAATCACAGAACAGGTCGTCTTTCTGGTGCACGTGGGAAGCAGCGTAGATGGGGTCCAAAGGGCCCAGAGAGCCAACGGGCTCCAGCCAATGCCCTGACCTGAAGCTGGCCAGGCCTATCCTGATTACACAAGTACCACTCCAATTAAAATCTCTGCCCAGGGATTTGTGCCCAGAGCAGAAAACTACACTGCAGCATATATCGCCTGATAAACATAGGTAGGCAGACGGATAAGTGCCAGAATGGTCCTGCCTGCATGCGGTTCAGTCGAGTTCGAACTCCTTACGACTCCACGGACTGTGCCCCTCCAGGCTCCTCTGTCCATGGAACTGTCCAGGCACGAATACTGCAGTGGGTTGCCATTTCCTCCTCCAGGGCATCTTCCCAGCCCAGGGACTGAACCCATGTCCTTTGTGTCTCCTGCACTGGCAGACGGCTTCTTCACAACTGCGCCACCTGGGAATTCCCCACCATCCACACTCTCTGCTCTCCCTGGGAGAGTGTGATGGCCGTCTTTCCTTCCTCTCCCCAGTCTGCCCCTGTCCCAAGCGGGCACCCAGAAGTGTACCGCATGGACAACCAAGTCTTAGGGGAGGCCGCGCCAGTCTGGAAGGCAGGGCACTCTTCCCTGCCAAAGTGGAGCGCTGAGCCAGTCGGCATCAAGAAGGTTGTTTGGAACCTGGACAGTTTCCCCGCTCCTCGGGAGACAAACACGCATATAGGGCAATGTTCTTGTTTGCTTAGAAGCTGTCTGAGTCCTTTTGGGGCTGCTGTAACAAACGATCACAGACTGGGTGGCTGGTAAGCAACAAACATTTATAAACATTGATTTCTCACAGTTCTGGAGCCTGGAAGACTGAGATCAGGGTGCCAGCATGTCAGGGTGACAGCCTTCTTCCCAACTGGAGACTGCCAGCTTCTCACTGGGTCCTCACTTTGTGGAAGGGGGCTAGGGGACTCAGGGGGACCGCTTTTGTAAAGGCACTAGTCCTGTTCCCGAGGGCTCCACACTTAATTACCTAATCACCTCCCAAATGCTCCAATTCCTAAGATCATTACTTTGGGCATTAGAATTTTAACATATGAATTTTGTGTGTGCGGGGGA
Organism: Dama dama; assembly: GCF_033118175.1. NCBI lineage: Eukaryota > Metazoa > Chordata > Mammalia > Artiodactyla > Cervidae > Dama > Dama dama. The sequence goes on from NC_083708.1 coordinate 59,063,629, forward strand.
AGGTGGCGGGGGCAGGGAGTGTCACAAACATTCATACCCCTGCAGATGTCTCCCTGAATTCCCAGAATAACGGGCATATATACAGTTAAACTAAAGCACAAAGTGCATTTCAAGACCCAATATATATTATTTGTGCTAATCTACCAAATTGGATGTTTAGAGATTGACCAGTGAAAAATAGCTTGCTCAGCTTGAAGAATTTTGATAAATGACTTAGAATTGTCTGCTCCATCTGTAAAGCTATACGTGATTTTAAAATTGTGTTTAAATCTCTGGGTTCTCGCCATTTTTAGCCCAGATACAGCATGCCTGGGGTAAAATAGGTACTTGATAAATGATGTCTGCAATCAAGAGGATGACAGGATGGCAATGATTGGAAGGATATTGACAAACAGATACGTGATAGAGCATAACAATACTTCAGTGATGCTTTACCTTTCCCAGTGGCATTAAAGAGGGCTTCCCGTGTATCTCAGCTGGTAAAGAATCTGTCTGCAATGCAGGAGACCTGGGTTCCATCTCTGGGTTGTGAAGATCCCCTGGAGAAGGAAACAGCTATCCACCCAGTATTCTTGCCTGGGAAACCCCATGGACAGAGAAGACTGGCAGAGGAATCCATGTGGGTCACAAAGAGTCAGGCACAACTGAGCAACTAAACAACAGTGCAAGCAGAAGATATAAGCAAAGATATACAAAGAGAAGATATGTGGAATATTGGTGTAACTTGAGGCCTGGTGTTTTAAGATGGGTAGGGGACCGGCTCAAAGTCCTCTAAACTTGTCCCATGGTCACCTAAAACTCTGATTCTGTGTAATCCTAGCATGGATTTAATAATCTTGATACCATCTACATCCCCAAGGGCAGAAACTTTTAGAAAGCATCTCCCTGCCTACTCAGCCAGGTAGGTAAAAGAAGCTTCACCCCTCTCTAGAGCAAGGAGCACAGAAAGCTAGCTTTCCTCTGCAACCCTGGTGCCTTATCACTGCCAGCCTCAGGTCAGGAAGGGGAGGACAGAGGAATGGGATAATCAAATCCTAGATCTTTTAAGGGACATCAAGACTACTGAATCCAAGCCTTTGGACTGATATTCCAGCGGCTTTTACTGCACATTAAAGATGAAAGAGAAATGGATTGAGCATCAGCTCCACATTAATTATCCGTGGCCCTTTGGCTCCCTGCGCAGTGTCAGGAGTTCTGAGATCCTCAAACTGTCTTCCGCTGAATATAAAAAGAAAAATACAGAAAAATACAGCAAGTGGGATAATAGCATTTGTCAGTTTCATTTACAGTTCGTTTAGCTTGGCTGAATTAATGAGTACCTATTAGGCAGACTTGCAAGGATGCCGTTACACGTTCTGAAAGAATACCGTACAATTAAATATCACTGTGGTAGAATCATAAGTAGCAGAAGCAGAAAAAAACCCTCAAGTTACTCAGATTGGCATTTTTTCCTCAGAGCAGCTGCTTTTTAGCTGTCAAGAACATTCCTGGTGTCGGGCAGAGAGCGGGAACTTACAGGATGACTCTTAGGTGCATATCTTTGCACGAAGCACACAGCACTCTCTGAGACGTGTGCATGCTCTCCCTCCATCACTGACCAGTGGCTTTTGGGGGGCGCTTCCTATCTACCCTCCTCATGTGTAGATTTTCCACTATGTCCTATGTGGGAAAACACCATGTTGGGATTATTAGCTCAAGCGAGCATACTCCGTGCATTTTACAGCTTTGTATTTCCAAGATATTTTGCTTAGTGTTTCAAATTTGGTAAGGTACTCAATAAATAGCTTTGAATTGAAAATAGCAAGGCAGAAAGAAAAGAAGCTTTGCTGATTCTAAAAACCTATAGTAGCTACTAACAATAAGCAATAGCTTTAACTTTTTAAAAGCTTTTTCCATGTGTCAGGTCTGGCACAGTGCTTGGCACTTTCAATACATTTCTTCATTTAATCTTTTCCCCATCTGAAGAGGATAAGGTTGAGCCTTACTGAGGTTAAGTCAATATCAGCTTAATAGTACATAGTCATACTCAGGATTTGATCACAGGTGTGACTCTCAGTTCTGTGGTCCTAACCTTTATGTCATATATTCCTGTGATTTCACCTTTATACAATACATTCCTATCATTTGCGATGGCGGTTAATTAAAAAAAGAAAAACTCAGTAAGCAGAATTGAAAAAAAATAATAGTTGTTGACATTTTAGCATTAGTGCTTTAATGTCATCACTATGAGAGCCCATATGCCAGAATCAATTGTTAAAATGGCTGAATGCTCAGGAGCAAAAGATCAAAGTCAAGCACTGAAGGGGGTTGGAAGAATGCAGCTTTAGCCTTGGATTCCCTACTACCAAGGTCTGAAGAACGGCATCGTTATAGGTATTCAAGACTGATTCAGATGGAGTGAAATAGGAGTCCTGTTTCCTTTTCCTGTGTACTATAGAGCTTGGGAGAGGGAGAAAATTTTATCATATGAGATTATCAACCACAAAGAGATCTATAGCTCTTCTGGGTAACTGGTAACATACTATTAAATACAGAAAAATGTTGAAGCATTATTACATCTCAGCTTTACTATTACATGCATTTGTTGAGTATCTGTGAAGGTTTAGAAGTATGCCTAGGCACTTGGAACGGAAGGTGGACTAGAATGCTGTGCCTACCTTTAAGGTCCTGAGTGTAGGAGGAAACAGGTTCCAGTTATGGGGAACAGGGAGGCCAACGAACATCCTTATGTCAGTATAATTTGCTCAGTTCTTCCTTGTCGTTCTAGAACGTTAACTGCTGAAGGTTTACTTAGCATTTTGAGTAATGACATTGGTGGAATATGATATCAGTAGTAAGTCATTTGTCAGTCCTGCCTGTTTGAAAGACTTTTCATATTTTTAGAAAATCTCTGTGAAAAAACTTAGCACTATAATATTTAATTAAGTCACGATTTTAGATAATTTGATAAGGGGTAGCCTGAAGTTTATCTTTGATAGATTTGCATTAACTACCATTTACTAGGCTAATTAAGTTGGAGAAGATTGAAAAGAAAATGCTTAAATGACTTTTGAAAATGGTTTTAAAGTACTCAAATACCTTAAAAGCTACCATTTATATATCAGTATTTAGCTGATAATTATAATAATAATAATCATTACCTATTCATGAAAGAAACTTCTCTCCTGATATTTATTTGGTACCTTAGAGATAAGCCTCTTTGTATCATTATGGATATTTATGATATTAGGACTCTCTTGGTTTTAAGTGACAGAAACAAACACAGTTAGCTTAGAAAGGCTGATTTTGTCACTCTGTTGCTGGAAGAATACGAGTTCAGCTGGATTCCTAGAATAACTGGAACCAAGAAAAGAATGAATGACCACAGGGCTCTCTCTTCCGCCTTTGGCAGTCTTCCCATACGCTGGACAACACCGTGTCTGTCCTGAGTGACAGGGCCCCCATTTAAGTTCATCCACCACCTCAGGAAAGCTGCAACTACTTCACTGTGCGTGGTCTTGAATTATTAAATCCGGTGAAAACTTTGGTTGTTGCAACATGGATCAGATGTCCATTCTATAGCAGTTATGACAAAGGGAGATAGAGTACTATGGTTGGCTCAGCTTGAGCAATTCAAGTGCAGATTAATTGCTATGACATAAGAATAGACTAAATGCTTTTTAAAAGAGAATTTAAAATATATAATCAAATGGAAAGGCATATCATGTTCATCTCTAGGAACTCTCAGGGATACAAATTGCTCATTCATTCAACAAGTATTAATAGAGGATCTCTTATGTGTCAAACACTTTATTAAGCAACAGCAATTCTACAAATAGTGATAATTTCACTGCAATTCCAATTAAAATCCCAGATGAATGTTTTAAAGACACTGACAAGCTGATTATAAAGTTATAAGGAAGCAAATGGATAAAAGAATAGTTTAAACATTTGTTGAAGATGGCATTTTCAGTGTATGCAGATGTCATATATGACACAGCTACATTAGGTGAGGGAGGGATGCATATATGACAAAGTTTCCATGTTTTATTTGAAGTGGTAAAATATTGCTTCTAAGTAATTCATGAAAAGTTAAGCAAAGAAATATTGTGTGAAAGCACAAAGAATAAATTAAAATGGAATAGAAAAACTTTCAGCAGATGGATGAAAAACAGAAAAAAAATCAGAAAACAAACAATAAAGTGGCACACCTAAATAAAAAGACGTAAACAGTTACACTAAATGAAATAGCAAAAATGCACCAATTAAAAGAGATTGTCGGAGTGAATTTTTTAAAAAATGTGACCTGACTATTCAATGACTTTAAGAAACATACTTTGGTATAATGATATGTGGATATAACAATTCATGGTCAAAGGATAAAAAAATACATTCTGAAACACTAGTTAGAAGAAAACTGGTGTGAATCTATTAATATTAGATAGATAAATGTACCAGAGATAAAGAAAAAGGTGATACAATGAAAAAATGGTCAATTCAGTGGGAAGACAGAAACGTCATAAATATGTGTGCATCTGGCACCAGTTCATCAAAATGGATGAAACAAAAACTAACAGAACTGAAAAGAAAAGAACAATAGACAAACCTGCAGTTATACTCGGGAACTCAGCACTCCCTTCTCAGTGACCAACAGAACGAATAGACACAGAACCAGTGAGGCAATAGCAATACCGAACGCCAGCATCTAATAAGAGGATTCAGTTGATATTTACCCAACAATAGCTGATCAGGCACTCTTTCCTAGCACATATGGGACATTCGCCAAGAGAGACCATAGTCCTAACAAATTAAAAGTATTCAACATTACACAAAGTGAACTCACTGACCATGATGAAAGCAAACTTGAAACCAATAGCATAAAAGTGAAAGAAACTCTGTAACTACAAGATATTAAACAAAACACATCTAAGTAAGTCACCAATCAAAGAGGAAGTCAAGGAAAATTTATCTAATTAAACAATTACAGAATAATTTAAAAATATGGAATTAAAAATAAAAATTAAAAGTATCAGAATGTGAGACGTAGCTAAAAGAGAAATTTATAGCAGCCACTATGGAAAACGGTGTGGAGATTTCTTAAAAAACTGGAAATAGAACTGCCATATGACCCAGCAGTCCCACTCCTGGGCATACACACCGAGGAAACCAGATCTGAAAGAGACACGTGCACCCCAATGTTCATCGCAGCACTGTTTATAATAGCCAGGACATGGAAGCAACCTAGATGCCCATCAGCAGATGAATGGATAAGGAAGCTGTGGTACATATACACCATGGAATATTACTCAGCCGTTAAAAAGAATTCATTTGAATCAGCATTAAACATTGATAATATTTTTAAACAAAACTGGTTTCAACTCAATAATCTTAAGCTTTTTCCTGGTTAAAGTAGAAAAATAAGAACAAAACAAATTCAAAGCAAGTACAAGGAAGAAAATAATAATAATAAGGGATGCAATCAATGAATAGAAAACAGTAAACTCTGTTGGGAAATAGAGAAAATCTCTTTGAACCAAAAACTAGTTCTGTGAAAAGATCAACATAATTGATAAATGTCTAAAAAAATGACAAAGGAGAAAAGAGAAAATGCAAGTTACCAACGTCAGGAATGAAAGAAGGGTTATCACTCACAGATATTAAAAGGATAATAATTGAATATTATGAACAACTGTATGTTTATAAATTGGATAAATTAAATAGAATGGATCAATTTTCTCAAAAAATCTCAAACTACCAAAAGTTACCCAAGATGAGATAGGTAGCCTGATTAGTCCTATAACTATTAAAGAAATTGAATTTGTAGCTCAAGACTTTCTGAACAAGAAATCCCCAGGTCCAGATGATTTCATTTGCAAATTTTATCAACATTAAAAATTGAATAACATCAATTCTACACATTCTATTTCAGAAAATAGAAGAATGAACACTTCCCAACTCATTTTAGGAGGACCACATTGCATTGATACAAAAATGATAGATGTTTCAAAAAAGAGAGAGAGAGTAACTATGTATCAATATTTTTGAAAACATAGACCAAAAAAAATCATAGATTTTTTTAATACCCATAGACAAAAAAGTCATAAATAATTATCTTGCCAATAAAGACAATAATCTTACCAATAAAATATTATCAAGTTAAATCCAACTATATGTTAAAAGATACTCTATGACCAAGGGGTTTATCTGCAAATATAAAGCTGGCCCAATATTTGAAAATCTGTCAATATAATTCACACATTAACACCAATAGTGAAAGATTGAATATATTGTTTCAGTAGCTCTAAAAACAACCACAACAAAAAAAACCTTCGGTATAAGTCTAACAAAACATATATATAGTCTGTATAATGAGAACTACAAAATGCTGATGAAAGAAAAGAAAATTTCACTTCAGTTCAGTTGCTCAGTCGTGTCCGACTCTTTGCGACCCCATGAACCGCAGCACGCCAGGCCTCCCTGTCCATCACCAACTCCCGGAGTTTACTCAAACTCATGTCCATCGAGTCGGTGATGCCATCCAGCCATCTCATCCTATGTCGTCCCCTTCTCCTCCTGCCCCCAATCCCTCCCAGCATCAGGGTCTTTTCCAATGAGTCAGTTCTTCACATCAGGTGGCCAAAGTATTGGAGTTTCAGCTTCAGCATCAGTCCTTCCAATGAACACCCAGGACTGATCTCCTTTAGGATGGACTGGTTGGATCTCCTTGCAGTCTGAGGGACTCTCAAAAGTCTTCTCCAACACCACAGTTCAAAAGCATCAATTTTTCAGCACTCAGCTTTCTACACAGTTCAACTCTCACATCCATACATGACCACTGGAAAAACCATAGCCTTGACTAGGCAGACCTTTGTTGGCAAAGTAGTGTCTCTGCTTTTTAAACCTTAATAAAAAATAAACTACACTGTTTTCATGGATTGGATGACTCAAGATATTAAAGAAGTCAATACTCTTCATTCTAATCTACAACAGAAATTTTTGGAGATATAGACAAGTCAATTCCAAAAGTTATATGTAAAGTCAAAGGAATTAGAATACTCAAAATCATTTTGAGGGGGATAAAAGAAAGTAATCACTACCTGATTTTAATATGTACTATAAAGCTATGCTATTCAAGGCAGTGTAGTATTGCTGAAGAGTTAAGCACATTGATTAATAAAACAGAATAGAGTCCAGAAATAGATCTACACAATTATGGCTAATTGAGTTTGATAAATGTTCAAAGGCATGTCAATGGAGAAAGAAGTTTTTACAACAAAAAGTGTCAGAAAAATTGGACATTTAAATCCAGAAAAATGAACCTTGATCTTGACCTCATAACTTACAGAAAAATTAACTGAAAAACAATTCATAGATTTAAATGTAAAGAATAATATTATAAGCCTTTTAGAAGAAAACAAAGGAGAAAATCTTTGTGGGCAGGACTAAGCAGAGATTTCTTAGGTTATGACAACAAAAGCACAATCCATGAAAGAAGAATTAGAAAATTTAAATTTTCTTACAAAAATATAAAGCTTCTGCTTATAAGCTCACAGAAATCATACATGTAAAAATATGAATATTGATGATTCTTCTGGCCATAAGCACCCCAAACTTGAAACAACCCACATGAAACTTCAGTAGGTAAACAGGTAAACTATGGTTATATCCTCACCATATACTACTATCTAGTAATGAAGAAGAAAGAACTGTTGATACATTCAAGACCTTACATGAATTTCAGAGACCTTATGCACAGTGAAAGTAATCTCAAAAAGTTACAGAGTCTATTAGTTTAAGCAAGCATGAAGAATTGATGCTTTTTTCCACTGTTGGCAGGAGTGAAGATTGCTGGTACCCTTTTGTAAAATAATTTGGCAGTTTCAATCAAATTTTTAAAAAAATGCCCTTTGACCCAACAATTTCATTCTTAGAAATCTCTCCTCAAGAAATACTTAAACAAATACATAAACATGTGTGTCAAAGGATTATATTGTGATGTTGTTTGTATTAGTTAAAAATTATAAAGAAAATAAAAGCTTATGATAAGAGGTTTAATGAATTATGGTAATACATATCAAGGAATATTACTCAGTCATTAAAAAAGAGATAAATCATGCTCAATCTCATTATCAGAGAAATGCAAATCAAAACCTCAATGAGGTACCATTACACGCCAGTCAGGGTGGCTGCTATCCAAAAGTCTACAAGCAATAAATGCTGGAGAGGGTGTGGAGAAAAGGGAACCCTCTTACACTGTTGGTGGGAATGCAAACTAGTACAGCCACTATGGAGAACAGTGTGGAGATTCCTTAAAAAACTGGAAATAGAACTGCCATATGACCCAGCAATCCCACTCCTGGGCATACACACCGAGGAAACCAGATCTGAAAGAGACACGTGCACCCCAATGTTCATCACAGCACTGTTTATAATAGCCAGGACATGGAAGCAACCTAGATGCCCATCAGCAGACGAATGGATAAGGAAGCTATGGTACATATACACCATGGAATATTATTCAGCTGTTAAAAAGAATTCATTTGAATCAGTTCTAATGAGATGGATGAAACGGGAGCCCATTATACAGAGTGAAGTAAGCCAGAAAGATGAAGATCAATACAGTATACTAAGGCATATATGTGGAATTTAAAAAGACGGTTACAATAACCCTATATGCAAAACAGAAAAAGAGACACAGATGTACAGAACAGACTTTTAGACTCTGCAGGAGAAGGCGAGGGTGGGATGATCTGAGAGAATAGCATTGAAACATGTATATTATCAAGGGTGAAACAGATCACCAGCCCAGGTTGGATGCATGAGACAAGTGCTCAGGGCTGGTGCACTGGGAAGACCCAGAGGGATGGGATGGGGAGGGAGGTGGGAGGGGGGATCGGGATGGGGAACACATGGAAATCCATGGCTGGTTCATGTCAATGTATGACAAAAACCACTACAATATTGTAAAGTAATTAGCCTCCAACTAATAAAAATAAATGAAAAAAAAAAAGAGATAAATCTGTATGCATTGACATAGAAATGTCTCCTAACAGATTGTGACCTGAAAAGCAAGTAACAGAGTAATATGTATAACTTGATGGTAATTTGTTAAAAAATAAAACAATTATAAACATATCATACATGTATACACATAAAGGTTTATATACACATGTATATATGTATATGTATTTCCATATGAATACATACATATATTACCCACTTACATATATACGTATATAAATTTGAAAATGTAGGGCAAATGGTCTGGAATGAAATGCCTATCATTTCCTCTGTAGTAGATGACTGAAGTAGAAATGGGCAGTGTGAATGAAGCAGTATCAGTGTTCTAACAGAAAATTACTTCAATGTAATTTCTTTAAATTAATTAAATGCCCTTAAATTAGAATAATTTGAGGAGGGTTTAATAATGTACTAAGATATACATTCACTGTATGGGGACTTCAGGGTCCGTATGGTGCCCAGCGGTTAGAAACAGCAGGACTGTCCCCATCTTTAGATCAGAAGGGACAAGGGAAGATTGTAGTTCTTGGAACCCCATAGGGGAGAGTGGCAGGTGGGGGATTGCTTTGAGAAAAGCTATGGCGTTCAAGGGATACAGTCTATGAGGACCACTTGGGGCAAGGTGCAAGGGGAATAAATACTCTGACCAACTGCATGTTCCTCCCTCTTTACCTTCTCCAGAGTTCCTCAGGAGCTAAACCCTCCCGGAAGTCAGAGGTAAGGGACCCATTAATGTAGCCCATACGGAGCAGAGATCAGGGGGAAAGGGGTGGAAACTGGGTCTGGAGGGGCAAGTGGAAAGCCTCCCGCACAGGCATTTTTATGCCTTATTCTGCATTCTTCTGTGTTGTGTGAATCATTAACAATAAAATATATTACATGTGTAATTTTTCATGTAAAAAATGTAGTGCTAATTTCCCATTTATTTTTGGAGCATGAGTCCCCAGCTCTCAATCTAGAGCATCCTCGGTCAGTGGGTACAAGAAACTTAGAGTTTCCCACCCACTATGAGAATCCAAAGAGTTCAGACTAAGTGGGATGTGGTAGACATTTTTGTGGTCCAACCAAAATCAACCACTCTTTTGTCCTTGATGAACCCTGGTGTTTTAGGCATCCTTTAATCTCCTGTGTAGCCACATGATGCATTAGGGCAAGCCTGTGCCCAAAGGAGTCTGATTGGTCTAAGGGTGATGATCCCAGTCCCTTTCCCAGTGATGGAGAATAGGTATGTGACCCAAACTTGTCAACAAGGAAAGAGAGGAAGCCTGGTGAAGTCTTTCTCACTCTTAGGGAGCTAAAGAGTCAGACAGGACCTGGTCTCCTCTGACTGAGTTGTGTCTGGATATGGTAGACGATGCTGTTAAAGTCAGCTTGTCTCCAACACAGGATGGCAGAGCTCAGAGACAGAATGACTGGGTTCTTGACCAAATCAACCAGTCTGGGGATCTCCCTATTTAAGAATGCATTGTTTCAGCAAAGGATGTCTGTGTCTTGGCAATGTATGAGAGGAAAAACTATTGCTCTTTACCGTCACAGATTCTCTGATGGGACTTTGCAGATCAGACTGACAAAAGATACATTACCAGGAGAAAAGACCAATAGAAATTTATTAACACATGCATCATTCGGTCACATGGGAGACCTCAATAATGAGCGTCTGAAAGGGTAGCTAGAACGTGGGCTTAACAACTCAGCAAAGAGCAATATATTTATAGAGAAGTGGCAAGACAACAGAAGATGCCTTTGAGCTTGTGGAGCTGGCAAATTGTAGGAAGATAAACACACGGGAGAAATACCAATAACCTCAGATATGCAGGTGATACCTGTTCAAGCTGGATTTAGAAAAGGCAGAGGAACCAGAGATCAAATTGTCAACATCCGCTGGATCATCGAAAAAGCAAGAGAATTCCAGAAAAACATCTATTTCTGCTTTATTGACTATGCCAAAGCCTTCGACTGTGTGGATCACAATAAACTGTGGAAAGTTCTTCAAGAGATGGGAATGCCAGACCACCTGACCTGCCTCTTGAGAGACCTGTATGCAGGTCAAGAAGCAACAGTTAGAACTGGACATGGAACAACAGACTGGTTCCAAACAGGAAAAGGAGTACTTCAAGGCTGTATATTGTCACCCTGCTTATTTAACTTATATGCAGAGTACATCATGAGAAACGCTGGGCTGGAGGAAGCACAAGCTGGAATTAAGATTGCTGGGAGAAATATCAATAACCTCAGATATGCAGATGACACCACTGTTATGGCAGAAAGCGAAGAAGAATTAAAGAGCCTTGTGATGAATGTGAAAGAGAAGAGTGAAAAAATTGGCTTAAAGCTCAACATTCAGAAACTGAATCATGGCTTTGGGTCCCATCACTTCATGGCAAAGAGATGGGGAAATAGTGGAAACAGTGGCAGACTTTATTTTTTTTTTGGGCTCCAAAATCACTGCAGATGGTGGCTGCAGCCATGAAATTAAAAGACACTTACTCCTTGAAAGGAAAGTTATGACCAACCTAGACAGCATGTCAAAAAGCAGAGACATTTGCCAACAAAGGTCTGTCTACTCAAAGCTATGGTTTTTCCAGTAGTCATGTATACATGTGAGAGTTGGACTATAAAGAAAGCTGAGCAACGAAGAATTGATGCTTTTGAACTGTGGTGTTGGAGAAGACTCTTGGGAGTCCCTTGGACTGCAAGGAGATCCAACCAGTCCATCCTAAAGGAGATCAATCCTGGGTGTTCATTGGAAGGACTGATGTTGAAGTGGAAACTCCAATTCTTTGGCCACCTGATGCGAAGAACTGACTCATTTGAAAAGACCCCGATTCTGGGAAAGATTGAGGGCAGGAGGAAAAGGGGATGGCAGAAGATGAGATAGTTGGATGGCATCACTGACTCAATGGACATGAGTTTGGGTAAACTCTGGGAGTTGGTGATGGACAGGGAGGCCTGGTGTGCTACAGTCCATGGGGTTGCAAAGATTCGGACACGACTGAGTGACTGAACTGAACTGAAATACACGGGCATCTAATGGAGGATAAGGCCTAATTGGCAAGGTTTATGTAGACTACTGTTTTCTCAGTGCCATTCTGCCCCCGGTGATGGTTTTTTTTTATCCACTTCCTGGTGTTGGAAGCTGCAGTGGACACAAGCTGCAGTTTCACAAGGAGAATTTGTCCTGATTTCAGGCAGATGGCGCCAAGCAGACAGGCACAGCCAGCCTATCCTGTACCTGCTTTTTCCCACCAGACTCCTCCATCCATGAGATTCTCCAGGCAAGAATCCTGGAGTGGGTTGCCATTTCCTTCTCCAGGGATCAAACCTATGTCTTCTGCATTGCAGGCAGATTCTTTACCATCTGAGCCATCAAGGAGATCAGGGTTTAAAAGACACTTGTTTTAAAAGACACTTCCTTTAGAGGAATGCTACCTCTTGGACTTTTTCATCCAGCCTTATGCAGCAAGCTTGCCCAGTTTGGGATTTGGGAAGTAGACTGGCCATTTCTCTAGTTTTATTTTTGTGTGTGTGCCAAAACTGCATGTTCTGTTCCCCAGGGACTGGATGGCAGTAAGATTCGGTCTTTGAGCAGAAGGATAAGACCCATTAAGCTTAACTGAGATTATATAATACATTGTAGTCCAAATTACTATGGCATCCAGATACTAACCCAGCTAACAATGACGTGGTCTTCACTCCTGTTGCCACTCTTTTGTGTATATATGTGTCCCTAAAAATCATCATCTTCTGATCTCACCAATAAAGTGAAAGAAATTGAGACTCTAAATCAGCTTGACCTGCCGCTCAGGCTTTCTGAGCTTCAGTCACCATACCAGATCATCAATACTTTTCTGAGAGAAGGTTCACATCTAGCCACTCTTATTCTTGTCAATAATAAGTGATGGGAGGGTCTCACCCTGCTGTGCGCAGATTTCCTATTATCACTTGCTCTCTATGTGGGCCTCCTTGTGATCCTTCCATCCCTCCTGTGATCAGAACAAAGAATAAAGCTACTATAGTTTCTTTCCTAAAGCAGGACATGTCCAGAATGGCTGTTCGACCTCTGTGTTCAGAGGGGACCTGGACTACAGGGAGTTTTCAGCAGCCTTGGGGAAACATCAGAATGAACATGTTTAAAAAGTCTGGCTCCCCAGCAGGGGATTTTATCTTTTATTTCCTCCCAGGACTTATTCTGCTTCATTTATCACTGAGACAAAAGTATTTTTCTTTTTCTTTGGTGAATCTATTCTACGTACCATGAAAATAGTTGGCACAGCCAAAGTATTTCATGAACTCAATTTCAACCTCCTGCTCTTCACCTTGTCTATGTTACTGATTTCAAGTGACTTTTTAACAGACTGTAGGAAAAAATTTTGATGTCAATCAAGAGAAGCAACCTTTTTTCACTGAGGGATAATAGAATTCAGTTCTTCTCATTTGCTTGGAATCTCAGCACAGATCATAAGCATTTTCCTCCTTTTGCCACAAATAATGGCCCTGTGTTTATAATAAAAACAAAATGTATGTGTTGCAATACAGGCTTTAAAAGCTGAAGCTGAAATATGCTTTCTTCTCTTGGTGATATTATTTTTTTACTACCTTTCTCTATATTTTTACAAAATCCACATGATATAGCCATCTGACTCATGAGGAGAATAATAGAAGTGGAAAACTGCCATTTTCCCCAAGAAATCTCTCTTTCTTCCCACAGTCACATAGAAGACTATTTGACTTTTATTACTATGGTTTCCAAAACACCCACGCACAACCCTCTGGATGCCTGCAGAGCGTCCTCATTGCCACTGGGCTGGGTGAACTCAGGTTATACCTAAGTATCACAGTGAGTGATCCACATCATCAGTGTTTGTGACCCCACAACTAGCCCCTCGAGCAATCTGAGGTTTCTGTCCTAATTTCTCTTTCCCTGAATCCCCGGGCTCCTGTGTGCAAAGTCCCCACGGTGGTGTTTTCAGGGTTTGTGGGGCGGAGCATTGGTAGGTCAAGAGCTAAAGGAAAATCTGCAACCACTGGCCTTGGGACACAGGTGAGGACGTGGTACCCAGGCACTAACGTGAAAGCCAAAGGTCTTCACGCTTATTTCAAGTTCATTAGCATGCTGGTTCCTGAGCTAGGCCCGAGATCAGGAGGAGAATTCTGTGCATAATGAGGGGATGACTCATCGGATGCCTAAAGAGTGGCTTTGTGTTGTCACACCACTTTTCACCGTGCCATCATGCAAGCCTTTTTGAGACTCCGTGATGTCATCTTCCTTCCTTGTAAGTCCAAGCCAGGTGTAGTTTATCAGACTGCTGGTCATGGGTGTGCTTTCGAGAGCCTCATGATGTAAATTGCATTACTTTTGTGATATCAGGTGACGACAGACATTAAATAATGACCTGAACTATCCTCAGCACCAATCCTGGGAAATTTTCCCAATATTCTCAGTAGAGGGGATAACAAGTTGATGGAATGGGATTGCTTTTTAACTTCTCCAAGAGCTGATACCATCAGGGTAACAACATGAGGTCCTTTCCAATCTCAAGTGAACAACTATAACTGTGGAGGGGGCATTGTCGGTGAGAGAGGTGAGCCTTCCATGGCCGATACCAGATGCCTACTTCCATCAGCCCGTCGTGACATGGACTGTAACACAGCTCTGACTGTCAGCAAAGGCAGGGTACTAGAAAGGAGGAGCCCTGGCAATCACCTCCAAAGGAGCTTGGAATTAAATGGCCCTTCAATTGTTACCTTTGCTCCTTAGGTCCAGAAGAGACACAGCTCAATTCTAGAAGGATCTGGAAGCAGTCATTTGAGAGCCACCTTTACATTAAAATTGTCTGTGGGTATTCTCATTTTCAGGGACTAGAGGTACTTCAGGTCCTCTTTAAGAACGATAAAACAAACAGCTGAATTATCACCAGCTAACTTAAGAGGTGTCTTGGATTGAATTGTGTCCTTCAAAGAAGATACATCGGAGTCTTAACCCCCAGAATCTCAGAATGTGACCTTACCTGGAAGTAAGGTATCTACAGAGATAATAGAGTTAAAATGAGATCAGAAGTATGTATCTTCCTAAGGCTGATTCATGTTGATATATGGCAGAAGTCAACACTATTGTAAATCAACTATCACCCAATTAAAAAATAATAAATTTAAATTTTAAAAAGATGTGAATCCTAATCCAATAGGACAGGTTTCCTTATGCTAAGTCCCTTCAGTTGTGCCAACTCTTTGTGACCCCATGGACTGTAGCCCACCAGACTCCTCTGTCCAAGGGGTTCGCCAAACAAGAATACTGGACTGGGTTGCCATTTCCTCCTCCAGGGGATCTTCTGGACCCACGGATTGAACCCACGTCTCTATGTCTCCTGCATTGGCCAATGGGTTCTTTACCAGTAACACCACCTGGGAAACCTAATAAAAAGGGGAAATTTGAACCAGAGACATATACACAGGGAGAATGCCGAGTGAAGGTGAAGGTGGAGATCGGAGGGCTGCACCTATGAGCCGAAGAATGCCAAAGATTGCCAGAAGCCCGGGGAGAAACAGGAAACAGATTCTCCCCGACAGCCCTCGGAAGGAGCCAACCCTGCTGACACCTTGTTCTTGGACTTCTGGACCGTGAGACTATACATCTCTGTGGTTTAAGCCACCAGGTTTGTGGTGCGTTGTGACAGAAGCCCTGGGAAACTAATACAGAGACGAAGCTAGTCATAGAAGAATAGCTCAGTTCTGAGCAAGACTAGTTACTGGAGAGATTTCTATTTTCTGGCAGCATACAATTGAGTGGTATTTGAAAGATAGTCCATTAAGCCATTTTTCAGGGTCACAATCAGAGTAATTGCGCCACGTTCAAATAGGATACCCAACGCCAGCCTGTGTGCATCTTGGCTGGGAGGAATTGAATGGGCAGCCCCAGCCCCACATGATGCCAGCGCCTTTGTCCTATACTCATCTCTATAGCTTTTCTTTCCCTCAAGAGTTTACATCTGCTTTGCAGATGACAGTGTTTACCTAGCTGGCTTCCTGGGGAAGAAGAAAAGAAATTATTGCAATTTTTCAGTCTTAAGCTAAATTTTGACATGACTGTCAAAACCCTAGCAAACAGTTTTCTGGTGATAGTGTTATGAGAAATTTCAACCTTTGGATGCGAGCCTACAATGGCCACCCCACTTCCAGTACCATTTTTCTTTTTGTTTTGAGTGTTCTAACCTCTGCTGGAGGCAAACAGAGAGGCTGAAGCATTCGAATGGATGCTTCGTCCAATGGTACCTGCTTTTAGTGGAATGGTTCTTCGTATAATCTGTTTTTAATCACATCGAGAGCTGAGACAGTCAGTTAATACAGAGGAAATATTAGAGGCAATTCTTTTCCATTCAGGTGAGGCACTAGATAACCCATACGCTTTTTTTTTTTTCTTTCCATTTAAACACTAAAGTGAAAGCAGTCTTATTGAGGAAGAAATAAGAAGAAAATTGATTTAAAAACAAACAGATGCTGCTGATAAGATATCTAGGAGACTGGGAATCTGGCCCACTTTAGTTTCTCATCTTTTTCACCTTATACTGAAGTACTACCCACTTTTTCTTCCCCATTCATTTCAGCCTGTTTCCCAATATACCATCTGTCTGCTTCATCTGAGAAAGCTCCCAGACAAAAAAGCAAACAGGGTGACTTAGGAAGCCAAATTAGCTGAAGAGTCCTCCTGAAGATCAAAGAGCCCTTGTCCTCCAGCCTTGCCTCTGTGTGCGAGCATTTGAAACATCTCCTGTCACCCCCACTTTTGCTGGTTGGGTTTAAAGATGTAATGAATGCCCACACAGTCAGAGACAGTCAGCCAGCATAGAATATGATCTCCATAATTCTGAGGACATAAGCTTCATGTTAGAAACTCATTGTGACTGAAGTTTCTTATTGCAATACCTAGAAAAAGAAGTCTATCTGTGCATAAAGAGGTCACAAAATTGTAAGGGATTGCAAGAATTTCTTAGGCAGTCACACTTCCTTCCTCCCCTTTTCGGGGTTGGGGGGGGGGGTGGAAAGGAGTGAAGCTTAACACAGGAGCCCTAGACCTTGGCACAAATGCAGTTGTCAGGCTGTGTTTGAAATCTCCAGTCATGGGGCTTCCCTGATGGTCAAGTAGCTAAGACTTTGTGCTCCCAGTGCAAGGGGAGTGAGTTTGATCCCTGGTCAGGGAACTAGATCTCACATGCCACAACTAAGAATTTGCGTGTCACGACTAAAAGTTCTAGCATGCCGCAGGAAGTGCCACAACTAACACCCCAAACTGCCAAATAAATAAACTTTTTTTTTTTTTTTTTTTTAAGAAATCTCCAGTCATTACACTTTGGGCATCTTGGTACCTGTTTCATCCACTTGTTTTCCTGTCCCCATGTTTTCATTGTTATCCATCCCACCCTTATCTAAACGGGGTTTTTCATGATTTTATTTCATCTGATGGTGGCAAAATGAGTCCGCCGTGACTAGGAAACCTCGTTTATGTACTTCCTCAACAGGATGATTTGCTCTCTTTGCCGAACGACCGAGGATTCCTTTCGTTTTTTGCAACCCACTCTGGTACTCCTCTCGCAGCAGCACTTGACATGTTCTTCCCTCCCACAAAAATCATCTGTCTGCAGATCTAGCCATAAATAAGTAAAGGAAAAAAATCTTTTCTTAAATATCTAAAGTCTAGAATCATGCCCCTGCACCCTGCCTTTACGCTGCCAATCATGACCCAGCTCTGAATATTCATCTTTGTTTCCCACCAGCTATCAATACAGTCTTTGGATTGACAGAGTCCAGCCTCTGGTCTCTGATATCCAGCAGTGACTGAGACGCTCATGTCTTCTTAGAACTCTTCTGTACGTACTTTTACAAATTCTATTCTCTTCCATCTAATTTCTAATCCAAATTTTCTTGTCACAAACATCTTTTTAGAATACGACCCAGTTGCCTACTTTTTGTTATACTTTGCATATTTGATCAATGTGTTAATTAAAAATCTTTCTTAGAGTTTCTTGTAAATGCATCAAAGAGCATCAGGATTGGGAGGTAAAACGGCTCCCTCTCCATGATGTATTTGTGAAACGTCCTGGTGTAGATTTAGGATCCTGAAACAGCAGATTGCAATAAAGAGCACACAGGGATACGTTTAGCAAACAAAAGTGACAATTATAGAAATAAAGAGAGGCTCAGGAGATGCATCCCTGAGGCTAGGAATTAATTGAAGGTGAGAAGTTACCAGACAGGCAGGTTGGCCTTTCCCAGCCCCCAACTTCCATCAGAGCCAAATCTCTCCTTTCTGACAGTAAATCAAGGCAGAGAGAGACAAGAAGAGGGGGTTCTTTTTCTCAGAACGTCTTGTTTTGGGTTGAAAAATAAAAATAAAATTGCTAATACATTTTGTGTTGCTCATCCATATGGGAGGTGCCTGGGTAACATTTGGATATCTTCTGAAATTTACACATGCTCTTCCTACCTGCTGTGCTCAATCTCAAAATCCAGCCTTGTCATTAAGGAAAAATAACAAACTTTGTTCTCTCCTCCAGGCACAACATGTTGCACTGGTTTTTGTTTCCAGGAAAAAAAAATTTTTTTTTATACTAAGGAAGCCTGACTGAGCCTTCTGTGTCTCTGACTTTTTGCACCTCAGCACCGTGGTTCACTGTGCAAGAGTCCCTTCATGTATTTTAAAGTCCCTCATGCAGACATCAGACCACTTTCTGTAATGGATGGTTTTCATTCCCAGTGTAATAAAGGCACGTTCTTGAGGCAGACGGTTCCACCAGAGATGGCAAACATCAGACATTTCAAAGGCTTAGGTCGCATGTATATCCAAGCTTTCAAAGCTTAGCAGTGTCTCTGGGATTTGAAAGCTGGATCAGAAACCTGGGTTATATGTGTTATACTTCTTGACTTAGCCTGAATTTTAAACACTCCATTTTTTCTATCTTTAAACTTACCAGAGAGAGCAGGGTAATAGGGAAACTATATATACCAATAGGAGAGCAAAAAGCAAGCTTTATTGCAAAGTACTAAGCATTTTGGTCATGGAACGTGAAGCTTTTCTTTCTTTTGCTTCTTGTTCAAGGTAATAGTAATTTAGACTCCTAGCAATCATTTGTGAACATCATAGATGTGTAGGGGAAGGCACATGGGGTTCAACTGACTGCAGACTAAATGCTGGGCTAAAAGACATCTGAACGCCTATAAGCTGATGGGCGGGAGGAGAGGTTCTTGGAGAAAGAGAACCAGGCATGGCTTTCTTGACATAAAAGAAATGGTTTTTTTTTGCCAAAGCCATTCTGTGATCTAAGCCTGGCCTTGATCTTGCCCTTGAACAGGCCTCAGTAATCGGTGATCTTCAAGGAAGCAAGGGAATGCAGGAACAAAGGAAAAACAGTCAAGAAGCAGTCATTCAGTGATGAAACAGAATCCTGGCTTCTCCTCAAGGGACACACATCATAATATACCTTTGAGTTGTGCAGGAACCAAGACCCTCATCCATGTGGAGGGTGGAATGAGGATGTTGACCTTCATGACTTCAATCAACTAAGGCTTGGACTCTCTTGATCTTTTCCCCAGTTCCGGGTTGACTTCTCCTCTGTGCAAGCCCCTTCATGAATATGCATGTACCCTTAGTGTAAAATTTCCCCAGTTTTGCTATTCAGTGAGGCACTGCTTTGGGAAAGATCCTCAGTGTTTACCGTACTTTATTTTTTCCTCCTTCTCTGAAAATTTTCACTGGATAGATCACCTTTTGTTCTTTTTTTTTTTATTAGTTGGAGGCTAATTACTTCACAACATTTCAGTGGGTTTTGTCATACATTGATATGAATCAGCCATAGATTTACACGTATTCCCCATCCCGATCCCCCCTCCCACCTCCCTCTCCACCCAATTCCTCTGAAAGTTCTACATTTTTCCCCCCTCTTTGGTCATTCACACACTTATGCTTAACTGCTCAAGACTTACGCATATTATAAATTTAATTTCTCAAATGTGTCAATTAATCTGTCCATTGCATCTTTTTCCTGAGCAGGACAAATGCATAAGCACTGTCATCTTCTTTGATGTCTCTATCAGCACCTCATCTAAGATGTTATCATCTAGAACCTCAGCTGTGGAGTTACGGATATCTCTTTAATATTTGTGAATTTGTTTTATTTTTTTATGCTTTGATCTTTGCTTTTTTGAGACAATAGATTTTTTTATTTTTAAAATTACTTACAAAGTTTTATAGAAGGAACACATAAGAGTATCATTCTATTGGTGATGACCATTTTGAACAATGCTCATAAAACATAACTGCCCTTGAGTAATAATTATGAAAGATAATTGTATAATACTGAGATGTATAGAACATAATACAATTATTAGAGGGCAATTTCTCTACAATATTTTGTTGGCCTCTGCCACACAGCATCATGAATCAACCACAGGTGTACATATTAGACAATAGATTTTTAAAGTTACAGGAAGTACCCTACAAACGGACCTTCAAGTTGCAAGCTTTCAAAGATGTGAACATGGGGTCACATGTCCAATCATGTAACTTAGTTCATGTGTTTGGTTTCCCTGCAAACAACTTTGTCAATCAGATGTTCACCTGAATCAGGCTGACCTGTTGTTACTCCCCTTCAACAGCAGCACCGAGTTTTCGGACTTCTCATGCTGATGGATCTCCCGTAGAGAGCTGTGAAACGGGGAACTACCCTAGGTCGTGTGGGGCACAGAGAAGAACTGAGATCAAAAGCTCACTCTCCATCTGTTTTCTTCAGTGATATTTCTCTGTCCAAGGCAAATGTTTCTCCTACCCATCTGGTTGTTACAGGCTTCTTGGCCTCAGAGATTTCTCATCCTTTACGGAAATGTGTAGAATCTTCTTTCTTCTCTCCCTCCTGCTGTCTACTCTCACAGTACTCACTCCATGTCCTTCGCACCACTGCATCACCACCAACACGCAACAGGTGCTTCAAAAACACTTGACAAACAAGTGAAAGGTGTAAATTCACAGTATCCTCTGCATATACTGAGCACCACCTCAGATGATGTAACTTTTGCTTCAAGCACTAAACTCATAATTTTAAAAACTCGGGAGAAGGATGCTTTTTTATTTTTACCCTGATTTTGCCTATTTCATTGTTCTTTTTCCATTCTAGAAGTCCCAGTCTCCTTCTATTAAGTTACTTTCTGTTTAGAGAAATTCCTTTAGCTTCTCTTTAAGGTAAGTCTGCTGGCAAGACATTCTCTTAGTTATCCTTCATCTGAAAATGTCTTGATTTCCTCTTTGCTTCTAAAGGACATTTTCACTAGATATAGAATTCAGGGTTGATTGTTCTTTTATTTTAGCACTTAAAAAATGTTGTGCCACTTCTTTCCAGAAGGAAGCAGAATACTGACTACCTTCTCCTCTTTCCATGTTGCTGGTGAAGGTTGGCAGTGGCGTCTCAGCTCTCCTCTGGGCCTGGCAGGCTCTGGAAATGAGGCCAGTAGAATGGCAGTTAGTCTCATCTTGTGCTAGGTCATTCCACCTCACTGATGCTAGGTGGAGATGGGGGCCTTGTCACCCCCTGGACCCTCCTGACACTATCCTGGTGTAAAAATAGGGGCACCACTTGCCTCCACTGGGTAACCATGGGCATCTTCCTTTGCCCTCTCCTGGCCTACATGCCTTAAGATCATTTTGCTACAGTTAGTACATCCACCTGAATGTAAGGGGTGAAACAACATTTATAGGTCTAATTAAGGAAGACTGAGCCAAATAGACAAAGCAACTACAAATTAACTTTTCCTATTTCTCTTTCTTTCTCTCAGAGCTAGATCCAGGCAAAATAGCTAAGTACGTAAAATTTGGTCTCAGCACATCTTCTCTGTTGTCTTCTGGTATCTCCTCACCTTGCTATGAGACACTTAGGCAGCATCCTGGATACTAAAGACTATTTCTTTCTCCAAAGAGCTCCATCAGAATGTAGCTACTCTTCCCATTACAAGTTTTTCTGTACTGCTGATTTTTGTAAATCACATTATTAATTTAATATGATTTTTTATATGTAAAAGTTTCTATTTAGGGATTCATTCCTTCAGGTCCTTGATAGATCACTGATTAGCAAATCTGATAAACTAAGAGGTTAAAGGTTGCTTATTTTTTAATATATGACCCCTTCTAAGAAACAACTGGGAGGGAGAGAAGGAGTTACAATTTTTTTTGATTCATTTTATCCTAATATAGTCGCATTTAAATGGAAGCCTTTAGTACTTTAAGCAGAAGTATCCATGTTGAAAACATTTAAGGAACAGAGCTGGTACAGAGGTAGAGGTCCTTGGGGTAAGAGACCTTCAGGAATCCTTAATTAGTATATTTATTACTAACAGTGGATTGACTCATATCTCCTTAATTTGCACAGAGAATCAAGAGCTGTCTGCTAGGTTATAAATTATATATATATACACATATGCATATGTTTATCTATTTATATATATACTATTTATAAATTAATTATAAATAGTATGTGCATTTCTACTCTTCTGTATTTCATTGATTTGATCTTGTTTCTCAGTTGTCAGAGCTCTTGGATAAAAGCAGTTTTTTTCCCAGGGTGTCATTTTATCTTCTGCTCCACATTTCTGAATGAGTGATTTTAGAATTTGTTCTTCGCAGGTGGCACTAGTGGTAAAGAATCTGCGTGCTAATGCAGAAACCTAAGAGATGTATGTTCAATCCTGGGGTTGGGAAGACACCCTGGAGGAGGAAATGGCAACCCACACCAGTATTCTTGCCTGGAGAATCCCATGGACAGAGTGAGAGAGTCAATTTCTAGGCAGGTTGATAAGAAGTCTAGGGGTCCCCATGGAGAGAGGGGTTTGGAATTCTCAAGGAGGAAGAAAGGACAAACTTTTTTCCCCTCTACATTGCTTAGGATTATATAACAATAATGTATCCTGCTTAAGGACAGTTTCTGGAAAAAACCTTCTGGCTAATTCTGTTATCTCAAATTGTAAATAATGGGAGTAGATCTGGTGAGGTCTTTACAACCTCCAGACATTCTTTTGATTCACTGTAATAACTAATTTGGGAGTATATAATTCCAGTGCTAAGATTAACAAGGGGGTACTCTTTCTACCCCCTTCTGATGTCTATGTCAGAAGCTTTCTCTATCTCCTTTATACTTTAATAAAAGTTTATTACACAAAAGCTCTGAGCCATCCAGCCTCGTCTCTGGCCCCAGATTGGATTCTTCTCCTCTGGAGGCCAAGAACCCCGGCGTCTTTGCATGATTCAGCAACAACTTTTCAAGAGGAGCCTGATGGGCTACAGTCCATAGGGTCACACAGGGTCAGACACGACGGAAATGACTTAGCACTCACACATGTTGTCCTTATTCAGTTGCTGCTGTTTGATTATTGGAAATTTATGATTTAGGCTCCACAGGACAAAAATGTTATACTGTCAAGGGAAAAAACGTCTCTGTAAGAGAACATACTTGTGGTTGCCAAGGGGGAGAGTGGGTGGGGGGGGAGGATGGACCAGGAATTTGCAGATGCAAACTATTATATATAGAATGAAGAAACAGCAAGGTCCTGCGTATAGCACAGGGAAGTATATTAAATATCCTGTGATACACCATATGGAAAAGAATGTGAAAAAGAATGTAGAGGTATGTGTAACTGGATCACTTTGTTGTACAGCAGAAATGAACACAAATGAACACTGTAAACCAACTATATTTCAATAAAATAAGTCTTTAAAAATGTCTTTGATGCATCAAGTTTATGTAACTTTTTTCCCCCTACCATGATGGACACCTGACTTTTCTTTCACTGTAACTTTCTATAAGCATCATGATTGTGCTGCAAAGTGCTCCTTAGGAATTGGCTTTTTGAAAACCATCATCTTCTGAGGTATTGAAATGAATAGGTGTAACTTGCAGTTGCCTTAGGAATCTATGCAGACACCAGGATATTGTCTAGAAAAGTCAGGAAAGCCTCTCTCAATCTAGAGAGACATAGAAAGGAGAAATGCTTACCTAAGACTGAGTTAACCTATGTTAATATACAAATTATACTTTACATATAAATTTAAGTTCTGATGTCAATTTTAAGAAGTTCTGCTTTGCTAAGGACTTGGGAGTGAGGGAACTGCTGGTCAATGATAAACAGGATTAAAGAATCCATTACATTTCCAGCAGTAGCAAGGGTGTAGCACTTCAGGCTCGTGTTGATCCATTTGTGAATTGTTATTCTAATGTTGGAAGCAGTGTAGCATATACTCTCCATTTTCATTCAAATTTCATCACTAACCTGCCATTTAAATGTTGTATTTTCTCATTTCTAAAAATGGTTATATTTAATAGTAACAAGTACTTAAGAATTTACACTTTCAGAGACTTCTCTGGTGGTCTAGTGGTTAAGAATACACCTTTCAATTTAGGGGATTCAGGTTTGACCCCTGGTGGGGGAGCTAAGATCCCACATGCCACAGAGTAACTAAGCCCATCCACCACAACTAGAGAGCCTGCTCACTGCAAGTGCTGAGCCTGCAAGCTCTGGAGACTACCTGCCGGACTAGAGAGAAGTCCCCGGGCCATGACCAAGAGTCCGCATGCTGCAGCGAAGACCAAACACAGCCAAATAAATGAATAAGCATGAAAAAAAAATTACACTTTCACGTAGAGCATCTCTTAGTACATCCTAAGGGCTTCCCTGATTGCTCAGTGGCTAAAGAATCTGCTTGCAATGCAGGAGACACAGGAAATGAGGGTTTGATCCCTGGTCAGAAAGATCCCCTGGAGAAGGAAATGGCACCCCACTCCAGTACCCTTGCTTGGGAAATCCCATGGACAGATGAGCCTGGTGGGCTACAGTCCATGTGGTTGCAAAGAGTCTGACACGACTAAGCAACTAATCATGAGCATGAGAATACATCATAAAAGGACAACATTTACTTAAAGTTTATTATTCATAACCATGTGGCACTAATGCTAAAGAACCTGTCTGCCAATCAGGAAACAGAAGAGACAGCGGTTCGACCCCTGGGTCTGGAAGGTCACTTGGAGAAGGAAGTGGCAACCCCCTCCAGTATGTTTGCCTGGAGAATCCCGTCGACAGAGGAGCCTAGCAGGCTACAGTCCAAGGGTTTGCAAAAGAGTCAGACACAACTGAGTGACTAACACTTTCGCTCTCATAGCTGATTCACCTCACTGTACAGCAGAAACTAACAGAATATTATAAAGCAATTATACTCCAATTAAAAAATTATAAAAATAATAAAAAAAGAAATCACCGATGACAAGCCTTTGTGGGTGTAGCTGAATATAGTGAGGCTTTCCTGGGGAAAGTAGAGAGGAAAAGAAAAGACTTCAGGGCAAACATTAGTCTTCCTCATTCTGAAAGTGCCGTGCTCTCCCCACCGCTGTGGATTTCCTGCTTCCAGAAGCTCTCCACTTCGCTGGCTCTCTCCCTCTTCCTCTTCCCTTTCCTCTCTTCTTCTGTCGCCACTTTCTCTCTCTTGAAGGGAACTTCAAGAACAAATAAAATATTCCTCCCCTTGCCTCACCAAGCGTAATTTCCCTTCCATCAAAGCCATGGCTCCCGCCCACATCCAGGACGTGGGGAAAGAGTGGGAACACCTTTCCAAAGACGGTCCTTTTCCTGAGAATTAGTGTCACTTGTTAGTATTCTTCTCCACCTCATTACCTCTACTTTTCTGCATTTTCTATTAGAGAGAGAAATTAAGGTCAAAGAAATTATTCCATCAGGTACCCAGGTACAAAAGAGATAAAATCAGGCAGGCTTCAGCATCTTCTTCCCTAAAAATTAACACTTTCATGGAAACATCCTTTTCTGTTTTTCTGCACCAAATTGAATATTTTCCATTCTCTTAATGTTTGATAATTTAGTAGAGGGGAAAATGGTATCTTCATTTAAAAATCTTTTTTTTTTTTTTTAATGATCATTTATCTGAACTTACAGAACAGAAACAGACTCCCAGACTTAAGACAACAAGCTTATGGCTGAGGGGGAGGATGAGAGGAAGGGATAGTTAGGGAGTTTGGATGGATGTGTACACACTGCTATATTTAAAACAGATAACCAACAAGAACGTATGTATAGTGCATGGAACTCTGCTCAGTGTTATGTGGCAGCCTGGATGGGAGGGGAGTTTGGGGGAGAATGTGAAGTTGCTCAGTCGTGCCCGACTCTTTGCGACCCTATGGCTGTAGCCTACCAGGCTCCTCTGTCCATAGGATTTTCCAGGCAAGAGTACTGCAGAGGGTTGCCATTTCCTTCTCCAGGGGATTTTCCTGACCCAGGGATCAAGCCCAGGTCTCCCACACTGCAGGCAGATACTTTAGCGTCTGAGCCACTGGGGAAGTCCTACTGGGGGAGAATGGATGCATGTGTGTGTGTGACTGAGTCCCCTGGCTCTTCACCTGAGACCATCACAACATTGTTTATTAACTGGTTACATCTCAATACAAAATAAAAAGGTAAAAAATAATTTATATTTCAACATCTTTACACAATTAGTTTTATTCTCCTTCAATAAAATAAACACTGGAAAAAAAACAAACTTGAGTATCTCCCTTTTACTTGACCACTTCATTTCTTTTGTGATCATTTCTTAGATACCCTATTTCATCCATTTGAGGACACAGATCTTCATATTTGTCATTTTACGGTCGACAGCGTGCAGCTGGTACTACACATGTTGAGCCTGTCACTTTAAACATATTTTAAAAGATAATAATATAATTTGAGATTGAAATGGAAAGTTTTGTGTCCAGAGAAGTGAATGAAAACAAAATAGGGCATAAATTTCATATTGATGAAGTAAATATTCATTTTTGAAGAAGTAACCACAATTACATTTATTTTCAAAGCGATGGCCATGTGCTTTCTAAGGGCAAACTCACAAATAGATGAGGCTGAGTTACTTTTATTTTTACATGCAAAAAGATTGTCTATTGTATGTCAACCATGGCAACTGAAGGAGAGAGTTAAAATCATTCAAATACATGAGAAGGAAAATTAAGGCCATAAGATCCTGGTTGCACAATGTAAAGGCATAGTTAAATTAGTGACATTTTAGCTTTCTTAATAGTGTGCCTTATAATCGATGAAATTAGAATTAAAGGAAATTTCATAATAATAATTAAAAGCTATAAATACTTTGGGTTCGTATATTCTTTCACATATTTTATCTTATTTGATCTTCTTAACAAACCTGAGACATTTATGATGCCTCTTCAATCAGATCAGTTGCTCAGTCATGTCCAACTCTTTGCAACACATGAACTGCAGCACACCAGGCTTCCCTGTCCATCACCAACTCCTGGAGCTTACTCAAACTCATGTCCATTGAGTCAGTGATGCCATCCAACCATCTCATCCTCTGTCATCCCCTTCTCCTGCCTTCAATCTTTCCCAGCATCAGAGTCTTTTCCCATGAGTCAGTTCTCCACATCAGGTGGCCAACGTATTGGAGCTTCAGCTTCAAGTATCAGTCCTACCAATGAATATTCAGGACTGATTTCCTTTAGGATTAACTGGTTTGATCTTGCAGTCCAAGGGACTCTCAACAATCTTCTCCAACACCACAGTTCAAAAGCATCAATTCTTTGGTGCTCAGCTTTCTTTATGGTCCAACTCTCACATCCATACATGACTACTGGAAAAACCATAGCTTTAACTAGATGGACCTTTGTTGGCAAAGTAATGTCTCTGCTTTTTAACATGCTATCTAGTTTGGTCATAGCTTTTCTTCCAAGGAGAGAGCGTCTTTTAATTTCATGGCTACAATCACCATCTGCAGTGATTTTGGAGCCCAAGAAAATAAAGTCTGTCGCTCTTTCCATTATTTCCCCATCTATTTGCCATGAAGTGATGAGACCCGGATGCCATGATCTTTTTTTAAAATTAATTAATTTATTTTAATTGGAGGCTAATTACTTTACTGTATTGTAGTGGTTTTTGCCATACATTGACATGAATCAGCCATGGGTGTACACGTGTTCCCCATCCTGAACCTCCCTCCCGCCTCCCTCCCCTTCCCATCCCTCAGGGTCATCACAGTGCACCAGCCCTGAGCACCCTGTCTCATGCGCTGGACCTGGACTGGCGATCTATTTCACATATGGTAATATACCTGCTTCACTGATATTGTCTCAAATCATCCCACCCTCGCCTTCTCCCACAGAGTCCAAAAGTCTGTTCTTTATCTCTCTGTCTCTTTTGCTGTCTCGCATATAGGGTCATCATTACCATCTTTCTAAATTCCATATATATGCATTAATATATTGTATTGGTGTTTTTCTTTCTGACTTACTTCACTCTGTATAATAGGCTCCAGTTTCATCCACCTCATTAGAACCGATTCAAATACATTCTTTTTAATGGCTGAGTAATATTCCATTGTGTATATGTACCACAGCTTTCTTATCCATTCATCTGCTGATGGACATCTAGGTTGCTTCCATGTCCTAGCTATTGTAAATAGTGCTGTGATGAACACTGGGGTACACGTGTCTCTTTCAATTCTGGTTTCCTTGGTGTGTATGCCCAGCACTGGGAATGCTGCATGATCTTAGTTTTTTAAATGTTGAGTTTTAAGCCAAATTTTTCACTCTCCTCTTTCACTTTCACCAAGAGGCTCTTTAGTTCTTCTTCGCTTTCTGCCGTAAGGGTGGTATCCTCTGCATATCTGAGGTTATTGATATTTCTCCTGGCAATCTTGATTAAACTCTTACCTTATTATTATTATTATCTTATATTACTACTTAATAATAATATTTATCATGATTTTATTATGCCCATATTACAAGTGAGAAATAATCATAGCATACATAAGGTTCATAATGTGTTATATATGATCACAAAATAAACAACAGGATATAAATAATGATGGGCTACCCTACAGTCTCAGATGGTAAAGAATCTGCCTGCAATGCAGGAGACCCAGGTTCAATTCCTGAGTCAGAATAATGATATTTAATTTGATTGTCATGCCTATTTGCAAGAGAAAAAATTCAAGTTCAGAGTGATTTGCTCAAGGTAACACAGTGTTTAAGTAGCAGAGTGTGAGTTTTGTGGTCTTATCTTGGAAAATTCTAAAGACTTTATCTTATGCAAGCCTTGTGATATGTCAGTTTCCTTACATGGTCTCTCTGGACCTCAAAAGAAAAATGGTGCCTAGATATTTCTCCAGACATCCCTCTGATGGGATGTGGAAAATGTGGAAAGGAACAGGTTTAGTTAGGTGCTTTGGGTTGTAAGAAACAGACATCACAAATCAAACTGGCTCTAGCAAGAGGAAAATGCATCATCTCACAGGGAATCCAGAGATGAGGCAGCTTCCAAGGGCAGTTGATTCAGTGATTCACTGAGGTCATCAGAGACTCAGGTGTTTTCCATGCCCCCTCACTGCTATTCTCTGTATCAGCTTCATGTCAAATCGGTAGCAAGCCGTATGGTACAGCCGTACCATATCCAGTAAAATATCCAGGCTGACAACACACAAGAGAGAAGAGAGAATGTACCTTTCTGTGGTTGTCTCTCAGGGAAAGGAAGCTTTTTTCCCCCCAGAAGACCCTCAGCATGACTTTATGTTTTTGTCTTATTAGTCAGAGTTGGGAAACAAGCTTAACCAATAATAGGCAAGGAAGCTGGAATTATTCTTACACCTGGAGTTGGAGGTGGGGTATCTTCCTTTGAGTTACAACCAAGCTTTTTAGACCAGGAAAAGGAATTATATTCATAGTTTCTGTTTATCAAAGAAAGATTTACCTAGAATGTGCGCTAAAGTGAAAGTGTGAGTCATTCAGTTGTGTTCGACTCTTTTCAACCCCGTGGACTGTAGCCCGTCAGGCTCCTCTGTCCATGGAATTTCCCAGGCAAGAATACTGAAGTGAGCTGCCATTCCCTTCTCCAGGGGATCTTCCCAATCCAGGGATCTAACCCAGTTCTTCTGCACTGCAGGAGATTCTTTACCATCTGAGCCACCAGGGAAAACATGTGCTAACTTAATCTCTGTAATGACACCTACACAATCCTTCTCTCAGTTAGTTTTCTTCTAAGCCATAGTCAGAAAATCAGGTTCATCATTCCTAACATTACACACACACACAGTTTATAAAATTATATGGTAGATCCTCCTATTTTTATCTTTTATAATATTACTGCAATGTGTGCCTTACTTGAAACTCCATGCACTTAATCTTTTACTAGGGCAATGATAATAGCAAAAGAGAACACAAAATCAGATCTGTAGAACATGGGATCAAACCAATAAGACCTCGCTAGGTTGGTTGGTAACTGAAAGACAAGATCATATGTGGCAGTTACATTATTAGATCTGAAGTGAAATCAGGAGCACATTATAGAAAAGTCTTTTTATTCTTTCAGAAGCCATTTAACAAGTAGCAAATAAGAGTGGAGTTGGGCTATGACAGGATAATAGATTTCTCTGCCAGAAAAAAAAAAAGGATGTGCAGTCATTATCCCAAGGAACAAAGAATGTAAAGAGGAGCTTAAAATTGTGGTTTTTGTTCTAGAACACATTTCTAAGTAGAATGCATTCATTCTTAAATAAAAAACATATCTGCTATTATGTATGAAATATGATGTGTTCTTATTTTAATACTGAAAAAATACAATAGTCATTTTGCTAATACAAAAATGTGTATGTGATTAAGTACTATCATCCATTTACAACAGATGCTAAGAACTGGTCAATGGGAATCAGTACATTAGTGTTTTAGGTTATAAAGGAGTGTACTTACAAAGCTCATGAAAATGAACTACATAAAGCAGCCTTCTTAGTTTTAAAAAATGAGACCCTAAAGAACAACACAATAGAAAAAAAGGGAAAGAAAATAGTATACAATGCAGAGAAGATAGAATGCAAAGACTAGTATATGTATGCAAACATATTTAACTTCAATTACACAGAGATCCAACAGAAAAGGAAACAATACCAACGTTCATCTGTCATACTGGCAAAAGTTATTAACCAGCCACTATTGTTAAGGAGAAGGACATTTGGCATGGTTGGGTAGAGTGTAAATTGGCACCTTTCCTTGTGACAGTTGATAGTGTACTTGAAACCTTTTGTGTTCCATTTCCAGTCTTCTTCACCTCACCCATATTTTATTTCACTCACAGTTGTAGTGACTCAGTGTGGGCTCAGATGCAAGTTGAGCTATCTCTTGCCCCAACCCAGAGTTTCTTGGATGGCTTATAACTCAGGACTCCACAAGATTAAACACAACCGTCAACACATGTGCGAACTAGAAGTGCTGGGCTGTGAATATCCTTTGAGGCAAATTTCTGGCCAGCGGGGGCCAGAAGTGATATTTAAATGTTTCTCCTCTTCCCTCTTTCCCCACTCCCTGCCCAAATGGATGGGTTTGGAATACATTTCAAATGGCTCCTCAGAAATTTCTGCAAATTTAAGCATCCAGCCACCTGTAGCGGTGGAGTGCTCAATAAAGCATTTTAGTATAGGGCAAACTGGGAAAGGACTACACCAAGGCTGTATATTGTCACCCTGCTAACTTAACTTATACACAGAAATGCTGCATGAGAAACGCTGCATATAACATCATGAGAAACGCTGGGCTGTATGAAGCACAAGCTGGAATCAAGATTGCCGGGAGAAATATCAATAACCTCATATGCAGATGACACCACCCTCATGGCAGAAAGTGAAGAGGAACTAAAGAGCCTCTTGATGAAAGTGAAAGAGGAGAGTGAAAAAGTTGGCTTAAAACTCAGCATTCAGAAAACTAAGATCATGACATCTGATCCCATCACTTTATGGGAAATAGATGTGGAAACAGTGTCAGACTTTATTTTTGGGGGCTCCAAAATCACTGCAGATGGTGACTGCAGTCATGAAATTAAAAGATGCTTACTCCTTGGAAGGAAAGTTATGACCAACCTAGATAGCATATTAAAAAGCAGAGACATTACTTTGCCAACAAAGGTCTGTCTAGTCAAAGCTATAGTTTTTCCAGTAGGCAAGTATGGATGTGAGAGTTGGACTATGAAGAAAGCTGAGCAACGAAGAATTGATGCTTTTGAACTATGGTGTTGGAGACGACTCTTGAGAGTCCCTTAAACTGCAAGGGCATCCAACTTGTCCATCCTAAAGGAAATCAGTCCTGAGTGTTCATTGGAAGGACTGATGTTGAAGCTGAAACTCCAATATTTTGGCCACTTGATGCGAAGAGCTGACTCATTGGAAAAGACCCTGATGCTGGGAAAGATTGAAGGTGGGAGGAGAAGGGGACGACAGAGGATGAGATGGTTGGATGGCATCACCAACTCAATGGACTTGAGTTTGAGTAAACTCGGGGAGTTGGTGATGGACAGGGAGGCCTGGTGTGCTGCAGTCCATGGGGTCGCAAAGAGTCGGACACGACTGAGCGACTGAACTGAACTGAAATTATAGGCTTTCGTTCCTTATCCACATCAATCCCTTCTAATTCCTGTTTCCTGATATCACACTCCTCAGAAATGTGGGAACCTTTGTCTTGGGCTCTGTGGTGACCAGCTGAAGGCTGGTAATAGCTCGCCTGATTTAGTGCATGTGCTTAGCCTGGCATTACCACTTTCTGCTACCATTCCTGGGCATGAGTTTACTAAAATGCTTCAGAGATACACATACAGGAATGTGTATCTGCAATATTCCTTATGGTAGCAGAAAGAATCATATTGTAATAGTATTAAATGAAAAGGACCAAGTTATGGGAGGGGGAGTGTAGAAATATATATCAATCTTCTTACATATTATATAGGTATGAAAAAAATCCACAGGAAGAAAATCCAACCTGTTAATAATTATTTTGTAGGATATACAATAATCAAGATGGAAAGACACTTTCTTTTTTAAATAATAATACTAATAAAGCCAACCCAAAAAAGATTTTTAAAAAGGAAAACCAACCAGATTCTAATGTTATTAATATTATCAAAAAGGAGAAATATTCAAAATACTTCAAAAATATATGACAACTCAAGGTGTAGAAGCAAGGGAAGTTTGTTTTCTTCCCTAATTTTAATTTTTTCAATGGTCTTGTCTCTTCCCTGACAAACCCCTTTACTTGCTCTTGACCTGGGGATGATTGAGCATCTGTTTTCCCTCTCTCATGCCCAAATTCATCAAAACTGAACCCTTCTGATTCCCATTCTTTCAGGGTGCTAAATTCCAAGGATGATAATCCAGTCACAAGGTCAGAATTTCCAAAGAGACCTTTATGGTCATCTTACCATTTTAGAGATGAAGAAACTGACTCGTAGATGATTAGCAGTTTGCTCAGAGGTGCATGCCGCAGCTCATGGCCTAGAACTTAGATCTCCTGATTCCCAGCTTGGAGCTCTTTCCATTAAATGGTAATCAGAAGTCGTTAGGTTATAGCATAGGCTGCTATTGTGTGAATGGTTGATTTTGTTCCTCCAGGGAATAGAATTCCTTAATCTACTTCAGAAGTACACATCTTCAAAGAGAACTGAAGGAACAAATTGAATGGAAGAACGCCATTAAGAAATATTCGGGAGTGAGAGGTCACACTATTGCCCAAGTCACACTGCATGTGAAATCAATGATTCTGCACACCACTGTCCGGAAACAGACCCTTAGCAGCACTCAATAAATGTTAAACAAGGACAGAATGATGGCAGATGCTTTGATATGCCTGCACAATTTCCTTTCTTCTATTAGACTTGAAATAACTGCTATAATCACCAAAACAGACCAAGATCCATGTGGGCCTATGCTCAAATGCATACAATTCAAGACAATTGCCATTAGGTTCTCTCTGATAATCTTGCTTTGATTTAGTAACCATTCTTGATGCCATTTGCTTATTATTTTTTCCCTTTTGGGTAATGTCTTCCTAAATATCCATGTTCTAATTGGTGTTGGAACTCAGCAATTGTACAAGACAGAGGAACTTAAAAAAAAAAAATGCATTGCTGTATCTAGCCTAAGGCATACAAATCAAAGCCTCCACTGCAGACAAGACATAGCAAAATTGAAAGTAGCTACACTTTATATGGAAATTAGCTGCTCCTAGAATGCAATACCGTTAAGCATATATCAAAACCAAAGACAATGAACATATGAAATGTATTTCTGCACTTGGAATGTTCCCTCCCCTTTTTCTTCACATACATAACAACTCTCAGTGTGTTATATTTCATCAAAAATCAAAAAGTCAATTTTTGTAATGTGAGAATATGTGTTGTTTTTATGTTTGAGAAATTTGAAGATTTTCCTTCTTTATTTTTTCTTTAACTACTTTTTCATGGAGACTTCAAAAATAATCAGGACCTGAAGCAGTAATTTGAAAACGCTGTATTTTGAATGTCTTTTGCTGATGTAATCAAGAAAAAAAATTTTTTTTAAAGAGTAGATTTTTCCTACAGAGCAGACAGAAAAATGCAAATGAAGATCTTACCTTGTTTTTCCCTTGATTGCTTTTCTTTTTAATTACAAAAAATAAAAATAAAAAATGAGGTAATATGTATTTTTTAAAATTTAAAGCTGAAGGATAGAAATTGTTTTGTTCAAAATAATTGTCCTGATCAAAGATCACTCTTCAGCTAGGGTCTGGCAGTCAACACCTGTTACATGCCAACTCTCCATGTGGAACGGAAAGAAAGGTAGTAATCTCAGGGACTTAGCCACTTCCTTGCAGATAGCCACAAATCACAAGTGTTGCTGGTCTTCAAAACTCTTGGTTCAAATGAGATGAGAATCTGGTTTTAAATTCTCTTAATATACCCCTGCCTTTGCTTGCAAAAAAAACCAAACTGCTCTGGCTAATTTACATAGAAAGGGAATTTATTAAAGCATGTCATATATGAGAGGAAATAGAGAACCAAAGGGTAAGCTGGATGGCTGTGCAGCCAGGAACATGTCTAGACCACACAGAGGATGGTTCCAGTGGAGAGATCACCACGGCCAGATACAGCGTTCTCACCACCATGCCATCTGTCCCGGCCTCTGCTGAGACATGTGAAAGAGAATACAGCACTCCAGGCAGCAGAGCCACTTACCACAGGCATATATTCCAATTAGTACGCGCCCTGTCACACTGGTTTTACACAATACATTAAATATCACTCATGCCTACACATATTTTTAATGGAGTGATTGATTCTCTTCCATAAAATATTATATGCACATACGTTTGGTTTTTTAAATTTGTTGTTGGAGTGTAGTTGCCTTACAACATTACGTTAGTTTCTATTGTACAGCAAAGTGTACATACGGCCCCTCTATTTTTGGATTTCCTTCTCGTTTGCGTCACCGCAGAGCCTGAGTCGAGTCCCCTGTGTTATACATTAAGTGTGTTAGTCGCTGAGTCATGCCCAACTCTTTGCGACCCCATGGACTGCAGCCCACCAGGCTCCTCTGTCCATGAGATTTTCCAGGCAAGGATACTAGAGTGGGTTGCCATTTCCCTCTCCAGGGAATCTTCCCAACCCAGGGATCAAACCCAGGTCTCCTGCACTGCAGGCAGATTCTTTACGGACTGAGCTACAAGGGAAGCCCATGTTATACGTTCAGTTCAGTTCAGTTCATTTCAGTCGCTCAGTCGTGTCCAACTCTTTGCGACCCCGTGAATTGTAGCCTGCCAGGCTCCTCTCTCCATGGGGATTCTCCAGGCAAGAATACTGGACTGGGTTGCCATGCCCTCCTCCAGGGTGTCTTCCTGACCCAGGCCTTTTGCATCTCCTGCACTGACAGGAGTGTTCTTTACCTCGAGTGCCAGCTGGGAAACCCAAGATTTGTGTGCTCCCAGCTGTCTTCTTCCCTATGTCAGAAGAGAAAAGCTGTGGAGCTGGCTTTTGCTCTTTGGTGTTAGGTGAGCCAACATCAGCCTGGGCACTGGCCAGAATAGCACCTCATTAATTCCCGACCTCCTGGACTGGGGGGTAGTGAACGCTTGCCACTACCACAGCACAAAACTGCTCTGGAGAAAATCTCTGTGCCCTTGCAATTGGAAGATCAGTGGAAACTTTTGACTTGTCAACAGACTTGCTGGCTTAGCAGTGAATAAAACCGGCCACCTGTTTTCTCTTTTTGGTTTTCATAACAGTGCTCCCTCCTAGTTCTTCTCTCTTTCCAGCTATTTCTTTCTTTTTTTTTTTTCTTTTGGTCTGTCTCTTTTGCTCGTTTTTCTCTCTTTACACAGTCCTTAAAAGACTACTTTCTTCTCTATATTTATAACCATGTTCCTACTCATTCTTACAGGATTTCAATAATCCTCTGCAATCTATTGATCCCCAAATCCGCGTTTCTAGGACTGACCTCGCTCCTGAATTATTCACCATTTCTTCCTTCATTGTCAGTGAAGTCCTGACAGGTATCCCTAACTGTGGGCACTTTTGTGCATATTTTTATTTCATTTTGGCTTTTTTGAGAGCAGGAACAGAAAACTGTTCAAGATTGTTCAGTAAACATGCTACCACAGGGGAAGACCTCAAGGAGCTGGGAGCTGGATGGGCGTTCTGCCTTTAAGAGTGCTCAGGATGCTAGAAGCAAGCATGTGCAAACTTGCAGCTCTTCATTCTGATGCCCCATCATAAATGTGACGTAACCACATGCCTTTTAAACTTCTCAGAAATGTAAATTCATGCCTCGTTTCTTTGTTTCTTAAGAGAGAACTTGATTATTTAAATTCATATTTTACTTTTTTCCCCCTGACATCAGAATTGAGTTAATTATACTGAGGCACACTACAATTTGTCTCAGTTCAAGTCAGTTCAGTCGCTCAGGTATGTCCGACTCTTTGCCACCCAGGCTGCAGTCTGGACTGCAGCACGCCAGCCTTCCTGTCCATCACCAACTCCCCAAGCTTGCTTAAACTCATGTCCATTGAGTCAGTGATGCCATCCAACCATCTCATCCTCCGTCATCCCCTTTTCCCCCTGCCTTCAATCTTTCCCAGCATCAGGGTCTTTTCAAATGAGTCAGTTCTTTGCATCAGGTGGCCAAAGTATTGGAGTTTCAGCTTCAGCATCAGTCCTTCCAATGAACACTCAGGACTGATTTCCTTTAGGATAGACGGGTTGGATCTCCTTGCAGTCCAAGGGACTCTCAAGAGTCTTCTCCAACACCACAGTTCAACAGCATCAATTCTTAGGTGCTCAGCTTTCTTCACAGTCCAACTCTCACATCCATACATGACGACTGGAAAAACCATAGCCTTGACTAGACAGACCTTTGTTGGCAAAGTAATGTCTCAGCTTTTTAATATGCTGCCTATCTTGGTCATAACTTTTCTTCCAAGGAGAAAGCATCTTTTAATTTCGTGACTAGGGAGGAGCCAAGATGGCGGAGGAGTAGGACGGGGAGACCACTTTCTCTCCTACAAATTCATCAAAAGAATATCTGAACGCAGAGCAAACTTCACAAAACAACTTCTGATCGCTAGCTGAGGTCATCAGGCGCCCAGAAAAGCAGCCCATTGTCTTTGAAAGGAGGTAGGACAAAATATAAAAGATAAAAAGTGAGCCAAAAGAGCTAAGGACGGAGATCCGTCCCGGGAAGCGAGTCTTTAGAGGACGTTTCCAGACACCGGGAAACCCTCGCACTGGCGGGCCTGGGGGAAGTGTTTGAATCTAGGAGGGCAACCTGACTGGGAGGGAAACACTAAATAAAACCCACAGATTACGTGCCTAAAAGCAACTCTCAGCAGAAAAGTGCCCCAGACACCCGCATCCGCCACCAGCAAGGGGGGGCGGCACGGAGAGGAGCGGGCGGCATTGCTTGGGCTAGGGTCCGGGCCTGAGTGCCCTGAGGACAGTCGGAGGGAGCTTCTGTGAGTTGCCAACTTGAACTGTGGGAGAGCAGGGAAGAGAGAGAAAATTAACCGGCCGAGCACGCTGCCGGCCGTTCGCAGAACAAAGGGACCGAGAAAGTCCCGAGAAGAGCTCGCAGGCTGCGGACCGGCCCAGACCCGCCGGAGGCGGGAGGCAGGGGGGAGGGGAAGGGGGCAGGCTCGGCCCCAAGGACCGCATCCCCTGCCGCACTGCAAACAGGCCTCCAGTTTCTAAGCAAAGGCCTCCTGAGATTCTGGATGGTCGACATCCGCCGGGAGGGTTACAGTGAGACACAGCGCGCAGGCACCCGACCGGCGCGGGCGGGGACTGGGGCTGGGGACGCGGAGGGCGGAAGGCGCGCGCACCCGACTGGCGCCGGCGGAGACTGGGACCGCGGAAGGGAGTGGGCGCCGCACCCGGGGAGAGGGCGCCCGACAAGCCCCTGGCTGCCTGGACCGCTCTGACGGGGAAGGCACAAGAGCGGACGCAGCCTTTTGTTCCCCGCTTTTGTGGAACACCCGAGGGCTGGAGCCTCGCGCAGCGCGGGGCGCGCTCCATATACAACAGCCGGGAGCCTGAGCAGCGCAGACGGAGAGGGCAGCGTCAGCCCCTCCCGGCAGCGCCGGCCCCGCCCCGCAGCGCCGGCCCCGCCCCGCAGCGCCGGCCCCTCCCCGCAGAGGACGGAACTAGCTACCTGAATAAGAGTCCACCTCCGCCCGCCTGTGTCAGGGCGGAAATGAGGCTCTGAAGAGACGGCAAACAGAAGCCAAATAAACAAAGGGAACCGCTTCAGAAGGGACTGGTGCAACAGATTAAAATCCCTCTAGAAAACACCGATTACACCGGAAGGGGCCTGTAGATATCGAGAAGCGTAAGCTGGAACGAGGAGCTATCTGAAAGTGAGCCGAACCCACACTGACCGCAACAGCTCCAGAGAAACTCCTAGATATAATTTTACTATTTTTTTTTAATAAGAAAAAAAAAATTGTTTTTTAATTTTTTCTTTTTTCTCTTTTATTTTCCTTTAAAATTCCCTATTACTCCCCCATCACTCCTTAACTTTCATTTTCATAGATTTTTATGATTTTTTTAATTAGGGAAAATTCTTTTTTTTTTTTCTTTTTTTCTCCTTTTTCTCTTCTATTTTCTCTTTTTCTTTTTCTCTTATTTCTTTTAAATTCCTCTATTACTCCTCTACTACTCCTTAATTTTCATTTTCAATACACTATAACCTTACCAAAAAAGAAAGAGAAGCCCTATTTTTTAAACTGAACTTCATATATATTTTAAAAAATTTTTTTGTGTGTGTTTTGGTTTTTGTTTTTAATATAGTATTTTTAAGAGTCTAATCTCTACTCTAGATTTTTAATTTTTGTTTTTCAGTATATGATATAAATTGTGAACATTTAAGAATCCAATATTCAGTTCCCATTTTTATTCAGGAGTGTGTTGATTACTCTCTCCCAATCTTGACTCTCTGTTTTCTACCTCAGAACACCTCTGTTTCCTCCTTTCCCCTTCTCTTCCCAATCCAATTCTGTGAATCTTTGTGGGTGTCTGGGCTACGGAGAACACTCTGGGAACAGACAACTGCGTAGATCTGTCTCTCTCCTCTTGAGTCCCCCTTTTTCTCCTCCTGCTCATCTCTATCTCCCTCCTCCCTCTCCTCTTCTTCATGTAACTCTGTGAACCTCTCTGGGTGTCCCTAATGGGGGAGAATCTTTTCGCCATTAACCTAGAAGTTTTATTATCAGTGCTGTATAGTTGGAGAAGTCCTGAGACTACAGGAAGAATAAAACTGAAATCCAGAGGCAGGAGACTTAAGCCTAAAACCTGAGAACACCAGAAAACTCCTGACTACATGGAACTTTAAGTAATAAGTGACCGTCCAAAAGCCTCCATACCTATACTGAAACCAACCACCACCCAAGAGCCAATAAGTTTTAGAGCAAGACATACCAAGCAAATTCTCCAGCAATGCAGGAACATAGCCCTGAACATCAACATACAGGCTGCCCAAGGTGACACCTAACACATAGACCCATCTCAAAACTCATTACTGAGCACTCCATTGCTCTCCAGAGAGAAGAAATCAAGTTCCACGCACCAGAACACCAACGCAAACTTTCCTAAACAGAAAACCTTGACAAGCCAATCGTCTAACCCCACCCACTGGGAAAAACCTCCACAATAAAAAGGAACCACAGACCTCCAGAATACAAAAAGCCCAGTCCAGACACAGCAATCTAAACAAGATGAAAAGGCAGAGAAATACCCAACAGGTAAAGGAACACGAAAAATGTCCACCAAGTCAAGCAAAAGAGGAGGAGATAGGGAATCTACTTGAAAAAGAATTTAGAATAATGATAATAAAAATGATCCAAAATCTTGAAAACAAAATGGAGTTATAGATAAATAGCCTGGAGACAAAGATTGAAAAGATGCAAGAAATGTTTAATAAAGACCTAGAAGAAATAAAAAAGTCAATTAAAAATGAATAATGCGAGAACCTGAGGAGACCAACTGCACCGCGTCGGTGAAAAGGCGGAGGGAGGCGAAGAGGGGTGCTCGGCAGCAGCCCTCGGCTCCCTCCCCTGGAGGCACAGAGGGCGGGGGCCTTGATGAATGGCTTTCTTGCTGGCCACTTGCAGAGGTTTGGATTCAGGATTTGTTCCTAGTGTCCAGGACTTTGATAAGAAACTTACAGAGGCTGATGCATACCTACAAATCTTGATAGAACAGTTGAAGCTTTTTGATGATAAACTTCAAAACTGCAAAGATGATGAACAGAGAAAGAAAATTGAAACCCTCAAAGAGACAACAAATAGCATGGTAGAATCAATTAAACACTGCATTGTGTTGCTGCAGATTGCTAAACCAGTGGCTAGAAGCAGGTGGGGAGCCAATTCAGCAACCAGAGTACTATTAATCCTGTGGATGCAATATATCAACCTAGTCCCTTGGAACCTGTGGTCAACACAATGCCTTCCCAGACTGTCTTACCTCCAGAACCTACTCAGTTGTGTAAGTCAAAGCAGCGTCCATCCTCTCTACCAGTTGGACCTGTATTAACAACCTTGGGACATCATCAGACTCCAACACCAAATAGTACAGGCAGTGGCCACTCACCACCTAGTAGCAGTCTCACTTCTCCAAGCCATGTCAACTTGTCTCCAAACACCGTCCCAGAGTTCTCTTACTCTAGCAGTGAAGATGAATTCTATGATGCAGATGAATTTCATCAGAGTGGCTCATCACCAAAGCACTTAATAGATTCCTCTGGATCTGCCTCAGTCTTGACACACAGCAGCTTGGGAAATAGTCTAAAGCGCCCAGATACCACTGAATCACTTAATTCTTCCATGTCCAATGGGACAAGCGATGCTGACCTTTTCGATTCACATGATGATAGAGATGACGAAGGGGAGGCAGGGTCGGTGGAAGAGCACAAGAGTGTTATCATGCATCTGTTGTCACAGGTTAGACTTGGAATGGATCTTACGAAGGTAGTTCTTCCAACATTTATTCTTGAAAGAAGATCTCTTTTAGAAATGTATGCAGACTTTTTTGCTCACCCGGACCTGTTTGTGAGTATTAGTGACCAGAAGGATGCCAGAGACTGAATGGTTCAGGTTGTGAAGTGGTATCTCTCAGCCTTTCACGCAGGAAGGAAAGGATCGGTTGCCAAAAAGCCATACAACCCCATTTTGGGCGAAATCTTTCAGTGTCACTGGACACTACCAAATGATACTGAAGAGAATGCGGAGCTA
Source organism: Dama dama (assembly GCF_033118175.1). Classification (NCBI taxonomy): domain Eukaryota; kingdom Metazoa; phylum Chordata; class Mammalia; order Artiodactyla; family Cervidae; genus Dama; species Dama dama. The sequence continues at coordinate 59,105,232 of NC_083708.1, forward strand.
GTTTCAGAAGGACCAGTTCCCTGGGTTTCCAAGAATAGTGTAACATTTGTGGCTGAGCAGGTTTCTCATCATCCACCCATTTCAGCCTTTTATGCTGAGTGTTTTAATAAGAAGATACAATTCAATGCTCATATCTGGACCAAATCAAAATTCCTTGGCATGTCAATTGGGGTGCACAACATAGGGCAGGGCTGTGTCTCGTGTCTAGAGCATGATGAACATTACATTCTCACGTTCCCCAATGGTTACGGCAGGTCTATCCTCACAGTGCCCTGGGTGGAACTAGGCGGAGAATGCAATATTAATTGTTCCAAGACTGGCTACAGTGCAAATATCGTCTTCCACACTAAACCTTTCTATGGGGGCAAGAAGCACAGAATTACTGCTGAGATTTTTTCTCCAAATGACAAGAAGTCTTTCTGCTCAATTGAAGGGGAGTGGAATGGTGTAATGTATGCAAAATACTCAACAGGGGAAAATGTAGTTTTTATAGATACCAAGAAGTTGCCTATAATTAAGAAGAAAGTAAGGAAGCTGGAAGATCAGAATGAGTACGAATCCCACTGCCTTTGGAAGGATGTCACTTTCAACTTAAAAATCAGAGACATTGATGCAGCAACTGAAGCCAAGCATAGACTTGAAGAAAGACAAAGAGCAGAAGCCCGAGAAAGGAAGGAAAAGGAAATTCAGTGGGAGACAAGGTTGTTTCATGAAGATGGAGAATGCTGGGTTTATGATGAACCATTACTGAAGCGTCTCGGTGCTGCCAAACATTAGGTTGGGAAACACAAAGTTTGCTCCTGGTTCCAGGGCAGGAGGCATAATTAAGCAACAATCTTCCTTTGGGAGAACCTATTCACTCCCTTCTTACTGCAGTGGTTCCTATCTCAGGGATACTGGACTTTATGATGCAGATGAACACTTAAAGCGAGCAAAGCTTCCCTTTTTCCTGTCTGTGGCAGTTACAACGTTGATTTTGGTCTTGAGAAAAGCTTCAGGTTTTGAAAACAAGATGTCTGCTCCTTTTCCAAATCCCACGGTATAAATCCCAGTCTTAAACTCTGCATTCTAGTACTGCTGTTGAGATATACAATACAACCTGTTTCCTAGTTCATATAATCTTGGGTTCTATATATACATATATACATATATATAATATAGCTGATGTCAGATTTTTCATAAATACTCCATTTACTGTAAATAGCAGTTCCTCTCAGTTGTTTTAGAAAATTTAGTGTAATGTATTAAAATCACGTGTTAGGAAATTTCATGGTCTCACCTATAATAACTTTTATTTTGGAATTGAACTATTATTGTATCTAACTCTGGACTATGGTTTAATTATACTCAATGCGTAAGGCTTCATAAAGTAATTTTTCCAACCAAAAAAAAAAAAAAAAATGAATAATGCAATGAATGAGATCAAAAACACTCTGGAGGGAACCAAGAGTAGAATAACGGAGGCAGAAGATAGGATAAGTGAGGTAGAAGATAAAATGATGGAAATAAATGAAACAGAGAGGAAAAAAGAAAAAAGGATCAAAAGAAATGAGGACAACCTCAGGGACCTCTGGGACAATGTGAAACGCCCCAACATTCGAATCATAGGAATCCCAGAAGAAGAAGACAAAAAGAAAGGCCATGAGAAAATACTCGAGGAGATAATAGCTGAAAACTTCCCTAAAATGGGGAAGGAAATAGCCACCCAAGTCCAAGAAACGCAGAGAGTCCCAAACAGGATAAACCCAAGGCGAAACACCCCAAGACACATATTAATCAAATTAACAAAGATCAAACACAAAGAACAAATATTAAAAGCAGCAAGGGAGAAACAACAAATAACACACAAAGGGATTCCCATAAGGATAACAGCTGATCTATCAATAGAAACCCTCCAGGCCAGAAGGGAATGGCAAGACATACTGAAAGTGATGAAGGAGAATAACCTACAACCTAGATTACTGTACCCAGCAAGGATCTCATTCAGATATGAAGGAGAATTCAAAAGCTTTACAGACAAGCAAAAGCTGAGAGAATTCAGCACCACCAAACCAGCTCTTCAACAAATGCTAAAGGATCTTCTCTAGATAGGAAATGCAGAAAGGTTGTATAAACGTGAACCCAAAACAACAAAGTAAATGGCAACGGGACCACACCTATCAATAATTACCTTAAATGTAAATGGGTTGAATGCCCCAACCAAAAGACAAAGATTGGCTGAATGGATACAAAAACAAGACCCCTATATATGCTGTCTACAGGAGACCCACCTCAAAGCAAGAGACACATACAGACTAAAAGTGAAGGGCTGGAAAAAAATATTTCATGCAAATGGAGACCAAAAGAAAGCAGGAGTCGCAATACTCATATCAGATAAAATAGACTTTCAAATAAAGGAAGTGAAAAGAGACAAAGAAGGACACTACATAATGATCAAAGGATTAATGCAAGAAGAAGATATAACAATTATAAATATATATGCACCCAACATAGGAGCACCGCAATATGTACGGCAAACGCTAACAAGTATGAAAGAGGAAATTAATACTAACACAATAATAGTGGGAGACTTTAATACCCCACTCACAACTATGGATAGATCAACCAAACAGAAAATTAACAAGGAAACACAAACCTTGAGTGACACAATGGACCAGCTAGACCTGATTGATATCTATAGGACATTTCACCCCAAAACAATCAACTTCACCTTTTTCTCAAGTGCACACGGAACCTTCTCCAGAATAGATCACATCCTGGGCCATAAATCTGGTCTTGGAAAATTCAAAAAAATTGAAATCATTCCAGTCATCTTTTCTGACCACAGTGCAGTAAGATTAGATCTCAATTACAGGAAAAAAATTGTTAAAAATTCAAACATATGGAGGCTAAATAACACGCTTCTGAATAACCAACAAATCATAGAAGAAATCAAAAAAGAAATCAAAATATGCATAGAAATGAATGAAAATGAAAACACAACAACCCAAAACCTATGGGATACTGTAAAAGCAGTGCTAAGGGGAAGGTTCATAGCATTACAGGCTCACATCAAGAAACAAGAAAAAAGCCAAATAAATAACCTAACTCTACACCTAAAGCAATTAGAGAAGGAAGAAATGAAGAACCCCAGGGTTAGCAGAAGGAAAGAAATCTTAAAAATCAGGGCAGAAATAAATGCAAAAGAAACTAAAGAGACCATAGCAAAAATCAACAAAGCTAAAAGCTGGTTTTTTGAAAAAATAAACAAAATTGACAAACCATTAGCAAGACTCATTAAGAAGCAAAGAGAGAAGAACCAAATTAACAAAATTAGAAATGAAAATGGAGAGATCACAACAGACAACACTGAAATACAAAGGATCATAAGAGACTACTACCAGCAGCTCTATGCCAATAAAATGGACAACTTGGATGAAATGGACAAATTCTTAGAAAAGTATAACCTTCCAAAACTGAACCAGGAAGAAATAGAAGATCTTAACAGACCCATCACAAGCAAGGAAATCGAAACTGTAATCAAAAATCTTCCAGCAAACAAAAGCCCAGGACCAGATGGCTTCACAGCTGAATTCTACCAAAACTTTAGAGAAGAGCTAACACCTATCTTACTCAAACTCTTCCAGAAAATTGCAGAGGAAGGTAAACTTCCAAACTCATTCTATGAGGCCACCATCACCCTAATTCCAAAACCAGACAAAGATGCCACAAAAAAAGAAAACTACAGGCCAATATCACTGATGAACATAGATGCAAAAATCCTTAACAAAATTCTAGCAAACAGAATCCAACAACATATTAAAAAAAATCATACACCATGACCAAGTGGGCTTTATCCCAGGAATGCAAGGATTCTTTAATATCCGCAAATCAATCAATGTAATACACCACATTAACAAATTGAAAGATAAAAACCATATGATTATCTCAATAGATGCAGAGAAAGCCTTTGACAAAATTCAACACCCATTCATGATTAAAACTCTCCAGAAAGCAGGAATAGAAGGAACATACCTCAACATAATAAAAGCTATATATGACAAACCCACAGCAAGCATCACCCTCAATGGTGAAAAATTGAAAGCATTTCCCCTGAAATCAGGAACAAGACAAGGGTGCCCACTCTCACCACTACTATTCAACATAGTGTTGGAAGTTTTGACCACAGCAATCAGAGCAGAAAAAGAAGTAAAAGGAATCCAGATAGGAAAAGAAGAAGTGAAACTCTCGCTGTTTGCAGATGACATAATCCTCTACATAGAAAACCCTAAAGACTCTTCCAGAAAATTACTAGAGCTAATCAATGAATATAGTAAAGTTGCAGGATATAAAATTAACACACAGAAATCCCTTGCATTCCTATATACTAACAATGAAAAAACAGAAAGAGAAATTAAGGAAACAATACCATTCACCATTGCAACAAAAAGAATAAAATACTTAGGAATATATCTACCTAAAGAAACAAAAGACCTATTCATAGAAAACTATAAAACACTGATGAAAGAAATCAAAGAGGACACAAACAGATGGAGAAACATACCATGCTCATGGATTGGAAGAATCAATATTGTCAAAATGGCTATTCTACCCAAAGCAATCTATAGATTCAATGCAATCCCTATCAAGCTACCAACGGTATTTTTCACAGAACTAGAACAAATAATTTCACAATTTGTATGGAAATACAAAAAACCTCGAATAGCCAAAGTAATCTTGAGAAAGAAGAATGGAACTGGAGGAATCAACCTGCCTGACTTCAGACTCTACTACAAAGCCACAGTCATCAAGACAGTATGGTACTGGCACAAAGACAGAAATGTAGATCAATGGAACAGAATAGAAAGCCCAGAGATAAATCCACGAACTTATGGACACCTTATCTTTGACAAAGGAGGCAAGGATATACAATGGAAAAAAGACAACCTCTTTAACAAGTGGTGCTGGGAAAGCTGGTCAACCACTTGTAAAAGAATGAAACTAGAACACTTTCTAACACCATACACAAAAATAAACTCAAAATGGATTAAAGATCTAAATGAAAGACCAGAAACTATAAAACTCCTAGAGGAGAACATAGGCAAAACACTCTCCTACATAAACCACAGCAAGATCCTCTATGACCCACCTCCTAGAATATTGGAAATAAAAGCAAAACTAAACAAATGGGACCTAATGAAACTTAAAAGCTTTTGCACAACAAAGGAAACTATAAGTAAGGTGAAAAGACAGCCCTCAGATTGGGAGAAAATAATAGCAAATGAAGAAACAGACAAAGGATTAATCTCAAAAATATACAAGCAACTCTTGAAGCTCAATTCCAGAAAAATAAATGACCCAATCAAAAAATGCGCCAAAGAACTAAACACACATTTCTCCAAAGAAGACATACAGATGGCTAACAAACACATGAGAAGATGCTCAACATCACTCATTATCAGAGAAATGCAAATCAAAATCACAATGAGGTACCATTACACGCCAGTCAGGATGGCTGCTATCCAAAAGTCTACAAGCAATAAATGCTGGAGAGGGTGTGGAGAAAAGGGAACCCTCTTACACTGTTGGTGGGAATGCAAACTAGTACAGCCGCTATGGAAAACAGTGTGGAGATTTCTTAAAAAACTGGAAATAGAACTGCCATATGACCCAGCAATCCCACTTCTGGGCATACACACTGAGGAAACCAGATCTGAAAGAGACACGTGCACCCCAATGTTCATCACAGCACTGTTTATAATAGCCAGGACATGGAAGCAACCTAGATGCCCATCAGCAGATGAATGGATAAGGAAGCTGTGGTACATATACACCATGGAATATTACTCAGCCGTTAAAAAGAATTCATTTGAATCAGTTCTAATGAGATGGATGAAACTGGAGCCCATTATACAGAGTGAAGTAAGCCAGAAAGATAAAGAACATTACAGCATATTAACACATATATATGGAATTTAGAAAGATGGTAACGACAACCCTATATGCAAAACAGAAAAAGAGACACAGAAGTACAGAACAGACTTTTGAACTCTGTGGGAGAAGGTGAGGGTGGGATGTTGTGAAAGAACAGCATGTATATTATTTATGGTGAAACAGGTCACCAGCCCAGGTGGGATGCATGAGACAAGTGCTCCGGCCTGGTGCACTGGGAAGACCCAGAGGAATCGGGTGGAGAGGGAGGTGGGAGGGGGGATCAGGATGGGGAATACGTGTAAATCTATTGCTGATTCATGTCAATGTATGACAAAACCCACTGAAAAAATAAATTAATTAATTAATTTAAAAAATAAATTAATTAATAAATTAAAAAAATAATAATAATTTCATGACTATATCACCATCTGCAGTGATTTTGGAACCCCAAAAAATAAAGTCTGTCACTGTTTCCACTGTTTCCTCATCTATTTGCCATGAGGTGATGGGACCAGATGCCATGATCTTAGTTTTCTGAATGTTGAGCTTTAAGCCAACTTTTTCATTCTCCTCTTTCAGTTTCATCAAGAGGCTCTTTAGTTCTTCTTTGCTTTTTGCCATAAGGATGGTGTCATCTGCATATCTGAGGTTCTTGATATTTCTCCCAGCAATCTTGATTCCAGCTTGTGCTTCATCTAGTCCAGCGTTTCTCATGATGTACTCTGGATATAAGTTAAATAAGCAGGGTGACAGTATTCAGCCTTGACGTACTCCTTTCCCGATTTGGAACCACTCTGTTGTTCCATGTCCAGTTCCTGACCTGCATATAGATGTTTCAAGAGATAGGTCAGGTGGTCTGGTATTCCCATCTCTTTCAGAATTTTCCACAGTTTGTGGTGATCTACACAGTCAAAGGCTTTGGCATAGTCAATAAAACAGAAATAGATGCTTTTCTGGAACTCTCTTGCTTTTTTGATGATCCAGTGGATGTTGGCAATTTGATCTCTGATTCCTCTGCCTTTTCTAAAACCAGCTTGAACATCTGGAAGTTCACAGTTCACGTACTGTTGAAGCCTGGCTTGGAGAATTTTGAGCATTACTTTACTAGCATGTGAGATGAGTACAATTGTGCAGTAGTTGAAACATTCTTTGACATTGCCTTTCTTTGGGATTGGAATGAAAATGGACCTTTTCCAGTCCTGTGGCCACTGCTGAATTTTCCAAATCTGCTGGCATATTGAGTGCAGCACTTTCACAGCATCATCTTTTAGGATTTGAAATAGCTCAACTGGAATTCCATCACCTCCACTAGCTTTGTTCGTAGTGATGCTTCCTAAGGCCCACTTGACTTCGCATTCCAGGATGCCTGGCTCTAGTCCAGTGATCAGACCATCATGATTATCTGTGTCATGAAGATCTTTTTTGTATAGTTCTTCTGTGTATTCTTGCCACATCTTGATATCTTCTGCTTCTGTTAGGTCCATACCATTTCTATCATTTATTGAGCCCATCTTTGCATGAATTGTTCCCTTGGTATCTCTAATTTTCTTGAAGAGATCTCTAGTCTTTCCCATTCTATTGTTTTCCTCTATTTCTTTGCACTGATCATTGAGGAAGGCTTTCTTTTATCTCTCCTTGCTATTATTTAGAACTCTGCATTCAAATGGGTATATCTTTCCTTTTCTCCTTTGCCTTTCACTTCTCTTCTTTTCTCAGCTATTTGTAAGGCCTCCTCAGATAGCCATTTTACTTTTTTGCGTTTCTTTTTCTTGGGGATGGTCTTGATCCCTGTCTCCTGTACAATATCATGAGCCTCCATCCATAGTTCATCTGGCACTCTATCTATCAGATCTAATCCCTTGAATCTATCTCTCACTTCCACTGCATAATCATAAGGGATTTGATTTAGGTCATACTTGAATGGCCTAGTGGTTTTCCCTACTTTCTTCAATTTGACTCTGAATTTGACAATAAGGAGTTCATGATCTGAGCCACAGTCAGCTCCCAGTCTTGTTTTTGCTGACTGTATAGAACTTCTCCATCTTTTCCTGCAAACAATATAATCAATCTGATTTCAGTGTTGGGCATCTGGTGATGTCCATGTGCAGAGTCTTCTCTTGTGTTGTTGGAAGAGGGTGTTTGCTATGACTATCACGTTCTCTTGGCAAAACTCTATTAGCCTTTGCCCTGCTTCATTCTGTACTCCAAGGCCAAATTTACCTGTAACCCCAGGCATTTCTTGACTTCCTACTTTTGCATTCCAGTCCCCTATAATGAAAAGGACATCTTTTGGGGGTGTTAATTCTAGAAGATCTTTATAGGTATTCATAGAACTGTTCAATTTCAGCTTCTTCAGGATTACTGGTTGGGGCATAGGCTTGGATTACCGTGATATTGAATGGTTCGCCTCGGAAATGAATAGAGATTGTTCTGTCGTTTTTGAGACTGCTCTAAGTACTGGATTTAGGGCTCTTTTGATGACTGATGGCTACTCCATTTCTTCTAAGGGATTCTTGCCCACAGTAGTAGATATAAGGATCATCTGAGTTAAATTCACCCATTCCAGTCCATTTTAGGTCGCTGTTTCCTAGAATGTTGACATTCACTCTTGCCATCTCCTGTTTGACCACTTCCAATTTGCCTTGATTCATGGACCTAACATTCCAGGTTCCTATGCAATATTGCTCTTTACAGCTTCAGGCCTTGCTTCTATCATCAGTCACATCCATACCTGGGTGTTGTTTTTGCTCTGGCTTCATCTCTTCATTCTTTCTGGAGTTATTTCTCCACTGATCTCCAGGAGCATATTGGACACCTACCGACCTGGGGAGTTCATCTTCCAGTGTCCTATCTTTTTGCCTTTTCATACTGTTCATGGGGTTCTCAAGGCAAGAATACTGAAGTGGTTTGCCATTCCCTTCTCCAGGGGACCACATTTTGTCAGAACTTTCCACCATGACCCATCCATCCTGGGTGGCCCTACAGTATAGCACGGCTCATAGTTTCATTGAGTTAGACAAGGTTGTAGTCCATGTGATCAGATTGGTTAGCTTTCTGTGATTGTGGTTTTCAGTCTGTATACCCTCTCATGGAGAAGGATAAGAGGCTTCCTGATGGGAGAGACTGACTGAGTGGGAAACTGGGTCTTGTTCTGATGGGCGGTGCCATGCTCAGTAAATCTTTAATCCAATTATCTGTTGATGGGTGGAGCTGTGTTCCCTCCCTGCTATTTACCTGGGGCCAAACTACGGTGGAGGTAATGAAGATAATGACGACCTCCTCCAAAAGATGCCATGCATGTCCTGCTACACTCACTGCCCCCAGCCCCACAGCAGGCCACCACTGACCCATGCCTACACTGGAGACATGGACACTCCTGGACAAGTCTGGGTCAGTCTCTTGTGGGATCACTGCTCCTTTCTCCTGGATCCTGGTGCACATAAGGTTCAGTTTGTGCCTCCAAGAGTCTATTTCCCAGTCCTGTGTACATTCTGGCATCTCTATGGTGGAGTTAATGGCAACCTCCTCCAAGAGGGCTTAAGCCATACCCAAGTCTGCTGCACCCAGAGTCCCTGTCCCTTTAGAGGTCCACTGCTGACCATACCTCCACAGGAGATGCTCAAACACAGTTCTGTCTCAGTCTCTGGGCCCCTGGGTCTGGGGTCCCTGGGTCCTGGTGCACACAAGGTTTGTTTAAGCCCTCTAAGCATCTGTGGTGGGAAAGGGGTTTGATTCTAAATGCAAATTCGCCCCTCCTACTATCTTGCTGGGGTTTCTCTGACCTTGGACTTGGGTATCTCGTCATGGCCACTCCAGCCAACCACTCCACAATTTGTCTATGCAAGGCCAAATTATTTGTTTTAATTTTTTCTTTCATTTCTTATCCTCACTGTTTCCATCTTTTGATGGAACTTCATCAAAAGCTTTGACTCCAATATGTGTAATATATGTCCTTGGATGGTATGGGTTTTTGAAGGATATAGAAATGATGCTATTATATTTTTGCTCTCCTTCTATTTCTTTTTTCAGTCAACACTGCTTTTAAAATTCATGTTTCTGTGTGTACATCTAGTTCTGACTGCTACAGGCTTTTTCAGGGTGTACGTCTATCATGTTTTACTTATCCATGCCCAATGGCGATAGACATCACTTCCCGCTCACAAAATAATGCTGCAACAAACAATTTTGTGTATGTTAATCTTCTGCTTTACAGATAAGGGAGTGAAATTGCTAGATACATACATAATTAATTTTACTAAATATTGCCAACATTCTCTTCACAATGACTCACAAATTTGTATTCCTACCCATCATGCTTGAGGGTTTCCGTTTTCCTGCATCCTCATGAGTACTTGGGTTGTCCCCATCGGCTGAGTGGTAAAGAATCTGCCTGCCATGCAGGAGGCATGGAAGACACTGAGCAGGGAAAATCCCCTGGAGGAGGACGTGGCAACCCACTCCAGTATTCTTGCCTGGAGAATCCCAGGGACAGAGAAGCATTGTGGGCTGCGGTCCATGGGGTCACAAAGAGTAAGTGCAGTGTGCTCACCGCACTGAGCACACACAAATATACACAGGAATAATTATGATAGTGCTTTCTGCGCTTTGTCAAAGTGGACTTGCAACACAGCTCTATACAAGCTAGTTCTTCCAGATCCAAAATAAGCCATTCTTGGATCAGATGCCTGGACCTCATCCAACCACGTGCAGTTAATATAAGGTGGAGTCTTATGGTAGATAATATTGCTGATTTGCTCTCATCAAGGCCAGTGAGTGGGGCAGCTTCTCCTAGAATGGGTGGAAGGTGAGGCAAGACCATGCCCCTTTTAATTCTCCCTTCAACTCTCCTCCATTTTGTTGCTACTGTTATTTTTCCAAATGCAGGTCTGTTCTTCTTGGCCATGTTGAAAGTTTATGTTCATAGACCAAAATCTAGATTCCTTAGTTAACTTTGCTGTCTGGCTCCCAACTTCCCCTCTGAACTCCTGTGGATTTCTTAGGAGGCCACAAGCTTTCACACCTGCATGCTTTTTTTCTTACTGTTTCTTGGGCTTGCAAAGCCCTTTGGCAGCACATAAGTCACATCTTTACTGAAGTTCCCAAACCTATTTATTTTAAAGCCTTAATTCGAGACTCACCAGTCCTAGAAATGACTGCATGCCCACTCCAACTCATGTGTCTCCTGGGTTGCCCTGGTTCCCCATTAATGTTTCCAGGAGTGTATCTATCCCTGTCTTGTACCTGGTTATGTTGCTGTCACCTCCTGCTTGACTGCATGCTCTTTGAAGACAAGGAAAGCATCTTACTTGGCTTTTTGTTTAAAACTTTTTATTTTATATTGAAGTATAGCTGATAATCACTGCAGATGGTGATTGCAGCCATGAAATTAAAAGACGCTTACTCCTTGGAAGGAAAGTTATGACCAACCTAGATAGCATATTAAAAAGCAGAAACATTACTTTGCCAACAAAGGTCTGTCTAGTCAAGGCTATGGTTTTTCCAGTGGTCATGTATGGATGTGAGAGTTGGACTGTGAAGAAAGCTGAGCACTGAAGAATTGATGCTTTTGAACTGTGGTGTTGGAGAAGACTCTTGAGAGTCCCTAGGACTGCAAGGAGATCCAACCAGTCCATTCTAAAGGAGATCAGTCCTGGGTGTTCATTGGAAGGACTGATGCTGAAGCTGAAACTCCAATATTTTGGCCACCTCATGAGAAGAACTGACTCATTGGAGAAGATCCTGATGCTGGGAGGGATCAGGGGCGGGAGGAGAAGGGGATGACAGAGGATGAGATGGCTGGATGGCATCACCGACTCGATGGGCATGAGTTTGAGTAAACTCCAGGAGTTTGTGATGGACAGGGATGCCTGGCGTGCTGTGATTCATGGGGTCGCAAAGAGTCGGACACGACTGAGCAACTGAACTGAACTGATAGCTGATTAACAATGTTGTAATAGTTTCAGGTGGACAGCAAAGCCTGGAGATTGTCACACTGGGTGAAGTAAGTCAGAAAGAGAAAGAGAATATCATATGGTGTCCCTTACCTACGGAATCTAAAAAGAAATGATACAAATGAACTTATTTACAAAACAGAAAGAAGCTCACAGAGAACAAACTTATAACGGGGGAAGGTTGGGATAGATGGGATTGTTAGGAAGTTTGGGATTGACTTGTACACACTGCTAGCCATTATCCTCCAATTAGAAATAAATTTAAAAAAAGATAAAATGGATAACAAAGAAGGACATACTGTATATATAGCACGAGAATTCTGCTCAATATATGGCTGAGTCCTTATATTTGACTTTTTAATCCCAGAGCCCAACACAATGTTTCAGTCTAGTGAGTACCTAGGAAATGTTTTCCCATGAATGAATAAATGAGTCACTTATTTTACAGAGGATTAAGCTAGAGTCTGGAGAGGTTTATGGTTTTCCCAATGGCATACAGAGAGTCGAGGATGTTGGAAGCAAAAATCCAGATCTCTTGATTTCCATTAAAATACAAGAATTCCCTACATTTATCCCCATTACTTCCATTCTATAGGATGAGAAATTGAGGAAATCATTTTTTTTAATGCCAGGAAACATTGTACCACATAGTGAATTCTATATAGGTTTTAAAACTTTCCTTTGGATTTCCCCTCCTCTACTGAAATCTACTCAACTGTAGGGAAGTACAACTTCTCATAGCATTTTAGATTGTAAATTATACAAAGAAATTCACCATGGAGCTTCAAACTAAGGGTAGAAACTCCTTAAGCCAAAGAATCTACATACTAATTTTTTAAAAGCTGATGTGAATGGCTGAGTAATAGTTTTCTCTTTTATTTTAGCCTTTCCCCTACCGTTTCTAGACTATATATCAGAGATGTACAAAAGGTGTCATTTCTGTCAAGAAACTTCACGAAAGAGTTTACAATACTGAATGTACTATTACAGAAGTATGTTCTTTTCAGTTTTCAATGGGCCTTGAAATGTTTTGCAGGAATTCTCCACCTGCTTCAGCACTCCCCTTGACCTTGAGTGCCACAGAGTTAAGGCGAGAGCTGAGGCGGGGCCAAGGCAGTCCTTCTTCTATTTTTCCATTCATTCCAAGAGTCGTTCAGCTGGAAGCTGGTGATGAGTGTGGCCATTAACTCCGGGCATTTTTCCTTCACTTTAGAAATAGGCTAGACAGATGTGGAGGGGGTGTAAGGGGGTGTAAGACTCCAGCAGCTAGACTCGGGGACTGCTGTGGGGCTGACACTAACCCCGTCTTCGTTCCCATGGGTCTGTGGAAGGACCAGTGCTTCCAGCTCTGAGAACGTGTGCTGTGAATTAGAGACTCTACTGTCTGAGCTACCAGGGGAGGCTGGGAGTGACAATGCTGTATGTAAACTGAGGAGACTCAGAGTCACGGGAAGGCTCTGGGCCCGACCATGCAAACCTGCCTTAAGGACCAGGATTTCTGATTCTCCGTTTGTTGTTTTCAGTTACTACCAAACAGTTGCCCATCTACCAAGCGTACCACGCAGGCTGATAGCATTAATGTCCACAGTTATCAGAGGATCATCATGTTTCTTCACATCTGACAAATTAGCACATTATTCATGATATAGTTCACATGTGTCATTCAAACACACCGCCATGTTTTTTCTGGTAATGCTTATGGAGGGGTTTCAGTGGAGAGTGCTAACGCCAGGAGTTAGGATGTGGTCAGGAGGGACTTGTGACCTACTGCTTTAACTCTTGATAAAATGATTCACAAATCAGTGTTTGAAAGCCATTGCGTTAACAGCATGGCATTTCCAGGGACAAACTAATATATTACCTCATCATGAATTAACAATTATCGAAAGCCTGAAAGACATACTGTAGAACTGCAACCTTTAGACATATTTTTGTATGTAATTAATTATATTGTTTACCTTAATCGCATAATATGTATTATATATATTTGTATTAGTTTATTGGAGAAGGAAATGGCAACCCACTCCAGTATTCTTGCCTGGGAAATCCCATTAACAGAAGAGCCTGATGGGTTACATTCCATGGGGTCACAAAGAGTTGAACATGACTTAGCGCCTAAACAACAATAGGTATTAGTTAATACATATTAATTAGCTAGATATTCAATATTATATACATCATGCGTAGTGGAAAATCTGGCCCCTTGCCCAAAGGGTGGCATATTTTAGGAAACAAGGTAAGGTTCATTTGTGGAAAACAATTGTTTGTGAACTCATAGACTAATTTAAGTGGGCTGATTAGCTATATCCAAACAAAACATTAAGAACTGTTCAAAATTAACAAAAGTATTTCATCAATTTTAGAAAAATATGATTTTGATCATGGAAATACATGATAACTACCTAATAAACCCCAAAAGCATAATCATTAAACTAAATTATACTTTTGTACTCTCCAGGATTTGGTGACTTATAAAGGAAGAGAAAGATAGAAAAAGTTGTTTCTACTTGACCAGGATTCTGTTTATTATGTTTATGTGCAGATATAACTAATAAACCTATTGTCTATCCCTCATTTTTATCTGAATATGGGCAGATGGACAGTTTTCCTGTAAGGGTAAACTGATATATACATGTACAAACTGGTACATACGTACAGCAAGAAGTGTCTAGCAAAAATTTAAGAAAGATGAATTATTTCAAGTTATTTATTTAGTTCTTAGATTACATAAAAGCAGAAAAGATATATATATCAGGTTATCTAGGTATTTGTTTGGTGCCGTGATAGGATCATAAAATGCCCATTTTAGATTGAAACACATTTCAGTAGATGAAATTCATTTTCTTTTTCCCAGTTGAGTCTGTGGGAGGCCTTGATGAGATTCTCAGGGTCAATCTCTGATTTCTTTCTTTTTTTTTTTTTTTAAATAATGGCACAGCACTTTTTATTTTCTTTAATCAGAAAAATATGTCCCATGTTTCTGGGAGGGAGACCAGGTATCTGCAGGCCCTGCTCTGGGTGTCAGGGTCTTCACAACCAAGCAGGGAGGAAGGCTTGGGCCTGGAAACCGGGGTGGGGTGGGGTGTGAGGGGCAGGGTGTGTGTCTGTGGCCTCCAGGAACCAGGTCACTGCTACAAGTGGCCATCACAGCCGCGTGAGACGAGCGCACATAGCACTGAGCCCTGGTGGCCGACGCTGCTCTCCCACCTGTGCCAGGACTCCAGGGGCAAAGGGTGGATGACCCTTGAGTGCAGACGTGGGTCTGGTGGTGGGGTGGGGGCTCTGATTTCTTAATCATAGATTAATTATGGATTGAGATAGGCTTTAACAAGGTATTTTAGGCACTATCATCTTGTTTGTTTTGGGCAGTACTTCACAGAAGCCAGCCACAAAATCACAACTCCTTCCTTTTCAGTCCTTAAATGTTGCTGAAGAAGGAAACATCTTAGATTCCACTGATGATCTACCCCCAAAGAAGCTGTCTTTGCCATTGTCTTTTGCCATTACAAGATGGCGAATTTTATGGGGTGTGAAACACTCGCAAATCTGCTTAGTGGCAGCCCTCCTGAGCGCTGGGTGCCTTTTTAAGACTCCAGGTTGCTTATCAGGCTCCTGACATCCTCAACAAGTAGAACAGAGCAGATCTGGGTCCCGGGGTCCCCTTGTTGAGAATGAAAGAAGCCGCCCTTCAGTCTCCCTTTTCCCTACAAGCTGTTTGGAATCTTTTCATCTGTAGCCTGCCAGAATGTTCTACTTTTTATTTCTCCTCCTCCTTGGATGATGACTGTGGGCCCCAGGTGCCAAACTGTGAAACATAATTGTCTACTGATGGTGACATCTGGTTCGTTGGCAAGCTTCTTCCCAAGTTTTTTTTTTTCTCCCAGTGAACAAATGATAGCTTAGAGCTGGGTAATAATGACGCTTTGTCTCCTCACATGTTTGGGCCAGGTTTATTTCAGATTCATTAGCGTATGCTAAGAGTAAACTATGAACCAATGATAACCCTGGCTGCAAGTTACTCCTCAGAAAATCTTGCAGTCATAATTAGCCTGGAATAAATTCTACAGCTGATTTTTTAGTAAAACATTTTTCTATCTCCAGGGATGCAAAAGTAAAGATTTTTGAGTCATTTACAAGGGAAAAAAATCTTTTACAATTAAGTGCTAGTCTAGAGTAGGAAGAGGTTCCTTTTGTGAAAATTTCCCCAGAGATAAAACTTACAAAATATTTCAGAATTTACATAATATGGATGCAATCCAGATATTCTTTGTGCTTATTAATGTACTGCATTCACTATCTATACCTTTTAATATTTCAAGGCTGTTTATGTCCAGTCAACATTATCCATACCTTGGCTTAAAATCTCATAAAAGACTGAAGAAAAATCATGAGTGCTTACAAAAGACAAAACAGTCATTTAAAAGTAAAATTCAAATATTATCTTTTTATGAACAGAAATTTTGAAGTATTAACTATTTCAATTATTGAAATTTGACCCTAATTTTTCCAGTCCTGTAATAAACAGTCTGGGCTTCTCAGGTAACATAGTGATAAAGAATTTGCCTATCAAGGCAGGAGACACAGGTTTGATCCCTGGTCAGGAAGATCCCCTGGAGGAGGAAATGGCAACCCACTCCAGTATTCTTGCCTGGGAAATCCCATGGACAGAGGAGCCTGGAGGGCTACAGTCATGGGGCTGCAAAGAGCTGGACACGACTGAGCAGACAGACAAACACAATAAACCGTCTGTGCATATGTCTTAAAAGAAGGAAAACTATATACTACAAAGTTCAATACTGATAGATTGGTAAGTTTCTATTTGCTCAAACAGCAAGTCTATCAGTTAGTTCTTTTGTTACAGAATAGATAAAAGTCACACTAAAAATTATACAGTAGTTGATGATACTACCATGCACCCTTATTTTTCTACAGATAATTCTTAAGGAGCTAAAGACAGATGATTCAGAAAATGTGGAATGTCAGACCTTACCACTGATGCATTTGTGGGATTGTATTTGCCTAAATTTCATTCCTAGTAAATATTTATTGTGCCAGTTCTGCAAAGTCTAGACAGCAAATACAATGATTAGAAAGGTCAATAATCAGTTTTATAATTTTCTAGCGCTTTTAGGCTTAACTTAAAAGGGTCAAGAATAAGATTTAATGTACAAACCCAGCCCAGGTTTAAGTAAGGGCATAGTTGGAAGTAGAATTCATTTCCAAAGAGGTGGGCAGATTTTCATAGGACAGAGACTGGAGCAGGAAAAAATAATAAAGCGAGAGGTCGCAATACTCAAGGGGAGAGATAATAAGGGCAGACAAATGTCTTGGCTGTGGAGCCAAGAAAGAAAATCACTTTAGAATTATAAATACTACAGGAAAGAAATGCAAACATGGCAATTGCCTGGAAACAGAAAGGAGAAGGGGAACATTTTAATGGATTCTAAAAGGAGACTTCAGAAAAAAAAAAAAAGGCATAGAAAGATGATGTAGTGAAAATAGTGTTGGAATTTTAGAGAAGCCAGCCTTTAGAAGAGCGGGTGTGACTGGGGTTTCTGGGATCATCCCTGAAATAGCCTCTATCTTCTTCCATGAATCTCTGAATGATGTGAAAACAGAATCTACACAGCTGTCTGGAGAAGGAAATGGCAACTCACTCCAGTATTCTTGCCTGCAAAAGCCCATGGACAGAGGAGCCTGGCGGGCTGAAGCCCTCTACATTGGGTCACAAAGAGTCGGACACGACTGAGCAGCTGAGCGTGCATGCACACGCCCGTCACCATTCTACCATCCATTTCCTTCCTCTCTTTCAGCTTCCATTACCCCGAAGAGGGCTCCTGAAAGGCCACCCAGGCTTCTTTCCCAGGGGCGTTTTGTCACTCAGCTCCCGCGTGGCCATTGCTTACAGTAACTCCTGGGCATGGTTGTCCCCTCAGGTCTCTGCGGCTCTGCTGCTTCCCTCCTTCTCTGGCTCATCTTCCTTCTGCCTCCCAGCCTCAGCGTCATCATCTCCCTTCTCTTTTCACTCCTGCACATAGCTGTCTTATACAGTTTAAGATGTCAGACCCTCAGTGAAGAGAGGCCCACATCGCTGTCCTGTTCTGACTTCTTCTCCACGCTCCACCTCGCACGGACCCACTACACTCTCTTCCTGGATGTCCCCCTGGTATCTCAGGCTGAAGGGGTTTAGAAGAGAATTATCTCCTCCTCAAAAGATCTGCTTCTTCTCTTATGTTCCCCAGCTCTGCTATTAGCATCATTGTCTTCCTAGTCACCCAGCCTCAGATTGCCCCCTCCTTTGCTCTCTAGACTCAATTATAAGCTGTTCTGTCTTAGCAGTATCTCCCACGTTCACTGACCGTCACTGTCACTGCTCCACTGAAGCTTTGGGAACAATAGCTTTCTTGCTGTTCTCTCTGACTCCAATATCTTGTATATGATGTATCGATAGTGTAGAAGGAATACTTACTGAATGAATAAATAATATCAATTTTCATTTGATCAGCAATTATTTAGCTGGTGCCTGCTATAGGTTAGACAAAGGTCCATGGAGACAAAGAGATAACCATGGTTCTAACATTCAAAAAAGATTACTGAGTGTTTTTTTTAAAAGAAGAATTTTGAATTTCTATCTGCTTCCTTTGCAGATAAAAATATTGAGAAATTTGGTTTTATTTATAGAGAAATACATGCAGTAAAGATGAGCTTGTTGACATCTGTCAAATAATGGAATAGGATATTTTATTTGCTTATAAAGTCTCATTTCTTGAACACTTTTAAGAGTAAATTTGATCATTTATGAAATAAGCATTAGGTTCAGGACCAAAGCAAAATCATGCTAATTAGAGTCACGGCACCTCCCAATCCATTTACCTTACTCTGTCTTGTTTCAGTAGGCTTTCACAACTGCAATCCATGTCTGTGGGTGACCTCTGAGTACATTTGCTGGAGGCGAAGACTTCTATTTTCTTTGCCTGTTGGTAACCAGAGAAGGATGTGGATATTGCTCAAAAAGAAGTAAGTGGCTGTAAGACTCTGTTTAAAAACCCGAAGTTTGGGGTTTAAATGATGTTTTGAATAGTTCATTATTGAAAATATACTTCTGCTTTTTAGAAAATGCTCCAGCTCTGCATCAAAAGCAAGCTGCTGATTGCTCAGGAAAGGATGTTGTACCAGAACGAGACAAGTGTTGATTATAAGGAAAAGGGAAGGCTTCCAGCTAGTTAATGAAGCAACCTGCTAATAGTTTTCTGAATGGAAAAAGTGATCAAGGCCTTCCCTTTAGACAATAGCATCGTTTGATTCCTCTCTCTCTTTTATCATCAGAAGCTTTGTGCAATACAGTGATTTGCTGTAGAAGGAGTCTGCATAGGATTTGCCACTGAATCTAGGGTTGAGTTCCTCTTCTATTCACGGAATGCCTGAAAAATGCTGAGCAAACTCGCTGAGTTTCAGCTTCCTCACTTACACAACGGGAATAATAACATTCACCCAGTTAACTCAGTTGTGAACATTTCAGATATCAAAGAGTACCATGAGCAAAACACCTCAAATTACCTATACAAGTATTAACATTTTTTTTTGATGCTGAGAATCAAAAATTAGCATTTTTGTGTGTGTAAGGAATAGCAAATAACTCCATGGTCATATTCAACGGTTTATTTAATTCCACCCTGAATGGGGATTATTTTTTAAAGTAAATTCCAATTTACTCATGTGTTATGCTCTGAAATCCATTTGTAAATTAGTTTTTGAAATGCATGGCATATTTTCCCATAGAAACAATGATACAAATGATGGTGAAGCCCCATTTGTATGGTGAAGCATGCTGGAAATACTAGGTTAGCCAAAGTAACTGAAATGTTAGGCTTTTGCAGGTGGGTCCCAGACCGAGCCACTTTGCAGCATCACCATGTAGTGAAAAGAGGGATGTCAGAGGCTGAGGAATTATTTGTGCCTCTGCTGCTTTGAACATAGGACAAAGGACTCTTGATGCCTCCAATAGTGGTTACGTCCCCTCCACGTTCCCAGGACATGATCTGAAGGAACTCAGTGTTAGTTGCTCCATCAAGTCCAACTGTTTGCGACCCCATACTACAACCTTCCAGGCTCCTCTGTCCATGGAATTCTCCAGGCAAGAATACTGGGGTGGGCAGCCATTCTCTTCTCCAGGGGATCTTCCTGACCCAGGGATTGAACCTGGTCTCCTGCATTGACAGGCAGATTCTTTACCATCTGAGTCACCAGGCAAGTCCCATTGCTGGGAATATCCACACACCTGTCGGCCCTATACCCAGCACACATTGCACTACCAGTCCTTATCTCCTCTCTATTCAGCCTACACTTCCTGTCTGGATTGTTGGGAGTGCCTGAAAACAAATTCTTTAAGAGGGTAAGCCTTGTGGTGAAATCCTTTCCACTCTTGCAGCTCCTACAGTAGATCTCTTTTTCCATAAGAAGATAGACCCATTAGGGAATGTTTCTATCATGAGTCTTGGAAACTCAAGGTCATGTGATGGAAGGGCCAGAGGAAGTAATCAAAGGGCTTAGTCAGTCTGGTCCCTCCCAAAAACTTTGTGAGTAGGAGACTCCTTCTCTTAGCACAGGATAAACATAGTCAATATTTTCAGTGGGAAGTTTCAGTGAGTCAGAGGTCTCCAAACCATGTTCTTTCACTGCAAATTCTTGTGTTATTTTAATAGAGGGGATATTTTCAATGTTGGGGAGAACAATCAAGTGAAAGGCAGCCTTGTTAATCTCAACTAATTCTGTTTCAATATTAAGGTACCCTTTTGATGGCTATCATGGTTTAAAATGAGAGCAAAATATCTTAAAAGATAACATTCCATGATAGGACAAACATACTTATCTTATATATCATGACTTTAAGTCAACAGATATGGTAGAGAAAGGTCTGTGAAAAATCCATGGAACTAAGAATCACTGGGCCGATATTTTCAGTCTGCAGGATATTATCAGGATGGCTAAATGGTAGAAACTTCTGAGTCCCCAGCTCCAGCATGGTTACAGGATCTGTGATTGTGCAGGCCGTGCACTGAACAAAAGAGGCTCATCTGGATGTTAGCAACGCTGAAATTGACACAGAACTGAGCTGGGAGGAAAAGATACTTTCTTGATATTTGCACAAAAGTGCCAAATATGCTAGCATCTACTCTGGCTATGGCCAAATGCCATATTCATACACCTAACTGCCAGTAGGAAAAAATTGCCTCCAAAGGATATCTTAGGGGAATTAGTGCAACCAGTTCCATTAATCGATGTTTATTCTTCACTAGAGTTGACATTTGACATTTTTAATAGGGAAGGAGGAGGAAGTTAACCTGTTGAGTGCATATGATGTTGTCAGCATTGTGCTACTTTGTTGAAGCCTGCTGAATCATTGCTTTAATCAAAATGGGCAAAGGCAGTGGAAAGGAATATAAACAAATAATAATTATATTATAAATGCCTTAAATTAGCATATGCTTTTTGAGTATACTTTATCTTATTGATCACAACAGCGCTATGGAAGGCCATACTATCTGACAGGTAAGTTGTAGAGATGATTAAGTGACTCATAGAGATTTACTGCTTAATTTAACCCAAGTCTCCAGACCCTTAATCCTATGCTCTTTCCATCACACCGTTAAAAGGCAGATTTACATATTGATGGAAATCTGTAGCCTGATTCTTGGAGTAAGAACTAGTGTGTGTGGGTTGGAGTTGGTAAGGGAGAGACTGATATTGGAAAGACATTCGTCTCTGAAAAAATTAAGTCAACAGAAATAAATATCAACTATAACTTGGACCAGAAAACAATACAAATAAACAGAAGAAACCAGCCAGACATGTTTTTATAGCCTAGGGAGAGAAGAAAGGAATCTCAGAACTTTTTGTATAGCAAGTATCTTAAAAAGGAGGTCTTGTCAAGGCGAGGTGGGAAAAGCTAGAAAAAAATAAATACAGATTCAGTTTCAAGGCAAAAAAGAGTGCCAGACATTAAAGCAAAATACATATTTGACAATTTGTATGATCTTTCCAGGACACTACAAGAAACAATAATATCAACTTGACCTAGCTGGTTGTAACATTTTTTTTTCATAGATCACTTCATGATTAGGAATCAAATACACACCTAAACCATCTTGAAATCATATACATAATGCCCTGGGAAATTGAAGCAATTAAGCATTTCAACTGGTGTGTAAATTCAGCTCATCAAAAATGGGCTTAGTTAAAAAAAAAAAAAAACAAACCTTGAATTAATTGTGAATCTTAAGCAGATTTCTCAGAAACCCATTACCTTATTCAATTTCCATGTGCCCCTTCCTCATAGCACTTACTATAATTCTAATTACTTACTAAATTATAATTACTAAGTATTTCATTTATATGAACTTTTGATTAGTACCCATCCCTTCCTCTTGCCTGATCACTTAGCTCAGTGAGGGCAAGGAATGCTTTTGGGTGCTTACCATCATATCTCCATGCCTGACACAATGCCTGGTACAGAGTAGACATTCAATATTTATTGCATAAAATGGCAAATGAACAAATGAATGGATAATTTTAACTGAATAAAATATAGGCATAAAACTTTCACAAAGGCAATGTATCAATGTTGTATTTAACAAATGATTAGAGAAACTGAAAGAAAACCAAGGAAAATGGAAATTGAAATGGTATTGAGATAAAAGCAGAACCTATGGCTCAGCTGGTAAGGAATCTGCCTGCAATGTGGGAGACCTGGGTTCAATCCCTGCGTTGGGAAGATCCCCTGAGAAGGGAACAGCTATCCACTCCAGTATTCTGGCCTGGAGAATTCCATGGACTGTATAGTCCATGGGGTCACAAAGAGCTGGACACGACTGAGTGACTTTCACTTTCTGCTAAACCATTAGTCATTCCCTTTGGAAGATTTGATTTCCAATTCAGTTTTATTATTATAGGAACAATGGATTATTTGAGAACTGTATTTCATCAAAAAAAATGTGCTTGTTAAAATCCAAAGTCTTTTCAACGTGCTTGCTGATGTTAGACCCAGCCTCTTTCCATCTGTTCTTCCATCCTTTAACCCATCTCTCTTTCTGTCCTTCTATTCACTTCTCAACCTGTCATCTTTCCATCTGTCCATTTTAGTACCCACCCATCCTTCAGTTCATTCATCCTTCTATCCATCCCTTATCTAGCCATTCATCCTTCCATCCATCCATCTGCCCATTTATCCAATAATCTCTTTTTTCTTCCTCTCCAGCAAAAGTCAGCTGCTTGCTGATGATCAGAAGTGTAAATAAATAGCATTGGAAATCAGGGATGCATTTTTGTGTGCGATTTCAGGCAAGTCAGAGAATGTGTAATTACATCATTTATTATGGTCCTGGTAGCCATCTAGTTCGTTTATCATGCTGTAGCTCAGAACTAAACACAATCAGCTATAATTATCAAGCTTAATTTAATAAAATTTTCTATTTACCATTTGCATTAATAGTATACATTATGGAAACTGCCATTTCAGTTCTGAAAGTACATTAAATCCATCATCTCTTTCCTGATGGAAGGTTTATTATTAAATTTAGAGAAGATTTACTGACTTCTGCAAATTTTGAGAGCCATACATATTTATTTTCATTTTTCAGCTTCATAGAAATAACTGATGCCTTTGTGTAGCACTTTAGAGTTTGCCACACAGTTTTAGATCCGTCATCTTTAATTCTCAATTAAAAATCAAACTCAATATTTTGCATATGTTTTGCCGTGGTTCTCATTTCATCTCAGGTAGGCTGGCCGACCCCCCTGCCTCCCGGGACCTGCCCCGGTGCTGTTCTCATTAACTTTCCCCTGGTGTTTGTTTGGATATGCAGATGATGATGAAGTGGATGTTGTTCTCATTATTCCTGCCTCAGGATGTGGTGGACCACCATCTGCAGATGCCGTGTAAGCGATCATCTTGGCACGGACCCATATGCCACCTTTGCAGTCATGAGTATTCTATCCGAGAGATGCCATCTGGTTTTCAAGGAAGCCGGAGGAAAAGTGGGGGTCTATGTTTTACCGCTGAGATGCGTGTTCAGAGAAAAAAATGGAACATTTTCCGCTCCCGTTAGGGACAGAGCATCAGCTGTTGTGCTCTTTGTATCAGGCTTTCTCCTGGCTCACACCTTTGTTGCTAGAGTTGGCTTATCAGCAGTGTTAAGAGGCCCCCTACGCTATGGGGTGGAGTTGGGATGTGGGTTGAAGAAAGAAGAGGTGAAAACTGCTCCAGCCACAAAACCTAAGTATCTTTCATGATTTAGCCCAATGCACTGATCATGAATTTTTAGTTTTTTAGTGGATGACAACTCTTTCGGGTTAACTTCTTTCGTTGGTAAAGTTTTATTCAGAAATAATTTCAAATTACAGAATCTTAAGAATTGCACAAAAAACTCCCATACATTCTTCACTCAGTCATTAGCGACTCACATTCTAGCATATTTGTTTTATAGATATTTATCTTGAACAATTTGGGAGTTAATTTTTAAAAATTTGCCCCAGTTACTCCTAGATACTTCAGTGTATATTTCTTAAGGGCAAGATATTCTTTTATATAACCACAATGCAATTATCAAATTCAAGGGACTTAAAAACATAAAACCATTATCTAATATGCAGTTCAAATTTTTAAGACTTAAAACCAGTGCTAAAGTTACAAAAAATTCTCCACCATGTTTCTGTACGTAATCAGGTTGGTAAGAATTTTTATAACCCTTCTTGGCCTCTTCTATGGAAAGTTGACAACTTTTGGATGCCCAGTACACTTATCCCAACTTGTAGCACACAACATGTACGGGACAAATAGAGAAACACTGTACGCTGGACTCTTTACTGACCTTGTAGAAAGAAATTCTTCCTTTGTCTTATGGAGCATCTATTGCATTTGGGCACAAGTCAGTTTCCTATTTCTCTTTTTCTTATTTCTTATGTTCTCTTTCTTTTTTGGCCCCACTTGTCTAGTGCAAAATTGTAGCTGAAATAAGACTCCTAAGTGCTTCATTTATTTATTTATTTTTGCCTTACCCTCTGGTTTCTCTTCCCGGCCCTTATGCAAGGAAGCAGTCTTGTCTTTAAAATGGTCTCTTCTCACTGAGAAATTCACTCACTCTTTCAGTGATCAAGCTCCCTCCCATAGGATAAGATTTTAGATGAACAACATGTACACTTCAGACTCCTTAGGACAGCATCATTGATTTTCTGGAAGTCTTCAAAAAGAAATGCCTAGGGATAAACATTATTTATAAAGGTATCTTATTCATAATCAACAACTATTCATCTCTTCTATTAGCAGGTTTATCATCACAAGGAGGGAAACTGGCATCTGAAAGTAGTGGCAATCAAGAGTCCTGAAGGAAGATTGCTTTGGGGGGTACATAAATTCTTACCTAGTTCCAATTTCCTTATGAATTTTCTTGGTTTACTACATATAACTTTATAATTTGCTTTCTGTTTCCGCCATTTATTTATTCCCATCCTTTCTAATTTATCCAAATAAAGGTCTTAAAACTACAAGACATAAAGATGATTCATTTCAAATATTTTCTCTATTTTTTTTGCATTAACAATAGCTAGTCTCATTATTTCAAAAGGACTGTTTTCCTGTAAATATCTTTTCTTTTTAAAAAAATGGTGAGACATGGAGATAAAAGACCCCAATTTGGCAGAGTAATTGGTTGGTCAACCACTTTTTTATCACATAAATTACTTTTCTGTCAAGTGACAACAAATGTAATTTGAACTGAGATTAATTACATAATAATTATGCTTAACATAATTGGTTAAATAGAGGAATTTCTTGTGAAATGGTAGATTCTTGAATTTATACAAATAAGACCAGATGGTGAACAGCTAGTTTTAATTAAATTAGGTTTGATAATTATAGATGATTAATTTTAGATTTGTCTCAGATTAGAAAGGCTATATTAAGGAAATTATTTTTAGTTTTTTCAATAGGATGATAACATATGATGATGATTATAAACCATGATACCTGGGATCAAATTAATAATCCCTTAACTTTACTTTGATAAATAAGACTTTAGTAAAGGTTACTAAGAAAAAATGATAGGATCTCCTTCCTGGGAGGTCCTGTATGTAAGAGGTTAGGGGTTTTTCTTCATGGGTCGGGGAGGGGCAGGCAGAGGGTAGATGAAGTAAATGACTTTCTGAAGATATTTCTAGTTCCTGAATGTGATGACTAAGCCAATATTGTAGAAAAATACATGTTGATGTATCAGATCGGAAAAATAGCTTCTGAAAAGGATGTGGGGATCCCACAAATGCATGTATTGTAGAGAAAGGGTTTTTCTCCACATTTCCTTTTCGTTCAGAAGGTATTTTCACATGGCTTCTCATGTGAACTCTGGCACAAGAAGTCTGTCAATTGCTTCTAACCACAGGAGCCCTGTGTCACTGGTCTGTGAAGAAGTCTGAATCTAAAAGTGCAAAAAAAGATAAGCCTGGCTCGCTGAGGGGCGGCTCTACAAGGAGGCCAGTCGTGTTCATTCTTCATGGATGACTTTTGATTACGTTCGTTTGTTTGCTAATTCATTTATTCAGTCACCAAGCATTCACTGCATGCAAAACCCTGTGTTGGTGATATGATTTTATTGTGCGCTAAGTCGCTTCAGTCGCGTCGGACTCTCTGTGACCCTGTGGACTGTAGCCCACAAGGCTCCTCTGGCCATGAGATTCTCCAGGCAAGAATTCTGGAGTGGGTAGTCATGCTCTCCTCCAGGGGGTCTTCCTGACCCAGAGACTGAACCCACATCTCTTACATCTCCTGCATTGGCAGGTGGGATCTTTACCATCAGCACCACTTGGGATGCCCAGTGGCTTTATTAGGCACAGGCTTTCAAAGTATAAAACTGTTAATGCAATAGCTGGCTTTCTCTATTTTGATGGTGTCTATATTCTTCCAGCAACATATCTCCACCTGCTTTTACTATTTCCTTTAACAGGAAAGCAAAGCCCAGCTCTAGCTCAAAATCAACCCTACTAAAGTGACCTGAATCTTCAAGTGGCCCAACCAGAGGAAGAGAAGCTGAGGCAAAGTGTCTAAATGAAAAACACACTCAGAGCCACATGCTTGTGATCAAACCTGTGAGGAGGGGAGGAAAGACCCCCTGGCTGCCTTAGGGCAGTTGTGCAGAGAGGTACCCCCAACCCCCCATTCAGGCTGGGGGATTAGACTCTGGCTCATTGACTTGTAGCAGGCCAGATCTTGACAGCAACAGAAATTCACCGTGAAAAGTATACTGGTCATTTTAAGCAACCTGAGATTGAATGAATGAGACCAGCTAGGATAGTATTTTTGTGTGGGATTAGATCCATTCAGTCAGTCAGGTTATAGACCAGAAGAACATTTTCATGAGCACAAAATTGGAACAAGAGCATTGGCTTTCTATTTTTAATTATATTCTTGGTTACCCAAGTCATACTTAAGTATTGTGGAGGAATTATAAGATATCAAGAGGAAGGAAGAAGAAAAAAATCACTTTTAACCCTACCATCCAGCAATGACTACCCTTAACATTTTGGAATTCATCCTTCTAGATGTTTTTCTATGGGTATCTATTTTTTACTTTACAAAGAAAAAAGACATTGGGGTATATACTATTAATATTTCATAATAATTTTTGTTGAATAACACATTATGAGAATTTTTATGTGTCAGTGTATTTACTTCAGAATAACCACCTTGATGGGAGCAGGGTATTTTAGAATATGATCTTTATTTTATTTAGTCAATCTTTTATTTCTAGACTTTGAAGTCTCTATTTTTAAGTTTTTACTTGATTAACCCCCTGGTCCACTGTTGCTGAGTTTCTGTTCAGAGAACAAGGGCTTTTCATCTGAAATTGGATCACCCTCTGGGCAGCATTCATGAAAACAGCAAATCTAAATTCTAATTCTTCTCTCCTGCATTCATTCTTCTGCACACATTCAATTGCCAAATGATTTTAAGTTATTTTTATTGAGTAAATTTTAGGTTAATCAGCTTGCAGTGACATAAAAATAGCACCCTAATTTAATCAGTAAGCTCTAATACTTAATTAGTAAACTATATTTAACATCACATGAACTAATAGATTGTCAGAGAAAAGATGTCTTAAGTCAGTGATTCCAAACCGTGGCTACATATTAGAACCACCTTAAAGGGCTTTGAAAAACCCTAATACCCTGGTCTCACCCCCAGTTAAGTCAGACTCTCTGGGTGAAGGTCCTGGGTACAGTTGGTATTGTCAAGCTCCCTCGGTAATTACTACTTGCAGCCAAGTCTGAGGATCCCTTTTGTGTCTCAAGTGCCCTTCTGTTTCTGGATGTGTAATCTTTTTTTGATTTCTCTGAATCTTTGAATCAAACACTTACCAAGGGTAAAGAGGGGAAGGGATAAATGGGGACAATGGGATTGTCATATACACACTTCTATATATATCTGTATTATATATATATGTGATATATATATATAATAGGTAACCAAGAAAACCTACTGTATAGCACAAGAGGACTCAGTTCATTACTTTGTAATGGCCTATATGGGAAAAGAATCTAAAAAATATCGGATATATAACTGATTCACTTTGCTGTACATTTGAAACTAACACAATATTATAAATTGACTATACTCCAAAAAAAAAGTGATGAAGTTGGGCCGTTGAGACTGAGCTGAGGTGGGAATCGGCGGATGGAGAGGCAAGTCCAGTACAGCGCTTCTTCCCCGCTTCGAGGCGCAGGCTCTGCGACCCATGGACGCAGCCCGGCCTTGCAGCATGACTAAGCCACGGTCCTGACAGTGACCGCGGCCCGGCAGCCGCAGCCTGCGCCGTCGCTGAGCCACTGAGGGTCGGCCGCGGCTGGAGCAGGCTGGCGCTGTAAGCGGTCCCTGTATCAGAAAGCAGGAAAGAGCACGCACTCGGCGCCCGATACCTGTCGGCTGGCCACGTTCCGCCTTCTAAAGCTGCGGAAGCCCTGGGAGGGTGTTTAACGTCTCTATGCTTCACTCTATGCACAGCTAAGTCTCTACATTTCCTGACGCAGGCAAACCGCCCTTGTGGGTAACTTACCAATTGTGCATATTTCCACTTCTAGGCTGTTTCATTCGTTCTTCAGAAACTGTGAGTGGACGAGAACTGTAATGAGCAGCTTGATACATTAGTGTGGGTCTCCACAGTGCAGACAATTTAAAAGCCAGTGAAATTAATAAAAAGGACATCAAGGTGTGCTTTTGCAGTCTGAGAGGAGTGGGAAATTGCGCGACGCCTAGGTAGAGACTGTGATAAGGCAGCACGTTTGTGGCCACCTCTGGGCGCCCATCGTGGAGTTTCATGAATCCCTTTCGAAGCATCGCTGTCCCGGGGTCTCTCAGAGGGGCTCGCAGGCTGGGGCGCAGGCGGAGCGGCCCCCGCCCTGGCTCCAGACTCGCCTCCGGTCGCAGGTACTCGCTCTGCAGAGCCCTTTCTCGGCCACGCAGCTCCCAGCACACATCTAATTCTTCCTCTGCCTCTCTGTGTGTTGAAAGCTCTGTCCTCCGCAGGTCCAGTTTACAGCCATATCAGTTATGTAAATCAGCACATCTTCTTAGATTGATTTTCTTTGTAAGCCAGAAGCCTGTGGTATTTCTGCCTGGGAGTGTAATTGGAGCTGTTTCACTGTTGAATTTTTCAGGGGCTATTTTAATTTCCATACGGTAGGTCTCCTTTCTTTCAATTGTCCCAGATCTCAATCTCTTTCTATAGAGAATTGATTCTGCATTCGATAATAGCTTTACTTACAGTATCTTCTGGAGTTTCCAAATGCTAGACTTAGTAAGAATAAAAGGCATGTATGACATGAGTTTTTCAGCACTTCTGGAAGAGACGTAATACTTGAAGGCCAGAATAAAATCACCTGTCTGGTAATGGAAAATTGAGAACACAATGATCATTGCCTTTTCATCATAAAAATGTTAAAAGATGAAATATAACAATGCCACTGTATTGCAAATGATCTACATCTAATAAATGTAAGAAGAAAACCTTTAAACTAAAATAGGGAAATTTCATGGCATACTGTGCTTTTAGCATATTGAAAAGTATAAAGCAGTTACAAAGTAGTAATCTAATATTTTATAGAAATGTAAACTAAATTTATTCAAATCTTAAAAGCACTACAAACTTTCTCCCCATCCTAGATCAAAACTAAAATTCAAACAGGTTACTTTATTAGAGAAATACAGGTAAACTTATTTTTCACTAAGTGGGGAAAATATTATTACAAGGATATGTGTCTACATCTCTTTACTGATTTATAATAATTCAACAATAATTGCCTTACAGGTTATTAAGCTAACTTTAATAGATCTGTGGTAAATGTAAATTTTATACTTAATAAATCAACTTGCAATTTAAGTGTCTTATATCAAGCCAGTTTACTCTAGATTTGAATACAGAAAGATTAAAATTGTCATCTGTCGGCAGATAAACTTATCTTAGAATTATAAAACTAATTTGACATTTTTGATAGATTTACCCAATTAATTGAAAATGATCTAACATTTTTTAAAGTATCTCCTGCAAGCAATGAAATATTCAGCACTAGAAATTTAAATTAAATTAAGTGGGGTCACTAAGAGTCGGACACGACTGAGCAACTGAACTGAAAAATAATTATGTTAGTTGTGAGTGAATGTATTAAACTTTTACACATAAATTGTGATTGTTAGCTTTAAACTGAGAAGTTCTAGCCTTTGAAAAATAGTTATATAATTGCATGCATTAAGTACTGAAATCATGCATTACACAAAACTAAAAATTATTCTCCTTATTTAAAATATAGAAGGAGCATTTTAAGGTAAAATTTTTTAAACTTGTCTTAAATTATGATCAAAGTTATAAGAAAAACATGAGTTACAAGGCAAAGAATCCATAAAGGTGATATATTTTAATAATGCAAATCAGATGTTTTCAGTGAATGGTATTCATATTGACTTGTTTGAACAAAAAAAACAGGCATAAAACAAACAAAACTCTTAAATTCAACCAACTATAATTTTATTTAAATTCATGACTCTATGTGGTGGATGATGCAATATATATTACATTTAAAAGTAATTGATTTCCTGCAGAAGTATCCTCTACTTCCCCTCATTAGTCTTCCTGATCTCTTGATCAAGTCATTTTAGATATATGAGTTTTCCAAACCACTGAGATGTCATTGTTCAATTGCCAAAATATCAAAACGTTGGCTTTCATTTAATGGAATTCTTCTTTTCCACTAAGGGACAAAGAAAAGTGCAGAAAATAATATAGCAAACATCAATCTAGTCACACATCTAAATTTTTAAATAATAATCTTTCCTCACATTGCCTGCAGAGTTTATTAGAGAAATAAACTTTTACAGATTCAGGCAAAGTCCAGTTTGTAGCTTCCCCATCCTATTATTCTCCCATGATTCTCCCTCCTCACAGGTAATTAGATGGTCTCATTTTTTAATGCACTTTATGCTGATATATTTATCAGTTAATAGTTTATACTGTATCCACTTTTCTACAACCACCTTATAATTTTTTTGTTCTGCTTTTCTTTTTAAAATGTGAATAATTCTAAATGTGAATATTCTTATGTATATAAATATATATATATCTGGATATACATATGTCCACTTGAAAAAGATCGTGTATTAATATTTGAATAATTTTAATAAAACATTCTGTTTCCCCACCCAAAGTGACTGGACTAGTTTACCTTTTTATCAACATGAAAGAGTGTTACTACTACTTCACATTTGTGCTACCACTGCAGTTGACTAAACTTTTTAACATCTGGTGGCTGAAAAATGAGATGTTTTAAAACGTGTATATATTTTTTAACTATGTTGGGTCTTTGCTGCCGAGCAGGGTTCTCTCTACTTGAGACAAGTGGGGGCTACTCTCTAGCTGTGATGTGGGCTTCTCATTGCCGTGGCTTCTCTCATTATGGAGCACAGGCTCTAGGAGACACGGGCTTCAGGAGCTGCGACATGTGGGTTCAGTAGTTGTGGCTCCTGGGTTCCAGGCGCACAGGCTTATTTGCTCCTCGGCATGTAGGATCTTCCTGGTTCAGGGATTGAACTCATGTCTCCTGCATTGGCAGATGGATTCCTTACCGCTGAGCCACCAGGGAAGTGTGAGAAATGGGATTTTAC
The DNA here is from genome assembly GCF_033118175.1 of Dama dama. NCBI lineage: Eukaryota > Metazoa > Chordata > Mammalia > Artiodactyla > Cervidae > Dama > Dama dama. Next base: position 59,137,290 of record NC_083708.1, read on the forward strand.
TGTGGGTTGTTATTTATGTTTTCGTGATTGCTAATGAGGTGCTCTGTCTTTTCATATATTATTTTGGTGTTTTGTGTTCCCTCTTCTGTGAAATGCCTATTTAGATCTTTTGCCCACTTTGCTACTTGTATGTGTTTTATATATATATATATATATACACACACACACACACATATATATTTATTTATGACTTCTTTATATATTCTGGGTACCCATCCTTTGTGGTATGTAGGAATACCAAGTTGGGATGAATGCATTAGTAGTTTATGGTTGGCATCCATTCTAATTGGTGATGCTTATGGTCCGTATAGTCAAAATAATGTTTTTCCAGTAGTCATGTACAGATGTGACAGTTGGACCATAAAGAAGGCTGAGCACTGAAGAACTGATGCTTTCAAATTGTGGTGCTAGAGAAGACCCTTGGGAGTCCCTTGGACAGCAAGGAGATCAAACCGATCAATCTTAAAGGAAATCAAACCTGAATATTCATTGGAAGGACTGATGCTGAAGCTGAAGCTCCAATACTTAGTCAACCTGATGTGAAGAGTCAACTCATTGGAAAAGACCCTGATGCTGGGAAAATTTGAAGGCAGGAGGAGAAGTGGGCAACAGAGGATGAGATGGTTAGAAGGCACCACTGACTCCATGGACAGGAGTTTGATCAAACTCTGGGAGACAGTGAAGGACAGAGATGCCTGGTGTACTGCAGTCCATGGGGTCGCAAAGAGTCAGACACGACTGGACGAGTGAACGACACAACAAACCATGCAATGCTTATTGCTAAATCTTTTGAATAACATTTTTATTTATGGGTATAGACACTTTCTTCTGGTTGGTGCTTTATTTTTCCCCTCCCCTTTTCAGTTTCACTTTAGGAACAGAAATTCTTAATTTTAATGGAGTCAAACATCAATCTTTTCCCATAAGCTGTGCACTTTTTACAACTTGTTTGAGAAATCTCTCTTTGCTCTTTTCTCATAAAATTATATCCTATTTTTTTTCTGTGAGTTTTTAAGTTTTGACTTTCACGTTAAAGTCCTTAATCCATGCGGAATTTATTTTCTGTATACCATGAAGTAGAGATCTAGTTTCAGCCTTTTCTATGTGATTAATAGAATTGCCCCAGCCCTTCCCTCAAACACTTTAAAGTTTCAGCCCAAGTGGCCCAGCCTCTCTCTTTCTCCACCCATTAGCTCTCTTTCTCTCAATGGTCAAATGAACCCGTCTCATGGCCACCATGGCCACATCTAATTGACCACTCCCACTTTTACTGCTAAGTTCCACTGATTTATTGTCATTCCCCCCACCCCCCCGCCTGCCCCTGCCAACTCTTCCTCTCTATTGTGTCTTAATTTGGGACTCACATCAGAAGATTCACTGTTAGAGACATTGGCCACTGGTCAAGAGGTTTCTCTTTTGTTATGTAGCATTTTTATAATATATAGGCCTTTGGCTCTTGAATTCATCATTTATTTTGTGGTGTTCAGAGGTTCCTTATAGTCCCATCCTCCCCTCTTGTCCTGACTACTTTTGGAAAGTGGTGGTTTTATTATAATCACATCCAAAAAAATGGAGAACAGATTTAACACACAGTCAGACCTACCACCCTTTATGCTGAGTGACTGGTTGGATCCAGACGGGCCTGAGAGGTAAGCACGCTTTTCACTGTGGGGCCCCTGGCGTGTCCCTCGCCGAGAGATGGCAGACCCGGCAGTGGATGCTGAGGGTCAGTGAACATGGCAAGGAGGAGCAGCGTTAATGGGATGCTGTGGTTAATGCAGAGCAGATAGGAATTAAGTCCCAAATAAAGTACATAGTAACAATGTAGCTTCCTCCTGAAATGATCATAATCCCCTATCCTGAACAATTTGCCACGATTGCTGACAGATGATGGGGACCTAAAGGGTGATGTGGACTGTGACAGACGATTTGAATGGCTCTCAGCAAAACCAGGAGACTGCCAGTCCTAGAGAGATCTAGCTGAAAGTCACAAAAGAGTCTTCCCCAGGAGGTAAGACATGGAGCCACAAGAGTTTGTAGAGTAAAAGAAGTCAGCAGTCTTCAAGGGACAAAGCAGACGATACCCAGGTACTTCTTTCAGGGATGCGAGTCTCCTCCCCAGACAATACCTGACAAAGTCATGCATCTGGCTGCCGTGTTTGCTAATCCGCACCGCCTGCCCGCTCCTGCCAGGTCACTTGTTTCTGTGTGTTTTCTGGAATATATGTTGCCCGTGTGAGATTCACAGGAATGCCATGGTTCCATCCAAGAGCAAAAGAACATAATTATCAGAACAGCTCCCTTAGTGCACTCTGCTCCCACACTCTGCCCCCACTCCTACTGAAAGGCATCATCTGAAAGACTAAATAGTTTTAATTGCTCAGGAAATCTTTAAACTGGCCAAATGGTTTACATTCTTGCCATCTGAGCGTCAAGAGTTTCCCCAGGCACAGACTCTTGAATTGCTCTCATACGGCATTTTCTCATGTATTCATTCAACAATCATTTCCCAGACATCTGTTTCACGCTAAACACTGTACTAGAATCTGAAAAAAAGATATGCCTTGCATATGGGAAACAGGGGCAAAAAATTCTTTCTGCACTGATCATTTAAAGGATATATAGGTTTTTGAACCAATGCAGGCAATCCTGTGTGACAGGAACTCCCTCAGAGTCACAGGAAGACTCATAAAATAGAAAAATCTCTTTGTTCTCTGTGGGCAACTATATATAAAGTGTTGTCAGGTCAACTGTATAAAACTCAAGGCTCCACAAAAATTGCATCACAGAGTCACAAATCCATTACTGAAAATGCTAAGGTGAGCAGATAAACCAGTGAATTATACAAGTCACCTACTGTCATGCATTACATTATAAAGAGGACAATCTCTTTTCTAAACCCTTGAAAGATGTGCAGATATAGTTGCAACTGGAATTTCACCGCACCTTTAGAATATTTGTTCGCATAGAGGCAGGAGAAAATGTGAACTAATGTACAGTGATGAAATGCTCTTTTTTTCCGCCACATTATTTGATTTTTCCTTCAGTGCCTACTTTTTCTGTCTTGAGCTTTTAATATTGTTCAAGGGGAAAAAAAAAAAAAACTCTCTCTCAGTTTTAGGACATCATGTACTCCTTGCTGAATGGTCTTGCTTCTTCATGACATAGTACTTGCCTATTTGAGCATGTTTAGTTCTGGGTGCATGCCATTTGATATTCAGCTTGGAGTTAATAAGTATTGGGGCGCAGTGTCCATGGCTGAGCATTTACATAAAGGGTATTATGTCCCTTTGGCTCAGCAATCATCTAATAAATTAATATTAAACAATAATTTGCAGGCTGCTCAGCATGTGGCGAATGTCCATCATTCATGCTCTGGGCCTGATATTCTTCTCGCGTTTTTCCACTCTTGAGAACCAGTAATGTGCCTCATGGGACAATAAAACAGCGTCAAGAATCGACACAGTGAATTGAAAAGACAAATGTTTGGTGAGTAACTGTACAGCTTATGTGTACTGGCAGAATCAGAATCTTTCCTTCTCATTATGTCTTCTTCTAAACTATGGAAACACTACAAGAAATTATCTAATCCTTTTTATGCTCTTATGTCTGGTATTATTATTGGTCCCATCAGATGGTGGTATTCTTATGGGATTAGTAATTATCATTTTAATAGTTAACTGCTTGTTCCATATTTGTTAATGAATTGTTTTTGGAGAACACTGTTAAATGTGGGGAAAGTGGTTGCTCCAACAATCCATGTTTGTGAAACATCCTGAGAATGAAGGCCACTGCGGACGCAATAAATGCAAGTGAAGTGAAGTGAAAGTTGCTCAGTCGTGTCCGACTCTTTGCAACCCCATGGACTATTCGGTCCATGGAGTTCTCCAGGCCAGGACACTGGAGTGGTTAGCCTTTCCCTTCTCCAGGGGGTCTTCCTAACCCAGGGATCAAACCCAGGTCTCCCGCATTGCGAGTGGGTTCTTTACCAGCTGGGCCACCAGGGAAGACCAAAGGGTGTGTTGCCTCCCCGTCGGGGAGTCGAACCCAGGTCTCCCACGTGCAGGCAGGATGCTCACCACTGTACTAGCGAGGACAGCAAAAGGATGTGCATCCCTTTTCCAGCCTATGGAGGTTGTATTTAGGAGTTTAGAGCCAGAGCTCTTCTGGTATACCTTTCCTATCGGTTGTCATCTCTGTCTAGCACTACCATAGACCTAGGAAATAAGGAGGGAGGAGACGTGAGAGGTGTTGGGGAAGAAGAAAAAGAAGAGTCAAAGAGATAAAGTTGGGGAAACACATACTGTAGATAAACTCATGACAATTTTGCCAGGGCACATCTTATATCTTAATGTTCCTTAAAAATACTTTGTTTTGGTTAATATAAGAATAGTTAGAGCCATCCTCCAATTTAATTGAAGATTGGAAGGATAAATGTGTAATTTTACAAGGGAAAGACCTGGGAGTCACAATCTTAATGCAGTGATCAGTCCTAGCGTCTCTAAGGGTGAGAGTCTAGATGGTGTCTGCCTCCGGTGTGATGAGATGTGAAGGTCACTGCCCCTCTATGAAGTGTTCTTAATCTAACTTTTGAATTACAAGAATCCACAGGATAAAAGAACAAGCTAAGTGAGACTGAGGAAACAGGTAAATCTAATAGGTGGGATATCCTACAGGACAATTGGCCTTGTTAACTCAACAAATTAGTTGTTGTCATTAAAATAGTGGAATTTTTAAATTCAAATAACATGGTTGGGGTCTTGAGTATGATTTTTACTATATTTTCTTATAAATGGCCTGTCTCATATTTTCTCTCCAGATTGAGATGGTTTTGTAATTATTAATCATCATTATTATTGTTATTATTATAAAAGTAATATATGAACACTATGAAGTCTTGGTAAGGATGGCAGCAACTGGGACTCTCATGCACAGCTGAGAGGAGCACAATTAGGTACAACCACTTTGGAAAACTGCCAGTATATATTAGAGCTACTGTATGATGCCAGTTATGCAAAATTCAAAAAGAAACAGAACACTAGCAGTTTAAGAGGTCATGGCAGCCATTATGCTTTGGACAAAGGGATCAGTGACTGGAGATATGTACAAGTTTCTAGGATGCTGATTACGTCTTGTTTTCAATCTGCGTACCGATTACAGTGGTGCATGGGCTTTGCAAAATTCACTGAGTTGCAAATTTATGATTTGTACACTTTTCTCCATTTGTGTTATATGTCAATAAAAAGTTTTCCAAAAGGTAATACATGTTCACAGTACCAGATTCAAACAATAGTATATTACATCCCTTTGGGGAATAAAGTGTATGCCAAGGAATGGTAAATGATGGCCTAACTGCAGAGTCCATTGGCTAATTGCTTTGTTTTTGTAAGTGAAAAATCCTGGTTTGTCAAAAGTAATCTTCCTAGGGACTTCTCTGGTGGTCCAGCGGTTAAGACTGTGCTTCAAATGTAGGGGGTGTGGGCTCTCTCTCTGGTCAGGGAACTGAGATCCCACAGGTCACGTGGCATGAACAAAAATTTTAAAAAATAAATAATACTCCCATGTAACCGGTCAATGCATTTAAGACTTCTATTCAAAAAACCTATTGCATAACACCACTGTTTGAACATGCAGTGATGGTAGGTTAAGACAACAATGGTTGCTCTTTATTTCCAGTGTAATACTTTGTAAAGAAAGGAAATTTTAACACTGGGTGCTCACTTTGTGTGAATTTAGTTTACAGACCTCACACAACCAAACCTCAAAGAAGTATTTCAGTTTTTTGACAAAATGCCTCTCCCAAAGGAGAACAAGCTCTAAATTTGGACATCTTCTCAACTATGACCTTAAGTACTGTTCTGTATGTTGGGGCCTTATACTTAGGTAAGATTAGAAGATATTACCAGCTGCTTTCTGAGGCACACAGGCCTCCGTGGCGTCCTGTTAGACCTTCCATCGCGGCTCAGGACTCTCTAGCTGTGGTACAAGGGCTCGGTGGCTACACGCCATGCGGGATCTTCATCTCTGCGTCTCCTGCATTGAAAGGCAGACAGTGTTCCTTAAACACTGGAACACCAGCGAAGTCCTGAACTGGTTGTTCTTAACAATCAACCAGTAATCATGTTGTAATTTTCGAAGCACTTGTGACAGTCTGGCATTAAAAACTAACGAAGAAGCACCTCTTAATACACAGAACACACAGAAGTTATAAAACCAGAAGATGTAGAGGAAAGCCTTGAGTAAATATACACAGCAACCAGTGTCATCATTCCATTGACCACAGGACAAATCACTACACTTGTGCCTTGGATTTGAAACCAACTTCATTTACTACTTTCCAACAGTTTTGTGAGTATGTATCATTAGATTTTTATTTGGGGGGAAAATGGAAGAGCAGTGAGGGGGACAGAGGGAAGGAAAGTGGGAAGATATACACCCTAGACAGTCTGACATGAGGAAAGGAGAAACAGCTTTTTTTCTGGCCTGCATTAACTATGCCCACCAGGCATAAGTAATAAGCATTCCGTCTGGTTGATAGGACTTCCTAACACTTTTGTCATTTGGCAGTCAGCAAGTTAGCCTTAGTGCATACACTATAGATAGCCAATCCCTTTTATGTTGTTCTAACCCTTTAATCCCTTGCTTAAATAAGGGAAGAAAATGTACACATTGTGTTTATAGAACTTATCAACTTGTTTATCAAAAGATATAGAAAATACTTTTGCTTTGGAAAATGGGTTTGGACCTCAAGATATGCTTCCTAGGTGATGCTAGTGGTAAAGAACTCGCCTGCCAAGCAGGAGATGTAAGAGACATGGGTTTGATCCCTGCGTTGGAAAGAGCCCCTGGAGGAGGAAATGGCACCCCACCCCCAGTATTCTTGCCTGGGGAACCCCACGGACAGAGGAGCCTGGGGAGGGCTACAGTCTACAGGGTCACAGAGAGTTGGGTACAACTGAAGTGACTGAGTGCGCACAATACGATCGACATGCATCGCATGCGTGAATATATGCACATGAGCACACACACAACAAGGAGGCAATCAGCGATGCCCTGGGACAAAAGAATATGATCTTTGGTCTTTCCTCTTACAACACCACACAGAAAATACCTGATATCCTAGTGAACATGTACTAATGTGTATATATAGGCTTCCCTGTTGGCTCAACAATAAAGAATTAGGCTGCCAATGCCTGCTAACGCAGGAGATGCAAGTTCCATCCCTGGGTCAGGAAGATCCCCTGGAGAAGGAGATGGCAACCCACTCCAGTATTCTCGCTTGGAAAATCCCATGGACGAGGAGCTTGGTGGGCTACAGTCCGTGGGGTTGCAAAGAGTCGGGCATGACTTAGTGACTAAACAATGACAACATATATTAAAACAACTGAAAATAAATCCTAGGCTAGGAATATTTTCACTGGCCTATTTTGAGGACATTTTCTGACCTTTCTTGAGGCTACAGGGATTTTGGAAATATTACATCAGTCACTGGTACAATGTTACCCAAAAAAGTATGATCTTAAATACTGAACTATAATAAGGGTCAAGCCACCAGTCTATGCAATGGCTAAATCAGCAAAGCAGCTCCATTTGCTTTGTCTAAAGTTTCAAACAAATGCACCGTCTAAATCATATTTTCTATTGACTGCTTTCCATGGTGCCCTTTAAAAATCTCTAATAAAAACTAAACTCTGTGCATGTACTTCCTACCTCAGTTTTGTGCTTACTGTCACGTGAGAGCTGAGGAGGAAGCCGCTTGAGATCAGAAGGACATAATTTTCAGAAATACAGCTTTTAAAATAAAAGAGGTAATGGTGACTATCAAGAAATATCTTTCATCTCTTTCTTTAGTGCTGGCAGTGTTAAGTACATCATTTTACTACTTCATGCTATGAGATTATCAATCAATAACTATTTACTCCAGGAAATAAATCAGAGAAAGAGCGTGGAAAAAGAAATGATCTTCTGGAAAAGTTAGAGCTACATATCGTCTTAATGTTTATTTTGTAGAAATTTGAAAAATACACGTGGTAAACAAATGTCTGCTAAGTTCTCTCAGGTGGCTTTCCCCTTTCATGAACTAATTATTTTAAGTCTCCTAAGGTTTGAAGGTGATATTTAGTTTGAAGGATATTTTACAGGAACATTTAGGAAAAATAGATGAAGTCGGTACAAAATCATCATTGCTTCTTGGAAAGGCTTTTTTCACACAATCTTAGCATTTAAATCTTATATGTCCTTTATGAAATGGGAGGAAAAAGGTCAAACCCTCTTATTTAATTTAGAGGTTGATTGTTTGCTGTTGTTTGGCCAAGGCAACTTTAGGCCCAAGGACATGGGAAATGAGTGGAATTCAAGTTGTGACACCAGAATAAAAAATGATGGGGACCCACAGAAATTCTCTTCCCAGAGAACAATTGAATTCAATTAAAATGTCAATTCCAGAACCTGAAATCAGATACTTCCACACACACCATCACACTACGGCATGAAGACCTCCCCCCACATACACACACACACACACACACACACACACACACACACACACACACACACCTTCAGGCACACATATACCACACACACAGAGATGCAGATGTCACAATGAGGCAAGCATAGAGGTCACACACAGAGCAGACACACATATACACTGATACACACACACCACAAACTTAGGCACATGTCGCCACATACACACACACCCACACACATGTCAGCAGCAGATACACACACACGGTTCTATACAAAATCACTTGTCTGCCTAAGATAGACAAATGAAAGGGACTCCACAGAATATTCCATCATTTCATGACTTTTTCTCCACTGCATACACTGAAAAAAGTTTGCAAGGAAGATTTGGACCTGATATTTCTGAACTCTTCACTCGTATTGAATATTAGATAAAAGCCTTGGTACTACAAACAATAAATGCTGGATAGACTGTGGAGAAGAGGGCGCCCTCTGATACTGTTGGTGGGAATGTGAGATGGTACAGCCACTATGGAGAACAAGCTCTAAATTTGGACATCTTCTCAACTATGATCTTACATACCGTTCTGTATTCTTTAAAAAACTGAAACTAGAATTTCCATATGAACCAGCAATCCCACTCCTGCGCATATACCTGGATAAAACCATAATTCAAAAACAGATACATGCACCCCAGTGTTCATTTCAGCACTATTTACAATAGCCAGGACATGGAAATAACCTAAATGTCTATCAACAGAGAAATGGATAAAGAAGATGTGGTACATATACACAATGGAATATTACTCAGCCATAAAAGGAACAAAATTATGCCATTTGCAGTAATATGCATGAACTTAGAGATTGTCATACTGAGTGAATTAAGTGAGACACAGAAAGACAAATGTATGGTATCGCTTATGTGGTGGAATCTTAAAAAAAGGATACAAATGAACATATTTATAAAAGGGAAGAAGAGTCATGGATGTAGAAAACAACGCTATGGCTACCAAGGGCTAACTTTAGGAGGGATAAGTTGGGAAATTGGGATGGACATACATACACTATTTTATATAAAATAGAGAACTAATGAGGACCTGCACTATAGCAGAAGGAACTCTACTCAGTAATCTGTAACGGCCTCCTTGGGAAGAGTCTAAAGATGAGTGGATGTATGTGTGACTGATTCACTTTGCTGTATGCCTGAAACTAAAACAACGTTGTCAATCAACTGTGCTTTAATAAAAATTAATTACAAAAAGAAAAACGTCATGGAAACACAAAACAAAAAAGTCGTGGTAAAAGTAGAGGTCTTAGACTTTCAGTACATTTTAAATGAAACAAAAATGGGAAGAAATATTGTTTTATTTATATCTCAGCCTTTCTGCTTACCTCTCAGGCATATAATAGCTCTTATATTTCTAGAGTGATTTAGAGTTTGAATAGTGCTTTCACACAAACAGTTTTATGTAGTCCTCACAGGGAGGTATTGAGATAGGTGTGACTACAGGTGAGGAAACGAAGGCCTGGGGGAGTTTTAGGGCCTGTCAAAGGGTCAGTGCTAGGAAGAAACAGCGCCGTGATTCCAAACCAAGTCAAAGGTATTTGCACTTTCTAAATGACTTTTCTGGTCTATATTTCCACCCCTGCCCTCAGGGCTGTGCTGTGAATCCGTGGATGGAATTTCTGCACTTTGTATTTGCTTAACGGTCCAATCCTCTGTCATATCTATTCTCAGCTATCACCCACGAAACCTCACTGGCACTAACTGCAGGAAAGCTCAAGTGCATAGACACAGTCCTGACACCGTAGTGCCCAATCCCGCAGCTGATTATGATCAGATTGGCCTTCTAGGCCATAGGAAGACTGATGCTGATCATATCAGGGGCCTGGAAATGATCATTTGTCTATCAAAGCAACCAGTATGTGAAAGAAACAGATTTTGGGGCTGCCAAAAAAATTTTTTTCAGGTTAGATAACAACTTTTACACTGTTCTCAACATTGCCTAGCACATATTTGTACTTAAAATTATTTGTTTACTCACAATTTGTTACTAACAAAAAATGAGGTTAGATGACACAGCAGAAGTTAGAAAGCTGATTTCATTCATTTTGCTACTATGATATCTCCCACAATGGAAGGTAAGATCCTTCCTTCCTTCCTTTCTCTTGCATTAGCTAACTAACATTTATGTTATCTTTCAGCAAGGATTTATACTCATGTGTACCTTCATTTAGGTGACTGCTTCTAAAAGCTACAAACATCAGTTCTTCTATGTGTAAACCACACTACAGCCAATCACAAAGGTCAGATCATAACATGGGTTGTTTGGAAAAGCATTCCTTCCTGAAACAAATGACCATGCGGTAACTGATAGAAGTTCCTGCTTGGCATTCACAGGCTTTCTCTCTACTAATTCTTACCATTTATCAAAATGCCAGCATGAAAGTCTACTTCTCCACTTATAAATAATGAAGAATTCCCCAACTATCACCAAGTCAAAATGAAAACTGATTATCTTGCATTCATTTCCTGAGTTTCTTTGTAAACAGCTCTTTCTACTTTGTGAAGCTGGCCTCGCTTTTGGAATGGCTTTATTTAATAAGCTCATTGTGGTAAAGTCACCTAAATTATAACCTTTACAGCCAGTGAAATGATGGTGAGAGCATTCATATTTATAGAGTATACTTAGATCAGGGGACTTCCTTGGCATCTCATTACTACATCCAAATATTTGTTTGAACTTTAATATTTTGATAATTCACTTGTGGCAACCATGCTCAATTAACAAAAATAGTGCAAAAATTAAAACATAGAATAATTTCCCATAGAATCTGTAAATTTACTATTTGGCTAACACATACACACAACAGGAACAGCAAAAATCCTGGGAGATATTCTGTTTGGAATGTTAATTTCAAATAACATTCTTAAGCACTATTTGCAGCTTCCTAATTGAGAATATAGAAATAATGTGTTTTGAATTATGAATTATAGAAAAATGTTTAAATCATTGTCATGATAACCATGTGATACTTAGCATGCAGAGAAATAGAAGACAGTGTGCAATATTTTCTGTAAAATGTTTGAATGAATCTGGATTGAGAGCAGCTGTCCATGGTACTGATGGCCAGGAACTGACAACAGTGAAGCTAAGTGGGCAATGGGTTCATGATCAGAGATCAAAATACCACCTGCTCTCAACATATGCGTTTTCCAGAGGGTAAGGATTAGTAATAAACTCAGACCCTGGAGATCTTCATGCTACTTCCCATTGTGCCTTTAACATAAACCAGCTCCAATATTTCAAAACAAAGACATAGAGAATGAATAAAATTGACGAGAGGAAAAAGATCTGCATCTTAGAGGTCAAAAGTCAACTGATAAATTGCATTTCTACATTTTAATAGTCAATTACTTCACAGAGAGTAGCCATGGTCCTAGACAGAATTTTAGTTTTATTTTACCTCTATGTAACTGTATAATTTTCAGAAATTCAGCTATCTCTCTGAATATGTTTCTTTATCAGTGAAATGGGATGACAATGACTACCTCTGCTTACCTAAATGAAAGCCCTCTGAGATCAGGGATTTCATCTGTTTAGTTCACTAATCTATCCAAGCAGTTAGACTAGCTTCTCTGAACATGGTATGTTTACATGGTATGTAAATATTTGCTGAATAAATGAACCAGGGAGAAGAAATTTCTTTAGTATGGAGCTAAAAATGCCCTTGGATATCTCTAGAAGCTAAGGAGGACATATGGTGAAAACGCAACTGGATTGAAAAAAAAAAAACCAAACAGAAAAATTAAAACTGAAAGAGATGAAAATTTAAGAGAAATGTTAAGATGGACAAAGCAAAACTGGGTAAAAAAAATACTACACGCTTTTGAGGTACACTCAAATATCAGCAACTCTCATGAATAGTTTGCTAACTATTCCCCACTTCATTAATGTCTTCTATTAACAAGCTTTCCCCCATGCCCCCATCTGATTTTCCCAGGTGGCTCAGTGGTAAAGAATTCACCTGCCAATGCTGGAGATGTGAGCTCAATCCTTGGGTTGGGAAGATCCCCTGGGGGATTAAATGGCAACCCACTCAAGTGCTCTTGCCTGGGAAATCCCATGGACAGAGGAGCCTGGCAGGCTACAGTCCTTGGGGTCATAAAGAGCCAGACATGACTTAGCAACCAAGCAGCAACCACAGCCCACCTGTCTAGGTCATCACAGAGCACGAAGTCGAGCTTCCTGTGCTTTATAGCAGATCCCCACCAGCTACCTATTTTACACAGGGTAGTATAAATATGTCAGTCCTAATCTCCCAATTCTTCCTCTTTCTCCTTTCCCCCCTGTGTCTACATACCCATTCTCTACATCTCTCTTCCTGTCAAGGAAATAGGTTCATTGGTACTATGTTTTCTAGACTGCACATATACATGTTAATAAAGGAAAACAGGAAAACATAAACGAGACAAAAAGACAACGCTCAGAATGGGAGAAAATGCTGGCAAATGAAGCAATGGACAAAGGATTAATCTCCAAAACATACAAACAGCTAATGGAACTCAATATCAAAAAAACGAACACTCACTCAAAATTATGGATAGAAGACCTAAAGAGACAACTCTTCAAAGAAATCATACAGATGGCCAAGAGACACATGAAAACATGCTCAGCATCACTAATTATAGAGAAATGCAAATCAGAACTACAATGAGGTATCACCTCACATCTGTCAGAGTGGCCATCATCAAACATTCTACAAACAATAAGCTTTTATATCATTTAATACTCTGCTAACCCTTTGTCATTTAGACATAAACTGTTCAACACTTTGTTTTTCTTTGCACAAATGTACTATTACCATTTGAAAATGGAGATATTTCTTGTATTTCTATTATTTACTACAAAATACCAGGTACATATCTTCAGAATATTGTGGACCCCAAACGCGTGTTAGATTGAAATAAAACTGATTGCTTGACTCTCTCCTCATGTGCACGCATCTTGAAAAACCATGAACAATTAAATCTTCCTCTACACAGGAGTTATTTCATGTTCTGGTTAGTTGAGGGTTTCAGGGTGGGATACACGAGCAAAAAGCCATGTGCATCTGAACATCGTGGATTGAGATAAGGGAGGCAAGAGGGGGACCTGTTACAGGGATCAGCCTTGTCACACTGGTGCGCCTCTTCACCTCGGCGGGTGCTCAGAGCCTGTCTGTTGGGATGTCGAGGCAGCAGGAAGTATGAAGTATGAAGTATGAAGAAAGTATGAAGCTGTAAAACTTACAAAACACAGGTGAAGAGACTGAAGCTCAGAAATCTGATTAAGGCCTAATAGCCAACAGGTGATGTCACTGCAATTTGAACTCAGGCAGGCTGACTTCAAAGTCCTCAACGACTAGGCTCACCCACCTCCCAAGAAATAATACTAGAAGAATAACAGGAAGCGTCCTGTATTGTTGCGCTTGCCAGGTAGACTAAGAGGCTTCATCTTACCCACTGTCCAGTCATCAGGCCCACTTACACTAAGATGTATCTGAATGAAATACCAATAAAAATGCCAAGAGAGGCTAGAGACATGAAGATGAAGGATGTTTACTATTTAGAAGGGAGATTTCTTACTCTCTGGCAAAACCTTTGAGAGCCAAGTGTACCATTCCACTAGAAAAGAAAAAAAAAAAAAAAAAAAAGAATAGGAGAAAAGAAAACCTAAGAAATGGGTGGTAAGGGGAAAAAAACCAGGAAATTAAAAGGCAAAAGAGTGGACTTAGGGGAAAAAATGCTAGAGAGTAAAGACAGTGACCAAAAGCAATGGCAGTGAGGGAATGAGATGAATGTGATGCAGGCAGAAGAAAAGAAGGAGCAGCTAAAACATGAAAGCTCTCAAAGACTCCAGCTGCGTCAGACTCTCCTGAGGGTATCACAGAGAAAAAGGGGTGAGTCCCTGTCACGGAACAAGAGCAACAGTCCAGCAGGGCAGCCTGGCGGAATTCTCTGGTTAAGTTTAGAGGTGCTCAGGGTTTGTACTGCCCGATACATGACACTAGCCACAGGTGGCTGCTGAACAATAAAACTGTGGCCAGTGCAAATAAAGACGTGAATCGTAGGTGTGATTAATTTCAATAACCACATGTGGCTAGTGGTTGTTGTTTTGGGTAGCAAAGCCTAGTACTTTCAGGTGACAAGAGAACTCTAGGGACTTCTCTGAAAAGTACGTTTTATACCTGTACCCCTCACGCTTTCTAGAGAGTATTATATATTGCTGCTGCTGCTGCTGCTAAGTCGCTTCAGTCGTGACCGACTCTGTGCAACCCCATAGACGGCAGCCCACCAGGCTCCCCCATTCCTGGGATTCTCCAGGCAGGAACACTGGAGTGGGTTGCCATTTCCTTCTCCAATGCATGAAACTGAAAAGTGAAAGCGAAGTTGCTCCGTGGTGTCCGACTCTTCGAGACCCCCATGGACTGCAGCCCACCAGGCTCCTCTGTCCATGGGATTTTCCAGGCAAGAGTACTGGAGTGGGGTGCCATTGCCTTCTCTGGTATTATATATTAACCCCCCCCCCCTTACTTCTCACTCTTTCTAGAGATGTTGATGGCATAGAAAAATAAATGAATGTCCAAAGCTCGATCCTGAGTAATCAAAAAAAAAAGGCTACGACATATTTCATCTGCTAAGTATTATGAGCTAAGTTAGCTCCCCTCCATTTGTATGTTGAAACTCTAGTCTCCCAGGGTCTCAGAATGTAGCTATACTTGGACAAAGAGTCTTTAAAAAGGTGGTGAAGTTAAAGGAAGGCTTTTTTTATCTCTCCTTGCTATTCCTTGGGACTCTGCATTCAGATGGGAATATTGTTCCTTTTCTCCTTTGCTTCTTGCTTCTCTTCTTTTCACAGCTATTTGTAAGGCCTCCTCAGACAGCCATTTTGCTTTTTTGCATTTCTTTTCTTTGGGGATGGTCTTAATCCCTGTCTCCTGTACAATGTCATGAACCTCTGTCCATAGTTCATCAGGCACTCTGTCTATCAGATCTAGTCCCTTAAATCTATTTCTCACTTCCACTGTATAATCATAAAGGATTTGATTTAGGTCATACCTGAATGGTATAGTAGTTTTCCCTACTTTCTTCAATTTAAGTCTGAATTTGGCAATAAAGAGTTCATGATCTGAGCCACAGTCAGCTCCCATCTTGTTTTTGCTGACTGTATAGAGCTTCTCCATCTTTGGCTGCAAAGAATATAATCAATCTGATTTCGGTGTCGACCATCTGGTGAAGTCCATGTGTAGAGTCTTCTCCTGTGTTGTTGGAAGAGGGCATTTGCTATGACCAGCACGTTCTCTTGGCAAAAGTCTATTAGCCTTTACCCTGCTTCATTCTGTACTCCAAGGCCAAATTTGCCTGTTACTCCAGGTGTTTCTTGATGTCCTACTTTTGCATTCCAGTCCCCTATAATGAAAAGGACATCTTTTTTTGGGTGTTAGGTCTAAAAGGTCTTGTAGGTCTTCATAGAACCGTTCAACTTCAGCTTCTTTAGCATTACTGGTTGGGGCATAGGCTTGGATTACTGTGATATTGAATGGTTTGCCTTGGAAGTGAACAAAGATCATTCTGTCATTTTTGAGATTGCATCCGAGTACTGCATTTCGGACTCTTGTTGACCATGATGGCTACTCCATTTCTTCTAAGGGATTCCTGCCCACAGTAGTAAATATAATGGTCATCTGAGTTAAATTCACCCATTCCAGTCCATCTTAGTTCGCTGATTCCTAGAATGTCGATGCTCACTCTTGCCATCTCCTGTTTGACCACTTCCAATTTGCCTTGATTCATGGACCTAACATTCCAGGTTCCTATGCAATATTGCTTTTTATAGCATCGGACCTTGCTTTTATCACCAGTCCCATCCACAACTGGGTATTGTTTTTGCTTTGGCTCCATCCCTTCCTTCTTTCTGGAGTTATTTCTCCACTGATCTCCAGTAGCATACTGGGCACCTACCGACCTGGGGAGTTCATCTTTCAGTGTCCTATCTGCCTTTTCATACTGTTCATGGGGTTCTCAAGGCAAGAATACTGAGGTGGTTTGCTGTTCCCTTCTTCAGTGGACCACATTCTGTCAGACCTCTCCACCATGACCCGTCTGTCTTGGGTGGCCCCACACGGCATGGCTGAGTTTCGTTGAGTTAGACACGGCTGTGGTCCTGTGATCAGATTGGCAGTTTTCTGTGATTGTGGTTTCAGTCTGTCTGCCCTCTGATGCCCTCTCACAACACCTATCGTTTGAAACCCCAATACTTTGGCCACCTCATGCAAAGAGCTGACTCATTGGAAAAGGCCCTGATGCTGGGAAGGATTGGTGGCAGGAGGAGAAGGGGACGACAGAGGATGAGATGGCTGGATGGCATCACCGACTCGATGGACATGAGTTTGGGTAAACTCCGGGAGTTGGTGATGGACAGGTAGGCCTGGCCTGCCGCGATTCACGGGGTCGCAAAGAGTTGGACACGACTGAGCGACTGAACTGAACTGAGCTAAGTTAAAGGAGGCTGTTGAGGTGGACATAATCCAGGCTGACTGGTGTCTTTAAATATGACACAGAAAAGGACACCCAGGGACGTGCACACAGAGAAAAGACCACGCGAGGAAGAAAGGTGGATGTCTGCAAGCCAGGGAGAGGCCTCGGAAGAAACCAAGCCTGCTGACACCTCGATCTTGGGCTTCTAGGTTCCAAACTGTGAGAAAATAGATTTCTCTTGTTTAGGCCACCCAGTTTTTGGTATGTTGTTATGACCGTCATAGAAAAATATTCCACTTTACATATTAAACCAAGGCATTAAAAACAAGTATAACATATTTTAAAAAGTTCAGTGTGGTTTAAGAAAAACTTTTAGGGTCTAATGATTTATCCTTTGTTTATTTATAAAACCTTATTTCTTGACCAATCCCTCAAAGCTGAGAACTCACCGATGCATGAGGCTCAGAATCTTGTAGCGAAACATTCAAAGGAGGAAACAAATTATAAACTACAATTATCCACTGCTAAGAAGTATTTTATATGCTCTTCAATTTAAATTCTAAAAGCCATATTAATGACAGTTAAATGGTAGTTCCCTATGCAGGATGACAGGCTTTTAAAATGTGACTCTTCCATGCAAGTTTGAAGGGAGATTTCTGGTCGCTGGGCCCTGGTTTGGTGCTGTGAAGGTCAGCATTCTTAAGCAGGGAATTTGCATTAGTGTCTGGGCGTGACAAGAGCTGCATAAATTACCTATTGCAATGGCCAGCTCTTTCAATGATCCCTGCTGGCAGATATGGTGAGTACGGAGAAAAGAAAAGGAATCTCTCTCTCTCTCCATTTTTCTTGTCAGCAAAACATGTTGTCATGTTTTACCCCATGCTTTTTTCTTGAGATGAATGTTGTCTTCATAAACATTTTGTTCTTTTTTGTGTGTGATATGGTCCAACCCATTGCATGATTGCAAGGCATGGCCTGACCTGTAACAATACTTTGAAACCTGCAGTTATCAAGTCTTATAACACTATTCTGTTGAAATGTAAGGAGGCTCCATGCAGATATAAAGTTCCATCTTTTAATAGAAATTTTCTATCAGTTGGAGTAAACGCTGCATATGTGGCAGCCAGCAAATATAAACATTCATTTATAGAGACTCTGAGATCCTAACAAAAAGCTGTTTCCCTCTTCTATCATATTAACAGATATACATCTCTAATTACGAGGATTTTTTTTTTTTTTTCAAGAAAACCCTCATTTGGAATCAGTGTTGAAACTGGCTCTTCTCCAAGATGAAATCATAAAGTTGGCAAAATCAGTTTTTCCTGGTCCCCTACGTCTCCTGTGTTATTGTTCACAGTGTGGAATCAGTTCATTTGTGAAGTCCTCCAGTGCTTTGAACCTTTGGTTGCTCTTTTTTGCTTTAAGATTTATTTATAAGATATACTTTGCCCTCTAGGCTCTGAGAATTCCTAGTTAATAAACAACTCTTGCTAATGTATTAATGGGTTAGGCTGGGTTTTCAGCTTTCTAGTCCTTATCTTAGTTATCACAGTCTTCTGCTAGCACTATTGCAAGTGAAATAAGAGATATGGTTGGAGATCATCTGACTCCAAGGGAGATGGGAGAGGGAGCAAGATTCCTTCACAGATGGAGCTTCTGTTTCCTCTGAAATTTTATTTCTTTTTTTTTTTTAATGATTTTTAAAATTTGGACCATTTTTTAAAAAGTATTTATTGGATTTGTTATAATATTGTTTCTATTGTATGTTTTGCTTTATTGGCCCTGAGACATGTGGAGTCTTAGCTCCTCTACCAGACATCCAACCCACACCCCCTGCATAGGAAGGCAAAGTCTTAACCACTGGACCTCCAGGGAAGTTCTGAATTTTCCTTATAAAGCTTTATACTATTTCTATCTCTTTGAAAGCTTTTCTTCCATCAGCGGGTACTTCATTTGGGGGACTGATTGTTAGACAAGAAGGCTCCCACTTTGGGGTACAAAGGGAAGCTACTGAAATATGAGCTTTTCGGGCACTAATTTGTAAATCTGATTTGTCTCTCAGAACCAGTACAAACATCTGAATCAAATAGACCCAATTCTGATTTTCAGAATGGGGATCAAAAACATAGTTGGGCCACTAAAAACATCTCTGCCAGTCAGGATGGGCTAAGGTATGCTTCCATAACAACACAACCTCAAATTCTAATGATTTGTAGGAATAAAGTTTATTTGCCTCTTCTGTCTATATCCATCACAAATGGTCTAGGAGCTACACTCCCAATCTCCCCCACCCAAGATCTAGGCCAAAAATGCAACCCAGTATTAAGTGTTGACACTGTTTCCATGGTTTCCCCATCTATTTGCCATGAAGTGATAGGACTAGATGCCATGATCTTAGTTTTCTGAATGTTGAGTTTTTAGCCATTTTTTCCACTCTCCTCTTTCACTTTCATCAAGAGGCTCTTTAGTTCTTCTTTGCTTTCTGCCATAAGGGTGGAGTCATCTGCATATCTTAGGTTACTGGTATTTCTCCCAGCAATCTTGATTCCAGACTGTGCTTCATCCAACCCGACATTTCATATGATATACACTGCATATAAGTTAAATAACCAGGATGACAACATACAACCTTGATGTACTCCTTTCCTGATTTGGAACCAGTCTGTTGTTCCATGTCCAGTTCTAACTGCTGCTTCTTGACCTGCATACAGATTTCTCAGGAGGCAGGAAAGGTGGTCTGATAGTCCCATCTCTTGAAGAATTTTCCACAGTTTTCTGTGATCCACACAGTCAAAGGCTTTGGTGTAGTCAATAAAAGAGAAATAGATGTTTTTCTGGAACTGTCTTGGTTTTCTGTGATCCAACGGATGTTGGCAATTTGATCTCTGGTTCCTCTTCCTTTTCTAAATCCAGCTTTAACATCTGGAAGTTCATGGTTCACATACTGTTGAAGCCTGGCTTGGAGAATTTTGAGCATTACTTTGCTAGTGTGTGAGATGCATGCAATTGTATGGTAGTTTGAACATTCTTTGTCATTGCCTTTCTTTGAGATTGAATGAAAACTGACCTTTTCCAGTCCTGTGGCCCCTGTTGAGTTTTCCAAATTTGCTGGCATATTGAGTGCAGCACTTTCACAGCATCATCTTTTGGGCATTTGAAAACTGGAATTCCATCACCTCCACTAGCTTTGTTCATAGTGTTAGGAAGCTGATGCTTCCTAAGGCCCACTTGACTTCGCATTCCAGGATGTCTGGCTCTAGGTGAGTGATCACACCATCATGGTTATCTGTGTTATGAAGATCTTTTTTGTGTAGTTCTTCTGTGTATACTTGTCACCTCTCCTTAATATCTTCTGCTTCTGTTAGGTCCATACCATTTCTGTCCTTTATTGAGCCCATCTTTGCATGAAATGTTCCCTTAGTATCACTAATTTTCTTGAAGAGATCTCTAGCCTTTCCCGTTCTATTGTTTTCATCTTTTTCTTTGCATTGATCACTGAGGAAGACTTTCTTATCTCTCCTTGCTATTCTTTAGAACTCTGCTTTCAAATGGGTATATCTTTCCTTTTCTCCTTTGCCGTTCACTTCTCTTCTTTTCTCAGCTATTTGTAAGGCCTCCTCAGGCAACCATTTTGCCTTTTTGGATTTCCTTTTCTTGGAGATGGTGTTGATCCCTACCCCCAGTACAGTGTAACAAACCTCCGTCCATAATTCTTCAGGCTCTCTGTCTCAGCTCTAACTGCTTGAATCTATTCTCACTTCCACTGTATAGTCATAAGGGGTTTGATTTAGGTCAGACCTGAATGGTCTAGTGGTTTCCCCTACTTTCTTCAATTTGAGTCTGAATTTGGCAATAAGGAGTTCATGATCTGAGCTACAGTCAACTCCCAGTCTTGTTTTTGCTGAATGTATAAAACATCTCCATCTTTGGCTGCAAAGAATATAATCAATCTGATTTCAGTGTTGACCATCTGGTGATGTCCATGTGTAAAGTCTTCTCTGGTGTTGTTGGAAGAGGGCATTTGCTATGAGTGATGCATTCTCTTGGCAAAACTCTATTAGCCTTTGCCCTGCCTCATTTTCTACCCCAAGGCCAAATTTGCCTGTTAATCCAAGTATCTCTTGACTTCCTACTTTTGTGTTCCAAACCCCTATAATGAAAAGGACATCATTTTTGGGTGTTAGTTCCAGAAGGTCTTGTAGGTCTTCATAGAACTGTTCAACTTCAGCTTCTTTAGCATTTCTGGTCAGGGCATAGACTTGGATCACTGTGATATTGAATGGTTTGCCCTGGAAATGAACAGAGATCATTCTGTCATTTTTGAGATTGCACCCAAATACTGCATTTTGGACTTTTTTGATGACTATGATGGATACTCCATTTCCTCCAAGGGATTCTTGCACACATTAGTAGATATAATGGCTATCTGAGTTAAATTCACCCACTCCAGTCCATTTTAATTCACTGATTCCTAAAATGTCGATGTTCACTCTTTCCATCTCCTGTTTGATCACTTCCAATTTACCTTGATTCATGGACCTAACATTCCAGGTTCCTATGCAATATGAGAAAGGCAATCCCAAAGAATGCTCAAACTACCGCACAATTGCCCTCATCTCACATGCTGGTAAGGTAATGCTCAAAATTCTCCAAGCCAGGCTTCAACAATACGTGAACTGAGAACTTCCAGATGTTCAAGTTGGTTTTAGAAAAGGCAGAGGAACCAGAGATCAAATTGCCAATATCCGCTGGATCATCGAAAAAAGAAAGAGAGTTCCAGAAAAACATCTATTTCTGCTTAATTGACTATGCCAAAGCCTTCGACTGTGTGGATCACTATAAACTGTGGAAAATTCTGAAGGAGATGGGAATACCAGACCACCTGACCTGCCTCTTGAGAAACCTGTATGCAGTTCAGGAAGCAACAGTTAGAACTGGACATGGAACAACAGACTGGTTCCAAATAGGAAAAGGAGTATGTCAAGGCTGTATATTGTCACCCTGCTTATTTAACTCATATGCAGAGTACATCATGAGAAACACTGGGCTGGAAGAAGCACAAGCTGGAATCAAGATTGCCAGGAGAAATATCAATAACCTCAGATATGCAGATGACACCACCCTTATGTCAGAAAGTGAAGAGGAACTGAAAAGCCTCTTGATGAAAGTGAAAGAGGAGAGTGAACAAGTTGGCTTAAAGCTTAACATTCAGAAAACTAAGATCATGGCATCTGGTCCCATCACCTCATGGGAAATAGATGGGGAGACACTGGAAACAGTGTCAGACTTTTTTTTTTTTTGGGCTCCCAAATAACTGCAGATGGTGACTGCAGCCATGAAATTAAAAGACGCTTACTCCTTGGAAGGAAAGTTATGATCAACCTAGATAGCATATTAAAAAGCAGAGACATTACTTTGCCAACAAAGGTCTGCCTGGTCAAGGCTGTGGTTTTTCCAGTGGTCATGTATGGATGTGAGAGTTGGACTGTGAAGAAAGCTGAGCACCAAAAAATTGATGCTTTTGAACTGTGGTGTTGAAGAAGACTCTTGAGAGTCCCTTGGACTGCAAGGAGATCCAACCAGTCCATTCTAAAGGAGATCAGCCCTGGGTGTTCATTGGCAGGACTGATGCTGAAGCTGAAACTCCAATACTTTGGCCACCTCATGCGAAGAGTTGACTCGTTGGAAAAGACCCTGATGCTGGGAGGGATTGAGGGCAGGAAGAAGAAGGGGACAACAGAGAATGAGATGGCTGGATGGCATCACCGACTCGATGGGCATGAATTTGAGTAAACTCCGGGAGTTTGTGATGGACAGGGATGCCTGGCGTGCTGTGATTCATGGGGTAGCAAAGAGTCGGACACGACTGAGTGACTGAACTGAACTGAACCTAACTGATGCAGTATTGCTCTTTACAACATTGGACTTTACTTCCATCACCAGTCACATCCACAACTGGGCATTGTTTTTGCTTTGGCTCCATCTCTTCATTCTTTCTGGAGTTATTTCTTCACTGATCTCCAGTAACATATTGGGCACCTACTGACCTGGGGAGTACATCTTTCAGTGTTATGTATTTTTGCCTTTTCACACTGTTCATGGGGTTCTCAAGGCAGGAATACTGAAGTGGTTTGTTATTGCCTTCTCCGCTGCTGCTGCTAAGCTGCTGCTGCGAAGTCGCTCAGCCGTGTCCGACTCTGTGGGACCCCATAGACAGCAGCCCACCAGGCTCCCTCGTCCCTGGGATTCTCCAGGCAGGAACACTGGAGTGGGTTGTCATTTCCTTCTCCAATGCATGAGAGTGAAAAGTGAAAGTGAAGTCGCTCAGTTGTGTCTGACTCCTCGCGACCCCATGAACTGCAGCCCACCAGACTCCTCCGTCCATGGGAGTTTCCAGGCAAGAGTCCTAGAGTAGGTTGTCATTTCCTTCTCCAATTGCCTTCTCTAGTGGACCACGTTTTGTCAGAACTCTCCAAAATCACTGCAGATGGTGACTGCCACTGTGAAATTAAAAGATGCTTGCTCCTTGGAAGAAAAACTATGACCAATCTAGACAGCATATTAAAAAGCAGAGACATTACTTTGCCAACAAAGGTCCATCTAGTCAAAGCTATGATTTTTTCAGTAGTCATGCATGGATGTGAGTTGGAGTATAAAGAAAGCTGAGTGCCGAAGAATTGATGCTTTTGAACTGTGGTGTTGGAGAAGACTCTTGAGAGACCCTTGGACTACAAAGAGATCCAACCAGTCCATCCTAAAGGAGATCAGTCCTGAATATTCATTGGAAGGACTGATGCTGAAGCTGAAACTCTTAATACTTCTTCCACCTGATGCAAAGAACTGACTCATTTGAAAAGACCGTGATGCTGGAAAAGATAGAAGGCAGGAGGAGAAAGAGATGACAGAGGATGAGATGGTTGGATGGCATCACCGACTCGATGGACATGAGTTTGAGCAAGCTCCGGGAATTGGTGATGGACGGGAAAGCCTGGCGTGCTGCAGTCCATGGGGTCGCAAAGAGCTGGACATGACTGAGCGACTGAACTGAACTGATCAAGTCTTTGCAACTACCATGCCCTCAGTAAAAGAGTCCGCCGGAAGGTCGCATGCCAGCCTTGCAAAGTTTAGCCCAGAAGTGACACACGTTACTTCTGCCCATGACTCACCGGCAAAAACTAACCACAGCCTCACCCAGCCACAGCGGCCTCAGAAACATCACTCCCATCTTCTTGTGTCTGAAAGAGAGAAAAGCGACATATTTGGCCAATGACGTAAATGAAATAGTAACCACAGTACTTGAAAGGACTCTTCTTCTGTGAACATTTACAAGGACAAAACATTAACTGAAATTAGCTGGGTATATATGAGAGGTGTGTAAAGAGCTGTATTCATATTATTAAATAATTAAGTTAGTCATGGACAAACGCATAGTGAAAGATAAATCCACTCTAAGGAATAACTCTAACAAACAGCGACCTAAGGAGCCTCTCTTCCCCAGGCCTGGTTTAGATAGTTTAGTTTTGTTGTCCTGTTTTGGTATTCTAGAGTACCATGTTAAAATGTCAGCTTTTATCAGAGCTGATATATTCATTCCAAAATGTTCCCAGTTTCTTCATCCAAATGGAAAACATTAATTTTTAATGCATAAGAAATGTTTGCTCTTGCACTGTTTATAACAGCCAGGACAAAAAAAAACACAAAAAACAAAAAAATATAATAGCCAGGACATGGAAGCAACCTAGACGCCCATCAGCAGACAAATGGATAAGAAAGCTGTGGTACATATACACAATGGAATATTACTCAGCTATTAAAAAGAATACATTTGAATCAGTTCTAATGAGGTGAATGAAACTGGAGCCCATTTTGCAGAGTAAAGTAAGCCAGAAAGAAAAACACCAATACAGTATACTAATGCATATATATATGGAATTTAGAAAGATGGTAATGATTACCTATATGTAAGACAGAAAAAGAGACACAGATGTATAGAACAGACTTTTGGACTCTGTGGGAGAAGGCGAGGGTGGGATGATCTGAGAGAATAGCATTGAAAC
Organism: Dama dama; assembly: GCF_033118175.1. Taxonomy (NCBI): domain Eukaryota; kingdom Metazoa; phylum Chordata; class Mammalia; order Artiodactyla; family Cervidae; genus Dama; species Dama dama. The sequence continues at coordinate 59,162,334 of NC_083708.1, forward strand.
ATGTATATTATCAATTGTGAGACAGATCACCAGTCCAGGTTTGATGCATGAGACAAGTGCTCAGGGCTGGTGCACTAGGATGACCCAGAGGGATGGGATGGGGAGGGAAGTGGGAGGGGGGATCGGGATGGGGAACACATGTAAATCCATGGCTGATTCATGTCAATGTATGGCAAAAACCACTATAATATTGTAAAGTAATTAGCCTCCAACTAATATAAATAAATGAAAAAACAAACAAAAAAAACAAAAGGCATTCAATAGAGATAGAATTAACAATATGCTAAAAAAAAAAAAAGAAATGTTTGCTCTTAATTATATAGATTTCATTAAGTGAATTTGCATGATTTCCCTTTTTAGTTTACACAATAAAACTTAGTGAGTCATAGGCCCAGCAATCCCACTTCTGGGCATACACACTGAGGAAACCAGATCTGAAAGAGACACGTGCACCCCAATGTTCATCGCAGCACTGTTTATAATAGCCAGGACATGGAAGCAACCTAGATGCCCATCAGCAGATGAATGGATAAGGAAGCTGTGGTACATATACACCATGGAATATTACTCAGCCATTAAAAAGAATTCATTTGAACCAGTCCTAATGAGATGGATGAAGCTGGAGCCCATTATACAGAGTGAAGTAAGCCAGAAAGATAAAGAACATTACAGCATACTGACACATGTATATGGAATTTAGAAAGGTGATAACGATAACCCTATATGCAGAACAGAAAAAGAGACACAGAAATACAGAACAGACTTTTGAACTCTGTGGGAGAATGTGAGGGTGGGATATTTCAAAAGAACAGCATGTATACTATCTATGGTGAAACAGATCACCAGCCCAGGTGGGATGCACGAGACAAGTGCTCCGGCCTGGTGCACTGGGAGGACCCAGAGGAATCGGGTGGAGAGGGAGGTGGGAGGGGGGATCGGGATGGGGAATACATGTAAATCCATGGCTGATTCATATCAATGTATGACAAAACCCACTGGAAAAAAAATAATAATAATAAAAAAAAAAAAAAGAAAGGAAAAAAAAAAAAATAAACCTTAATGTGAATGCAAAAAAAAAAAAAACTTAGTGAGTCATAGGAAATGTGGGGGGGGAATTCTTCAACATGAATATGTTTTGTTTTCCCCATCTGTGAATCTCTTCTGCAAAAGAAGTGATAATATATCAGGCTGAACTGTATGAGGTAGTCATTTTTACAGGTCAAATGGTTGAATATTATCAATTTTGTATGTTTCAAGCTAATAAATACCTCTATATCTTTAGATTAGAAAAATATTTTCAAAGTTAAATATTGCTTTTAGAGTCTCTCCCTTTTAATTATATCTTTGGTAGAGTCAATAGTGTGAATTTTGAATTGAAATAGTCCTATACTTTAGTCAAGTCTCACCTTTTCTTAGATACGAGGCCTTAAGAAGACTCTCTGATTTTTAATTTTCCTGTGGCCATAAAAATAATACTAAACTAGAAAAATTACCAACACAAGGGGCATTGTGTGGGTGGAATGTGACTGTGTGTGTAACACCCATAGTGTCGTCCCTGGCCGCTATCAATTACCCTCATATGGTAGGTTTAGACATTGTTTCTTCTCACTTAGAATTACTGTTGATTGCCACAAAACCATAGTAAAAATTGCCTGTCTGTGACCAAATTCTGCCTAGCTAGAATTTTCCCAATCAAACTGTCCATGTCCTCTGTGTGTGTCGTAAAGGCATCTGCTCCTACCAGAACGGTCACCTCCATTCAAGGAGAGTAGATGCACAGATATGCCTCCACACTGCAGCAAGTGCCTTTGACTTCACCTAAAAGAAGGAACAACCTAGAACGCGGCTAGGGAAGAATGCAGGGACCCCTGCGTTTTCATAGTAACCCAAAGCTACCCAGGAGGGGCTGGGCAAAGGCAAACAGAAATGCAAGATCCTGTTAGAACAGAGGGTAACTTAATTTTCCCTGCTTGTGTTTGAATCCTGGTCTTTTTGATCCCTCTTTTGGAGGTCCTGATTCAGGAATGAGCTAAAGGGATTTCTCATTCCCTCTGTTTCGCTTCTACAAGCAATAACTTGCATAGAATGAGTCCATTGATGAACAGATGACAGAACCATGTGGATTGCTGATCACCAGGAGTATGTAGCATCTGGATACCCCACTCATTCCTCCCTCCCATCACCAAATACACATTTGGTAAGAATCCAGTGTTCTTACAAATAAAGTTCAATCTTGCATAGATAAGCATTCAATAAACTGAGAAAGAACTCTAAGAGAATTTGAAATTAACATTAATAGTAAGAAAACATTAGGACAATTTGATCTGCTCTACTGTGATAGCTGACTTGAGACAACACACAGAGTTGGTGGAATATCCATTCTAATTTTGTCTATCCTAATGATGCTTCTTCAAAATAAAAACTTTTAGCCACATGATGTGAGATAAACAGGGTGTATCTTCAATGCCTATTTAAGATGTTGCATTTCTTATAATTAGAAACATATGACACACAGAGTGGAGATTATTTTCAAATTCTCAAATTTATCAAGAATATTTACAAATCCTTGTATCAATTTATTTTTCATGTACTTAATTCCTGTCTTTTAGAAGTTAAATGTGCTATGTGAATAAGGTCTCAGTCTTTAAAACACCCTCCTGAGATTGGAAAGGGTTTGACCTATAATTTTATATGACATCAAAGTCAGTTTTCTAACTCTGTTAGAAAAAGAATTAACTAAAAGTCAGTAATCTTACATCCTCTATAATGAATATTTATGAGAACTTTTCAACACTTCATAGAATGTCATGGAAAATTAATAGTCAATAGAAATTGATCAATGCTATAGAAGTTGATGATAAAGTTTGCTTTATGCAGAAGGACCAGCTGTGTCTCTGCACACTCAGAATCACTGAGATGCCTCTCTGCTACCTGGGCTGGGCTTCTTGGCTCCAGTCAGGCACTTCCAGTCAGGCTGGAGGCCATCCCAGGGGTCTGTGGCCCCTGTGTAACCAGCTCTCCACTGGTAAAGCCTAACCCCCACCTGGAAGAGGCTGGAGTGGATGTAAATAAGTGAATGCTAAGCCCCTGAAGCCAGTCCCGGGGTAGTAACCCTTCCAGCACAATGAGCTTCATCATGAGAGAGAGGACATCGCAAGCTATATTCTTCTTCAGGATTCCTCCACTGCATCATTCTGACGGAGTCAGATGGATCACGGGATCTTCTCTCCTGTTCATTCAGCACAAGGCCTTGTCTCTCTGCCAGTTTCCCTGTGGGAGCTCAATAAATATTAATTGAATGAATGAATGAACTGACATGAAGTATGGGGTGGGTGATGCTGAAAGACTTGCCTTGCAATGGTCATATGGCCCTACTGGCATACAAATAATAGAATTTCTGGGGCTTATTACTTTTCCTAGCTGGTGGCCAAGACAATGACTTTGACAGTGCTCCTCTCTGTGGAAAGATGAAAGTATGTTCTCTGCCAATGTTTGTTCTCTTTTGGCATTAAACAGAGCTACAAAATTGGCTCAGTCACATAGCATTTTGGGTAGAAAAGTTAAGAGAATGAGAGGTACATTCTATCATTTAGTTGTAAATTTTCAAGAACTCTCTAAGAATCCGAATTGTTAAATAGTGATGTTTTTAGTGACTTGCCTCTATTATATCTTTCCAAAGCATTCCATTTTAAAAAGCAACAGTTGTACTTATTTTCCTATTCATATTTTGTTGGATTGTATAGTGTTTGTTTTAATTACTTCATTACAATAATAAGCATAGTTGGCATAAATAAATTTGGAAAATGAGCATAACTAACTCCTGATCAATAACTAAGCAACAGAAACTCAATAGAGGAGAACAGAAGTGCATAAGAATGTTAGAGGCTAGCTGAAGTCACTTCAGAGTGCTGAAGACCTGAGCTAATACATTTTAAGAGGGAATAAGAGGGTCTATCAATATAACTGATCAATTAAATAGAAGTGGATTAAGACAGTTTCCACGGTCCCAGCTTCAGCAGTGGCTCTCACCCCTCCTGTATCCACTCACATTCCTTTTTGACTCTTTGTACCTCTCTGCTTCTTTATCTACAGAACCTGGTATATGACAGTTGCTAAACAAACATGTAATGGATGTTGGCAATCAAGTACTCATAGGCTGCAGACTATGGTCCTTGGATCCTTGATGCTTCTGTGATTTTCCTTCCTCACTATTGCTATACCTGAAGCTCTTTGGATTGTTTAGTGCAGCACAATACTAGGAATGCAATTAAAATTCATCTGTAACATATGGGTGCATGGCTATAACTTTAGGTGATACAGAACTTTTAAGAACTGGTGCCATTAGAAGTTTCATTTCTCTCTGTTAAATAAGCTTCATTTCTCTCTGTTAAATAAGCCAAGCCCTCTAGCTTTTCTTGCTAGTCTTAATTTTCTATACTCTCATCATCCTTCTAATGGCAAACTATGATTTAAGTTATAAAAACCCAGGAATAAATACAGCATCTGAAAGAAAACCTAATTCTGAGAATAACTAAAATGACCTCTTTATGCTTATTGACAAGATTTCTCATATTCCATATTCTGTATATTCCAGTCAGTACTACACTTGTTTGGTTTTATATATTGCTTCAACTGCTATGTTAAGCAAATCTAAGTGATGGTGCATTCAATATGCAATTTTATTTTTTAAGTGCATTAAGTGGAGTTAATTCTAGCTTCCCTGAGGATGGAAACTTGGTCAAGAACCCTGGCTTTGTACTCATTCTTAAGTGTTGGACAGCTCTAGTCATCTGAGGTCCCCAAGCAATGTTAATCGAAAAGTTACAATGTCCAGTCTGAGATATTATTTAAACCGCTAAGCTCAGTTTAGCATTAAACTGGAAATATTTTCTACTTCTTTAGCTTGGAACTGCTTGATGCTGGAAGCCGGCAGTGTAGAGGGAGGGGCAGGATAGGAGTTTTTTCATTTTTCCACACTGGAATTCTCCTTCCCCATTCTCACTTCCTGATCCTTCTAGGAGGAGAAATAGGGAGGAGATGCGTGGTGGGAGAATAGAAAAGGCCTTTGTCACATAGGTACTGTTGTAAGCCGGCTTCATGTCTCTGAGTTTTGCTGATGAGAAAAGCCAACTCTTTGTGTCAAGAGATGCTTTCATGGTGTTTTCAGAGGTTCCCTGATTGACCTCCCTGATCACATTTTTTGTCTCATGGTGGCTGGAACTCTATTTCAGGCTGTCACTTGCAATTCCTCTAACAAACCTAAAAATTCTGAATTCACCTCCGGTTTGTTACTGGGAGTGTCCCTCTGTGTGGCTCTTTTGGACAGGACATAAGACAACCCCACATTAATTCTGAGTCTTATGTGACTCATATATAATCCACAGGAAACTCTGACATATCTTTCAGCTCAGAAAACTCTGGAAGTTCAAGCTGCTCCTGATATTGACACAGGGATACCTTAACTTTCTTAGGCATTGGTCTTTGTGTTTCCCAACTTCAAACACATTTGAAAACTCTCCAGGTCACTCCATAAGAGCCTCTTCTACAAAGCTTGAGATGATAGAGCAAGAACCCGCTGCCTCTCTTAGGGAACAGAGTGATATAACATCTCTCTCAAAGGAATGTCATCACCAAATTTTCTCTCCTTTTCATGCACTTTCTCTGGTTATGTCTCTCATTTGGTTGAGCATTCTATAAGGCATAGTAGTTCTTTATCATCTCCTTCATAAATTTCGCAGATGAGAGTTTGTTCCATATGCATTCTGGCTTTCTATTGGCATTTCACTCAAAACTGAGACAAAAGGAGTCCCACCCTGTTAAAAAGCATTGCTCTACTCTGCTCCTGGTTCAGACCAAAGCTGATTAACACCTCCAAACAAATGAAGAAATGGAGGTCAAAAAGTGCATAAGAAATATATGAGAAGTCGAGGGACATCCAGAATCTAAACAGTTTTCTTGTAGTCAATTTTATTTGATTCGTACAATATTTCTCCTACAAAAATCCCACCAACTTTTGAAAGATCCTTGAAACTGGCATGGAGGAATTATTAGTTGTTGTTACAAATGAAAACTGTAGCTCCAAAGAGAGCCACACTAAAGTTTAGAGGTGACCTTTAGTTAGAGATTCTCGTGCCCTCAAGGGCTGGAATTACCTTCTGGGTAGTTACACCCTTCTTGGCTTGATTCCTCACCCAGAACCTTGAAACATCTCTTTATCAGGAGGCTCAACAGTTTAACACATCAATTCTCTCCTTCCCTTCTGGAATTACACCCAGAAACTTATACATAGGTATGTTGGCACGTTTGGCAACAGAAGAGTTTATTCAAGAGGAAGGAAAAGCTATGCAAATCAAATATTCAACCCCAGAGAGATGGTAGCAGTCCCCAGTCCTACAAAACTCAAAACAGAAATGCCCCAAATGTCACCTTCACTTTTTGGATGAGGGGCTCCTTCCCGCCGGGACCGCTGGCTCCCCTGCTCCGCTCTGATGGCGTGAGCTGCTGCCATGCGCTGGGTTGTTTGCCTCCTTTTGGCACAATTGTTCCCAGATTCTACCCCTGCCCCCCACACATGCCCCTGAAAGATCCTCTTTCAGAGCCTGATCTCATGCTGAACTAATTATCGGCTTGCTCCTCTGGATCCAGTGACCTTTACCGTGCACCTGTTCTGGGGAAGGCATTGAACTAGAGAGGACGCTTCCGGTTGCAAATGACGGAAAGTCCATCTGAACTAGCTAGGTAAGGGGGTGAATTAACTGACCAAGGATCCGGGAGAGGAAGGGGTGTAAGTAGTGAAGCTGGAGCCAGGGACATGTTCCACTAGAACTCCCTTCCTCTGCCCCTGTATCCCTGTCTCTCCGGCTTCATTCCCTCCATCTGAACACTTTCTTCTTCCATGTACTGGGAGATACAATCAGTGCCAGGATCACACCCTCACAGATTTCCAGAGAGGAAGGGCTCCCTCCTCTCTCAAGACTAGGGGTGAACAGAGAGATCTGGAGAATAATTTTGGCTCACAAAGTATGAGCTCATCTCCTGAGGCCTGGGAGGGGGGATCAGGGCAACTCCTGCTGTGAGAAAGGGAAGCGATGTGGGACAGTGCTTTCAGGAAGATGGAGATGAGCCAGGTGTTTCAAACAACAGATGTCCACCAAAAGAATGATGCCAGCATGGCATTAATGAGAGGGAAACCTAACGTTCTCTCCTCAGTAGTAATCACAAACAACGCTCGTTTACCAAACTTCTGCTTTTACACCGTGCTGCCAAGAGGAAGAACTCTTCACTTGAGGCCATCTGCCACTTGGATAGTAGAGGTCCATGCCCAAAGGGGGGAAAAAAAATTACATCATGTAATTACATCATGTAACTAAATCCGGACTCGGTTCCGCTCGCTCACCTACGGACGCCAAGCTAGGGTGAAGGAAAGTACAGCGTCGATTGCAGTTGCCAAGCAGCTCACGCTCAGAAGACCGGAACTCCTCCAGGGCTTTCGGGGAAGGGTTTTTAAAGGCAGTGGGAGAGAGGGGGCTGTAGTGTGTGTGATCAGTGTGTGCAATTCTCATATCGGTTGGCATTAAGGTGAAGTTTCAAGCTGATCACCCATCTTCTGGCTTTAACCAGTCTAGGGTCCACATGCTTGCAATCAACAGTTTTCATCTGGCGGGGTTCCGCTTCCTGTAAAAACAACTTAGGAATGTGTGTGAGACCTTTGTCTCTAACTTTTAGGTAACTGGGAGTTAGATGAATCTGCAATGTGGCTGGTTTATTGTCTGAATTATTACCTGTTTCTCAGCCCAATATCTATTCTTTGTTTCTATAACTTCACATTTCCTACTCATTAACTCTTAAGCTAGCCTTTGGAGGTTCAGGGGAGGCCTGGGGGCCTAAAATAAAAGCCTTTTATTTCAAAGAATGGGGACTCAGGGGCTTGGGTATGGTTTCAATTCAGAACTCCTTGTATCTTCCTTGGGAAGATTGAGGAACGATGGGTAAAGAGTTATAGTTCAACTCAAAGCATTTCTGGGATCTCAATATTCTGCTAATACTCAATTTTATTTGACTTACCAAATGTATACTCTATCACAATCCTGCTAACCTTTGGAGAGTCCTTGAAAATGGCATAGAGAAAAAAGCTAGTTGTTGACAGAAATTGGAAATACAGATCTTCATTAAGCTCTATCAAGTGTTAGTGGTGGCTCTGTGTTAGCGATATTTTGCTACATTAGTTCTCTTATCTTCTATGTGGGGAGTTTAGATCTTGCTCTGGTCCTGGACTCTGGCCTCCCCCTCCTCTGGCCTCAGGACAAGGAGGGCATCCCCTAAGGACACAGTCTGGTTTAATCAGAGAGTCCCAAGCCTCTGATTATTCCTCAGTGTGTACCTTGATGGGCTTGGGACATACTGTATATTTTAAGCAAGTTACAAAATTATAATTATCTAATATCATATTTACAATTTTAAAAATGAAACACAGTTTCCTTAGGGAAAAAGTCATTTTCATTATCAATAATATTACACTATTAGTGCATTCAACTATTTCCTCTTAGAATTCATTTTCTTCTTCCTGGGGTATATCGTCTAGTAATTCTTAAGAAAAGATTTATGAAGACTATGCTTTCTGAGGACTTGTATGTCCAAAAATGTTTTTCTCTGCCCTCAGTTATGAGTGACAGTTTCATTGTATGTAAAAGCGGAGACTCAAGGCTATTTCCCCTGAGCTCTTTGGAGATGGTGCTCCAATATGTGCTCAGCGATGCTGCTGCCGGGGACGGTGTCAATATGAGTCTCTTTTCTTGGTGGGTATTCTGATGTTTTTCTCTGCTCGAACTTTTCGGGCTTTCATTTAGGCTTGACGTAACTTTGAAATGTCCTGGGCCGGGTTTTGTCCCCAATGTTGCTCTGTCTGTGCAGTTGCTGTTTTTTTCCTTAGCTGCTGCTGCTGCTGCTAAGTCGCTCAGTCGTGTCCGACTCCGTGCGACCCCAGGGACTGCAGCCCACCAGGCCCCTCCGTCCATGGGATTCTCCAGGCGAGAGTCCTGGAGTGGGTGCCGTTGCCTTCTCCGCCCTGGTGTCCTACCTGTCCTCTATCTCTAACCACCTCTAGCAGTGGAGTTCTTCGGTTGCTCCCACACAGGTTCTGAGAAGTGATTTTCCAGTTTCATCTTTTTTCAACGGCAGTACTTCATCTTATTGCTTTACAATGTTGTGTTCGTTCCTGCCGTACAACAGAGTGAATCAGCCCATTTCACCTTAAACCACGTGCTTTCATTTTTCAAATTTTCATCAGGCCCTTGTCAAGTCAAATTTCTCAGTTTTTATATGTTTTTAAATCATTTGTGTGGATTTTATGTGGAAGCAGCATTTACTCATCCTATATTCTGCCATTTGGAAACCAGAACTTCTGTTTTCTTTTTAAAGCAAGAATTTCTTGAGCCAACTCTGTGTCAAACACGGAGAAGCATGAAGGTGAGAATAGTGTCCCAAAAGGCTTTTTGCTTCTCCTCATAAAATTTTTTTTTCTGCCACTTTAGTGCAAAAATCAAATCTAAAGGCAAAAAAAGAAAAATGGTTGAGCTTAGGGAACATTTAGTAATCAACTCAAAAAGTCAGAACAATTGTCTCAAGCCAAGTAAGGTGTCAAGAAAATAGATAAGACATGAGAAATGGGCTAGAAAAACGCTCTCTGGTCCTCCTGTGTTTTGTAATCCTAGGTGTATAGAGGGACCATATGTCCCAATTTGCCTGAAATGTCCCAGTTTATGCCAGTTGCTTTGGTGTAACCATTTACAGCATCCCTTTCACTCTCAAAAGTGTCCTGGTTTGGACCATAAATCATATGATCACCTTTTTAAGATACTATGTGAAGAAAATCAACAAATGTATATCTCTTGTTTGTGATCATATTTGGAGCAGTTGTGGGTGTAGAAAGCAGGAGTAGTAAGTGACCATTCATTCATTCATTTCTTCACTCATTCAGCAAAGGTCCACTGAAGTTCTACCACATGCCAGGCACTGTGATAAGTGCTGCATGTACGGTAACAGGCAGCACAGATATACTCACGAACCATTCCCCCGAAGAACAATTAGCAAACTAAAAGCCTGCTCCTCAGATACAAACCAAACGTGCATTGTACAATCTCTCAACAGTTTTTTAGTTCAAGAACTTGATAAAACACTGTAAACTCTCTGCTTACTCAATCATTCCCTGACAGCTAATTCTTAAGTGAACACATCAAAAGCGTATCCTTATTTGAAACGAAAGATGAAACACTTATCTACCCAACAAGGGCAAAGCAGGGAGCTGTGTGGTTCATAATGGATTTGAAGTCACTGGATGGCCAGTTTTGATAATTAAGCAAACAAAACACACCATTGGAAAAATTATCTAGATGGATGATTAGCATGGTTTTTGAATTCAAAGGATAATTTCACCACCCTCTTCTTCACTTAGGCACCGAGATAATGTATATAACAGATCGATTGCTTGCAATTTTCTTCTCATTATACTCAACCCCTCCTCTTCAAATTCCCCACTCAGCATGCACGTTGCCACAAAAGCAAAAGCGAAAAGCAAGTTGCAACCTGAAGCCACTATTGTCATTTTATTTTATTTTTTAAAGCAATCCTTTGAAGAATTTGAATACCGAGTGTTCCTTTTGTTATTTCATTTAGACAAAATTTTGCAAGGAATTTTCCTCTCATTTCCTAGAGATCAGTATTCCTAGAAAGGCTCTCATTGTAAACCCCTGGGGAACTTCGAAAATGTCAGGAGCTTCTTAAATGGTGTGAAACCCACTAACAGCTTATTTCTTATAAGCTTTGATGTGGAAATAGCAGAATGGGTACTTAAAAAAAAAATCCAGTGGCAATAGGAATGCATTGTTTGTGATATTATCCATAGTCAGTTAACTCCCTGGGGAGAGGATGCTGTGGAGGCTTCCGAAGGCTGGGGGTCCATCCCGTGCGGTGATTTTTCTCCTCTACATATTACAGCTCTGCTCTTGGTCTCAGGTTTTGCACAGATGTGATTACAAAAGGACAGGTGAGTGGAGAGGACTCAGTGCAAATGTATCTTTATTACCAGAAATAGAATTCAAAATCAATGGTGACCAGAAAGACTATCAAGTTAAATGTAAATGTCTTGATAAAATCTACATGTAGATATTAAATGAAGCACATGCACTCTTGTGTTTGCACACATAACCATTAAATTTTTTTTCATTTATTTGTATTAGTTGAAGGCTAATTATTTTATAATATTGTAGTGGTTTTTGCCATACATTGACATGAATCAGCCATGGATTTACATGTGCCCCCCATCCCCATTAAATCTTAAGCTTCTTTCACTTTAAACCAGCTTCTCTTCCCTTATTTTTTTTTTCAGTTAATGGCTTCAGGATCTATTCTAAGTCAGCAAAGCAGAAAACTAGTCAATCACAAGTCTTCCTTCACCTTCCATATCCAGTCTTCTGATCTTTCAAATCTAAGCCCTCGGGGTCTCAAGCTCTGTTTCCCCCACGCTGTTGCCCTGCCCCCACCTTTTGCAGCACCTTCATGTCTCTCCTGGGTCCCTGTGACCCTAGGCCTCTTCTGCTACAGGGATAAAGTTAAAATTTGGCTCTGAGCCTGCTTCTCTCTCTGCTTAGAAATCTTCAGTGGTCTCCCTAGCCTAGAAAGCAACAATTTAGACCCAAACATCCCTCCCTGCATTGTGCCAGCCTGTCTCTGGGCCTGTCCCATCCCTGGGGTAGACTGAAATACCTGTGTCTTGGACACATTGACTCCTTTAAGGTCTCCATGGCTTTGTAAAACATTTCTTTGCTAAATAATATGATTCATGAGAGTTAATATAAAACTTTTGTATATAAACTATTGCCAGGCAATTTCTTTTTTGTTTGTTTCTGTCATGCTGGAATATGTATATATGTATGCAAATAATTTGTGTGAGTTGCCCAGTACCTCATGGCATTGAATAAAAAAATAATTGGGGCCTTCCCTGGTGGTCTAGTGGTTAAGAATCCCCCTGCCAATATAGGGGACATGGGTTCAATCCCTGGTCCAGGAAGATCCCACACGCCGTGCAGCAACTAAGCCCATGCTCTACGACTACTGGGCCTGTGTGCAGCAACTACTGAAGCCCATGAGCCCTAGAGCCCGTGCTCCCCGACAAGAGAAGCCACTGGACTGAGAAACTCGCACACCGCACCTGAAGAATAGTCCCTGCTCACCGCAACTAGCAAAGGCCTGCGTGTAGCCACGAAGACCCAACGCAGCCAAAGATAAGTAAAGTAAATAAAAACAACCACCAAAAAAAACCCAGTAGGGATGCTCTGTTAATACCTACGGAGCCAGGACAGGTTCTTTTAGAGAATGAGGGTAGAAAAAGCCTCTGAGCTAAAGCAGGACACAGCCCCTCACCCAGGCCCAGCCACGTGGAGGTCAGGGTGCTCTAGGAGGGGACACAAGTGCTCCTGCTGTCCTGCATGTGTCTGACCTGCCTCCACAGAGGGACTTGAGAAGAAGCCAATTCAGTAACACCGGGATATGTTGCCTCTTGGAAGAGCTGCCCTCTGTTGAAGGAGTTTGTGGTGGAGTCACACATGTTCTGAAGGGGACTATGATCTCCCAAGTAGATCCCATGACCTGCATGGGGATGTTGCAGGAAGGAGGACCCCTTCCAGGGCCCGAAACCGGGCTCTTGTCTAACACTCGGAGATGAATTGTCCAAGGAGACACATATGCTGACAAAGCAAGAGATTTTACTGGGAAAGAGTGCCTGGGAGGAGAGCAGGAGGGTCGGGGAACCCAGGAGAACAGCTCTGTCACAAGGCTTGCAGTCTCAGGATTTATGGTCATGGGATTAGTTTCCGGGTTATCTTTAGCCAGTAATTCTAACTCAAGAGTCCTTCCTGGTGGTGCACGCCTTGTTCAGCCAAGATGAATGCCAGAGAGAAGGATTCTGGGAGGTGGTCGGACATGTGGTGTCCCATTTTGACCTTTTCTGAACTCTTCCGGTTGGTGGAGGCTTATTAGTTGTGTGTTCCTTACCAGGACCTCCCGTCATAAGACTACTCATGCAAATGGTTACTATGGTGCCTGGCCAGGGGGGGCGGTTTCAATCAGTGTGCTTCCCCTAACGGGGAGGTCACCCCAGCCACCCAGCAATCCAGCCCACACCCCTGACCAGCAGCAGCAGCAACCTTGCCAGCCTGGGTTCCTCCAACAAACTCAGCTGGCTGGAATCTGGTCTCATGGACCCTTAAGAGTTCTTTGCCATATGCTTGAGTTTCCACCGCTCTGAGCAGATCTGGGAGTCCTGGATAACAAAAAGAGCTGAAAACACTGCCTCCCCTAAGTGTGACTTGGGATGCCTTCAAGTTTAGAGAGAGATTTGCCAAGCAAGGGCTTCTCTGGTGGTTCAGATGATAAAGAATGTGCCTGTAATCCAGGAGACCTGGATTCAATCCCTGGGTCAGGAAGTTCCCTTGGAGAAGGGAATGGCTACCCACACCAGTATTCTTGCTTGGAGAATTCCATGGACAGAGGAGCCTGGCAGGCTAGAGTCCATGGGGTCGCAAAGAGTCAGACGTGACTGAGCGACTACTTTTTGCCAAGTGAATGACTTCTTGTCAAGTAGCATAGCAATGCTACAGTTCTCAAAGTTCATTGAGTCCAGATAATTTTCTTCACATGGAAGTTTAAATATGAGCCAAAAGTATGAAATTAACAAAGCAAGAATGGTTCTGGTTAAATCGGAAGTAAGGTCCCAAGAGTCCTACTTGTTCAGCCTCCCTCTGAGTGCATCAGAGGGTCCCTAAGGAGTCCTCAGAGACACTGAGAACTCCAACTCTAACACTGACCAGCTGCCTCACTGGGACCCCACTCATTCCAGCTCTCCTGCTCACCCTCTGTACCAGCACTCTCTCGCCCTCTTCTCTGGAGTATTGCCACCAACATCACACACATATTTGAGCATGGGTCACTTTCTCACATTCCTTCCTTAATACCAGCTTACAACCCCTTACTCTGTTCCTTTTATAGAAAACCCTACCTACTGCATTGATTTTCTCACCTGTTGTTTCTGAAATGTATTTGACTCAGTCTACTCCTTCCCATCTCCAAGACCACCACAGGTCCAAGTCAGCATCATCTCTTGCCCAGACCATTGCCATGGCCTCCTATCCAGACTTCTTATTTCCCCTCTTGCCTGCCTAATATCCGTTTTCCCTAGAGCAGCTACACTAATATTTTCACTGTGTTGTGGTTTGTTTTAATTGATATATAACTGACATGTAACATTTCACTTATTTCAGGTGTATAGCACAATAATTCAGTATACATATGTACTGTGAAATGAGATCACCATGTTTTCTAGTTACCATCTAGACAAATATCTTAAAAGCACAAGTTAGGTCAACACTTGGTGACTTAAATATGCAGTGGCTTCTCAATGCACTTAGAATTAACTTCAAATTCCTTCTCATGATGTATAAAGGCCTGCAGAATCTGCTTTCTTATTTCTCCAAGGTCAATTCAGGCCACTCTCCACCTCTGCTCTTGCTGATCCCGGAGTCTGGAACACTCTTGTTCTTGTCTACTCCTAGCTAATGAACCTTTAGTATCTTTTTGGTCTTGCTTAAGTGTTATCTCCTCAGAGAGGCTGTCCTTGACTCTGTAATGTAGCTCTCTCTCTTGTTCTTATTCATCCTGTTTATCACCACAGCACATGATTCTCTTGTTACTCCGTCTTCATCTCTAAGCACCAGTCCCTCACACTGGGATTCAGGCTGCATGAGGGTCGGATCACGTCTTTCTGGTTCACCCACATAACCCAGTGCCTGGCACATTCTGGCACAAGATTTCACACATAGGTTGAACGTTTATTTTCTATTAATGCTGAAACAAAGTCCATTTGAAGTGACCCAAAATATGGTCTAAAATTAGATTCTGGTAGTAGACACAAGATTTTATGTATAATAAAAGCCACTGAGTTGTACACACTGTTGTTGTTCAATTGTTATGTCCAACTCTTTGTGACCTCATGGACTGCAGCACACCAGGCTTCTCTGTCCTGCACCATCTCCCAGGGTTTGCTCAAACTCATATCCATTGAGTTGGTGATGCCATTCAACCATCTCCATCCTCTATTGCCCCCTTCTCCTCCTGCCCTCAATCTTTCCCAGCATCAGGGTCTTTTCCAATGAGTCAGCTATTCACATCAGGTGGCCATTATACTGGAGCTTCAGGCATTTGCGCCCCAACACTTGGCCTGCCCTGCCTGAGTCAAGCACACTCCTGAGATCAAGAGCTGCAGATGCTTGTGGGAAGAAGCTCACAGAGTGTGGTCAGATGTGGGCGAGGTCTTCTGTGCTCCAGGTGTAGTCCCCCAGGCACACACCCACCTAGAGATGGCATTCAGGAGCACTGCTCCCCTTTGATGGTGTTTGGTCTCATCAGCGGGAAGGCAGACTAAGTTTCTTTTGACTCTTCCTACTCCTTTTCATAAGCCCCTTCTGAAATCCAAGGCAAGGGCTTCCTGGTGGCTCGGTGGTAAAGAACCCGCCTGCCAACACGAGTAGATCCCACTCGACACGGGGCACCTAGGCTCCTGCGTCACAGCTGTTGAACCCACACCCTACGGTCTGTGAACTCCAGCCACTGAGCCTGTGAGCCACAGCTTCTGAAGCCCGCATGCCCTGGAGCCATGCTCTGCAACGAAAGAGGCCCCCACCGCAAGACACTCACCGCCGGCAACTCAAGAGTAGCCCCCACTGGTTACAGCTAGAGGAGAGCCTGCCCACACAGCAACAAAGACCCAGTACAGCAAAAATAAATAAATAAATAAAATGATTTTAAAAAAGGGCTTCCCTGGTGGCTCAAATGGTAAAGAATCTTCCTGCAATGCAGGAGACATGGATTCAATCCCTGGGTCAAGAAGATGCCCTAGAGAAGGAAATGGTGACTCATTCCAGGATTCTTGCCCAGAGAATTCCATGGACAGAGGCACCTGATGGGTTACAGTCCATGGGATCGCAAAGAGTGGGACATGACTCAATGACTAAGTCTCACTTTCATTAAGAAAGAAAGCCAAGGCAAATTAGAATCCCAAGGACCTCATTCTCACAGAAGACCACATTAGTAGCCAAGACAAGCTCTGGGTTCCACTCTGGAAGCTGCAGCTCTGCAGGGAGTGGGTGTGGAATCTGAGACATATGCTGTTCTCTTCCCTGCTTGAATGCACGCTACAACCCCAGTTCGACTCTTCATTTCCTAACCCTCTAAAGCTCAGACCTCCTCAGTTCCTTTTATCCTGCCTTACATATAAGCTTGTTGTTGTTCAGCCGCTCAGTCATGTCGATCTCTTTGCAGCCCCATGAACTGCAGCACGCTAGGACTCCCTGTCCTTCACCATCTCCCAGAGTTTGCTCAAACTCATATCCATTGAGTTGGTAAGGCCATCCAACCGTCTCATCCTCTGTTGTCCCCTTCTCTTCCTGCCGTCAATCTTCCCCAGCATCATGGTCTTTTCCAATGAGTCAGCTATTCACATCAGGTGGCCATTATACTGGAGCTTCAGCTTCCGCATCAGTCTCTCCAGTGAATGTTCAGGGTTGATTTCCTTTAAGATTGACTGGTCTGATCTCCTTGCTGTCCAAGGGTAGCAAGCTGCCGCTTTCTTGGGGATATTTTAAAACTGAATTAATTCTTTAAAAAATCTAAAAAGACCAGTAACTTATTGTTACGGCACGTGAACATTCATATAACTTTTAAAGAATATCTTTGTGTACCTGCTACTTTAAAATTTGGACTTCCCTGGTGGCTCAGTTGGTAAAGAATCCACCTGCAATGTGGGAGAGCTGGGTTCGATTCTTGGGTCGGGAAGAGCCCCTGGAGAAGGGAATGGCTATACTCACTCCAGTAGTCTGGCCTAGAGAATTCCATAGACAGAGGAGCCTGGAGGAGTCCATTGGGTCACAAAGAGTCAGACACGACTGAGCAACTCTCACTTTTCACTTTAAAATTTAGAGTTTAAGCTATATTAGACATTGCAGTTAAAATGACCCAGTGATATACCACTGCCTTGGATCTTCCTCTCATAACACATACTGCAAATGTCACCTTCCTGTACACTCAGAATTTGCCTTTAACTTTGCCCCATTCTGATCTTTGTAAGTTATCTTAAAGATTACATGTACCTTCCTTTGGTTGTGTTAAGTGTGTTGAAATGACTTTTGGTCAAACGTAATAAAATTCTGCCTGATCGCAGCTTGCTTATCTTGCCTCTCTAATCCATCTCGCACTCCTGCCTACTCTACAGAAGGTGCCGGTGTGGCGATCTGTGCCCTGATAGTTCCATCCATGCATGCTTGGGAAGTGCCCTTGACTCTCAGCGGGAACCCACATGTGAGGCCGAAGGAGGAACCTCTGATACTGCTTCAGCCCACAGCTCAGGATGGAGTGGTCTGGCTGTATCTTACCCAGCAACAACAGTGACTTCACAACCGCTCTTCAGCCCTGGAAGATAGGATGCATGCATGCATGCTTAGTAGCTTCAGCAGTGTTAGACTCCTTGCAACCCATGGACTGTAACCTACCAGGCTCTTCTCTCCATGGGATTCTCCAGGCAAGAATACTGGAATGGGTTGCTGTGCCCTCCTCCAGGGGGTCTTTGCGTGGGATTGAGCCTGCGTTTCCTGTGACTCCAGCATTGCAGGTGGATTATTTTACCGCCGAGCCACCGGGGAAGCCTGGAAGATAGCATACGTCACACTTTTTAGTTTTGCATGGTCTTTGTCAATTCTTTAGCCCTGTTCAACTCACTGATGTCAGGGTGGAAAAGTCTCTTATGTCCCTTTTTACATGGGGCCGTCACATCTGGGAATGCCAACTCTTCCTGCCTGGCCTTTGTTCACACCTAGGTCTGCCACAATTGCCTACTCTGCCTGACTTGTTCTCAATTTTCTCCATTCATTTAACAAGCGTTGGCTGATTGTTGTCATAGACCAGGCTGACCCCATATACTGGGGTGGGTTGCCATTTCCTTCTTCAGGGAATCTTCCCAACCCAGGGATGGAACCTGCTTCTCCTGCAGGCAGGAGAAGCTTAAGAGCTTAAGTCTAATTAGAGGAGGGAGACAATGAATGCAAGACATAGGAAGTGAATAAATTGAGAAAATTATTATAAAATATGTTTAGAGTGTCTTTGGGAAGATGCATCTATAGAGGAGTAACAGGAGAGAATAGGAGACAGCCCAGAACAGGGAAACAGAATAGTAAGTTACCTAAGCACACAAGCCTATAGGCAGCTAGCAAGGATCCAAATTCTAGCTGGCACTCTCTTCATGTGTGACTTAGCAAGTTACTTGACCTCTCCGATCCTTGATTTTCTCTTCTGTAAAATGAAGGCGATAACACCATCTCCTCCTAAGAATACTGAGAAGATTGAACTAATTTATATAAAACTCCCCAGCACAAAGAACATACTCAGGAAATATTTGTTACTAATCAGTATTATCATTAAGCTGAGGCTTGATGGCCAAGTAAGGGTCAATCAAACTAAGGGTTTAGGAGAAAAACATTCCAAGAAGAAGAAATAGCTTGTACAAAGTCGATAGAGTTTGTTGTAGGATATAAGAAAAGGCATGGCTGAAATTGCATGAGTGAGGGGAAATCTGCCACGAAATTAAGGAGAGAGATAATCCTTCAGTGGCTGTGGGCTTTCTCTAGAAATGCTCAGTTGCATGAGTGCCAGTCCAGAGGAGGCAAATGTCAGGTTCATCAGGATTGTTTTTTTTTTTTTTCCTCTCTGTCATGTCTGAGTCTTTGTGACCCCATGGACTGTAGCCTGCTTCTGTCCCTGGAATTCTCCAGGTAAGAGTACTGAAGTGGGTTGCCATTGTTTTCTCCAGGTTATCTTCCTGACCCAGGGATTGAACCCAGGTCTCTTGCACTGCAGGCAGATTCTTTACTGTCTGAACCACCTGAGAAGCCCTTTTCTCCCTCGAGGGAATGTGAAAATGAGAGACAGGGCAAGAGTGTTGGAACTATTTGAAACAGAATAGTTCTAACAATAAATCATGAAATATAAGCTAGATAGGAAAGAATAAAAGATGACTGGAACTAACAAACAGAAAAAGATCAAAGAAAGATAGAATTAATGATATCCACAGAAAAATTATTTCAAAAAAACTTGAGTAATGGAGCTAAAAATGCAAGAGGACGTGGTAGAAAAACAGAGTCTTCAGATTCATTGTAAGGTAGTCTAGCCTCTAGGGGTGGAGGTGATAAAATGCAGGGTGTGATTGTAAGCTCAAATGGCCCAGGTGCAATGATGATCAATCAAGGGGATTGGTGGGGAGGAGGTCAAAGAACAAAGGGACCAGATGTTGAATGAATTGTCCCCATATCACCCTGCTACTAGTCCACATGGTGACATTGTGCAAATTAGAAAGTGGCATCTCATGTTTAAGATATTTTACCATCTTCCACCAAAATTTGTCAAAACAGGTAAGAAAATCAATGGTAGAGAAGTTGCTGGAGACCAACCCCTGCCCGTGTGAGAGTCTAGGGGACAGCCCTGTTTGTAGGTGTTGAATCCAGCAGGAATATCCGGAGGTCAGGGTGAAGAGAAAGAAGATGTTCTGGGGAGGGGATGGTGGGATGAGCTGGTGGAGCAGGGTTGACGTGTGTACACTGCTATACACGGAACAGACACCTAGTGAGAGCCGGCTCTGTAGCTCAGGGACCTCTACTTGATCCGTGGTGACCTAGACGGGAAGAAAATCCAGAAGGGAGGGGACATGTGTGTACTTGCGGCTGATTTACTTCACTCCACAGCAGAAACCAGCACAACACCGTGAAGCAACTGTACCTCCCGCCCCAACAAAGGAGACAGTGACCAGAGGCTGTCAGCTGACAGCAGTGAGGAGAGGGATAAGGCAGAAAATACAACAGCATGAGCTTCAGAGGAACAGAGCTCTTCCAAGACGGAGGAGTACTAATGGTGTAGAAGCAAGAATGGGATGCAAGAAGAGGACAACCCCACCTTCTCAGAGGGATGTATTTGGGATTTGGAAAGCAAGCCTACTCCAGGTTAAAGGGCTGTGAGAGATGATAGGGTCTCTTCCTTTTTGAGTATTTAACTCAGATATTTTTTCCTCAATGGAGTATATCCTGATTTTCCCACCTGGAAATAATTCTTTTTTTCCCTGACATCTCTAACAATGAATTTATGACTCTTTTATCTCCAGATCATTTTCTATTTGCACTGAAAGTCATTTCTGTAGGTTCTTATCTATCCTAGCGGAATATTTGCTCCCTGAGAGTGAAAGTCTGGCTAATACATTTTTGTGTCCACTATTAATTACTGTCTCTTCATTTATTTAGTTGTCATAGGGACCTAATAAATATTGAATCAATGAATGAATATTACTTTCTGTTCCCAAATCTTAGTGGAAAGAATTGATCATGGTATGAACTAGCTTTATCTATATTGTATCTAGAGTAACTATGAATGTGAACTTCAAGTTTTGCAGTCTGAGGTCACAGCACCATATGAATTGTATTTAGTGGTAATGTCTTTGTCTCCCCTTAGTATAACAGAGTTAGCACTTCCATTGTAGTTTTTGAGTGGCACCAACAAATCTATGCTATTAAAGATAACAAATTTATTGGAAGGAATTAGCTTTTATAGCTTTCATTTTTATGTAAAAAATAAAATTAAAATCTTGTTGTTATTTGAAAGTTACTATGAGCAACAACCATATTGTGAATCCAGTTTTCTTGTAGTTTAGTTTTAAAAATATTTGTATTGAGTTAGAAATCTCATGTGTGACTATTTCTTTATTAATTCAAACATATATTTAAAATTAATAATAATAAGTTTCAGCCCCATATAACACCTGAAAGCTGTGAGGTAATCTTTGTTTTGAGGACATTAGAATATATAAATAAGTATTTTGGGAGGACTGGAATAGAGAACTTAATTGCTTTAATGCCTGTTACTGATGTTAGTTTCTTATTTGATTGTGATAGAGTATATTTTTATCCCAAAACATTAAATGAAAGACTATTCAAAAGTTTCTCCTTTGGATTTTTAAGAGATATCATCTTGCTCCTAAAATTAAAAGAAAAAAATACATTGGTGCTGGAATAACTGGACCTCTACATGAAAAATGAATGAATCTAGACACAGACATTGTACCCTTCACAAAAATTAACTCAAAAGTTTAAAATTAACTAAAAGTTAACAAAAATTAACTCTAAAACTCACGATTTTAAAACCACAATTGCATTTATCTCACCCACTAGCTAAGCAATGCTCAAAATTCTCCAAGCCAGGCTTCAACAGTACATGAACTATGAACTTCCAGATGTTCAAGCTGGATTTAGAAAAGGCAGAGGAACCAGAGATCAAATTGCCAGCATCCACTGGATCACAGAAAAAGCAAGAGAGTTCCAGAAAAACATTTCAGTTCAGTTCAGTTGCTCAGTCATGTCCGACTCTTTGCAACCCCATGAACTGCAGCACACCAGGCCTCCCTGTCCATCACCAACTCCCAGAGTCCACCCAAACCCATGTCCATTGAGTCAATGATGCCATCCAACCATCTCATCCTCTGTCGTCCCCTTCTCTTCCTGCCCTCAGTCTTTCCCAGCATTAGGGTCTTTTCCAATGTGTCAGCTCTTCGCATCAGGTGGCTAAAGTATTGGAGTTTCAGCTTCAGCTTCAGTCCTTCCAGTGAATATTCAGGACTGATTTCCTTTAGGATTGACTGGTTGGATCCCTTTGTAGTCCAAGGGACTCTCAAGAGTCTTCTCCAACACCACAGTTCAAAAGCATCAATTCTTCGGTGCTCAGCTTTCTTTATACTCCAACTCACATCCATACATGACTACTGAAAAAATCATAGCTTTGACTAGATGGACCTTTGTTGGCAAAGTAATGCCTCTGCTTTTTAATATGCTGTCTAGATTGGTCATAGCTTTTCTTCCAAGGAGTAAGCGCCTTTTAATTTCATGGTTGCAATCACCATTGACAGTGATTTTGGAGCCCAGAAAAATAAAGTCAGCCACTGCTTCCACTGTTTCCCCATCTATCTGCCATGAAGTGTTGGGACTGGATGCCATGATCTTCGTTTTATGAATGTTGAGCTTTAAGCCAACTTGTTCACTCTCCTCTTTCACTTTCATCAAGAGGCTTTTCAGTTCCTCTTCACTTTCTGACATAAGGGTGGTGTCATCTGCATATCTGAGGTTATTGATATTTCTCCCAGCAATCTTGATTCCAGCTTGTGCTTCCTCCAGCCCAGCGTTTCTCATGATGTACTCTGCATATAAGTTAAATAAGCAGGGTGACAATACACAGCCTTTACTTCTGCTTTATTGACTACGCCAAAGCCTTTGAGTGTGTGGATCACAGCAAACTGTGGAAGATTCTTAAAGACATGGGAACACCAGACCACCTGACCTGCCTCCTGAGAAACCTGTATGCAGGTCAGGAAGCAACAGTTAGAATCTGACATGGAACAACAGAGTGGTTCCAAATCGGAAAAGGAGAACGTCAAGGCTGTATATTGTCACCCTGTTTGTTTACTTATATGCAGAGTACATCATGAGAAACGCTGGGCTGGATGAAGCACAAGCTGGAATCAAGATTGCTGGGAGAAATATCAATAACCTCAGATATGCAGATGAAACCACACTCATGGCAGAAAGTGAGGAACTAAAGAGCCTCTTGATGAAAGTGAAAGAGAGTGAAAAATTTGGCTTAAAACTGAACATTCAGAAAACGGGGATCATGGCATCTGGTCCCATCACTTCATGGCAAATAAATGGGGAAACAATGGAAAGAGTGACAGACTTTATTTTTGGGGGGCTCCAAAATCACTGTCAATGGTGACTGCAGCCATGAAATTAAAAGATGCTTACTCTTTGAGAGAAAAGCTGTGACAAACCTAGACAGCATATTAAAAAGCATAGACATTACTTTGCCAACAAAGGTCAGTCTAGTCAAAGCTATTGTTTTTCCAGTAGTCATGTATGGATGTGGGAGTTGGACTATAAAGAAAGCTGAGCACTGAAGAATTGATGCTTTTGAACTGCAGGGTTGGAGAAGACTCTTCAGAGTCCCTTGGACTGCAAGGAGGTCAAACCAATCAATCCTAAAGGAAATCAATCCTGAATATTCATTGGAAGGACTGATGCTGAAACTGAAACTCCTATACTTTGGCCACTGGACGCAAAGAACGGACTCATTGGAAAAGACTGTGATGCTGGAAATGATTGAGGCAGGAGGAGAAGGGGACGACAGAGGGTGAGATGGTTGGATGGCATCACTGACTCAATGGACGTGAGTTTGAACAAGCTCCGGGAGTTGGTGGTGGACAGGGAAGCCTGGAGTGCTGCTGTCCATGGGGTCACAAAGACATGAACATGACTGAGCAACTGAACAGCACTAAACAATAAGAAAGTGAACAACTTGATTTAAAACATTGGCAAAAGATTGAACAGATACCTTACAAAGAAGATATACAGATGGCAATTAAGGATATGAAATGATGCTCAACATTATATGTCACCAGGAAACTGCAGTCTTAAACAATGAGATACCGCTATGCACCTATGAGAACGGCCAAAATCCATTAACACTGAGAATACCAAACGCTGACAAGGGTGTGGAGCAACAGGAACTCTTTATTCAGGGCTGGTGGGAGAGCACAGGGTTAGAGCTGGTAGCAAAGCAAAATGGTTTGGCAGTTCCTTACAAAACTACACGTACGCTTTCCTTATGATCCAGCAACTGAGCTCCTTGATAGTTACCCAAATGAGTCAAAAACTGACATCTACGCATAAACCTGCACATGGATATTTATAATAGTTTTATTTATAACTGTCAAAACCTGGAAATAGCCAAGATGTCCTTCAGTGTGTGGGTAAATAAGCTGTGTTACATCCAGACACTGGAATATTATCCAACCGTAAGAAGAAATGAGCTGTCCATGGAGACACAGGGAGGAAACATAAATGCATGCTACTAAGTGAAAGAAGTCAATCTAAAAAGGCTGCATACTGTGTGACTCTGGTTATACAGTATTCTAGAAAAGGCAAAACTATAGAGACAGGAAGAGTCAGTGATTGCTAGAGGTTAGGGGAGGCAGGGCTGGATAGGCACAGTACAGAGGACTTTTTAGGGCAGTGAAACCATTCTGTCTGATACAATCAATAATGGTAAATAAATGTCCAAACCCACTGAATGGACAACACTAAGAGTGAACCCGAATGTAAACTATGTACTTTGGGTGATAATGACGTAGATTCATTGACTGTAAAAAGCATACCACTGTGGTACAGAATGTGGGGGAGGCTGTGCACTGTAAGGCACAGAGTGTATTGAAAACCTCTTTACCTTCTCAATTTTGTTGTAAGCCTACAATTGCTCTAAAAAAGTAAAATTTATTAAAAATAAACAAACCCTTGTCTTCAAAATCAAGATTATTTTTCTACCACAGTATTTCTGGCCCTTTTTGATCTGACCTTCATCTCTCTCTCTCCTGTTTTATCTCCCACCCCATCCCTCTATAATAACCTCCATCCACCTATCCATCCATCCATCCATTTATGAAATATTTATTTAGACTCTTTATGTGACAAATATTGTGAGAGGCAAAATGGTGAAAAGGTAGACACTATTTTATTATTTATAACAGTAAATTGTAATCATTGATTTTTTTTAAAAAATTGGAGACTGAGTTCTTTTAGAACAGAGATTTAATTTTGTTTACCAATATGATAGGTACTCAAAGAAAGTTTGTGGTTAGATATATGAATAAATAAATACAAAAACAAAGTTTTCCCTTATGACATTTTGAAATTTTGAGTTCAGTTAGAATGTTTATATTTCCTTTTGAAAATTCTCCTCTGAAGACTTCTAAATAAATGGGTATTTATTAAGTGACCATGCATTATTAAATTATTATCCTTACCTTTCAGTACCACTCGAGAAAACACCCAAGAGTAAAAGGCTATGTTCCTTGTCACAATAATACAAGCTTGCTTTTGTAACCAAGCTTGTCTCCCTTTGGAAACGTACAGAAGTTCATGCCTTTTCTAACTGCTTGGATTTGACAGTGATTGACGACAGTCTTGGCAGTGGAAAAAGAATTTCAGAAATAGAGCCTAGTTTCAATTGTGTTTATTATTTAAAAGAAATAAGATTTCTGAGTGATCTTTTCTGGAGATCTTACTTGGTCGTATTAATTCAATACGCATAGGTAAGAAAAGATACTTCAACAATTTTTAAGAACAATTTTCAAAATATTTGTTAAGGTTTTAATTACAGAAAATTTCAAATATATGAGTAAAGAGAAAGTAGAATAGTGGATCTTCACGGACAAGCAACTGGCTTAAACAATCATCAACTCAAGGCCAGAGGTGTTTCGTCTTTAACACTGCTCGTACCTCCAATCCATGCTGACCATCAGGACTGTTTGGAAGCAAATCTACCTGTAAATATATAATTCTAAAAGATAAGATATCTTAAAAAAAATTATAGGCACAATGCTTTGATCACATCTAAGCAAATGAACAGTAATTCCTTACTATCATCAAATATCCTATTAATGTTCAAATGTATCCTTTCATCAAAAGTTTTTAAATGGTTTGGTTGAGTCAGCATCAACCAAGGTCAATGCACTGCAATTGGTTGATTTCACAGATCTCATTTATTTTAATAAGTGCCTCTCCTTTTCCTTTTCCCTTGCAATTTATTTTCTGAAAAGAGATTTGGTTTATCTTTCCTGAACAGTTAGTTTCTTGATTTGCTTCCTGCATCCCTGTGAGGTAGTTTAACCTGCTCCCCTATCCTATGTATGTCTCTTCTGTAATTTGGTCGCTGTATAAAGAGCTTAATTGAATTCACCTTCAGTTTTCCTCAGGAACACTTCCTGATTGGTGGTGCGACTTCCATCAGGAGGCACATAATGTCTGATTGTCTCTTTTGTGATATTAGGAGCTCATGATAATCATTCCCTAGATCTGTTATTTCACTAGGGATTGCAAAATGGTGATATTCAAATTCCATTATTTCTTCTACAATTATTGATTGCAATTTTGTAAAAAGAAACTCACCCTCTTCTAACATTTGGTTGCCCTGTGGCAGTTTGTATAGGAAAATCAAAATAAATGCTTGACTCTTTCCCTTTATTTACCAGTTTTCAAAATAATGAACTGATTTTCTAGTCTCTTCCAAAGTTGACCATTGAATTTTTTTCCCAATGAAATTTCCCCTCAGTACCCTTTTAAACGTAAGAATTTAAATATATTGGATGTGCTTTAATTTGAGCATCTAGTATATTTGATATTCCAATGATCCTATGTTTGTATGAGTGGATGGGGGCCTCTTCACATTGACTCCTGAGCTATTCTGATACAGTTCCAATAGACTTCAATAACTTCCTGGCTTTCACATGTGATATACCAGGCTTATCTTGCCCTTGACCTGAAACCGACCATTTCTTTAACAAGCCTTGGTTTGTTTTAATTGAAAATGGTTAGTCAGAGAACACAATATGGGTCCAAGAGATGTTCATTGCTGTTGGGTTGGCCACTGTTTCTAGGCCATTTTAGTAGCTATATAGAGGTAGTATACAAAATACATTTATTTTAAGAACATAAACAAAGATGGTAAACACTTTTCATGTATTTTATTCAAGCAATCCAGCTTTTAAAACAGATTCTGTTAACATATACTTTTGGAATGACATTATTAAAGATTTCCAAACTTCAAGGTGGGGAAGAGGGATAAGTTAGGAAGTTGGGATTAATACATACACACTATTATATGTAAAATAGATAATCAACAAGAACCTACTGTAATGGCACAGGAAACTTTACTCAATACTCTGTAATAACTTAGATAGGAAGAGAATCTAAAATAGAATAGATAAATGTGTGTGTATATATATGTATATAACTAAATCACTTCATTGTACACCTGAAACTAACACAACCTTGTAAATCAACTATACTCCAATATAAAATAAAAATTTATAAATATATATATATACTTTAAAAAATATATTTCCAAACTTCAAATTACAATACTTGGAAAAAAGCGTTTCTCTTGAGCAATTGTTTTATGACATGAGGTCCCTCCTTTAAATAAACTCTTCAGTTGAAAGGCATATTCAAAATCTTACAGATAAATTTACAAAGAGTAGAACTGCCCCTAATACAAATTTATTTTAAACTAAAACAAGTATATAACTATACTTGGTAAAAATACAAAACGTGAAAAAGTACATACACCACAAAGTGATTTTGGAAAAGTATAATTCCACTGGAAAAAAAAAACATACTTAATTCAATATCTTTTGTAAGAAATATAAAATTCAAGGAGCATATTAAATTTTTGCTTTAAAAATATTCACACATGAAAGATATGTATACATAAAATTCCAGTATCAATTTTCATTTTCAAAAATTGGAAAGCTTATTTTGAATAACAGTATTTCCAGAGAGGGAAAAAGGCTTTTTCTTTCTACATTAACCACTGCATCCGTAGCCTAACTAGTTTTGTTTCTCAGAATAATAGGCTGATTAACTTCTAACCTTATCAGATTTCCTGGTTGTATCCGATTTGTATCAAGTAAAATTTGTTTTAGACATCTTTGCTCACTTTTTGTATATTTTGTTGTATATCATTGTGCATTAAAATTTGGGGGTTCATAATTTTTCAGCACTTTCATCTGTACAATGCATTTTCATCCACTTTTAAATGGATGAGCACAGAGAAGAGCAGAAATAGCTTTACCCCAGAGTCAATTTCCCATACATTCTAATTCAGGAGTGTGGAGGAGAGACAAATTATGAAGTCTCTATTTTTGTCACAGACTCTTGTTCCCCACCATTACCTTCTCATCTCTGAAAGCTTTTCATCCTATCATTAAAAAGACTGCCAGCAATGTATGCCTATATTTTGGCATTTAACTCATAACTATTGAGAACACGTACACATTTCCCCTCTGGCTAGATGATGAATAAATCCTTAACTAATCTAGAAGGAGCCCAGTCACCAAGTTTAGTGTCCACCAATTCCATTCCTACATGGCCTCTGATGCCACCTGCCTCCTGAAAAGGTGGCTTAGGAGTGAGAAAAACTTGCGTGAAGAGCGGTTGTCGGATGCCTGGACTGCATGTTAGATGCCGTGTCCAACCAGTTACCGACAGCAAATGCCCCACTGAGAATGACATCTTGCTCATGTGTGGTACCCAGGTTTTATCACGCCACATAAATAGGATGTGCACAGAACAAGAACGGTTCAAATATATTTCTATCACAATGGAAAATGAATCTTTTAAGCAAAGATCACAGGAATGGAGGTAGGACATTTTGGTAGGAAAAAGCTGAATCTTGCTGGCATCACACCTGGACAGGGAAAGTGGAGGTGGAGGGATAAGGAAGAGGGGTGTAAGAATGGACTGAAGGTCTAATCTTTGAGTTCTAGGTTTTCATTTCTTTTCAGAAGACATGCCTTTGTTTCATCTTTTCCATTAACTTAACCCAATCATTTCAAATGCACAATTAAATTTTACTACAATGTGAGGAAATTTAGAAATAAACATAGCTGAATGGGGGGGAAAAATCACAAATATAATCTTGGCTTAATTCTCTTGGCACTAGAAAACAATAAACGCCTCGAGGAGTCCCCGAGGACATTTTACTTTCAGATGATAAGGACTCCTTATACGCAAAGGTTCATTTCTAGGTCAGTGGCTTTTTGTTGTTTTTCTGTTTTGCTGTGTTTTTGTTTGTTTTTGGAGAGGAAGAAGGAAAAGAGGAGGGAGGAGTCCTTGTTCTCTTTGTGAATCTGACGCCTCCTAAAGGTCTCAGCTTCTCCCCAGGAAAAATGCAAACATGCACATTTTTACACATAATTCCACTGGGCCATGGATCTCTACTTTCATTCCAGTTTTACTTACCAATCCAAAGACAAATTACTGAGCTGCTTTCAGCTTCTCAAAGAATAAATCCTTTCCAGACTGAAGCAATTTGACTTCCAAGAAAATCATATAGACGTTTCAGCCTGGGCCTCATACACCTAGTCAGTGGCCCTGGGCTTCTCCTAATTTTGATACTTCTATCTAACCTGAGCTTCTAAAACACATTCCCAGCTCTTTTTTCCTGTCAGCTACAAATTGGCACTTTCCACTGACACTCGCCATCATCCTCTGCAAGGAATGATCATGTGCTGCAACAGCTGATGATTTTCAACACCCCCTGAAGGGAGTTCAAGGTGGAGAGCAGAAAAGAGGCACTCTGCTTCAGGGAAAAAGTTGAACAGAACAGGTCTTCAGATAGAAATTTTCAGGAGCCCATTTCTTACATCTCCTTCTACCTAGAAAAAAGTAAAATTCTTCATAGTGATGACTATTCCTCGAGAATAGAAGAAACTTTCTGCAAAAAAATATGCTGCTGATTGTGTAAGGTATAGTTTGAGACGAGGCAATGAAGTAAGGAAGGCGACCTCACGGAGACAGGTTACCTTTATTCAGGCAAGGAGGGGCGGCAGTCGATCTAACGACCAGGCTGAGCGAGCGGGATCAGGGAGGCTTCTTATTTAGGGGAAGATTTAGTCAGGCGGGCCGTTTCTGGTAATCTTTAGCTGAGATGGCAGTTTGCAGATGAGCAAGGGCGAGAGGTCCCGGGACAGGGGTGGAGGGTCCCAGGCTGATGCAATCTGCCCGGAGTATGGGGGTGGGACTTAAAGTTCGGTTTTGCCATCCCCGAAGTCAGGTGGTTCAGCAAGGGCCCTTGAGGTCATTATCTTCTTTTTCCAGGCCCGAGGCCTCTGAGGCCTTTATCTTTTTTTCTAGGCCCAGAATGCATGTACTACAGATTGTACTTCAGATTGCATGTACTCCCCCTTCACCAAAATCGTATATACTGACCTTCCCTCTTGCCTCTTGGGAGCTGTTTCTTAGAGCTATCTGCGGTGCTGTCTCCCAGGCTGCAGTCCTCATTTTGCCCCAAATAAAACGTAACTTGCAATTCTCACATTGTGCATTTTTTTAAGTCGACATTTCTCATTTGTCATCTCCCAGAATTCTTGAATCCTCAGAGATGCTGTCAGGCTTCTTCCTCCTGTCTCAAGTCTGCAGGAAGAGTCCCGGCTCTTAGAGATTCCGTTCCCCACCCCCACGCCCACCTTTGCGATGGCCCCCGCGGGGAGCCGCAGTAATGACACAGTAATGACAATGCCAGTCTTTCCTCACAAATTTTAAAGCACTCAAGTCTGCGCCATTTACATTTTAACATAAGAATCATTAGTCCCTTGATGGAGAGCTCAGCTCTTCAATTCATAGCATTTTTTTTAAACCAGTATCACAAGTCTAGATGAAGAAGATAAAGTATGACTTAATGGCTCTCTTTGTGCATATATTTCATTAGAGATGACTCTATTTTCAGAGCTACCGAAAAATCACACTATTGTCATAACTTAAATGTAAGCCAAGCCAGCATATTTCTTATCTGATCAGTTTATGTTTTCCCACAAAAATGAGAGCACGTGAGAACTAAGATTCTGTGTATTAAACACCGAAGTCCTCTTGCATTTCTTTTAATTTTATTGAGAAATAACATAAAAATGATTACATTACATTGTAAAAACATGACATGCGTAGAGTATCAATTATAAATTGAATTATAAATGTAATAAAAGCCTTGTTTTTCCAGGGGCAAAATACTTTGAACTGTTCTAATTCATTGCTGACCCAAATTTTAGGCTGTATGTAGTTTATTACCAGATACATTTTTGGTGACTATTTGCTTTCTTTGTGCTAATTTTTTTTCCTTGTACACATCCTAAAGAAATGTTAAGAATAATATCTACTAAAATGTGTGCCGATACATGGTATACTTTTAATCTAGAAATATTTGAAGAACTCCCAATGCCCTTTTCATTTGAATAAACTGTTAAGACATTTCCTTGACAAGGTAGCCTTTCAGTAACTTTACTTAAAAATTTCTGGGAAACTTAACAGTGTTAGCTGCACTATTTTCCTTCTCAGTGAAGAGATAAAAATTGAGACAGTAGAGTTGGTATTGCCAACTTGCCGACATACCCTGGAGAATAAGACTCATTGACAAGGATGGTATTAACATGAAATTTACCAGTGACACTTTATTTAGAATCCCTTTAAACACAGCATCCAAATTGTGAGAACAAGGTGATCTGCTGCCAAACAGAGCATACCAAATCAAACATTTTGCCAGCTTGTAAGTAAGAAGATGGACCGCCTCTCAGGCTTCACCCTCTCCCGTGGTGCTTCAAACACACAGCTCTCTTCAGAGCACTTTGGCGTTAGGCTTACCTGTATCCCTATGGAACAGCTCAGCCAAAAAAAGCAAGGAATTGAATATATTTTACTGGTTTTTGTGTTCCCGGTGCCAGTTAATGAGTGATCAGTAAATGGTTCTGAAATGAATATATGACATCAGTTCCTGCTATTATCTGAATTTGGTAAACTTAATCATATGTTAAAACAGTCTTGGGACTTCTCTGGTTGTCCGGTGCTTTAGAATCCACCTTCTAATGCAGGGCACATGGGTTCAATCCCCGGTTGAGGATATAAGATCCCTTATGCCTCAGGGCAACTAAGAATGCATGCAACTAAGGCCCAAAAGTAGTCAAGTAAATAAATAAATGAATATTAAAAAAATTTTAAACTTTAATCTCAATGTGGTGGTATTTGGTGGTGGGCGCCTTTGGGAGGTGGGATTAGTGCCCTTCTGAAAGAGACCCCAGGGAGCAAGCTCACCCCTCCTGGCACATGAGATTATAGTGAAAAGACGGTCATCTAGGAAGTGGGCTCTTTCCAAACTCCAGATCTGCTGCTGCCGTGATCTTGGACTTTGCAGCCTCCAGAACTGTGAGAAATAAAAGTGTGCTGTTTGTAAGTTCCCCAGTCTCGGGGATTTTGTTACAGCAGTCCACACAGACTAAGACAGTTCTCTATGAGAATTTCCTCAGGACTTTTAATTAGACTGTTTTCATTAACTTGTATTATGGTTTCTGAATACCTATTGCGTGCCAGCCTGATAATGCATACAGCTGAAACCTTGGCCTAGACTTTTTTCCGAATGGCTTTGCCTTATCAACATTTACTCATCCTTTAGTCTCAACCAATACCTGGAGTCTCAACCATAATCAGGAGACTTCCCGATCCTCCTGAACTAGATTGTTCCCTTCCAAAGTGTTCCCATAGTATCCTGGGCTTTTGTGTCCAAAGCCAAGTGTGAAGAGGGACCAACCCACCAAACTGGTATTGAGATTACTTCAAAGTGGGAGCATCTGACTTCCAGAAGATGCAGAAAGAATTCTTACCTGACCTTCCCTTATCTGACTAGAATGGAACTTTATGAGAGTCAGCAGTCTGAAATCTCCCTCCCCTAGTCCCCGGACCCCCTCCTCCAGGGAGGGCTCTAATCAGGAAGACACTGACAATGGGTACCAGGACTTTCCAGAATCTGTGTGAGGAACTTTCCATCCTTTGAAACCCTTAAACTCCTCCCCATCCCAGCCTTTATTAAACTGGTATAATATACACTTCTACCCTTAGCTGTTCTAGGAGCTACTAACTCTATTAGGGTGCTCTTTCGTGCATAGTAATTTTTTTCTCCTGTTAAGCTTTCTGTTATCAGTTAATTTTCAGCCCTTAACTGTCTGACCTAATTGGTAGAAATGGTTTTCTTCTCCACACGTGGCACTGTTGACTACAAACTAGTTTTAATATAACTATAAGCTCACTGAAAGCAGAGATTGAGTCTGTCTTCTACTCACTGAATCTCTTAGAACTTCCCTAAATCCCTGCTTTTCTTTGACTATTTATTTTTTTTCATTTCATTCACATTTAAACAACAAAGTAACTGGAATTGGCATCTGTATACTGTATTTCTTTCCCCCCAAAGTTAACTGAATATTTCTTGATTAGACTAGCATTTGTTGTTGTTGTTCAGTTGCTAAGTCGTGTCTGACTCTTTGTGACCCCATGGACTGCAGCCCTCCAGGCTTCCCTGTTCTCCACTATCTCCTGGAGTCTGCTCAAGTTCATGTCCATTGAGTTGGTGATGCCATCCAACCATCTCATTCTCTGCCATCCTCTTCTCCTTTTGCTTTCAATCTTTCCCAGCATCAGGTCTTTTCCAATGAGTCGGCTCTTTGCATCAGGTGGCCAAAGTATTGGAGCTTCAGCTGTAGCATCAGTCCTTCCAATGAGTATTTAGGGTTGATTTCTTTTAGGATTGACTGGCTTGATCTCCTTGCAATAATTAAATACAAAACTAATATATATTCTTTGTTAAATATACCATTTATTCTCCTTCTCCACATCCTCATCCCATTCTCTTCATCCATTCCATGTTTTTCTACCCTTTTCTGACCAGTGTTTTCTGACAACTGCCTTCTGCCCCCATTGGCAATCTTGTTGGCTGTCTCCTAATGGAATTTGGCCAGTGGGATGAACCAACAGGAAATCAGAAGGTAGGAGGGAGAGAGAGAGAGAGAGGTCAAAATTAGCTCCCCTGCCCCCCACCAACCCCACTCACTGCAGCATCTCTGGTAGTAGCTGTGTCCCGTCGCAACTTTAGAAAAGCTCCTCCAGGGTTCCAGCTCATGGGACTCCGCTAACTACATTTTCTCCTTTGGCTTCTTCAGCCAAAATTGAATAATTTCCCCTCATTATTAATCTCTGGGTGATTCACCTTCTGTTTTTGTACTTGAATCCTCTCTGTCAGTCAGTTCAGTTGCTCAGTCATCTCTGACTCTTTGCGACCCCATGGACTACAGTATGACAGGCCTCCCTGTCCACCACCAACTCCTGGACCTGGCTCAAACTCATGTCCATCAAGTTGGTGATGCCATCCAACCCTCTCATCCTCTGTCATCCCCTTCTCCTCCCACCTTCAATCTTTCCCACCATCAGAGTCTTTTCCAATGAGTCAATTCTTTGCATCAGGTGGCCAAAGTATTGGAGCTTCAGCTTCAGCATCAGTCCTTCCAGTGAATATTCAGGACTGATTTCTTTTAGGATGGACTGGTTGATCTCCTTGCAGTCCAAGGAACTCTCAAGAGTCTTCTCCAGCACCACAGTTCAAAGGCATCAATTCTTCGGTGCTCACCTTTCGGTATAGTCCACTCTCACATCCATACATGACCACTGGAAAAACCATAGCTTTGACTAGATGGACCTTTGTTGGCAAAAAAATGTCTCTGCTTTTTAATATGCTGTCTAGGTTGGTCACAGCTTTTCTTCCAAAGAGCAAGTGTCTTTTAATTTCATGGCTGCAGTTACCATCAGCAGTAATTTTGGAGCCCAAAATACTAATGTCTGTCACTCTTTACATTGTTTCCCCAACTATTTGCCATGAAGTGATGGGACCAGAAGTCATGATCTTAGTTTTCTGAATGCTGAGTTTTAAGCCAACTTTTTCACTCTCCTCTTTCACTTTCATCAAGAGACTCCTTAGTTCTTCACTTTCTGCCATAAGGGTGGTATCATCTACATATCTGAGGTTCTTGATATTTCTCCCAGCAATCTTGATTCCAGCTTCTGCTTCATCCAGCCCAGCGTTTCTCATGATGTACTCTGCATATAAGTTAAATAAACAGGGTGACAATATACAGCCTTGATGTACTCCTTTCTCAATTTGGAATCAGTCTATTGTTCCATGTCCAGTTCTAACTGCTGCTTCTTGACCTGCATACAGCTTTCTTAGAAGGCAGGTAAAGTGGTTGGGTATTTCCATCTCTTTTAAGAATTTTCTACAGTTTGTTGTGATCTTTATAATCAGTCTTTGTCATAATCAATAAAGCAGAAATAGATGTTTTTCTGCAATACTCTTGCTTTTTCGATGATCCAGCGGATGTCGGAAATTTGATCTATGGTCCCTCTGCCTTGTCTAAAACCAGCTTGAACTTCTGGAAGCTCACGGTTCATGTACTGTTGAAGCCAGGCTTGGAGAATTTTGAGCATTACTTTGCTAGTGTGTGAGATGAGTGCAATTATGCAGTAGTTTGAGCATTCTTTGGCATTGCCTTTCTCTGGGATTGGAATGAAAACTGACCTTTTCCAGTCCTGTGGCCTCTGCTGAGTTTTCCAAATCTGCTGACATATTGAGTGCAGCACTTTCACAGCATCATCTTTTAGGATTTGAAATAGCTCAACTGGAGTTCCATCACCTCCACTAGCTTTGTTCATAGTGATGCTTCCTAAGGCCCACTTGACTTTGCATTCCAGGATGCCTAGCTCTAGTCCAGTGATCAGACCATCGTGGTTATCTGGGTCATGAAGATTTTTTTCATAGGTTTTCTGTGTATTCTTGCCACCTCTTCTTAATGTCTTCTGCTTCTGTTAGGTCCATACCATTTCTGTCTTTTATTGTGCCCATCTTTGCATGAAATGTTCCCTTGGTATGTTGAATTTTCTTGAAGAGATCTCCAGTCTTTCCCATTCTATTGTTTTCCTTTATTTCTTTGCACTGATCACTGAGGAAGGCTTTCTTATCTCTCCTTGCTATTCTTTGGAAATCTGCATCCAAAGGGGTATATCTTTCCTTTTCTCCTTTGCCTTTAGCTTCTCTTCTTTTCTCAGCTATTTGGAAAGGCTTCCTCAGACAGCCATTTTTTCCTTTTTGCATTTCTCTAGGGGATGGTCTTGACCACTGCTTCCTGTACAATGTCACGAGCCTCCGTCCATAGTTCTTCAGGCACTCAGTCTATTAGATCTAATCCCTTGAATCTATTTGTTACTTCCACTGTATAATCCTAAGGGATTTGATTTAGGTCATACCTGAATGGTCTAGTGGTTTCCCCTACTTTCTTCAATTTGAGTCTGAATTTGGCAATAAGGAGCTCATGATCTAAGTCACAGTCAATTCCCAGTCTTGTTTTTGCTGAATGTATAGAGTTTCTCCATCTATGGCTGCAAAAAATATAACCAATCTGATTTTGGTATTGACCATCTGGTGATGTCCATGTGTAGAGTCTTCTCTGGTGTTGTTGGAAGAGGGTGTTTGCTATGACCAGTGCATTCTCTCGGCAAAAGTCTATTAACCTTTGCCCTGCTTCATTCTGTACTCCAAGGCTAAATTTGCCTGTTAATCCAGGCGTTTCTTGACTTCCTACTTTTGCATTCCAGTCCCCTATAATGAAAAGGACATCTTTTTTGGGTGTTAGTTCTAGAAGGTCTTGTAGGTCTTCACAGAACCATTCAACTTCAGCTTCTTTAGCATTACTGGTTGGGGCATAGACTTGGATCACTGGGATAATGAATGGTTTGTCCTGGAAACAAACAGAGATCATTCTGTCATTTTTGAAATTGCACCCAAGTACTGCATTTCAGTCTCTTTTGCTGAGTATAAGGCTACTTCATTTCTTCCACATGATTCTTGCCCACAGTAGTAGATATAATGGTCATCTGAGTTAAATTTGCCCATTCCAGTCCATTTTAGTTCACGGATTCCTAAAATGTTGATTTTCACTCTTGCCATCTCCTGCTTGACCACTTCTAATTTACCTTGGTCATGGACCTAACATTCCAGGTTCCTACGCAGTATTGCATCAACATCAGACTTTACTTCCATCATCAGTCACATCCACAGCTGGGTGTTGTTTTTGCTCTGGCTCTGTCTCTTCACTCTTTCTG
This sequence comes from Dama dama, assembly GCF_033118175.1. Lineage (NCBI taxonomy): Eukaryota > Metazoa > Chordata > Mammalia > Artiodactyla > Cervidae > Dama > Dama dama. Next base: position 59,199,035 of record NC_083708.1, read on the forward strand.
GAGTTATTTCACCACTCTTCTCCAGCAGCATATTGGGCACTTACTGATTTGGAGAGTTCATCTGTCAGCGTCATATCTTTTTGCCTTTTCATGCTATTCGTGGACTTCTCAAGGCAGGAATACTGAAGTGGTTTGCCATTCCCTTCTTCAGTGGACCACATTTTCTCAGAAGTCTCCACCATGATCCATCCATCTTGGGTGGCCCTACATAGCATGGCTCATAGTTTTACTGAGTTAGACAAGGCTGTGGTCCAGGTGATCAGTTTGATTAGTTTTCTGTGATTGTGGTTTTTAATTCTGTCTTCCCTCTTGAAGGATAAGGATAAGAGGCTTATGGAAGCTTCTTTATGTGAGAGATTGGCTGTGGAGGAAACTGCCATGTTGTTCTGATGGGCTGGGCCATGCTCAGTAAATCTTTAATCCAAGTTTCTGCTGATGGGTGGGGCCCTGTTCCCTCCCTGTTGTTTGAGACCAAACTATGGTGGAGGTGATGAAGATAATGGTGACCTCCTTCAAAAAGTCCCATCAAAAAGTCTTCACTCAGTGTCCCCGACCCTGCAGCTGGCCACCACTGACCCACACCTTCACCGGAGACTCCTGGACACTCACGGGCAAGTCTGGGTCAGTCTCTTGTGGGGTCACTGCTCCTTTCTTCTGGGTTCTGGTGCACACAAGGTTTTGTCTGTGCCCTCCCAGAGTCTGTTTCCCCAGTCCTGTGGAAGCTCTGTAATCAAATCCGACTTTCCTCCAAAGTCAAATTCCCTGGGGGTTCTCAGTCCCTTTACCAGATCCCTGGTTTGGGAACTCTGTTGTGGGTCCTAGAACTTTCTTAACAGTGCAAGAATTTCTTTGTTATAATTGTTCTGCAGTTTGTGGGACATCTGCTCGGCAACTTTATGGTGGGGTTAATGGTGACTTCCTCCAAGAGGGCTTATGCCACAGGTTATGTGACCCAGGTAGCTGTACTCAGAACCCCTGCCCCTGTGAAGGCCACTTCTGACCCGTACCTGCACAGGAGAGTCAAATGCAGGTCTGTCTCAGTCTCTGTGGGGTTTGAGCCCTCCAAGCATCTCTGGCGGGGATGGGGTTTGAGTCTAAACATGATTTCTCCCTCCCCCTACCATTTTTCTGGGGCTTCTCCTTTGCCGTTGGATGTGGGTTATCTTTTTTTTGGTGAGATCCATCATTTTCCTGTTGATGGTTGTTCAGCAGCGAGTTGTAATTTTGGAGTTCTCACATGAGAAGATGACTGCACGTCCTTCTACTCCGCCATCTTGTTGTTGATTCTCTCTATAAGTGATTTCTTTATTAAAGCCTCTTCAATGAACCATCAGAAGTGGTTGCTGCTTCCTACAGCGCTCATAACTGACACAGTAGATAACTTGATGTATTGTTGCTGCTTGTTTTATTTTGCATGTGTAAGTGAGGGGGTAACTGAAAAATGCCTAGAATTTTTACATAACCCTATCGGGAATGAAAGTTGTCAAGTATTATTGAGTCTGATTGTTTTGTTATGGCATTTGACTGGGAACATTATTCATACTTTGATCTTTAGATGTCTAGACTGAATTTCTTTGGATCAGTGAACTTTTCTTCCATAACTCTTTGATCTTGTTTGCTGGCCCATCTATTCCGTTATCTCCTTTGGGAGTTCTATATTCCTTGGTTGAATCTCTATGATCTCTTCCACATTTTTTTTTTTTTAATTCCTATCATCATTTTAATCTTTTATCCATTTCTTCTAAGTTCTGGGAGAGTTTTTGCAAATTCTTTCTGCTTCACTAATTGATTTCCTGCAACATTCGCCTTCTATTGACAGCTTCCATCTCTTTTAAACTTGGCAGTTGTGTTTTTCAAATTCAAGCAATCTTTCATTACTTCAAATTTTCATGATTGTTTATTCAAGTTACATAAAAGTATCTCTCTTGAATCTTAATGACTAGACAAACCAAATATTTTTCAAAGCAGTTTAAAGAAAATGGCAGTTCTCTGAGCTGGATTACTCCCTACTTTTCTTTGGTTTAAATGTATCTTTGTAGGCAATATGATATTTCTCTGTTTACTCATCATTCAGGGGAGTGCTATAGGCTTCCCAGTCTTGGTTCACAATGAAGTAAAACTTAAGCTAGGTTCTATCAGAGACTGGTGTGAATTTGTGTCCAAATCCTTCATTCAGAGGGCCATCAGAGTCTAGATTAAAATAAAGGAAAAGGGGCATCTGATGATACCAGCAGAATCCAGAATGGAGCGAGTCATAAGTGACCTGGAATCTGGGTTGCTGCCAGAAACCATGTTTTGCTTGTTCCTCTTTGCATTACTAGCACAATATCTGGTTAAAAACAAGTTTGATGGATGGATGAACAAATGAATGAGTTCGAAGTTCAAGAGTTTTTAAAGTAGTCACTGAAAGAAATTTCCATATTTAAAAAACCCAAACTTTTAAATATTCATTATTTTAACAAACTGTCAACTCTACAAAATTGTGGGTTTAAAGAAAAGATTAATTTAATGTTTTTAAATTCTAAAATGTCATTTTTATTACAGCACCATTGTTTCCTAAGTCCTGAATCAATATTCTTCCTCTCTGTACTTGGAGAAAACAAACATGCAAATGAATCATCTGACTTGCAAATAGACCAAGGGAGGCGTGATGGTGTCAAGAAAAGAGCAAAGTGATTCGTGAGAGTAGAACCAAAGTCCCATTTCCATCACTCTAGCCATTTGACTTGTGTGTGTTATTTAATCAAGCTCTTAGTTTTCTTTTCTGAAACATCTACCTTATTTACCTCAAAAGAAGCAGACAACAGTGCATTTTAACTGTGAAGTTGCTATGCAAATTTTAGTTGTAGTTATTATTATATGTTCATGTACTGCATTAATTTTAAACAAAATATTCTTTGAGTTATAAAGTAAAAGAACATGAAATGCTTCAAGGATAAGAACAAATCCTGAATGGTTTCTGGCTGCGCTGAAGAGACCACAGAAGGAAGCAGGTTTAAACCAGGAGAAGCTGAAACAGAGCAGAGTCCTTGGCTTTGAGAGGAGAAATGGAGACACACAGGGAAAATGTTGCTGTTTTCCACTTCCTTTGGCATCAGTGAGTACTCTTTCTCACACTGTTTTTATTCAAGTGATAATCCATGGAATATGTTATCTACCATAAGGATGGACAACCAACCTTTCAAACATGGACTTCTGATAAACTGAGAACACTGCAAAGTCTTTAGTCCACGGCCATGTGCATTCTCCTTGCAGCAAACAGACTGCAAACAAGTTCCAGTAACAGTACAGGCTGAGGACAATTCCCCGACACACTCTAGGGCATGCTTAGACACAGGTGACAAAGCCGATGGACCAAAACTCCCTAAACAATAAAACACCATGTCATCGGTGTCATCAACCAGGAGGGCTTTCAGTTTTTACATTGCTTTGGAAGAGCAAAAAGAATCTCGGATTTGGTTTGTAATAGACTGAAAAACAGAACAAAACCAGTATCAAGAATGAATGCTGTAAGAGGGATATCATTAACCCTAGGTTATACTCACTTAGGAAGACGTGCATAGCCCTTTGAAATATTTCTGTGTATCAGTATTCCAGCACCATACCGATTCTTCATGACCATTAAAGTAGATTAGTAGCTCAGGTTTAAATAAAAGTTATTCAAAACGTTTTTGACCTTTGAAATGTAAGCATAGTTGCATGGTGAATGAAAGCAACATAATTCCAAAAGAAGGAAAAGTTTCCTTATAGAATGTATTAACTCATTAATTTAGTAAAGGTTATTGAAAACGTTGTGGGCCCTGTTCTGAAATCTGGGACTAAAATAGCGAACAAACATATGAACCCTATACATACGGAACTTTGGTTCTGGTGTGTACATTCTGGTGGATGGAACTAACATTTTGGTGATGGTTACAGATTTCTTAATTTTTAAAAAAATTTTAGAGTCTTATGGTAATATTACAGATAGTCAACATTTTAGAGAAAAAAATTTCACATTATGTAAAAAGAAAATAAGCAATAATAGATCATCTTTGGAGGATAAGACAGAGAGAGGGTGAAAAATATTTAAAGTGCAACTGAATAATATTTTAATTATGTGATTTAATGCAAGAGTTAAGTTCATTCTAAAAATATCAGCGCCTGGTCTATAGTTAGCACCTTGTATAGTAAACCATATATATCTGGCACTTGCATTCTCTTCCCATACCTAAAATTACAAAAAGCACCAATTGCACAGCTAAGTTGAAGAAAAATAACCTCTCTCAATAGATAGATAGATAGATCTAGAGATATGTCTATCATCCATCTATGAGGATATTATATACGAGGGTATTTAAGATCTAAAGACTGAGCCTTAGACATCCTGTAGACTGAGAAAGCAAAGCTCAAGATTTTCCTGCTAAGCCAGGACCTTAGAAGAGGATTAAAATGGATCTAAACCAGTAGCATTCCCTGGCTTCTAGTAAAAGCAAAAGCTAAAACAAATCCTCTCTGAAGGAAACTATCTTCAATTTAGGTCCTAAAGATTCCCTCAGATTAGATTCTACAGAATATGAGCTCTCAATTAAAAATGAACAAACCATAGGAAACAGAGTGCAATGAGGGAAAGAGCAAAAAAAAAAAAAACAAAACAAAACACACACACAAAAGATTAACTGGCCATCCAAGATTTAGATATGAGAATTATTAGGTAACAGATGTAAAATAATTATGATTAATATGTTTAAGTAATGGAAGTGGAATAAAAAAATAAGCAAAGAAAGAGACTGTCCAAAACACCAAGTATACTTACAGAACTAAATACAATTTCTAGATGAAAATTATAAATAAAAACAGATATAAATCAGCTACACTTTTGATTAGACACAACTCAAGAGAAAATGAGTTGACATAAATATACATCTGTGGGATTACCCAGAATGCAGCACAGAGAAACAAAATGCTAGAAGATGTAAAAGTTAAATTAAGAAACTTTGAGGATAGAATAAGAAGGTCTAACCTGCATCTAATTAGAATCCCAGAGAGAACAGGTCACAGAAGACAAGCAATATTTGAAGTGATAATGTTGGAGAAACTCCCAGATTCAGGAAAGACATGAACCCACAAAGAGAGAAGGCATAATTTATTTATTTTTTTATGCAATAAAATTTTTAATAGCAAAGATACTATTTTTAGCATGGTCAAATATACTAGGCTAAGTCCAGATTTTAAAAACAAAAGTATCTAGCTCAATGGTACAGCCATATGGCTCAGAACATTCCATAGATCAACAGAAAATATATTTGAGCACAAAAATTAAAAATATTTAAAGAGATCTCTAAGTAGCATTTTATCTCTGCAAAACAGACATACAGTACTGATTAAATGTCTACAGATGTTTTTCCTTTACAAAATGCATATATTCTTAATGGACTAAACCATTAACAATGACCTGGTAATCTTTCACTGCAATTTGAATTGAGACGGCATAATTTAAATAGAACAAATAAACAAATAAGTCCATACCTAGAGCACTGCAGTGTAAGTGTAGAATAGTGTGATAGATAATTTTATGTGTCAACTTGCCTGGGCTAAGCGATGCCCAGATAATTGGTAAAGTACTAGCTATGTTAATGGGTATTACCCAAGCCATTAAGGGCCTTAATAGATCAAAAAGGTGGAGGAATAGTGACTTACTCTCTCTGTTTGAACTGGGATATGATTTTCTCCTGCCTTTGGACTTTGATGTTCCTCGGTCTTGAGCCTTCAAATTAGGACCAGGACTTACAGTGTTGCTGTCCGAACCTCATGGTTCTCAGGCCTTTGGACTCAGACTGAGCTGCATCATTGACTTTCTTAGTTCTCCAGTTGACAGATGGCAGATCATGGAACTTCTTGGTCCTGGGAACATGATCAGTTCCTAGAATTATATTAGTTCTCTTATCTGGAGAATTCTGACTCATAGAAGTACCAAAGGAAAATAGAAAGTCTTAAAAGTACCCTTTAAAACAATTATTTAAAAGAGAATGACAACTAGACAAAACACACTTCTCAACAGCAAATGGAAGCCAATGACAGTGTAATTTACCTTTAGAGTGAATTGTATACTCAACCAGATTATCTTGCAAGGAAACTGTCTTTCAAAAATGGAAGTGAAATAAATATATTTCCAGGCAAACAAAAACTGAGAAAGTTACCACAAGCAGATTTTCAATAAAGGAAAATTTAACTCCTAAACCACACCTAACACTTATATATAACACTCATTATAAGCCAAGTATCTTTTACTTATTAACAATGGATTCTCAAAATAATCCTTTACAGTACCCACCATCATTGTTAAGTACTTCAGTTATATTCAACTCTTTGCAACCCTATGGGCTTGTAGCCCGCCAGGCTCCTCTGTGCATGGGATTCTCCAGGCAAGAAAACTGGAGTGGGTTGCCATTCCCTTCTCCAACCCACCATAATTATCCACATTTTATAGAGAGATTAAGGGCCAAGATCAAGCCACTAATAATTACGTATAAGAATACTTCTGAATTCATTCTACAAGGCCACCATCACCCTGATATCAAAACCAGGCAAGGATATCACGCACACACAAAAAGAAAATTACAGGCCAATATCACTGATGAACATAGATGAAAAAATTCTCAAAAAAAGGCTATCAAACTGAATCCAGCAATTCATTAAGAGGCTCATACACCATGATCAAGTGGGATTTATGCCAGGGAGGTGAAGATTTTTCAATATCTGCATGTGAATCAGTGTGATACAACACATTAACAAACTGAAGATTAAAAACTATATGATTATCTTCATAGATGTAGAAAAAGCTTTGGATAAAATTCAACATCCATCTATGATTAAAAAAAAAACACAACTCTCCAGGAAGTGGACGTAGAAGGAACATACCTCAACATAATGAAGGGCATACATGACAAACCCACAGCTAATATCACACTCAACAGCAAAAAGCTGAAAGCATTCCCTCTATTATCAGGAACAAGACAAGGATGCCCACTCTCATCACTTTTATTCAACATAGTTTTGGAGGTCCTAGCCATGGGACTCAGAGCAGAAAAAGAAATGAATACAAGTTGGAAAGAAGGACGTACAACTGTCTCTGTTTGCAGATGACATGATACTCTACATAGAAAATCCCAAAGATGCCACCAGAAAACTACTAGAGCTCTTCAATGAATCTGGTCAAGTTGCAGAATACAAAACTAATATACAGAAATCCGTTGCATTTCTGTATACTAACAACCAAATATCAGAAAGAGAAATTAAGGAAACAATCCCATTTACCATCACATCCAAAAGAATAAAATACCTAGCAATAAACCAACCTAAGGAGGCAAAAGAGCTCTACTCTGAAAACTGTAAGTCACCAATGAAAGAAATTGAAGACAACACAAGCAGATGGAAAGATATACCATGTTCTTAGATCAAAGAATCAATATTGCTATTGGATTGGCCAAAAAGTTCCTTTATCTTTTAAGTAAAAATAAAAGACACATTTTTCATTTTCACCAAAAGCTTTATTGAACAATATGTTCACCATTTTGTTCCACTATCTTCTATCATTTTTCAGGCAACTTCATAATTCCATCTTCCAAAAATGCTTTATCTTTTTGAGCCAAGAACTGCTCCAGGTACCTCTTAAAGTCTTCCAGGGAATTAAAATTTTTTCCATTAAGAGAATTTTTTAAAGACCAAAATAAATAGAAATTTGAAGGTGAAATGTCCAGTGAATATGGCAAATGAATCGGTACTTCCCAGCCAAGCTGTAACAGTTTTTGCCTGGTCATCACAGAAACACGAGGTCTTGCATTGTTCTGCTGGAAGGTTATATGTTTTCTGTTGACTAATTCTGGACGCTTTCTGTGGAGCGCTGCTTTCATGCGGTCTAATTACTAGCAGTACTTGTTGGAGTTAAGCATTTGGTTTTCCAGAAGGAGCTCATAATAGAGGGCTCCCTTCCAATCCCACCATATGCACAACATCACCTTCTTTGGGTGAAGACCAGCCTTTGATGTGGTTGGTGGTGGCTCATTTCACTTGCCCCAAGATCTCTTCTGTTCCACAATACAGTACAGCATACACTTTTCATCACCCATCATTGTTTGTTTTTAAAATGGAATGCTTTCATTACATTTAAGGAGAGAACTGCATGCCATAGAATGTCTCAATAAATTTCAGAGAATTTATATCATGTAATCAGGTTTTCTGACCACAAACGATGCAATTATGTTAGACATCCATAACAAAAAGATCAATTTTTATAACTCTCCAACCTTATATTTGGTAACTAAACAATGTTTTAAAAACTCATAGCACAAAAAATTAAAATGTAAGTTTAAAACACACAGAAATAATAGAAAATGAAAATAACATATTGATGCCTCTGAATATGTATACACATATGTATATGTATACACATACACTGAATATGTATTTTAAAGGAACTGTGTATAGCTTTAAAGTATTTATTAGGAAAAAAAGGCCGAAAATTAAGAAGTTAAGTATCCACCATAAAGAAAATGAAAGAAGTAAATTCAAAGAAAGCAGACAGGGAGACATAATACAGATAAGAGCAGAAATTAATTAAATTATATTTGTAGACATAAAAACAAAGCTACAGTTGCTCATAAGGAAAATCTCTACAATCTAATATTAAATTAAAAAGAATGGTAAAGATTCACAAATAATACGATCAAAATAATATAGGAAGTGAGATTATACATTTCTATGTGTAAAATGTCTTTAAAGAAAAACAAAAGTCACAAATGACAATCATGTTTCTGGAGATAGGAACTAGGTATCCAGCAAGGAGGAAGACTTCATTTGCATTCAGAACTGAATCAGAAATCTTAGATGGTGTGGCAACAGAGGAAGAAATAAAAGCAGCATGACTAGAAATTAAAAAAGACAAATCCACTCAGTTGCTATGATATGATTGTCTATGTAGGAAATCCAAAAGAAAATACAAATTACTAGGTTAAATAAGAAGGTTTACCCAAATGACTGGATATGCAATCAATATACAAAATTCATTGCATTTCTATAAATACACAGAAAAAGTAATTCTTTGAAAAAAGAGACATTTACAGTATCAGTAAAATGTATAAAATACCCAGGAAGAAATTTACCAAAAAGGTATAAGGGCTTTATGGTGACCTTTATAAAACAGTGAAATATATTAAAGAAGAGTTAAATGAATAGAATTATACATCATGCTTATAGAGAGGAAGACTCAATATAATAAGGATGTTAATTCTCTCTAAACTAATGATTCTATATAATTCCTTCAAGATGTCAACAAGTTATATACAGAAAATTGACTAGCTAATTCTAAAGTGTACACCAGAAAGCAAAAATGAAGTATACCCAAGGCATTCCTATGAAATTAGGTGAAATTAGAATTTCCGTGTATTAAAAGACTATTAAAAAAAAAGTAAAAAAACCAAGCTACAAAATGAAAGACAGTAGTCACAACACATGTAACCTGTAATGTATTATTATCCAGAATCAATTTCTTTCTCTCACTCATTATCTCTCTTCCACAAATCAATAAGAAAACAACAAAGTATATCTTATATATACAATAAAAATGAACAAAAGACATGGACAGGACATGCACAAAAGAGGGAATAGAAACATGTATGAACATATGAAGTATGTTCAACCTCAATGGTTATCAATAAAAATCATATCAATATCAAAACATATTGAAAAAGAATAAATGCATACATGTGTATAACTAACTCTGCTGTGAACCTGAAACTAACACAACTTTGTAAATCAATATAAAATGAAAAATTTTAAGGAAAATATGTACCTACTAAATTAGAAAACAATTAAAAAGACAACACCAAGGTTTGATAGTGATGTGAAGCAAGTAGAAATATTCTACACTGGATATAGGAGAGTGAAGTATACAGACATTTTTGGAAAATAATCTAACATTACAAACATAAGTCAAATATTTCCATATACTATAAGCCAGATTTCTATTTTTTGGTATATTTATTCATGAGAAACTCTTCTTTCTTATCTGGAGATATGCACACAATGTCTGTAGCAAGAAGAATCCTTTAAAAGAAAACAGTTAAATTAATTGTGGTGTATTCATGAAAAGATATACCATTCAGAAGTGAAAATAAATAGAAGTATTAAAAAAAGAAAATCAAGCTGGGTGAATTTTGTCTGCTTAATGCTGAGGGAAATAAGCAATCTATAAAGTACCACAACATTCCTATAAATATGGAAAACAGTAATTTTGGTGATAAATTTGTGATAAAGTTTACTTAAAAAGAAGTTCCCTGGTGGCTTAGACGGTAAAGTGTCTGCCTACAAAGCAGGAGACCCAGGTTCAATCCCTGGGTCAGGAAGATCTCCTGCAGAAAAAAATGGCACCCCACTCCAGTGCTCTTGCCTGGAAAATCCCATGGACGGAGGAGCCTGGTGGGCTACAGCCCATGGGGTCACAAAGAGTTGGACACGACCGAGCAACTTCACTTACTTAAAAAGAAAAAAGCAAGGCAGAATAATACAAATGTCAGGTACCCTGATGGGGGAGACAGCATATGGGACAGGAAAATGAACATTTTAAAAAGTAAATTGACTGGCTCTTTAGTTGGGTAGCTATGTTCATAAGTATGTATTTTACTAATGTTTTGTAATTTACTTATATCACATATATTCTCTTTCCATTACCAGAAAGTGGGGCAGCTTCATGAGGCCTGAACAAGAATGGATTCTCTGCATGTGGGCCAGGAGAGAGATAACCTGGGCAGCTAATAGGGCTGTTTCATTCCATCAGTGGGAGCTTGTAATGGGTGTGGGTGCATTAGACCCCCTTAGGTTCATGATAGCTGCTAGTAAGGTCACCCTGGAGAAGGGAATGGCAACCACTCCGGTATTCTTGCCTGGAGAGTTCCGTGGACAGAGGGGCCTGGTGGGGTCCAGGGGGTTGCAAAGAATCTGTCAGGACTAAGCGCCTAAGCAGACCACAAGGTCCCCAAGCCTTTCTAGGCTCTCACGCCTGCCCTTCCCTTCTCACAGCCCTGTACCTTTCTGTGCCTTGAAAGAGCCTGTGATGATCAGAAGAGTCACAAGGGTGCAGTTCTCATCACTCACTGTCATTTTAGCAAACATACGTCCGTCTGTTGTGAGTTTGGTTACCATCACACAGCACCTCTTAGGGGATCTAGATCAATTAAGGACCCAAGGACAAGCTGGTGTTCATCCTCATGCGGAGCTAAGGGTCAGACTGTATACAGCCCACGGGCTCTCCATCCGGGTGTTGCCAACCTGAATGTTCAGTCTCATTCCACAGCATATCTTTTTCTTTTCTTTCTTTTTTTTTTTTTTAGCTTTCTCACATGAAATCAAGACATTTCCATAAAATGTGGATTTTGTTCATGACTAAAAAAAGGTTCATATTATATGAGATAAAAGAAATGTATTTCCTTATGTTCTTATATAAGAAATGCAGTGTCTTGTTTTTGGGGGAATAGATGCATATATTTTGATTCATTTACTTTTATTGAACACTTTCCTTGCAAGTTCTATTCTAGACTTTGAGGTTACAAGATTCCTACTTCCATATAAGAACTTATGTTCTAGGGGAATGTAACAAATAAAAAGGAATTGTCTTTGCACTAAACATGTACTTTTAGGGAGCTTAGACAAACATGGATAAATATTTTTAGAAGTACGATAAGCGTGAAATGAACTTGAAGCAACCACAAAGGAAAAAAAATAACACAGTAGTTTAGTGGTATTAACATACATAATTTAATAATTACATGAATATCCAGGATTTATTTTTAGGTGATACATTCCCTTTAAAGTGAAATCAGACTGTATGATATTATTCATACTTACAAAATACACACGTACAATTATGTTCAGGGTTAGAGTAACCAGTTTAGACAAATATGCTCCATATATTAATGATCATTTCTGGGTAACCAGATTATAAATTACTTTAGATTTTATTATTCATACTTTTTATACTCCACATTTTTACAATAAGCATTTACTGCTTTTATAATGAGAAGAAAATTGATGGCACTATTTCCAATTGAAAATAATAATAGCAACAACTCTCTGTTGCCTATAAGATTTTGTCCTGTCCGACTCTTTGTGACCCCATGGACTGTAGCCCACCAGGCTCCTCCATCCATGGGATGCCCACCCAGGCGACAGTACTAGAGTGGGCTGCCATTTCCTTCTCCAGGAGATCTTCCCGACCCAGGGATCGAACCTGGGTCTCCCGCATTATAGACAGACGCTTTACCATCTGAGCCGCCAGGGAAGTCCTCTATAAGATTTTACAACCCACCAACTTCTAGCAGTGGTGAGGATGTTCACTGATCTGTGCAGCCTCTTGTTCCCTGGGTGCCCACGACACGTGTGCTGGGCGAGACTCAGGGCAGCGGTGAGTGTCTGCGCGTTATTTCTGCTCTTCAGTCCTCTCGTGGTCAGTAGGCTGACCAACGCGCTTTCTCCTAAAAGCTGAGAGAAGCTCTTCTGCCCACGACCTGCACTGTCCTCCTGATCGGGGACAGGGCTGTCATGGCTGGGCTGGTTCTCTGGAGCTGCTGTGTAGGATTGGAGTAACTCTCTCCCTATAGTTTCTGGGGCCTGGAGGGTGAAGAAGGCATCCCCGAACCTAAGCATGCTCAGAAGACAAATGAACCCATCCCACCTGATCTGAGGAACATGGATGTTCCCTACCACTGTGTGTTTCCATACCTGGCAGACACGGTGTCTTTTAATGACAAATATTTTGGAATATAACCTTAAGTAAAATGAAATAAAAATTCATAGATGATATAATTCACAACACATGTGCTTTTTATTTTATTTTTAAAATAATTTACGTATTTTTGGCTATACTAGGACTTCATCGCCTTGCTCGGGCTTTCTCTAGCTGTGGGCAGGTGGGGGCTCCTCTTCATTGAGGTGCTCGGGCTTCTTGTTGTGCTGGCCTCTCTTGTTGTGGACACGGGCTCTAGGCTCTCGGACGTCAGTAGCTGCAGCACCAGGGCTCAGGAGTTGTGGCCTGTGGGCTCTGGAGCACAGGCTCAATAGTCACGGCACACGGGCTTAGTTGCTCCCAGGCATGTGGAATCTTCCCAGACCAGGGACAGAACCCACGTCCCTTGTACTGGCAAAGCAGATTCTTATCCACTGTGCCGCCAGGAAAGTCCCTCACTTTTTAAAAATAATGAACATCATGCCCTCAGTACAACATAAAAAGAACCAAAAGGCAAGTAATTTATATAATAAACATATATATCATTATGTAGAAGCTTGGGCATAGTGGCGGCATAGTCAGATTATACATAGAATCACTGTGCACGCACTAGTTATAAATAGAGACCAGTAAAGACATGTTCGCTTAGGGCTTAAAATGCCACAGTGATGCAATTTTCCAAAATGTTTAACTCTGTATTTACATCGTGGTTGTATTCCTGGAAAATTCCACGTGTGTTAAAATCATGACAAAGGAAAAAAAGCAACAAAAAACTTTGGATGAATTTATATGTAAAATGTAGCCAGGCTCTGGGTCCAGTATAACCAAGATTCTTCATCAACATGAATGCCCACCCAAATGTTTGTATACTGTATGGGACAGAGGACAGTTGTTCATTGGGTGAGACTTGCCCTATGCATTGCAGCATTCAAATGTTCCAACCCCTATTCCAACCTTCCAATCATGGTGACATCAGAATAACTTTTTCCCTACAAATCTCCAAAGCCCCTAGGGTGCAGTACTGGTCTACCATCTTTGAATAGGTTCGATGCTGTTGGAGAGATGGGGCCAGACTGGGTTCTCACTTCACCCCAGTTGTGTGTATGCATGATTGATTATGTCCATTTAAAAGACTCAGTATATATAGGTACTTCCCTGGTGGTCTGGTGGGAAGATTTTGCCTTCTAATGCAGGGGGTGCTGGTTCAATCCCTGGTCAGGGAGCTAAGATACCACATGCTTTGAGGTCAAAAGAATCAAACATAAAGCAGAAGCAATATTGTAGCAAATTCAAAAAAGACTTAAAATGGGTCCATATGAAAAAAAAATTACTTAAAAAAGGCTTAGTATACCGTTAGTATTTTCTTACAGTGTTTGAAATACACAAAACTTTCACTCCTAAATTCCATTCCTAGGGCTTTGTCCTTTCATTCACGTAACCAATTCTATAAACAAACGATGGACAACAGGATTTATATCACCCTTAACAGCAAATGCTTGTGAGTAAAGAGTTGGGAAGTTGGAGTATTAGGCGGGAACTCTGACTTTTTCCTTTCTGTCACATAATTTTTAATTATAATGAGCATGTTTCACTTTTATGAAAACAGTTTTTAAAATGCTACTTAAAAAAAAATAAAAATAAAATGCTACTTTTACTGAAAAATAATAATAAAGGCTGAGAATGAAGTGATCAGCTTGAGTAGTGATCCAACCCACTGAGTTACGTGAGATCCAACATTTCACCGTGATGTCACTAAAAGATGTCGTCTAGACATTGTGTTGTCTGAATCGTTTTCTTAATAAAATAGAATGAAATGTGCACATTATAGCACAGTGTGCTTTCACTCTCAGGGTTATTTCTCTACCCGGTCATTTCTCTGAGGCCTCTCAGAGTGGAAACAAATTAGTCAAGAGCTGCCCTCACAGAATATGCCAGGAACTCTCCAAAGTCAGACCCTTGGGGCTGCCTGTGAAAGCTGAGGACTATTACTGCTTCACATTAGGCAAAGTGTCAGATCACAAATTTCACAGACCATCTCAAATTTCTCATTCTCAGTATTTAAGGGACTCTAAGAGATAGTGATATCCTTGAGAAATCTTTTTTTTCCTTTCTACTTTCCTCCTGTTTCTTTTTCCTTTTCTTTTTCCTTTCTTATCTCTCCCATCTTCCCACTCAACAAGCTCCTTATTAACAAAAGCATCTATAAAGGAAGAAAGAACTAGAGAAAGAGAAATGAAAACCTTCCTCTAGAAGGTGACAGAGTGGAGGCATGGCCTTGATACTGGTGTTCTTCTCATAGTGGATCACGACAGAAAACTTCAGAGCTGAAGGGTTTTTTAAAAAATGCTATTTACTGATGGTTTGATGTACTCTTTCATAACTTTGACAGTATAAAATTGTCACATGATTTCTCTTTCTAGACTGTTGTGTTGAATTGATACATGTGATCATATCTGAAAAATTATTAACAGCTTCTAACTTAACATCTTATATGGGATTTCTACCCTTACAGTTGTCCTTCTGATGCCTGAAAACCACACACTATATAGAGATGAAGTTACTCTTATTTTACTCAATACCTACAATAGAGAGGATATGAGTTATATTGCCTTAACACTCAGCAATCAGTTTTGAGAAAAATTACATTTTAAAGGAGGAGTAAATTGCACATTTTCCAGATTCTTATGCATCAGGAAAGTATATCCCCTTAAGTGGAAAAAGTGGGCAACAATTTGCGTCATGCAGTATCGACAAGCACAGGTGCATCAATCAATTTACCAGTGTAGAGAAACATACCATCATGCCAGGGTCTGAAATTCTCTTCAGTGTACATGATTATCCATTGTCCAGTACTCTTGCCTAAGAGTCTTCAACTTGGTTATTAGCATCCTACATCCTCTTCTCTGGGCTTTAAATACAAAATCATTGTCTTTGCAGCTCTAAGATTCATTATTTATTACTGTCTCTTGACAAGAGCAGAATAACTAAAATAGTCTACGTTATTTTATACAGCTAAGAAATCAGTGGACCATGACATCAGATAAAGTACTAAGAGTAATAAAATCTTTCATTGAATTTTTCCTAAAGCTTCTTCCATTGTGTTCCCACCTTTATTGTCTTATTAACCATTTTCAACAACAGTTTAAAAGAATTTAGGCAGGTTAGTGGTACTCCCATCCCACAGAACATAAGAGTGAGGACTAGAAGGGTAAGTGATAATCTGGGTCATTGAAGCGATAACTGGGGACTCAAATCTATATCCCCAAGATGTTCTATTCTCAGAATTCATCTACATCCTGTCTAAATCAATAGTTCTTTAAACTAAAATTAGAAAACAATAAGATCCTTTCAATTCTTCAATGCTGTTGAAACAATGAAGTCTGAGCTGTTACTGTTTCTTTAACGTGTTTTAGATTCAACAGAAAACGAATCCACAGACTAATCATACACCCCATTGGCTTTCACCAATTCTCATTTTTACTGGCAGCTGCATTTCAAGGAAAAGCTAGTGAACTGCAGGCAATGGCTGATGGGGACTTCCATGGGTATCGGTATATCCAGACTACCGTGTAAGGCAGATAATCTACAGCATCTGTTTAGAATGGGAGCGACAGCAAAGAAGTCACAGCTGAGCCTGAAGAAACCCACCAAATGTGAGCACTTTGTTTACGAATCAGCTGCCTGCCTGCCCTCTGGTTTGAGAATTCAATGCCTCCAGCCATCCTGCAGTCCTCTCCAGACAGTGAATACAAATGCAGCTACAGTGTAGCAGTAGTGGTGAGAGAAAGCAAGACAATTTATTGAGAGCCCCAGTTTCAGGCACCAGGCTGGGAGTTCTATGTTCATTATTTCTGCTAACTTCCATAATCCAAGATAGATGGTCAATTCTATGTTCCCATCTGAAGTTGAAAGAACCATGAAGAATACTGGGAAAAGGGTTTACTTAGAAGGCAGGCCAGGTGACTATTTAAGACATATGTATTATTTAGCACTATTTTTCTATTATTTTCCATATTTTGTTGTGATAATACTGCTGCCTGCCCTATTGTTTTAAAGGAAATATTTAGACATATAATATTTGCAGGCTTTTTAATTATAGAGTTTTGATGACTATTTTGCCAGAGTTTAATCAAGGGTGAACAAAAGCCTTATTAACCTGTTTTCTCACTCCCCTTATTTGCACCATGTGCTTATTTATTATCTGTTAGAACATACTTTTCATATGGTTTGAAATGAAAGGATGATCCATCTCCTCATTACTGATGCTTTGCTTGGTGATGAAAAACAAAACAAAACATATGAACAAAGGAAAAATGCCTTCCTGTCATTTCTCAGCCTTCCTTGCTGCTGCTCAGCTCGGATGTTCAAAAGTGGGGTTTAATGAAAGAAGGTGAGAAGGTGAAAATAAAAAAAGCCCTAATGAGCATGTGTTTAGTTATATGGAAAAATCACTGAGAGGTGGCAGGAATTTTCTTTGTGCCTAACATAAGGCAGTGTCCCCCAAGGTCAGAGGAGCCCATCATCTTTCCTTCCTCATCCCATTCATTTCCTACCCTAGCAACCAGCTTCTCCACCTACAACAGACTTCATGAAGTTTAATTTCTGATGGTGGAGTGAGATAGAATGCCATTCCCCATCACCAGCTTGTAGCTCTTCAGAAACATGCAGAAGTGGTGCGGGAGGGTCTTTAGGTTGCTTGCATCACTGATCGAGCATCTCCTGAACAAACATTTCAGATCTCAAGCTTGGGATGACAGAGCTTCAGCCCAGTCTGCAGGCTTGCTGTCAATCACCTTTTAGATTGGGAATGAAGAATAAATTCCCATCTCACAAAGCAAAGCCGCTGAAAAACAAACTGCTTTAATGCTTCAAAGGAGACCCAATAATAACTGTCGAACTCTAAAGCAATGATCCAAATGAGAATGAATTGTGTCGTCATAACATCATTCTGAAAATGTCTTTAATCTGAGAGCATTCCAGCCCTGTGGTGTGAGCAACACACTGAAAATACCAAAAACAAACAAACAAACAAAAAAGGCCAAACAAACAAACACGTGAAGCCCAAACTCAGAAAGAACTCCCAAAACTCTAAAAGAAAGCGATGTTTCTGCTTCCAGTTCCCAAGCTGGAAAACCATTACTCATCATTCCCAACAGATCACTCCTTTGGGGAGTGGGAGCGAGGTACCATCAACCAAAACAAGTATAAAAAGAAACTGTGGATTACGGCTCCTTTTGGATCCACATCTATCTTAGGGAGGCAGAACACGCTTCTCTAACTTTCTGTGTCCAACATAACTATCAATACTTTGGCAGAAATAAATTGAGATCTATCTTTCTTTGAAGTTGAAATATGCAGTCTTCACTGTTCTCTCATCCTCTACATTTCACTGAGTGAATAACCTAAATTACACGGCACGGCAGTAAATTGGCTCATCATAGCCCTGTTCTAATTTTAAAAGGATAAAGAACTAAAAAGCCAGACAGCCTCATATGTAGCAACGCAAGGACGAGTGAAACCCACTACGGGGCTCTTTGTGTCTTTCCCCAGAAGGGCATAGGTTCAAATTCAACCTAGGTTTGTGATGACCAAGGATCATTCAATGTCTTAGGTTAAATGTATGTGTGCCTTCAACATAGTCTTCCTGAAAGAGATGCTGACAGCTTGTATTTGTCATTCTTGCTGACTCTCTTATGAGGACAGTGGCTGGCCAACCACATGTGAAAACCAAGTCATTTCCTCCCGTATAAAGGTGATCCTGGCCAAATGAGAACTCTGAGGCACAAAGGAGCATCTTGCTTTCACACTATCAGCCATCTGCCCATCTTCCAGCTCCAAGGGAAAAGTATAGCCATTCTTTGACTGACAGTCTAACACCCTGATGAGCTGAAGACAGATTTTAAAATTTAAAGATAGACAAGCATGCCTACAAGAATGGCATTTTCTAAACAACATAATAACTCTCTCAGTTCCAACAAAGCATTCACTCGTGGTGATAAAATGCCAGGTCACAAGTCAAATTTTGACTCCATTATTGAGCATTATCCTTGAGCTCTAAATGGAAAGTGAGTACAATTTACCAGCTGTCAGGCTCCAGCCTTCTCTCCCCCACCTCCCGAGGCCTCATCTTGAACAACAACAGAATAACAGGCTAAACAGTCATAGCTGCTGGAGTCACTACTTGATCAGATTCTTAATGAGTGACTGTCTACAGGTCACTTTGGCCAGTCACTCAACAAATAGACTTCAGGTCATTTTGGATCCTTGGTTGCTGCTTGGAATTTCAGAATTCAGTGAAGAGATCCACCATCACTCAAGAGAGATTTAGGATGACTTACAGATAATTATAGTAATTAGATTGCTCTTCTTTAGGAGAAAGCAAAAGTTGGTGTGGCTGAGTTGAGATACAAGATTTCCATGGAATTCCTTCCCTAGGTTATAAGTGGTTTCCACCCTTAAATTTTTGAGTTTGACTACCAAGGGGCAGACTGGTAATTGGGAGAATGTCCTATAAGGGGTACCCAGCAAGTGTCAGTGTCGTATTCCCAAGGGATACTGAACACCTCAGCCACCCCAAGAGCTACATCATCGTGCTACAGAGAAGCGTGGCAGCTTCCATGTAAAACCCCGCTGCCTAAGAGCCCTCCAGAAGCCCAACTGCCTATCCTTTCCAGTCACCCGAAAGACGACCTCATCATCATCAGAAGAGCTGTCTAGATCCTACTAGCAAACATCTGAACCTACGCCACCAGGAAGAGGCAAACTATTTCTTATTAAATCGCCAGATCACTTGGGACATTAAAGTCTGTAAGGTCAAAAGGGGGCAAAACTTGGCGAATATATCCTCCTGCCAAGGGTGTAAGGTAAAAGTGAAATAAACAATCATGACCCCTAAAAAGAAAAGAAAAAAAAAAAAAAAAAAAAAAGGAACAAATGCTGAAGTGCCTGCCTCCCCGCCCCCTTTAAATCTCTAGGTAGAGCTGTCTTCGCGTTGCAAGTAGTTGAAGAGGGTTTTTTCAGACGGAAGCAGAGTCTGCCCCAGGCATCAGATTTAATCCCGCATCTGCCCATTCGCCATCGATTGACGGTTCCATCATATCTTTGTTTGTAACTTATTCCGTCTACCTACCTAGCAGAAATTAATCATTTCCGCTGCGGACTCTATTGTAAATGGCCATTTCCCTGATAGGGAAATGGGAAATACTTTTTCTAGCCTGAAGCAATTTAGGGGATCTTCAAAGACTTCAGTGGAGCCCTGCGTATTTCTGTGATTTGGATGGAGATTTCCAAAAGGCACTCAACAGCCTCTCCTTATCCAGGACTCTGAACCCATCATCCATGGGTTTCCTGCGCACCAATTCTCCTCCCTTCCTTGAGAGGCTCGCTTTTCCGGATTCTCATCACGTAGTCCAAATATGGGGCCCAGATCTGTTCCGATTGTTGTTGAGCTCTGGGCTTTGGCAAGGCGAGACTAGAGATGGGAACCAGAGGGCGTGCAAGATGAGGACTGAGCAGAAATTGCCGGATCCTAGCGGGGTGTCATAAAACGAACGCTGAGGCAGTCACGGAGAGGAGAGCTTGGGAACCGAACCAAGCGTTTTTCGCGGGGCTGTTGGGGCCGGAGGAGCTGTGGCTGCATCAGGTGGAAACCAGGCAGTCCTCCCCCGACCCAACTCCGGAGAGATAAAGATGTCTAAATAACCGGGATCGCCGCCGCCACAGCCCTGCCCTGCCCCGGGGACAGGGGGAGGGCCTTTTCTGCTGAAGCAGCGGCTGGGCTTGTTTCTGGTTCGCAATTCACCATGATAAATGTAAAGACCAATTAAGGTTTGATCCGTGCACACGGGAGGCAGACAGCGGCTGATAGTGGAACCAATTAACGAGCATGTCCCCTAATTCCTGCCGCAGCAGCCGGGTGCACCACGGATCCCCAGGCGGCTGCCCGCGAGCCCCGGGCGCCCCCCGCCCGGCGTTGGAAGGGGGCGTCCTCTTCCTGCGAGAAGGTGCGAGGCGCGGGGTCCCCCCAACCCCGGCTTGGGAGGGGGCGCTCCAGGCAGGAAGGCGCAGAGCCAGCCGCCTACGGAGCCCAAATGTTTGCAGCCGGGGCCGGGCGGGTGGGGCGCGCCCGAGTGGTCCGCGCCGGGCGGGGAAGGCGGAGGCTGGAGGAGGCGCCCGGCGCGGAGCCAGGCGGCGCCCGAGGGCGGAGGACAGGTGGCCGCGTGGCCTCTGCCAGGTAGCACGGGGACTCGGGGGCTGCGCGGCGCGGTCCCCGGGCTTCGCCTGACCCCGGGCCCGGCTAGTGGCCGCCTGCCGCGGAGGCGGCCCGGAACTGGGGGTGCCTGGGTGGGGCTCGAGGCCGCACCCCCGGGGCCGGGCTCGCCGCCGCCTCGTCCCCCCTCTCCGTTCCCCCTTCCCTTCCGGCTCAGCCCGCTGGCTCAGACGTGACCCCCGCGCGAGGTGTTGTCGCTGCGCGCTAGCCGGGCGCGCGTGACTCATGGCCCCGAGGTCGGGGACGGTGCGGGCGCGAGCCCTTTCTTGGCTCGGCCGGAGTGTGAGAGTGTCTGGAAGGAGAGCCAGGTCATGGCAGTGGGGCCCCCGGGGACCGCGGCGGCCGCAGAGCAGGAGGAAGAGAAGTAGGTGACGCGGGCCAGAGAGGCCCGTCCTCTCTGGCCCCGGGGCGGGCGCCTGCGGCGGGTCCCCTCGCGCCAGCAAAGTTTGGAGCCGCGGGCGCCGCGCGCCGGTCCCTCCCCGCGCAGTTCCCTCGGCGGGGTCTGTGCCGCCGCCGCCGCTGCCAGGGCAGGACAAAGGCTCATTAACACGTGATGGGACCGCGCTTCATAAATGGGACCGGAGCGAGAGGGAGCCAGAGCGCGAGCGCAGGGAGAGTCGGGGACCGCGCGCGCCGGGCGAGGCGACGGGCGCCCGGGCTGGCGGAAACGGGCGGCCCCACGCCGGGCCAGGCGGGGCGAGCGGGAGGACCCAGCGAGGAGCCCCGGCCAGGGGCGAGGCTCGCGAGCGCAGGGGGCGCCAGTCCCGATCGCCGTCGCGGGCGGGCGCTGGAGGCAGGGGACGCCGGCGCGCGGGCTGAGCGGACCGACCGACTTCCCGACCGACCGACGGAGGCACAGCCCGCTCCACCCCACCCCTCCTCGCCCGCATCCCCGCGCCGGCGCCGCCTCCCTCTCGCGACTCCCTCGGCCACCCCTTCCTTCTCCACTTCTCCGCCTCCGCCTCCTTCTCGGCTCCCGCGGCGCCAGTGCCTTCCCCTGGCCCGGGCGGGGCGCCTCGGTTCCCGGCAGAGCTCTCGGTAGAGTCAGGTGGGGGGACGTTTCGTTCAAGCAGAGCAGCAGCCCCTGCGCTGGGCGAGAGGTGCCGAGGGAGCTTCTCCCGCGAGGACCGGGGGATGCGAAGGGTAAGACCTGGTAGAGTTGCATTTGTAAATACTGCTCCCGCCTCCCGCCCCCTCGGGTGCTGACCAGTGTGGTTCCCAAGTGTCCTTCGTGGAGTTCTAATTCCGTGTGAGCGAATTGTGCACTGGTGTTTACCTAGCCTTAGAGCCCCTGCCTAACTGTGGTCTGTGCTACTTCTGGAGGTTTCTACCATTTACTAGTTATTGAATGTGTGAGCACCTGGCTGTCTGTATGCACGGATGTCTGTTTGTGGAAAATGTTTTAATAGTGCATGTTTGGAAAAACGGGCCCTTGAGCTGGTGCTTAATGCCTCTAAACCCCATCAGCAGCTGAGTCTTCCTGAAGAAATACATCGATCTCTGCACCAAACCTAGAAGCTGTCCAAAGTCAGATTATTAAATGTCATGTAAAGAAATGTATATCAAGTAATAAAC
This sequence comes from Dama dama, assembly GCF_033118175.1. Taxonomy (NCBI): domain Eukaryota; kingdom Metazoa; phylum Chordata; class Mammalia; order Artiodactyla; family Cervidae; genus Dama; species Dama dama. The sequence goes on from NC_083708.1 coordinate 59,221,636, forward strand.
TTTTGCATATAAAGATGTAGCTACAGGAACCACTTTTCTTTGAGGAAAAAGAAATTAGCCTTTAACTGATATCTAAATTTGAATGGTGATGGAACCATTGAATTTAGATGAAAAAAAGTTGATGTGGTCTGTTTAAAAGACATTACTTGCCAGGCTCACAATCACAAATGATCAGCTCCGGTGAAAGAGAATGTTTGCTGTGACAGACGTGAGAAACTGTTGTTTGGCCGTTTGAAAGTTTAAAAGCATCATGCCTATTTCTGATTTTAGTTTTCAGTTGAACAGATGAGAAAAAATTGAGTCACCTATTTGTTATTTTGTCTCGCATCTTTTTTATTTTCCTTCAGATAAGTGCTGTTCTTGCCTTTGTTGTTGCTTTCTTCATGTAGTAGCATCCTCAGGCATTTAATCCAATAAGAGATTCGAACAGATCTACCTACTGGTTTTAAAGGTGTTGAAATATATCTCAGTGGGTTCCATAACTTCTTCTCATTTGTGTTACCAAGTTGATATCTTTTGAACAATGGGGGAGATGCAGTTTCTCTGGGGAAGCTCAGTGGACAGTATCAGTGGGTGACCACTGCCCTCAGTCTGTTTTGCAGAATCCTGAGCAGCTCAGAGCAGCCAACCTTTAAGGTTCCCCTAGGTCTTTATCTGATTTAAAGTGTTGCTTTTCTAATCCCACCCTGCTGACAGTTTGCAGCAAAAGATACACTGATTGATTTTTTTCTCTGTCCTTTTATCCCCTTGTACTCCTTGCCCCTCCTCTGTTCTCTAACTCATTTAGGAGCGATGTTCTCAGAAAGGCTAGGTACAGTTTCTTAAGTGACACAGATTATTTTCTGATTATCTATACATGAACAGAATCCATGCATCTCCAGAATTTTAAACATTGCATACTGCAGGCAGTTACTGTAGGTGCAATAACAGTTACCACAGTTAGGCAAAACACTTGGATATGGTTTTTAAAAACTAGTTTAGGTTACCAAGAGAACTTACTATAAATGAACTCTTTTTATTCTAAAGATGTCTCCTACTCCAGACAAGGAGCAGTCTTGGCTCAGGTAGGTATCAAGTGTTTGACCGGGAAAGGTTTCCTCGTGTTCCTAAGCCTCTCTGGGGTAAAATAATGCCACAGGGCGGGTAATGCTTGGTTCTGACCTTTCAGAAAGAAAATTACTATGCTTTCATACTCATGGTTAAAAGGCACATTATATTCATATCTCCCCCTTTTAATAGCTAGCATCAGTATATATGCATATTAAAAAGAATGTTATGCCCTGTCCCTTAAAAGAAGCTGTAAATAACATTATTCACTTTGGAGAGTGAAGATTCACCTTCTGGGGAAAACAAAGTCCCGTCTTCCCTTGGAGTAGTGCTCGGCTTTGTTTGTTATCTGCTGTTTTCTGTCTTTTTCTGTTACCCTTTTCCCAGTGGACCACGTGCCTCCCTGTCTCGCCTGTGAGATTGTTCTTCTCTAATAAGCCTAGCTGCAGGATCACTGTGTTCTTTTTGGCATTTCAAAATGTTAAAATAGTGAAATTGTTAAATGTTACCAAGACGAAACTGCTGGGAATGAAATTCTCCAGAAGAACCACTATATCTGTGCTTGTCACAGCCTCTTCCAAAAGAAAACTCCTGCAGTCGGGTTGCCTCTTTTCTCAGGAAAGCAGCAGTCCCAGCGGTTGCGCTGATGCGTGTTTAGTATGTGGTATCAGCTTATTAAATTACTAAGGCGAAGCCTGAAAAACTCTTTCAGTTGTGTGACATACTGCTTGGCTTTAACTCGGAACCAATATTCACCACCAGAAAATTTAGACAGGCTCCGAGGTTGTCTTGCCTATTAGGTGGAATTAGAACTGGAATACTCGGCTTATCAGAATAAACTGTTATGAAATGGAACTTCTCATAGCAGTTTATAGTTCACCAGGCTTACCAAATGTTTCTTCCCAGAACACAGTTGGCCTAATAAGGAAAAGGATTATTTCCCATAATTAGCTCTCCAGGAATGCTGCAAAAAAGAGTAATAAATCAAACTTGGAAATACCTAACAACATGTGATGAGTAAAACAAGATTTGGTTGTAGCATCTTGAATTTGGTGAGGAAGATGGAGCCTGTCAGTTTGCTGCCTGTTATTCTCGGGGTAATGATGCCTGCTCAGCTGCGTGAGGCGCGCAGATGAGAGCTTTCATTCCTACAAAAAGGGATGCTGTGTCACCACTGGTGTAAACCCGTCTCTTTTATTTTTGTATTCATCATCTTCTAATTGAACTAACAAATTAGGGTGAAGCCAGTCTTTGGGCTTAAATTATTTATAATTCTGCTTCTGACTCTGGAATCACCTGGACCCAACATTGTTTGAAAAACTATGCCAAGGCCAGGTTTCTATATTGCATATCTATATTTTGAGGGGCCGAAAACTCTGCTGAGTTGTTTTTTTTTTCATGGATGAAGGCTGGTGGAAAAGTTAATGAGGAAATCACAACCAGTGGATATATTTTGTATTGGTAAAATTTTAGCCTCCTGTTTTCCCTCTGAGCCTCCAGCTCTTTCCTAATCGTGTTCTCATGATGAGGTTAACTTTACAGTATAACCACATGAATCCTGTTTTTGAGGGACTGGAAGGTTCAGCACTTTGTAACTAAATTGCTCTTTAATGTTTTGGTAACCATTTATCCACCCAATCTATATTCTTAGGTTAGATTGGGTTAACCTCATAATATATTGCAGATCAGCTTAGTTTTCTCCCATATATTTTCTGGACTAAAAGAAACAATAAATATCATCCAGAGTATATGTAGTGTCAAGTTATAGATTGCAGAATTTAAGATGACAGGATGTATAAATACACCTTTATATGTGTGTATGAATAAACTTTTTTCCTGGATGTGTAATTACAACTAAATTAAAAATTGAGACATGTTGCCTTGATATATTTGAACATATGATTCAGATTTTAAATAAATTCTACAAATTTGGGGAAATGTCCAAATTCAAGGGAACTGTGAAGATGGACATGGACAACTCAAGGCCAAAGGAAGTACCCACCTTGAATCAAAACAAGACTGTTCTTATTTTCCAGGAGAGTGGAAATCTATTCCAGTCTCCTATGTTCTAAGAATCTTGCAAAGATTCCAGGATGGGCAGAACCACATTCAATTATAGTTTTCTCATAAACACTGACTGTTGTGTTTAACACAGTTTTCACTGGTTGTTTATTAGTCTTGGAAAGAAAGTTGGGAGAAGATACACAAGGTTATTATGGGCTTCCCAGGTGGCACAGTGGTAAAGAACCCGCCTGCCAGTGCAGGAGACATAAGAGACGTAGGTTCCATCCCTGGGTTGGGGAAATTCCCTGGAGGAGGGCATGACAACCCACTGCAGTGTTCTTGCCTGGAGAATCCCAGGGACAGAGCCTGGTGAGCTACAGTCCACAGGATCGCAAAGAGGTGGACACAGCTGAGCATGCCCATATGCACACAGAGTTATCACTATGTCACAAGATTCATATTAATATAGTTATATTTGTTGGATAAAACACATTATAATGCTATTACAAGTAAGTAAAAACTATGGGAAATTTGTGAGGAGCAAAGGGGAAGGCTGTTTTAGTGGTTTTCCAGTGCTTCTCTTGGTACTCCTCGAATGATTTGAGGTTAGATGAACTTCTATCTCAAACAGGCCTGCATGGATAATAGGTATGTCTATGACATATCCGTAATCAGAGGTCAAAGTCGTTGCCTTAAGTAGTCAGTGTGATTACCTCCAGTTCTTACCATAAAATGTTTACTAAAAAGCTTTCCCGGGTCATATTTCTTTACTGAAGAGGGTGCCTCATGGAAAATAAAGTACATTTCATTGTAACAGTTTTTCTAGGGCAGTTGAGAAGACAAATATATTCTTGATCTAATTTTCATGGTTGCTTTCCATATATTTGAAGTACTTTTCATATAGATGATTGGTGAATAACTTTGGAATCTCCTCTAATTTGAAAGTTTCACTGGGACAGGTTAATTTCATAACTTAGGGAGCATGGAATTCTGAGGTTCAGAGTTGCATTCATATGTTTTTGAGGAAAGAACTGTGTACTCCCCTAATCTGAGCAAATGGGTCTGGCAGAGTCATTGCAGTTGTACTGAAATACTATGAGTTCTGTCTTAGCCCCAGCTGGGGAAATGTTCACACCTGCACTTTAGGAAAGCTTTCAAAGTTCTGCTTTGCTTGTTTTCTTTTGTTAGTGAACATGTGAGTTGAGACTGGTCAGATGGGAATTAGTGTTTTGGGGTTTTGGGTTTTTTTTTTGGCCGACTCATTTTTTTTTTTACCCCCTAGTGCTATTATTGCATTATAGTCTGTCATTTCGAATAAGCCTCTCAAAGTAAACTTTGCATTTTTGAATGAAAGGATTTAAGTTTCTTTTTCTTCTAACACAGATGGAAAATCATTTTCCCCTAGGAGTATGATATTTTATTATCTAATGTCTTATTTTTCCACTCTGATTTGGATTTTTAATTGTTTAGAGTTTGGATTCATTGAAAAGAAACTGGATACCTTTGACGTGATTCCTTACCATCATTATCAACTCTGAAGTGAAAAAGATTTTTTTCACTTCAGGAGATAAAGTACAGCATAGTTTCCAAAATTCAACAGTGTAATATCTATTTTTTTATTCCCACTCGCAAATTCTATGCTATTGCTTTTTAAAGAAAAGCAGAAGCGTTTTTCAAAGACGTGCCAGGCAATCTGTTGTGGGAGTTGAATATACTGGCAAATGCTTTCACAAACTGTGTATGTCAGTAGTATATTTAAATATAATTAAAATAAAATGTAATTAGGAAAGAATGTTTTTCAAAGTTTCTGTTGACATGGGAGGCTTCCCCTCTTTCTTGTATCATTTGTTTATCCATTCTTTAGGCCGTGTATTTACAGGAGATAATTGGAGTCAATATGAGTTCTGTAAATTGAGTTAAAAGGAGTCTGACCTTTAAATTGGTGATAAATTCCAGTACGCTTAAAACCAATGAAAGCAAATTTCCACTTTCACATATAGACATTTGAATAGGAAATTTTATAACCTTGATTTCTGTTGGTCTTTCCTGGTGACTCAGATAGTAAAGAATCACCTGCAGTGCAGGAGACCCCCGGGTTCGATCCCTGGGTCAGAAAGATCCCCTGGAGGAGGGCATAGCAACCCACTCCAGTGTTCTTGCCTGGAGAATTCCTTGGACAGAGGAGCCTGGTGGGCTAGAGTCGGTGGGGTCGCAAAGAGCCAGACACAACTGAGCGACTAACGCTAACTCACTCTGTTGGTCAGGAGGCTAAAAAAGGTGTTTTTAATATAGCAAGTGAACCGATATCATAGGTGATATGCCTTTGTCACTCTTGTTTGCTTCTAACTCAGTTATATTTAAATCAACTTGATTTATTCCTTTGTAAGGGAAGTTTATTTTAATACCACTTTGATCTGTGTATTTTGGTTTATTCCAGCATTACTTCTTAAATGGACCATATTTTCAACTCATTTCAATGCATGGCTACCAGAATTTCCAAGTGTTGTCTCTAGCTTTGTACAAGTTGTGGGGAACAAGTGATATGCACATGAAGAAAAATGAAAAAAGACTTGAAAAAGTTAAACAATTTAACTCATAACCAAAGTAAGGAAATGATTGCCCAAAGAATTCTGTATTTTTGCCTATGTGGGAATATGACTTTAGAAAATATACGACTCCTTTTAAAAATTAGATCTAAGTTCATACACATCAGAAAAGGGGGAAATCTTTGAATGATTTTAGTCCTCGGCTAAGGAAACTAATTATGAGTAATCTATGATCCATTTTTATTGATGAAATAATTATAGAGGAAACAGTCTGCCCAGAGTCATATATTTAAGTGCTTGGGGATATATTTCCATGTATTTATAACTTGTAGGTATTTTTGAAAGATCTCTGCCAGCTATAAGCAGTGCAAATTGCATAATTACCGGGGTAGTTCTGTAAGATAATTTGCAATAGATTTGCATTGGTTGGGCCTTCTGCAAAATTTCCATTTTAGTTTGCCATTTTCTGGGTTCATCTCCTGTGATACATTATTTTATGGTTTGGGGGAAAAGAAGAGAAAACAGAAATGTTTCCAGCTTAAAAAGAAAATAAGCTGGAGTGTTACTTTTATTTTTTCCTGTTCTTTTATGCTCAGTAATCGTGAGTTCCTTCACAATGGTGTTGAAAGACATGGTTAGTGGTCCTATCAAACTTTGCCTAGGCTTTGTAAATAGAATTAAGAAAAAATGGTATGCAGTTTTTAATTTATGTCTGCAGCTGGGTAAGTACATGTTATGTCTTGAAGCCACTTTTCTTTGCTGGACAAAAGATCTAGCAAATAAGTTTCCTGAAAAAGTGCAGAGAAGCTTGGAGACTGAAAATCCTTGAGAGGTTCTTCACGCCTTACCCTCATTTTCAGGCTAGACTACATTGTTCTATTTCAATCAAATAGAAAAAGCTTGATTTTAAAGATCTTCTGTGGGAGATTATTTTATATTATTTTATGCTTCCTTTGCAATCCATTTCAATGATCTTAAAACCTATACTCATAGAATATTCTTTCTTCCTATCTAACCTCAATACTTCTTAAAGGTTAGTTTTATTTTCCTCCTTCATCTGGTCTTTTTCACAGGTCTCCATCTTCTTTAACAATGGTTCTAAAACCTCAGAGTGTCTTAGACTCTCCTGGAGGCCTTGAGAAGACACAGAAGTGCCCTAACTCAGAAACACAGAGTTCTTGATTCTGTAGGTCTGACGTTGGACCTGAGACTACGCTTCTCTCTAGTTCCCAGGTGACGCTGATGCTGCTGGCTGAAGAGCATCCCTTCAGAGCCATTGACCTATAAAATTGTTTCCCAGGTTGCTCAGTGGTAAAGAATCTGCCTGCCCATGTAGGAGATGAAGGAGACGCTGGGTCGGGAAGATATCCTGGACGAGGAAATGGTAGCCCACTCCAGTATTCTTGCTTAGAAAAATCCCGTGGGCAGAGGAGCCTCGAGGGCTACAGTCCACAGGGTAGCAAAGAGTCAGACACGACTGAGTGAGCTCACAAGTACAACCTATAAAATAACTAACTAGGTGTGCACTCCCAAACCACACGTGATTTATCGGACTACTCTTCAAGAGGTATGCTGAGATGTCCAGCCTGTGCTCAACCATCTTATTTCCTAGTTCTTTATCTTCATGTCATTTTTCTCAATGCTTCTAGTTCCTCAACTCTGTTCAAAATCATATAGCTGTATCACACAAACCTTAATTCAAAATCAAACTCTGAAATAAGTATAATAGAACTACTTCATGGTTTCAGTGGCATGAAAATTCTGACCTTGCATACAATTTGTTACATTTCCAAAACATATTTTTACATCATTATTGAAACCAAGTTCTTCTAGTTCTATTTGTACATTATAATTTGCATCTTGAAAGCATATTTTTTTCTGCTTATATCATGTATTGTTCGTACACACTGAAACTTTTTTTTATTAAAGTAGGTAATTTTCAACTAAAGTAGGTGATATGTAAGTACCTAGTTTTTAAAATCACATTTAAATGGAACCCTGAACTTAACAATAAAAATGTTTAAAATTATTCCAGCAAGAAAATGATAGGAAGGAAATTGAGTTGTTTAGAAAGCTACTGTATCCTTGATTTGTATGAGTATTTGAACAGATACTAACTTCTCTTGTGAAATATTCCATTTTAGCTTCTGTAAGAATAGAAAATAATTTTCCATTCTTTTTCATCACAGAGTTATGACCTGTGTTGGTGATTTCATAATTGAAAATTGGAAAGCCAAATGTTTCATAAAATAGAAATGAGTTGAGTTTGTTATTAGAATTGATTTTGGGCTCCCAAGATACTCCCTTCTTACTTTTAGCATCTCTTGGCATAAACATGTCATTTGTTTTCAGTATAACTACTTTCCTTTACTCATTCTTAATTACTTTCTTGAGGCAGAATTCCAAATACTCACAATTAATATTTATCAATATATTAAATTTTCTCAATGCCCTTTTGCTTCAGAAAAATAATCAAAAATTTTGTTTTTTTAGGCAATAGTAATAACCCATTTTAACCCTCTCTAACATGTTTTCTTATTTATGTTTAAATTAATTCAATTGTAAAACGCATAAAATGTTGTAGCAGGAGAAGTTGCTCAACCAAAGCAAGAACTATATCCACTGAACAGAGTCACAAATTGATTCCTGAGGGCTTATAAAAGCCACTCCATCTAGTGGTTGAATTTTCACATAACTTCTCTTGACAAGTTGTTTTGAAAACACACTTGCACATGGAGAAACCACTTGGGAAAAATCAGTGCATAATAGTATGCATTTGAGGAAAACGTCCATTATAATCATAGTTTTATGTATTGTCTTTAAAGGTCTATCAACAGTGTATAATTAGAATTCATTCACAGTTGTGCATCTCACAAAAATCTCCTTATATATCATTTTTATGTGGCCAAACATTGAGGTTCATAATACACCAGGCTGAACAAGGATCAGAATAAAAAGTAAATACCTGATCTTTGTCCAGAACTTCTGCTTGCCATCAATATAATTTCTGTTTGAAACTGAGATCAAAGATCCTGGGATAAACAGTTGTTGATGTCTTCCATGTAACTTTTACATCTGGGCAGTTCTTTGCAGATGGATGTTTGTATAACCAAGGCTCAGGTTTACTTCCCTGATGATCAACGGACTTTACGCCAAAGAAAACTAGCCACAGTTAAAAGTCATTCTGCTGGGATAGCCCTGCTCTATTGCCAACATTGATTTAGTAAGCAAGCATTCTAAATGCTTGTTTACTAAATGGCGGGCAGAGGGCCAGGCAGAGGACATTCGAGACCATATACTCCAAGTCCCTACCCTGCTCTCAAGGTGTTCATGATCTGAAGGGTTTCGACACAAGAAAGACTGCTCTAGAATGACTCAGCATCGCCTGTCATCTCTTCAGGGAGAAGACTTCAGAGCACGTGTAGGAAGGGCATTTACCCCAGTCAGAACTATTTGATGATGAAGTACCATCTGCCTGTTACACGTACTCATATCCTGCTCACTCCTGTCTTCTGTGGGAGGGGAAGGGCAGATGAATGGACTTTATTTGAAAGGTTTGTTGGAAGAGAGAACTGTTTCCCTTGTTTCCTTGACCCACATCCATTATCTAGGTGTGATACATGGATATATAATATCTGCAGTGTTCAGCAGGATTCCCAGGTGGCACTAGTGGAAAAGAACCCGCCGGCCAAGGCAGGAGACTTTAAGAGATCAGGTTTGATCCCTGGGTCAGGAAGATCCCCTGAAGGAGGGCATGGCAACCCACTCCAGTGTTCTTGCCTGGAGACTCCCATGGACAGGGAAGGCTGGCGGGCTTTGATTCATAGGGTTGCAAAGAGTTGGACACAGCTGAAGTGACTGAGCGTGCACACAAACAGTGTCTAGCACAGAGCACATGCCCAATACAGACCTTACACAGAGCGTGTGAAGGGCCTGTGACTTTGTATCCATCTGCACCTTACATTTAACCCAGCTCTGCCTGTGCCTTTGAGTGCCAGGAGTCAGTCACGGGCTCTCCGTTTCTGGAGTCCTTCTGAGGATTTCTTCTGCCTGGATTCCAGGCAAGATTTTAAGAACTCGCCACAGAAAGGCAGTCTCTCTCTGGGCCTAAGAAAACCACTCTGCTCCCAGTGGAAAGTGGGGTGACTTCTACTGAGTCCAAATATCTCTGTTTGAGCAACGGCTGTTTCAAGCTTTTGTCAACCGACAACCATCGTGTCTCGTTCAGGCATGAAGAAAGTGCCCTCCCCATTCCTTGCAGGTGTTGTGGAAACTCATCACTGCTCACGGTCCTTGTAATTGACGACTGAAGGAAAAAAGGGTCTGTATAAGTTTTTTCTTAAATAATGGCAAAGACAAGTTAGATTTTATTTATTACTTGCTAATAGCCACTGGAAATGAAGTGCTAATCCAGGGCTGAGATTTATAGCTTATAGTTAATTGTTATACTTTGTCCCTAAAACCTGTGGGATAAGGATGATTTGCAAGTGCTCTGGGCAACCTTTTTTTACTGTCAGCAGATCTTTCTTTCTGATTTTAGTTGTTCATTTTGTAAAATTATTAAGTACGGTATTTATTACCTCCTTTCTCAAAGTTAGTTCTTTCCTTTGCCTTACAAATGGAAAGGAGAATGTCTTTTAAAATGGTTTCTGGACCTCAAAGTTGAGAGCCGAGGTGTTGACTTAGGCAGTCCTGGGTTGAATTTCGAACTCCCCCCTTTCTGGTAGGAAACCCTGGGCAATAGCATTTCACTTCTCTAAGCCACTGTTTTCTCATATGTAGAATGGGAATTGTAATAATACCTAATTTATGTGGATATTACACAAGAATAGTGCATAGCCTTAGCATGATGCCTGGCACATAATGTTTCTGCTTGAAAAATATTTGGGAATTGGAATTTTCACTGTCATGCATTTAATCACCCGAGTCACCCAATCACTTTGAGATTTGAGCCTGGGGAAGCAAGACTTGATTTTTAGTTGGACTTCTTTTGTCTGTTAATGGACTAACAAAGAGAAGATACTTGTTTTGTTGTTGAAAGATGAGTGAATAAACCAAAAGGTGTGTTGCTCCATTAGATAACATGTTGCACATTTTAAGTTATTGCTGTCCTTGACAATGACCTGTAAAGATAACCTGCCTGCTGGGTTCTGCATATTGCTTTTGGCCTATATTGATCAAATCTCATATGCCAGATAAAGACAGTCTTGTGGAGTATTTTGTATATGGACCATGGCTTCTATTAAATCAAAGAGCTGCAGATTCTATTTTAAGGGATGGCTGCTTCCATTATGCTCTTCACAGCTTTTGTAGAAAAGGGATCTCCCCCACCCCCAACCAGGCACCTCTCCCTCCACAAATGCAAAGGCGGTTGGTAGGAGGAAACATCACAATTCCAGAGCAAAAGCAAATGATCAATGGAATTGGTTATAGAAGTCAGCAAGTCTAAGGAATCGGTTCATTTGTATCATTAATTTGCTTTTGTGATAGGCTTTCCTTCTAGCATTGTCACCTCATAGTGCTTAATTTGATGTTGTTTAAAGGCATCATTTCTTGAGCCCTAAAATTCTTTATGTTTTAATAAGACTTCAAAAGTTAAATAAGTAGGCATATATAAGGTTAAATTTGAACTGAAATGTAGCCTTATAAATATCCTAATGCTATTTAGTTCATATTAATAGATATTTTTTATGAAAAATCTAACTCATATTGTTAGTAAGAATAGACCAGAGAAAAGGGTGCATTTAATAACTTCTGCTGTATATTACAAAATACAAGAAAAGCTAAAGCTTTCAGAACCAACTGAGCATTACCAGCATAATGGAATTTTCTTTTATATTAATATATGAGAAAGAGAACATTAACACAAGGAAGAAGAATTGGGTATTTTTGCCTGAATCATCAGGATAATTAAGTCAATCTTTGACTTTGCTGTGGAAGATGATGCAATAAGTAACCAAAGTACTTTAATAATTCCAAAGCTCAACTGGTTGGGCAAGAGTGAGAAAAGACTCAATTGCCCATTCAGCTGTAACAGAAACATCATTCATCTAGTTGTGATGTTGGCACATGAGATCTGCCGTGTATATGAAGGACATGCCTTAGACATAATGCAGTTAAAATTTTCCCTACTAACTTTAGAGAAATACATGAGCAAGTTATTTTTCTTGATCAAATTAAGATAAACCAGACTTGTTCCCAGAAATGAATGGAACATAACAAATATATCCACTGGCACCTTCCTTCTCTTGAAACATTCACAATGCTTTTTTATGAGGTTAGCCAAGCAGATGAAGAATTGGCCTAGAGCTCCTGTATTTGATATCCTGAATCCCTATTAGTCTAGACATGGTGAACTTGGCATTGTTTCCTTAAAGCATTTACAAACTTAGAATCTAGAAAAGGAGCCTAGTGGGCTGATACAGTCTGTAACTACAATGGGAGCAGCAGTGTTTCTGATGCTTTTAGAGGATTTTCTGCCTTCCTGGATATGACATCATGCAGGAATCTAATACTGTATAGTGCCTTCCCACCCCACCCCCGCCAAGATGCTACAAGGATTTTGACTCCAGAATCAACAGTGACAAATATCTAAATTACTTAAGTATCATTCTAAAACAAAGAAGGTCCTCAGTGGAGCAATGAAGATTAAAATACTCTGTTATTAAATTATATTGATACAGGAAAGACTATTTGAAGTCTTGTTTTAAAGACTTACTTCATGCTCATCCTAAGAACATGGATATTTTATACCCTTGATGGTTATAGAAACAAAAATATGGACTCTGAATAGACTTTAAAAAAAACCCCATGCTGCTAAACCCATGAAAATTTCTTGATGATACTATAGGCTGCTGGTTGATATATAAGTTTGGAGATGGTGGATGGAGAAGTGGGTGTGCATAGAGATGGAAAAAAAGAACAGGTGATATTATTCTAAAAAATTGAAACTTTTTAAAAATAATAAGATTCAATGTATTAAAGTATTTTTATTATTGTTATTATAAAGGACTTTCCAGATGGCTCAGTGGTAAAGAATCCACCTGCCAATGCAGGAGATGCTGGAGACACAAGTTCGATCCCTGGATCCAGAAGATCCCCTGGAGGAGGAAATGGCAACCCATTCCAGTATTCTTGCCTGGAGAATCCCATGGACAGGGGACCTGGTGGGCTACAGTCCGTAGGGTCACAAACAGTTGGACACGACTGAGCAACTAATTGCACATGCATGCATAAAGGCATGACAGCCTAAATTAGAGTATGTTGCTTATTTTTTAAAAAAGCAAAATTCTAGGAAAATCACCTTAAATGTCATTCAGTCATTCTTTTAGTATAATAGTAATAAAAACCAACTGTTTATTTAATAGGTGCATCTACGCATCTTGCTGAACATTTGCAATTATGATTTTCCCAGTAGCAAACAAAAGCAAAATTAATGGCAGCTGCATCCCCCACAAAGCCTAAGCTATATTACTAATGAACTCTCAAAGAACACTCTCATTGCAGAAAAATAATCAGGTGGAAATTACTGTAATAATCCAAAGGTAGAAATAAAGGAAAAGAATTACCAAAAACGCAGAGAACAGTCTTCCTGCCACGATGCCATTAACTGTTAAAATAGCCGGAGCACAGTGGTATTTTGACATTACTAAGATTCTTGAACTGCACAAAATCCATGTATATTTTAAATTGCATTCTTTAATTATAAAGTTGGCTTACATTGGACGGAAATTACTCTATATTTCATAACCATGCCATGCCCTGCCTCTGATTTTAACAAGCTAGTTTGTTTTCATGAAAGTGCTTGGTCACATTAAAATGGGAAATTGTGATCACATATATGATGATCTTAATATAGAGTAAATCACAGGCGTGCATGTTTTGCATTATTGAAATAAGGTCCATGATTCTTTGTCTTTACTGAGAAAGCATTATAGCTCTTCCAAATGCTAACATTTTCATCCTTGAGGACATGCCAGTAGGCAGATTTACCTAGATGGGCTGGGATAGGAAAGACTGATTTAGTAGGAGGTAGTCTTAATTACTGCTGGCAAAATGCCTTAATTGGTGCTTGTAAGAGGCTGGAAGACTTGAATATACTATAAAATGCAAAATGGCTTTATCCTAGTTATTGTTCTTCCTTAAAAAAGAGTATAAAGTCCAAAGGCAGAAACTCTGGAGTCTGAGAAACATAGGTTCAGCTACAAATTCCTCACACCTGGACAGTTTATTTAAAACATAAGGGCCTCCATTTCCTTATATGCAAAATAGGATTATAAATAAGCACCTGATAGAGTTGTTATGACAATTTAGTGATAGAATATATGCAAAGTCTCTCAAATGCCTGGAGTATCATAGACATTCAGTAAAGCTTCTGCCTCTCTCACCCATGTGTGTATCTTTTATTTGCTTCATGCTTTAAGTGCTGAGAGGAAAATCAAAATGGAATAAGCAGCCTATGAGCTAATTAAGCCAATGAATTATCTGGAAGTATAATTAATAATATATGGCAAAGAGTCATTATACTAAATAATGATAACAATAATTAATATTTATTACAGGCTTAAATTTTGTGCCAGGCACTATGTTAAATACTTTACATGCGTATTTTCTTTCATTTAATTTTTAGAACAATTCTATGATTCCTCCACTTTCCTTTTCCACTTCTTTCTTCCCATTTTACAGATGAGATAATGAGCCTTAGAAGGATTAACTACTTAACCAAATATAGCTCTGATACTAATCTTGGTTTACTAACTCCTAATTCAATGTTCTCTTCATTACTAGTGCTTTGATTAATTGGAATCAGTGGGGGAAAGCACGCAGATGGTAGATTAGGGAGATGATATATCATAACGATTAAAAGCAACTCCAGACCTGTGATATCCAATATGATAGCCACTAGCCACATGCAGCTATTAAGCACTTGAAGTATGGTTAGTTCCACGTGTGTTAGTCACTCAGTAGTGTCCAACTCTTTGTGATCCCATGGACTGTAGCCCACCAGGCTCCTCTGTCCATGGAATTCTTAAGACAAGAATACTGGAGTGGGCTGCCATTTCCTTCTCCAGAGGATCTTCCAGACCCAGAAATGGAACCCGCATCTCCTGCATTGCAGGCAGATTCTTTACTGTCTGAACCACCAGAGAAGTCCAAAGCTTCTTATTTAATGTGAGTTCCACATGTTGAAAGAAAATATTTTGGATGCGTTGGGTTAAATAAAATATACTGTTAGAATTAATTTCACATTTTACCTTTTTCTTTTTACCCTTGATCAGTTCAGTTCAGTTCAGTCACTCAGTCATGCCTGACTCTTTGCAACCCCATGGACTGCAGCACGCCAGGCCTCCCTGTCCATCACCAATTCCCAGGGCTTACCCAAACCCATGTCCATCGAGTCAGTGATGCCATCCAACCATCTCATCCTCTGTCGTCCCCTTCTCCTCCTGCCCTCAATCTTTCCTAGCATCAGGGTCTTTTCCAGTGAGTCAGATCTGCGCATCAGGTGGCCAAAGCATTGGAGTTTCAGCTTCAGCATCAGTCCTTCCAATGAACACCCAGGACTGATCTCCCTTAGGATGGACTGGTTGGATCTCCTTGCAGTCCAAGGGACTCTCAAGTGTCTTCTCCAACACCACAGTTCAAAAGCATCAATTCTTTGATGCTCAGCCTTGTTTATAGTCCAACTCACATCCATACATGACCACTGGAAAAACCATAACCTTGACTAGACGGACCTTTGTTGGCAAAGTAACGTCTCTGCTTTTTAATATTCTGTCTAGGTTGATCATAACTTTCCTTCCAAGGAGTAAGCGTCTTTTAAGTTCATGGCTGCAATCACCATCTGCAGTGATTTTGGAGCCCAGAAAAATAAAGTCAGCCACTGTTTCCACTGTTTCCCATCTATTTGCCATGAAGTGATGGGACCAGATGCCATGATCTTAGTTTGCTGAATGTTGAGCTTTAAGCCAACTTTTCACTCTCCTCGGGTGCTCAAGGCAGCTGCTAAATGAGGAGGGAGGTTTTGTGTACTGCTGTGGAATTGTCTTCACGTACACTTTTAAAATCAACATGCAAAACACTGTATGTAGTGTTGGTTAAAAGGAAAATAAGGAGGGAATAAATGTATATGTATTTGCTTGACTATGCTTGGAATACCTCTGGAAGGAGTACCAAGAAGTGTCTTGTCTCTAACGAAGAAAACTGGTTGATTGGAACATTGGAAAGCGAGAGGTTAGGCTGATTCTTTGCTGTATATCCCTTTGTACATTTTGAATTATATGAGTGGAATGTGTACATAAAAATAATCCGAATTTCAAAGAAATTAGTTTTTAATTAGGCAATGTGAAGGGAGAATTAGTTACTTTAGAGAAGATGACTTATCGGATGGAGGTCTTGGACTGGCCCCAAGAAATGCTGGGCTCAAGCTTTGGTATTCAGGCCAAGTGTCCATTGAATTTACTACCTTTCTCTCTTCTAATTTTAAGAAAAGGCAAATATATATTTTTAAATCACGGCTTTCGTGTGTCAGTAAAATTCAACTGCCACCATGTTAGTTTTGTGGGAGGATTTCTAAGGGAGCCCAGCTTCCCCCATCCCCCTCCTTCACCTGCCATCATGTTGTCAAGCTGGTGAGTCACATAAAAAAATAAAAGACACCAGTCCTGTGTTTGGAAAGCACATTCTAGTTATGGAAATAAATATGTAAACTCATGAGAGAATGGTGTAGTACGGTCTATAATAGAAGGGGAAATTGGGAGAACTACTTCTGCATGGAGGGAAGGGCAGGTCAAGGAGGTCTCAGAAAGATAAGCTAACAGAGACCTTGGAAATGAGTATTTCAGACAGAGGGAAGGGTAGGAGGAAAGGAGGAAGGTGTGCAGGGTGATTCAAGGGGTAGGGGCCATCTCCTAGGCCAGTGCGCTGTGTGTTTTAAGTACGGGGGGGAGTTGAGAAGCAAAACCGAGATTTGAGGATGTGCCAGGGCCATTAATGGCTCTCACAGATTATAGCATTCTTCTCTGTCCCTCCTGTTATATAAACACTTTCATACTTGAGTGGAGTTGTTCAGCAAATGTAAATTTGCACAAAGAGCAAAGTTGACTCAAAAGTTGTGGCCCAGTGGTGGGCGCATGTAGGGCCTTTTCTGGAAGAGCTGGGGCTGTGAGAAAGGACATGATGGGCAGATGGCTGAACCGGGAGCCTGAGGACACTTGGGAGTGAGCAGCGGGGGCCAGGCTAAGACGGGAGCTCCGGAGAGACCTGAAGAGTGGAATCAGGAAGCAGTGGGCAGCCACTGTGGCTGTTGGACTGCAGTCTTTATTTCTGCACCCTGTGTAGCCTCCACAGCTAGCCTGCCTCCCGGGGGCCCTTGATCGGGCTTTACCGGTCCGCGCCCTCGGGCTCCTGCCTCTGGTCACACCGTTCCCAGCCCCTCTGCCGGTGTGGGAGGGAGTACAGAGCCAGCTCAGAAAAGGAGCTCGCCGTAAGTTCCTGCGTAATGCCGGAGTTTAACCGCGGGGGATTCAGGGCCTTTGGTCCAGTGGTGTCTCCATACTGCCAGCACAGGTCACACTGGGGTCATGCAAAGGGCCACAGGACCGGGAAGGGGTGAAGGGAGCCCTCCTGACTTCCCTGTCATACTGACTTTGTTCACCGTCTGATGAAACATTGCTGATATTCTTGCCAACCACTATCTAGCCAAAGCTTCCCATGTATATTTAGGCTAGGTAATCATTACACGGGGCTTCCCTTGTGGCTCAGAGGGTAAAGAATCTGCCTGCAATGTGAGGGACCTGGGTTAGATCCCTGGATCAGGAAGATCCCCTGGAGAAGGAAATGGCAACCCACTCTAGTATTCTTGCCTGAAAAATCCCACGGACAGAGGAGCCTGGTGGGCTACAACTCATGGGGTCTCAAAGAGTCAGACACAGTGGAACAACTAACACAGTCATTACACAGGCAGCTTCCATGTAAAATATCAAAGTCATGGTAAGTCGCCTCAGTCAGATCTAACTCTTTGTAACCCTACAAACTGTAGCCCCTTAGGCTCCTCTGTCCACGGGATTCTCCAAGCAAGAATACTGGAATGGGTTGCCGTGCCCTCCTCCAGGGGATCTTCCCAAGCCAGGGATCGAACCTTGAGTCTCATGTCTCCCGCGTTGGCAGGCGAGTTCTTTACCACTAGCGCTAACTGGGAAGCTGTAAAATATCAACAACCTCATCTAAATAGAACATTTTTCTAGCACAAATGGATTGGGTAGCAATTTAGGCAAGATACCTTGATTCAAGCTACATGCTTTATTCCCATGATGATTGGGAGAATCTGTCCCTCACCTTTTCCTCTTTTGAAATATGTATATTCAATCAACCAATATATATAGGGTCCCCTTCTATACGGTAGGCATTACACTACATGCTGTGGGTAAACACTAAGATAAAATTCCTTCCCTCAGTGAGCTTACTGTCTATTGGAGGGGCAAAACAGGTGCAAACACAGAGAAATGTTAGACTATTAAATAAGTGCTGTGACAGAACTCTATTTGAATATTCTAGGAGCCCCAGAGTGGGTACTTCCTCTAATCATGGGAGCTGTAGGAGGTGGTGACATCAAGTTGCAGGAAAAGACTTGAGCAGATGGAGGAAGGGAGAGGATGTGTGCTCAGAGGAGTATGAAAAGTGGTGGAAGCTAAAGCACCGAGTTGAAAAGCGGTGGACTTGCTGTGTTCATGGAGCCGGATTGTCTGGTGCAAGTGGCAAGTCCGGGAGTGATGAGAGGAGGGTTGAAGAGACAGGCAGGGGTTCGATGACCCTGGGAAAGAAGCCTTTTACTAGACTTTGTCCTGTGGGTAATCGGGATGGTGGTGGAGACCTTTCCTGCTCAGGGGGAAGAGAAGCTGCAGAACTCTGAGCACAGGGAGTCAGAGTCGGATCTGAACGGCGCTCAGCTGGGCCTACCCCGAAGGCAGAGAGAAGAGCCGTGTCGGATGGTCTGGAGATCATGAGCCTGAAAGGGAAACCTTGTGAATGAATTTGAACTTGGTCTTTAGGGCAAAGAGGTTGAAACAGGGGAGTAGCATAATCAACTACCTATTTTGTGAAGATCCCCACAGCAGCTATTTGGGAAGTGGTCCAAAGGGGATCGGTCCAGAGAAAGGCAGGAAAACCAGCCGTGAGGATGGTGCTCAGGTTCTGGTGAGCTGTGACGGTGGCCTGGACGTAGAATTGGCAGGATGTGGGGAGCTGGGCCACATTTAGCACATTGTGCCTATTCCCAGTTACTCAACAAACAGTGAGAAGCATTTCAGGACACTTACAGTGGTCATTAAAATGGTTTTCTGTGCCTCTGTGTCCTGTCTACACCCACATTAATTCTACTTACTCTTGGCGTAGACACCCTCTTTTGGGGGAAGACGCCTTCAACCCCTGGATTGCTGCTCCCACAGCATCGTGTGTGGCCTTGACCGTCCCTAGCATCATGCTTCCTTTATACTTGCAGGGCCAGCTGCCCGTCTCCTCTGCTGAACTTCATGCAGTCACGGGCTCTTCCTGGGTGCTGTTCTGTTCCCAGGGCCTCATACCGTCCCTGGCACGTAGGGGGTGCTCCATGATTTGTTGGATGAATGAATAAATGAATTATTAGTTCAGATACAGGTGGGATCTCTGTATTTTACTAGAAGATTCAGAATTTTTTTCAGTAGGGGAACAATTTATTATTTAGTTTTAAACATTTTTACATTTTATTGGCATGTAGTTGCTTTACAATGATGTCAGTTTCTACTGTGTAGCAAAGTGAATTATACACACATATATTATATATATATATTTATATTTGTATACATATTTTCTCCCCCCACCCGCCTTTTTGGATTTCCTTCAGCATTTTAATTGGATCCAAGCTAATGACTATCTTTCCCCCTCCTCAATATTGTATTATTTATTTGGGAACAAAAAGAAGACAATTAGTAAGTAAAATATTGACTTTCATGATTTTTAAGATGATTACAGATATCACTTTGTGTTTTTAACGTTGGTTGTTGGTTTCAGTCACTCAGTCGTGTCTGACTCTTACAACCCCGTGGGCTGTAGCCCGCCAGGCTCCTCTGTCCATGGGGTTCTCCGGGCAGGAATCCTGGAGTGGGTTGCCATTTCCTTCTCCAGGGTATCTCCCTGACCCAGGAATTGAACCCAGGTCTCCTGCATTGCAGGCAGATTCTTTACCAACTGAGCTATGGATAGTTCTTCTTTATGTTGAGGCCATTAGCACTGAACATTATGTTTGTTTCAGGAGTACGACGTCATTCTTTAACTCTCTCACCTGTCTCGATGTGGCCCTTTTACGGTTTGTTGTGAAGTGCCATTCAGCTGGTTTTCAAGTCTTTTTCAGAGGGAATTGTTCCATTTGTAGCTGTAGATTCGGTGGCCCTGTGGTAGGAGGAGCGTTCAAGACCTTTCTACACTGCTATCTTGGACTGCCCTCACTATTTTCTTTTTAACATTTTTGTTATTGTGGTAAAAGTCACATAATATGAAACATACTCCTTCACCCATACTTAACTGTGCAGTTCAGGGCACAGAGTAGATTCGCATTGTTGTGCAACTGTCACCATCGTTCATCTCCCAAACTCTTCGCCTTCCCAAACTGAAATTCTGTCCCCATTTAAAACCAACTCCCCATGCCCGCTTCCCACTCACTGATCCGTGGCATCTACCAATGGACTTTCTAACTCTATGGATTTGACTATTCTAGGCACCTCACATAGGCAAAATCAGACAGTATTTGTGTGCACTTGCTGTACATTGTGGACTGCCCTCAGTATCTCAAATAAGTTTTATAAGCTAAAGAGCTTAAAAGCCACATTTTAAACAAATATTTATAAATGGTAGAACCAATCCTCTGACCATTTGTTTTGAAACAGAACCAAACTGCCCAGCTGAGAAGTGAAGAGCCCTGAAAATTGACCCTTCCTCTCAGCCATCCTTATTTCCAGCATCACCCACGTAGGAAGCTTTGGACGATCAAGCCTGTCTCCATCCTCCAGGGTGCGCTGGGGTCACCCCACCCCTGGTGGCGGTCACCCTCTGGAGGCACAGTGTCGTGAGCCTCAGCGCAAGTTTGCCCTTCATCACGTGTTTCTTGGCTGGTGTAGACGTTCTAGGCATTCCCCTCAGGGGCAGTTCAAATGTCTTCTCTGGGTGAGGAAACTTGCCCGATGGAGTCAGAGCCAGCGCCTGGGTCTTCCTGTCACGGCCGCATGCTTCCTGTAGTTCGCAGCCGTGTCTGTCTCTGCCTTTACACTCGACGCGTAGGCCACCCAACTCAATCCCTGACCCCACACTCTTGTTCTTCAATTGTCTTATATGCTTGGTCTTACCTGTATGACGCGGCAGTCAAGTCTCCAAGAGCAGAGCTTGTGTGACGTGTGCTTGCTCCCCTACACCAGCATCACGACACTGTGTGTGTGAGAGAAAGTAGAGGCCAGGTGGCAGACACGCCCTGACACAGCTGAAATGCAGCCACACCCCAGATACGCTGCCTTCACTTGACAGCCGGGCCCTGGGGCCCACACGGGACTCACACGGCGACCCAAGTCTGGAGAGCTTACAAAGTGAGAGAAATGGGTGTGCTGAGTGTGTGCTCTACCTCATCAGCTTTGGACAGCTTTTCTTGTTTTTCTTTTTAGATTTTAATTATGTGTTTATTTTTATTATTGTATGTTTTTCTGTACATTAACCAAGTGCATGGCTTCATTTTTATTTAATTTTTTTCACGAAGCAGTGAGCTTGTGGAAACTCAGCTCCCCAACCAGGGGTCGAACTGGCACCCTTGTCCGTGAAAGCATGGGGTCCTAACTGCTGGGTCACCAAGGGATTCTCTGGGCAGCTTTTCTTTAACTAAGGACCTGACTCGTTTTGTTGACTGAATTGGACCAAGGATTTTACCTATGTTTGAGACAGGAATGAAATAACATGAAGGTACACAGTTGGGATGTTGACAATCGTTTGCAGGGATTTTTTGTTGGTGGTGGTTGTGCGGCCGCTCAGTCATGTCCGACTCTGTGATCCCATGGACTGCAGCGCACCAGGCTTCCCTGTCCTTCACTGTCTCCCAGGGAGCGTGCTCAAACTAATGTCTGTTGAGTCAGTAAAGACATCCAGCCATCTCATCCTCTGTCACCCCCTTCTGCTCCTGCCCTCAATCTTCCCCAACATCAGTTGATGGTGTGTTTTAATTCTCCCAGTTCCATGATTGGCTAAAGATTTTACCTGTGTTTAGAGACAGGAATAAAATAACACGAGGGTACATTGTTGGGAAGCTTGCAGTCGTTCGGGGGGATTTTTTTGTGGTTGGTCTGTTTTAATTCTCCCGGTTCTCTCACCGTTCAGCTTATCTGTTTTCCCTCCCATCAGGGTCCCCGGCTGCGGGGCTCTTTCTCAGTCATCGTGCGTGTGGCCTGACTGAAGACGGAGGGGATGAAGTCCATCCTCGACGGCCTGGCAGATACCACCTTCCGAACCATCACCACAGACCTCCTGTACGTGGGTGCCAATGACATTCAGTACGAAGACATCAAAAGCGACATGGCATCTAAATTAGGGTACTTCCCGCAGAAATTTCCTCTGACTTCCTTCAGGGGAAGTCCCTTCCAGGAAAAGATGACTGCCGGGGACAGCCCTCAGCTGGTCCCCGCAGACCAGGCGAACCTCACCGAATTTTACAACAAGTCCCTGTCCTCCTACAAGGAGAATGAGGAGAACATCCAGTGCGGGGAGAACTTCATGGACATGGAGTGCTTCATGATCCTGAACCCCAGCCAGCAGCTGGCCATCGCTGTGCTGTCCCTCACGCTGGGCACCTTCACGGTCCTGGAGAACCTGCTGGTGCTCTGCGTTATCCTCCACTCGCGAAGCCTGCGCTGCCGGCCGTCTTACCACTTCATCGGCAGCCTGGCGGTGGCCGACCTCCTGGGGAGCGTCATCTTCGTCTACAGCTTCGTGGACTTCCACGTGTTCCACCGCAAAGACAGCCCCAATGTGTTTCTGTTCAAACTGGGGGGGGTCACGGCCTCGTTCACGGCCTCGGTGGGCAGCCTGTTCCTCACGGCCATCGACAGGTACATATCGATCCACAGGCCCCTGGCCTACAAGAGGATCGTCACGCGGCCCAAGGCCGTGGTGGCGTTCTGCCTGATGTGGACCATCGCGATTGTGATCGCTGTGCTGCCCCTGCTAGGCTGGAACTGCAAGAAGCTGCAATCCGTGTGCTCAGACATTTTCCCGCTCATCGACGAGACCTACCTGATGTTCTGGATCGGGGTCACCAGCGTGCTGTTGCTGTTCATCGTGTATGCCTACATGTACATCCTCTGGAAGGCACACAGCCACGCCGTCCGCATGATCCAGCGTGGTACCCAGAAGAGCATCATCATCCACACGTCGGAGGATGGCAAGGTGCAGGTGACTCGGCCCGACCAAGCCCGCATGGACATTCGGCTGGCCAAGACCCTGGTCCTCATCCTGGTGGTTTTGATCATCTGCTGGGGCCCTCTGCTCGCCATCATGGTATACGATGTCTTTGGGAAGATGAACAAGCTCATTAAGACGGTGTTTGCGTTCTGCAGCATGCTCTGCCTGCTGAATTCCACAGTGAACCCCATCATCTACGCTCTGCGGAGCAAGGACCTGAGACATGCTTTCCGGAGCATGTTCCCCTCCTGCGAAGGCACCGCACAGCCTCTTGATAACAGCATGGGGGACTCAGACTGCCTGCACAAACACGCCAACAATGCAGCCAGCGTCCACAGGGCCGCGGAGAGCTGCATCAAGAGCACGGTCAAGATCGCCAAGGTGACCATGTCTGTGTCCACGGACACGTCTGCCGAGGCTCTGTGAGCCAGACACTTCCCTGGCTGCACAGAAAAAAAAAAAAAAAATTTCTCTCTCTCTCTTTTTTTTAAAGCTCAAAACCCAGAAGTGTCTGTCCTCTCATCGGTTATATTTTTTTAAGTTGACCATGCTCAGTGGAAAGGTGATTGTCACCATGATCAGTTATCAGTTTTCTAACGTTTCTAAAGTGTAGGTCCTCAGACTCAGTTCTCTGGAGGTTTACAGGGAGGAGAGCCTGTGGCTTCAGGGACTGGAAGGTCCATGCAGAGTCTCAATGAAATAAGAGAGACACTTTCGGCTACACAGTTGAAAGCCCAAGTACCCATAGAAAAAGGCCATTAAATGAGTGATGCCTTTGTAATCACAACTTTTATTATAACATGAAATGTACTTGTCCAGAAATACCAGAGATACTTCTGATATCTGAGAGATCTCCATTTTTACAACAGTTTTAGGACTAAAGTAGAGCTATTCTGTGACATGAAGTGTGTCCTGTGAGATGTGTATCAGTGTTTACTATGTGTTATTTATATTTGTCTAGTTCAGCAAAACTGCAAGGTGGGCTTCTATGAGACCAATGGAACCTAAGCAGTGGATCTACACCAATGAGACCACTTTTTACAGCATTATTGCCCATGATCTAACTTTAGAAACCTTAATATTTTTTCAAAAATCTCTATTAAAATTTGACATTGAAATAACCATAAAGTTTTATTTTTCTGTTAATCCAGCAAGAAGACTTTCAAGACTGTCCAAAGTCTTGAGCAGAACTCATTGACACTTAAAATTTTCTTAGTCCTGCATTTTCCTACGAGGACTCGTATCATCTCCTGGACTCTTAACTGTTCTGCCGGGTGATGGATTACAGGCAGAACCAAAGAGAGATGACTTATTGACTTCTGGCTGCCATCACCGACTTTCTTTAGTCTTTAGCTCTTACTGGACCTCTTAAGACAGCATGTGTCGATCTTAATGTAAGTTGTTAGCACTGTGCAATTGCTGTTTACTTGAAGAGTACTGCATCCTTATATTCCAGGTTTAAGTAGATTTCATGCCTGGGTGGCCAAACAACAGTCTTCATTTTTTCTTAATTGAAAAGAAGTATTGTCTGGATCAGTAAAATTCTACTGTATGTGTGAATATAAATGTGTGTATGTGTGTGACTCTACCCTGTAACTGTTCTAGTAATGTCTTAAAGTGATAAACCTGTGACCACACGTACGCTGTTCCCCTGGCTGCGCTCTCGCACATGAATTCAGTTTCTAAAATCGAGTTCTTCCGGAAATCTTGTTGATAAAAAACACTGGCCATCAACCTTCAGAACCCTACCCCTTTGAAACTGGATCCAGTGTTACTAAACTGACCCTTAGATATTTCATAAGACCAGTGTTCAGCAAGGAATCATTGATCATGAACACTCAAGTCACTGTCTGTATAGTGTTCACAGCAGGACATGAAAGTGTTCTTAATAAGGGTCTTATTAAGACCTGGTCTTATAAGCACCTGTTGATCAAGTCCATGGAGATGTAAGTCATTATAAGGGAAGTGGTCCTAAAAGAAAGAAGAAAGCCCAGTAGTGACACAGTTTAGTTGTGTGTGTAGGCAGCGAGATCCCGGTGTAAGTAGCTCTATACCCTGCTCACCGGAATGAGACTACCAGGTCTGGCTCATGTGGTAAGAAGGCCCATCAGACAGCGAGGGAGACAGGACAGGGCAGTGAGGAGCTGACACCCTTGCGCTGGAGGCCTGGACGTCCTGTGGTCACCTCTGTGCTTCAAGCAGATGCCCTTGGTGCCAACCCGGCACCTGGCTTTGCCTGTATAGGTTTGGGCTAAGGAAGCGGCTCTCCTCTGCTCCTGGTCAGCCAGAGGTGCTAAGGCGTAAAGATGAACGTGGGTTGCTTTCTTCTTACGCTCCAGTTTCATCCTCAGTGGTGCCATGGGTGCTCCGAATTAGGCCCTTTCACAGTAAACATTGATAGTGCTTAAGAAGCCATTCGACTCTGACAGATTTTGCGTGCAGACTACCTTTTCCCTAAATGGATAAAACGTAGCTTTTGCATAGCCTGCATAGGCCTGCATAGCCTGATGTAAAGTGGAGGGCTAGCCGATCTGGTGATTGCTCCCTGTGTGGTACCCACGCAGCCTGATGGGGCAGTGTTGTTTCTTGCAGGATAAGGCTGAATATGGCTTGCGGGACCGTAAAAGCTGAGATGCTTTTAATCGTCTGTACAGCTTGCCTGCTGGTTCCTTCACTTTACCTCTCTGTCATATGCAGATGAGAGCTCAGGGTGCTAGAGGATTAATAAGATCTCTTTAGAAGGACAAAAGATTATTTATGAAAAAACTCACCAGGGTTTCTAGTTTCCATTGAAGAATTTGCCACTCTTTAGTCCCAAATTACCCTGAAGATGAGTCCACATATTTCTGAGCTCACTGGGCAATGCCAATGCTCTTTTCACAGCTACGAAGACCTGGTGAAGATGAAATTGTTGTTATTGATAGAAAAATTTCAGGATTCATTTTTGAAACTGTATTTGTGTATGCAAAGTAGATTTTATAGTGTGTTGTGCTTACAAGATCTTAATCATATATAATCAATTAAGGGACAATGGGGCTGACAGCACTAAACTTGGTGCTTATTGATATTCTAAGAAATATCTGTGAAATATCATCCTGTATGTGTTATGCCACCTTCATTTTAAAACATTTAAATGAGTTTGATTCACTCTGACACTTTTAATATCATTTCCTAACCCAAGTGACTCAAATGTTCTCCCCAAGAAATATACTTATTAGAATTATTATTCATTAGTATCATTCATTAATTAGTCTCTTAATGAGATCCATTGATTTAAATATAATTTAGATTTCAGTATGTTTTATAAGGTCTAGCTTCAGAGTTATCTTCTGTCCTCCGAGGCTGACATATGAGTCCTGACCATGCATTTCACCATCATATATGTCTTCAGAAAGGGCCAGATTGCCAACCTGCCTGGTTTCTTCAGAGTAATGATGAATCTTTCAATCCTGGACCCCCAGTTTCATTTAGAAAAAGAGGGCTGTCTGTAAGAACCCCTACTTTTCCATTACATAGGAAATGAGTGTAAAAGAAACATGGATCTGGATGAAGCTACACGCATATGCCTACACTTAAGATGATCCCCAAGGTTGCCTGTCACTTTGAGTCCAAGTGGCATTAAGTAGAACGGAATTGTGGCTGCCTAAACCCTGCAGGGGACAGGTCCAACCTCCAGGCGAGAATTAGAGCCTTGACGGGTAGCATTCTAGTTACTGTCCTGTTGATTAATTTCTGCCATCTTATGTCTGTAAAAGAGACCACCAATATCATGCGCAAAATTAGATTTCTCACAATCTAACTGTATATTTGTATGATATTTTAAAATCTCCTAAATGCTGGGCAATGGTTATTAACAATTGTCTTGCACTGGCCTTCTGATGAAACGGTTAACAATGCCTACTGTAACATAGACAAAACCTTTTGTCTACTGATTTGGGCTGAATGTATGTAAATAGGTTTTCAAAAAGTCAGATGTTTAAGCAGGGGCCTACAAATCAGTAATTTTCAGATAGGAGAGTTTCTTTACACTGTTGTGGCATCCTGAAAACTATCTTCTCATCAACTTAGTGTACTAGGCCTGCTGGGGGTGATCGGCGTCCCCAGGGAAGGAAACCTTTTCTTGTAATAATATGAATCAAGATACCAGATGATCTGGATTCTTATTTCCTATGTTTCAAGTGGAAAACATAGCTCTTTATTGTCTGTAAATCAAACATGATTACTTTCCCTCTTAGAGAAATACTGTATTGTTAGATGTTTGTTGAGCTGGTAACATCCTTGCAACCGCTGCAATATCTTTGTTAGTATTAAAACTTTGTACACAAGTATTAGTAAGATTGTTATTCAATGTAGCTTCAGTCATTAAATTACTATAGTGAAGTAGTACTTCTGTAATATTTATAATGTATTAAGCCCACAGTATATTTTATTTCAGTGGTGTAATTAAATTGTTATTTATTCAAAGAGGAAACATCCCATCATGTCTGTTGTCCAAAGTTACCTGGAATCAAATAAAAATCCTAGATTATCACAAAGAATACACAGTGTCTTTGAATTCTGCCTTATTTCACTGTCTAATGTCAAAACACTTGAGGTTTAAGTTCTGAAAGATTGATTTGTTCCTCAAAAGCAACGAAGACTTTATTTGAGAAATGAGAACAGATTAGATTAATATATTCATTTTCAACAAAGAAAAAATGCAAAAAGCATCATTTACATAATAAAAGAAAAAGCCTGCCATACCTTTTAAAATCATTATTTAATTAAAGAGTTTAATGATTTTGCACTAAGTTAAAGCAAATGTACTACTCATAATCTATAAATTAAATTTGAATTTCATATATTTAGTAAAATATATAAATCTAAAGAATTTATAACCTCATATATCCTGAACCATGTGAAAAGATAATTACTTTTCAGCTTAACTTATTTATAAAAGCATATTTTTTTTGAACAGTAGGAGAAAATAGAAAATTTTATAATGAAGTAAAAAAGCATTACAATGAAGTTTATACACTATTACTGTCTGAAATAAAGTATGTTTGCAGTCAATTTTGAAAGAAGTTTTTAAATTTTTCAAATGATAAATTGACAAATGTTTGAAAATAGATCATCTTTATTTTTTTAATAACTGTAATTAAAACTCTTCATTCTTCTCTTAGTAAACATTGTAGCTAACTGCATGAGCTAAATGCTTCTAGCAAAGAGCAAATGACATTGTGTTCTTAATTCTTAAATTTTATATTGGGACTTGAAGGGAATAAGATATTAGGTTGGTGCAAAAGTAACTGTGGTTTTTACATTGTTGAAATTTGCCATTTGATATTGGAATACATTCTTAATAAATGTGGTTATGTTACACATCATTTTAATGTGTATTTCTTGATTTACTCTTTTTTTGCTAATGACTTATCACTTGCTGTTTATTTTATAATTATTTTAGACTACGGAAATATTAGACAAAAAGCAAATTTGAGTGATTTTCTTATTTGAATTCAAAATGGGTTTAAAGCAGTGGAGACAACTTGCAGTACCAACAGTGTATTTGCCCAGGAACTGCTAAGGAACAGACAGTGCGGTGGTGGGTCAAGAAGTTTTGCAAGAAAGATGAGAGCCTGGAAGATGAGGAGTGCAGTGGCTGGCCATCAGAGCTTGACAACAGCCGACTGAGAGCAATCATCGAAGATGATCCACTTAAAACCACACAAGAAGTTGCCGAAGAACTCATCAGCCACTGTATGGCCATTCAACATTTAAAGCACGTTGGAAAGTCAAAAAAGCATGATAAGTGAGAGTATCAAGAGCTGACCACAAATCAAAAAAATTTTTTGAAGTGTCATCTCTTATTCCATGCAACAACAATGAACTATTTCTCAATAGGATTGTGACGTGTGACGAAAAGTGGATTGTGTACCACAACCGGCAATGATCAGCTCAGTGGCTGAACTGAGAAGACGCTCCAAAGCACTTCCCAAAGCCAAACTTGCACCAAAAATAGGTCATGGTCACTGTTTGGTGGTCTGCTATGGGGCTGATCCACTATAGCTTTCTGAATCCCAGTGAAACCATTGTATCTGAGAAGTATATTCAGCAAAGTCAGTGAGATGCGATGAAAACTGCAACGTCCGCAGCTGGCATGGGTCAGCATGGGCCCAATTCTTCTTCACAACACCAGACTGCATGTCACACAACCAGTGCTTCAAAGGTTGAACAAGTTGGGCTATGAAGTTTGGCCTCATCCACCTTATTCACCTGACCTCTCACCTGCTGACCTCTCACATCTGGCTACCACTTCTTCAAGCATCTCGACAACTTTTTTGCAGGCAAAATGCTGCCACAACCAGAAGGAGGCAGAAAATGCTTTCCAAGAGTTTGTCGAATGCCAAAGCATGGATTTTATACTACAGAAATAAACAAACTTATTTCTCACTGGTGAAAATGTGTTGATTGTAATGGTTCCTATTTTGATTAATAAAGATGTGTTTGAGCCTAATTACAATGTTTTAAAATTCACGGTCCAAAACCATAATTACATTTGCACCAACCTAATACTTATTTCAATATCTTCATATAGCATCTTGAAATTCAATCAGTAATATGTGTTGCCATCTGTATTGAAATACAAATTAAGAATGATGTAGAAACAGAAAAACAATTGAGATATGCAAGAAACTCCATAATATGCCCCTAGATGTTTCCAAGTAGAAAAATTTCACCACCCCCTCGAGAATATTCTATATTAAGTGTGACTCCTTGATAGAAGGTGATAACATGTGAAGTTCTTGGTTCCCTCTTGGAATATGGAAAGTGAGCCATACACATTATCATTGTTCTTCAACTCTGTGTCCCTGAAATGCTGGTAAGGGAAATTTGGAGTGTACATATCTGATTAGCTTAGTAGCCATGAAATGTACAGAATGGGTGTGTCTCTGAACCTTTCAGAAATACTTATTGGGCTACTTATGAGCTACTTCACAAGTTTCTGGGTAAGTCTGAGTAATGAATATACAGGATTATAAGATATATAATTCCCTGTGATCCAAAGGGAAAGAGAGTGACAGGAAGGAATGACGAAAGGGATGAGTAATTAAAATATACATTTGCAATCTTATATTAAAAGCCAAATGAAATTCTGGGACTCCCCAGTATTAACTGCAGCACCTATTCATTGCTTTGAACATGGGTACTCAAATATTGGTAAAGCAATGGAGTAATTTTTCTTTTAACTCTAAGTAATTACATTACTTGGAGAAGGAAATGCAGCACTTCAGTTGTTTACTCATTTATTTATTTTAGTATTTTTACTTTATTTATTTTTTTAAGAGATGTCTTCATTTGGCCATACCATGGGGCGTGTGGGATCTTGTTCCCTGGTGAGGGATCAAACCTGCACCCCCTGCAGTGAAAGCGCAGAGTCCTAGCCACTGGACACCAGGGAAGTACCCAGGTCTTTATTTTAATAATGACAATAACAGAATTCTTAACTTCTTGGGGTAAGTCTGATCCATTTGAAAATCTGCAAGCATTTCCTATCCAGCACACAACCTTTTTGGCTAACATCAGAATCATGACGAATGTCAAAGGTATGCAGCTCTGAAAGAGGCAGCTGTTGCGCTGTGAGAACGCGGGAGAAGAAATCATTAGATCCAGGATGCAGCACTGGATCAGTCACCATTATTGCTATTTGGCCTTGGACGTGTTACAACCTCTGATTGGGTTTTCTTATTGGTAAAAATGCCAGCTCTGAAAATATCAGTAGCATCAGACGATGTAAAGTGTTTTGAAAAGCTTTGAAAACTATGAAGAACTATACCAGCCCAAGTGTAAATTAACTCATGTTCAAATAATTCATTTTATTTTACTCATTTATTGTCTATACCAGTCCTTTAGCTAATAATCAAGAATAAAGAAACTACATTTTGTTGTGCCTATGAGGGACAGGCATTGCATCAGCATTTTATATTGACATGATGATATACACTCAGCAACTCTATTATGTATGCATCACTACCATCATATTACAGTTGTGAGAAGAAAGCTCAGTGAGGTAAAGAACACATAGAACCCAGGCCTTCTTGATTCTAAAGCCCATATTAATTTTATTAAACCACAATGTTTCCACTCATCATCCATTCTTCACTGAAAGCCACATATTCCACAAGTATTCACCGAAAGCTTCCTCTGTGCTAGGAAATGGAAAGATGAAAACTTAACTTTTCTTATCAGGATGCCTAGCATAAATAACGCCCAAAGTTGTTGTGTTTTACAGCACACTTTCACATATGTAGTTGTGGATCTTGCCTAGGGTTACATGGATAGTTAGTAGTGAGTTGAATCTCTGGCACTTCTGGTCCCTGGGCTCTGAACTCGAGATCTTTTCCTCCACCACATTGCAAGGTTATGTGGGGTGTGATCAGGTGCATGGTTCTAACCAGATACCTGCATTTCCCTTCCTTTGTTCTCCAGACAGCAGCAGTTCAAATCTTTATCAAACCTAGTCTGGATGTCAAAATAAATTAAATTTGTGTTCTTTATCACTTGCCTAGTATGAATCATCACTCACCTTGGGTAGCTGAAACAGTGACTGAGAAGTTTGATTGATTTTATCCCTTGAGCTGGGTGCTACAAATATATTTCTGATCCCTCTTATAGTAGCTTATTTTCCCTAAGCTCTTTGGCCACTTCCTACCACACAGTTTTCATTTTAATTCTTTTAACTTAGAAAATGTGCTTTATTTTTAAGTTGTAAGAACAAGGCATCCAGGAAATAATACTGTACTAGTAAATGAAATGTAACTTGTTAAAATACAACTTAACAAGTATTTACTAAGAACTTATGCTGTCCTTGCAATGACAATAACGGTTAGCATTATCTCACCTGTTTGGAGATGCAGCATCACATTTAAACCTTTCAACTAACCTGTGAAATACTACTGGGTTAGCCAAAAAATTCATTTGGGTTTTCCAAAACATCCTACATAAAAACCTGAATGAACTTTTTGGCCAACCCAAGATCATTATTCCCATCAGACAGATAGCAACCTGCCCAAGGTCACATAGCCAGTGAGTGGTAGAGATCAGATTGGCTCTTAGCTCCTACTGAGGGGCTGAGTTACTAAGTTGATTGCCTTAAGCCAATCTCCACTTAGCAAACAGTTGCATACATTTCTTCCATTCAAACAATGTTTATTGACTATCTACCATGACAAGTCCTCAAATTACTTAAGATCTAATGAAAGAAGGTGAACACTTAAACAGATAACCTCAGTGCAACGCAACCAAAGCTAAAAAGAACAAGGCTATGGAAAACCAGGAAAGGCATGGGAAACTGACATAGGAAGAAGATGTGATACTGCTCTGAACACTGAAGACCAAGAGAGAGCTAGTCAGTAGAAAAGAAAAAGGGAAAAATAGAGATAAAGGACGCTCTAGGGAGAGAAATAAGGGAGGGGTGGGAGGGACAGGTGAGAGATGTAAGGGAGACGGATGATATGTCCAGAGAATGACACATAGTCTGATGTGGCTGGGATGTGGAACCCAGAGGAGAGTACTGGGGGTGCGGACCAGGGACCAGATCACCAAAGGCCATGGGTGCTAAGGAGATCCATTGTTCTTGGTGTACCTCACTATGATTTCCAGAGACCTGAGCAGACTCATAATCAGCTGAAAAAGATCAGAATTTAGGTAGCCTTTTCCCTAGTTCTGTTGGTTTGAAGAGTTTGTTTTTTTGTTTTTACAAAGCACTGTGTATTATTGTGAAAGCGTAACTTCCTGCTTGGCCCAGTAGGGCGTGCAGAGATGAGGGTAGGGGCTCTCTACCCTGTTTCCTCATTAACGGGTAACATATTTTCCCTACTGATGACATTACTGTCACTGCTAGAAAGAACATTATTTACTAGGAACTGAGGGACATCAATTTGCTCCCCAAACAGAGCAGTCATCAGTCACTAAGTGTTCCTGGTCATTACTCACCTGGGCTGGGGCAAAGCCTGTGATGTCTGGATGACAGGGACGATATTGAACACCAGCCCTTGAGGCCACCAACCCTGTGCCTTCTTTGCAAATAAGATTATTACTGCCTGGTTTCCCCTAAGAGATACAGAAATCCTTCAGGGAACAAGTAGGTAAGAACTAAAAGGGAGAATGTTTTAAAACTGTCCAAAGCAACCCAACCCTACACCTGATACAAATACAGTTACTTCATTCATATTGAATTACACAGAGTATTTTTCAATTAGGAGTCTGAGTTTTCAAAGGGAAGGAAAAAACTGAAAACATCTTTGAGCTATGCTGTGGGGAGGGGAATAAAGCTTTAAAATATTCTGACATTAATCCTTTTCCAAATTAATTGCATATTTCGGTTTTTGTCAATATTTCATTTTATTTGTGTTCACAAAATCTACCCAGATATTTTGTGTTTCTTAAGGGAGGGAGGCACTTTGCCACATATTTTAAAATAGGTTTTATTTACTTGCACTTATAAACCTAACAACAATTTTTCTGATTTGTGCTTTGTTCAAGTCTCGGGTTATTCTAGAAAGGGACAGAGACCATTTATTTGTTCAACTCAGCCTCTGATTGCATGTCTTATTAAATTCCTATCTTTCTAACACAGGTGGCTATGAATAATTTGTCTTACTTGGCCATCCAATACAAATATTTTCAAGTATTAATTCCTTCCCACTGATGGAGGAATTAGAGATAGAGAGTGTCCTCCATTTCTTAACAAAGGGGAAAGTCCTATGTATTTCAGCATTATTCACTGACATTAGATAAATACAAACATCTCCTTTGAATGATCCAGAATAGATCACACTTAAGAGAAAATGCCACTGTCTCCTGAGGACAGCCTCCAGGGAAAGATGAGCAAGGTGGAGCATGTGACTGTTACAGCAAAAAGGAATCAACAAAAGTCTTGGCACAAGATGTCCCTTCTCGAGGCCCCTCCAAGAAACTGGGTGCACGTTTGCTTTCCCTAGAGACCCAGTCCCAAGCCCTCATGCTCTCATAGCCACTGCCAAGTCCCTGTGAAAAGTAGACAGCTGAGTTCACATCTGAGAGAA
Organism: Dama dama; assembly: GCF_033118175.1. NCBI lineage: Eukaryota > Metazoa > Chordata > Mammalia > Artiodactyla > Cervidae > Dama > Dama dama. Next base: position 59,255,762 of record NC_083708.1, read on the forward strand.
GGATGGCTGGACAGTGTTCCTTTAGCAACAATTCTGATAAGTCCCAAAGCATGAGAGTTGTTTGTTCTAATCACATTATGTCCAAGTGGAGGGAAATAGGAAAAGAAATATTGATTCTGAGAAACTGATTATGAAAGTAAATTCTTTAACAAGGTGGCTTCAGGAGATGTCTGCAGTAGAACAGGGAGCTTCCTGAGGTTTTGTGTGCATATTCACAGACCACCCTTGACAGTTTGAAGCTAGAAACAATACTATGGTTAAAATGCCATGTCTACCAATGAAATTGGCTTCCATGGCTCTCTTTATGGAGAGCTTGGACTTCTTAAGGTTGAAGGACAACCAAAAGGGCTTCCAGGGCTGCATCTAAGGATGCCTGAGCATGTAACCGACAGATGACCTCTCAACCTAATTGAAAGGAGGAGACTGAATGCCAGTGCCAGGAAACAGTGATGAACTATGGGACTTGGCAACAGAGCTTAATGTTATTACTCTCATTGCTATTGTCTCTGACAATCAGTGGAACAAACCAGTCTAAAAAGCAAGCTCTTGGCTATGTGTCCAGGGCGAGGATATTCAGATGATAGGCAGTGGGCCAAGAGAAATGAAAACTCTGGGGAAAATCGGCTTTACTCTACTTGAAACCCTTACAAATTTTCTGGCTTGTTTTACATGTCACTATGTGTTTGTACTGGAACTCGGAAGACATTTGCACCAAGGACAGCAAAGATAGCAATTATCTGGAAAACAGGAACTAAAAACACTAGTTTTTTTTTTTTTTTTTTTCCCTATAGCTAACAAGGTAAAAATGAGGTATAAAGAGCCAAAAAGAGTATGCAATTTATGAATAAAAATGAGCTTATATAACCCTTTGAGCCTAATGAAAACTCCATAGGCAAGTGATTAAAGTATTTGCAAAGATATTAGATTCAGAAACCTAAAAACAAATGGGTCTTTCCTACCCAAATATATGTAAACACAATAACCAATAGATTTAACATTACATCAAGCAGAAGCTGCTAAACGTGGCTGTATAAACTGATTCATTTGCTTTTCTCCCATAGGCAGAGAATGAGTGTTCAAAAATTGTAGGAACCTAGTCAGGTGTGGCCCATTAAAAGCCTTTTGTCCAATTTATGATAAGCATTTCTCACCTTTGAATGTGAAAATGGCCAGACAACTTCTCATGTTGCCACGAGAAAATGCGTTTGTTCATCTACCAGCTAGCCAATGAAAAGCATCTTGGCAGATTTAGCTATACAGGTGTTTTAAGACAGCTTGATAGATTCAAACTCAAATTCATAAAAAAGACAAATGGGGAGGGGATTATTTCCTCACAAAGATACTTTGCACCTGCAAAAGAGCTCCTAGCAGGGTACGCCTTGAATTGTCAACTCCTCTACTGGGTTTCAAATGCAACCGAATGTTCCTAAATCCCATGTAAAAAAAAAATTATTCTATTGAAGTGCAGTTTATTTACAATGTTGTATTAATTTCTACTCTATAGCAAAGTGATTCAGTTATACATATATATATGTGCATCCTTCTTCATATTCCTTTCCATTACGGATTATCACAGGATATTGAATATAATCCCCCATGTCATACAGTAGGACCTTGATGTTTATCCCTTCTATATATAATACTTTGCATCTGCTAATCCCAGACTCCCCATCCATCCCTCCCCCAGTCCTCCTTCCCCCCGGCCACCACAAATGTGTTCTCTATGTGTCTGAGTCTGTTTCTGTTTTGTAGATAAAATAATTTGTATCACATCTTAGATTCCACTTATAAATGATATCATATGATAATTGTCTTTCTCTTTCTGACTTATTTCATGTAGTATGGTAATTTCCAGATCCATTCTCACTGCTGTAAGTGGCATTTTTCACAGCCGAGTACTGTTCCACTGCATATATGTACCGCATCTGCTTTATTCATTCATCTGTTGATGGACATTCAGGTTCTTTCCATGTCTTGGCTATTGTGAATGGTGCTGCTATGAACATAGGGGTGCATATATCTTTTTAAATTATAGTTTTGTCTGGATATATGCCCTGGGGCTGTTGGATCATATGGCAACTTTCTTTTTAGCTTCTTGAGAAACCTCCATACCATTTTCCCTATTTACATTTCCATCAACAGTGTAGGAGGGTTCCCTTTTCTCCATACCCTTTCTAGCATTTGTTACCTGTAGATAACTTTTTAAATATTTACTTTTATTTACTTACTTATTTGGCTGTGCTGGGTCTCAGTTAAAGCATTCAGAATCTTTAGTTGTGGCATGTGAACTCTTAGTTTGGGCATGTGGTGTCTGTTTCCCAGACCAGGGATCGAGCCTGGGCCCCTTACACTGGGAACATGGCATGCCAGCCCCTGGACCAGGGAAGTCTCTGTACATTTTTAATGATGCCATTCTGACCAGTGTGAGGTGGTACCTCATTGTAGCTTTGCATAAATCCAATTCTGAATAACTTTTAAGAAATAGCTCTATTATTCAAAGGAAGATATTTATAGTTTAATTTTTTTTTTTTTACTCCTCCTACCCTCTAATCCTGTACAAGTGTTTCTTGCATCCTTCTGTATTCTGTAATGCAGAATTTTTTGAGTGGATAGATATAATGAACTGAGTACGTTCAGTTCCTTAGGGCATAGGACCCCTCTGCAAACTTGAAATTATGTTAGGAATATAGGCAAACCTCAGCTCTTCACAATAATAGTGAATGGAATAAAGTGAGTAATGAAATCCATAAATAATCCCTGGATGTCCAAATCCTTGAGAGCTAAATATGAAACATTCTGTAAAGATTTTTCTACTGATGCTAACAAGTGGGAGAGGAGGCTGATTAAAGTCTGATGCCTTATCTGGCTGACCTCTATCTACTGACAGAAATAACAGGCAGGCAAATGGTCAGAGAACAGGCAGCTTGAGGTCTGGGAGCAGAGACACTCAGCAGATCGCATAATTAGCTCCGAAGTAGCAGAGAGAAGAACATGAACAAGATGGGAGCAAAGCCAGAGGGGACTTTGCGTGCATTTGGCAGTGATTTTGTCCATGTCCCCCGGGTGCTGAGGCTGGGCGCTCAGTTCTGGATCTCTCCCAAGGTTCTCCAGGAAGGCCATGGTCGTCCAGCAGCAGCCCGCTCCCTGGCTCCCCAAAGCTGCCCAGACTCTGTGAAGCCCCCATACTGTCCTGGAAAGGATGCCAGGCCCAGGTCCAAGGCCTGACTTTATATCTAAGTTTGAGCTTGGCCGTACTTCATTCCTGCCCCATCGATGGGGCCCTAGTAATTGTTCTCTGACACTTTGCCAGCAAAGGTCTGTATAATCAAAGCTCTGGTTTTCCCAGTAGTCATGTATGGATGTGAGAGTTGGACAATAAAGATAGCTGAAAGTGAAAGCCGCTCGGTCGTGTCTGACTCTTTGCAACCCCATGGACTATATAGTCCATGGAATTCTCCAGGCCAGAATACTGGAGTGAGTAATCGTTACCTTCTTCAGGGGAATTTCCCAACCCAGGGATCGAACCCAGGTCTCTCGCATTACAGGTGGATTCTTTACCAGCTGAGCTACCACGGAAGCCCAAGAGTACTGGGGTATGGAGCCTGTCCCTTCTCCAGTGGATCTTCCTGACCCAGGAATCAAACCAGGGTCTCCTGCATTGCAGGCATATTCTTTACCAGCTGAGCTACTAGGGAAGCCCACTAAAGATGGCTGAGCCCTGAAAAATTGATGCTTTCAAACTGTGGAGCTGGTGAAGACTCTCGAGAGTCCCTTGGATTGCAAGGAGATCAAACTAGTCAGTCCTAAAGGAAATCAACCCTGAATATTCACTGGAAGGACCGACATTGAAGATGATGCTCCAATACTTTGGCCACCTGTTGCAAAGAGCTGACTCATTGGAAAAGACCCTGATGCTGGGAAAGATTGAGGGCAAGAGGAGAAGGGGGCGATAGAGGATGAGATGGTTGGATGGCATCACCGACTCGACGGACATGAGTTTGAGCAAACTCTGGGAGATAGTGAAGGATGGGAAAGCCTGACATGCAGCATTCCATGGTGCCACAGAGAGTCTGACATGACTGAGCAACAGCAATTATTCTCCTGGTTGCTCTTCAGAACCAATGGGCTAGAACCGCGATGAAATGGGATCATTTCTGTGACTACATGTTAAGTCTATAAACTGCTACATTCGTGTCACATTATATTTGAGAGCATTCAGAGAATAGGACAGCAGTGCAATTCATGTCGGAGTGACCAGATATCTTCCCATGAGTCTCCAACAGGTTCCAGTCCCCTTACTCTGTCCCACGTGTGGGGTTTGCAGCCAACACTGAGAAGAAAAATGGCAAATCTCTGCTGTGTAGTTGAACTGCTGGGAAAATTCTTTTAGAAATATGATTCTGTCTTCTATGATCAAATTCAGTGCCACGTAGCTCTCCCCAGAGCCTCCCGGTGACTCAGCGGCAGTCAATCTCTGTGCACAGAATTCATATATAAAGTCAAACTCTTTGCAGTAGATATTACTTTTCCCCCAAAGATCATATATATGCAAAAAATTGAAGACACTGAAAATAAATAGATGATTCTCAGTGGACTTAGGGTTATACTTGAAACTTTGTGTAATTGATAACACTATTTCAGTGCCAATTTGAGATTTAATATGGGGAATTAATTTTGAGAATACAGATCAAAAAACTTAGCTCGTCTGTTTGACTTTCAAAAACAGGATTATATCATGATTCCTACTTCTCAACCATCTTGTTATGGTATTTTAGAATAATTGTTTATTGCTACATTGTTCTTGAGGTTTTAGCCAAACTAAAGCACTGTGCAAAGACCAGACTGTTTTACTCTGTTCCATAATGATAGTTGACATGAATCAACAAAACCCGATTATTTGTTGATTTATATGTTATTCATTGAACAAACACTTGTGCAGATCTCTTACCTACACTGGGAAAACAGCTCAAAGCTCTTTAGAGGTTATAGGGTTCTATGATAATTTATAGTATATAAGTCATTCTCTGTAGTCATTTTGGATTTCTTAGATTTTGAGTATTTATTTGGTTTGTGCTGACATTCACTTCTCCCTCCAAAACTGGCTATCTTTACCAAGTCCCATGAGATACAAAGACACTTATAAAGGTATTAGGATAGAGAAGTCTAGGTGACAGGAGACTTCCAGCTAAGAAACAGCATTGATTCTCTGCATTTTACACCTTATGGGTCTAGTTTGCAAGGCAGCAAAAGGTGGAGGATGTTGACTTCACGGATGAGATGAGGCAAGTGAGTGGCTGCTAGGGAAAGAGAAGTGGTGATTTCTCCAATTAGAAAGGAATTCAGATTAACAAGCTCCTGTATTAGACTGCAACTGTCCTCATGATACATTGAACTTACCATCATTTATACCTTAATGTAAATGTTCTAAAATAATACTGTCAGCTATATATATATATATATATTTTTTTTTTTTTAAATAATCACTTTTGTTTCACTTACCCTGGGCTAGTCATTATTCTAAATGATAAGAGTAAATATGATATTATACTATTAAGCCTAGGTTTTCAATAATACATGCCAACTATGTAAGTTCTGATCTTCTGCTGTCAATTTCCCCTTCAGATTAGACCTCGGCACTTCTGGCAATTCTCCTGGGCACATCTTACTCTCATTTGTAAGAAGGCCAGTAGGCTGCGTTCACCACCTCCATGTAATAAAGCCTTTTAAGCTTCCCGAGTTCCAACAATGAATAAGTGCTTATTCCGCACGACTGGGAATTTTAGTCTCTAAATAAACTTTGTAGTAGGTCATTGTTTCTGAATAAAGATGCTTGAAAGATGACTTTGGTGGGCTGCAATGTGAGACATTCTCTTTCTTTTTAGAGTTAATAATAATGCTGTTGTTTATATTTATGACATTTTCTTCTTTTAGAAAAATGTTTTCCAATAATTTATTAGTTTCACTCAATTAATGCATTTGCCCTTTGAGCTTCATGGTTTTTCCTGTAGGGACATTCTTCTATTTCTCCGGAATAATTGGTGTTGTTATGTCAGAGTCTTTCTGCTTTAATTGATATAATTCTTTGACTCAAAGAAGCCAGAAATCATTTACAAACACACTGCCTTTTAAAAACCCATCAGGCAAAAGCCATTACCTTCCATTTACACATGAAGATACTGCCATTTACAAATGTTTATAGGAAACTCACTGGAGAATTCCTTCCCTTTAAAGTCGTGTGCAAATACATGGTAGATCTGGGAATTAAAGTGTTTTAGCCACTGTGATTTTTTTTTTTTTTTTAATGATGCAGAAATGGTGAGATGGGGAAAGTGAGTGGAGACTACTGGGGAGAGAAATAGTCTAATGGAATTTTTCCAATTAAACCAATATATTGAAAATTCCCTCGATCTCACTACATGCATATCTGAACTTGCAGAATAAATAAGGTTAAATGCAAATTTTCATAGACCTGTCCATTTGCTCCAGGCTGACCTAGATGTGGGTTAGTCCTGGGAAGCTGAACCATTCAGCAACCCTTGGAATGAAATCTCATTAAATATTCCTTCAACATATGTTCAAGATAAAGGGTGAGCATTATTTACAGAAGAAAGGTTAAAAAGGAAGCCCACAGGTAGTATTGTCTCAATTTATATTCCCAGTCACAAATTAAAAGTCTTGTCATTGACTGAACTTACTCTCTTTAGAAGATACTTTATGACCGACCACTTAGGTACTTCAGGAAGCTTACAAGAGGCCGGACAGTGGGCGGGACCCACAGAATAAATTCTCCTGGGCAGTCAGCCTGTGTGTGGGTGGCCCTCAGGCCCGATCCTGGGTAGGGAGCCTCTCCTTGTTCCTTCGGCTGACGGTGGAGCCCAGTGCTGCAGACAAGAGACCCACACTCTATCTCCCTGGAGGTCCTAAAGAGGGAAAATCAAATGGACTCTAATTAGTTATTGATTTATTTCTTACGATTTTTACCAAGATTCAATTTAAAAACACAAGGCCTTTTACACCTAAATTAGTTCTCAGAACAACCCATGAAAAACTGAAGGCCCAAGAAGAGAAGCCGGGATTCTCAGTGGCTCCATTCCAGTCGCTGTTACGCTGTTCCCAACGGCGGTGAAGACCTCCTGACAGAAACTTCAAGACGCAGAGAGAAGCCTGGGGCAGTCATTCTCAAACTCGAGCTCGCGTCAGCATCAGAGCCTTTGTTAAAACACAGATGGCTGGGCCCTGCTCACAGCTTTCAGTTCAGTAGGCCTGGGGTAGAGTCTGAGAAACGGCATTAACAACATCTTCCCAGGGGACGCTGCTCAACTTAATGCATTTTGTTTTTTTTTCAAAAATATTTAATTATTTATTTGGCTGCACCAGATCTTAGTTGCAGCATGTGGGATCTAGTTCCCTGACCAGGGATTGAACCCGGGGCCCCTGCTTTGGGAGCAGAGTCTTAGCCACTGGGCCACCAGGGAAGTCCCAACACAATGCATTTTCTCCACCTCCTCTTGACATTTTAACATTCTCTGTCTCCTTTTGATAGTTGTCCTCCCTTCTAGAATGTAAGTTTCTTGAGGGAAGGAACTGGGTCTGTGTTTTCGTTCCACTGACCCTAGACACCTTACACAGGGTCTTAAATGTTTTTTTTTGGCTGAATAAATACTGTGATAGTTTGACTTAGCTGTTTGCATTCATCTCTCTCAAAATCCTCTGTTTTAAAAAGATTAGCAGTTAAAATACCAAGGGCTAGGGTTCACTAAGTGTTTAAAATGTTTTAGAAACTGTGCCAGGTGTTGACCCTCATCATCTCATTTAATGATCACAACAATCTTCTTAAGATTTCGCATTGTCCTTATCTCTTTTATAGTTGAAGACATTGAGACATAGAGAGGTTAAGTGACTTGAGCTAAGTTATATTACCAGTAAATTGCAGACCCAAGATTTAAACCAGGAAGTCTGACTCCTGGCTCCTAACTACAGTGTGACTGCTTTTCTTCCCTCTCTCTGTGAAAATCACCATTTGCTGTTTACGACCGACCTCTGTCTCCTTCTCTACCCTTTCCTTCACCCTCACACTTAGTGACACAGACTTGCCGTTTTTTTTTTTTTTTTAAACCACACACCTTCTACTTTTAATGGCTTTCTCTCTTTATGGATCTGGAAAATACCCTCCCATCTTTTAAGCCTCAACTCAAGTATCTACAAAGCTTTTACTGACTGCCCTCCACCCAACCCCAATAGATTCAATCACTCCCTGCTTTGGGCCCTCACTGTAGCCTATTCATCTGTGATATTTTATCATTCTTTTTGTGCTATTATTCTTTTTGTCTTAGAATATGAGCACCCCAAGGTCAGGGACTGGATCTTAACTGGTTTTGATATTGTAAGAACTTAATATAGACTTTCATAGTGGACATGAATAAATATGACATAAAATTGCCTTTAGGTCAGTTGCTCAGTCATGTCCAACTCTGTGACCCCATGGACTGCAGCATGCCAGGCTTTCCTGTCCATCACCAACTCCCGGAGCTTACTCAAACTCATGTCCATCGAGTTGGTGATGCCATCCAACCATCTCATTCTCTGTTGTCCCCTTCTCCTCCTGCCTTCGATCCTTCCCAGCATCAGGGTCTTTTCAAATAAGTCAGTTCTTCACATCAGGTGGCCAGAGTATTGGAGTTTCAGCTTCAGCATCAGTCTTTCCAATGAATATTCAGGACTGATTTCCTTTACCATATTCTCATCATATTGATCATTATTGTATAAAATAAAAACATCTATTTCTGATACACAACCTTCTCATCATACTAATACGTATCCTTTCAGCATTTAAAAACTTTAATCTCTATTGTTTTCATTTCCAGAAGTTCTATTTAATTCTTTCAAAATCTACAGAGCCTCAGATTTATTAAGTTCACATTTGGGTAGCTAGTTTTCATTTGTTTTTATGCCTTGACTCTCCTTCATGGTGATTCATTTCCTCTTGTGGTTTGTAATTTTTTAATTTGTGAGCTCATCTTCTGCAGAGCCTATTTTTCCCTGAAAGTCTTGATTGCTCTGAATGTGGGAGAAAAAATAAAACATTTTTGGGTCCTTTTAGATGTGTTGTCACTGGGGATTTCAAGTCATTCGATGGTCCAAAATCAGCTTCTAATGCTAATTTCATGGTTTAAGTTTTCTGCACCATCCTAGTAGAATAAATTCAGACCACATCTACATTTGGCATAACCCACATGTGGTTTTAGGCTTCACATAAACAACTCTTCCCCTTTTCCCCAAAGCCTTAGACAAACAATAATTTTTATTTCTGTTCTTCTGAGCTGGTAGGAAAGGTTTTTCTATACCTTTTTCAACAAAAAGGCAGATTTTTAAGACTCTAGGTTCTGTGCATGGAGTTCTTTTCCAGCTGCCCAACCTCACATGGATCCAATGCCATTTCTCTAGTCCCCAACCTCTGGACTCTAGAGACATACCTGATCTGAAAGCCACGTGGGCAAACGGTATCAGCTCCTACTTACTGCTTTGGTTCTGGTTTCTCTCTGAACTTCTGCCCCAGAATTTCTGTTTCATTTTTTGAGCTTAGCTATGTACTGAATAATTGGTGGAAAAATATTTTTCCAGGACATGAATTGTATCTTTGCTTTCTCCATCTTCCATGTTATTGAAAGTCCTTATTTAGATTTGTAGAACATGTTCATATGCCTTCTCATATAGTCCACTAATGACTCTTAAGAAAGACTGAAAGTGAAAGTCACTCAGTCATGTCTGACTCTGTGACCCCATGGACTGTATAGTCCCTGGAATTCTCCAGGCCAGAATACTGGGGTGGGTAGCCGTTCCCTTCTCCAGGGGATCTTCCCAACCCAGGGATTGAACCTAGGTCTCCTGCACTGCAGGCGGATTCTTTACCAGCTGAGCCACAAGCGAAGCCCAAGAATACTGGGGTGGGTAGCCTCTCCTTTCTCCAGTGGATCTTCCCGACCCAGGAATCGAACCAGGGTCTCCTGCATTGCAGGTGGATTCTTTACCAACTAAGCTAGACTAGCCAGGTAGTAAACCTTCTTATACTAGGCATCTCTGTTGATTGAAATAGTTTGAGACTTATCTAACTGCTTATGGATTATAAATTGCCTCACCAGTTTGAAAAACTACAGTCTTCTAATTTTAGCCCGATGCTATACAAACTGAGGTCCAAAGATTCAGTCAAAATTGAGTGAGGGCAAAATTGGCCTTTTGGCAGGTAAGTCCTGAAAATATCACCAACTTGCTTTTTCATGGACTCTAGACCTAGGTTTATTCCCCTAGATCTTACCTTGCTCCTCACCTCTCTCCTGCATCTCTGTCCTTTCTCCTGAGCATGTTGATGAATATCTGCCATCTCAAATTTACTAGGTGATCTTTGCCACCCGGTTATCTTCTGAGACGTCTCAAACTTCATGAACTTACCCAAAGTCTTCTTTCTTGCCCAGTCACAAGGAAGATGGTCACTTCCACCCTACCTCTTCCTGCATCAGCTTCATCATTTTTCACTCACACATCATTCCCTGACCCAGTGAAGAAGGAAATTAGGAAGATATGTTAAATTTAAACTGCAAGAGAATGACTGAAAGATCTGTGAGTTTACCAAAAGATTACACTCCCATTATAAAAATTATGTACATTTTCCATCTTTGTTGACCATATTATGACACTCCAGGCTTTCCATGGCGTGAAAACTGTCTCCAAAGGTAGTGTGCTCTGAGATGTCTGGTTCCCATGTAAAAATATCAAAGCCCACATATGGAAGATGGTCATGTTGTCCTCTTGGAACTAGCCCCTTCCAACACAACTTGCCCAGGACTTAAAAAGCAAGACTGAGCATCAAAACCCTGAATCAGGGAATTCACTGACTCACTTCATACCTTCCCTCTAACTGAATCCTCTTGGTTCCTGAAATGTTTGCCTTGCATCTTGCTTTTTTTTTTTTTTTTTTCATTTAGACGTGTTTAGATTAGTGAGTTGCTTCCAAATGTTTTCCTTTGTCCTGACTGCTATCCCTTTGGGAACACATTCTGAAAAGTTCCCATCACCTTGAGGACCTTAAGGAAGAAAAAGAAACACATGGTTAGCTTGACCTCAAAGGGCCTCATCCCCATCTTCCACACAAGAAGGGAGATCAACCCCTTCTGATCTTTGAACAGCAATGAAATGTTGATAGAATTTTTGGTGCAAATGGCTGTGTGCATCCGACACCAAGCATTTTATTACCTGTTCTGAATAAGCTAGGAGCGAATGTCAGATTCACACCCAGATTGAGAAAAATTCTGCCCCCTCAAAAACGTCCTAAAGCCAAGAAGAAGTCCTACTAGCTTCAAATTTTGTTACAAGCAGAGGAAAAAGAAAATATTTACAAATGGGAATCAGACGGCTAGGCACTCCTGAGTATTAGCTTCAAAACATCTTGTTAATTAGTCCGCCTTCACTGTCTCCTTACCTGGGGTCAGTGTATGCAAGGGAAATCTATGTAGAAGCACTTGTTTTTCTGAAATGACTCATTGCTAGGAAAAGATGTTTGTGCCCAAACTGAATGTTTAAGGTTCTCCTCTTGTTGAAGATGACACTTGTCACAAGAGGATTGCCAGCAGCCAGGGAGAGTTCAGGCAAACAGCTTCACGTGACCGTGGAGAGATGATTTCCGCTAGCGTCAGTGTGTTGGGCTAAGTACATCCTCCCAGCAATGTTATATCTTTATTGCCCCTTCATGCTCATGGGCCATTGTGCCAAAAAGAATGAGAGGATTACTCTGCTGGACTCTGAAGACATGTTAGCATAGGAAGTTTTTTTTTTTTTTTGTTTTTTACCCTAGTATCATCATTATTATCTTTACCAGTGAAAAGCACTCAAAAAGCTTAGAGGAAGCAGCTGACAACGCGACTGTTGGCAATACACAGTGTCTGGGGGCAAAGATGACCTAGATGACTCTCCTCTGGTGTCATCATCTCCCCAGTGGTCTCATGTATGCAATTCCTGCAGACAGAAGGTGTTAAGGAAACCAGTGTGGGGACATAAGGCTGTTCTTCTTCTCCTTTGACTCCTACCTGGAGAGGTTACCCTCTGATAATTTGATTCATTTGGGGGCTCTCTGGTTGTGGTCAGTGAATGCAAGAATCAGACAACCTGATACTTGTGGGGAAAGGGAGCTGGAGGTCACAGAAAATGACAGTCTCCTCCTGCGGGAGGCCACTTAGGCGCATCTACTGGGCTGTGTGGGATGGGGCTGATGAGCGTTAGCGCAGTTGCGCCCGGAATCAAATGCTTTCTCTGGGATATAATATTGCTTTATTCTGAGGCTCGGCAGGGTTCCTGTGGCATTGGGCTTTGTTTGAAAATTCAAAGAATTCTCCAACGGCAAGCTTGGCTGTGCTAAAAAAAATAATCAATTAAAACACCAAGTGCATGAGACACTCTGAAAGCAAGTCACAAACATCCCTGGTTTGCATCTGAAAAAAAAAAGAGAGATTGAATGTTACTTTAGTATCAAGGACAGCTGTCACCTAACCGGATGAATTCTTTCCACAAAGAAGCTAGAAGCAATGGAAAATGCCAAGGTCTAGCATTGTGTTAGCATGTTAAACTGAATAATATGTTGAAATATTTTATTGTGTAATCGGTTTGAATTTATTGGTTTTTAGGGACTTCGGAGATGAGGCGAGAGATGGCCTTTCATCAGGCACTGGAGTCCCATCAGTTATGTTAGTATTTCCACCACTTGGACCCAGTGATTTCCCAGAAAGATTTTTCCCAAGTGTCACATGCTTTGTTCTTATTTATGCATTGGATATATTATCCTCATCTCACTGTCTCATTCACTACCACACCAGCTTTATCAATATCTGAAAATAATATTACCCACATAGCACAGTCATATGTCTATGGTCTGCTCTGGATGTAAATGGTCAGAAATAGTTTCCTGGTAAATTTCCTCAGCAAATAAGCTTGGAATGTATCACCTTTGCCCAGAGATGAAAGCGAGGGATAAAAGCTCTGAGCTGTACCTTTGAATCAAGAACCACTTCTGCTTAAAGAGGTGAGGAGGATGGTCTGACACCCTGACAGGATGACAGACCTTACTTGGGGCAGGCAGTGTGGCCCCAGAGCTCCGGAAAGCACGGCCTCGATAGACCCTTTGCACAGTCCAGCTCTGCCTCCTCCCAAGGCAGAGAGAAAAGTCAGCCACAGTAATAATTGCTGACAGTTATTGAGTGCTCAGCCATTGTAAGTGCTTTATGTCTATTAACCCGTCTAATCCTCACCACATCCTGTCTCTAGATGAAGCAACTGAGGCGTAGAGAATTTTAGACATGCATCTAAGGCTACAGAGCCAGTCGCAGTGAGACCAGAATTGGACTCCCAGCAGTACCCCTCACGCTCCTGACTCTTCAAATCTGATTGGATCTGCATTGAGTGCCATTGTTCCCAATGCAGGACACAGCAGTGCCTTGAAAAACAGATAAAGTGCCTGATCTCTAAGAGCAGCTGTCTCACAGAACAAGCCAGGTGGGAAAAAATAACACAGTCATGACGTGGTGGTGGTGTAGTGTGTGTGTGTTTAAAAGACAAAGGGGCAGTCCAGTCCCTGTGAGGTTTGCTTTCCAGTAGAGTCCCAGCCTTTCCTCCACAATGGGCCTTGAAGAAACAGTTGACACTTGACGTGTCAATCAGTTTATACTCACAAGGGGCTTCCCTGGCAGCTCAGTTGGTAAAGACTCCGCCTGCAATGTAGGAGACCCAGGTTCCACTCCTAGGTTGGGAAGATCCCCTGGAGAAGGAAATGGCAACCCACGCCATTATTCCTGCCCGGGAAATCCCATGGACAGAGGAGGCTGGTGGGCTACAGTCCGTGGGGTAGTTTTCTGACCAAGGATGGTCAGACAAGTCAGACAGGACTTAGCGACTGAACCACCACACTCACAAGATCCCGGCCCTGCCTTCTCTGCCTTCATGCACACACTTGTTTGCACATGTCTTCACGAGGGATGGACACAAGCCTCTTCCTCAGACCCAGTCATTGCTTTGCTGCCTGCTGACTCTAACCATTCTCCAGCCCTTTCATTCAAGGCTCATGTCCTTCTTTTCACCCCAGTCCACCTCCTGCTGGCTGTCACTCCTTGGCTGCATTTCAGTCACTGTCTGAAAAGCCTTTTTCTGAATATTTGAGCTCAGATTTCAGGTCCTGAGGTGCTCAGGTACCAGGTTCAATGTCTTTGCCATTGAAGGGCTGAGTTGCATCAGCGCCAATCGCCTGATAAAAATGAGTCACCTGAAGGTGGACGAGAGGGAAACAGAGGTCAGGTGATGAATCTTCTGAAGGGAAACACTGAAGTCTAGGCCTGGGGGGAAGAATGTGTGGGGGGAAAAGTCACCAAGTGATCTAGGACACTCAGAGGAGACTCTCCCAGTGGAGGCGAGCAGGGTGGTGGAGAGCTCCTCCTGGTGAGAGGCCTCTTGTACTCTCTTCCTTGGTGATAATACACACCAGGGGGCCAGTCTGACCTCTCTGACTTTACACGGGTTCCTGTGCGTGTGTGCTAAGTCGTTCAGTCAGGTCCAACTCTTTGGGACCCTGTGGACCATATCCTGCCAGGCTCCTCTGTCCATGGGATTCTCCAGGCAAGAGCACTGGAGTGGATTACTTTGCCCTCCTCCAGGGGATCTTCCTGACCCAGGGGTTGAACCCTCACCTCTTAAGTGTCCTGCATTAGTAGGCAGGTTCTTTACCACTATCACCACCTGGGAAGCCCACGTGGGGTCTTAAGACGTGCAAAAAGAAGGAGAAAATGGGCCCACATGGGGCCCTAGGACCTGAAAAACGAAGGAGGAAGTGGGACTTCCCTGGTGGTCCTGTGGCTAAGACTCCACACTCCCAAGGGAGGGGGCCCAGGTTCCATCCTTGGTCAGAAAACTAGATTCCCACGTGCCACAACTGAAGATCCCAAATTCCATAACTAAGACCCTGAGTAGCTAAATAAGTGGATAATTTTAAAAAAACATTAAGAAAAGGGTGGGGGGGAGGAAGCAAATACTACAGAGGAAGTAGGACTGACATCATAACTGTGGGGTCTGGTGCAAAATGAAAACGCATGCTCCTTGTCATAGAGCTATCAGGAACAGCAACACCTTGACTACAGAGCTTCCAGCAAAGGGTCCTTCTAAGCATGAGACCTAGCTCAGCTTCACAAGTCGCATGAAGATGGCCCTGCCAGGGGTGGAGGGAAGGGGCAGGCAGGGGAGGTCCTGTGAAAGGAGATGGAGTCTCCTGCAGCTGGAAAGCTGTCTATTTTATAATTAATCATTGAAGTTTTGCCAGTGGGCCCAGTAAAGGCAAAGATGTGTGATAATGATAGAAATGCAGTTGGAGAACTTCAGGAAAAGTACAGTTTTTACAAGCAACTGTCAGACACACACACAAAAATCTGTGATAAAGTCATATGAGCAGTTAATAATCTTACCAGCAGCAGAAAGCTATCATCCTACTGTCTGCGTGTGTATTTGGAGATAACTCCAAATTGAAAGATCTCACCCTTGAGGCCACTGAGTGAAATTCAAAGGTAGTGAAAAAGAAGAGAGAAAAAGAAAGGCATAATTTTGAGAGACTAGATGAGATAGGAGTTGCTAGAGAGATGAAAATGCGACACTGTGTCTGTGTCTGTCTCATGCGCCTGCGGGTTTTGTGGGAGAGGAAGGAAAGGAACAGAGAAATATGAAAATGCAGGTGTATAAGCAAATGGAAAATTAGTACAGGTTAAGGGATCAAAACAAACACTTCACCACAAATGATATCCTTAGGAAGAAAAATGGCTGATCCGTTGAGCGCATAGAAGGGGAGGTGGGCTGGAAGAACTCTGATTAATAAGCTTGGAAAGCCTTAAATTAGTAACTAATGAAAATCAAATTTGCTTTTTTCTCTCCTCATTAATTTGTATTATGTGAAGGAAATCACATTGACAATAAACAGTAAAGAACCGAACATTTTGTTTAAACAGAAGATACAACTGTATCATTAAATAAATACACAGCAGTGCCTCTCCAATTAGTTGCTGTTTATAAAGTGCAATGAGGTTCCTGGGTGAAGACTGCTAAGAAATTATATATTATTATAGTTCTGATGACTAATAAAAATGGCCACAAATGGTACACATGCTCCACAGGAATGCATGTAAGGGAAAACTACCATGTAAAGGAAAAAAAAATGATACAGATGATTGCTTTCTGCTTCAAAGGGTCTGACAATCTCCTCTGGGAGAAAGACAAAAGCACAGGCTAATTCTGAAGGCTGCGTCTCTGTGGACTGTGTTCTGGGGTCAGTGAGGGCCGAAAGGGGTCAGAGAGAACTGGTTGACAGCTATTTTTCTACCTCTTACCCAGCCTTCGAAGGGGACTGACAGGGATTCTAAAAAGTGCACCAGGAGGATAGCAAGTCTTGCCAGGGCTGCTGGGCTGCTGGTCACCTGCAGAAGCTCAAAAGGGTAACTCCTGTAGATTCCTGGAATCAGGGCTTCGAAGGACTTTGGAAAGAATCTGGTGCTTGGAAAGACCGTGAGTCTTCCTGGACATGCTCTACGAGTGGATCTCTCCAAAAATCAGGCAGGAAGGAGTGAGGGCAGTGGGGTACAGAAAACAGACAGAGCAGGCAGAGCCAAGCGACTCCAGGAGCAAGTGGACGCAAAGGCATTTTTGCTTTTGCAGAAAGGTGTGATTTGGGGACGAGTGTGTCTGTGTGTGTGTGTGTGCCTATAGTGGGATCTTGGCAGGAACTTGCCTTCCTTGGAGATTTGGCATAAGAAGGACATGAGCGGAGATTTGGCCCCATTATTTTCTTTAAAAAATGGAAACAAAGAGATGAAAGCATAGAGGTGAATGTACACGAGGAGCCAGCTTGGAGCATTTGGAAAGCAGAGAGTTCAGCAGCTGTCAACAATGATGACAAGGAATTAATCATCAGGGCTTTTTAACAGACAAAATGATTTTTTACCTGCCGCTTCAGGGCTGCGGAGCAGCTTAAAGCTATTGGCTGCCGTGGTGACCTTCCCTTCCCGACTCCTCTGCTCTGCAGTCCGGGTAAACGGCCGGCGCGGCTGGCCGGAGCCCCTGAGGTTTCTGCCTGGTGGCAGCAGTGATCAGGAACCGTTTGGTTTTGGATTCACAGGGGCAGGGCTCTGAGCTTGGCGGTCAGACGCCGATAGGGCTGCAGTCCCCTCCATGCTGCCGAGCGAGCAGGCGGGCCTCCTCAGGCGGTGCTGTCCGGGGCTTGGCACCTCTCAGCGGGCTGGACTTCGGGTGCGCTCTGGGTAACAAGAGACAGGAAGGCTGCGGAAGGCGGATGGCCCACGATCGTCGTCGGTCTAGGGATGATCATACGAGGCGAAGCAAGTGGAAAGAGGCAGAAATACCAAGTGATATCACTTGTGTGTGGGATCTAAACCATGACGCGAAGACTTATTTAGGAACTAGGAAAAGACTCACAGTCATAAACAGACTTAGGGCTACCAAAGAGGGGAGGGGTGTGGTGGGGGAGGAGAATCAATTAGGGATTTAGGATTAGCAGATGCAAATTACTATTTATAAAGTAGATAATCAACAAGTACCTACTACAGCACAGAAAACTATACGCAGTGTCCTGTGATAAACCATAAGGAAAAATAATATGAAAAAGAATATTTGAGTGTGTGTGTGTGCACGCACGTGTGCACTCAATCACGTCTGACCCTCTGAGACTCCACGGACTTCGCCCGCCGAGTTCCTCTGTCCATGGGATTTCCCAGGCAAGGATACTGGAGTGGGTAGCCGTCTCCTACTCCAGGGGACCTGCCTGACCCAGGGATCGAACCCGCATCTCTTGAGTTGACCGCATTGGCAGGCAGATTCTTTACCACTGCGAAGCATTTACACGTGCATGAAGGACTCACTTGCTCTACACCTGAAACTAACGCAACATTGTAAACCAACCATACTTCAATTTGAGAAAAAGAGATAAACGAACAGTAATTAAACAGAAATGTATTCCTTGGAGCAATCTGATGCTCAAGCTGACAATGTCAAGGAGGAGGCTACAAAAATGTGATCAGAAAGGGGAACTAGCAAGGTAAAAAGGGTGCGAAAAGACAGCTAACAACAGAGACAGGCTTCATAACTGGGTTTCCCTTTGCTCTGAGGCCCCATAAGACACAGTTTCCTGGGCAATAGTGAGAAAAGAGCAAAGATAGAGTGGAAAATAGAAAAATCAAAGAAAAATCTAAAATTTTAAACAGCTAATATTTAATTTACACATTCTCTGAACCAAACACTGAGCTAAGAACTTTCTGTGATTTCTCTTCTTGAATTCCTACCTCAACCCCAAAGAAGTGAATGTCCAAGATAAGATACATATGAGATAGCTACTAACCTTTTCTTCTTTTTACAGATGGTAAAACTGGTGCTAAAAAAAAGTCAGCCAGTCACCCAAGGATGTAAACCTGGACCGAAAAACCTCAATCTGTCCAACTCTGGGATCTTCACTCCGACCACAAGGCAACCCCGTGTCCCCCAAGTAGGACTGGGAAAGTAACTGAATATTCATGCAAGTTAAAAGATCCACAGTGAAAAGGGTCAGGAGGTGACTGAGAGTTTGATGAAAGACTGCAGATAGGAGAGAAAGTAAGATGATATTCATTAGTGAGAAAGGATCCCATAATTGCTCAAAACAAACTCACAGGGAAAATATTTTCCAACTCAACCTGGTGTCAGTAAATTGGCTTTGCTGCACAGTGGGCAAGAGGACCCAGGGCCAGTTTGGTAACAGCTTGCCCCCTTTCTTCTTGGCAGGCATATCACCCACAAGCACTCCCAATTAACCTCTGAATGCAACTTTCTACCTCAAAGCCTGTTTCTAGTGAATCCAATCTAACACAACCCTCAGGTATATTTAACAATGAATACTGCATGCAAATGCTGAATATATGAATACTGTTAAATATTATTTCACTGTAAAGCAGTCACAAAATAGAAATTTAAAATAAATATAAGTTGAAGTTCTAATATTTTCTTTCCACATCTCAATGAGCTGTCTTTTGCAACCTCTCCCTCTAGCCTCATACTTACCGAATTGAGCTTGGGTCCACTCCCCCAGTGCTCAGCAAAGCCAATCTGCAGACACCAGTTTGTGAAGAAAAGTGTGGCATTTATTGCAGGTACCAAGTAGCGAGTACAGGTAGCTGATACTCAAAAGACTCGGGCTCTTCAGTGGCTTTCAGGGAGGGGTTTTTTAAGACAGGTGGATGACTAGGAACTTATAATTATTTTTAAGAGAACACTTTCAGTCAATTTAGGGGGAGGAAGCAGAGAGGTATAGTGAGTTGTATATAGCTTTCTTTACTTTTTAAAAAAAATTCATTTTATATTGGAGTATAATTCATTTATGATGTTGTGTTAGCTTCAGATGTACAGGAAAGTGATTTAAGTACATATATCCATTCTTTTTCAGATTCTTTTCCCATATAGATTATTGCAGAGTATTGAGTAGAGTTTCCTGTGCTACAGAGTATATCCCTGTTGATTATCTGTTTTATATATTTTGCTTAGTCCCTAGGTCCTATCTGACTCTTTGCAACCCCATGGACTGTAGCCTGCCAGGCTCCTCTTTCCAGGGGATTTCCCAGGCAAGAATACTGGAGTGGATTTCCATTTCATTCTCCAATTTTATATATAGTGGTGTATATATATTAATCCCAACTTTCTAATTTTTCCATTCGATACCTTTCCCTTTTGGCAACATATATTCAGAGAAAACCATACTTGGAAAAGACACATACACCTCAGTGTTCATTGTAGCACAATTTGCAATAGTCAAGACATGGAAGGAACCTAGTCATCCACTGACAGATGAATGGATAAAGAAGATGTGGTCCATATATATAATGGAGTGTTACTCAGCCATTAAAAGAATGAAATAATGCCATTTGCAGCGACATGGAAGGACCTAGAGATTATTACACTAAGCTAAGTAAGGCAGACAGAGAAAGACAAATATCATGATATCACTTATATGTGAAATCTAAAAAAAGAAAAATGACACAAATGAACTTATTTACAAAGCGGGGACAGCTTTCGAGTTTGGCTACGAATGCAGTGAGAAAGAATGTAGTAGGAGGGAGTGACAGAGACACAGGTAAAGGCATTTTCAAGACTGGAGGACATGTCCAAGGAAGAGGGAGGGTGTGAAGGTCCTAGAGAGAGAAAGGGTGGTGGTGGGTTGATCAGTTGGAGGCAGAGTCAGCCAGAGCATGGTGGAAGGAAGGGTGCCTTGAAGATGAGGATCTCCATCATCCGAATCAACCGAAGATGAAGAACATGGATGGAGAGGTGGGCCCTGAAGATCTGCTCTGAAGTTCCCCAATATTTGTTGGATTTGTACAAATTCCCCTCTCTGGGCAAGAGAGCTACTGCTACGGATGTACATGCATGCTACAGAGACCAGCTCCCACTGAAACCTAAGTAAGTCATTTTCAAAGGGGGAACCAGTTTTGGCAGCTGGTTGTAGATGGGAAATTAGATTTCTGGCTCCCTAAGTCTCCTTCATTTAAAAACATTGCTGTCAACCTCCCACTGGTATAAACGCCACCCTCCCTCGCTCTTGTCCATTAGTAAGACTAGAGTCCTATGACCTTGGCTTAGGAAGGAGAGGAAGCCTTGTCTTTCTCTTGCCCTCTAGGGAGAGCACAGCCAATCCTGTCCTGATGTGAAGGAGAAAATCCAGTTCTTGAGACCTGGCTGGGTTCCATGCTCTCTCTAGCAAGCACTTCCTGCAAAGCCACATCAAGATGTTCCAGAAGAGTTACTAGAGGGGGTTGATTGGTGCTGCATCTATCAGACTGTTTAAGCGCACTTCTCCTTTATTCCATTCAGATATGTTGGGATGGGCTAGAGCTGACTCAGGTAGAATCGAGTCTAGGGATCTAGACAGAGCAAATGGAAACAGCCTGTGGACATAGGATAGAGGATGTTCTGAGACCAAGATACCATCTGGCAGAAAAGGCAAGATGAGGAATGAAATTGGACTAGAGAGCAGAAGATCCAGAATCAAATCCTGGCCTTTTGCCTTGGTGGTTGTGTGACCTTGAGCCAGTAAGCTGCCTGTTTGATGCATCAGTATCCTCATTGTCAAGGAAAGGTTACTAATACCTACCCTGAAGGCACGTTCTGAGGCCTGGAAGGGAGATCCCCTAGTACACAGTCATTACTGCTTGTGGAAGGGAAGAAGCAGCCAAGGAAAAGATGAAGAAGCTGTCGTGGGAGAGTGGAATTTTGCTGGATGGAACAGGAAAGCCAGAGGAAAGAAAGAAAAGAAAGACCTTCTTTTCCCCAAAGTTTAGGGTAGGCAAGTATACATTTGATGTGGAGGAAACAGTAGGAAAATCCAATGAAGTGCCCAGAAGTGTGGAAAAATATGCCCAAAGATGGTCTTGGCAACAGATAATAAAACACAACTCGAGGTTCTGAGAACTCTGGCTTCATTGCTTTTAAATAATTTGTAAGTTGTTAAATTATTTGTAAGTGGCTGAGACAACAAAAGTGTTCATGCGTATTTGGCAGACGTGCCACAGCTTCCTGAAGGAGGGCAGGATGCAGGCAGGGAGGCCTAAGAGGAGGAGTACAGCTTTCCAATGTGTGGCCCCCAGGCCACGAGAGTGTAGCCGTGAGGAGCAAGGAGAGACAGGGAGCAGAAGCACCTTGATTCAAGCGAGGAATCTGTCTTGGTTATGAACCTCAAAGAACTTGAGAGACAATGAGTCACCACATCCTGTTTAATATGCGCAGAAAACTGGGCACAAAATCAATTCAGCAGTGGGAACTGGCCGGTTACCTGGAGAATCATGAAGTGAGAAATGCTTCTTATTCAAAAGGCAGCTGATGTTATTCTCCAAAAGCCAGGCACAGGCAAAAAAAGAGGCAATTAAAGTTTTCTTTGCCCTCTGGAGACTCCTGTGAACTCTTTGGCTAACTTATTCCCATAATTTGCTGAAACCACTGCTAATATATTTCACTTATAACGGACCATGGACAGCTCCAACAGTGGGCATGGCTTAATACTCAGACACGGCATACACTCACCAGGTTACACACATATGTGCAACCCATGCACCCGTAGGTTTGCTAAGGATATGCTTTGGAAAGATTGGGGGGGAATTTGGAATACACTGAAAGCAGACAGAACAAAGGGCTCTCTTCCAATTGCTTACACCATATCCTTTCTTCCCCATTTTTGTGAATGTTCTATTCCTACCCTAATGGGGTTTGATAAAGTGGCTTAGGGACGTGTGGAACTGTCTAGAGGATCTTCCTCCTTGAATTACAGCTAACCACAGAACTGTCCTACTCTCAGCAGTAGAGAAGAGCTTCTGAAGAGTGATCAGTTCAGCCAGCATCTACCACCACCGCCTCCACGTCCACGCATCAGTAATGACAGCGTCCTGGGACACACACTCACATAGGCCATATTAGATCCAGTCCACCTTGACTGGGCAAACAACTCGTGACTCTCATCCTTGGCAGTCTTGGCAAGTCCTGACACCTTGAAGGGAGCCACGGCCAATCTCAGGACACTATTCTCTGACTGTCACCTGAATACAAAGGGCCTGAGACGGAAATACTTCAAATAGCATCTTCTGCAAAAATGTCTTACCTTGGAAAGAGTTCAACAGCAGCAATAATTTTATTCAAAACCAAAGTCTTTACAATGGGCTATGATGCCCTACAAGACCTGACTCCTTCACCCGTGCTGATACAATCCCTCACACGCTCTGCCCCAAACACAGTGGACTCCTGCTGTTCTTCAGGACGAGTACTGGATCAAACCCAGTACGTTTGACCCAGCTGTTTCTACTTCCTGAAACACTCCTCCCCCGGGCAACCACTAGCTAAATCCCTTGTGTGTGTGCTTAGTCATTCAGTCATGCCCAGCTCTCTGCAACCCCGTGGACTGTAGCCCACCAGGCTCCCCTGTCCTTGAGATTTCCAAGGCAAGAATACTGGAGTGGGTTTCCATTTCCTCCTCCAGGGAATCTTCCTGACCCAGGGATCACACCTGCATCTCCTGTGTCTCCTGCTTGGCAGGCGGATTGTTTACCACTGTACCACCTGGGAAGCCCAGCTAAACTCCCTTGCCTCTGCTCATATCTGCCTCAAATTTCAACTTCTCATATCTGCCTCAAGCTTTTGCTCAAATTTCAACTTCTCAGTGAGACCTGGTATGCAAACCTCCCTTATCCCACTCTGCATATGCCCTTTCCCATAGCCCCCATCATCTTCTATTACGCTATTGGGCTGGCCAAAAGTTTAGTTCAAGTTTTTTTTCTAACATCTTATGGAAAAAGCTGAATGAACTTTTTTGCCAACCTGATATTATACTTGACCTTAACCTTATTTATTATGTTTATTGTTTGTCTCCTTGGCTAGAACACAGGTAAACTTCACTGGAGCAGTAATGGGTTTTTTTTTTTTTTTTTGGCCATGCTGCACAGCTCGCAGGATCGTAGTTCCCTGACCAGGAAGCAAACCCGGGCCCCCATCAGTGACAGGGCTGAGTCACAACCCCTGGACCTCCAGAGAATTTCTAGAAATCTTTGTTTCATTTACTGATATACCCAAGTACCTAGATAGTCCCTGGCACAAAGTAGATGCTCAATAAATATTAGGTGAATAAATGAAAGCACCTACGTTTATGCCAGGCATAGTTCAAAGAGCATGGCATTTATTTAAGTCTCACTAAAATTTGTATTGCTATTATTCTGAGTTTACAGAGAGGAAGCTGACACCCAGAGAGGTTAATAACTGCCCATAGTGAAAGCGAAAGTCGCATTTGACTCTGCGACCCCACGGACTGTAGCCTGCCAGGTTCCTCTGTCTGTGGAATTCTCCAGGCCAGAATACTGGAGTGGGTAGCCATTCCCTTCTCCAGGGAATCTTCCCAACCCAGGTATCGAACTGGGGTCTCCTGCATTGCAAGCAGATTCTTCACCAGCTGAGCTAAGAGGGAATCCCTGGCCAAAGGCCACCCTATTACTAAGTAATATATCCAGAATTCAAAACCATGCAATATGATTCACAACCCGCATGGAACTGGCTGTCAGAAAGCCCACACAGGAGGCCATGCTTAAAATGAACAGGTTCTATCCAAAGGAGAGATTGTATTTTTCTGTTTGCTCTATAGCAGAATGATCTTAAATACTCACAGAGATTCTGTTAATGCAATAGCATTTTAATAATGCTTTCAGAGTCTTGGAGCTAGGATGAGATTGAATATGACAATAATTGTAAATAGCAATTCCATTTACTAAGCAAATTAGTGTATCTCTAGATTCAACAGGTATTAAAATATGCTAATATGGTTACTGAAGAAATTGTTGACCCCAAAGGGTTCAATTTGGAGCAGCAAACCAATTATCTCAACCAAAAGTTACCTGCAATTGCCCAGGTTGCTTTTTGATATGTTGATGACTTAAAATGTGAACCATCCATTTATTAATTTCAGCTTGTTAAACTTGAAAAATCTGTGTCATATTATTTTTAATTGCATCAATTAAAATGAGAGTCACATACATAGCATGAATGTCATTGTGTGCATGTAATTAATCAGATGCTGTGAAAAAAAGGCCACTAAAACATTAACATTATAAAGTACATCAATGAATAAGGGAATATTCTGGATTTTTAAGCCTCACACTATCAAATAATGAATATCCTCACATAAGTGATCACCTACCAACTTACATCATTTTTAAGGAGATGAAAGCTCAAATGAACTGGTTTCTTATTTTTTCAAATTATAGTACAAAATATTTCATTTTTCATTTCATTATTTTGTTTATACTCTGGACTGCATGTTACTGCACCCTACACCAATATAATGGCATCGTCGACTCAATGGCCATGAGTCTGAGCAAATTCTGGAACACAGCGAAGGACAGGGAGGCCTGGCGTGCTGCGGTTCATGGGGCTGCGGAGTCAGACATGACTGAATGACTGAGCAACAATAACAACGCCGGTACGATACGGATACTATGATGGAGGAATCCAATGAATTAAGCAGGGTGTGTGTTTTTGTGTCTGACCTCTTAAACTCAACATTATCTTTGCAAGATTCATTTATGTTGTTATATTTGGTTACAGTCCATCCAATCACTTTGATGTGTAGTATTCCAGTTTTTTAATATACCACCATCTGTTTATCCATGCTATGGTTGGAGAACAGTTGTGTTCAACTTGGAGCATAATGAATATACATCTATAGATGTTTTTGTGCATGTTATTTGACATACAGTTTCCGTATTTCCGTTGTATATACACTCAGGATAAGAATTGCTGGGTCACATTATTGACTTTAGTTGATAACGTCTGTGCCCAGAAAAAATATGAGCGCCAATAGTGTAGGCAGTAATCCCAGGAAGCACTAGTAGTGAAAATGGAGACACTGGAAATGAAAGAAAGGCTTAAAGAGAGAGTATTAAACAAGTTCCCACTGAGAGCAGCTAGAGCTTGATGGAAAATATCAGTGCTGTCCCAGCTGAGGGGTGAGGGAACTAGGGCATTGTATCTACTGAACCTTTGTCATTGGTTGAGACGTGTTAATGAGGGGCATTAATTTCCGCATTTTTAGCTTGCGTTGCCCGCACTCAGTGTGCAGTGTGAGTGTGCTCACAGAAAACCTCCCAAGCAGAAAGGGTGAGGAATCCATGCTGAGAAGACATGGGCCAACAGCATCTTCCATAAGAACTGAACTCAAAAGAAAGTAAAATCTCTAAGTGGCAAAATAGAGGAATTAAAGTCAAAGCTTTAATTTTTAGTTTGAGGAGGTCCTTCTTGTTTATTTTTAGCTGTCCACAGATGCCTAGGTTTACTTCTGGGCTCTTGATTGCATTTCATTGGTCTACGTGTCTGTTGATAGACTTGTACCACACTGTTTTGATGGCCACACTTCTGTAGTAAATACCCTGAAATCAAGGGGTGTGGTGCCTCCTGCTTTGCTCTTCTTTTTCAGGATTTCTTTGGCTATTCTGGGTCTTTTGTGATTCCATATAAATTTTAGGGGTGTGTTTTTTTTTAAAACATTATTTATATGTTCATTTTTTATTGCACTCGGTCTTTATTGCTGCACGTGGGCTTTCTCTGGTTGTTGTGAGTGGGGGCTGTTCTTTGCCGTGGGGCACAGGCTTCCACTGTGATGGCCTCTCTGGTTGCAGGATGCAGGCACGTGGGTCGCAGCACACAGCGGTCAGCAGCTGCCACCCCCAGACTCTAGGGCTTGGGCTCAGTAGTGGGACATAGGATTAGCTGCTTCACAGCATGTGGAATCGTCCTGGGCTGGGGATTGAATCCATACCCCTTGTATTGGCAGGTCAATTCTTAGCCACTGTACCACCAGGTAAGTCCAAGAGTGTGTTTTTCTATTTCTGCAAAAAATAATAATAATAATAATGCCATTGCAATCTTGATAGGAATTATATGAAATAGGTAGGTAGGTTTTGGTAGTATTGATATTTTGATGATATTATTTCTTCCAATCCATGAACACAGGATACATTTCATTTATTTGTGTTTTCTTTGATTTCTTTCATCAGTGTCTTACTTACATCAGAATAGAGATCTATCACCTTCTTAGTTAAATTTATTCCTATGTGTTTTATTGTTTTTGATATTATTATAAGTGAATTTGATTTGTTTATTTCTCCTTCAGAAAATTTATTGTTAGTGTATAAAAATTCTACTGACTTTCATATGTTAATTTTGTATCCTACAACTTTACTAAATTCATGGATTACATCACAAATGTTTTTCTTTTTTTGACTGAATTTTTAGGACTTTCTTTATATAAAATCATGTCATCTGCAAGTAGGGACAATTTTACTTCTTTCTCTCCAATTCTCTCCAATTTATTTCTTTTTCTTGCCCAGTTACTCTGACTAGGACTTCCAGAAGTATATTGAATAAGAGTGGTGACAGTGAGTACGCTTGTCTTGTTTTTGATCTTAGAGAAAATGCTCTCAACCTTTCACCATTGAGTCTGCTAGCTGTGGGCTTGTCATATATGGCCTTTACTATGTTAAGATACATTCTTACTATGCCTAATGTAAGAGGGTTTTTTTTTTATCATGAATGGATATTGAGTTTTGTCAAATGCTTTTTCTGTCTATTGAGATGGTTATATGATTCTTCTATTCTAATATGACGTGTCACATTGACTGATTTGCCTATGTTAAGCCATCTTTGCATCAGTCAGTCAGTTCAGTTGCTCAATCGTGTCCGACTCTTTGCGACCCCAAGGACTACAGCACTCCAGGCCTCCCTATCCATCACCAACTCCCAGAGCTTGCTCAAATTCATGTCCATCAAGTCGGTGATGCCATCCAACCATCTCATCCTCTGTCGTCCCCTTCTCCTCCTGCCTTCAATCTTTCCCAGCGTCAGGGTCTTTTCCAATGAGTCAGTTCTTCACATCAGGTGGCCAAAGTATTGGAGTTTCGGCTTCAATATCGGTCCTTCCATCCTAGGGATAAATTCCACTTAATTGCAGTGAACAATCTTTTTTGATGTGCTATTGAAATTGGTTTGCTGGCATTTTACTGAGAATTTTTGCATCTATATTCATCAGAGATGTTGGCCTATACTATCTTTTTTTAATGTTATTGCTATCTTTGGTTTTCAGCAGTCTTATTGTGATGTGCTTAATTGTAGTTTTCCTTACATTTACTTTATATTGATACTGCAAACTTAGATGATGTTATACACATGTGGGGAGGATTTTTTTTTTTTTAACTTTGTTGTAGACAAAATAAGAGATGATCACCTTAATCCAATCGAGGACAGAGTTAATTGAGGCTAGGTTCTACTCTTTATAAGGCCTGATCTATTTCCATTTTGGCCGTAGTCACAGACTTCCTCCTTCAGGGTCAATTGGACTGGGTGTTTTCCAAGGCTCCTCTCTTCTGACTAGTCTTGAACACCAATTTTTATCTAGTTGTGTAAAAGCTTTACTCATATTCTCTGGCCCTTAGCAGCCACTTTATATTTATCTTTTCATTCTCCACCAATGCCACTTATGAATTAGTTAATTCCTGAAGGGAAAAACAATATAGTGTTGAATTTACCTCAAATTTTCCTATTCTCCCTGACCTTGAACCCTAAATCCTGGCTGCCTTTGTAACTTTCTGGTGACTTTCAAATAGGTCTTTAAAAACATTTTAATCAACTTTTTACTTGTACTTAATGGAAGAATTGACCTACTGCAAGTCAGTTCCTTGTGGCCAGAAGCAGAATTGTTAGTGGTAAATTACATGGCAAAATTTGTTAACAGACACTTTACACCAGCGTTGTCATGCAGTTTCAATATAATAGCTGAGGTTCATAATAGCAGCCTGGTGCCATTCTGATGCTAATATGTCTTCTGAATCATCAAAGAGTAAATTAAAATCAAAATAACTTTAGTGTTTGAGAGATTTAATGAGCTTTCATTCATTTCACAGGTAATCCGTGAACACTGAATATGAGAATTTGCCTTCAAAATATTTCTGTCAAATTCTTCTCTTCTTTGTCTTATGCGCCACAACTCTGAAGCCTCAATTCTGCCATATGAACCTTTTAGTAAGTCTAAAGCTGCTTCTTAAATGTCTGGATCTTTCTCTCTGCACTCCAGAACTTTTATGCAGTAGAGGGACACTTTCTGTCTGGTTAAACAAGAACTCATGGCAGAAATTTAATTTTTATGCAAAAATATCATCTTTGCTAACAAGATGCTTGGAATCTAAAGTGTATGACTCACCTAGTCTTGAATTGTTTGCTTTAGAGCTCCTGTCTAAGGCCCTGCTGAGACAACTGATATTCAGGAGAAATTATCTAAAGACACCATTTGTTGTTGTTGTTGTTAGTTGCTAGGTCCTGTCTGACTCTTCTCAACCCCCTGGACTGCAGCAGGCTCCTCTGTCCCACTATTTCCCCAAGTCTGCTCAAACTCATGTCCATCGAGTCACTGATGCCATTGAGCCATCTTTTCTGCCTCTCCCTTTTCCTTTTGCCTTCAGCCTTTTCCAGCATCAGGGTCTTTTCCAATGAGTTGACTCTTCACATCAGGTGACCAAAGTATTGGAGCTTCAGCTTCAGCTTCAGTCTTTCCAATGAGTATTCAGGTTTGATTTCCTTAGAATTGGCTGGTTTGATCTCCTTGCAGTTCAAGGGACTCTCAAGAGGCTTCTCCAGCAGTTCAAAAGCATCAGTTCTTCGGTGAACAGCCTTCTTTATGGTCCAGCTCTCACATCTGTACTACTGGAAACACCCTAACTTTGACTATATAGACTTTGGTCAGTAAAGTGATGTTTCTGCTTTTTAATACACTATCTAGCTTTGTCATAGGTTCCCTTTCAAGAAGCAAGTATCTTTTAATTTCATGGCTGCAGTCAATGTCTGCAGTGACTTTGGAGCCCCCCAGAATAAAATCTGTCACTGCTTTCACTTTTCCCCCATGGCAAAACTTCTTTTTGCCATGAAGTGATGAGACTGGAGGCCATGATCTTAGCTTTTTGAATGCTGACTTTTAAGCCAGACTTTTTACTCTCCTCTTTCACTTTCATCAAGAGTCTAGTTCCTCTTCACTTTCTGCCATTAGGGGGTTATCACCTGCATATCTGAGGTTATTGATATTACTCCCAGCAATCTTGATTCCAGTTTGTGATTTATCCAACCCAGAATTTCACATGATATACTCTGCATTTAAGTTAAATAAGCAGAGTGACAATATACAGCTTTGTTGGACTCCTTTCCCAATTTTGAACCAGTCTGTTTTTCCATGTCCAGTTCTAACTGTTGCTTCTTGACCAGCATACAGATTTCTCAGGAGGAGGCAGGTAAGGTGGTCTGGTATTCCCATCTCTAAGAATTTTCTGCAGTTTGTTGAGATCCACACAGTCAAAGGCTTTAGCATAGTCAATGAAGCAGAAATCGAAGTTTTCCGGAATTCCCTTGCTTTTTCTATGATCTACTGGATGTTGGCAATTTGATCTCTGGTTCCTCTGCCTTTCCTAAATCCAACTTGTACATCTGGAATTTCTTGGTTCATGTACTGTTGAAGCTTAGCTTGAAAGATTTTGAGTATTACCTTGCTATCATGTGAAATGAGCACAATATTGTGAGGTACTTTGAACATTCTTTGGCATTGCCTTTCTTTGGAATTGAAATGAAAATGGACATTTTCAAGTCGTGTGGCCATTGGTGAGTTTTCCAAATTTGCTGACTTATTGAGGGAAGCACTTTAACAGCATCATCTTTTAGGATTTGAAATAGCTCAGCTGGAATTCCATCAACTGTACTAGCTTGGTTTGTAGTAATGCTTCCTAAGGCCCACCTGACTTCACTCTCCAAGATGTCCGACTCTAGGTGAGTGATCGCACCATCGAGGTTATCTGGGTCATTTCGTTTTATGTACAACTCTTCTGTGTATTCTGGCCACCTCTTCTTAATCTCTTCTGCCTCTGTTAAGTCCTTACAATTTCTGTCCTTTCTCGTGCCCACCCTTACATGAAGTGTCCCTGTGATATCTCCAGTTTTCTTGAAGAGATCTCTAGTCTTTCCCATTCTGCTGCTTTCCTCTGTTTCTTTGCATGGTTCATGTAAGAAGGCCTTCTTATCTCTCCTTGCTGTTCTCTGAGCCTCTGCGTTCAGTTGGGTATATCTTTCCATTTCTCCCTTGCCTTTTACTTCTCTTCTTTCCTCAGCTACACATAGAGCCTCCTCCAACAACCACTCTGCCTTCTTGCGTTTCTTCTTCTTCAAGATGATATTGGTCACTGCCTTCCATACAATGTTATGAACTTCCATCCATAGTTTTTCAGACACTGTCTACCAGATCTAATCCCTTGAATCTATTTGTCACTTCCATTGTATAATCATGAGGGATTTGATTTAGGTCATCCCTGAACCCTGCCAATCATTTATTTCTAGCTGCATGGTAGAGTTACATTTTGTGTGTGTGCTTAAAATTAACTGGATCTTTACCCCAAACAAGCTAAATTTTCAAATTTGGAATTTCTTCTTGGAATTTTTCAGAAGTGCTTGTGATTCTAATGAGCAGCCAGCTATTTCAAAAACTCATGGGTGACTAGAAAACTATATATCTAGGTTTTATTACTTTAGCTCCTAGGAGAAATATATTAACCACAACTATGATTTAAATGTTCCACTGCCCTTCTTCTTGAAGGTGAATGTAGGAATATAGGTGTGACCAATAGTTTGATATCATCTGTGAAACATTTTTGACACTATTTTCCACCCTGTGGTTCAGTAGTGATTATACAAAGGGCAGTTTTAATTTACCAGGAGTTACTCACAGGGCCTCCAGTACACTGCGTTTTGATGACTTTCAAATCCACGTTGGACCCAGGTCTCTGTCCTGAGCCTATGGCAGAGCTTTACTTGGTTGGGCTTCTGGCACCCAGAACACGACAGAGCAAACTGAACTCCTGCTCTCCCGGATCTGACGTTCCTGTGATTCAGTGAACGGCACCTCCAATTACCCAACATGGAAACCTGAGAGTCATCCTCCACACCGTCTACATTCTCAACCCCCGACTGATTGGGTCTCTAAGTTTTGCTCCTTTGCTGTCTCTCACATCCACCCCTTTTTCTACCAAATCCTTTCTCCTGCGTTCAGGCTCATCACTTTTCATATGGATTTTTGCAGAAAACCTATAACTGGATTTTAGTGGCTTCACTCTCTTTAATCCATTTTCATACCATTTCCAAAATCAGCTTTCTAAAGCAAGAGCCTGATTGGTCATTCCCTTGTGATCTTTCAAAGGTTCCTCCAGTGCCATTAGGGTAAGATCTAAATATTTTGGGTTACATAAAAAGCTCTTTATAGTCTACCTACCTCCTCATCCTCACCACACACTTTGGTTCTGCCATATTCTAGAATAAGTCACAGTCTCACATGCAAGTCTTCTCACCTAGGCTTTCATGCTTTAAATTTTCTTCACTCTTTTCTTTGCCTGGAAAATCTATTCAGTCACAGTAGTTTAACTCAGGGATCACTTCCTCCTGAAAACTTTCCTGAGTCCTCCAGAGTGGCCTATGACCTCTTTTTCCATGCACCCCAAACACCAGTGCTTGCCTTTTCACACTATACTGATATTGTCTGTTTACATAATCATCTTTTCTCATCTTTTCCTTAATCTATAAATTTCTTTAAAGGCAAGAAACTTGATCTTACTATTTCTAATCCCACTGCCTCACCAAAAAAAAAAAAAGAAAAATGTAGACGGGATGCAGCCTCACAGATTAATGTGTTTGGGTGAATGAAAATTTTAATATGCTTTTCAGGCTTTTGCCAATTAAATAAAGATAGCTCCACCTCAAAAGAAAAATCATGGTATCTTTTTCACTTATATACCAGAAAGGTTAGAATTAGGGTTTGTCTTAATTATAGTACCTAGTCTTGTACCAAGATGTCTAAAACATTCCATTCACACCCTCCACCATTTCTGTCCTCTGATCCTGTTCTTGAACCGCAGTATAACTTACCTGGAGCCTCTGGTTTACGTATTACCCTGTGGCTACTGGAAGCTGCATAGAATGGGCTTTGCCATCAAACAAACCTTGGGTTCAAGTTCTGGACCACTATCTACTACTATTTATGTAGGTAGGCGACATTAGATGGGGCTTACCATGTGACTCAGTGGTAAGAGAAACTGCCAATGCAGGAGACTCAGGGTCCGTGGGTTCGACCTTTGGGTTGGGAAGTTCCCTTGAAGGAGGAAATGGCAACCCGGTATTCCTGTCTGGAAAATCTCATGGACAGAGGAGCCTGTCAGGCTACAGTCCATAGGGTTGCAAAGAGTTGGACACAGCTTAGCGTGCACACAATATTAGATAATTTACTAAACATCTCTGAGCCTCAGTTTCCTCATTTGCAAAATGGGGACAATAATACCTGCTTTACTGGTGGCCTAGGATGGCGATGTTATGATTAAATAATATAATGCACAGCACTCAATCTCATAGCAAAAGTTCCGTAAACATCATTAATTGTCATTGTTGTGAACATGACTAACTCATTAGCAGGAAAGAAGCTACTATTGGTAACCAGAGTTAACTTTTATTGCTTGATCCTGAAGGTAGCAAAATGCCTGTCCCACTGGAAATTGCTCACTGAGTGGTTACTATTATTAATTTTTAAGGGCTCCAGATAGTTGAGATTTTGCTGTATTCTTCTAACACCATAATGTTTTTTAGTTTTTGTCTTCTTATCTCATGTTGTCAGTTATCCCGCCTTATTATTACAAGCTTCCCAGAGCTTACATATGCTGGTTTTCCATGATCATCATTCTCAGTGATCATAGTCATCATTATCACCCCATCACCATCAGCACCTCTGGCATGTGGGCAGACACAGGGTCCTGATCTTCCACTTCTCCAGCACTGCTCCCTTTATTATTCTCAGCCTACAGACTCTGCTGCCGTCTTGACTTAAGCCTTACAGATGGGCTTGGGGGCTAGAGGGCATGAAGCTAGTGTTCCAGCCAGGACAATGCAACAGATGGAACGTCATCTCAGATGGGAGATGGGAGATGGGAAGGTCAGGGTGAGAATCTGACCAGGAGTGGTACAAGAAAGGCCAAGAGGGCCCCTGAGTCTGGGCTGGGAGGACGGGTACCTGGAAGGTGGAACTGAACACGGGATAAAAGCAGTAAGCAGAGTGGACCAGGGAAAGAGACTGGGAGCTGACTGGTCTCTTCTACCTGGTTCCCTCTGTCCCTGTAAAATGCGTTAAGTTTCAGAGCCAACCGCAAGTTGATTGGCTTGAAGAGACACCTCAGCACGTTTTCAGTGGGAACACTTACTTTGTAGTTGTTTTCTACACCCTATGTCGTGCCTGACCCTTTTGTGACCCCAGGGACTATAACCTTCCAGGCTCCTCTGTCCATGGCATTCTCTAGGCAAGAATACTGGAGTGGTTGCCACTTCCTTCCCCAGGGGATCTTCCCAACCCAGGAATGGATCCCTCATCCCCTACAGGTGGATATTTTACCAATGAGCCACAAGGGAAACCCAGGAGCATGTACTTTAACCAAGGCCAAACTTATTTTATCCCACAAATAAAGGATTTCATATGCAGAACTACAGGACTGCTGGTGTGAACGAGATGGTCAAGATATAAGTAACTAGATACCTGTCTCTGTTTGGATAGAATGAGGGTCTCTACAGTAAAGAGACCTAAAATCTTAGAGGAGGCAATGTGGTTAGAAGAAATACCAATGAGGGAAAAAAGAGAATTAAAGAGGCGGAAACTGAATGTTAATCTTTCATTTATTTAATGAACAGAGCCTGCCTAGAGTTACAATGTAGATTTTTAAGTCAGCTATAAGCACTGTCCCTGGCAGATCACAAAAACCAAAGGATGGGAATAACATGTCTTTGAGCAGCCAGGATGGAGTTTAGGCAAATAGAACAAGGGAAGCCCCAAAAGATGCTGATGGGGAGGCAGGATAAAGCTCAGTGGAAATTAAGTAGATGCACAGAGAGAAATTAAGTCCAAAATATGTGTGGCCCCAAAAGAAGTGAAGGGAAAAGAATAATCTTTTTTTTTTTTTTAATAATCTTTCCAGCCCTTGGTTGAAGTTCATTGTTTGAATGCATTCCCAAACTATGATCCAATAATTCCTAAAGGCAGTGCTCATTAAAATCTTTTACTGTTAAAAAAAAAAAGGTGATCAGAGTTTAAACATTTTTGCTTTTTATATCTCTATGAACTTGACTTTTATCATTTATGTCTAATTGGCTTAAGTCTGTAGGAAAGTTTTATTTTACCTGATGTCAAACCCAGTGACTATATATCCTTCCACAATACCTTCTAGTCCATCACCAAGTATTGCTATGAGGCTCATTTTTTAAAACTAATGAATAACAACCAAGAAAATGAACTAAGCTTGTTTTTGCCATAACATTAACATTACTGCAGTACATTTTAACATATTAAACATGAGTCAGAATGTGATTATTTAGTACTTGCCAGAAGCAATCCAAAGCATTTACGGTCTCATTTTTCAGATCTCTCTTTTTTCCCCCATTCTACTGGGGTTTTCTTTAAGATTTTGAATAAATTCAGAATTAATACATAAATTTTTTTAAATGATGCATAGTTTTGATTACAGAATGGTTTGCATACATTCTTATTTTTTATTTTGCTGGAGGAAAATATATTTAGTTTCCATTTACTTGTCTTTATTATACAGAGGTTAGACTAGATTATTACTAATGTTGCTTAATGCTTTCAAAGTGTATGACTTCACATGAAGTTTTAAAAAATTCTTGGATAAATGTAATTCCTCTCTCAAGGAAATGTAGTTTTTAGTCAACCTAGTATGATGAGTTCCTTGTGTATAGCCATTTACAATGTTCACAATTCTAGAGGGGAAAAATGATAATAAGTATCACAGAAAAATTTTCAAATGGGTAATAAATGTATGATGCCCTTTGAGAAAGATTCTTACAAATGACAAATAGGTCATAAGCAAAAAATCATTGAGCACTATAAGGAGACACATATATAAAAGAAAACTTACAAGTCAACTTAATGATGATACTTCCAATGACTATATCAGATAGTTGAACATAATTCAGTTTTATCACGTACTTTGCAGGGTGTTCAATACTATGAGCACTACAAAAAGTATAAGTTATGCTCTCCTTCTTCATAGTACTTATTACATTAGAGAAACAGGGCTAATGCATAACAAGTAATTAGAGGAAAATATAACAATGAATTCTTGTGCTGTTTCTCTAGTGCTTTACAAAAGCTTTAATAGTTTTCAGAGAAAGGTTAAAAGAAATGAAGACATAAAAGTTACAATTCTCTTATAAGAAAACTAGGAAACCTTGAGAACACTTACAATAAATTTCAAGATCTGTGTTCCAGAGGTATACTTGGCAGGCTGTTGTCTGAGTTAAGTTAAAATTAAAAAACAGTAGTAATCTTCAAAATTTTAAAACTTACCTGGAAATTGCTACTTTGGAGCTAATGTTGATTAATAAAGAAGTTTTATCCATGAGGTTAGGTTCTGCTCCATGTAATAGAGACTCAGAATAATAGTGGCTCAAAACACTTGGCTTCTGTGCACCAGTGCTGAATCAAATCTCAGAAGCAGAGTTTTGGGTGAAGTAGAAAACAACAGTTTTATTGATTTGCCAAAAAAGAGGACATAGTGGCTTATGCTTCAAAAAATTTTTGTCCCAACCTAGAGGGATTTGGTGAGGAGTTTTATAGCCATGGTTCAAGGGCAGGGTTGCTGAAAAGGGTCAGGGTGTGTGCAGGGCCTCAGGTGGTCTGCTAATGAGCTTCTCAGATGACTTTCTGGAACATCTCACGTTTGGCAGGTGTTTTAATTCTGTAGAAGAGTTTAAAGATATTGTAATGTGCACTAGAATGTGCGCTTCCATCCCCAGTCACATCCACAACGGGGTATTGTCAGTCACATCCACAACGGGGTATTGTTTTTCCAGTAGTCATGTATAGATGTGACAGTTGGACCATAAAGAAAGTTGAGCACCAAAGAATTGATGCTTTTGAACTGTGGTGTTGGAGAAGACTCTTGAGAATCCCATGAACTGCAAGGAGATCAAACCAGTCCATCCTAAAATAAATCAGTCTTGAATATTCATTAGAAGGACTGATGCTGAAGCTGCAATATTTTGGCCACCTGATGCAAACAAAGAACTGACTCATTGGAAAAGACCCTGATGCTGAGAAAGATTGAAGGCAGGAGGAGAAGGGGACAACAGAGGATGAGACGGTTGGATGGCATCACCAACTCGATGGACATGAGTTTGAGCAAGCTCTGGGAGTTGGTGATGGACAGGGAAGCCTGGCCTGCTGCAGTCCATGGGGTCACAAAGAGTCAGCAAGACTGAGCAACTGAATGGAGCTGAACTGAGAGTCCTGCCCCAAGGCCCCACTATTGGTGCTTGGCTGCGCCTCCCTTGTCTCTGCACCCTCTCCCTTCCCCGATTAGCAGCACTGGAACCAGCCCCTTGGAACTCAGTGAAGGTCATGGAAGTTGGAGTCTACTCCCAACAGACAGGGAAGGGGGAACACAGGAAAGACTCCACGCCCAGGGCCCCGCAAGGTCCTACTCAGTTTCAGTTTTAGCAAAATAGAACTTTTTCACTCTAAACTTCCGATAGAAGTTCAAAGGTTTGAGGGCATATGAATCTGCTCCAAAAAATTTTCAGGGACCCATGCTATCTCCATCATCACTATGATCCAAGCAGTTACAAGTCTAGTCCAGTTTCCAGGGGCTTGTGAAAGAAATTCCCACCCATATCTTGGCAGGATGACAAAGAATTGCAGCCATCTTTAATCTATCACAAATAAAAAGGAGGCAAAATACTAGAATGAGTTAAGTCTGGCGATATTATTCATGACAACCAAAAAGACTTTTTAAAGTTATACTTGGAGCAAGAAGACAAAGCAAAACATTATTTCATTGATTTTGGACAAATGGAATGATATAAGTAGAGGAATGACAGAAAGACAGTAAAATGTCTCAACTCCTATTTTGCTTCTGTCAGGAAGAAATGCAAATCAGGTGGGAAAAGGTGAAATTAACGTTGATAAGAAAGAATTGCCGTCCAAGATGAGCAAACAGACCCAAAAAGAAGGATTTATCTGCTCTGAATAATATTTTCCCTGCCTTTAATGATTCAGCTTTCAAGACTTATAAGCAAACAGCACTTACTGAACACGTGTTAGGTGTCCGGGACACTCATAGGCACTGGGTGTTTACTTCAAGTGCACTGTGATTAATGATAGAACAAGATGGGTGGGGGGGAGTAGTAAAATCCTAAATTATATTTACATGCGATGTTGGCTCAGTGGGTAAAGAATCTACCTGCAGTGCAGGAGACTCAAGTTCAATCCCCGGATCAGGAAGAGCCCCTGTTGAAGGAAATGGCAGCCCACTCCAGTATCCTTGCCTGAAGAATCCCATGGACAGAGGAGCCTGGTGGGCTACAGTCCACGGGGTCACAGAGTCAGACACGGTTGAAGTCACGGAGCACAGAGTCTGGAATATGGAAACAGACAATCCTACTCTGCTTGGATGAAATAAGAACAGACCTGTAGCATTGTGTTCAACGTTGAGGCTTCAGTTTAAGTTGACTGCCAATAGCCCGGAGGGAAACCTACAGAAATGCCTAGAAAAAGAGAACTGTCTTGGGGAAGGGACATATAAAAAAAGGATAATATTTTTGCCTGGAGGCAAGACAGCTTCTATTAGCCATGTAAATTGTCTTCAACTCTTCAAAGGGTTTTCATGTGACTCTGACTCATAGTAGGGAGAATTTTCTAATATTTATACCTATTGGGTGAACAAATGTGTTTATTTATTTTGAGACTGTATAGGTTTTGTTAAATCTCATGATTTAGAATTTTCTATAGCTTTTTCTCTGAAGAATGAATTTGATAAGAAGAAAAATGGAATTTTTTTTTAAACGGAAAATATAGAGATGAAAAAATATCTGAAAATTTAAAAAATACACTTGATAGGATAAAACACTGGATGAGGCACTGCCCAAGACAAGATCAGTGAAGCTAAAAACCTAACCCTGGAAGCACAAAGCAGAAAATACAGAGAAAAAAAATGAAAGAAAAAACATAACCTGTGAGACGTTATCAAGCAGTCAAGTACACGTGTAATCAGAGTTACCAAAAAAGGGAGAAAGGAGAGCATGGGAGCTAAAAAAGAAAAAATTAGAAACAATAAATGGCTGAAAATTTTCCAAATGTCTCAAAAACAGTAAACACAAAGATCAAAAAGCCAATAAATCCTAAGCAGAAGGAATATAGAGAAAACCACTAAGTCACAACATTCTCAAATTGCTAAACATCAGGGCTAAAGAGAGTGTCTTATATTCAAACAGGATACACTATGCAGAGGGGAACAAAGTTGAGAAAGATGACAACCTTCTTGTCAGGAGCTAATTAAACTAGGAGATAAAGGAGCAATGGTTTTGAAGTGCTGAAGAAAAGTATCTGTAAACTGAGGATTTTGTTTTCAAACGTAAAAGCAAAAAAAGAAAAGAGTTTTACAGACAAAATCTGAGAGAACTCATTGGAACCAAGTAAGAATTACAAAAGGTGATAAAGGAAGTTCTTTGGGCAGAAGGAAAATAATACAAGATGTATCTACACAGAGAAATGGTAGATATAAGAGTAAATATAAGAGGTTTTTTCATGTATGCATTTTTAATAGATTATTGAGTGCTTAAAGTAAAAAGAATAATAATGTGTGATAGAGTTTATAAGGTATATGGAAGTAAAATATATGACAACAAAAGCATAAAGGATGGAGGGAAAGTGAAATTGTAGTTATAAGGTTCTTACACTATATGTGACATGATATAATATCATTTGAATATAGATTATGGTAAGTAAAAAATGTATACTATAACCATAAAGCAACAACTAAAAAATCAAATAAAACAAAGAGGATAGGCAATAAAAGATATAAAAATGAAATTCTTAAAAAATGTTCACTTTATCCAAAAAAGACAAGAAATTAAAACCATATGAAGCAAATAAAAAACAAATACCATAGAACAGATATGATATGATTCCTTTCATATGAAGTATCTAAAGTATAGATAAAACTATAGATAAACATAAAATTTTGTAGATAAACATAAAAACAAAAGGTGGTTGCCAAGGGCTAAAAGGAAGAGAAAGAGGGGGGAAGAATTATAGTTTAGTAGGTATAGTGTCTCAGGGTTGTAAGATGAAAAAGTTCCAGATACCGTTGTACAACGAAGTGCGTATACTTACGACTACTGAACTGCACCTTTAAAAATGGTTACCATCAAGACCTCCTGTGGTACAAGGTTAAGAGACCGCATGCCAGTGCAGGGGACACATATTTAATCCCTGATCTAGGAAAATTCCGTGTGTCATGAAGCAACTCAAGCCTCTGTGCCACGACTACAGAGCCCATGAGCTTCAAGTACTGAACCCCCATCCTGAACTACTGGAAACAGCACACCCAGAGCCTGGGCCCCACGAGAGAAGCTGCCAGAGTGAGAAGCAGCGTAGTTACTGCAGCAAAGAGACGCCCCTGCTCATAGCGATCAGAGACAGGCCACACACGGCAGCGAAGACCCAGCACAACCAAATAAATAAGTGAGTCATTTATAAAATGATTATGGTGATGCATTAAATATCATGTGTTTTTTAGCCACAATGAAGCAATTTTAGAAAACCAAGATGATAAATTTAAATTCAACCAAAGAAGAAAAAGGAAAGATATATCCGTCTGAATGCAGAGTTCCAAAGAATAGCAAGGAGAGATAAGAAAGCCTTCCTAAGTGATCAATGCAAAGAAATAGAGGAAAACAGTAGAGTAGGAAAGAGTAGAGATCTCTTCAAGAAAATTGGAGATGCCATGGGAGCATTTCATGCAAAGATGGGTACAATAAAGGACAGAAATGGTATGAACCTAACAGAAGCAGAAGATATTAAAGAGAGGTGGCAAGAATACAAAAAAGAACTACACACACACACACACACAAAAAGATCTTAATGATCCAGATAAGTGTGATCACTCATCTAGAGCCAGACATCTGGAATGCAAAGTCAAGTGCTCCTTAGGAAGCATCACTACAAACAAAGCTAGTGGAGGTGATGGAATTCCAGCTGAGCTATTTCAAATCCTGAAAGATGATGCTGTCAAAGTGCTGTACTCAATATGTCAGCAAATTTGGAAAACTCACCAGTGGCCACAGGACTGGAAAAGGTCAGTTCTCATTCCAATCCCAAAGAAAGGCAATGCCAAAGAATGCTCAAACTACCGCACAACTGCACTCATTGCACACGGTAGCAAAGTAATGCTCAAATTTCTCCATCAACAGTACATGAACCAAGAACTTCCATATGTTCAAGCTCGATTTAGAAAAGGCAGAGGAACCAGAGATCAAATTGCCAATATCTGTTGGATCATAGAAAAAGCAAGAGAGTTCCAGAAAAACATCTATTTCTGCTTTATTGACTACACCAAAGCCTTTGACTGTGTGGATCACAGCAAACAGGGGAAAATTCTTAAAGAGATGGGAATACCAGACCACCTTTTACTTGCCTCCTGAGAAATCTGCATGCAGGTCAAGAAGCAATAGTTAGAACAGGACGTGGAACAACAGACTGGTTCCAAATCAGGAAAGGAGTACGACATGGCTGTATATTGTCACCCTGCTTCTTTAACTTACATCATGAGAAACGCTGGGCTGGATGAAACACAAGCTGGAATCAAGATTGCCAGAAGAAATACCAATAATCTCAGATATGCAGACAACACCACCCTTATGACTGAAAGTGAATAGGAACTAAAGAGCCTCTTGATGAGGGTGAAAAAGGAGAGTGAAAAAGCTGACTTAAAACTCAACATTCAAAAAACAAAGATCATGGCATCTGGTCCCATTACTTCAGGGCAAATAGATGGGGAAACAGTGGCTGACTTTATTTTTTGGGGCTCCAAAATCACTGCAGATGGTTAATGCAGCCATGAATTTAAAAGACGCTTGCTCCTATGACCAACGTAGACAGCCTTTTAAAAAGCAGAGACATTACTTTCCCAACAAAGGTCCGTCTGGCCAGAGCTATTGTTTTTCCAGTAGTCATGTATGGATGTGAGAGTTGGACCATAAATAAAGCTGAGCATCTTAGAACTGATGCTTTTGAACTGTGGTGTTGGAGAAGACTCTTGAGAGTCCCTTGGACAGCAAGAAGATCCAGTCAATCCTAAAAGAAATTGGTCCTGAATATTCATTGGAAGGACTGATGCTGGAGCTGAAGCTCCAATACTTTGGCCACCTGAAGAAAAGATATGACTCTTAGAAAAGACCCTGGTGCTGGGAAAGATTGAAGGCAGGAGGAGAAGGGGACGACAGAGGATGAGATGGTTGGATGGCATCACTGACTGGGTGGACATGAGTTTGAGCAAGCTCCGGGAGTTGGTGATGGACAGGGAAGCCTGGGGTGCTGCAGTCCGTGGGGTCGCAAAGAATCGGACATGACTGAATGACTGAACTGAACTGATAGAAGAATTATATTAAATGTAAATGACTCAAATATTCCAATTAAATACTAGATATTGTAATATTAGATAGACCCAATTTTAAGCTGTCAATAATAAAAAAAATTCAACAAACTATGAAGACATAGAATTAATGTGACAGGATACAGAAAGATATACTATGCAAACACTAATCAAAGGAAAGTGGGAGTGGTTGTATTGATATCATGGAAATTATATTTTTTAAAAGGGAATATGACAGAGATAAGGATACTTTATAATGGTGAGGGATTCAGTTCATCAGAGAACATAACAATTCTCTGTATGCACCTAATAACAAGATTTCAAAATACATGCACCTAAATCTAATAGAATGGAAAAGAAAAATAGAAAAATCTACAAATAATTTTCAATACTCCTCTCTCAGTAAATGATATGACAGATAAATAATTAAAAATACACAAGACTTTACCAATACTTTCAGCCAACATCTCTATCAATTTTTTTAATCTTAAAACAAGTTTGCATTCCTGGGATTAAGCCCACTTTCCTTTATTATATGTTGTTGGATTTGATTGATAATATTTTCTACAGGATTGCTATTAATATTATACCTGAGAACATAAGGACACATATTCTTTCCAAGTATATATAGAACACTTACTGTGATAAAAAATATTCTGGGGCATAAAGCAAATCTCAATAAACTTCAAAGTACTGAAATCAGAGAAGATTGGTAGGTGTGTTTTCTGACCATACTGGAATTAAACTAGAAGTCAATAACAGAAAATACCTTAAAAACACCTTCAAATATTAGGACATTGAGTGACACACTTGTAAATAACCCTAATAATGCTTTCAATAAATAATTTCTAAAAAGAAGAAATCACAAGGAAAATTAAGAAATACTTTTAAACAAAATAAAAAGAAAAGTGCAACTCAGAATTTGTGGGATATAACTAGAGGAATCCTTAGAAAGAAATGTATAGCTTTAAACACTTATATTGGCAAAGAGGAAAGACCAAAATAAATGAAACAAAATTTTAGCTAATCTAGAATTAAAATAGCAAATTAAATCCAGAGTAAAATAGAAGAAAGGAAATAATAAAATGAGACAAAATTATTT
This sequence comes from Dama dama, assembly GCF_033118175.1. NCBI lineage: Eukaryota > Metazoa > Chordata > Mammalia > Artiodactyla > Cervidae > Dama > Dama dama. Next base: position 59,298,998 of record NC_083708.1, read on the forward strand.
GAAATTGAAAGCTGAAAAGTAAAATAGAAAATCAGTGAAACCAAAAGATATATCTTTGAAGAGGTAAGTAAAATTGCTAACTTTATAGTCAGAATTATTAGCAAGACAGAACTATGAGTTGCTTACGCCAGGAATAAATAAGGGACTCCCACTAAAAATTATACATATCCAAAGAATACTAGGGAAATGTTTTTTAAAAAAATCTTACGTCCATAAATTCAAAATCTCTGATGAAATGGATAAATTCCTTGAAAGACACAAACTACCAAAGTTTATATAGAGGAAGCTTGGAACTTCAATAGCTCTATAGCTATTAAACAATTTGAATTCATAATTAAAACCTTTCTATAAAGGAAACTTTCAGCTCAAGTGGTTTCACTGTTAATTTTGTGAAAGGTAGACAGGCAGTTCTAAGAGCCAGGAGAGATTGCAAGGGACGTACTGCAAAGGAACATGACGAAAATTTGGAGGTTATAAAAGTATCCAGTTTTGTGATTTTGGTAATGGATATACCTGCATTCATTTGTCAAAACTTAACAAGAGTACTTCAAGTTGGTAACTTTTGTTGAGTATAAATTGCATATCACTCAGTTCAGTTCAGTTCAGTTCAGTCACTCAGTCGTGTCCGACTCTTTGTGACCCCACAGACTGCAGCACACCAGGCCTCCCTGTCCATCACCAGCTCCTGGAGTCCACCCAAACTCATGTCCATTGAGTCAGTGATGCCATCCAGCCATCTCATCCTCTGTCGTCCCTTTCTCCTCCTGCCCCCAATCCCTCCCAGCATCAGGGTCTTTTCCAATGAGTCAACTCTTCGCATGAGGTGGCCAAAGTATTGGAGTTTCAGCTTCAGCATCAGTCCTTCCAATGAACACCCAGGACTGATCTCCTTTAGGATGGACTGGTTGGATCTCCTTGCAGTCCAAGGGACTCTCAAGAGTCTTCTTCAACACCACAGTTCAAAAGCGTCAATTCTTCAGCACTCATGTTTCTTTATAGTCCAACTCTAACATCCATACATGACCGCTGGAAAAACCATAGCCTTGACGAGATGGACCTTTGTTGACAAAGAAATGTCTCTGCTTTTTAATATGCTGTCTAGGTTGATCATAACTTTCCTTCCAAGGAGTAAGCATCTTTTAATTTCATGGCTGCAGTCACCATCTGCAGTGATTTTGGAGCCCAGAAAAATAGCCTACCACTATTTCCGCTGTTTCCCCATCTATTTGCCATAAAGTGATGGGACCGGATGTCATGATCTTAGTTTTCTGAATGTTGAGCTTTAAGCCAACTTTTTCACTCTCCTCTTTCACTTTCATCAAGAGGCTTTTTAGTTCCTCTTCACTTTTAGTCATAAGGGTGGTGTCATCTGCAAATCTGAGGTTCTTGATATTTCTCCTGGAAATCTTGATTCCAGCTTGTGCTTCATCCAGCCCAGCGTTTCTCATGATGTACTCTGCATATAAGTTAAATAAGCAGCGTGACAATATACAGCCTTGACGTACTCCTTTTCCTATTTGGAACCAGTCTGTTGTTCTATGTCCAGATCTAACTCTTGCTTCCTGACCTGCATACAGGTTTCTCAAGAGGCAGGTCAGGTGGTCTAGTATTCCCATCTCTTTCAGAATTTCCCACAGTTTATTGTGATCCGCACAGTCAAAGGCTTTGGCATAGTCAATAAAGCAGAAATAGATGTTTTTCTGGAACTCTCTTGCTTTTTCAATGATCCATCGGATGTTGGCAATTTGATCTCTGGTTTCTCTGCCTTTTCTAAATCCAGCTTCAACATCTGGAAGTTCACGGTTCACTTATTGCTGAAGCCTGGCCTGGAGAATTTTGAGCATTACTTTACTAGCGTGTGAGATGAGTGTAATTGTGCGGTAGTTTGAGCATTCTTTGGCATTGCCTTTCTTTGGAATTGGAATGAAAACTGACCTTTTCCAGTCCTGTGGTCACTGCTGAGTTTTCCAAATTTGCTGGTGTATTGAGTACAGCACTTTCACAGCATCATCTTTCAGGATTTGAAATAGCTCAACTGGAATTCCATCACCTCCACTAGCTTTGTTCATAGTGATGCTTCCTAAGATCTACTTTACTTCACATTCCAGGATTTCTGGCTTTAGGTGAGTGATCACACCATCATGATTAACTGGGTCGTGAAGATCTTTTTTATACAGTTCTGTGTATTCTTGCCACCTCTTCTTAATATCTTCTGCTTCTGTCAGGTTCATACTATTTCTGTCCTTTTTTGAGCCCAGCTTTGCATGAAATGTTCCCTTGATAGCTCTGATTTTCTTGAAGAGATCTCTAGTCTTTCCCATACTATTGTTTTCCTCTATTTCTTTGCATTATCGCTGAGGAAGGCTTTCTTTTTTTTTTTTTTTAATTTTTTTTTTATTATTATTATTATTTTTTTCCAGTGGGTTTTGTCATACATTGATATGAATCAGCCATGGATTTACATGTATTCCCAATCCCGATCCCCCCTCCCACCTCCCTCTCCACCCGATTCCTCTGGGTCTTCCCAGTGCACGAGGCCGGAGCACTTGTCTCGTGCATCCCTCCTGGGCTGGTGATCTGTTTCACCATAGATAGTATACATGCTGTTCTTTTGAAATATCCCACCCTCACATTCTCCCACAAAGTTCAAAAGTCTGTTCTGTATTTCTGTGTCTCTTTTTCTGTTCTGCATATAGGGTTATCGTTATCACCTTTCTAAATTCCATATACATGTGTCAGTATGCTGTAATGTTCTTTATCTTTCTGGCTTACTTCACTCTGTATAATGGGCTCCAGCTTCATCCATCTCATTAGGACTGGTTCAAATGAATTCTTTTTAATGGCTGAGTAATATTCCATGGTGTATATGTACCACAGCTTCCTTATCCATTCATCTGCTGATGGGCATCTAGGTTGCTTCCATGTCCTGGCTATTATGGGCCAAAGAACTAAACAGACACTTCTCCAAAGAAGACATACAGATGGCTAACAAACACATGAAAAGATGCTCAACATCACTCATTATTAGAGAAATGCAAATCAAAACCACAATGAGGTACCATTACACGCCAGCCAGGATGGCTGCTATCCAAAAGTCTACAAGCAATAAATGCTGGAGAGGGTGTGGAGAAAAGGGAACCCTCTTACACTGTTGGTGGGAATGCAAACTAGTACAGCCGCTATGGAAAACAGTGTGGAGATTTCTTAAAAAACTGGACATAGAGGAAGGCTTTCTTATCTCTCCTTGCTATTCTCTGGAACTCTGCATTCAAATGGGAATATCTTTCCTTTTCTCCTTTGCTTTTTGCTTCTCTTCTTTTCAGAGCTATTTGTGAGGCCTCCTCAGACAGAGATTTTGCTTTTTTGTATATCACTAAAGCTAACTAAAAAACAAACAAACAAAAACCAGTAGTTCAATGAATGATAGATCATTTATCACCAATATTAAAGAAAAAATTCATGCACAGGGAAGAGTATTGAGCTAGGTCAGTTATTCTCCATCCTGGCTGCACTTCAGAATCACCTAGCATCCATGTATTTGTAAAGCAAAATACAAAAGACCAGACTCTGCCTCAAGAGGTTCAGAGAGTTCTTCTGATGCTATCAGAGTAACCTATGTGTGTGTATGCACGCAGTTGTATCCAACTCTTAGCAACTCTATGGAACCTGAAAGAATTCAAATTGTCTGCTAATACTAAGCACTGAAATCTCAGTGACTTTAGTTTGTTTTTTCTTTTTAAATTTAAATAGAGTTAATCTGGCAGTTTTATTGTTCCCAACCTCACCCAGCCACCTTGTTGCCTTGCCAAGTGTATTTTCAAAACCATTAGGCAATATGTGACATAGTTTAGCAATTATAACTTTAAAATGTAGGTTATGGAAAAGCAGAAATACTTTAAACTACAGCTGAGATACAGTATCCTAAGAACATATGTGAGTTTCCCAGATGGCTTAATCCCAAGGGAACATATGTAGACGTATACCTAATCTAAACCATCAGAAAGCCCTGAAAATTAATCCATTTTCATAAAGAGAGAGAAAGACAGAATAATGAGTTTTTATTATTCAATATATTCCCTTGAAATCTTATTTTCAAGGCCTTAACGATTGTTTGGAGACTGAAATTATACTATGGAATGTGTTATTAGACTCACCATGTGACTTTGAGGAAATAAGCTTTTCTCCTGATATAAGTGGGAAATTAAGGAGAATGTTTTCTCTAGAGTTACGTCAAAAGGGCTCTAAATTTCAAAGTGAAGGAATGTGTAAGCAGATAAAGATACTTCAGTGAATTTGATTTTCTTGATTTATCTTTCCAAATGTAGGTATTTTCTATCTCTTGCTTTTTCAAATGCTGCTCAAATTCTTTTCATTTTCTTCATTAGTCACAGTGTTTCAATGATATAACCTGTTTAACTGGTTTTTTGGTGTAATAGATAAGTCTTTGTTTTTCTAATTGATTCATTGTTTATATCTTATCTATTCAAATAGATTTTATGTTTCCTATATTCTTATATATTTCTTATAAATTTTCAAATTCAAAAATACCTTCTTTTTACTTTTGAACATTTCTGATATATCTTTTAATCCAAACATTTATTTAATGCAATATTCTTAACATTTTCTGAGAAAACTAACTGATGAACACTCTAGATTTGAAGAAAGATGGAAATTTTTTTGCTGGTTACTTATTCTCTGCAAAATATGTAACCTCATTCTCATATCGAGTCTGTATTATATACCTTTTGTTCACTACAAAAGGTACATTCCTACTAACAAGACATCAGTAGGAACAACGTATGGAACCAGCAGGAGTGAATATGGACACCTCCCCCTACAGTAGGCAAGTTTTCCACTTTCTTCCTACATGTCCAACTCCCTCTTCCCATTTCATATTCAGTGGCAAATATGTACATGACCAGGCTATGCCTGATTTTTCCATGGGATTGAACATCCTCAGATGCTTGCCAGTCTAGTTACCAACCCCAGATGATTATAGAAGAATGTTCCACTGAATCACCTTGTTTTACAACTTGAACTAACACAGCACTGTAAATTAACTATACTTAAATTTAAAATTCTTTAATTAAAAATTTTAAAGGAACAACTGAAAGATTTATTTAACAAATTAAAACATTTCAAATCTGCTGTAAATATAAGCAAAATCAGACCTACAATCCATATTTCCCAAATTCCTGATATCCTTCTGTCTGCCACAATATGAGGTGAATGTATCCTGCCAGTGACCCAAATGTGGGCTAATAGCATTGCTTTATAACTATCAATAGAAGGACTTAAATCAAACTGAATAGGCAGTAAATGAATGTCATGTTTATGAAACAAGAGTCTTTACAAAATGACTTGTCATGCTTAATGCAACAACTCGAGGACAGTAGATTCTTAGTTGCTCTAAGTGTCTTTCTGTGTATTGAATCATAGTTTTGTAATTGTAGTTTCTCATATATAGAAAACTTTATATGAGAAAGAACAAAACCACACTAGTGGTTGGGGGGATATGTTTTTCAACATTAGGAAGGAAATGAAGCTTATCTAATTATCCATCATATTGTCAGAGACAACTGCAAATACATACTTAAGGATCAGATGTTTATTTCTTTCCTTCCTTGCAGGTCTTTTTACACTTTAGTTTTATTTAATATCCAAAGTGAACTTCACAGAGGTCAGTATGCTTTTTAGCCCTGAAATCTATTGTAACACTTCCTAGGTAGTCTCAGGGAAGAACAAATAGACTAATGGAGAAAGACTGAAGACATTCTGAAGTGTCCACTGAAATGTACAATGATTCAAAGAATAGATAAAAATTTGGGGTTTTTCCCCCCTCCAGTATGTGGATTCTGCTTTTCAGACCAAGCCACAGTGACATTTTTGAGCATTACTTTGTCGATGCCTCATTGCTACTATTTGCATTTATATTGGGCAAAAATGTCAAGATACAATCCAGGCGGGAGAAGAAAAACAAGAGTAGGGAACAAACAGTTGGCAGTAAGTATCTGACTTAAAGATTTGAAGGTGACCTCCAATCTGCCTTTTATGTAATTAGGACTTATTTCTGCTCTTATGTAGCCTCTCATCTTAAATTTTCTTGCTTTGGCAGAGTCTAATAGGCAAGAGGACAAAGGGTTGTCTTCCGGGTATCCAATTAGGTTACACTGTCAAGATGCTACTGTTTTCTTTTCTCTGAAGTAAATATGAAAGCTAATTTAAGGAATTAAACACATAGATTTTTCATTTGGAAATATTTCTAATTTCAGATATTTTGGGAAACTTGTTTTTAAAAAGGAAACTAAGGTGTGGTTAATAATGAAAGTTGACCCTTGAACTCTATACCTCGTTGTTGAGATAATAGATGCTTCACAAGGGTTTTCTACCTGGTCTGATCTTATAAACAATTCACTGAAATATTAATAGATATTAAGGACAGGAAAGAAGGGGGAAAGAAAAGAAGAGATTTCCAAGTGCCCTCTGGCAAATGAGCATGGCTCGCTTGTCCTTTGATGAGAAAGAAGTCCAGCACCTATCAGGGAAAGGGTCAGAGACACAGAGAGTATGAAGCTGGTGGTAAAGACAGACTGATGGATGGGCAGAAAAACAGGAATTCTTGTTTAGTCGCTAAGTCATGTCTGACTCTTGTGGCCTCATGGACTGTAGCCCACCAGGCTCCTCTGTCCATGGGATTCTCCAAGCAAGAATACTGGAGTGGGTTGCCATTTCCTTTTCAGGGGATCTTCCTGACCCAGGGATTGAACCTGTGTCTTCTGCATTGGCAGGTGGATTCTTAACCGCTGAGTGCCGGGGAAACCCAGAGAAAAGGTAGACAAGTCAGAAATACAATCCTTCAGGGAACCATCATCACCCGCTCCATAAGAAGCTGGGACTGAAACAGAGATGTTCTCTGGCAGGATCTCCCCTCCAGAATTAGAAATGAGCAGATGCTGAATGTTGGAGTCCCCTTTGGAGACAAGAACTTGAAACATAAATTGAGGGATGAGGAAGCTGGCAATTCTTGTCATAGGTAGTGAAAGGGGAATGAAAGTTTAACATAGAGAACATGACGTTTTTGACTGGGAACTCCCATACTTTAAAGCTGCCTTTTTTGACATTGTCTTGGCTAGGAAAGTTATGAAGAAAAATAAAATAGTTTTGCCTAATTTTCTGAGAAGTATTTGGCATTCTCAGAAGATTATTGTCATTTGAAGACCTTATGCCTCATCTAAAAGCATTCCTAACAAAAAGCACAGACATCACTTTGTCGACAAAGATCTGTCTAGTCAAAGCTATGGTTTTTCCAGTATGTATGAATGTAAGGGTTGGACTGTAAAGAAAGCTGAACGCCGAAGAACAGATGCTTTCAAACTATGATGCTGGAGAAGACTCTTGAGAGTCCCTTGGACAGCAAGGAGATCAAACTAGTCAATACTAAAGGAAATCAACCTTGAATATTCATTGGAAGGACTGATGCTAAAGCTGAAGCTGCAATACTTTGGCCACCTGATGTAAAGAGCAGACTCATTAGAAAAGACCCCGATGCTGGGAAAGATTGAAGGCAGGAGGAGAAGGGGACAACAGAGGATGAGTGGTTGGATGGCGTCCCCAACTCAATGGACATGAGTTTAAGCAAACTCTGGGAGATGGTGAAGGACGGGGAAGCCTGGCCCGCTGCTGTCCATGGAGTCACAGAGAGTCGGACATGGCTGAGTGACTGAACAACAGCAAAGAACAAGGCTTGCCACTCCTTTTTCCATTTTCCGCTTTCCTTTGTCTCAGCAGCCATGGAAGAGAAAAGAGTCCCCTAGATTTTCATCTCTACTCTCCCCTCACCAAGTTCTCCTGATAGAGGATTTGTTGGTGGATGGAAGGGACCAGGTGGCCATGGCCAGAACGGGGTGGTCTGAGAGCTGTGGCCAGTTTACCTGGGACTTTGTGAGGATGGTGGGAAATACTTGGTCCCTGGGGCCCACCTGTTCTCAGTTCCCTTTGGACTCAGAGTGAGCTCTTGCCAAAAACTGGTGACGTAGAGACAGATTCAGTACGACTAGACTGGACTACTAGCAGCTGGTGGACTTTGGAAAATTTGACAAGGAAAACAGAAGCATGGAATCTACACGTCCAGCCCCAGTCTTGCTTCCTGGGGCCTGATTTGCCCCAGCTCTCCAAGGCTCTTGATCTTGCTCCTCCTCCTCCCCTTCCACCCTGCCTACCCCTGAGATCTCCACCTGACTTGATACCTGCTGCCAAATTTAAGGCAGGAAGAATTTTGCAGTGTAAGCCCCCCTCTGTTTGGAGTAAGTATTGATCCAGGAGATGCTTCAGTGTGGAACCCCTCTCTCAAATCACTTGACTCCAGCACAGTGCTCCAAGTTAAATCTTCTCTCCTCTCTGATGTCCAAAGTCATTGATCCACATCCTTTTCCATTCAATTTGCTTATATTCTCAATACCATTGTTTAAATTATCTGGTATTTAGTTTTCATAAAAAATAAAAAAGGCAATTAAGAGAGTAGTTTCATAAGAAAACAATGTGAGAGATAGTTGCCCTCTTCCCTAGGCACTCAAAGCTCTGTCAGTGGATTAAATCCAGTCCTGGGGAGGCTACCCACTTGAACCTAATTCCTACACTCTCTCACATGAGTACCTTCTCTAAGAATTATTCTATTATAACACTTCAAGCTTGTCTTTATTTATGCCCTACTTATCTCTAAAAATAATGAATTTGTTCACACAAAAAGTGACAAGTAGAAAAAATTAACAAAATGGAAATGAGAATAGAGAACCCACGGATTACAAGCAACTGGGCAGATTTTTAAAACCCCTACCATCACTGAAAAGGAATATAATACCTACCTTGAAATTTCCTGGCAATCAAGACAAAGGAAGAAATATCTGGAAGGAAGAATACCAACTAATCATGAGATAACACTTAGCTTTCTATCAAACTGAAAGAAACTTTTTATGTGGGCATTGTCTAAGAGGCAGAGTATGTTTCAGTGGATAATGTTCACCATCAGAGTTTTAGAGACAGCAAAGAATAGGTTCTCACAAAGCCATTTCTGTAGTAACCTTTGGCAAAAGTCCTACAGGGGCCACAGAGAAAAGAGCAGTTGTTTTCTCAGGGGTGGAAACAGAGGAACTTTTGCCAAGGAGAATGCAACATCGGCATTGAGGGTGATGTTACCAGGTAGAAACAAAAGAATGGGGATTTTCTGAAAGCAAAGGCATAGAGTCTATAAAGTTCTGAAAATCATTTGTATGTCCCATGAAGCATCAAAAGCCTAATAGTGTTGGAACACACAGGGAACCTAAAGATACAGGGCAGTACAGCACCAGGGCACGTATCTCGGGTCACCTGCCTTTGAGGGATGCTGGGTGTTTGCATGAACCATGGGCCAGTGGTGTCTGGATCTCCCAGCTCAATATGTGATTCCTTTATTGCTCCTAAGCTTTTGCTCAACTCATAAGTCAGACCTGCAATGCTGCCCATGGAGAGCGGAAGATGTGGGTGACTTTCTGTACGCAGGTTCAGGGTGGCTGGTGGGAGGCAGAGGCTCTTTGGTTTGTATCCCGCAGCCTTTCAAACAAACTCCAGGTTTCCCTGGGTCTATGGAAAGGCTGATGGGAGGGGGAGGGGACATCTTAATGAAACAGGTTTCCTGCGGCCACAGGTAGTTAAAGGGAGTCATTCCTCAGCGGACCATGCAGACACCCACTGACAGCCTGACTCAAGGTGTTGAAGAGGAAGCAATTTGTCTAAAAGTCATGTGCCTTTTAAGAGTTTGGGGACCAAGGATACGAAGTTGGAGAGCACTTGGTTTGAAAATCAGGCGATTGTGTTCCATGCGGAGCGTAGTTAGACCACCTTGAGTTAATGACTCCATGAGACTTACTAACAGGATGGAGATACAGTTCTATGTCTCCATCAGTGGGAAAGGGTCTACATTTATCTGGATCTGGATCTAGATCTCCTATGTTGTTCTGGATTTGCACAGAAATTATTAAGCATTTGAAAATCACATAGTAGATGAAACAGCAGATAGTTATTAAGGCTTCAAAATAGAACTTGCATCTAATTTCATGGAAGCAAAGAATGGTGCAAGCCTGTGAGCCTCGTCAGGAGCATGCATGCGTGCTGTCACCTCAGTCGTGTTGGACTCTCTGCGACCCCAAGGACTGTAGCCTGCCGGGCTCCCCGTCCGTGGGATTCTCCAGGCAAGAATACTGGAGTGGGTTGCCACGCCCTTCTCCAGGGGACCTTCCCGGCCCAGGGATCCGAGCTGCATCTCTTATGTCTCCTGCATTGGCAGGCAGGTTCTTTACCACTAGTGCCACCTGCGAAGTCTAGCCACAAAGAAGGCAAATTCATCACTCCCACGAAAATATTCTTGGGTTATCCTGAGCTTTAATCCTACTTTTCTTTTGAAGTTTTTCATTTTCAATGGAAAAATCTGGGGCTGGGTTTGAAAATTCTGTAACAGCATACAATCATCATCTAAAAAGGCTTGGCATTGTGACTTGTGAGTGACAGTTCTGACTATTTCTCCAGGGTAAAATTCCCACAAATCACTTATTGATGAATCCATTGCCCTGGATGGCAGTTACCATTATAAGATGTTACCAAGAGATATGCTAATTCCTCTCAGAACATTACTGCTTTATGTACATTGCTAATCATGAGAGGGAGAACTGTGTTCATTTCTAAGATAAAAATAATCCAAAAGCTAGACATATAGTAATCCTTGCCCTGTAAATTCCATTCTAAGAGTCACTTGTGCTCAGGATAATAGAGTTTGAAGATATATTCTAACCTGTCAAAGAGAGTCCCAAACTGCATGCATAAATATGAACTAGATATGATGAGCTATTTCCTGAATGTAAGTCAGGCATCTTTTGAAGCAGAGTGAACACCTTTGATTCCCTGATGTTTGAATACATTGCAGCCCTAATTTAATGACTAGCATTTGAATAACCTGAAGTAATGACTGTAATCTCCAAGTTTATCTACTGGATTGAGGAAAGCTTTGCAATAGGAAAACTCAGTCTAGTTGAAAATATCTGTCATTATAAAGAGTAACTCATACTCACTGTTATTTCTATTTGCTAAAATGAATGCAAATGTCTTTGTCTGTCCTTCAGCATACCTGGGCTGAGGAAGTGACTCTCTGCATCTTATCACTTGAGATGGTTTTCTTCGAAATTCTTCTGCACTATTCAGCATTGCTAAGAACTAAAACATGGCAACCAAGAGGCTCATTTCACAAAAAAATTAAAAAAGATTTACTTAGGATGGGAACTGTGAACCATTAACATATTAACACAATTTAGTTGGCAGTAGATTAGTGATTATTTTCACCAGTGGATTCTTGATTATTTTATGGCTTTTACTACTTTCTAAAGAGTTTTTTTTCTCTGTGAAGGTTTCTTTAGAGAAGGGGTGCTTCTCAAAGACAGAGAAATCTCCATATGTATTCTTGTCTCTACTTTCTCTGAACGCCTTAATGTCTGGCAATGTAACAAGCATATAGTGCTCAATAGATGGCTACTGAACAAAATAATTAATAATTAAACATAAAATAGAGCTAGTTGATTCCAAAATTCAGGGGTGGAAGTACAAGAGGGCTTTTTTCTTTTCATCATGGAAAAAAATCACCTTTATTTTAAATTCTCTTCATTGAATGAAGAGAAATTATCCCCAGCATAAGGTTAGCAGTCATGAAAAGGAATGGATTATGATGAAGACCCCGTTTCAGTCATAGGTGCTCCATTCTATCACTTTCCAGCTCTTCCGTGGTTCCTAAATATCTCTTCACACCATCACTTCCTTTGAAGATTTCCAAGAGAGCAAGAACTCTATTCAATAGGTTGCTTTGTACTTTAATCTGTAAGCTTTGCCTCTGGAGTTTTACTTTTCTTACACAGAAAATCACAGCCATTATTAAAAATCACAGAGACAGAGCCAACAAGGGCTTCGATCATGATTATTTTGCCTATAATTGTTACAATGGAAGGAAATACAAAAATTTCACTGGGGCATTTCAGTGCACATCCCATAGTCCAAGGTGTCCAAGGTGAGCTTGGCATTGGTTGCCTTGTTGGTACCTGAACTATTTTGGCACATTTTTCAGTGAACTTCCTCTGCTGTTGAAACACCAGTCACACACTGCTTGCCCAACTGCAGTAGAACAAGAACCCCATTTGTAGGTAGAACACATTTGTAGGTAGGATGGTTTCAATCTGGAAGTGCCAAAATACTCAACATGTTTAAATAATGAGGAAATATGTTGGCATTGCCTGGAATACAGAAGTTCACAGATAAGGTAACTTGAGAAATAGTATAATTTAGTGGATCCAACTTCTTTGGCCTTAGGGTTCTGTCTCTGAATATTCTGTATGTTGTTAAATGCCCCATCCTTAAGATGAAATCAAAGTGGCTGCATCACTTCTGGGCCTTAAATCTGTGCAGGGTAATTTGTTGTTGTTCAGTCCCTCAGTCATGTCTGACTCTTTGTGACCCCATGGACTGCAGTACACCAGGTTTCCCTGTCATTCACCATCTCCCAGAGCTTGCTCAAACTCATGTCCATTGAGTCAGTGATGCCATTCAACCATCTCATCCTCTGTCACCCTTTTCTCCTCCTGCTCTCAATCTTCCCCAGCATCAGGGTCTTTTCAAATGAGTCAGTTCTTCCTATCAACTGACCAAATTATTGGAGCTTCAGCTTCAGCATCAGTCCTTCCAATGAATATTCAAGGTTGATTTCCTTTAGGATTGATTAGGGTTGATCTCCTTGCAGTCCAAGGGACTCTCAAGAGTCTTCTCCAACACCACAGTTCAAAAGTATCACTTCTTCAGCTCTCAGACTTCTTTATGGTCCAACTCTCACATCCATACATGACTACTGGAAAAACCGTAGCTTTGACTAGACCAAACTTTGTTGGCAAAGTGATGTGTCTGCTTTTTAATACGCTGTCTAGGTTTGCCATAACTTTTCCTCCAAGGAGCAAGCATCTTTTAATTTCATGGCTTCAGTCACTGTCTGCAGTGATTTTGGGGCCCAAGAAAATAGTCTGTTATTGTTTCCATTGCTCCACATCTATTTGCCATAAAGTGATGGGAACTGCCCTATTACCACCTTGCCAACAGTAAGAAAAGGCAGAGTAGTAATAGAGGAACAAAAATCTGTCTTTTCCCGTGTTCTCTCTTAAGATAGAAAAAATATTTTCCAGAAGCTTTGCAAACATCATCTCACTGTCACATGCCCAATCTTTAAACAATCTCTTACTCAGGAATTATGCCATCACACTCTGAAACTGACATCATCCCCTGAGTCACATGACTTCTATACAAAGTGGGGGCATGAAACAGGCATCAAGGAGAAAACTGTCATTGTCAACCACGTCATCATTGTACCAGGACTATATATAACAACTGTCAAGACAATTCTGAAGCTTTTAGCTAAAGATGACATTTCCTTCTTTAGAAACTTTTCCAAAATAACAAAAAGGGTATGAATATGGGGGCAACAATCCCATATCCCATACTATGAAATATCTGCAAAATATTATAAAATCGGGATCAAAATAAATAAGGAGCTTGAGAGATGACACGGACTTTCTCAGGTCACTGGCAAAATACTTATGAACTAAAAATGTGTCGCTTTGGAAAAGCCTCATCCGTGGATTTTGTAATCACAAGAGCAAGATTTGGAAGCTGGGGATTGACTACAAAAAAAGCAGGTAATATGATTGACAGAGATCAAGAGACATAAGGGCCAAAGTGCCTGGCGGAGGAGATCCAATATACACATGAAACCGAACATATAACACAGGCAAAAGCACTCAAGCAAACAGAAGAAAATTCTTCTGGAGAAATTGACAGAATTTAATCTACAGGTTGAAAGAAAAACCTCAACCCAGAAAAAATAATATAGAATAATTAATACCAAGTTGTATGCTGATAAGATGACTGATCTTCATGAAGAACAACATGTGTATTCCTAGGGCTGATTCATGTTGATATAGGTCAGAAACCAACACAACATTGTAAAGCAATTATCTTCCAATTAAATAAATTATCCTCCAATTAAAAATAAATACATTTTTTAAATTACAAAAAAGAACAACAATAAAATGAATGTTAAACTTATCCCAAGTAGAAAAATAAGTTTCCAAAAGCAGAAATAATCCAGTTGATGGAACTTACCTGATGGTCTAGTGGTTAAGACTCCTTGATTTCACTGCAGGGGACATGGTTTCGATCCCAGGTTGGGGAATAAAGAACCTGAATGCTGTGCAGCATGGTCAAAATTAAATAAATGCTTAAATTACCATCTGATCTGTAAAAATCCTTTGAACAATTAAGAAATAATCCACTTGACCCCAGAGGCTTATCTTCAGTAATGATGTGTCATAAATAGCAGATCAGAATCTGCAAACTTCAAAGGGAGATTAAGTATATTCAAGAATTGAAGGAGGTTAAGAGGAGATGGGGATTTTCTTTGGATTGAATGTGGTCAGGAAGCAGGAAGTAGGAGTAATTTGAGAACTGGGTACCTAATAATTTGTTAAAAGTGAGAAATAATGAAGCAAAGCTAACATCGTGATGGGTAAAGTGCCGACAATCACTCATGCTTTGCAAAATAGGGGGATGTTTGATCATTTTTGTGGTTTGGACAATGTTCATGTTTTTGTCTGAAGATGGTTTTCTATGAAGTTGTTTATACTGAGCTGCCGAATGCCACTGCCTAGTTGTGAATATCAGGCCAGCTCCTGGGCGTAGGGGGCTGCCACCTCCCACTCTACTGTCTGTAGTAGGAAGTTGTCTTGTGAATATGAATATTGTATGGTGTCTTGGAAATTCTGGTATTCCTTAGAAACTTGCAAATAAAATCACTAACTTAAAAACAAATCTGACTTAAGATTTTATTATGCTGTATGTCTGCTGTTTTAACTTTGTGGCTGTGGGATTTGTGCTGCCCTAGTTGCAAAAATTGTAATAGTAGTAATAATGACAGCTACCATTTATTGTGTCTAATATGTGCCAGACAGCATATTAAGTGATCTATACTTGAGTCTCTTTTACTTCTCTTAAAACCCAGTGAGGTAGGTCTAATTATAGATAATTATAAGCTTGGAGAGTGTACATAACTTCCCCAAGGTCACACAAAAAAATAAGTGGCAGAAACACAATACCTTTCCATGTCTCTCTAACCTCAAATCCCATGTCATTTCTGTTGATAAACGTTAATAAGGTTTCAGAAGCCTGTTATTTTCTATTATCAAAACAGAACAGGAAATGATAAAAGCAACAGCAGCGGCAGTGGAAATAATAGCATAGGAAGTAAATTTTTGTCAAAAACTTTGAGACCGCCTCCTCCCCCAAGATAAATTTTTTTTAATCTCAAATTTATTGGATTACCTGATATTTCCATAATGACTTTCCTTTCATTATCTTGTTCTTTCAGCTGATCCCAAATAATTGCTTTAGAATAACTTTCTTCTTTTCTAGATTTGTTGTCCCACTGGTGGGTAAAATTTAGGAAATAAATTTCTCCAAAGCACAGTGAGGAACCCATCCACAGATGATCACAAAGAAAGAAGATCCTGACCACCGTAACTCAGACAGCCCTCCTCTGCCGGACCCTTTTGGTAACGGACTGAGAAACTGGGATAGCAAGACAAAATACGGTGACATTTTTGGCTGACAATTCTTTTAGAAGATTTTTCTTTTTTGAGTTGCCCTTGAACTAGAGCATTGCATGAAAGATGCCATCAGGTCAGTAAAATTTCCCAAGAATTAGGTCACCAAGAAAGCTTTATCTTTTATAAAAGTTTACCCACATGCCCATGGAGGGTCATGACTGCTAAGTGACGGACTAGTGGTTAAAACTGCCAGTGTCTCGTACTATCTCCCCTGCGTTAGATGGCTCTTTCCCACACTACCTTCCCAGCTCGATATATCTGATTGTCCTCTAGGATGCTGACAAAATGGCAAAGGAGAGAACGGGGTTTAGGAGTTGCAATAAAAGGGGAAGGGCTTCCCAGGTGAGAGACACAGGAGAGGTGAGTTCAATCCCTGGGTCAGGAAGCTCCCCTGGAGGAGAGCATGGCAACCCTCTCCAGTATTCTTGCCTGGAGAACCCCGCAGATAGAGGAGCCTGACGGGCTACAGTCCATGCGGTCTCAAATAGTCGGACACGACTGAGCATGCATGTAACCTGTACCATTAACGGGGAACCTGGTTTGGGAGACACCAGCCTTGCTGGTGTCTGTTTTGACCTCAGAGAAACCCATCATTTCCAGGAGAAGGTGCTCAAGCCTGCAGAAAAGGAGGTGATTGACTCCAGACAATGCCTGAATGAGCCTTTTGGTTTGAACAATGCAGAATAAAGAAAAAGAATGGGAAATGAGCTGCTTCAGGCACTGGGTGACCCAGACAATGGGGACAAATATTTGAATTTGTTTAATTGATGAATAGAGTCAATTTTTATGTGTAAAATTTTTACAGAGGGGAACGTTTTTTGGGGGCTTTTTTTTTTTTTTTTTGGTCAAATGTTTAATGCAGCTGTCTCCTATCCCTCTGAGTGCTCATGATGGCATTCCTTTCTGGGGCCTGGACAGCCATAGCTCCATTCCCAACCCACTTGACCGCAGAAGTCCAGCCCTTTACAAGGCTCCCCTCACTGATCATTTCTAGAACCTACAAGGAATGCTTGCAAGTTCTACACACCTGTCCTGGCTATACCTTACCACAGATCTATCCCTCAATTCTCCAAAGCATGATTTCAACCAGACAATCACATTTAAGCCCAATCTTAATGCTGATAAAGAGCTTCCCAGGTGGTACTAGTGGTAAAGAAACTGCCTGCCAATGCAGGAGACATGAGAGACTTTGGTTCCATCCCTGGGTCAGGAAGATCTCCTGGAGTAGGACATGGCAACCCACTCCAGTATTCTCGCTTGGGAAATTCCACAGACGGAGGAGCCTGGTGGGCTACGCCCCGAGGGGTTGCAGAGCCGGACACGGCTGAGCGCACACACACCCCTCCAGGGTGTGTGTTATATTAGGACCCTCTGGGAATCTTTGTCGGTGTCTCTCTCCAACTGCCAGTGCCAACCTGACCCTTTTCCACCCAATCCAGAGGCTTCCTCTCACTCCCAGGCTCAGAGCAGTGTCTGCTGGGATATAATTCCTCTCCTAAAGGGAGAGACTTATCACTGGGATATGCAACTCAGCCCCCTGACTTTTACTACTCAAAAAAAAAAATTTTTTTTTTGCTCACTATTTTGCTCATAGAGCTAAAATAGTTATTTTTCTAATACAAAAAAAGGACAATTTTCTCTTAAAGTTGAACTCCTATCTCTGTCTCTAGTAGAAGTTTCAGACTTTTATCCCCATTCCTGTCAAAGAATATTCAATCTCAGGCATAGCAAGCACCCTGTAAAATGAGGCACAGGAAATATATCGTTGCCATTACCATAAAGGTTATCATCTCCATTGTTAAGACAAAAGGCAGCTGATCCTATCAGATTTTCTAAAAAACAAAAATAAACGTTGATGGCTGTGTTTTCCCTAGTATTTTCCTTTCTGGAAAGAAAAATTTTTGTGAAAGTTCCTTTGGACCAGAATAATACAGTATTCCTGACATAGAATGGAATTATATCAATACGTTAATAAATAATTTAATAACATGAAGGCGCTTTTTTCTTCCCTAGTGAAAAAAAAATGGAAGCACACTCTCAGCCATCTTTAATCACACAGCAGAAGGCTCTGGTGGGCTCCCAGGCCTGCTGCCGGAGAACCGGGAGCCAGTCTTGTCTTCTCAGTGAAGGCAGCACCACTCAGGGCCATGGTCCAGTGTTTAAAATTCTTACTCAAAAGCTTCTTTCGTTACCCAGTCTCTTCTGATCCCTCCATTTGCCAGAAGTCTTTACATTATTGGGGCTTCGCAGGTGGTTCAGGGGTAAAGAATCCTTCTGCCAATGCCCAGGAGACAGGGGTTTGATCCCTGGGTTGGGAAGATGTCCTGGAAGAGGGCATGGCAACCCACTCCAGTATTCTTGCCTGGAAAATCTCATGGACAGAGGAGCCTGGCAGGCTGCAGCCATGGGCTTGCTAAGCCAGTCACAACTGAGCGCACATGCATGCACTTTACATTATTCCACGTCATCTCTGTACCTGTTTCTTTTACTTCTTTATGGAATGAGGTTGGAATTCAGTTTTGCCAGTTTCATTCAGTGTGGTGTGCTTGTAATTGATGTCAATGGCTTCTTGGCCATCTGCGGTTCTCTTTCCATTCTGCTAAGATCTATTTCCCTTGTTGAGAGGGTCACTTCTTTTGAGTTATGTGACTCCTTACCCACATACTCTGTCCTTTCACGGCAAGATTTTGCATTCTGACCTAGTCCCTGGCCAACAAGATGACAGCCTCCTGACTATTCACAAGTAATTCCTTTCCTCTTTTTTCTGAAATCCTCCTGCCTTCATCCTGTTCCCATGGCCACTTTACCCTCCTTGTCTCAGCTTTTATGACAGCTAAGAGAGTCAACGTATCTGTCTGAAGTTTGTCTCTAACAATTTATCATCTGGAATCACAACCTTTAGCCTTTTGAAGTGATGGAAAGTTTTTACTCCATATCTGTTAAAATACTACAGCATGGCTTCTGTGAGGTCTCATCCAATTTCTAACCTAAAGTTACCATTGGCTGCATGATCTCACTGGTTTTCATGGGTTTGCCTATTAAATTTTGTCTTTTTTTTTTTAAACATCACCCTGATTCATGTTCAGACTGTCTGCTTATCTTATTGCCATCTTTAATGTAGCATTCCCATAAAGTAGTAGGAAAGGAGCTGGGCTTGAGATCAGCAAACCCAGAGTTAAACATATATCCCTTAACACTCACATAGTATTAGGTAAGTTCTTTAACCTCCTCTAAGCCTTAGCTTTCTCATCTTTAACAGGAAACCAATACCGACCTCACCCAGAACTTGTAAGGATTGGATGAGACCATGAGTCTGGGTATAAACTCCTCGGGTCTGTTGATTAGCACTCTATTCACATGAAAGGAGCAAGGTTAGCCAAATGATGCTGAATCACTTCTAGGTAAAACTTGAATACAATCAGATGTTTGCTGTCCCATTATCCTCCCATCCATTGCATTTGGAAAGCCTCTAATACCTTGCTTATCTGAGTGTAACAGCTCTAGAGTTTCTGTGAAAGCAGAAATTAGGGGCAGCATACTAGTATGGGAGGGCAGATGAGGGGAGCTATATTTGCATATTTCAGAAGTCTTCTACTATTCATAGCGCAGAACTGATGAGACTGAAGTTTACGAGAACCTAAAAGTTCCACTGGGTCCCCCACCTCCAAGCTATACCAGCCTTTCCCTGGTTCTGCCACTGGTTGGGTAGAAAAGAGAGAAGGAGCCATCTCTACTTTGTAAAGACAGCCATTAAACAGACCATCCCATGGAGCCTTTGGACGTGGCAGCCAAAAGCATGCATTATGTTTGCTCTTGCTGAGCGTGTAGGAAAGCTTTCCCCAGGGAAATTGAGAAGCACACAAAGAATTTTGAGTAAGACCATTTCCCATTTTAAGCCTCATTATATGAGAATATTCCACTCTAGAGAGCAGCAGTACACTCAGTCTTTCAGTTCTTCTGGAGTTTGTAATGCTCTTCCTACCAAAAAGTCTTAATGCACCATTCAGAATAAATTCTCCTCTCTCAGCTAGCATCATAAATCCCAATCATGTTGAGATCTGAAAGCCTCATCGTCACTCTAATTTTTGAGAATGATCATTTTTACATACTCACTGTGTACCAAGTACTGGGCTAGGTACACAGCCACAAAGATTATATCATGCAGTTGGAATCATCAAAAGCTTATACTTCAGGTGGACTGCTAAGAAAAATGTAAAAGAAGAAATAAAGAGCATAAATTCAATGTAAGCAGATCAGTACAGAGGATGAGAGGCAGTAGAGCTCCTTGTGGGGTTGCTGGTTGCAGCACAGCATGGTAATTCCTCCTCCCATCCCAACACTCTTGGCACCTCCCACAGTATTTGGCCTTCTTCCATTAGAAATGCAATTCTGAACTTCAACTGGGATCAGACTCCCAGCCTCCCTTGCAGCTAAGTGCAGTCATGTGACTAAGGGCATCCATTAAGATTTGAGTGGTAAAGGTGTGTGCAACTTTCAAGTCACCCTCTTCAAAAGAAGCTGCTTTATCCCCACTTTCCTCTTTGGCCTCAACTGTGGTCTGAAACTGTGCCTTTGCTCCTACTGAAGCTCTCACCATGTGAATGAATAAAGCAACAGGATGGACGATCTCTGAATCACCTTGTACACAAGACTCACCAAGTCATCCTGCCTGCCAGCCTCTGGATTATTACATAGGAGAGGAAAATGAGTCTCTTATTTGAGTTGTTAAATGCTTTAGTCCCTTTATAATGGTGGCTTAAGCTGTACTGAGTAAAAGGGAAGCTTCATGATGGAATGGTTTGAAGGGTGGCTCAGATTTAGATTAAAGGAAAGTGAAAATGAGAGATGGGAGGAAGCAAGAAAATAAGAATTTCCCCTTGAAGCAGAAAAATAAGAACAAAGATGTGGATATTGACATGCTTGGAGAGGGGTTGATGGATTGATGTTGTTGAAGCTAAATATGCACATACAGGAAGAATAAAAGACAGAGTTTAGTTTTGGGTCAGATTGTGGAAGCACTTGAATAAGTAAAGTGAAATTCTTCACATGGAAAAAGGGATCAATATTTTATTAGAAAATCTGTCTGAAGGGCACTGAATGGCCAGAGGCAGCTGGGAGAGATATTCACCTAGGGGAGTCATGGAAAGATGGATCTGAACTTGGACAAAAAGGAAGAACTGATTCTAGGGAGACACTTGCTGGCCTTGGAGGCTATTTGGATAGGTAGAGGTGAGGTTTTGAGGTGGCATGACTGGAAGACAGCAATATCACCCAGGAGGTACTTCAAAAATATGCATATAAAGAAAGCTTTAGTTTCTGAAGATAATAGCAGTGCATCCATGAAGAAGTATCCAAACATACCAGCAGAAATACAGAATTAAAGCTTTGGGGATCTGTTCAGGTTGGAGATATATAATTAAAGGAATCCAAAAGATAGATGAGGAAGACTAAGGGATTACGCCGTAAGAAAGAGGATGACAGGGAGGCAGAGGGAAAGCAGGGTTGCTGAAGTCAAAGGAGAGTTTTGATGAAAAGAGAGGGAAGGGGCTGACTGACACAGAATAGCTGACAGGGAAGGTGACGACAGAAAGAAATTAAACTTGGATTCTGGATTCACGTTCTCTTTTCCTGTATATCCTCATATCTAGCTTTACTTAAAATCTTTTTTTCCCCTAAAGTCTGTTCTTTGTATTTCTCTGCTGCCAAGACACGCATCACATCCTGCCTTGATTTACACAAACTCCTTCTCATTGGCCTCTTTCTCGTCAGTTCCCTACTCCGGTCTCTGCCAACGGTGACTGCCAAGTCCGTCTTCCTTTCCTGCTGTTCAGACTGTTTCTCCCACTCTTCCCTGGCGTCTCTTCACCTTCCAGCCTCCCCACAACTCTGCACCTGCTTACAACTCTCACCTTTCCTGCAGCCCCCGGCCCGCACCCCACCCCGACTCCTTCCTCTGGCCCTGCCGGCTCCTCTGGCGTCTTGAGGCAGCAGATTCAGGCGCTGGGAACTTCAGGCCAACACCCTCCGTCATCCTCCCACGCAGAGCGCCCCACTCGTGCACGTCGATGCAGCGCCTGTTCTGCTGCAAGGCCAGCCAGCACATCCGCTCCCTTTCCGAAGCTTCTCGCTCTAATAACTGTGCGCTGCGCGCTGCTTTTCCCTGGAGTATACAAAAGACTATTGCTTGTACTGCGCCGCTTTCTGTCCCCACTACCTCCAGCGTCCTATATTGTTTGTTCTGGAAGAACATGATTTCATTACTGTCAGGTGATTTCTTTTCCTTGTAAAGCAGTTTATTGGTGTTACCTGGGGGTACTGCATAAATAATACAAATCTCACAATGCCAAACCAGTTGGTCCAAAATCACCTTGAGTTTTATCTCAGGAATACCTAAAACCCTATCTGTCAGAAAAGGGAGAAGATTAATATACAGAAAGGAAGCTGTGATGTGCCTATTGTCCTCAACAAATAATGCATGCCAAAAAAAAAAAAAAGTATCCAAGTGAAAAAGAAGCCCAGTGGGCATTGTTGGTAGCTCAGCGTAACTCCTCTAAGTGATGGAAACACTCCTCAAGGACATATCTACTGTCATCATATAAAGCGAACGTTTGTATTACTACCTTTGGACTTTTACTCATGCAAGTTTCACTTAGCAGAGATAGTAATGTACTTTGTTTTTGGTGAAAATACTCACTACAGAGCCTAGGGACTCTTATTATTTCAAATAAGATCTATATTTATAAATACATGGACAGGTACAAAAAATTAATAAACTAGTACACATATCTCTAAGAACACGATTGAAATAATTGTTGCTTAGTCCTAAATTTTCTTCCTAACAAGAAAAAAACCTTGAATACCTACCATTTATTCAAATGCACACACAGGGTATTTTCACAAAATGTAGAAGTTGAATATCAAAGAAAGATGTGTTCCCTTTTGCAATTTATTTCCTTTAAATGGTAAAGAAAAAACCTTGATATTCAACATCCTAGTTCCTTTTTCAACAAGAATCAGAAAGCTGTCAAAGGCAAACTGTTTTCCATCACACAAATGACTTGATCACAGATAATAAAACTGCACAAAACTCCAAGTCTAAATAACCATGTAAATGGGTTCTATGTTTTTTTGAGACAGATGGTGGATCACAACAGTGATGGGTTATGAATTCCAAAAAGATTGTCTTCCAGAATATAACCAAAAATGACTGGAGAAGATGTAAAATATAAAGTGGAACAACAACAACAACAAAAAAAAGCACATCAATTTTCAAGAGATCAAGAAGACAGAAACAGAGACTATATGGATTATATTAGAGTCACTCTGGGAAAAAACCCATTTTGAGTTGAAACATTACGCCTATGTTAACTGAATAAAATTGAAATGCATTTAAACAGGATGAGTAATTCCATGACATATTCAAGACTGTAGAAAACTGCAACCTACTCTATCAATCACCTTATCATTTGCTGCTGGCCCCAAAGTATGCCCAACAGTCCTTGTCATTGTTGTGAACTCAATCTTTGGTAGCTCTTAGCTGCATAATATGAGAGTGAATTAGGAACTATTACAGACAAGAATTAGGCCTGATTAATGAGATCTTGCATTTCAGTAGGACTCAAAAGAATGCAGATTAATGATGAAACTACCCTATCTAGGAAAGCATCAAAGTCATTGTCAGAAGGCCAATAACAAATAAATTCAAGGAAGGCATGAGCAAATGTGATAAAGCAGAAAAAAAAATCAGTAGTGCCAATTTCAACGTGGATTCCCTTGATACGTATACTTAGGCCACTGAGCTACATTTTTCCCTATGTATTGTATACACACAATCACCTGTTCCTGCACGTGTCTCCAGTCTCATCTCCCACTACTCGTTTTCTCTTTCTATACACGTCAGCTCGGTTAACCCTTCTTCAAGACGTGGCATGTTACTTTCTGACTCAGAGGCTTCACAAATACTGTTCCCTCTGCCTAGGCTCCCTTCCGCATTAAACAGGGCAACTCCTATGGAGGCTTTATGTCTCCTTCAAATGTCATTTCTCTTACTACAGCTTCACGGAAATTTGCAGGTTTCTTTCAATACATTCATCTCAGTTTTAGTTAGTCTGTAGTTCGTTTTAGTGGCTGTCTTGGGTAACTGACCAACTCAGAGAAGGATCTTACCTTTTGTGGGGCACACAGTCTGTATTCCTAGCGCCTGGTACCATATCTGGCCCACAGGAGTGGCCCAATGAATGCCAGTTAACTGACAGGACAAACGAAGGAGTCTCCTGGTGAGTGGGGTGTTATTTGAATGCTGCACAAAATCCAGCTGCTGCATATGCAGACCAATGCTTTTGGGTCCAAGAGGAAGTCCTCCTTTTGGTGTGGAATTGCTTGGCTTTTCCTTACCTCCTGGACCCAGATGCAAACTTCAAGACTTTGTGTGTGTGTGTGTGTGTGTGTGTGTGTGTCTGTGTCTGTGTTATTTTGGTGACCAGAAGTAACAGATGCCTGGAACTTAGGAGTAGATGAGGACTAGAAGATGCCTCTGGCCTGGGCTACCTGAAGAGGAAAGAGCTGGGTCCTATCTATGGTGGTGTTACACCCACATCTCTGCTTCGGAGAGTCACAGTGTACATAGGGCATGTTGATGGGAAGTCTTGCACGAAAGTCTTCAACTCATTCAACCATGAAAACCTATTTTTCAGAAAACACGTGTCCCTCAGGATAGTCTTACTAAGGCTGCTATATCAAACAGCCTCTAACCCTTAGTGGCTTAAAAATAACTTGATTTATTTCTTTCACACTACACATTTACTGTTCATTGACTGGAGAGCCTGCACTGCATGGCTTCACTCTGAGATCCAAGGTGTCAGAGAAGCCACCTTGTAGGCATTTTTGGTTGTTCCAGCAGAGAAAAGTGAGTTCTGGATGTTTCCACAGTGAAATGTTCTAGGCTGAGAATCACATTTGGAATTTGGGCTCATAACTCATGGACCAGAACTGGTCACGTGACCCCATGCAGTCTCAAGGGTCTGAGGAGGTACTGCCCTCACACATGGCTGGAGAACAGATAGTCAAAAATGTGCACTGAATACCACTGACAACTACACCCCTAACCTGACTGAACACTCAGTCACTGAGGTACAGCTGGAGACGACGGCTGCTCATGGTTTTGAAAATAAGAACCGAACGTAATCACTACTGAAGAATGTTTAGCATCTATGCTAAAGTTACATGACCATACTTAGGAATAAGAAATAGGAAGGCTTATTTTTTTTCATACTTATCTGGGGGAAAGAGGAATGTCTCTCACACACCACACACACAAAACAATTCTTTTGGAAGACTTTATGAAAACAATTTCTTTTCACTTAGTCTCTAGTGGAATTCCTACAACACATAACAAAATCATTTCCCAGCCAATTCTTCACTGCTTCTCTCAAATACAAATGCGTTATAACAGAAAGCATGGAAAATTCCACCACACAGCCTATATTTAAGCTACCAGAGGGAGGTATACCATAAATGTCCACTCACAATGTCTTCTTCACAGATGTGCAGAGTTAACAAATCCCATAATTCCAATAAAGCTGGCATACAATTCATCTAGACAAAAAATTAAGTGTATTTTGTACTTACTATCATAGCCTCTGAAAATTAATTTCTGATGAAGTCTACCAAATCAAATTATCTAATGTCTTAGTGTCTTGGCTCATAGCTGACCACAGCTGTATCAGTTAACGACACAGCAGCAGTTAATGGCAAGAAGGCAGCCATGGCGCTGAGGTAGTTCTGAGATGCTCCCACCTGCACGCCCAGCACAGTGAAGGCACTTATCAGCAGCCATGCAAAACTCCTGAACTCACTGTTTCTATAAATCACAGGGCATGTTAAATTCTTGTCATTTACTCAGCCATCCCCAAGTTCCTTCCCAGTTCTTCGCTATATACTTTCTATATGGAATCATAGTTAAATGGCTTAATGCACGTAAAATGCTTTTGAGCAATGCTTGGCACATAGTAGCTACTAAGTGTCAGTTGTTTTCATTATTATTATTTTATGTCTTAAAAGTGATGCTTTGCATGTCTCCTGCCCTTCAGGGTTGCGAAAATTTGGTTTGCTTTAAGCAAGTTCAATCCAGTGCTTCCAGTGAGGAGAAGGTCTAATATGCAACGTATCTTCTCTATGGTTTTTTTCTCTTGTTGAGGACAGAACAGGCAAATCACCTTAGAAGTGATCAAAGTGATTAAAAATGTATTTAAAAGATTTTGTGTATGTACCTCTAGATAAAGTGATTATCTGAAATGGTAAACGTTGAGAACAAATTTAAAAAATTTTGATAACTGCACCACCAAGATGCACTGATTAAAAAATCCCCTTCCCATATTGTATTACCTTCAGACTATAACAAACCACTTACAGTACTGTTAAAGTATTTAACTATATATTTTTATAATAATGAATCTGATACGCTCTAGTCTCCTTTGGTTTGTTACACATCATGCATGCATCATTCATTCCATTCACTTAAAGCATCATCTTCATGTCCAGGTATATCTGTTGGTGACTGGTCAAGAGAAGTTGAATCTTTGTATCTCATTGAACTCAGCTCAGACTGTATCTCAGTTGTCGAGGCCTTTGCCCCCCAGAAATCTTTGACTGCCGTCCTGGAAGAAAAAAATTTTTAAATATTTTTTGAAATGAAAACTGAAACTTTAGTTTTCTAACAACAAGCGCCTCCTTGTTGTTCAGTTGCGAAGTCGTGTCTGACTCCACAACCCCGTGGACTATAGCCTGCCAGGCTCCTCTGTCCGTGGGATAACCCTGGTAAGAAGACTGGAATGGCATGTCATTTCCTTCTCTGAGGGAACTTCCCCACCCAGGCATTGAACCCAGGTCTCCTGCATTGGCAGATGGCTTCTTTACTGCTAAGCCACCAGGAAAACCCATAGAAATGCCTCCTTGGTCAGGATTTATTTTTATTTTGCAGTGCATCACCTGCATTGTGATAGTAGATGAGCCCTCTGAGGTACCAGGGGGTGATACTCATGTAGGTATTAGGTATTATGATGAACTAGTTGTTTATAACAACCACGTTTTAAAGTTGTGATTATTTTCAACTAGTATGCAGGTCAGGAAGCAACAGTTAGAACTGGACATGGAACAACAGATTGGTTCCAAATAGGAAAAGGAGTATGTCAAGGCTGTATATTGTCACCCTGCTTATTTAACTTATATGCAGAGTACATCATGAGAAACGTTGGGCTGGAGGAAGCACAAGCTGGAATGAAGACTGCCGGGAGAAATATCAATAACCTCAGATATGCAGATGACACCACCCTTATGGCAGAAAGTGAAGAACCAAAGAGCCTCTTGATGAAAGTGAAAGAGGAGAGTGAAAAAGTTGGCTTAAAGCTCAACATTCAGAAAACTAAGATCATGGCATCTGGTCCCATCACTTCATGGCAGATAGATGGGGAGACAGTGGAAACAGCGTTAGACTTTATATTTTTGGGCTCCAAAATCACTGCAGATGGCGACTGCAGCCATGAAATTAAAAGACGCTTACTCCTCGGAAGGAAAGTTATGACCAACCTAGATATCATATTAAAAAGCAGAGACAATACTTTGCCAACAAGGCTATGGTTTTTCCAGTGGTCATGTATGGATGTTAGAGTTGGACTATAAAGAAAGCTGAGCACCGAAGAATTGATGCTTTTGAACTGTGGTGTTGGAGAAGACTCTTGAGAGTCCCTTGGACTGCAAGGAGATCCAACCAGTCCATCCTAAAGGAGATCAGTCCTGGGTGTTCGTTGGAAGGACTGATGCTGAAGCTGAAACTCCAATATTTTGGCCACCTGATGTGAAGAGCTGACTCATTTGAAAAGACCCTGATGCTGGGAGGGATTGGGGGCAGGAGGAGAAGGGGACGGCAGAGGATGAGATGGCTGGATGGCGTCACCGACTCCATGGACATGGGTCTGGGTGGACTCAGGGAGTGGGTGATGGACAGGGAGGCCTGGCGTGCTGCGGTTCACGGGGTCGCAAAGAGTCGGATACGACTGAGCGACTGAATTGATTTTCAACTAGACAACACAAATGTTAATTCAATAAACTTTTTGCTTTAACAACTACTATATAAAATTTTTGCTTTAACAACTACTATAGAAAACTGCATTTAAAAGTTCTCTCATGGCTGGGAATCAAGTCATGAGATCAGGTAGCCTGAACCAGGATTGTCTCAGGAGGGATGAAGAGAGTTGGACAGTCTTGAAACCTGCATGAGAAGCATAATGGACAGGGCCTTAGATTCACTGGACAGGGAGGGGCAGACAAGCAGATTTTTTATCAAGGGTGATGGTTCAGTTGCAGTTCTTCACCTACCAGTTTATAATTATGAAGATCAGTACAAAGATCACAAATATGCAGATAATAACTCCTATTGTCAGCACAAAAACTAGGACTGCATCAGTGTCTGGTTGGCTTGCTCTTTTCATCTGTAATTCTAGAGAAAAAAACACATAGTGATGATTATTACTACTGGAAAAAAAAAAGGAAATGAACATCTAAATGGGAACTCTGTATCTGGGGAAAAAAACTCTAGAAATATACAGGAAGAATTAGTGGAAAGTATTAATGAACTTTCTCTGCACCTTAGAAATGTTCTTTACAAACATGCAGAAAGGTTCAAAGAACCTGACAATAAACATCCTGCATTTCCACCACCTAGACACCACCACCACCATTTTAGCTATCCTTCTATTCATGCTTCTATCAATCCACTGATCGACCTCATTTTTTGGACACATTTCAAGATAATTTGCTAATGTCTGCACACTTCTAAAGAATTCAAGAGAATATCATTAACTAGAGTTCAATATTTGTTTATATTTTTTCTTTGAAGTAAAACGTATGGACCCTGAATTGAACAACCATCTTAAATATGTTATTTATTTAGTTATGGCAAATGCAAACACACATATGTAATTCAAATCCCTAAAAATACAGAGAATATTACTCCACTCCAAAAAGTTTCCTTAGCCCCTCCCAGCTAATCCCTGCCCAAACCTTCAGGCACAGCCACTGTCCCGATTTTCTTTTTCACACAGATTGGTTCTGCCTGATCTAGAATTTCATAGGAATGGAAACACTTGTTATACTTTCTTTCGTGTAAGGCTTTTAACTCAGTATAATATTTTAGAGATTCAAGCATAATTGTTCCATGTATCAATAGTTTCTTCTTTTTTATTACTGGGTAGTATGCCTCAAATATTCAGTCTCCTGATGGACACCCACACTGTTTCAGTTTGGGGTTATTATAAACAAACTGCTATGAACATTCTTATACAAGTCATTCTGTGAACACACACTTCCACTTCTCTTGGATAAATACCTATGAGTGGAATTGCTGGGTCATAGGGCAGAGGTATGCTTGGTTTTCTAAGAAATTACAGGATCTTTTCCCAAACTGATCATACTTGGTATACATGGTTTATTAAATTGTTTTCTTGGATTTTATCTCTTCATTTTTCTAGCAATTCCTTTTAAAGAGCTGGAGTTTTAAATGTTTCAGTGTAAGTTGCAGGCGTACAGTATTATGATTTGGTATCTGTATACAGTGACTCCCACAAGTCCAGTTACCATCCACCCCCATAAAGCGGCCTCTCCCCCATCATCCATTTCACCTACCCTAAACCCCCTTCCCCTCTGGCAACCAACAACCTGGTTCTCTGTATCCATGAGTGTGTTTCTGTCTTAATTTTTTTTAATTCAACATATGAGTGAAATAATCTTTGTATCTGTCTTTCTCCATCTGACTTGACTTCACTTAGCAATAACACCTTTAAGGTCCATCCATATTGTTGCACATGTCAGGATTTCGTTCATTTTCTGGCTAAGCAGTATTCTGTTTTGTGTGTGTGTATACACACACACACACACACACACACACACACACGTGTGTGTACATATATATATAAAACATCTTCTTTATCCATTTGTCCATCAATGGACAGTTAGGTGGCTTCTATATCTTGGCTATTATAAATAATGCTTCAGAGAACACAGAGGTGCATATGTCTTTCTGAATTAGTGTTATATTCTTTGGATAAATATACAGAAGCAGAAAAGCTGTGTCCTATGGTAGTATTATTCTTAATTTTTTGAAGACTCTCCTTACTGCTTTTCATAGTGGCTGCACCAACAGTGTACAAGGGTTCCCTTTTCTCCACATCCTCTCCAACATTTATTATTTTTTGTCTTTTTGATAACAACCATTCTAATAGGTATAAGGTAGTATCTGTGGTTTTGATTTGCATTTCCCCAACTAGTGATGTTGAGCATATTTTTATGCATCTGCTTACCATCTGTATGTCTTCTTTGGAAAAAATGTCTATTCAGATCCTCTGCCTGATTTTTATCAGGCTTTTTTTTTTTAATGTTGATTACTGTGAGTTCCTTATACATTCTGGCCTATTAACCTCCATCAGAGATGCCATGTACGAATGTCTCCTCCATTCCATAAGCTGTCTTTCTGTTCTGAAGACCGTTTCCTTTGCTGTGCAGAAGCGTTTTAGTTTGAAGTAGTCCATTTGTTTATTTTTGCTTGTTTTCCCTGTCTCTGCAGTTAAATCTACAAAAACATGGCTAAGACCTATATCAATAAGGTTACTGCCTATGTTTTTTTCCTAGGAATTTTATGATTTTAGATTCACCTCTTTAATCCATTTTGAGTTTATTTCTGTGTATGGTATAAGATAGTGACCTTCTTTCATTCTTTTGCATGTGGCTGTCAAATTTTCCCAATACCATTTTTGGAATATGAAGTTTTAAATTTTATGAAGTCTAATTTATCAATATTTCCTTTTATAAAAGGTGACTGGTTTTTGTCATATCTAAAGGGGAAGCCTTGCCTACTCCTGAATCATACAGATATTCTTTTATGTTTTCTTTTTTAAGCTTGATGATTTTAGTTTATTAATACATTTAGGACTGTAACACATCTCTAATTTTTGTATATGTCTCAATATCCAAACACCACTGTTAAATCAGCATTCTCTCCCATATCTGTCTGCTCTTCCGTATTAAGGAGACAAAACAAGCCTACCATATGTATTATAACACTGCTACATTGTAAGCTGATAAAAATGCAATTTATAGCAAATATTACTTACTTTTGAATTATATACCTTTCTTATGGCTCTTCCTGGTCCCTAAATCATAGACTCATAAAAGATTCATGTGCGGGAAGGTCCAGAAAGATCATCTGATACAACTTTTATACAGACAAGTAAACCAACATCCAGGAAGATTTAATGACTTGTGAAAGCTATGTTTTAAGTATTTTAACATTTTAATTTTGATAAGTACCACTCTAACAGGGGCTTCCCAGGTGGTACTAGTGGTAAAGAATCTGCCTGCCTATGTAGGAGATGCAAGATTCGCAAGTTTGATCCCTGGGTCAAAAAGACCCCCTGGAAAAGGAAATGGCAACCCACTCCAGTATTCTTGCCTGGAAAATCCCATGGACAGAGAAGCTGAATGGGCTACAGACCATGGAGTCATGAAGAGTTGGACGTGACTGACCGCACACACACAACACAGACCTGGTCTCCTAGTCAGGCAATCTCAACTGCTTAATCATCTTCATTTTCTTTCTATTCTTTAAACACTGTGAAGAATAATTTTCCATTTTTCTTAGTAGTTCAAGAGCTATAAACTCAATTTAATAATCTCACTAAATACTTCCAAGTATGACAAACAATTTAAAAAAGTTAAAGTTAGTCACTCAGTCGTATCCGACTCTTTGTGACCCCATGGACTGTAGCCCACCAGGCTCCTCTGTCCATGGAATTCTCCAGGCAAGAGTACTGGAGTGGGTTGCCATTCTCTTCTCCGGGGGGTCTTCCCGACTCAGGGATCAAACCCAGGTCTCCTGTGTTGCAGGCAGACTCTTTACCGACTGAGCCACCAGGGAAGCCAATTTATATCATATTTATATTCTAACATTGTTAAATTTAAAAAGTTTTTAACTTTTGATAATTTTACTTATAGAAGCAGTAGAATTTTTAAGCTCAAACAAAAAAAAAAGAAAACTTTTAGGATTAAAACTTGAGGGGAAGAAATGCAAAATTTCTTTCCATTTATCCACTACCCTGAAATACTAGTCAAGAGGGGTGGAAAATGAGAGGTATCAAGATTCTGCTTCATTTTAATGGTACTCTTCTTGCAAGTGTCCCTTAGAGTATTTTAATGTCTAATAAAAAATAGTTTCCATTTCTGTTTAAAATTTTTTAATGAAAAACAGACAAATTTTGATGCTCTTACATTTTAGAAAAACTAAGCTTATGTCTGTATTAGTTTTTGAGGGCCACCATAACAAAGTACCACTAACTAGGGGACTTAAAAACAACAGAAATATCTGCTACCTCAGAGTCTTGGAGGGTAAGCGTTTGAACACCAGGCGCTGGTGAGGCCATGCTCTCGCCAGCGGCTCTGGGAAGGATCCCTCCCTTACTCTCCAGGCTCCGGGAGCCCCAGATGCCCCTCAGTTTGTGACAGCGTAAGTCCAGTCTCTGTGTCCGTCTTCACATGGCGTCTTCTCCCCACGTGTCTCTGAGTCTCCATGCATTCTCCTCTCTCACCTTCTGTGTCCAGATTTCCCTCTTCTCAGGACACCAGTCAAACTGGATTAAAAGCCCACTCTTCTCTAGTATGTAAGATCATGTCTTAACTGAATTAATTACATCTGCAACAACCCTGTTTCCAGACACCATCACACTCTTAAGTTCCAGGAGTTTGGACTTGAAAATACCTTTTTAGGGGGACATGATTCAATCAAAATAATGCCTAACTATAAAAGATAATTATTGTGGAAGTGAAAAATCTGTCATATGAGGGAACGGATGGGGCATTTTCATTCATTAAACCGCATCTACTCTGAGCATACTTCAATCATGTATTTGTTTCCAGCCAGTACCACACTGTGAGGACATTTAGAGCCGAAACATCTACCTGACGTCTCAAACAGCCAAAAGGGTCTGTCACAGCAGTATACCCAACTGTCTGTTTTAAAAGCAACTGATAGATACCAACACTTTCTGAAAACATTTTGTTGTCTAACCAGTGCATGTGCTGAGACTGCAGAGCCACCCCACCAGGTCTGGACAGCCACACGACAGAAAAGTCAGCTTGTCTCACTCGCTGGTCTTGGGGACTGTGCCCCAGTCCTTGGCTTACACCTGCTGCCTTTGACTCACAGGAAGAGCTAACCACTACTAAGCAGTCCTAACAAGGACCAGGTTGGGGGACAGGAGCTGAGAAAGGCTCTCAAAACCTTTAACAGCCTGAACTGTGACTCACTGAAATCTTTTTTAGTTGATGATGTTCAGTTCTTTTTTGCCTTTTATTGACATTATTCTTTTAATAACACCTAGTATATCCCAATATAGGACTATGGTTGTTAGCTTTCACTGTAAACATTTTTTTTTAAGGACACTGAGCAATAAATACATCAAAGAAAGTTTACAGTTTATTTTTTTAAATCACCTTGAAAACACCTCACCTTGTTTCCCGTTAAATAAAGGGCGTCACATTGCATGGTATCTCTAGACTGCAGCTTAAGTTCTTTACTTGGGACTCAAGAAATAGCCTCAAGAAATCCACAAAATCTTGTAAAATTACAGGTAACTTTTGCCATATTTGTATATGTGGGTATTTTTCTGGGGAAAGTCTCCTGAGCCTTGACTGCAGCCTCAAAAGAACTTGTGACCAAATCTCCCACACCCCCAACAACAGAGATGACAACAATAAAAATGATTAAGAGCAACTCAACAAAAGGAAATAATTATTTGGATATAGAAGACATCATAGTTTAAATTGAAAAGACATGCACATGGACCCTTTTTGCAAAGGAAGCACGGTTTCTAACACGTAAAATTATGTTCAGGTTAAGATTTGCCTTTTGTGACAATTATTGAGGATTGCACTACTGTTTTATAAAAAATTTCTTCAAACGAATAATTTTTTAAAAGATACATTTTCACATAATATTTCTTAATTTATTCTGTGTGCTGTGCTAAGTCGATTCAGCCGTGTCCGACTGCGATCCTATGGACCGCAGCCCACCAGGCTCCTCTGTCCATGGGGTTCTCCAGGCAAGAGTACGGGAGTGGGTTATCATGCCCAGATTTTTGTTACACATCCATGAGAATTCTATGTATTCATTCTCACCTCTGCGAAAGAAGTAAAAGTAAGAATATAATTCAAAATAAAGGACTGCCCTTTGGGAATTCTTCAGGAATACACCAGTTTCCCAAAGTGAGGTACATCTGACTCTACTTTGTGAAAATAAAAATAATGAAGGGCAGTGACATGGTAGTCATTCAGTCGTGTCCAACTCTTTGCAATCCCATGGACTGTAGCCAGCCAGGCTCCTCTGTCCAAGGAATTCTCCAGGCAAGGATACTGGAGTGGGTAGCCATTTCCTTCTCGAGGGGATCTTCCCGACCCAGGGATCAAAGCTGGGTCTCCTGCATTGCAGGCAGTCTTTATCATCTGAGCCACCAGGGAAACTCACACTACCTTGTAGAAAAATCTTAATGGTATAAAACTAGTGGTTCCCAAAATGTGATCTCTGGACCAACGGCAACTAGGAACTTGTCAGAAATGGAAATTCTTGTGCCAGCCTCACTCAAGGTCTACAGATGAAGAAACTATGGGCTCTGGGCTAGTGATCTGTGTCTCCACAAGACCACCACATTATTCTGATGCTCTCTGAAGTCTGAGATATAAGTAAGTCAAAATGTTGCTGGGTACTTACCAGTCGTCGTATAGATTGTGAATCTAATAGATGCTACTATTTCATTATTATCCAACGTTTCACACTCAAAAGCCTTGGGGTGAGTATCCCTCTGAACTTCCAGGATTGCTGAATCATTTGCAAGTATAATGGCTTGCTATTTTAAGAGAAAAAAAAGATATCAATATTCTTCATGAAAACCTAAGATCAGAAAATAATTTATTTCTTATAACAAAAGAAGAGCCACTTTCTCTCAGTCTAGGACAGTAATTCAT
This sequence comes from Dama dama, assembly GCF_033118175.1. Taxonomy (NCBI): domain Eukaryota; kingdom Metazoa; phylum Chordata; class Mammalia; order Artiodactyla; family Cervidae; genus Dama; species Dama dama. The sequence continues at coordinate 59,333,773 of NC_083708.1, forward strand.
TATGCACATGTATTTTAAAGTCAGACAGAACAGGTACCAACTTCCTGACTGTGTAAATCAGAATGAGTTACTCTCTGCATCTCAGCTACAGCTGGTCCTCTGTATCTTTGGGCTCCACATCAGCAGATTCAACAAACCACAGATTTAAAATATTCATAAAAAAAAAAATTTCCAGAAAGTTCCAAAAAGCAAAACTTGAATTGGTTGCACTAAGATCATGGCATCTGGTCCCATCACTTCATGGGAAATAGATGGGGAGACAGTGGAAACAGTGTCAGACTTTATTTTTTTGGGCTCCAAAATCACTGCAGATGGTGATTATAGCCATTAAATTAAAAGACGCTTACTCCTTGGAAGGAAAGTTATGACCAACCTAGATAGCATATAAGCAACTCCTGAAGCTCAATTCCAGAAAAATAAATGACCCAATCAAAAACTGGGCCAAAGAACTAAACAGACATTTCTCCAAAGAAGACTTACAGATGGCTAACAAACACATGAAAAGATGCTCAACATCACTCATTATTAGAGAAATGCAAATCAAAACCACAATGAGGTACCATTACACGCCAGTCAGGATGGCTGCTATCCAAAAGTCTACAAGCAATAAATGCTGGAGAGGGTGTGGAGAAAAGGGAACCCTCTTACACTGTTGGTGGGAATGCAAACTAGTATAGCCGCTATGGAAAACAGTGTGGAGATTTCTTAAAAAACTGGAAATAGAACTGCCATATGACCCAGCAATCCCACTTCTGGGCATACACACTGAGGAAATCAGATCTGAAAGAGACACGTGCACCCCAATGTTCATCGCGGCACTGTTTATAATAGCCAGGACATGGAAGCAACCTAGATGCCCATCAGCAGATGAATGGATAAGGAAGCTGTGGTATATATACACCATGGAATATTACTCAGCCATTAAAAAGAATTCATTTGAACCAGTTCTAATGAGATGGATGAAACTGGAGCCCATTATACAGAGTGAAGTAAGCCAGAAAGATAAAGAACATTACAGCATACTAACACATATATATGGAATTTAGAAAGATGGTAATGATAACCCTATATGCAAAACAGAAAAAGAGACACAGAAATACAGAACAGACTTTTGAACTCTGTGGGAGAAGGTGAGGGTGGGATGTTTCGAAAGAACAGCATGTATACTATCTATGGTGAAACAGATCACCAGCCCAGGTGGGATGCATGAGACAAGTGCTCGGGCCTGGTGCACTGGGAAGACCCAGAGGAATCGGGTGGAGAGGGAGGTGGGAGCGGGGATCGGGATGGGGAATACGTGTAACTCTATGGCTGATTCATATCAATGTATGACAAAACCCACTGAAATGTTGTGAAGTAATTAGCCTCCAACTAATAAAAAAATAAATAAATAAAAAAAAAGCAGAGACATTACTTTGCCAACAAAGGTCCGTCTGGTCAAGGATATGGTTTTTCCAGTGGTCATGTATGGATGTGAGAGTTGGACCATGAAGAAAGCTGAGCACCGAAAAAATGATGCTTTTGAACTGTGGTGTTGGAGAAGACTCTTGAGAGTCCCTAGGACTGCAAGGAGATCCAACCAGTCCATCCTGAAGGAGATAAGTCCTGGATGTTCATTAGAAGGACTGATGCTGAAGCTGAAACTTCAATACTTTGGTCACCTCATGCGAAGAGTTGACTCACTGGAAAAGACCCTGATGTTGGGAGGGATTGGGGGCAGGAGGAAAAAGGGACGACAGAGGATGAGATGGCTGGATGGCATCACCGACTCGATGGGCATGAGTTTGAGTAAACTCTGGGAGTTTGACAGGGAGGCCTGGTGTGCTACGATTCATGGGGTCGCAAAGAGTCAGACACGACTGAGTGACTGAACTGAACTGAACTGAACTCTTTACTTGGCATTTATACTGCATTTACAAATACTTATATAACATTTACATTATAAATAATCTAGAGATGATTTAAAGTATATGGAAGGAAGTATCTGTTATATGCAAATACTACACCATGTTATATAAGAAAATTGAGCATCTCTGATTCTGGTGTCTGAAGGGGTCCTGGAATCAATTCCCTGAGGATACTGAGCAACAATTGTACTTATCTGCAAAACGGGTATAATGATGGGAATTACCTCATAGATTGTTATATGAGTAAACAAAACTCTAGCAGTTGGTGTATATCTGGCATTTAATAAGCCCTCAACTAATGTTAGCTACTGTCATCATTATACAAGTATTATACATACAAATGAAAACCTTGCTTCCAAAATAGAACACTTTATATAAAATAGATGCTTCTAAGTTCTGAGAATAGCTGGCCCTAAGACATATATAAAGTTTTAGACCTACTAAGAAATGAAAATAAATTTAAATCCCAATAATAATAAAGTTGCATGATTTTTACTTCATTTTTGCAAACTGCTTTTGAAGAGAAAGTGCTCCGAGAGTCATCAAGCACTGGGAAACAAATCTTATCACACACTGGAAAGCACCAAATTACATACATTCATTACTCACCTGGTCTGGCCTTAGAAGTCTCCAAATATATTTGAAACGGTTTTCAGGAGACGTATGAACACATGCAAGCCTTACACGTTCAAGGCTTTCTGAAATTGGTCTACCCCCTGAAAAAAAATTACATACATATAAACCAGTGGGCCTTGTGAACTGCTTTATACACAATACTACTTTTAAAGGTCACCTCCAACTTTATATTACATGCTGCAAGTTAGTAGACACATTACTGGAAGTCTCCCTGTAGAGGAGCAGAGAGTCGTCATGGATGCAACAATAAAGTCACTGGAGAGGCAAGTAAACACCACACCTGTCTGTTCCTTTGGCAAAATAAACTACAGAGAAGACACAGTAAGGGCAAACTACTTAGTGCTCTATTAAACTTTGAGATATACTTACTAGTGGCTGCCAACTTTCTGGTTAGGGACAACCCCTCCTCTGTCCACCTCTTTCTGGCTTAGAGATAATGAAACCTCAGACTAGTGAAATTTGATACAGAAAGGCTCTCAAAGTTCCCAATGTAGAGTTTACCAATCTACTGAGAGACTGTCACAACCAAAAGGTTAAAAGCATTTCTTTGAAGGAGAGCTGCAACCAAAACCGGAGTGCAAATGTTCCAGTGTACTAGAGAGGATGTATGTTAAATTTAGACAGGACTGAAAAAGTGTAAAGAAAAGTAGAAAGACCTATAACTGTCTGGAGAAGTGGGATTTTAAGTTTTCTTATAATTTCCTTTCAGTATATCATTTTGATCATCTCCCTCCACTCAAGGCAAACTGAGGTTAAGGATCTATCCCCAGGGTAAACACTGTCCCTGCCCCCCCATCTCCCTCCAGTATAAAGTCCAACTCACAGCCACAATCTACTGGTCCACGACATTCTTCCACTCGTACGATACACTTGGATTCACCACCAGGGCATCCGCTTGTCAATATAACTTCTCTAATACCGATTCCTTTGATAAAAGAAATTGGCAAATGTTAAAAAAAAAAAAAAAAAAAAAGAATTCCAGGGTTATTTTATTTTTCTACCTAGGTCATTTTGAAACTTTTCTCCTAACTTCAGAAATTAAATTCCTAAATTCAGGGTAAAGACACTTAAGTGATGGCTCAGCAGGTAAAGAATCAACCTGCAATGCAGGAGACCTGGTTCGATCCCTGAGTCAGAAAGATCCCCTGGAGAAGGGAGTGGTTACCCACTCTGGTATTCTTGCCTGGAGAGGAGCCCGGGGGCTACAGCCCATGAGGTCAAAACGAGTAGGATACAATGAAGTGGTTGAGCACAAACACAGGTATTTTGAATGATTTCATAAAACAGCATTTTCCAAAATGAGTCACATGAAACACTAGTTCCTCTGGTTGATAACACAAGAAAAAAGATTCCATGATTATTTACATTTGGAAATTATACGTTAAATTAAAATGAAATGAATCTCCTCAGAATTTTAGAGGACCTTTTAATATGCTAGTAAATGAATGTGCTATTATGTGTAAACTTTCATTGATCAAAGATGCAAAAGTTTTACATTCTAACATTTTTGAGATCAGAATGCATTTTAGAATTGACGGCATGTCAAGAATGACAGTATTTTTCCTTTTCAGAGATGTATAAAATGTGCTTATTACAACTAGTAAAGTCTACTACTGAAACAGTAGGAAAGCGGTAACACACAGGATCTTCCAAATTTATTTGACCATGGAACTCTGGAATGGGAGGAGTTGGAGCTTGCAGAGGAAATTACAAAAATTACACTGTAACATAAATGATGCTCTTAATATCTAGACTGGTAAAAATCTCTGTATTAAATTTATCAAGATAGACTTAATGACCAAACCTCCATTTCCAAACTGATAACTCTTGTTAGAAGTGCCATACATTTCATAAGAAATCAAGTCTTTACTGACCCATCTCAGATCTCCACTGAGTTGGCCCTACCAACATGAGAAGTGAGAGAGATGATAAAAGCTGGTTCAAAGCTGGTTCAGTGACATGCCGAACACGTCCTGTGATAAGACTGTGCTGTCACAGGCTAAGGAGTAGTCCATCTTGATATTCTTCCTACCAAGTTCCTTCTTTCAGTGCCTGTAAGATGTTAATCATACAACCCATTCTCAAGACAAGGGTAAGCTGAAGTCTAGAGATGGCTTCAGTTCAGCTCAGTCACTCAGTCATTTCCAGCTCTTTATGACCCCATGAACTGCAGCACACCAGGCTTTGCTGCCCATCACCAACTCCAGGAGCTTGTTCAAACTCATCTCCATTGAGTCGGTGATGCCATCCAACCATCTCATCCTCTGTCATCCCCTTCTGCTCCTGCCTTCAATCTTTCCCAACATCAGTGTCTTTTCAAATGAGTCAGCGCTTCGCATCAGGTGGCCAAAGTATTGGAGCTTTAGCTTCAGCATCAGTCCTTCCAATGAATATTCAGGACTGATCTCCTTTAGGACTGACAGGTTTGATCTTGCAGTTCAAGGGGCTCTCAAGAGTCTTCACCACCACAGTTCAAAAGCATCAATTCTTCAGCACTCAGCTTTCTTTATGGTCCAACTTTCACATCTATACAAAATTACTGGAAAAACCATAGCTTTGACTAGACGGACCTTTGTCAGCAAAGTCATGTCTCTGCTTTTTAATATACTATCTAGGTTGGTCATAGTTGGGGTTCCCTTGTGGCTCAGCTGGTAAAGAATCAGCCTGCAAGGTGGGAGACCTGGGTTTGATCCACGGGTTGGGAAGATCCCCTCAAGAAGGGAAAGGTTACCCACTTCAGTATTCTGGCCTGGATAATTCCATCAACTGCATAGTCCATGCGACTGCAGAGAGTCAGACATGACTGAGCAACTTTCACTTTCACTCTCTAGGTTGGTCATAGCTTTTCTTCCAAGGAGCAAGTGTCTTTTAATTTCATGGCTGCAGTCATGTGTAGTAATTTTGGAGTCCAAAAAAATAAAGCCTGTCACTCTTTCCATTGTTTCCCCATATGTTTGCCATGAAGTGACGGGATCCTATGCCATGATCTTAGTTTTTCGAATGTTAAGTTTTAAGCCAGCTTTTTCATTCTCCTCTTTCACTAAGAAGCAAGTCTTTAGTTCCTTGCTTTCAGCCATAACCGTGGTGTCATCTGCATATCTGAAGTTACTGATACTTCTCCCTGCAATCCTGATTCCAGTTTATGCTTCATCCAGCCCAGCATTTTGCATGATAGATTCTGCATATAAGTTAAATAAGCAGGGTGACAATATACAGCCTTGACGTACTGCTTTCCCAATTGGGAGCCATCCCTTTGTTTCATGTCTGGGTCTAACTGTTGCTTTTGACCTGCCCACAGGTTTCTCAGGAGAAAGGTAAGGTGGTCTGGTATTCCAATCTCTTTTAAGAATTTTCCAACACAGTCAAAGGCTTTGGCATAGTTAATAAAGCAGAAGTAGATGTTTTTCTGGAATTCTCTTGCTTTTTCTATGATCCAACTGACGTTGGCAATTTGATCTCTGGTTCCTTTGCTTTTTCTAAATCCAGCTTGAATATCTGGAAGTTCTCGGTTCATGTACTGCTGGAGCCTAGCTTGGAGAATCCTGAGCATTTCTTTGATAGCGTGTGAGAGAGGTGCAATGGTGCAGTAGTTTGAACATTCTTTGGCATTGCGTTTCTTTGGAATTGGAATGAAAACTGATCTTTTCCAGTCCTGTGGCCACTGCTGAGTTTTCTAAATTTGCTGGCATATTGAGTACAGCACTTTCACAGCATCAGCTTTTAGGATTTGATATAGCTCAGCTGGAATTCCATCACCTCCACTAGCTTTGTTTATAGTGATGCTTCCTAAGGTCCATTTGACTTTGCAATCCAGGATGTCTGGCTCTAGGTGAGTGATCACACCATTGTGGTTATCTGCGTCATGAAGATCTTTTTTGTATAGTTCTTCTGTGTATTCTTTCTACCTCTTCTTAATATCTTCTGCTTCTGTTAGGTCCACATCATTTCTGTCCTTTATTGTGCCCATCTTTGCATGAAATGTTCCCTTGGTATCTTTAATTCTCTTGAAGAGATATCTAGTCTTTCCTGTTCTGTCATTTTCCTCTATTTCTTTGCACTGATCACTGAGGAAGGTTTTCTTATCTCTTCTTTCTGTTCTTTGGAACTCCGCATTCAGATGGGTGTAACTTTCCTTTTTTCCTTTGCCTTTCGCTTCTCTTCTTTTCTCAGCTATTTTTAAGGCCTCCTCAAACAACCATTTTGCCTTTTTGAGTTTGTTTTTCTTGGGGATGGCTTTGATCACAGTCTCCTGGACAATGTCATGAACCTCCATCCACAGGTACTTTATCAGATCTAATCCCCTGAATCTATTTGTCACTTCTAATATATAATTGTAAGGGATTTCATTTAGGTCATACCTGAATGGTCTAGTGGTTTTCCCTACGTTCTTCAATTTAAGCCTGAATTTTGCAATAAGAGTTCATGATCTGAGTCACAGCTCCCAGTCTTGTTTTGGCTGACTGTATAGAGCTTGGCTTATAATACAAGAGATGGCTTATAATCTCTTGGTTTATAAGAGATGGCTTATACGAGCATGTTTCAATTTTCAGAGAGCATGCACAACACCTGAGATACTAACATGCAAATTATGAGGCAGCAAGTGCCTGCAGTAGGTCCTGAGGTTCTGAATTTCTCACAAGCTCTCAGCCTATGCTGATAGAGCTAGCCTGTGGACCAAACTTTGAGAGGCAAACAATACAGTCCTCCATACAAAATAAGGAGAGGGAAGGTTGGACGGGGAAAGGTCTTTTTTGATTAAACGAGATTCTTAAGAATAGCTGTAGAATGGCTCCACTTAAATTTATGAATAGTACTTCTCTAGGGGGATAGTCTTATTCTTATATATTAAAATATTTTCCAAGCAGGTATTTTATGTATTTACTTATTTAGCCAAATAGATTTCATTGCAATGTGTGTAGATGTGACACAAAGTCAATACTTAAAAACATGCTTGTGTGTTCCAAGGAAACTTTTTGAATGCTAAAATATTGTTTTGAGAGTTCAACAGAATTTTCACTAAAGCATTTTTTTCTTTAAATAATTTTTACAGATTGAAAATATTTTTAATAGTTAAAATATTATAGATGTGAAATATTGCCTTTTATGGTTTATGTTTAGAACTTACCACCATCTGACATATTACATGTTTTACATTATGTATCTCTTTGACCCTACTAGAAAATATATTCCTTAAAGGCAGAGAGTTTCCACTGCTTTGTTCACTGCTGTATTCGAACTCCTATAATAATACCTGGCACATAGTAGGCAAAAACTTAAAAAGCAGAAAACAAAAACTAATTTGTTGAATGTGTGTTAGTCACTCAGTTGTGTCCGACTCTTTGCAATCCCAGGGACTGCAGCCCGCCAGGCTCCTCTGTCCATGGGATTCTCCAGGCAAGAATACTTGAGTGGGTTGCCATGTCCTCTTCCAAGGGATCTTCCTAACCCAGAGATCCAACCTGGGTCTCCCACACTGCTGACAAATCCTTTATCATCTGAGCCACTAGGGAAGCCCAAATTTATTGAGTAAAGATATACAATTTCTGAAGCACATCTTTAAAGAGTAGGACAATACCAATTATTAGAATTGTCATAAAAATCATTCTCTGTGAGGATTTCACAAGCAGCAGAATAAAAATATAAATTGCAAATGAATAAATACAAAATTATTACATAATTCCTCTCATTTCTGACTCTGACTGACCAAGAAATTAAGGTAAAAAACAGGTTTAAAACTATCTCAAGAGACAGGAAGTAGAATAATTGCTGCAAGGGATTGGGGTAAGTGGGAAATTAGTGTTTAACTGGTACAGAGGTTTCAGTTTGGGATGACGAAAAAGTTGGGAGTGGATTGCAATAATGATCGCATGACAATATGAATGTGCTTAATCTCATTAAAATGCACATTTTAAAAATGGTTAAAAGCATAAATTTTGTTGTCTATTTTAGCATCATTTTTAAAACTTTATCTCAAATAAAAACAATTTAGCTATAATTTTTGACCAAAAAATAAAAAACATACATATTGTTTTGATCTGTATCTTCATGGACTATGATTTCTTCCCCTCTGGTTTTTGTTCTTCCCTTCTGTCACTATCTTTTTCCAAGGAAGACTCTATTTAGAATAAACTTAATTACACTGTGAATTATCTACTGTCTTCTTAGCATATTAGTCTATCAGTTCAGTTCAGTTCAGTCACTCAGTAGTGTCCGACTCTTTGCGACCCCATGAATCGCAGCACGCCAGGCCTCCCTGTCCATCACAAACTCCTGGAGTTTACTCAAACTCATGTCCATAGAGTCAGTGATGCCATCCAACCATCTCATCCTCTGTCGTCCCCTTCTCCTCCTGCCCCCAATCCCTCCCAGCATCAGGGTCTTTTCCAATGAGTCAACTCTTTGCATGAGGTGGCCAAAATATTGGAGTTTCAGCTTCAGCATCAGTCCTTCCAATGAACACCCAGGACTGATCTCCTTTAGGATGGACTGGTTGGATCTCCTTGCAGTCCAAGGGACTCTCAAAAGTCTTCTTCAACACCATAGTTCAAAAGCATCAATTCTCCTGTGCTCAGCTTTCTTTATAGTCCAACTCTCACATCCATACATGACCACTGGAAAAACCATAGCCTTGACTAGACAGACCTTTGTTGGCAAAGTAATGTCTCTATAGTGGTTCTCAAAAGATGGTCTTTGAAAAAGCAGCATTAGCTTCATTTGTGAACTTACTTTAGAAATATGAATTCTTAGACCTCATTGAAGGCCTAAGTGAGTCAGAAATTTTGAAGTAGGATTCACAATCCATGTTTTAACAAGCCCTTCAGGCACTTATGGTGAACACGTTTAAGTTTGAGGTGGTGCAATTGGTAAAGAATTCACCAGCCTATGCAGGAGAGGTAGGAGACGCAGGTTCGATCCCTGGTTTGGGAAGATCCCCTGGAGAAGGAAATGGCAACTCACTCCAGTATTCTTGCCTCAGAAATCCCATGGACAGAGGAGCCTGGTGGGCTATAGTGCACTGGGTCACAAAAGAGTCCAACACAATTAAGCACTCACGGTCTTATTACAGCACATGTAGTCTTAATTCAATACTTATATAAGAGATTTTACGTCCAATTTCTATCCAAGGAAAGATCAAAATAAATCACAGTCTTTGAATATTATTTTCCCCACAAAGCCAATACCTCTTTTTTCTAAGACATGACATATAAAATGGAAAACTGTAGAATTTAGAATAGACTATTTAAAAAAGCAAATCTTTTGATAGATTTGCCAACACAGTATGTGGAAGACATCTGTGAGATGCATCAGAAGATCTTTAATCTTCCAAACCTCTGAGATAAAGTTTTACTCTTGTGAAAGCAGTTTATGTGCCCCCCCCAAAATAATAATATGTATATATTACAGAGCTGGCTTAAAATAAGACTTAGAGGTTATGAACTGAAAATATCCTCCCTTAGAAAGCAATCAGTTTGAGTTTTGTGTGTAAATCATAATTACAAACAGAAATCAGAGAGAGATGCATGATAGTACACTTTGTCCCCTCATCCCCCACTACAATATTATTTATCTGCTCTATGTTACTTACCACATGTAACGGTGCACATCCCAAATTCTACTTCTTTGACTATCGTGCTATTTGAAACTAAAAATAAATGCAAAAATACATTATTCAATCATAGGGAAACTTTTCTAAGTGAAAAACTCTTACTTGGAGATGGAGGATATAAGCACTGATATGGGAAGCAGACATATAATATAAAATATTATTTATATATATAAAATAATATAAAAAATTATATTAAATCAGAAAAGCAATGCCATTACTAGTATATCTTATATTACTGTTTAAATCGAAAGAAAGCTAAATCTTTAAAGAATTAAATTAGGAAATAAGTTACAAAGATTTATATTTAAACCTGTACATAATTTTAAAAATAATGCCTTTCATCAGTTTAATATATGCTGAGTTAAAAGTTATACAGAAGGTCAGAAAAAAAAAAAAGCCTGCCAATTATAGGACCCAATTTTTTCTATTCTCTACTTTCCAAAAAATTTTGAGTGTATTATTTCTATCCAAACAGAAGCCTTCATGTTAAGTATTCATTAAAATTATGTTATAAATTGGTTCTACTCATTCTCAGGATAAGATGGTAAGTTACTCCTAAGAATTTATTTCAACATTTCATTTAGCAGGGTGATCAAGGAATATATAAGTATTTGAGTAGTTAAAATTATTGGTTTGAAATCTCATGTTTCTATTTTTTAAATTGTTCTGCAATTTGACATGAATTCTACTAGCTGTATATAATCAATTCCTGCTGACTCAGATCAGGACCACAATCTCAAAAAAAAAGTAAATGAGGTACTAGAAGGTAATTTTTAAAAGGCATGATGTTGTGAGGCAACAACATTTATTACATGGGACAATGCATCAAAATTGGAGTCCGAATTGCTACTTCTACCACTAATTAGCTATTCTGAGTTTGAACAAATTCCTTAAGCTGAGTCACGCCTAATTAACCCCTCTGTAAAACTTGGAAAGGAGAACCTATCTCCTTATATTATTGTAAGAATTAAATGTGATAATGTATATGCAAGCATTCTGTATATCATTTAGCCTTCTAAACATGCCTAAGATATACCCTCACTCACACTTCATTCATTCATTTTGTAATTAGTAATTTCATGTAAGTCTAGGATTTTTTTTCCTATTTAGATTATTATAATTTTTCATAAACACTTCTATACTTACAGGCACCAAATACAGTGCCTTGAATATACAGTAAACAAATTTATACTTGATGAATATACAAGTAAATTAATATTGACTTTGTGAAACTGGACTATCATGATGATCAATTCTGAATTGACATTTTTGCTCAAAATGCTTGGATACGTTCTGCTGGTACATTAGGAAATACAAATTAAAAGCCAAATCTTAAAAACAGAAAACAAGAGTATGCAAATGAGTGCTAGACTACCCTTAAATATAACCTCTTTCCAAAAAAATAATTAATCAGCTCTGCTATGCTACTTTAGGAAAGCTGCTAATACTTAAGTTCTCCTAACTTTAGAAAAAAATGAGATTCAGTCTAATCATTTCTAAAGCTCCTTTTGCCTTTGTTTATTGAATGTCCAGTAGGGCATTCAATGACTTTCTTCTTTGGTGGAAATCCTATAGCAGTGGGTCTGGGAAATTTTATGCATCTTGACTTGTGTGGTATTTGTCAAAATTTCCCATCATATACCTGTGAATAAAAAGTATGGTCAGTTAAGCTTCACGTGTAACTGTTCAACAGTAAGACCCGCTAAAGCTAATTGACTGGTTGGTATCACGTGTTATCAGTGATCTGTCAGAGAATTCTGTCCTGGTCAACATTTTTATGAATGATTTGGAAAATACTGATACCACACTGACTGAATCTGGGGATCATGCAAAACTAGGAAGGACAAAAAAATTTTTTGAAAATAAATCTGGATTTAAAACTGACAGGGTGGAATAACGGGCAAATCTAACAAAAGGAAATGTCAGAGGATTAAAAAGTTCTGCACATACAGCTGAAAAGTCAACTGTTTCCAAAATACTATACAGGCTATCTTAATTTGATGGAACAGGTGAAAATGTGTGAAGAGTTCACCAGGAGTCAAGAGTGTGATAAAGCTTTCCTAAAAATCTACCGAGTCTTTGACCATGCAGACAAAAGCTGGGCATCCGCAATGATGCAGATAATGATCCTGATCTTTTTTGTTCTGGCCAGATCCTAAAACGTTCTCTTCAATTCTGGACAGCACTCTTTTAACTGTTGGTATATACCATCAAAAATCAATTTTAATTTTTGAGGCAACTTTCTCATAGTCTGTTTTTAGTTTTTCTATATTTTGAAACATTTTGTTATTTTATCATCCATAATGATAGATTTCATTATTGCTCATCAATTATTTCCAATTGTATTTAAAAAGAAAAGACTAAATAAAATGGAAGACTGGTGGGGCTATCTGGGAAAGATGACATAACTGAAATAAATCACAGCTATTACATCATCTTTTGTTTTCTTGCTATTTTGTCCAATGTATTGTATAATCTCTCAGGAAGATACAAAAGAAGTCTAAAGGCACCTTTCTCATAGTCTATTTTCAGCTTTCATTGGACAGAGTTGAGATTTTTAACTTTTTCTTGTTTGTCCATAATGACAGAGAAGAAAAGTGACAGAGGAATACCTTTCACAGTTATTGGATGAATTAGAAGATAAACGCAGAGAAATAGCAACACTTTAGATGCTAACAGTGATGTTGACTCCATAGCAAAATGAGAGATGGTACCTTAAATAAATATTCTAGATGAATTTTCCCTTCACTCGAGAACCAGTGAATGAGCATTGTATTTTGAAGGATATATGCTATTCTCATCTAAGTTGGGCTTTCAACAGGAAGAACTTGATCTTAAAATATTTTGGGAAAATAAGCCAGACCATATTATTTTGTTAAAAAGGATATGGAGAGTATTCTTTTTAGATTTATAAGTGCCAATTAGAAAGATTACTGCAATGAATTTTATTCATTTCTATGTAATCTATTTTCTTTGGTCACCTTTATATACACACCTGCCATCATGATTTGTTCATTTACAAGTCTTATTAAGTAAATGTTGGGAAAGAATATTCTCCATTTCTTTGAAACTATGGAACAAACACGATGGCAGTCTTCTTTTAAACAAAACATGTGCCTTCACAGATTTCAAAAGTACTGTGTTTTGACAATGCCAGTGCAGAAAGAAACCAAAGTAATGATAAACTAGAATCTGTTAGGGAAGTACTTGAAATCTGGAATCAGTATTTACAAAATGGATACATTCCAGATTCATGCATAACAGCTGATAAGCATTCAGCTGCATTCAGAGTACTTTCCTCAATTAGGGTATGTATTTCTTCAAAACCAAGAAATATAGAAAAAAAATTTGGAGCTTTCCAGGTTTAAATTCTTATTATTACAAACAACTTATAATCTGAAATAGGTTGTTTTCACTATCTCTTTACTCTTATATTTGCAAGTTATTTGTAAATACCTTAAGCTTTATATATATACATAAATGATGATGACTGCTTTTACTGGTCTGCTGAGGGTTAAAAGGGACTTTGCCAAATTTTAATTAATGATTCTGGAAATGTTTAGATCTCAGATATCTTGGATTAAGTTCTGGATTCTCATTCTCCCCAGAAAAAAAAAAAAAAAAAAACAGCTGCACATAGAACTGTATATTAAATGATACAAGGGCTCCCTGAAGATCAGAGGATGAAACAGAGAAACTGAGAGAATAACTTGCCTACATTTGAACTGGAATCTAAGGCATTATAACTCCATCACCTGCCTACACTCTAGCATTTTACAACTATCCCTTAACCAGTTTAATACTGTTAATTCAATTACTTTCAAAACAAAAGCAACTATGCTTCAGAACGGTCTTTTCTACCCTAGTCCTCTTTTCACATTTCCAAAGTAGAAGACCTCTCTCCAAGCTCTCTCACATGTAATGCTATCAAGGTAGCACAAACCTCAATTACACCATTAACCTCAGATAGTCAATTTCTTTATGTCACTGAGGGTCACTGTCATCGGGCTATAAAAGAATGACTGATAAATACATCACCTACTTGATATGTATAGGAGACAGGAGACTGCCAAGGATATTAAAAAGAACCTCAACTGGGTCATTCATAGAGGGAAGAGAATCATTCTCCTTTAGATGACTGCAAACCTGCAGCTGACCTTTTATCTACCAGCATGTGAGCTAACTAATGAGTATCCCAGCTTGTCAAGTTTTATTGCTTAATGATCCAGGAGAATAAGGCAAATTTATGTACCAAATATGAGCTAGTCTTCTTTCCTTAAAATGTATATCACTTAACAAAGCCTCTAGTTTGATCCCTTGATAGGTGTCTTCTACTGCCACCCTTCCTTTGGGATTACAAGCTGAACTTAAAACACCATCACACTGCAGAGAAGCTGCACGAAACTAACAGGTTTTCTGGGCTATTCTGTCAGTATCTTGGTCTATCTAGATGTGTCACAGTGAGGGGAATTTGGAATTCCCTTGAGTTCCAATCCAAAGGGCAAAAATGAAAAGGAAGACTTCAGGCAATCTGCACTTAAAAAAAAAAAAAAAAAAAAGCTACAGAGGGAAAGTCCCTGGTGACTCAGATGGCAAAGACTCCGCCTATAATGCAGGAGACCTCAGTTCCATCCCTAGAGCAAGATGCCCTGGAGAAGGAAATGACAACCTACTCCAGTATTCTTGCCTGGAGAATTCCATGGACAGAGGAGTCAGGTGGGCTACAGTCCATGGGATCGCAAAGAGTTGGACACGACTGAGCAACAAATACACACACACACAACGGGAAAGAAAAATCATAACTGCAAGTGGGTGGAAGGTAACTTTGTGACTCCTACCCTTAGAAAATTAAGCATCTATTCCCTTGTCCAGAGCAATATTTAGCAGTATTTCTGTAGCAATTTCTATACATATGCTTGTTTATCTTGCTGAGGTTGTGGAGAATTAGCGCATCCTTTTTTGCAGGGCCATTAAGTTTGCAATAATGTACACATTCGGGGTTGCTTTCCAGAAAGCTTTCGAGAGAGTTAACAGACGTTAACTTGGGTAATTCTCATCTTCCTCAAAAAGCAGGAAAGGCTTCGCCTTCAACAGGTGCCTCTGGGTCCCCGCCAAAGAGCCTCTCACCCTCACTATCATCCTCGGCCTCAGCCTCGGGCTCGCTCTCCGTCTCGCTGTCGTTCTCGGGCTCCTCGTCGCCCTCTGGCTCGCCCTCGCCTTCGCGGGCCAAGCTGGGATCCTGGATCGCGGTGACGTTGATCCCGCACGTTGACTGGAGGCCCGCCAGGAGCAGCCAGCCGACTGTCAGCAGGAGCCTAGCAGAGCAGCCCGCGCCCCCGGATCTCATGGTTCTAGGCCCGGACGGCTGCCCAAGGCGCAGTCGCAGCCGCCCGCTCCTGACGAAAGGTGCGTAAAAGAGAGGAGCCGCCAGACTCCGAACGCCTGCACCGTGCCCCGGCAACCATTGGGGCGTCACGGGTCGTCACCATCTCGCGCAGCCCATAGAACACGCGCAAGGCCTCCAGCATGGCGCCCCGCGGGCCACTTCCGATGGCGCTCGGGCCACGCCCCACCCCTTCCGGCGATCCGGGACGAGCCGGCGCATTGGGCGGGGCCACGCCCTCACTCTTCCTCAGTTGGCAAGCGTCGCCCGGCGCCCTGGGTGAGTTTTCTTCCTCACCGTGCGATGTCTCCTCTCTAAACCAGACTGACTAGAACCCTTGAGCATGCTCCCTGTGACTTGGCTTCGGATTCCTTATGCCCAGTGTCCTATTCAATGGGTATCAAGAATGACTCATCTTAAGCTTTGTCAAGTAGGTTGCCCCAAATTTCATCCGTATCTGCAGGCGAGGCTTTGTGGAGGATATAGGGGCTACACTTTCACACTCTGATCCGAACACTGTTGTTAATGCACCTTAAGCATGTACTCACGTTTTAAGATTTTGTGCAGTGCTGTCAGCTCCACGAGGGACATCTCTGAGCTAGAATGCCAGGTGGCGTGGGAAAGGAGGGGAGGGGAGGATGCAACCATTGTCAAACTAGTTATCTCCATTCTATATTTGGAGAGGTGATGTTTTTGAGCCAAATATAGGACTTAACCTTTGTTCCTTGTGAATGTCTGTCTTTGTGCTTTTGGCCTTTTTTTAAAATCTTGTTGAGATTCCTTTAGGGGCTAATTTTGTTATCTTAATGTATTTATCCCAAGTTTGGTTTGGAAAATGTTTCCTTCAGATCAGTAACGAAAATGTTTAAAAGGGCAACAGGCTAATAATAGAGCACTGTATGGAAAAGCAGAGACGTTCGTTTGTCAACAAAGGTCCCTCTAGTCAAGGCTATGGTTTTTCCAGTGGTCATGTATGGATGTGAGAGTTGGACTATAAAAAACTTGAGCGCCGAAGAATTGATGCTTTTGAACTGTGGTGTTGGAAAAGACTCTTGAGAGTCCCTTGGACTGCAAGGAGATCCAACCAGTCCATCCCAAAGGAGATCAGTCCTGGGTGTTCATTGGAAGGACTGATGCTGAAGCTGAAACTTCAATACTTTGGCCACCTCATGCGAAGAGTTGACTCATTGGAAAAGACCCTGATGCTGGGAGAGATTGGGGGGCAGGAGGAGAAGGGGACCACAGAGGATGAAATGGCTGGATGGCATCCCCGACTGGATGGGCATGAGTTTGAGTAAACTCCAGGAGTTGGTGATGGACAGGGAGGCGTGGCACCCTGCGGTTCATGGAGCCACCAAGAGTCAGACAGGACTGAGCGACTGAACTGAACTGAAGAAGTCAGTCTCTGACAGTGATCCAGTAATCTGCATGTTGGTTTAACCCAAGGAGTGGTGTCTTTTACTAAGATTGAATTGGACTGGAAGCAAGAATACCTTGGCATTCCCACTTGAATCAGTAGAAACATTAGAGGTGTAACTTCCCCACTACCCTCCTGATGGTATTTAGTATCAGTGTGTCCAGTTTTGTCACAGAAAGAAATGAAATCGGTTAGGTTCCTTCAACTGATGATTTAATTTCAAGAAATCAGCTCTAATTAAGACTTCTTTAAGAGATTCGATGACTTTTTGAGTCAGTTGAAAAGAAGCTTAGAAAGAATCTAACAGTCCAAGTTCCACATTTTTAGGTGAAGAGATTAAAAACTGAAGAGATTAAATGACTTATCCAAGATCATCCAGAAAATTATTTGCAATGCAGAGCCTCATACTACTTCTCCTGAGTGCTCATTCAATGCTTAGTGATTTCATATAATTTAACAATAAAGAAGCAGTCAGTGGGGTAGTGGGAGAGTTCAAGCACTGAAAACAAATCAGGGTTAAAAAAATTTTTTAATCTTGTTAAATTCATTATTCCACATTTGGTTTGATCTAGTGGCTACAATGTGGTATTAAGAAGTATTGATGAATAGATAGTTTGATGGATTTCTATCTGGGATTTGAAACAAAGCTCTTTGGGTTATGTTTCTACGTGATGTTATCTCCTACCTTGAGATTTAATCTCTAAATTGCTGTGACATGTGGGCTGAAGAGTAATCTACTACATCAACTACAGAATGAACTTAAGACATAAACTGACTTTTAGAACATATATACAACCAGATATACAGATGTGAGAGTTGGACCGTAAAGAAGGCTGAGTGCTGAAGAATTGATGCTTTCGAACTGTGGTGCTGCAGAAGACTCTTGAGATTCCTTTGGACGGCAAGAAGATTGAACCAATAAATGCTAAAAGAAATCAGTCCTGAGTATTCATTGGAAGGACTGATGCTGAAGCTGCAATACTTTGGCTACTTGATAAGAGGAGCCGACTCATTGGAAAAGACCCTGATCTGAGAAGGACTGGGGACAGGAGAAGGGGATGACAGAGGATGAGATGGTTGAAATGCATCATCGACTCAATGGACATGAGTCTGAGCAAACTCCAGGAGATAGTGAAGGACAGGGAAGCCTGGTGTGCTGCAGCCCATGGGGTCTCAAAGAGTCAGACACAACTGAACAACTGACAACAACAATATATCCAGCCTCAGCAAACTAACAGCTAAGCAAGTAACTGAGAAACCTAGTAGGGAGATCTTCAGCCCCACTTATTGTACCAAAAGTAGATTACTTGAAACAAAAATGAAAATTTTATTTGAATTTTTCTTTCAAAAATGCTTCTAGTTTTGAAAAATAGACAAAAACTGCTAAGAATGGTTAGTATTAAAGTTCAAATTGATATTAGTAAGGAGTCTGTGATAATGTTTTGCGTAATTTAAAATACCATAAAATATTATAGCACCTCACAAGATTATGAGGGAAGTTATAAATGAGAAGACATGATCTTGAGAGACAAAGATGTTTGTTTCATGGGCAAATGAGTAACTATACCATTTTACATTCCTACCAGCAGTGTGTGAGTGATCCAGTTTTTCTGCATCCTCACCAGCATTAAGTATTGTCAATTTAAAAAATTTTTTTACCTATTTTGATAAGTGTATTATGTGTTCTAGCTACTAGTCCTCTGTTGGAAATGTGGTTTGAAAATATTTTCTCTGAGAATGTAGCTTGTCTTTTCAACCTCTTCATGGAGTCTTACACTGGGTGAAAGCTTTAACTTTAAGGAAGACCAGTTAAACAGTTTTCCATTGATTAATCTGGCTGTTGCTGTCAAGTCTAAGAACTCTTGGCCTAGCCCTGTCCTGAAGATTTTCTCCTGTTTTTTTTTTTACACTTTATGTCTAAGTCTATGACCTATTTTGAGTTAATTTTTGTGTAAGTACTGAGACTTAGATTTTTTGTTTGTTTGTTTGGTTTGGTTTGGTTTTGGAAGGGGCAGAGTTTGCCTTTGGATATCCAGTTATTCCAGGTTAGTCTGTTAGAAAATGCTGTTCTTCCTCCTTTGAACAGCATTGGCTCCTCTGTCAAAGATTGATTGCCCATATTTGCAGGTCTGTTTCTGAGTTCTTTGTTCTGCTCCACTCATCTATGTGTCTCCCTCTGTCAATACTACAGAGTCCCGATACTGTAGCTACATAATACATCTTGAAGTGGGGTTGATTGTTCTCTACCACTCCTTTTCTTCTCCCAAAAAAAGATGTTTTTTAGCTTTTCTAGTTCCTTTAGCTTTTCTTATAAATTCTAAAATAATTTATCTATATCTACAAAAAATATTGATGATTTTGATAGGAATTATGTTAAACCTGTTTATCAGTTTGAGAACTGACATTTTCACTATGTGAATCTGCCAATCATGGTCATGATTTTTTTCCAATTATTATTTATTTATGTGGTAGTTTTTACCATGTGTGTTTTACACATTTTGTTAGATTTATACCTTGGCATTTTTCTATTTTGGGATATTTTAAATGATATTGTATTTTAAATTAAGTATGCAGAAATACAATTGACTTTTGTATGTTTATCGTGTATCCAGTGAACTTTCTAAATTCATTTATTAGTTCTAGATTTTGTGCAACTTTTTTTCTTTTTAATTTTCCACACAATCATGTCATATGTAAATAAGAGTACAGTTTTATTTCTTCCATTCCAATATGAATGCTTTTATTTCCTTTTATTGTTTTCTTACACTGCCCAGAACTCCCATCAAAAGTTTAAATAAAAATGGTGAGAACAGACCTCTTTGCCTTTTTTTTCAGCTTTGGAAGGAAAGTGCGTAGTTAGCTATTGGTTTTTGCAGATGTTCTTTAACAAGTTGAGGAAGTCATCCTTATTCCTATTTTTTCGTGAGTTATATCATGAACAGATGTTAATTTTGTTGAAATACTTTTTCTGCATCGACATGATCATGTGATTTTTCTTCTTTTTAGCTTGTTTATATGATGGATTATGCTGATTGATCGTTGAATTTTGAACCAGCTTGGCATCCCTGGAATAAATCTACTGGATCATAATGTATAATTCTTTTTTATATAATGCTAACTCCTATTTGCTAGTATTTTGCTAAATATTTTAAAATTGAATTATTTGGGGATGCTGGTCTCTAGTTTTCTTTTTCTGTACTAGTTTTTGTTTTGGGGAGGATATCAAGGTAAAACTGGTTTCACCAAGTGAATTGCAAAGTATTCCCCTTGTATTTTCTGGAAGAGATTGTGTAGAATTTCTATTAACTCTTTAAACACATGGAAGAATTCTCCAGTGAACCCATTGGGGCCTCTAATTTCTTTTGAGAGAATTTTTTAATTACAAAATCAGTTTTCTTAATAATTGTAAGGTTGTTCAAATGATCTATTCCATGTTGGGGGAGCTTCAGCAGTTTGTGCTTTTTGAGGAATTGGTCCATTTTGTCTAAGTTGTCAGATTTCTAGGTGTAGAGTTCTTTGTAATACTCCCTATCTTTTTGGTGCCTGAAGTGTCTGTAATGACACCCCTTGTTTTATTTCTGATATTAATAATTTGTGTCTTCTCTTTGTTTCTTTGTCAGCCTTGCTAGAGGTTTGTCAATTTTATTGATCTTTTCAGAGAGCTTTTTGTTTCATTAATTTTCCCTATTTTCTGTCTTTAATTTCACTGAGTTTTATTCATGTGTTATTTCTTTTCTTCTGCTTGCTTTTGGTTTATTATTCACTTCTTTTTCTAGGTTCTTTTTTTTTAATTGAAGGATATTTGCTTTACAGTATTGCATTGGTTTCTACCAAACATCAAGATGAGTCAGTCATCAGTTCAGTTCAGTTCAATTGCTCAATCGTGTCTGACTCTTTGTGACCCCATGAACTGCAGCACGCCAGGCCTCCCTGTCCATCACCAACTACTGGAGTCTACCCAAACCCATGTCCATTGAGAGGGTGATGCCTTCCAATCATCTCATCCTCTGTTGGCCCCATCTCCTCCTGCCCTCAATCTTTCCCAGCATCAGGGTCTTTTCAAATGAGTCAACTCTTCGTTTCAGGTGGCCAAAGTATTGGAGTTTCAGCTTCAACATCAGTCCTTCCAATGAACACCCAGGACTGACCTCCTTTAGGATGGACTGGTTGGATCTCCTTGCCATCCAAGAGACTCTCAAGAGTCTTCGCCAATACCACAGTTCAAAAGCATCAATTCTTCGACACTCAGATTTCTTTATAGTCCAACTCTCACATCCATACATGACTACTGGAAAAACCATAGCCTTGACTAGATGGACCTTTGTGGACAAAGTAATGTCTCTTATTTTTAATATGCTATCTAGGTTGGTCATAACTTTCCTTCCAAGGAGTATGCGTCTTTTAAGTTCATGGCTTCAGTCACCATCTGCAGTGATTTTGGAGCCCCCAAAATAAAGCCAGCCACTCTTTCCACTGTTTCCCCATCTGTTTGCCATAAAGTGATGGGACTGGATGCCATGATCTTAGTTTTCTGAATGTTGAGCTTTAAGCCAACTTTTTCACTCTCCTCTTTCACTTTCATCAAGAGGCTCTTTAGTTCTTCTTCACCTTCTGCCGTAAGGATGGTGTCATCTGCATCTGAGGTTATTGATATTTCTTCTGGCAGTCTTAATCCCAGCTTGTGCTTCATCCAGTCCAGCGTTTCTCATGATGTACTCTGCATATAAGTTAAATAAGCAGGATGAAAATATACAGCCTTGACATACTCCTTTTCCTATTTGGAACCAGTCTGTCATAGGTTTACCTATGTCCCCTCCCACTTGAATGTCCCCCTCCTCCCTCCCCAGCCCAGTACTCTAGGGAACTCAAACCAGGTCTTGATAAGACTTCTTTTTCTAGGTTCTTGAGGTGCAATCTTAGGGTATTTATTTGAGAATTTCCCTCTTATCTATTGTAAGCATTTAGTGATATAAATATTCATCTCAGCTTTAGGTGTGTCCCAGAAATTTTGATATATTGTATTTTTATTTAATTTAAATTATTTTTTTACTTCCCTTAAGATTTTTCTCTTTGACTCATGGGTTATTTAATAACATATTTAATAGCATAATGTTCAGTTTCCGTGTATTTGAACATTTTCCTGTAATCTCCCTGTTATTAAGTCCTAATTTGATTCCATTGTGGTCAGAGAACACACTGTGTATGATTTTACTTCTTTTAAATTTGTTGAGGTTGGTTCTGTGGCCCAGGATATGGTTTATTTTGGTATGTACCATTGACGCTTGGTAATAATCTGTATTAAAGGACAGAAATGGTATGGACCTAGCAGAAGCAGAAGATATTAAGAAGAGGTGGCAAGAATCCACAGAAGAACTATACAAAAAAGATCTTCACGAACCAGGTAATCACGATGGTGTGATCACTAACCTAGAACCAGACATCCTGGAATGCAAAGTCAAGTGGGCCTTAGGAAGCATCACATGAACAAAGCTAGTGGAGGTGATGGAATTCCAGTTGAACTATTTCAAATCCTGAAAGATGACGCTGTGAAAGTGGTGCACTCAATATGCCAGCAAATTTGGAAAACTCAGCAGTGGCCACAGGACTGGAAAAGGTCAGTTTTCATTCCAATCCCAAAGAAAGGCAATGCCAAAGAATGTTCAAACTACCAGACAGTTGTGCTCCTCTCACACACTAGCAAAGTAATGCTCAAAATTCTATAAGTTAGGCTTCAACAGTACGTGAACCGTGAACTTCCAGATATTCAAGCTGAATTTAGAAAAGGCAGAGGATCCAGAGATCAAATTGCCAACATCTGCTGGATCATCAAAAAAGCAAGAGAGTTCCAGAAAAACATCTGCTTTATTGACTATGCCAAAGACTGTGACTGTGTGGATCACAACAAACTGTGGAAGATTCTTAAAGAGATGGGAGTACCAGACCACCTGACCTGCCTCCTGAGAAATCTGTATGCAGGTCAGGAAGCAACAGTTAGAACTGGACATGGAACAACAGACTGGTTCTAAATCAGGAAAGGAGTACATCAAGACTGTATATTGTCACCCTGCTTATTTAATTTATATTTAGAGTATATCATGAGAAATGCTGGACTGGATGAAACACAAGCTGGAATCAAAATTACTGGGAGAAATATCCATAACCTCAGATATGCAGATGACACCACCCTTATGGCAGAAAGTGAAGAGGAACTGAAGAGCCTGTTGATGAAAGTAAAAGAAGGGAGTGAAAAAGTTGGCTTAAAGCTCAATGTTCAGAAAACTAAGATCATGGCATCTGGTCCCATCACTTCATGGGAAATAGATGGGAAAACAGTGGAAACTGTGACTTAGTTTATTTTGGGGGGCTCCAACATCACTGCAGATGGTAATTGCAGCCATGAAATTAAAAGACGCTTACTCCTTGGAAGGAAAGTTATGACCAGCCTAGACAGCATATTAAAACGCAGAGACATTACTTTGCCAACAAAGGTCCATCTAGTCAAGGCTATGGTTTTTCCAATAGTTACGTATGGATATGAGAGTTGGACTATAAAGAAACCTGAGTGCTGAGGAATTGATGCTTTTGAACTGTGGTGTTGGAGAAGACTCTTGAGAGTCCCTTGACTGCAAGGAGATCCAACCAGTCCATCCTAAAGGAGGTCAGTCCTGGGTGTTCATTGGAAGGACTGATGCTGAAGCTGAAACTCCAGTACTTTGGCCACCTCATGCGAAGAGTTGACTCATTGGAAAAGACCCTGATGCTGGGAGGGATTGGGGGCAGGAAGAGAAGGGGACAACAGAAGATGAGATGGCTGGATGGCATCACAGACTCGATGGACATGGGTTTGAGTAAACTCCGGGAGTTGGTGATAGACAGGGAGGCCTGGCGTGCTGCAATTCATGGGGTCGCAAAGAGTCGGACACAATTGAGTGACTGAACTGAACTGTGTTGGGAAGATCCCCTGGAAAAGGGAAAGGCTACCAACTCCAGAATCCTGGCCTGGAGAATTCCATGGATTGTATAGTTCATGTGGTCACAAAGAGTCAGACATGACTTTCACTTTCATAGTAACAGATGATCACATGCAAAAAAACAATTCAAATTGGACTTAGATTTAAATTTAAAGTCAAACTATAAAACTACTAGAAGATAACATAGAAAATCTAGGGGACCTTGAGGTTGGCAGTCATTTCTTAGATACCACACCGTTCGAAAAGCTTCATCCATGAAAGAAAAAATAGATAAGTTGACTTCATTAAAAACATATGCTTTGTGAAAGACATTAAGAGAATGAAAAGGCTAGCCACAATCTGGGAGAAAATATTTGCAAAACACGTATCTGTTAAAGGACTGGTATCCAAAACGTACAAAGAATTCTTATAACTCAACAATAAGACAGCCTTTTTTAAAGTGGGCAAAAGATTTGAATAGGTGGCAAATAAGCATATGAAAAGCTGCTCAACACCAAATATCATTAGAGAATTGTGAATTAAAATAAACAATGATACATCACTACATACCTAAAATTCAGAACATCAAATGCTGGTGAGGATTTGATAACTCTCATGACATGAGCTGTCACTCATTGCTAGGGGAATTGCAAAGAAGATGGTTTCGAAGTATCTAAAACTAAAAATAGTTTTACCAGCTTATGAAACAAGGAACACTTGAGCTCCTTGATGTTTACTCAGAATGAGTTGAAAACCTAAGACTACACAAAAACATGCACACATGTCTATAGCAGCTTTATTCATAACTGCTAACATGTAGAAGCAACAAAGAGATGAATGGATAAATTGTGGTACATCTATACAACAAAATGTTATTCAGCAATTTTAAAGAAATGAGCTATCAAATCATGAAAAGACATTGAGCATCCTTAAATGCATATGGCTCAGTGAAAGAAGCCAATCTGAAAAGGCTACATACTGTATGATTCCAACTACATAGCATTCTGGAAAAGGCAAAACTATGTAGATAGTTAAAAAGTGAAAGGTGCTGCAGGTTAAGGGTAGGGAAAGATGAATAGGTGGAAGACAGATGATTTTTAGGGCAGGGAATGTGTTCTATATGGTATTGTAATAGTAGATGTTGTCATTATTTGTCAAAACCCACAGAATATACAATACAAAGAGTGAATCCTAATGTAAACTATGGACTTTGGTTCATAGTAATGTTTGAACACTGGCTCATCAATTGTTTTAACAAGTGTACCACACTAATGCAAGTTGTTAGTAATGGGGAAACTGGGGCAGGGGGAAGAGCGGAGGCTTCCATTTACCATACAGGAACCCTCTCCTTTCTGCTCAGTTTTTCTGTAAACCCAAAACAGCTCAAAAAATAAAACATATTAATTGTTTTAATTTAAAAAAGAGCAAGAAAGAGAGCTGAAGCAGGGAAAATGGTGAGCATAAGGCTATACTGCCCAAGCTTTTTTCAACCTATTCATGGTGGGGAGTAACCATCCAGGCTTTAGCTAACTCCAGCCCTACTCACTGGAGAAGGCAGTGGCACCCCACTCCAGTCCTCTTGCCTGGAAAATCCCATGGACGGAGGAGCCTGGTGGGCTGCAGTCCATGGGGTCCCTGAGAATCGGACACGACTGAGTGACTTCACTTTCACTTTTCACTTTCATGTATTGGAGAAGGAAATGGCAACCCACTCCAGTGTTCTTGCCTGGAGAATCCCAGGGACGGGGGAGCCTGGTGGGCTGCCGTCTCTGGGGTCACACAGAGTTGGACACGACTGAAGTGACTTAGCAGCAGCAGCAGCCCTACTCACATCACAGAGCACAATGAATCAACACATCTGCAGCCCATTTATGGCTTAGGCTACAGAACACCTGTTGGGAAATTTTGCTTTAAGAAATCAAGAGAGAAAAAGTGAATTTTAATGGTAGTTTTAATTATATTCTTTGTGAAAAATCATGAGCTGTATACTGATTAATTAGCAAGTTGGAAATAATTATTTCTATTGCTGCCATGATGTGGTGAAATTGGAATGCTCTAACAATGCAGGTTTCAATTAGTAATGTTCAATTACAGGTTTCAATTACTAATTGTTCTCCAGACCTTCCCCAAAACAGTATAGCTGTAAGTTTTAAAAACCCTATAATATTACATATACTTGAATCCAATAATTTATTATTGGTAATTTATGCTATGGAAATGAATTTAATGAATTAAATTATTGTACAAAGATCTTT
Organism: Dama dama; assembly: GCF_033118175.1. Lineage (NCBI taxonomy): Eukaryota > Metazoa > Chordata > Mammalia > Artiodactyla > Cervidae > Dama > Dama dama. The sequence goes on from NC_083708.1 coordinate 59,359,927, forward strand.
ATTATTATGTTATTTATAATAACAAAACATGAAAACCAAAAACTATCTGAATATCCATATAATAGGAGAATGATTGAATAATCTTTGTTCATCAGCTCAATGGGATATGATGCAGCCATTACAAATCATGATTAGGAAGTTTCATTATTGTTTAAATTGCTGTTAATAATCATGATTACAATTAGCTCAACATAACACTAAAAAAAAAAAAATGAATACAAAAGCCTCAAATATTACATTCTTTCCTTTTAACCACCACAAGTTTCTCCATGCTTGCTCCTTGGACAGACTTAGAATAAAGGAATCAGTGTACAAATACAATTATGTAAACATCATATGCGAATATACAGATTCTGGCAAGGCACTGAAATTAAAAAGACACATGGTAAGATTTAGCATTTACTTTTTAAATTTTTCAATTCCTACCATTGTTTATATAATAAATAATTTATCCTTCAATGATGAGCAGTGCTCTGCTTCTTTTAATTCAGTAGGAATTTAAATAAGAGACCTGAATGATCACTCTTGAATAGTCATCATGGCAGTGTCTACACTGGCAGAAAAATTTGAGAATTTAGGTACTTATCCATATAATTTAATATTCTGAACTTCCCCTTCTCTAGCCCACCCCATTTCACCCCCCAGATAATCACTTTTTTAAAAATCACAGAAAATCGAAGCATTTTTTTCCTTTGATACAACTGTGTCAACTCATAAGTCACTTTGCTGGTTACAGTCTGTTACAGCAGTGCTTCTCAAAATTTAATTGCATATCAATCACCCGGGGATGTTGTTACAAGGCAGACTTTGATTTGGTAGATACAGGGCGGGGCCTGAGGGTCTTCATTTCTAGCTCCCAGGTGATGCCTGTACTGCTGGTCCAAGGACCATACTTCAGTAACAAACCATATAGCACTTGAGTAATTTGCTTATTTAGTGAATCCCAGTAATTTATGTACTTATATATGTGTATGTGTGTATGTGTGTGTGTGTGCCCAGCTGCCCTGTAGAGTCTCTTTGTGACCCCATGGAGTAGGGCCCACCAAGCTCCTCTGTCCACGGAATTTTCCAGGCAAGAATATTGCATAGAGTGGGTTGCCATTTCCTACTCCAGGGGATCTTCCCAACCTAGGGATCAAACTAGAATCTCTTGCATCTACTGAATTGACAGGCAGATTCTTTATGCTGTGCCACCTGGAAGCCCAGGATGCATACACATATAAATATGCACATATGCATGCCTATGGATGCATATGCATGCCTATTGGTAGATATGCATATAAATGTGCACATATATGCATATATGTGGATGCATATGCATATAAATGTGCACATATGCATACATACCTACACATATTCAGTGTTCAGTCAGGTTTAGCCATCACTATCAAGCAAATTTTAGAAACACTCAATTTATACTGTAATTTATGCTCTATAGACTGCCTAGTAGCCTTAGTTTTCTCACTTCTGAAAGAAAGATAATAAACAGTGGGATACCTACTGTTCCTAGATTCTGTGGAAAAAAGAAAGAAATGTTATAGAGTTAGATCATTCTTGGCAGAGGCTTGACTTGTTTGGTGATAAAAGCAAAATCTGGTTGTAAATATTCAAAAAGCATCAGTAGACTCTTGTAACTCTTGCTAATGAAATTGACATCTAACACTCTTCTTTCTCGTAAACTATGCTCAGTAAATAGTTTTCCAGTGAAGCTGCATGAACAAACACATGAACACCTACAGCTGTGTCTTGGTGAGGCATCCCATGCAGCAGTTTTCAGATACTGGCCAAAAACATTATCTCTCTTTTCTTTTTTTTCATTGTGTTCTCACATGATAACCTGATTGTTTTCAACTAGGATGAACATATTCATTTTGTGGAAAATGTTATATCAGTGAGATGCTGTTTTCTATGACACAGTGCTTGAATTGATAATATCTTCCAGAGTCCATGAGTAACTCTCAACAAATTGTATTTTCCAGACACTGTTCTCAGCAAAAATAATGCTGAGAGGTCAGGGGCCCTCGGTAGGGTGGAAAGGGGGCACGTCTGAAATACCCTTCTCACTTCTTCCTTTGCATAGATAATGCATTGCTTTCCCCTGCCGAATAGGAATTGTTGCCATAGTAATGTTTTAAAAACACTCCTCCTAGATCAATATGAGAACTGCAGAAAGTATCTCAGATATGCTATGCAATTTGTGAGTCTAAAGCTATACTCTCACTCTTGTTTATCTGCTCAACTGCAGAATAAAGATTTGAGCCACTCCTCATGACTGGTCAGTTCTGTGGTGTGAAGAATGTCAGTCAACCAACAGGGTGTCATGTGAATGTTTTCCAAACAGAGGACTATGCCAGGTGCTAAAAAAAAAAAAAACCACAACAAAGTCAAGTGCAGAAGCTGTGGCTCTGCTGATCTAGAAAAATGCAGTGCCAAATGTACCAGGGGATCCCAACTGTCCCCAAAAATGCACACTCTGATATCTGCCATATTATATTTTAGAGTTCACCTAAAAGACAATTAAATGTCTTTCTTTTCCATTGTCCTCTTTACCTTCAGCTTCCCATCACCATTGCCAATCTGTCCACATAAATGTCACCTAAGTACACACACCCCCTGCACAAAGTAGGAGAAATGAGTTTCAATTCTTTATATTACAGCATGTTTAGAAACATTCAGATGGTTTAGAATCAAGAGCTAGAAGATTAAAAAAAAAAAAAGCCAGTTACGTGTCTGCTCTCTTTGTAACAAAGCCATACCTACACAGGCAGTGCTTATTATGCCAAGATGTAGACATTTATTCCAAAAGGGCCCATTATCTTCAAGTGCTGTTGCACAAAGCTCCTCATATTACCCCAGTAATGAATGTGCTTCTGAGGAGCTGGAGAAGAAGAGGTCCAGGTTCCAGCTACAGCCCGGCTTCCAGCCGTGTGACCCTGAGCAAGTCATTTCACCACTCCTGAGCCTGGCTGGCTTCCCATGGGTCAGAAAGATGAAAGTTGGATTTCACAATCTTTGAGTCTTCCTCTAACGGTAAAACTCTGTGGCTCCATGAAGCAGAGTGAGATACGGGATGCCCTTATTCTCTTCTGGTTTGCTGCTCCATTTTTGTAGTTCCTGCTGACATAGTGCAGTAATAAGTATCTGTTCTTACAGAGACTTGGCAGTAAACACAACCTGTCTGTCAAAACGATTTAATTCAGTGTTCCCCAGTCATGCATATTACAGGAATAAATTCAGGGATTCACTTTGGAAGCTACCAACTTCAGAGACAACATTCATTATTTCAGATGTTAAATATATTTATACATATATGTATATATACATATATGTTATATAAAACATTATCAAGTGAGCATTGTGAAGTAATTGATCAAGTTGCTTTAATTTTCAATAGCTCTAAATGTAGAAATAAAAATCAAGTCCCACTACATATGGCTTCTAGCCATCAGTCCTATATTATTCCCCCATTGTGGACTTGATTGAAATTGCATGTAGCTTATTGACCTGTAAAATAAGAGTCAGCCTTTAAAATGCAAGCTATTTTCAATACAAATCATTCTTTGAGTAGTTGTGACAGTCACTTTAGTTACATGAAAAGCGCTCCAAGTGTGGGTTTGGAATGCTAAATTATAATTTAAACTTCATCTGGCATAGACTGGACTGTGCCACTAAGTGAATTCTTGGTTATCTGCATTATGGCAAATTGCCATCTGCCCAGGTAATTGAAAACCGACTGTATTTTCATTAGTTTGAAATTTTTCTTGGCCTGCTCCTTTTCTCCCAGTCATCTCTGGCCACTTTCCTCACCAGGATCTATTTCTTTAGTTGGAAAACTTCAGAAACAGTATCGTGTGGGATGCCTAGAGAGCTGGATGTTAGAGAATTATCTTAGATGTTATATAAGAAGCATATTCAGGATGTTTCTATTTGCTCAGATTAAATGGCATGAATAGCCATGACAACTTCCATAATCAAACAACTGTATCCTACTCAGGGACTGTCAGGCAGCATGGTAGAATGAGCTGATGTGAGCAGACGGCCGCCCTGCATTCCTGTCGTTACACGCAGCTCCCCAAACAGACGCTGGATAACATAACACCCCAATACAAGCCCAGCACAAAAAGAAAGGTAAAAATGTAAGAAACCGACCCAAAGAAAGAAACCAAAGCCAGATCAGCGTGCGGTGTCAGAGTGGCGCAGCCGTAGCCCAAAGGGATCAAATCAGACAGAGACCTTGGGGACCACCCACTCCAAGACTGGAAGTTCTACCTGGACCCCCTGAGGCTGGGAACCTAACTGAAACTTGGAAATGGATGTCAGAGCCCTGAGCACTGCCTGCTTTAGGGAAAGGGGCCAGGAAAACTCCCCACTAGTCTGAATAAGCCTTGAGGAAGGTTGCTGTCCTCCTGGGGCTTTGGGTTGGAAAACAGTCACTAGAAATCAAAACTCAAGTTTGAGTGTGCAATTTGGATTTAGACTACCTGCATGGTGGCGAAGCCTCTGGCCAAGAAACAAGCTTACTGTTGGCCCAGGGCTATTGGAATTCTAGGGCCCAGAGGAAGGCGTTCCAACTGAGGGTGTCTGGGAAGTTTTCTCCTAGTAAAGATGTTTGAGCCAGCGCTTGAAGGATAAACAGAATTCTAATAGGCAGAATTGGGGCGGGTCAGTCCCCATGGAGACCCCTCTGGGCAGAGGCATAGGAGGGAGCCCGTGGCATAAGGTGAGGAGCTGGCAAAGAGGGCAGAGAGAGAAAAGCTGCTGGATGTGTAGATTAGGACACTCTAGGGTCATGGTTTTCAGTGTAAAAATTTATGTATGGCTGAGTCCCTTCGCTATTCACTTGAAACTATCACAACATTGTTAATTGGCTATACCCCAGTACAAGATAAAAAGGTTTTTGTTTTTTTTAAAAAACAACAATATTGTGTTCAAGTTGATTGCAGCTGTCATCTTATTTAAGGCAAGTAACCAAGTCTTGTTCCTTTCTGCTGTGTAGTGAGCATTGTGACTAATGACTTATGTGAAGGAGGGAAAGGGTTATTTAACACCGGCTGACCTCTCTCTGAGTTGTTTCGAGGCGAATTATTGCCTGTCATTGGGTAAACAGGCCCTTGGTGCTGCAACTCCCCATGCAGCTTGCTGTAGAGCAGGCCAAATGAGGGGCAGCTCAGTCTTCACATAATTTGGGGCATTGTTTCTTGTTATTTTCAGTTTGGGGCTCCCATTTTCAACCATCATTTGTCTGCTGTGTCTCATTCAAGCGTACACAACCTCTCACTGAATCTCAGCTTCCACTGCCTTGGGAGATCACTACCTGTCTCCTGGTATCTTTCCTGGGATCCTCCCTCGGGTGTATTTTATGTAGTCTCCCTAGCTTATCGCTATTGTTCATCATTAAGTCAGCTCTTTGCAGCCCCATGGACTGCAGCAAGCCAGGCTTCTCTGTCCTCTGCTATTTCCTGGAGCTTGCTCAAACTCATGCCTATTGAGTTGATGATGTCATCCAGCCATGTCATCCTCTGTCACCCCTTCTCCTCTGCCCTCAGTTTTTCCCAGCATCAGGGTCTTTGCCAATGAGTCATAGCTTATACTTAGACACAAATCATTCACAAAAGAGCACTGAAGGACATAGTACTTCCCTCACATGATAGGGTGGGTGTCACATGGGAAGAAACTCTATTTGATCGGAATAGTTCAGACATAGGCAAGCTTTTTGAATGAAGAGTCAAATGGGAAACATCGTCATTTCTCACATCTTCTTCACTATTGTTGTTGCTGGTTTTTTTGCTGTTGTTGTTTGGGGTGTTTTTTTTTTTGCTTTTGCAATACTTAAAAATGATGTGAAAAATCAGTCTTAGCTCATAGGCCTAAAATGGGCACCCCCCACCCCCCCCCAGCTATGCCAAGCCCTGATAAAGATTAATCCAAGGAATACAACAGTTTTGGCATTTAATTACAGTGAAGTCCAGAGCTAGCATGAGTGAATGCCTGAGACCCTGAGGGGTGACTGTTGGAGTGGTGTGTGACCAGTTAACAGGGAATGCTGAAAACACAAGGCCATGCTTGCCTGAATAGCCAGAACATCCATCAAAAGGAAACCATTTTCAAAGTGAAATCATGCTTGCATGACGAGCAGCAGAATATCAGTCCAAACAGACGTGTGGAGGCAACGGAAAGTCAAAACCACAGAAGAGCAGATTACTGAAAGCAAGTGAAGCTAAGTGCCAGAGAGGATGTACGGAAGAACTGGGGGGGGAGCTGAAGGAAGCGTCTGCATGAAAGTGAAACCAACCTGCTGCGTCACCCCTCCGTCTCAAGACCAACTGACCGCCTCTAGTCTAGTCATCCCTTATAAACTTACATCTAAAATATACAGCTCTTTTTCTGGACAAAGGGGGAAGAGAGGTGAGAAAGAGTAAGAGAGAGGGGGGAAATGAGAGGAGAGAAGGGTGAAGAGATGGGGGAAGAACAGAAACATACCATCTAGTAAACCTTTAAATACATAAAAGATGACCACTGGCATTTGTCTCAACCCTGAAGATGCTGACAGCAACAACAACAACAAAATATTGCCTGTTTTTCTTTCTCTCCACTTGCTTCCCACAAGGAAAGTGAAAGTGAAAGTTGGTCTCTCAGCCGTGGCCGACACTTTGCGGTCCCACGAACTGTAGCCTGCCAGGCTGTCTGTCCGTGAAATTCTCGAGGCAAGAAAACTCGAGTGGGTCGCCATGTCCTTCTCCAGGGGATCTTCCCGACCCAGGGATTGAACCCAGGTCTCCTGCACCACAGGCGGATTCTTTACCAGCTAGCCATCGGGGAGACCCACAAGGAGGTGACAGTTTATTCTTCAGGACTGGTCACGAGGCCACACCAGGCTGCAAGGAGGTCAGGAAATAGCTAAGCATCTTGTCTCCTCTGATTAATCAGGGGGAAAGGGACACTGAGGTTGGGATAGGCTAAGATGGCCCTTGCCACAAACAGCTGATGTGACCATCACCTCATTGTGGTGAGCAAATATTTTTCTCCCAAGCCAGGGATCTGAAACCACAGGAAATTTAAGAAGTATTCAGAACCACAGGTATGTGACTGGACAAAGTATTTTGGCAGATGGACATCAGTAAACACTAGAGCATTAAACAGAAATGAAGGTACATAAAATGCAGTGCTCTTTTAAGCCACTCAAAGGAATGTGACAATAACCTTGAAAAAAACAGCAGTAGTCTGGAACTAAACAAAACGTAATTTATTAGAGGAGCTCTTTTGAAACGAAAACAATTTAAAAAGTGCTGCTGGACTGGGAGAACATATTCACAATGCACATCCCTGACAAAGAACCTGTATCCAGATTATCTAAAGAAATCGGCTCCATGGACTGTAGCCCGCCAGGCTCCTCTGTCCATGGAATTCTCCAGGAAAGAATACTGGAGTGGGTAGCCTTCCCCTTCTCCAGGGCATCTTCCTGACCCAGGGATCGAACCTGGGTCTCCTGCATTGCAGGCAGATTCTTTATCATTTGAGCCAGCAGGGAAGCCCAAAGAATTCTCAGAACTCAATTTAAAAAAAAAAAAAAAGGCAAAATGTTCAATTTTAAAATGGGCAAAAGATAGGAATAGGACCCCAGCCACAAGGTCGTGTTAGCTTCCATTCCCCACTGAATACTCTGTCCAAACTCCATCAATTAGAACTTCAAGGACAATGACTTGGTTGCCTAGAGCCAATAAAACTTCAATTTTTGAGCTCCTTCTGTCCCCAAAACTTCCAGGCATACTCAGATGGGTATATATGGCCTCCAGTCCCCCTTGGGGCAGGTGTTGTTTGGCCCAGCCCCAAACATCTTTCACTTTAAGGCAGCTGAGTTCAAGGTCAAGGACAGAGTCAAGGGGAGAGCAGACAGAGGCAGTGATTCTGCACCAGTCGTCAGGCTTTGCATTTACTTTCGGTTGCAAGCAGCCACCTGTGCAGCCTGACCAAATTCCCTTGTAATGGCTTTAGTCTGCCTAAAACTCTGTTCTCATTGTGGACACCATTTACTGTAGCTTCAGGGATTCATTAACTCAGTAGCTATAGCCGTACTGTCTGGTTTCCGGCCACAGGACTTGCTGCCCCTTTGCTACTCTATTTCTTCTTCTTCTCACCCAGAGTCAAGTTAATACACACAGGGGCCTGTCTTATTCCTACCGCTCTTCTCTCAGCCTCTAAAATAACTCTATACTATGACTCTCTGTATTAACAGTGGACAGCGGGGGACAGTGAGGGACTCTTACACGTCTTGCTGCCCAATGGGATAAGAGTATTTGCCACTAGAATCCAGGGAGTCCTTTCACATTCCTGAACCTGGCCCATGTGGTCCTCTTCCTTTCTTTTCCAGTAAGCCATGTCTCTGTCAGCACCTTATGTTGTTGTAGATGTTCAGTTGCTAAGTTGTGTCCTGGACTGCAGCCCTCCAGGTTCCTCTGTCCATGAGACTTTTGGAGTGGGTTGCCATTTCCTTCTCCAGGGGATCTTCCCCACCCAGGGACTGAACCCACATCTCCTGCATTGGCTGGTGAGTTATTTACCACTGAGCTACCAGGGAAGCTCCAGCATCTTATACTCTCTCCAAAAACTGTCAAGAACTATGAAAGGTCTGAGATTTTATTCTACTTGCAAACTAATAAGGTAGCCTACCACAGTGTCAGGCTTCCCAGGTGGCATAGTGGTAAAGAATCTGCCTGCCAGTGCATAAGACTAAAGAGATGTGGGTTAGATCCCTGGTCAGGAAGATCCCCAGAGTAGGAAGTGGGAACCCACTCCAGTATTCTTGCCTGGAAAATTCCATGGACAGAGGAGCCTGGTGGGCCGCAAAGAGTTGGACACAACTGTGCATGCACACACACCACAGGGATGCTGGCAGAAGACACAAGACTCCAGGTGTCACACGCTGAATGTTTGTGTTCCCTCCACCAAGTTCCTATGTTGACGCCTAATCTCGAACAAAGGGCCCTTGGGAAAGCAGTCTATAGATTCAATGCAATCCCTATCAAGCTACCAACGGTATTTTTCACAGAACTAGACCAAAGAATTTCACAATTTGTATGGAAATACAAAAAACCTCAAATAGCCAAAGTAATCTTGAGAAAGAAGAATGGAGCTGGAGGAATCAACCTGCCTGACTTCAGACTCTACTACAAAGCCACAGTCATCAAGACAGTATGGTACTGGCACAAAGACAGAAATATAGATCAATGGAACAGAATAGAAAGCCCAGAGATAAATCCACGAACCTATGGACACCTTATCTTTGACAAAGGAGGCAAGGACATACAATGGAAAAAAGACAACCTCTTTAACAAGTGGTGCTGGGAAAACTGGTCAACCACTTGTAAAAGAATGAAACTAGAACACTTTCTAACACCATACACAAAAATAAACTCAAAATGGATTAAAGACCTAAATGTAAGACCAGAAACTATAAAACTCCTAGAGGAGAACATAGGCAAAACACTCTCCGACATAAATCAAAGCAAGATCCTCTATGACCCACCTCCCAGAATATTGGAAATAAAAGCAAAACTAAACAAATGGGACCTAGTGAAACTTAAAAGCTTTTGCACTACAAAGGAAACTATAAGTAAGGTGAAAAGACAGCCCTCAGATTGGGAGAAAATAATAGCAAATGAAGAAACAGACAAAGGATTAATCTCAAAAATATACAAGCAACTCCTGCAGCTCAATTCCAGAAAAATAAATGACCCAATCAAAAAATGGGCCAAAGAACTAAACAGACATTTCTCCAAAGAAGACATACAGATGGCTAACAAACACATGAAAAGATGCTCAACATCACTCATTATTAGAGAAATGCAAATCAAAACCACAATGAGGTACCATTACACGCCAGTCAGGATGGCTGCTATCCAAAAGTCTACAAGCAATAAATGCTGGAGAGGGTGTGGAGAAAAGGGAACCCTCTTACACTGTTGGTGGGAATGCAAACTAGTACAGCCGCTATGGAAAACAGTGTGGAGATTTCTTAAAAAACTGGAAATAGAACTGCCATATGACCCAGCAATCCCACTTCTGGGCATACACACTGAGGAAACCAGATCTGAAAGAGACACGTGCACCCCAATGTTCATTGCGGCACTGTTTATAATAGCCAGGACATGGAAGCAACCTAGATGCCCATCAGCAGATGAATGGATAAGGAAGCTGTGGTACATATACACCATGGAATATTACTCAGCCATTAAAAAGAATTCATTTGAACCAGTCCTAATGAGATGGATGAAGCTGGAGCCCATTATACAGAGTGAAGTAAGCCAGAAAGATAAAGAACATTACAGCATACTGACACATGTATATGGAATTTAGAAAGGTGATAACGATAACCCTATATGCAAAACAGAAAAAGAGACACAGAAATACAGAACTGACTTTTGAACTTTGTGGGAGAATGTGAGGGTGGGATATTTCAAAAGAACAGCATGTATACTATCTATGGTGAAACAGATCACCAGCCCAGGTGGGATGCACGAGACAAGTGCTCCGGCCTGGTGCACTGGGAAGACCCAGAGGAATCGGGTGGAGAGGGAGGTGGGAGGGGGGATCGGGATTGGGAATACATGTAAATCCATGGCTGATTCATATCAATGTATGACAAAACCCACTGGAAAAAAAAAATAAATAAAAATAATAAAAATTAAAAAAAAAAATAAATTATTCTATAACTTTAAAAAAAAAAAAAAAGGGCCCTTGGGAGGTGATGAGGTCGTGAGTGCAGACCCCTCAGAAATAGGATTAGTACCCTCACAAGACATGCCCCACAGAGTTCTCTCCCCTTCTGACCTGGGAGGACACAGCAACCATCTGTAGGAAGGACCACCTGTGAACAAGAAAAAGAGCTCTCCAGACGCACATATTCTGGAGCTTTGGTCTTGGACTCCCAGCCCCCAGAACTATAGGAAATAAATTCCTGCTGTTTATAAGCCACTCAGCCCATGGTATTTTTTCATAACGCCTGGGACTGAGACACGTGGCTCAGAGACAGAATTCCTTAACACAGGAGTTCCCCTTTATGGGAACTGGGTTACAGTCCTAGCCTCCCAGTGGATACTTGAAACTGCGGAGAGTACCCAACTCTGTTTCCATATACTGTGTTTTTTCTTACACACACATACCTATGGTAAGGTTTAATTTATAAATTAGGCACAGTAAGAGGTTAGCAATAATAACTTATTAGAAAAACTATATACTGAAGTAAAAGTTAAATGTATATGGTCTCTCTTCCTCTCAAAATATCAAGTCCAAATTCAGTGCCTTTTCCATCTTAACACTGCTCATGTACTGTGGTCATAACGTTTGCAGTTTGATGTACGACAACTAAACTAGCAAGGCTTTTCTTTTTCCTTCTTCACAACTTTCACCTTTTCACCTCAAGGAAGTACTTGATGGCTTCTCTTTGGCATATCTGAATTGCCAGCATCACTACTCTTGGGCTTTGGGCTCTTATTAAATAAAACAAGGATCAATTGACCACAAGCACTGTGATACCCTGACAGTGGTTCTGAGAACCCAGACAGCTATTCATTCAGTGACTAAAGGGCAAGATGCCCTGGACAGAGGGATGATGCATGTCCCAGGCTGTGTGGCAATATTTCATCACACTACACAGGATGACATGCAAGTTAGAACTTATGAACGTTTATTTCTGAAATTTTCCATCTATATTTTTGGACTGCAGTTAGCTGCAGGGAACTGAAACCTTGGGCTCCCCAGGTGACACCAGTGTTAAAGGACCCCCCTGCCAACGCAGGAGACCTAAGAGACCCAGGTTCACCCCCTGGGTCAGGAAGGTCTGCTGGAGGAGGACGGGCAACCCACTCCAGTATTCTTGTCTAGAGAATGCCATGAACAGAGGTGCCTGGAGGGGTCCAGGCCATAGAATGGCAAAAAATCGGACAGGACTGAAGGGATTCAGCACCTACACATGCACACAACTGAAATCATGGAAAGTGAAACCCTAGATAGGAGGGGAATACTGCACTCTCAGCACAGCAAAGGGCATGAGTTCCACGCTTCTGTCACTTCACCTGCCTCTCCCGCCGAGTGGGAGCATTGGGAGGGGCCCAGTGAACACCGTATGCACACCCTGGGTGCTGTCAGAACCCAAGAAGCCTGAGCTTTTGTCCTGGACAGTAAACAAATCTCCTCTGCCCCACAGGAGGGCACTCTGTCCTCTGAGGTGGTTTGCCGTACAAACCTGGAAAGACGGTTCAGAACAGGAGGGCAGACACACCTCTGCGCACAAGAAACGCAGAACATGCAAACCCCCGTGGAGAACTGCCTCTGAGTATCCAGGGCCTCTCTCTTCTCGGTAGCTCTCACATGTTTACTTTCTCGTAGCTTTTTGTTCCCACCAGAACATAAGTTCCACAGGAACAGGAAGCTTCTCTGCTTGGTTTCTGCTCTTCCCCCACCATGTAAAACAGCGCTTAGCACCACTCAGCGCATAATAGAAATTCAGTAAATACAAGTTGACCAAATAAATCTCTCACAACCTTACTTGTCTTTCAAGACCCGGCTTAGACGACCTGCCTTCAGAAGAACCATTCCAGATCCCTGGAATTGAGATTTTAATGTCTAGGCATCGTGGCTTTCATAATATTACTTATCTTTTAAGCATGGCTCTTGGAGTTAAATCTATTGTGTTGTAATTCTTTTTATATGTGTTTGTTTGACTAGACTGAAAAATTTCTGAAGGCAGGGATGGAGTCTTATCTGCAGGGCTTAGGCTAGATTGAAACACCTCCAGTGCAAACTCTAAGGAGACACTCATTCAAGCTCATGACCCCAGGTGCCTTCCTTATCTCACCCTTGTCCAGCCCTAATAATCTTTTTTCTTTTTTTTTTAATGGCTACACTGGGTCTTCCTTGCAGTGCACAGGCTTAGTTGCCCCAAGGCAGGTGGAATCTTAGTTCCCTGACCAGGGATCAAACCCATGTCCCCTACATTGGAAGGCAGATTCTTAACCATGGGACCACCAGGGAAGCCCTTCTGATTATCTTTATACCCTCAGAACCCACTAGAGTGGCATTCATCTAGTAGACCATCTATGCATTTTCCATTAAAATGGGTAGCTTTTAAAGGATCACAAGCAAAAAGTGTTTGAGACCTAAGTGTCTCTTACCTGTACCTGGTACTGACCCTCTGCCCCTTCAGGGTCACGCTCTGCCACTCCACACTTCACTCTGTGCCACAGAAGGCAGACTTGTCCAAGCTTCCCTGAAGGGCACTCTCGGCCTCGAGCTTCTGGCTGCGCTTGGTGGGGGGACACCCGGTAGGAGCTGGAAGGGCGGCGAGCAGGAGGGAATGGCTTTAGGGTACATGCTCCCCGAACGCCTCCCCGCAGGGTCGCCTTGAGCTGACTGTCTCCAGCGAAGGCCTAGATTTGACCAGTCAGTCCTGTCTCCTGGGCACAGTGACCGTCTTCAGGTTCCAGTGACTGCTTCCTCCCCTTGCCCCTTCCTGCCTCCCATGGTAACGGCTCCCCATCGCGGCTGGCTCTGCAATGCATTCCCATACCTTTTTATCTCCCTCAAGCCTGCCCACACTTTTTTATGAGTTGATTTACTGAAACTTTTCCAATTACCTCATTTGAGCATTTTTATTTTTTTCTACTGGGTCTCCAAAAGACTACAATATTGAACCTCAAGAGATACTTATAATAAGCATGGGAAAAAGCAAAGATATAAAATATAGTGCTTAAAATTTTTTATATAAAAGATGCCATTTTAAAAGGAAATTTGACAGCACCTATATGACATTTTATTGATTCAATGGATCACAATAGCTAAAATTGATGAAGTAATGAAATTAGGCCAAAAGGGAACTTGTTTGAAGGCCAAGAATATTGGTGATGTATTATGGGTATTGGGAGGGGAGGAGGGTATTTTTATAATTTATGTTTATGTCATTAATAAGTTAATAGGAAATCTATATATCAAAATTAGAATGCTCAATTATATGATTACAGATGGTCTTAGATGATTCCAAGAATTATTAGGGCATAAAGACTTTAAAGAGTGTGGAAACTAAAGGCTGCTATTCAAAATTTTTAAAAATTATTTTAATGATTAACATTCTTAGCATGAACAGTCTTAATTCAAAATGGCATAAATGGTCCTGACTAGGAAAAGGAAAGCTTTAATTGAATAGAAAAGGGTTAAAGTTGATATACTGTTTTACCTGGGAAACTGAATTACCAAAAAGTAGAAGAGAAAATTGATTAATAGATGGTTTTAACAGTGGTTTTATGCTCTGGTCACTACAAATAGAGTGAGAGGTGATGGAAATTCTACTAATTAAATTCATAACATCTTAATAAGCCCAGAGAATTTTGGATAATAATAGCAGGTTTATTTTGATGTGGGGCTGACATGTTACTTTAGATTCTGACTCTTCTAATGGTGTCATTAAAGAAAAAAATCTTTCGACGAATTGGGAAAGACAATTCATTAACCCTTTTTTCTCTGCAAGTAATTAACTAAAGAAAGAATGTGATTGCCTATTAAATGTTAAGGTTGTTTAGAAGGTACAGAGCAGAATTGAATCATTAGATAATTGAATCCCGAGATTTTCTTTTTATGCAAGGAATCCAAATAATTGATGCACTAGGATGAATTATCCAGATTGTGATCTCATTTATTGTCTTTGCGTTAGTAACTGAAGATTAAATTTCAACTGACATTTATTGAACAGCAGCTGATTTCAAGGTATCCCATACATTGTCCTTGCTAATCTTCCTAACACCTTTGTTGTACAGGTATCAGTTGCATCTATGGATGTGGAAACTCAAGTTCATAGATGTTTGCACTGGCCATGGCGTTGCACTCAAACCCACACCCCATCACTTTAAGTCCTGCACAGTTTCCTGTAAACCTCATTTATGTCTCATTTATGGGCAAATAAGTGAGAAGTGAAACTTGAACATGGGTGTCAAAGCCACAAGCGCCAGGTAAACGCCAGCAGCCCAGGGATGAATTTGGGCCTCCAAAGTTGTAACTGAAAATGCCTTGAACTCAGCTGTGAAGTCTTTCTTTGGGGTCTCAGAGCAGAGGGAGAGTAAGTTTACATTAAAACTGTTTTGTTTCCCTCATCTGTTACCGGTCACCTTCTCTGGAAACTATTTACCATTTTTTAACCTGATTTTTTGAGGAATAAGGAAAATATTATGACATAAAATGGTCAGGAGCTAAAAAGTGATTCATGGTTTATCTAAGGAATATAGAGAGGCTTTCCAGAAGACTGCATTTGCCTCTGCCAATGTTACAGATAAGGATGTTATTTTACATATAGACGATCAAAACTCTGAAAGGGAACAAACAACAATTTAAAATTCCAATGCCTGAGGAAAAAAAAGTATCCAAAGGGATAAGTCCTCTGGTGTTCACTGTCTCCTATTCACAGAGAAAAGAATGCATACGATTGAAAATATATGAGAAAACGGAAAGAAGCAGGAGGTGGAGAGAGGGAACAGAATTGCTGTTGTCTAGTAAAGAGCAGATGGTTCTCAGTTGGTAAGAATACCAATCGCTTTCCAGTGGTGTGTGACTTAGTAGAATAAAATAAATGACATATTGGTCCAGAGAGAAAACTGCCATACATCTAAGCTGGCCAGAGAAATGAAGTGCTTATAGAATGTATTCAAGGAAATGTGATTATCATTTGCATTTTCCCCCCACTTTGACTTTGTACCTCACATCCCTAGCTTCCTGCACACTACGCAGTGAAATGAGCTTTTTCTCTAGACCCGCTCAGCAACCCACCCAAACACTGGCTCATAAGCGCCCAACAGAAACTAGTCTGTAAAAAAAGCTCCTGAAAACCCAGAGGGGTTCATTATGTTCTTTTCCTTATGGGATATTTCTCATCCTGCCTTCTTGCCTTTCTCAGTCCAGAAATTGCTCTGGCCATCATTAGAAATAGTCTTCAATGAAACCTATACCTTTTTCTTTTCTTTTTTTTTTTACAAGAGTAAAACTCTTAAAAGAAGGCTCAACTAGGCATTTCCCTGGTGGTTCAGCGGTTTCAGTTCTGCGTTTCCACTGCAGCGGACTTGGGTTTGATCCCTGGTAGGGGAACTAAAGGCTTCTCTGGTGGCTCATGGTTTAAGAATCCACCTGCAATGCACCAAACCTGTGTACTATCCCTGTGTCAGGAAGATGCCCTGGAGAAGGAAACGGCAACCCACTCCAGTATTCCTGCCTGGGAAATCCTATAAACAGAGGAGCCTGGCAGGCTACAGTCCATGGGGTCGCAAAGAGTCCGACATGTCTGAACTACTATCAGTCACTCACCCAGGGGAACCAAGCTCCCACAAGCCACCCCATGTAGCCTAAATAAAGACACTTTAAAGGAAAAAAAAAAAATTTTTTTAACTCAAAAGATCTACTAGTCTTTCTAGGTAAACCTACTAGAAAGAAGCAGTTTCTCTGCTAATCCCTTCCTCAATTGTTTAAGCAGCAGCAGCAGCATTTTTGCATAACCTGTCAGGTGAGGACTGGCCTGAACCGGCTCTCAGCCTAGGAGGGAAGACGGAACCCAGAGTACCATGCAGTTAGGGTCCTCACAGGCAAGAACGTCAGTATAGGACAGCACAGACACGGCAGCTGAACCACTTTATAATAATCTAAAATACACTGTTTCATGGTTGGACGGCGGTGCTGTTTCTTGCAAATACATATGCTGCAAATGCAAACTGGGCCCCGGCTATTCTGAGGTCGCTTCTGGGCAAAGGGAAAGTAGCCTTTGCAGTGGAGTGGCTTTGGCGAGACTCCTTTCCGGTGACCAGAATCTGCCCCGCACTTTTCAAGTGAGCCAGGACTTCACTCAGTGGTCACAGCTTCTTACGAGTTCCTTTAAATCTAGTGAGCGCCTTTTCCTTCTTTTTTCCCTTTAACTTTTGTTGGCAAAGACTAAAATGAGGGGGAAATGCCCACAAGTTATTTAGCACGAGGCGTACTCTAATTTGTATCATGTCTGCGTCAGAGGAGGCGCCCCAGGCGACGTACCAGAATGAGGTCAGAGTCCTGAAAACAGCGACTCCTAAGCACAGAGGAGGAGAGAGATTTTCCTTCTTTCCCTAGAGGATTCTCCTTCCGTTAATATTTCAAAGTGGAGGGTAGGCAGACGCAGTCCCTTGCTAAGGGCGCCGCCCCCATCCCAGGGTCGGCCACCACTTCCGGGAGGGATGGGCTGCAGACCGGAAGGGGAAGCGGGCGGGCGGCCGGAGGGCGGGGCCTCGCTCGGCATCTCCCCGCTGAACCCTCCTCCCTTCGCAGCCGCGTATGCCTCTGCCCGCTCCCATCCACTCGTTCTGCTTTCTCCGCCTTGAGAAACATCCCGGAAGGTCACCCAGTGTATCATCCATCACGGCATCTTGGCAGAACACCCGCAGTCCTGCTAAGGGAATACATGGGGTCATTAAGGGCTTTCAACATGAGGAGGAGGAACCAGATTATATTTTGAACCGAATGACTTCTCCTGGCCATGAGGGATATTAGTGTCGGAATGGATTTCCTAGAGGCTATCGCAGGATCTTCCAGCTCCGACACCTTGAAGGAGAGAAGGGACCATCGTGTCTAATGTTAGATAGGGATGGGAGGGGGGACTGGGGGGTAAACAGCCTAGCACCCACATTTTCTTCCCACTTGAGATGTCTATTAAGCTTCTGTTAGATACTGATCACAAGAGCTTTTGAAAAAGTATTGAATATGAAGTGAAACAAATTGCTGATCAGATCACCTCCGGGTGTACATCAACAGTTGATGAGAAATAAGGAAATTAGTGGGAACTGTCCACTAAAGAGAAATTGCTGCCTGCCTCTCTGGTCTCTGTAGGCTTTCACAACCAGGAGAATCAGTTACCAGAAAGCTTGCTGGGGAAAATAAAGTTAAGAGACAAAATCGGGAAGAAATGATCTTTAAGTCAGTGACCCCATTTTAATGCCCCCTTCTCAACAACCACACCCGCACTCAATATTACTATTGACTTAAGTGAAAATGTGAATTGGGCCTCTAGTTCCCATTGATTAATCACACTGAGAGACAAATCAGCCAAGAACCGAATTGAATTAAAAGGCTTCTTTATTTGCTGAACAAGATAAAACCCAGGAACAATCCTTTAACCTAGACAGTTATGACTCAGTTGTGAACACTCAGCACAAAATGATCCTGAGATGAGGGAGAGAAATGACAGCTCTCATTATTTTTGTTACTATCATTAGTTACCATTATTACCACATTTTATTTTAAAAAAAAGAAAACTCATGGGAATAAAATAGATGTGCCACAGTAAAACTTCTCTCGAGAATTTAAAATAGAGAAAAAAGAAAAATTCAAGCTTCCCTGATTGTGCTTGAATTAAATGAATGTTGAATATACTCGGCTAACATAATTTTTTGGCCTAGGACTGTTAACTAAAAGGCTAAAAGGACTGGTACATTTTCAGAAAAGGAAAAGGAGATAAAGTCAAGATACTGCAGCAAAATAAATACTGTTCTAGTAGATAATTATCTGTCACACAATACAGTAACTTTCAATTAACATGGTCACAGTTTAATTAAAACCTAAGTTTTCTTTGATGGGCTCTCCAGGAAGCTAGTAATTTGCATTTGCATTGTGCTTAGACTGCTCATTTTGTTCTCCCCACCGGTTGTTGTTAGCAGGTAACTCAATGATGATTGCTTGTGACTAGGCTCAGTAGTCACAGAGTTTACCAGCTGACCAGCAAATGACCTCTGAACAAACCTCCTTAGATTTCTCTAACTTGTCTTATTCACAAGGCACTCTTGTTCCAAGAGGTCAGATACAGTTATCAGTGGCAAAGGACAGCACCTGTTTTTAGATGGCTCATAAGTTAGTGGTCCTACAGGGATTAATATGCTGCTTTATACATTATGGGGGCTTCCCTGGTGGCTCAGAGAATAAAGAATCCACCCGCAACGCAGGAGACCTGGGTTCGACCCCTGGATTTGAAAGATCTCCTGGAGAAGGAAATAGCTACCCACTCCAGTATTCTTGTCCAGAGAATTCCATGGACAGAGGAACCTGGAGGGCTATAGCCCATGAAATTGCAGAGTTGGACACGCCTGAGCGACTAAGCATACAAACGTTATAGACTGCATGGATTCAGGAAAAGCAACAAGGAAGCAAACAAAGAGCAGGTGCTGTCCTGTCCCTGATGAAGTCTGTGATGTAGTCCAGGGAGGCATGCTGGTGTCTGAGCCCCTCACGAGAGCCTCCCACCCGTCTTACTTCCCCACACCGCTGCACCCTACCCTAGTCCACCTGTTGCTCTTCTGTCTGATCTGTCTTCCTGATCAGCTGTTACTCTCCCCAGGACAGCCGAGTCCAGGCTCTTCAACCCTCAGAACCTACACAGTATGGTCCCGGTTACATGAATCTCTTCTCCAGACTCACCCTCAATGCACTGTGAGGATACTAGCTCCAGCCTTCATCCCCACCCGAGTCATCACCTCCCCGTCCTTGTTTAGCCATAATCTACCTGGACTTCAAGTTTGAGTTCTCCTCCTCCATAAAACTTGTCAGAACATCCTAGCCTTCAGTTCTCTCTCTCTCCCTTTCCTATTCAAGGGACTTTCTGCTTTGGCAAAGATTTCATTTAGCAACCAATCTACCAGGTTAAATCATTGGTTGACTGTGTAGAGGCCAGAATTTACACCTTCTTGGTATCCCCAGGCCTTATTCTAGCACAATTTTTCCTTATCTAGTATTCCTCAACAAATAATAGTAAGTCATGATGGATGCTAATAACAGTGGTAAATAATTGATGATGTGATACCTTACAACATTCCTGATATGTTGACACATATAGCTGCTATATTTCAAATTTACTTATGTCTTACTTCTCCAAACCACACTATAGTTTCTCTGAGAATCTAAGCATGTCTTCCACTTTTTTGTTTCATTCCTAATTTTTAGTCCAGCACTGTGTCAACTGTAGAGATTTACTACATAATTTCTGGTTTAATTTAATTAATTTGGTATAAGCTGACACAAATATCTACAACATGAAATACACATATCTATGCCACTGCTAAAGACCATAAATTAATCACCATTTTTCAATAGTGTTAGTAGACTGCCTTGTATTGACATTTTGCTGCTCAGTCTCATGGGTTATTTATTTAATTAACAGCTACTTGCCCATTAGAGTTCACTAGCATATCAAAAAACTTTTTTCTGAGATCTACCGAAAAGAATAAATTGTACATGTGTTTACTCTGTGACCCTAAATTGTGTTAATTTAAGAGGTCTTATATCTGTTTGACGACCTAGGAATCCCTAAGAAGACAACAAAGTGTGCAAATCATAGGTATATAACTATTCTGTAAATATATAAATATTGTAAATATATGTAAAAAGCATAATACATGGATTTGCTGATGGTTTAAATCTCTTCTGAAGTAAATCAAGGTAAAATAAGTCAATTTGATTCTACAGGACTTTGTCTTGCCTGAATAAGAAACATAAAAATGCTGGAAGGTACACTAGGGTTAGTGTTAGTTGTATCTCCAAGAGTTGCCACAATTTTGCTGTTGTTGTTCAGTTGTTAAGTTGTGTCCGACTCTTTGCGGCCCCATGGACTGCAACACACCCTCTCCTTCACTATCTCCCGGAGCTTGCTCAAACTCATGTCCACTGAGTCAGCGATGCCATCCAACCATCTCATCCTCTGTCTCTCCCTTCTCCTCCCACCCTCAGTCTTTCTCAGCATCAGGGTCTTTTCCAGTGAGTCAACTCTAGGCATCAGGTGGCCACAGGACTGGAGCTTCAGCTTCAGCATTAGTCGTTCCAGTGAATATTCAGGGTTGATTTGCTTTAGGATGGACTGGTTTGATCTCCTTGCTGTCCAAGAGATTCTCAAGAGTCTTCTCCAGCACCACAGTTTGAAAACATCAGTTCTTCAGTGCTCAGCTTTCTTTATGGTCCAAATCACACATCCTTACATGACTACTCGAAAAACCATAACTTTGACTACTGTGGACCTTTGTTGGCAAAGTAATGTCTCTGCTTTTTAATACGCTGTCTAGGTTTGTCATAGCTTTTCTTCCAAGGAGCAAGCGTCTTTTAATTTTGTGGCTGCAGTCACTGTCTGCAGTGATTTTGGAGCCCAAGAAAATAAAATCTGTCACTGTTTCCACTTTTTCTGCATATGTTTGCCATGAAGTGATGGGACCGGATGCCATGATTTTGTTTTTTGAATACTGAGTTTTAAACCAGCTTTTTCACTCTCCTCTTTCACTGTCATCAAGAAGCTCTTTAGTTACAAGTTGTTAACTTGTTTCCTAGACTTTCTGTTGGTTGTTGCTTCTGGCACATCAAAGGAAGACAATATGTCATTCTTGGCTGTAATGAAGTTCTGTGTTGGAATAATCTTTCCTTCTACTCCCAATAAGCAGTCCATTCACTATTGAAATGAGAGCCTGCCAAGAAAAAAGAAAGCTAAATTGCAGCAGGCAGAATAGATCAATGTTTGAGTCTACCTAGTAAGCAAGTGAACCAAGCCATTGCCTCGAAATTGGACAGACTGAGCTTAAAATGACTTCTCTGAGATACATTGAAGGACTGATGTCATTTGTGCTTTTCTTAGAGTTCATACACCGAAAGACTTTATCTTGAAGCAAACAACATAGATAAACATGAATAAACCCACGGTCTTGTTTTTTATCCAAGGCTTAAATGCAGTCCACGGTCAGGCCTGTCACCCACCA
The DNA here is from genome assembly GCF_033118175.1 of Dama dama. Taxonomy (NCBI): domain Eukaryota; kingdom Metazoa; phylum Chordata; class Mammalia; order Artiodactyla; family Cervidae; genus Dama; species Dama dama. Next base: position 59,381,703 of record NC_083708.1, read on the forward strand.
CTCCTGTTTCACTTAGGACCAGATCTTTTAATGAAATCATTGAATTATTAAAGAAGCACTTCTCACCAGCCCATCAGTCACTGTTTAGGGATTTATATTTCACAAACAAAATCAATAGTCTCATGAGAACATTGCTGTTTATATTGCAGAGCAGCACCATCTGTCAACCTTGAAACTTGGGTAAATTTTTATATGGCATGCTATGGAACCATCTTCTATTCAGAGACCTTAAAAAAGTTTCTTTGAGTGCCTCTTAACAACATTGAACACATTTAACAGTCTAAGAAAAGGGCATAGTTAATAAAATGCAACTATATGTAAGAAAGTCTTGCTCAGCAATCAATGCAAAGAAACAGAGGAAAACAATAGAGTAAGAAAGACTAGAGATCTCGTCAAGAAAATTAGAGATACCAAGGGAATATTTCATGCAAAGATGGGCTCAATAAAGGACAGAAATGGTATGGACCTAACAGAAGCAGAAGATAATAAGAAGAAGTGGCAAGAATACACAGAAGAACCATACAAAAAAGATCTTCATGACCCAGATAATCACGATGGTGTGATCACTCACACTCACCTAGAGCCAGACATCCTGGAATGTGAAGTCAAGTGGGCCTTAGCAAGCATGACTATGAAAAAAGTTAGTGGACGTGATGGAATTCCAGTTGAGCTATATCAAATTCTAAAAGATGATGCTGTGAAAGTGCTGCACTCAATATGCCAGCAAATTTGGAAAACTCAGCAGTGGCCACAGGACTGGAAAAGATCAGTTTTCATTCCAATCCCAAACAATGGCAATGCCAAAGAATGCTCAAACTACCACACAATTGAACTCATCTCACACGCTAGTAAAGTAATGCTCAAAATTCTTCAAGCCAGGATTCAGCAATACGTGAATCGTGAACTTCCAGATGTTCAAGTTGGTTTTAGAAAAGGCAGAGGAACCAGAGATCAAATTGCCAACATCCATTGAATCATCGAAAAAGCAAGAGAGTTTCAGAAAAACATCTATTTCTGCTTTATTGACTATGCCAAAGCCTTTGACTATGTGAATCACAATAAGTTGTGGAAAATTCTGAAGGAGATGGGAATACCAAACCTCCTGACCTGCCTTTTGAGAAACCTGTATGCAGGTCAGGAAGCAACAGTTAGAACTGGACATGGACCAACAGACTGATTCCAGATAGGAAAAGGAGTACGTCAAGGCTGTATATTGTCACCCTGCTTATTTAACTTATATGCAGAGTACATCATGAGAAATGCTGGGCTGGATGAAGCACAAGCTGGAATCAAGATTGTCAGGAGAAATATCAATAACCTCAGATATGCAGATGACACCACCCTTATGGCAGAAAGTGAAGAAGAACTAAAGAGCCTCTTGATGAAAGTGAAAGAGGAGAGTGAAAAAGTTGGCTTAAAGCTCAACATTCAGAAAACTAAGATCATGACATCCGGTCCCATCACTTAATGGCAAATAGATGTGGAAACAGTGGCTGACTTTATCTTTTGGGGCTCCAAAATCACTGCAGATGGTGATTGCAGCCATGAAATTAAAAGACACTTACTCCTTGGAAGGAAAATTATGACCAACCTAGACAGCATATTAAAAAGCAGAGACATTACTTTATCCACAAAGGGCCGTCTAGTCAAGGCTATGGTTTTTCCAGTAGTCATGTATGGATGTGAGAGTTGGACTGTGAAGAAAGCTGAGCACCAAAGAATTGATGCTTTTGAACTGTGGTGTTGGAGAAGACTCTTGAGAGTCCCTTGGACTGCAAGGAGATCCAACCAGTCCATCCTAAAGGAGATCAGTCCTGGGTGTTCATTGGAAGGACTGATATTGAAGCTGAAACTCCAATACTTTGGCCACCTGATGGGAAGAGCTGACTCATTTGAAAAGACCCTGATGCTGGGAAAGATTGAGGGCAGGAGGAGAAGGGGACAACAGAGGATGAGATGGTTGGATGGCATCACTGACTTGATGGACATGGGTTTGGGTGGACTCCAGGAGTTGGTGATGGACAGGGAGGCCTGGTGTGCTGAGGTTCATGGGGCCACAGAGAGTCAGACACAACTGAGCAACTGAATTGAACTGATAACATTCTCAACAGTGAAAGCTATCATGAATGTGAGGTATTCTTACCATCTGGGCCAGCTAAACACAGGAAAACTACAGTGCAGTTTCAAATTCTGCAGAGTCAGCCCCCAGTCCTCCACTCACCTACACAAGGCAGGCATGCACATAGATACGCACATGCATGTTCTGGGTGAGTTCAGTACTATGCATCAAAGGTCCAGAACCGTGTAATCATATCACTCAACAGCAGACGTTTTTCTTACTCCAATGCCATGAATCATGGGGAGATGAATCCTCCTCAGAGGGTGAAGAAACAGGGCCTCAAGAGACACAATATTTTTTACCACAGAAGTCATATGCAAGGCGGAGGCCAATTCTGATTGTAAAATTTCTCAAAGTTGCAAAGATAAATCTTTACAGAGGCTTTCGTCAAGAGCCACTTGACAAGTTGTTTAAATTAAATTCTGTGTCATTCAAAGCAAGAGTGTTGCAGCAGATGTTTTGGACACTGGGTTATAAAGAGTTGGTTTGGAGCCCACAGGAAAATGTTTTCTACTTTTTCAACTCAAGGAGGTGGTACAGATGGTAAAATTGACTAAATGTTTGTGTCTCCCAAAATTTTCTAAGTTGAAAGCTAAACCCCAATGTGATTTGGGGTGATGTGAGGCAGGGCCTGTGGGAGGCGATAAGATCATGAGGGTGGAGCCCTCATGATTAGGATTAGTGCCCTTATAAAAGAGGCCCCAGAGAGCTCTTTTGCTCCTTCCACCATGAGAACTCAGGGGAGAAATGGATACATGTGTATATATACCTAAGCTCCTTTACTATTCACCTGAAACTGTTGCAACATTGTGAATCAGCTATACATCAATATAAAATTTAAAGTTTTACAAAAGATGCTATTAGAAAAATAAAAAGAGCCTTGTGAACTAGGTAGTGGGTTCTCAGCCAACTCAGAATCTGCAGACACATTAATCTTGGACTTCAAACCTCCAGAACTATGAGAAATAAACATTTGTTGTTTAAGCCACCCAGTCTGTGGTATTCTGTGGGAGGAATCCAAATAAACTAAGTCAGAAGTATTCTTGGGAAAGCATTTACTCTACTGAGAATTTGTGGAAATTGCTCCAACCATTAAACCATTGTGGCTTCAGATGGGTTTCAACAGATATTCCAAAATCTCTTCTAAGAAAATTAAAAAATACAGGTGAGCTTGTGTCCAGTCCTTTCAACTCCATTATTAAACTAGTAGCCTTAGAGGAAAAAAGATGTAACGTTCTCAGACCTAATCAGTGCAGTGTATCTGTGGTTGTTAACTGTAGATTACTCATTCTTTATGGATGTCTACATGGTGTCAGGCACTATTTCAAGTCTGGTAACACAGTGGTTAGCAAAGCAACTAGGTCCATGCCTTCATGGAGCTTCACTTTGGTTGGGGAAATGGACAATAAGCATATAAATACATAAATACATATGTATACACATACATACTTATAAATAGTATAAAATAGAGTAATAAGGAAATGCAATGGTATTTTGAATTAAAAGAACCTTAACAATAAAGATGGGGACTTCCCTGATGTTCGGTGGTTAAGACATCGCCTTCCAAGGCAGGGAATGCAGGTTCAGTCCCTGGTTGGGGAGCTAAAATCCCACATGCCTCATGGCCAGAAAAACCAGAACATAAAGCAGAAACAGTACTGTAACAAATTCAATAAAGACTTTAAAAATGGCCCACAACAAAGAAAATCTCAAAAAAAAAAAAAAAAAAAATAGAAGTTCTTTGAGAGCAAAAGCTCATGTCCTGCTTTTTCTAAGACCCCTGGGGTCTAATGTAGGGGTACTTACTTACCTGGTTTAGACTCAATACTTAGTAGGTGTGCACAGTCATTTTATCTTAATTTAGACTTGGTACTTAGTAGGTGTGCACATTTTTTTTTCCTTTAACCATTGTTGAATTAATTCAAAATGCATAAGAAATAAGACATTAACTGAAGCAGCAACTTTGAAAGAAAGGATTAGAAATTCACAGACAAAGCTTAAAATCCTTGGCAATCAAAATTCTAATGCAAATGACAGTAAGCACAGGGAAAGTGACTGAGCTTCCAGGCTTCCTCCGACTAGGGCTCTGTACAAAAGCTTCCTCACCCATCCAACCCCAGTGCACTCTGTGCTCACTGGAAAGTAGGGAGCATTGGCTTTACTTTGACTCAGATTTATTATGGCAGGACATGCAATTGCTCCCTTACTGTGAGGGTTGAGGGAGATTCTAGGATGAAACCTAAATGCTAAAAGCCATTTGATGCTGAATTTTCAACCACACCTCCTGAGGGTCAACAGAGACACCAAGCTGGGGAGAGAAGTCATCCTCGCACAGACACCAGGCAACTGAACCAGCATCCCTTCCAAATCTCCAATCAATAGTACATTACAGGAAAAGGCAGGAAGAGGCTACAGTTTTAAGGAGGAGGTGTTAGGTCGTTTATTTCTTTGGGTTGTTAGTATTAGCTCCTACATACATGTTTCTTAGAGGAAGTAGGTTGTGGTTGGTTTTGCAGTTCTTAGTTGTAGTAAGAGCCTGTGTTTGAGTCACATTAGTCTCTATCTATTTATGATAATTAAAAAAAAAAACTGTGTTGCATTCAAAATATGAGTAAAGTTTTACAGTAAAAAAATAAAAATAAATAAAAACAACAGTTTCCATAGAGCAAAGAAAATTTTTGCAAACTCATTTTGTTCAGACACTCAGTCATGTCTGACTCTTTGTGGCCCCATGGACTGCAGCACACGAGGCTTCCCTGTCCTTCACGATCTCCTGGAGCTCACTCAAACTCATGTACCTCGAGTCAGTAATGCCATCTAACCATCTCATCCTCTGTTGTCCCCTCCTCCTCCTGCCCTCAATCTTTCCCAGCATCAAGGCCTTTTCAAATGAATTGGCCCTTTGCATCAGGTGGCCAAAGTATTGGAGTTTCAACTTCATCATCAGCCCTTCTAATGAATATTCAGGATTGATTTCCTTTAGGATTGACTGGTTTGATTTCCTTGCATTCTAAGGGACTCTCAAGAGCCTTCTCCAATACCACAGCTCAAAAACATCAATTCTTTGGCATTCAGCCTTCTTTATGGTCCAACTCTCACATTCATTCATGACTACCAGAAAAACCATAGGTTTGACTCTAAGGATCTTTGTTGGCAAAGTAATGTCTCTGCTTTTGAATACACTGTCTAGGTTTGTCATAGCTTTTCTTCCAAGGAGTAAGCGTCTTTTAACTTCGTGGCTGTAGTCACCATTTGTGCAATATTGACATTGCACTAGTAATAGAAATTGTTTATTACAATTCAGGTTTCTTGTTTGTTAGGATTAATAGGAAATAACATCCTCACAGTTACAGGGTAGCCCGCTGTCGTAGACGGAGCCCTGGGCCCGGCGTCCTTCACAGACTCACTCATACACTGGCTCTGTAACCACAGACTTTATGGTCACATCTGCATTCAGATTTTGGCTCATTTCTCTCTTAACTGCTTGTGCTTGGGGAAATTACCCATCTTCTCTGAACCTCTGCTGCCTCCTCCATAAAATGAGAATGACAATATATACATTGAAGATTCTATGGTGACTAAATAACAAGGCATATTAGTTTTCCAGGACTGCCATAACAAACATCTGCAGACTGGGTGGCTTGAACAATAGAACACTCACGGCTCCAGAGGTGGAGAGTCCACGAACAAGGGTTTAACACGGTCAGATTACTCTGAGACTTCTCTTTTTGGTTTGCAGATGGCTGTCCTCTTGCTGCCCCATGACAAGGTCATTCTCCTGAGCACAGGTGGATCACCATGGTCTCTTCCTCCTCTTATAAGGACACTAGCCCTATTGATTAAGGAGTGTCACTGGTGGCTCAGTGTTAAAGAATCCACATCCCATTCAGGAGACGTGGGTTTGATCCCTGGGTTGCGAAGATCTGCTGGAGAAGGAAATGGCAACTCACTCCATTCTCTTGCCTGGAGAATTCAATGGACAGAGGAGCCTGGCTGACTACAGTCCATGTCACAATAGAGTCAGACATGACTTAGCAACAAAACAACAATAAGTCATATTGGATTAGGGCCCCCACCTTAATGGCCTCATTTTAACTTACACATGTATGCTAAGTCGTTTCAGTCATGTCTGACTCTTTGCAACCCCACGGACTGTAGCCTACAAGGCTCCTCTGTCCATGGGATTCTCCAGGCAAGAATACTGGAGTGGGTTGCCTTGCCCTCCTCCAGGGGATCTTCCCAATCCAGGGATCGAACTCACATCTCTTACCTATCCTATATTGGCAGGAGGGTTCTTTACCACTAATGCCACCTGAAAAGAATTTTAACTTAATTACCTTTTAAAACCTTATCTCTAAATGCAGCTACATTTTGGGAGTTGGAACTTCACCTTAGGAATTGAGGGGGGTGGGATTGTTTGGTCCATAACACAGTGTCTATAAGTGAGTGAGTAAAAGTCTTTCAGTAGTGTCTGACTCTTTGAGACTTCTTGGACTGTAGCCTGCCAGGCTGCTCTGTCCATGGAATTCTCCAGGCCAGAATACTGGAGCGGGTAGCCATTCCCTTCTCCAGGAGATCTTCCCAACCCAGGGATCGAATCCAGGTCTCCCGCATCACAGGCAGATTCTTTACCATCTGAGCCATCAGGGAAACTCCTGGTGTCTGTAAGTGTCTCTAAGGTACTTACTAAATATCAGATTCCTTCTCAACACTTGACAGATTAAGGATTGTTCTAGACTAACAGATCTCAAAATGTGCCCATGGATCCTGAAGTTTAGTAAGCTTCTTTCAAGGGCATTTGTGAGACTCAAACCTTTTTTTGTTCCCACCGTAATACTAAGGCAGACATGATTTGCCTTTTTGAGACATTTGTTTCCTTGGCTGTGTCAGGGCCTGGTTGCAGCCCTCAGGAGCGTCACTGTGGCACATGGGCTCACTGGCTGTGGCGCCTGGCCTCAGTAGTCTCTGCACGCAGGCTTAGCTGCCCCATGGCATGTGGGGTCCCAGTTTCCTGACCGTGGATCAAACGCACGTCCCCTTCATTGCAAAGCGGACTCCCAAACACTGGACCACTAGGGAAGTCCCTTCAGTGTTCATCTTTGGCACTGATGGTATTAAAGCAATGGTAGGTTAAAAACCATCAGCCCCTTAGCACTAGTCAAGGCAGTAGCATCAAACTTTGCTTGAAGTCATTGTATTTTTCAACACCAGGCATTGATGGTAAAAACAATTGTCATTTTCACCTAAGAATGTCCTTGATGAAGTGTTATTTTTTTGTTAAATATTTAATTTGTTAAATCTTAATGCTTGAATACATGCAATTTTAATATTTTGTGTGATGAAATGTGATACACACTCATAAAGTGTATATGGTTCATACTCAAGTACAATGGGTGTCTTGTGCAGTGAGCTAGCTGACCTAGTGGCAGTTTTCATGGAACACCAGCTTACACACTTGTCAACTTTGATTTGATGAAGTTTGACCTGCAGGCAAACAATGATATTGGGACATTGGTATCTGATGACACTTTTCTTGAAAGTGAACAGAGGATCTCTCACTTCAAGGTGGGGGAAAACTATGTTTTTCAGTATTTATCTAATAAAATTGGAACTATCAGGGGAAAATTGAAATTTTGGAAACTCATACCTGCCATCCTGAGTTTAACAGCTTTCCAATGATGAGTTTCCTAATGTGACTGGTGGAGGTGATATTTTAAAATATGATTTTTTAAATATTATATAAGGAAACATGCCCAAATTTGGAAGATCTGCATAACTCAGTGAAATAATATTTTCCAAATGACTGATGAATAACCAGTTCAAAATCATACATGGGTGAAAAATTCATTCAAAGAAGAAGGTAGGGACTTTCCTGGCAGTCCAACTGTTGAGACTTCACCTATCAAGGCAGGGTGCAGGTTTGGTCCCTGGTCAGGGAACTAAGATCCCACATGCCTTGCAGCCAAAAAACCAAACCAGAAAAAACAGAAACAATATTGTAATAAATCTGATAAAGACTTTAAAAAAATAAAATAAGAAAAACAAAGTAGAAGGTAAACCAGTATATTTTAAAGTAAAAATTTCTTGATTTGTTTTCAGATTCTGTACCTTGTTGAGCTTTGGTGTAGTATCAAAGAAGAATATCTACAATTATGTGAAAAGACTATTAAAACACACTTCTCTTTTCTAACTACATATCTGTGTGAAGTCATATTCTTCACGTACTTCAACCCAAATAACATATCACAACAGTAATTGCAGACACAGGTGTCTTCCATTAAGCAAGATATTAATTTATAAAAATTCAAAACATCACCACTATTCTTAATATACTTTTTTTTTTGCTTGGAAAACATAGTTGTTTTTAATAACAACTGTGATATTTATGTTACTACATGATGGCTTTATTATTATTTTTAAGTGAATCAATAAAGATATATTTTAAAACACCTTGTAGCTTCAATTTCTAAGATACCAAATATTTATACATGTAACCCACATAAGTAAGATCTGTTTAAGTGTTCTAATTAGTTTTTAAGTGGTTAGTATAAATGGCTCCTGAGTCTCCTCTCCCATCCCCCCAAAATATTGATACCTGCTGACCTAGATCAGTATTTCCCAAGACACACTGTTGATCATACATGAGACAGTTCTAATGACACAGGAAAACTTCAAGCAATTTTATAATCACAAATTTATTTTTATGGCAAATGATACACTGGTTTACCAATTTTTATAATTTTATAAAGTATTCCTCTTTTCATTCATTTATATTTAAACAATCAGTTTAATGGAAGCACAGAGGTATATTAAAAAAAAATGGGGATGGTTGTATGTGAATAACTGAAGTGTGGGAAGTCCTGGTTCCCAGAATATATTTTCAAAATATATATTCCAAAATATATATTCTGTGAGCTTATTTTTTCTAACTTGGGTCTTCTCACTCAACATTTTTATGTATTAACAATATGAAGAAACAGAATTTATTTAGAAAGAAAATTATTATCCTTCACATTCAGACCACAAAATTACATCAGAAGCCAGGATAATTAGTCTGACTTGGCTCTCTATGGTAACGATCTGAAGTCTCCCTCTTATTCTGGGTTTTGTAGACCTAGCTGTAGTTACACAACAAGGAATATTACATGGGGAAATAGAGAACATTGCTGCCCAGCTCTTTGACTTTAATCTCACCCACAAGTTATGTCAACCTCTGGGCTTCTTTTGAACCAGAAACCATCCCAAACTCACACTGTGTGTACACTGACTGACACCTCTGCTCACTTTCTGACTCCAGGGGCTGTGGCTTGGGAGCCATTCTTGAGAAACAAGGGACTCTAAGGGGTGGAGTCCTGAAGCCAGCACCAAGAGACCTGGGTTCTTCTCCTGATCCTGGCCTGATTTTGTTCTAAGGTCCTGGGCAAATTTTTGTCCTAAGGTCTGATTTTGTCCTAGGGTCTCCTTACACTTGACTTGGCCTTCCCAGGTGTCACTAGCAGTAAGGAACCTGCTTGCCAATGCAGGAGATGTAAGAGTGAGATGCAGGTTCGATCCCTGGGTCAGGAAGATCCCCTGGAGGAGGGCATAGCAACTCACTCCAGTATTCTTGCGTGGAGAATCCCCATGGACAGAGGACCCTGGCGGGCCACAGTCCATACGGTCTCAAAGAGTTGGACATGACTGAAGTGACTTAGCACACACACAGCACAAGCAGACCTGCCTGACTTTCCTTCTCTGCAAAACAAGGGGCTGAACTAAATGATTTTCCAGTTTGAACAGTCAGACTCAGAAGCAGACTAGAAGTGGCCTCTGGGGAGCCGTAAAGGGGTAGGAGCATCCACCCCAGTGAGGTACCACTCAGGCTGCTGAAAGCTGAAGTCTGCCTTTTCGGATCAGACTCCATTTCTGTTTAGACCGGGTGATTTTTATCTTAATGTGCGACTCTGCAATAGCACCAAAATTTAACATAATTAAAGGAAGAGGGTGGACACATCAGACAGGTGACAAGGCCTGGCTGCCTGAGCCCCAGGAACCGTGAATTCTCATCTCGGCGCCCCCTCTGTCTATGGACACATCATGTACCCTTTCTAAAACCTAGACAGCTTCCGGCCAATAGCCTTAACCCGTCTCCCAAGACTGTTGTGAGAAATCAGTTCTAAAAACAGCAGCGCACAAGAGTTTCCAAAATGAAGTGCTAAACTGAATCCTGGGCAACACACTGAGTGTTCTTACCCCATTGAGTCAACTAATAAGTATACATTTGCTATTAATTGAAAAGTCCTTAAGAATATAACTACTTAATCAATACAACACCAGCAGCCTGGCTAATTAGCATGAAGCCACAGGCCTGAGACCTGAAAGAAATTAAATTGGTGCTTAATAGAAATTGGACTGTGAGCAAGACGATTTCTGGAAATGTAAAATACGGCCCACGAGACCAAAGCAGAACCACATTCTGTGCCTTCAGGGCTGGTGCACCGGGTGATCTGTCTGCACTCTGACACAGGTTACTCATACTAGAGGAGATGTGAGAAGACCAACAAAAATGTGTTCTGTTAGCCCAGGAAAATTCTGACATCTCTCTGAAGACTGACTCATAAAATGTGCTTTCATAATGAACTTGAGAAGATATTTTACAAAGAAAAAAAAAAAAAAGGCTGCTATTATAATTCAAAATAAATTTACCTTTTTAAATAAGTTCATTCAAACTAAGCAATTTAAGAATTAACTAGAGAGAGGTAGGGAAGGGGATTAGGAAGAGAGAGACAGAGAGTGATTATTTATATGCTGGTTTGTTCTTTTCCTCTAAGTCCTGTATGAGGCTTAGAAGGAGAATTGCAATACCGATGGGGATCGAGGTGTGTGCATGTGTGCATACAACACCCACACAGAAATCAGGAAAGGAAAGCAGCTGGAATAGTCAACTGAGCTAGTCCTCTCTGGAGAGTTGCAGTCATTCCTGCAACTGGCCGCTTGGTTTTCCTATTAACCTTTTCTTGATGAAAGCTAGCCACAGCAGTCTTAGGGCAGCCTCCTTCAAGGAAGTGCTTCAATGCTGGCCAAAAGAAAAGCCTGAATGAATGAATTGCAACAGTTTTTGTCATTTCCATGTTCCTCTGTCCTCCTTCTCTGCCTGCCTTGCACATCTTGCAAACCCGGCAACATAGGACAGCAGCAGGCTTCCTTGATTGGCCTGTGTTCTTTTGCCTGATACAAAGGTTTAGTCATGGTCAGATTCCCCTGCTTCACTTCCATGGAGTTAAGCTAAATGACAAGCTGGCACTCTGTCTGGTCTCTCGGAGTCAGCAGGAAATGGCAGCTCCACAGAGACCTATCTGAAGGGAGAAGATACTTTTTGCTAGGACCAGCCTACCCAAACATTTCTTATTCCACAGGTCATCAATAAAGTATTGATGATATAAAAGTTCCCAAACAGGCTCCGCCTTCCAGGTTTGCATGCATGCTTAGTCATTCAGTCATGTCCAACTCTTTGCAACCTCATGGACCCTGCCAGGTTCCTCTGTGCATGGGATTCTCCAGGCAAGAACAGGGGAGTGGGTTGCCATTCCCTTGTCTAGAGGATCTTCCTGACCCAGGGATTGAATCCGGGTCTCCTGCGTTGCAGGCAGATTCTTTATCATCTGAGCCACCAGGGAAGCCCAGAGTACTTTGTATCCACAGGCAAATATAACATGGGAAACAGACTCTAAATTAAGTTATCCCAGAGTCTGGGCCATCTGAGCACAGGTTTGAGAACATAAAGAGAGCAAGGTATCCTTTCCAACATCTGCTCCACCCAACTATGGAAGGATCAAAGATGATCGTCTAGTTGATTTGTTGACAGGGTACATTTCTTCTGTTATTCCACTGCAGTGAACTGAAAAACAACAATTCTTTGCCACTTGCAAAGCCATGGCAAAGGAAACAGAACTCAGGGGGAAGAGGAGAAAGAGAAAAGAGAACCAAATTCTGTATCAACCAAGTCTGCACACAAAGCTGTCCATGGAAAGCTTGGTTCTTTATGGGTGTTTAATAAGGATCATTTTAACAGCTGTTACTCTGACACTACTTGTTGGCATCGAAAAATATGCCAGAAACTGTAATACAAACCAGAGATGATACCTCCATTTTTCTCAAGTGTTGTGTCTTCTCTTTTGAAACATAGTACTTTGCCAACAAAGGTCCATCTAGTGAAGGCTATGGTTTTTCCAGTAGTCATGTATGGATGTGAGAGTTGGACTAAAAAGAAAGCTGAGCACCGAAGAATTGTTGCTTTTGAACTGTCGTGTTGGAGAAGACTCTTGAGAGTCCCTTGGACTGCAAGGAGATCCAACCAGTCCATCCTAAAGGAAATCAGTCCTGAATATTCATTGGAAGGACTGAAACTCCTTCCAATGTTGAAGCTGAAACTCCAATACTTTGGCCACCTGATGCAAAGAACTGACTCATTTGCAAAAACCCTGATGCTGGGAAAGATTGAAGGTGGGAGGAGAAGGGGATGACAGAGGATGAGATGGTTGGATGGCATCACCAACTCAATGGACATGAGTTTGGGTAAACTCCAGGAGTTGGTGATGGACAGGGAGGCCGGGCGTGCTCCAGTCCATGGGGTCACAAAGAGTCAGACATGACTGAGTGACTGAACTGAACTGAACTGAACTCTTCCTTGAGCAATGGAAATTACGTTAAAGTTAGAATTAATGTCCAGTTCACTAAAATGCACTGAATGGCTAAACATGGGGTGCAAAATTATCTGAGTTGGAGAAAACAACATACTTCTATGTAATATTTGAAAGAAGACAAATTATTTGCTAAAAGTACTACCTCAGGCACATTGAGTTTTGCCAGAGGGGTGGAGGCAGTGAATAGGTCATCTGGGAATTTTTGTCTTCCTTCAGTCAAATGTTCTCTAAAACAGTACCCTGATCAAACCGCCACTCTAACATCAGAAAAAAAAAAAAAAAAAAAAAGTCAAAATCAAAGGAAGAATTCCTAAAAGTTAGGAAATCGAATGTTTATTTTTGCTATTGTTTTCATACTAAATAGGAACATGAAAGAAAGCTTTCACCCAGCAGCTGCATCTAATTTAATATGAAGCTCCCCAAAGAGGAGTGAACAGGATGTGATGAGGAGCCGAGAAACAGGGATGCTAATATTTGGTGAGGCATCTGGTCTTGTTCTACCACCTAGAAATCTAAGAATCAAATTAGCAGATTCAATTCTGCTAGAGTGATCAAATTATTGTCAAAAGGATTTTGCAAAGCTGTCTCCTCCTTCTCAACATCTGCCCTACCTGCTCATCCAGCGAAGGACCAGAAATGACCATCTATCTGATTTGTCGGAAAGGGCACATTTTGCCACCTGCTGGTTGGTCCAGCTATATCCTGCCCCTTTTATCATAAGAGTCCTGGGTTATTGAATCAGTCAACAGAGAACTCAAAGTAGTGTACCTGTAGGTCCATATTAGAGGTGATTTAAATATTTTATTTGATTCATAAAATGCTGAATCATAAAATTTTTACCTATTTTATAAATATGTTAAAAGTGTGTCAAGATTTCAGGCAAACAGGCAAGCATCCTCACCAGCAAATCAATAAAAGCAGTCCTTAAAAAAAAAAAAAGGAAAAGAAATTTTTTTTTTTAGCCATGGAAAGAAGAGTGATAAGGATCATCCTAATGCTCTACTTGGACTTTCCTGGTGGTTCAGTGATAAAGAGTCCGCCTGCAATAGGGGAGACCTGGGTTCAGTCCCTTGGTCAGGAAGATCCCCTAGTGGAGGGCATGGCAACCCACTCCAGTATGCTTGCCTGGAGAATCACATGGACAGTCCGTGGGTTCGCAAAAGAGTCAGACGTGACTTAGAGACTAAACAACAACAACAACAATTCTCCACTCGGAGCCTTTTAATCTGCTTGAGAAGTATCATTTAAACCTGAAAAACTGCAGTGGTTACTACCAAGGACTGCCATCATCCTTGCTGTACCATTGGAATCAGAGGACAGATTGCTGGGCAAAATCTGTTAAGCAAAAAAGCTCAAGTGAAAAGTTGCCAAGGATGGGACTTGCCAAAGTCTTGGGAAAGGTAAGGAATGAAAAAGTATTTATTTGTCTGGGATGGATATGTGCACTTTGGCCTTTTCATGGAGTCATCTCTCTTCCCTCCAATCAAAATGGAAGCTAGAGTTCCAGCTTACATCAATCATACTGGATTCAAAGACAACTGACTGGAATCTGACCAGTAAGGATGTGGCTTGTGTAGCTCAAATTTATGACGGTGCATCTGCTCTGAGTGGTGTCTTGACTGGAAGCCAGGAACTCTTCCGTCAGCCACATCCATATGCTATGCATGTGTTTGCTGCTACGCACATTTTTTAATTTTAGCTCTTGTGGGTACATGTTCTACACTTTCTGCCTGTACATGATTTTCTCAACTATGCTTTAGAAAATACACACAATCTTTTCAAAGTCTTTGCTGACTCACTGGGGGTTCTTTTGAATGTTTTCCTTTGGAAAGCCTTGAGTTAAGTAGTCAAAAGTGTACAACTGAAACTACTCGTCATCTGCTAAAAGATCAAAACCTACTGCTTAATCTAATGCAGCTATTATGTGATGACCCATTAGAAAATGTCTTTTCTTTCTGTCTAGAAGCAAACTGTAGCACTTTCTGGTGGACTATAATTTGGTGAGAAAAGATAGGGAGACATCCCAGCCAGAGTGAGTTAGTTGCTCAGTCCTGTCTGACTCTTGGTGACCCCGTGGACTGTAGCCAGCCAGGTTCCTCTGTCCATGGAATTTTCCAGGCAAGAATAGCGGAGTGGGTTGCCATTTCCTTCTCCACTAGCCAGTGTGGGATCAGCCTATTTATTAGTCTTCCAGCATCTTAAAGTTTAGCCAATGGACAGCACCGATTTCAATACTGCACTTGTCAGTACTGCCCCGGAAGCATCTCCTTGAAGCCCATGATTTAGGAGATGGAGACTTGGACATTTCTGGTTAAAAATTCAAGCAACTATGTTACCCAGCAGATAAACTTCCATTGGTCTCTTTTCAAATGGCTGAGTAGTGAATCAGCTCATCACCTGGTCAGGCATTCTTAGAACAAGACTGAGAAATACAAACTCCATTGGTTGGCTGCAGCATTCCTAGAGGCCTGGGCTTTCATCCAGTGAACATTTACCATCTTTTTGTACCTCAGAAAACAATAAGTCTTCATAACTGTGGATGTTTATAAATGTGTTCTTATTTAGCATTTAAATGAGCACTCTCAAAACATTCGATCTGTGTTTCACTTGACCCTGAAATCAAAGTTCTATTTTCCTTCTCCTATATAGGCAGGTAAGATACTTATGCTTTCATCTGACTGTTTATAAATCCTTTCTTTCATTTTGATTTTTTATTTCTTCTTATTTTACCTTCTCCATAGCATCTATGCTCTTATGCATACAGAAAGCATTTTTAATTAGTACCAAGCTTGAGATCTGGGAAACAACATGGACAGCTTCTGAATTTGTTTTCCTCTAATATTTAAAATCAGTTGAAAACTGCATCTGATAATGTAGCGTGAAATACAGAATCTGCATTTTTAGTACGTGTTTGTATTCTTAACTGCTCTGAGGCACCCTTTAAAACACAGACTGCATCAACCTTGTCAAAGGAATTAGGAGTGGTATTTGAAAAGTTGATACTTTTAGAGTGAGTGACAGCAAAATAACCGGACAGCAACATAATTGATTAATTCAATAAATTCAGCCTATAAAATAAGCTCATGTGGAACATTCTATGGAACAAACATCTAAATATCTCATGTTCAGCCAATCATCTGATCATCGTACAGCCAGCAATGAATTAAAGGAGAAAAATAACCCATAAGAGATGGCTTTGTAAAGCATATTTCTAGATGTCTTCACCGAGGATGAATAACTTTTTATTCAATCTAGCTGCTATCTTTAGGGTCACTGCATTTGATGAAATGATAAAAGGAAAAAAAAAAAAACATGGGATTTTACCCAAGGCTGGGAGCCACAGAGAACTGTACTCTGAGACCAGATACACAACGCACTTCCTGAATCTTTCTTAAGGCTACTCTATGAACTCAAACAATTTCAAAGAAGTATTCAGAGGAGTATGAGACATCACACGCCTGACGAATAGTGCATTCCTGTAGGGTCTAGTGACTCCCCGCTGTGCTTCCCACGTCAGACATAAACCCACAGTGCAGACATCAACAGCCTGGCCACCTCCTCTGCTCCTGAAACAGTAGTAACACTCTGTATTTCCTTGTGATAAAGGGTGAGAGACCAAGTTATCATCCACTTGAAAATCTTATCCAGCTAGCAGGAAGCCATTCCATTTCTCTAAACATTCACAAACATTTGGTCTTATTCTACATCCACCTAAAACGTAGCCTTTTTCCTCCTACCAAGGAAAGCACATGTTTCACTAAAGCTCCCCTTGTTCCTGCGATGGCTCCATGTCCAACCCACCCAGCCAGTCACAGTCCTAACTCTCTTTGCTCCTCCCATCCACTCCCTCTGCTCTGTGCCCACTGCATGCATGCATGCTAAGTTGTTTCAGTCGTGTCCGACTCTTTGTGACTCCATGGACTGTAGTCCACCAGGCTCCTCTGTCCATGGGATCCTCCAGGCAAGAGCGCTGGAGTGGGTTGCCATTCCCTCCTCCAAGGGATCTTCCAAACCTAGGTATTGAACCCGTGTCTCTTATTGGCATGTGGGTTCTTTACCCCTAGCGCCACCTGGGAAGCCTCTCTGTGCCCACTGCCACTGGCTTATTTCAGACCCTCCTCATCCTGCCATACCCTACCCCAGCCTACTTCTCTACTTCATCCTCCACACTGTTGCCAGAAGGATATTTTTAACCTTCAATTTTGAAATAATTTTAGACTCACAGACAAGTTGCAAAATCAGTACAGAGATTCCATATACCATCCATCAAGCATCCCCTAATACTCATTTCTTCTGTGACCATAGTACAATTATGGAAGAATTGTTTTTAACCAGACTCTAGTCATTTCATTTCTTAGTTTAGAACCTCCCATGGGTCTTTGACACCTTCAGGGCAACACAAATCCCTTGGTGTGACTGCAGCACCCTCCCCAGTCTCCACTTAGCTTCAGCGCTTTTCTATCCCTGATGGCTACTTTTATGGCAATTCGACTAGGTCATGGGACGCCTAGCTATTTGGTTAGACACTACTTCTAGGAGTGTCTCTGAGGACGTCTCAGCATCATCTTTGAATCAGTGGACTGAATGAAGCAGATTGCCCTCCCCAGCGTAGGCGGGTGTCATCCAATCTGCTGAGGGCCTGATGTGAGCAAAAAAGCAAAAGAGGGGAGAATTGTCTGCCTGACTGCTTGAGACGCGACACTGATCTTCTGCCCTGAGACGGGGACTTAAACCACTGGCACTCCTGAAGTTCTGGACTCAGACTGGAACTACACCCAGTGGCTTCCTGGGCCTCCAGCTCCCAGATCGCAGGCTGTTGGACTTCTCAGTCTCCGCCAGGTGAGAAGATTCCTCACCCCGCCTTTCTCTCATGCACACACACGCCCACAGCGCTGTTTCTCTGCAGAACCCTGACTAGCATGCTGCCTGAACTCTGCAAACCTTCTGTAGGAAACTACATGTAGTTTCTTGAATCTGTTCTTGTTCTTCTGGGCTGTTGCACATACTGTTTTCTCTCCCTTCGGTACTCTTTATTCCACTCCCCACTTTCCAAACCTTCCTACTTTCATTTGACTAACACCTGGCATTCGAGAGTCTGCTCTGTCCTGTTCTCTGACTCAGCACCTAGGCATCTGTTTATCCTCTCACTGAGGTACGCTGTTATCATCTCTGCCCACCAGAGCCTCTCATATGGTTTCCAGGATAGTAGCTGCTAACCCATGATGAGTTTTCAGTATGTCTAGAGCAGGGGCCCACAAACTCTAGCCTCTATGTCAATTCTACCCTCCTCTTGTTTTATAAATAAGGTTTTGTTGGAACACAGCCATGCTCGTCGATTGCTGTGTTATTTGTGGCTGCCTTTGCACTACAATGGCAGAACAGAGTGGATGTGACAGAGATCATACGGTCCACAAGTATAAAATATTTACCATCCGGCAAAAGAAAAAGTTTGTCAGTTGCTAGTCTAGCGATAAAACCAAGAATCAACTACACTTAATATGTGATTACCAAGGGCAATGTGTGCTAGAAGTCAGTGAATTTGTTTCAAGGAGACCTTTGTCAGTGAATTAATCATCATCATTATATATTAAGTGGGAATTGGCAAAGATGTTTTAAAATAACAATTTCCAGTGGTAGCAAGGGTACAGGAAACAGACACTCTCACCCACTGCTGCTGTGAGTGTAAATTAGTACATTATTTCTGGAGGGTGATTTGACAATATGTTTCCAAAGCATTAAAATACTGCATAACCTTTGTTTCAGAAATTTCATTCCTAGGAATTTACCCTAAGGAGTAATTAGAGATGTGCACAGGGGTACTGGCTTCCCAGACAGCTCAATGGAAAATAATCCACCTGCAATGCAGGAGACACAGGAAAGGCGGGTTTGGTCCCTCGGTTGGGAAGATGTCTTGGAGAAGGAAATGGCAGCCCACTCCAGCATTCTTGCCTGGAGAATCCCATGGACAGAGGAGCCTGGTGGGTCACAAAGAGTTGGACAGGACTGACGGACTACGCACAAAAGGTACTACCATCTCCCTGGAGCATTATTTCCAATGTGGGGAAATTATACCAACTGAATACCACCTAAACAGCCAACAGAAGGAAAAACTGGCTAAACAAATTATATCCACAGCCTGGGAAATTAATGTAGCCCTTTCAAATCATAGGAGAACTCATATGAATACAGGGAAATGCTCACAATATACTGTTAGCAGGGAAAAGAAAGTTTTAAAACTGTAAGTAAAGTATGATGCCATTTCTATTTTTTAAATAGTATATGTAACCCTGGCACAGAAACAAAAAGCCTGAAAGGAAATAAGCATGAA
This sequence comes from Dama dama, assembly GCF_033118175.1. Taxonomy (NCBI): domain Eukaryota; kingdom Metazoa; phylum Chordata; class Mammalia; order Artiodactyla; family Cervidae; genus Dama; species Dama dama. Next base: position 59,400,832 of record NC_083708.1, read on the forward strand.
GGTTAATAGGAATTATCTCTATTATGTCTGGTATTTATTTTCTTTGTTGTTCATCTTCAAATTTTCAATTTTCTACAATAAGTCTACATTATTTTGACAATTTTAGTTTTTTTAGAAAGAAAAACATGCAGTTCTCCCTTTCCCTATGATTTGGAAGAATTTTCACTTTTTAAAATAAGATAATTTCAAACAAAGAAGACAAAATTAAAGATGCTCTGTCCAAATAGAGGTCAGGAGCTAAGAAATGCCTTCTCCCCCCTCACCTCCACATCAAGAGGATCAACACAGCTCAGATGGAACACTGACCAAGAGGAGGAAAAACGCTCCCTTGGGTATATCAGTATCGGGGTAATTTGTCGCCTAAGGTCAACCGCCATGAAGATTAAATAAATATCAGTGGCCGGAAAGGTTGAAATCTGTAAACTCTCAGGGGGTATAGGAAAAGATGAGCTGTTCACTTGATTTTAAGCAACTGGTTTTATAGATTTTTTTCCCTCACTTTCAGCTAGATACGAAGTATTATATAGAAACGATGTTTGAAAACAGCCTCACACATAGTCAACCCTCTAAGGGACAGTGAAAGTTAGAATCTAATGGGCGAAACCACAATGAATGACGTGTGTATGGTGGCAGGTAGAGGTGGGGAGTGCTGTGAGTGCAGATGGAATTTTCTAATTAATCAATCCATGGACTTTTTCTCCTGTGGGTGAATATTTGTATAGCCTGGATTTTAAAACTATGGTGGCTTTTGAATTGAGGTGCTGGAGAAGACTCTTGAGAGTCCCTTGGACTGAAGGAGATCCAACCAGCCCATCCTAAAGGAAATTAGTCTTGAGTGTTCATTGGAAGGACTGATGTTGAAGCTGAAACTCCAATACTGTGGCCACCTGATGTGGAGAACTGACTCATTTGAAATGACCCTAATGCTGGGAAAGATTGAGGGCAGGAGAAAAAAGGGACGACAGAGGATGAGATGGTTGGATGGCATCACTGATGTGATGGACATGAGTTGGGGTGGACTCCGGGAGTTGGTGATGGACAGGGAGGCCTGGCGTGCTGCAGTCCATGGGGTCGCAAAGAGTCAGACATGACTGAGTGACTGAACTGAACTGAATTCAACTGATTTTAAAATCTGGTTGAAAAATTTGTCGCTATTTTCCGAATCCTTATTTGTGATAAATCAGCACCCCACCACATGGGCCAGGCTCCACATTGCCTCCTATTCCCTGTTCCTTGCTCTACCCTTCTCTTCTCTACTTTCTCTTTCTAAAATATGCTTATGACTGTGGCTTGTGAAGACAGACAAAGGTACGGTTTCTCAAATTGTGATCCAGGCATCAGATTCACCTGAAGCACTTGTTTAAAATGTAAAACCCGAGACACGACGCCAGGCACACCAAGTCAGAATCTCTGAGGCTGGGCCCAAGGATCTGTACCAGCATCAAGATCCTCATTATTAAGCTCCTGCATATTAAACAGGGCCTTCCCCCGAGGTCCAGTGGCTAAGACTCTGCACTCCCAGTGAAGGGAATCCAGGTCCAATCCCTGGATGGGGAACTAGATCCCACATGCCCAAGGTCATAGATCCCACATGCTGCAACTAAGATCCAGAACAGCCAAATAAAATTAAAAAAGAAAAAATGGTTTCTAAATATAAAAAAAAGAAAATTTGAGAACCTCTGGGTCAATGTGTGTTAGCTTTTCTGAATGGAATCATTTTTACTAAGACTTTGGTGAGATAAAATGACTCAAAACATAAATGTAAAGGCTAAAATATCAAGGACTGATAAGGAAATTTTTTTACTGAGGGGGTGGTATCTTTTGACTTACTCTTTTTCCCACCCTTAAAAGCCACATCAATCTGCCTTCAGTTAAGAAAAGCAATCATTCTCTTAAGGAGAACAGGATGGGTCCAAGAAGAAATTAAATGGTAAAGCCATATTAATTGTGCTTGTCTTTAAAAATTCTGCACTCTTGGAGTACTTGATATTTACATTTTCCGCCTGTTTTTAAGCCCTAAAATATCCATTCTAAGTCCCGGAAGGATTATTTTTTACTTTACTATCCTACTTATTTATTTGTATTTATAAGTTTATTCCTTTATCAATCCACCCTTCAGAAAAACGTTTTGACTGAAATAATACCTTGACTGGGATTGCTGATTGGAGTTTTGTCTTTAAAACTTAATTTGAATGAATATGTTGGTAGCTGGATAAAGTATGGCATTAAATTTGAGGGGGAAGTATCCTTGTTTTTTCAGTCTGATATATAGTGACGAGCAAAAAGGGATCTCTGCTGGGGAGAAATAATCTTTCATTCTCCTTACATTTTCATTCTTACCCACATCAATTTCAAGTGCAGTAATTACAACTCTGCAACTATATTCTCAACCTCAGTCTACATTTCTGGGGAGGGGATATAAAGTGTTATAATCCTGCATTATTTTAAATTGTCAGTAGATTTCATATTTGACTCCTGTGCAATAACCTTTATCTAGACACCATCTTAATCTTCATGGTTTCAAAGGTGAGCTATTGCTCATTATGAATATGACGGTTGACAAGGTACAGACTGCTGAGTTTGATCTTAATAGAAGTTGAAAGATATTCATCAGACTCTTGCCTCTCTAAGGTTCTGCAGTGGATAACAAAATTGTGAAATGCTATGTTTGAAAGACTGAAGATTGACAAGCTCACAGCTATTCCCATTTTCTTTGTTCAGAGGACATTTTGGTATTGCTCTGACAGAAACATCTCTGCAAATGAGGGTATCATAAAAGCTTTGCCTAATAAACTGCAATGCTTCCAGACCCCCAGGTCAGACTGAAGCACTACAGTTTCCATGGCCATGTAAATGTGACAGGCTGTGATGGGAGCTTTAGCTTTTCATCCCTCAGTTATAAATTCATCCTTGCTGAAAACACTCCATTAATAGGATTCTGCTTGTGTATATGTATGTGGATATGTTCTGTCTGTGTGTGTGTGATCATTAAAAGGATGGTATTAAAAAGAAATGGAGGTACTCAAACACTATTTATATCACGTTATAACATACAGGAACTTTCAAACGTTGTAAACTCCATGACATGTTAAGTACATGATCAAGGATGTGTGTGTGTGTGTGTGTGTGTGTGTGTGTGTGTGTATTTGAGAAGTGTTTTAAAAATCCAGACATCTGACACTAATAAATGTTTTTCTGGTCCTCGACTAGGAAAAGGAAAAGACAATTTTCTGATTTCTTGCTTTTGTCCCTGGATATGTTTATATACAATGGACTTTGGGGAGTTTTGCTGTACATTTCAAGCCTTTTATAGAGAGCCATCAGGCCTTAGAAAATGCTGCTGAAGTGGGAGCAGTTAGTGCCCTAATATGTATATTCAATAAAAAATGAGATTAAATTGAGAAGTCTCTTTTGCTTTTTAAAATTGAAGAAAGTCAGGAGGTGAGGCACATTGAGGTAGGAGTGGTGATGGTGAAGAACTTAGAACTTGGGCAGTTCAAGTTCTGACATTCTAACATGTGCCTCCCAGCAGGAGCCCCAAAGCTTACAGGAATAGCTTAACCAGTACACAACCCTCAAATACAGACTCAGAGCAAACTTGACAGACAGGATGCCAGCTCAAGGCAAATAAGACTAAATTTAACAGGCTATAAAATACTATATTTAGTTTCAAAAAATCAATTGAATAAATACAGGCTGGAAGAGACTTGACTAAATGGCCATTCACTGGAAGGACACCTGAGACTTATACTTGGTCACAACTTTAACATCAACTAATAATAGCAGGGAGATGGTATCTACATATTTATAGGAGTCTTTCGTAGATTTGTCTCATTTGAAACTTCCAAAGATGTTGTAAGATAAGTGCTTTAATCTCTAAGTAAAAAGATTCAGAAAACTAAAATTAGGAAAGATTTAAGAGCCTGTTCCTAAATAACATACCTAGAACCTAAGAGTTCAATAAACTAGAAGGCAGGGTAGGAACTAAAATTTACTGAGTTCTTACTATGTACCGTGTCTTTACATATATGGATGGACATATATCTTTGCTGCTGCTGCTACTAAGTCGCTTCAGTCCTGTCCAACTCTGTGCCACCCCATAGATGGCAGCCCACCAGGCTCCCCCGTCCCTGGGATTCTCCAGGCAAGAACACTGGAGTGGGTTGCCATTGCCTTCTCCAAGGCATGAAAGTGAAAAGTGAAAGAGAAGTCGCTTAGTTGTGTCTGACTCTTAGCGATCCCCATGGACTGCAGCCTACCAGGCTCCTCCATCCATGGGATTTTCCAGGCAAGAGTATTGGAGTGGGGTGCCATTGCCTTCTCCTATATCTTTATTTATACATTAATTCATTTAGGGCTTCCCTGGTAGCTCAGTGGTGAAGAATCTGCCTGTCAATGCAGGAGACATGGGTTTGATCCCTGGTCTGGGAAGGTCCCACAAGCCGTGGAGCAGCTAGGCCCATGTGCCACAACTACTGAGCCTGTGTTTTAGAGCCTGGAAGCCACAACTACTGAGCCCATGTGCCTCATCTACTGCAGTCTGCATGCCTAGAGTCCATGCTGGACAACAAGAGAAGCCATGGCAAGAAGCAGCCTGTGCATCACAACTAGAGAGCAGCTCCCACTCACCACAACTAGAGAAAAAGTCTACACAGTAATGAAGACTCAGCACAGCCAAAAATAAATAAAATAATTCATCTAAACCTGAACACAATGCTATAAAATGGTCAGTGTCAGTTGCAATCTTTAGATGAAAAAATTGAGGTTCATACACTTGCTTAAAATCACAGTAATAATAAGTGGTTGTCATGGGCTGAATGATGTCCATCAAAAATATCAGGCCCTCATGCTTGCAACCTGTGAATGAATGTTATCTTCCTTGGAGAAAGAGTCTTTTCATATGTGATTAAATTAGGGATCTTGAGATGAGATAATCTGAGATTATCTGGATGGATCGTAATGATATCACAATAGTCCATGTAAGTGAGAAGCAGAGAGAGATTAGGCCTCACACACAGAGAGAAGGTAAAGCCAAGACAAAGCAGACACAGAGATGTAGCCACAAGCCCAGGAATGCCAACAGACCCCAGAGCAGGAAGGGCAAGGAAGGACTCCCTCCCAGAACTTCTGGAGTCAGTTCAGCCCAGCCATGTCTTGACTTCAAACTCCACCCTCCAGAACTATAAGGACATACATTTCTGTTGCTTAAAGCTACTCAGTTTGTGATAATTTGTTACAGCAACCCAAGGAAATGAATACAGTGTTGGAAGTGAAGTGAAAACCTGTATTTGCTAGACTCTAAAACCCATGTTCTTTGTATTCTGGAGATTTTAAAGAAAGAAGGTTATGGGAGTGGGGGGAAGGTTGAGAAAGAGGGACAAAGCTGAAAACCATCTTTATGTAAGATATCCAGGGCTGAAATATGGAGAACTAAGAATGTTTCACACATCCTTCTGAACCAATCCGTCCCCATAACTACAACTTCAAGAAGAAACAACAAGACCTAGAAAGATGAAACTCAAAGACAAAGAGCAAATTTCAAACTAAATATGGGTTCAATTAATACATGCAATTTTAAAACCAAAGGAGAAAAGCAAATTAGCAAGAATTTCTTCTTCTCTTAAGAAGAAATCCAATAAAAAGCAAAAAAAAAACCTCACAGCACCAATAAACTAACATACTCATCATTTAAAAAGAGACCTAGGAAGAAATAATCATTGCAAAAGAATATACCAACATACTATGCATGCCATGCATGCTGGGGCCCCTATAAGAGGAATGAAAACATCACCTGTAAAGAGACCCACCACAGCAGAATAAAAAACTATGTATTAGAGGGACCAGTGCGGCCACTCCCACGCAGAGCAAAATCACACACAGATGCTAAAGATGATGGACTTAAAGAACTACTTTAATGTAAAAAGAGACTCAAGCCCAGACACATACTTAGACTTGTTCTGTTTATTTCTCGGGGTCTCAACCACACTAACGAAAGGGAAATGATGAGAAAGCCATTTGGTTCAATGAAAGGAAGAAATTTTAAACAACCAGAACTTCTCAACAATGAAATAACCTCCCTTGTGTGACAGTGACCTCCCCATTATAAAAAAACATAACAGTAGAGGCTGGGTGACCATCTGTCAGAGACGCTGTAGATGAGATTTCAGCATCTCTAAATTGTAAAGTCTCTTCCAACTCAAGGAAACTATGATTTAAAAAAAAAAAACATAAAAAATAATTTGTAAAAATGTTTAAACGACAACTGATTGTGATGATGTTTATTTCTCTAAGGAGAATCAAGATGCAATTTAAATTGAAATCTAAATGTTTAATTTACCTTAAAACACAATAGTGGCTAATCAAAGTTCTCAAATGGGTATAGTTAACATGTTTCAATGAAATTTAACATGTAAGTAGAGGTTAAGTAGCTATTCAACCACACTAATGGAGTCTACATTTGGCAAAAGCATTGGGAGTCATCTTATAAGCCTTCTTGGCTAGCAGCACCCAAGGATACAGTGAAGGGGTGGAAGCAGATGGCCACTTAGATGCAGAGGTCTGAATTAAAAGTGAGAGACTCAACTTCCTAACTGTTAACAATGTGTTTAACCCCCAGAGCTTCAGTGGCTTCTACATTATGTGGGAATAAATAATAGTCATCATAACTCACCAGTGGTTTTAAGAATCTAACAAGAAAATGAGTATGAAAGTGCTTTGTAATCAGTGCTTGATTACACACATAACTGATTATCATTATTAGGATTTCAAAGCCTCACTATGTTTTGATGTCCTTACAACTCATTGCTATAAGCCTTAGGCTGGGTTGGCCTGGAAGCAGACCCTGAGATGGGAATTTGGGTGCAAGCATTTGCTTGGACAGTTTTCCCAGAAAACTCTAATGGGAGAGTTGGGAAGTGAGACAGGAAAGGGAGGTCATTATGGGTGCACAACAGGTTAAGTTACTGCTGCTGCTGCCAGTAATGGAGGTGCAGCTCTGCTGAGGACCTCTGGGAGGCAGCATTGAACACACCTGAGCCGTGAGTAAGCTACCATCTTATTCCAGTTCCCATCAGCCTTTATTGGGTTGAACACTTCGAAGTGGGCACTAGCTTGTTTCTGACCTCCTCCACCAGTCAGAGAAAGCCCAAAGACAAAGAGCCATAGATGCTTAGTGCAGGAGTCATCGGGCCTGCGGGCTCCCATGTGGGACAGCCCAGCCGAATACGTGCAAGGCAACCTCAGCACCCTCTGCATGCTCTTATCTTCATTTGGAAAAAACTAAAGCACACAGAACTTTTAAGACTTGGTTAAAAATATATAATTGCAAATCAAACACACATATCCCAACCTAGTGAGCTATTCAGTTACAAAAACTGTGACATATCACCTTATGTGAACCAATTCATCAGAACCCTGTGGTCTTCTTAAAGTCCATGTGCATAGGAGTTGATAGTATGACAATATTTTGGCTTTTTTTTTTTTCAGACCAAAAGAGCATCAACTTGAGAAATATGAAGCTAAGAGAAATATGAAAAGACAATTAAAATCAAAACTGAATGGCAAAGAACAATGCAAATGTTTGTAAGAAAGACAAAGGCATCATAGTTCAGATTTAAGATGCTCATCAACCAAAGCCCATCTTTGGGCCCATCTCCACCTGCACACCACCTCCCATCTTGGTATTTAAATGAAGGTCTTTGGAAACTCACAGAGGAGATTTCACTCAGGTCTACTTTTGCCCTTCCATCCTACGGTCTTGCAGGGCATCATTTTCTCTCTTTTCAGGGGCCAGCCCTGAGCTGGTTGAGACAGCATGCAAATCCCCACTGATCTCAGTTGTGAAGTGTGATCTATTACAGCGTTGGCCTGTCAGTCAGGCTTCTTAATGGTGCAAAGAGCGGGATTCGGTTCAGCAATCTACTGTGAGGAGTAGGACCAGGGGCTGCCTTCGTTCTGAGTATTTGATGTCATTGACTTCCAGTGTGGCCTTTGAGCAAGTCATTTAACCCCCTTGACTCAGTTAACCATATGGAAAATGAACATGATAATATCTCACAAGGGCATTGTGAGATTACCCAATGTTTATAAAGTGCTTGGGAGATGGAAGGCCGTGGGTGTAACTTGCAATGTCATTAATCATGTGGTCAGCTGTATTCAGGCAGCTGGATGCTTATTGGACCCTCTACTTGCTGGATAATTTCACCTCAATACCTCACAAATCATGACGCTTAAATCTATGAGAGTGTGGATGATGAATCGCACCTTGGTGGAAGACTCAGAATTTTTCAAGTGTTCACATTTGAACTGCCCTTTCATAGACTCTATTTCTTCCTTGCTCCAGAGCAGAAAAGGATTTCATTCATTCTTTTATTTGGGGAACTACACCTCTTCTTCAAGTACAATGGGCTTTTTCTTATCTTTATCTTCTCTGTTACTTTGGGTTTTTACTCAGTCATTCAACAGTCACTCCCTAAGCATGAGCTCTGTCTTCAGGTAAAAGCCCAAGAAGGATGAGTTTCCATCTAGGAGGAGGTCCCAGTCTGGAAGGGGGAAACAAGACATACACACAAAGAATTGCAAAGGGAGTTCATGCTCCAAAGGGCTATGGAAACCCAGATGAATTTCTGAACTGTGTGTCAGGAAGTGAATTAACCTGCGATCCGTCCAGGAATGCATTCCCTCCTTCTGGAAGCCTCTTTCTTGAATTCCACATCGCACATCTATCCTGGTTCTATTACTACCTTTGTTCTCCATCAGGCCCTCTTTTCCCATCAGTTTCTTAAAGGCAGGCGATTCTCTAATGATCTACACTTGGCTTTCTTCTCTCCTTACCTTCCTGTCCTCAACACAGCTTCTCTTTCCCCAGCATCAGTGACTATTAGAACACAGGCGGAGCTCTCATCCTGACCTCCTTCCTGTGTCAGACGTACCTGGAGGCCCTTGAACTCAGCATGGCTCCTCCAAACTCACCACTTTTCTAACCATGTAACCTCCTCAGCATGATCTCTCAAGGTCTCTTACCAGGACCATTTTCCTCTGAACTCAGGCCTTAAACCTGAGCATCACATGAGACTGTCTCCTCACTCACCCTCACATCAGAACGACTGCCACATCCTCTTCATTTTGGTCCTGCCAGGCCCTCAGACACTCCATCCATCCCATGGCCACCCCTGCCAGTCGCATGCTCATGGTAGCGTCTTACCTCCCATCCCTGTGGCTAACTTCTCCTTTTCCAATGTGGTCCACATATAGTGACAACCAGAATATTCTTAAGCATGCTTCAATTTACATCATTCTTCTGCCCAAAAATCTTGATGGCTACCCAATGCCTACTAAATTAAGTTAAATTTCCTCATTTTGGGACTCAGGAACCTTTCCAGAATGTCTACAAACTTGACTTTTAGTCTTTTTCTCCCACCACACTCCAACACTGTGCATGAGGGAGGCAGGCGAATGGTGGCCGGTCTCCAGGCAGATAACTCATTGGTCCTCTTTAGGTCTTTGCACACACTGTCCCTCTTGTCTAGAAGCCTCTTCCTGCCTGTTTCTGCCTGGTACAGCCTGTATACACCAAGTCCAACCTCCAACATTGCCAGTGTCACGCAACACATCTTCCTCATCCCTACTTGCATCAGTTGATTCTTCCTTCAAACCTCCGGAAATCTTTTTGGTTATTCTCAAATGGCATGATTTTCCCCTGTTTCTACTCTTTCCCCCCCATCCCCTTCTATTCCCTTCTTATCTGCTTCTGGATGGAAAGCTCTTTGAGGAAATAGAATGTATCTTATTCCATCTTCATTACTTCCCATGGGACTGAGAGCAATACTTGGTTGAAGTGAGCAAAATCAGAAACTCCAGTCTTCCTGTTGCTTCAGCTACTCTTCATGTATATAAATGTGCCTTGTTCTACAAAGCATCTTAAATATAATAGCTTGGCTCACTATCAGAAAAAAGGCAACAAAAAATTAAACCATAAAAGCCATACAGTGTCTGCCCTAACGATGGAAATAGTTACTATTTCGATTCACGGTGAAAAACGAGCATTTTTGCAATTACAGAGCCTCTGCTGGTGGTTCAGTGATGGCATAAAGATAACAGCTCGCCCTCCAGAAATTCATCCTCGTCCTCCAGAAATTCATCATCAAGTGCAGAAGGCTAATAAATGAATACACTGCAATGCCAGGTAATAAGTACAAACTAAAAATGTGGCCAAGATGCAGAGGCTAGAGGCAATGATGTAGGGGAATGTGAGTATGAGAAGATCCGCCAGAGGAATTGTCCCCAAAGTCAGAGTTGTCCCAAAAAACAAAGATGGGGAGACCACAGTCCATGCAGAGAGAGCAGCGTTTGCGAAGGCCCAGGTACATGAAATAAGAAGGCGGTGTAGCAGAGCAGGGGCCGGTTCAGGATCGCTGCCGCAGAAAACACAGGTAGGCGGTGCCTAGTGGGTTGCCTGCAGCACAGCGATCAGTAGCCACATTGTAGTCTTTGATATCTTGCTCTGGAGTTCGGACATTTTTTTTTCCTATGGATGGTAGGGAGCTAATAAAGGGCATTTAATAAGGCAACGGGGCTTAGATTGAATTTCCTTACAACGGGCTCGATTCTGACTGAGGGAAGTAAAACACTGACCAGAAGAAGGAAGTCAGGCCAAGATCTGGGGAAAACGCGCAGCGTTTACTGAGGAGGGCTGGTGCTTAGATCTCCAGGAGAATCTGCAAGCGGAGGCCCGTTTGCCGTCCGCGCCGCATTCCGGAAAAGCAGCGGCACGGTGGAGAACTCGTGCGCACCGGGGAGCATTGCAAGCCCCTGCAGCGGATGACCTCACTGAATCTGCCCAACTATCAGAAGTCCAAAGTACCGAAGGGGACGCCGAGGCCCAGAGGGGTCCAGCTGCTGTTCTAGGTCCCCAGTCGGTGAGAGGGACACCCTCCCTTCCCACCTGCGCAGTCTTCCAACCCTTACGCAGCATCCCCACAGTGGCGCGAAAACTGTTGCACAAACCTGTGCCTCTGTGTTCCTGTTCTTTTGTCCTGTGAGAACAACAGTGTTTCTATGTTTGGGAGGAACCTCGGGAGCCGGTTGTGTTAGGCGCGGCCTCACACCCGGAGAGAATGCGGCGGGAAGGGCGCCTTGCTACGCACCGGCGCGCCTCGCTCGGCAGAAGAACCGGGTTGTGATTCAAAACAAAAATACTCTTGAGCAGCAGTGGAAACTCCACTTACAAGTTAAGCACACGTTTTCTAAAAGGAGAGAAGATTCCAGGAGGGGAGCAGCCTCTCATTGCCTATTCATGAGACAGCCTGTCTCCCAGGCATTGTAGCGTTTCCAGACGGGCTGTGCCCAGAACCGCAGCCACGGCGCAAACAGCCGGTCCCTGGACGCAAAACTTTGGATGTAAACATACACGGCTCAGAGTGCAAAGCCCGCTCGTCACCATCTCACTGCAGCGGCTCTAATATTAGCACCTTGGATCTTGTGCTGTGGGCTATGTGTCTGGGCACGCGTATACTTCTACGAATAGGACTCCCATATGTGCAGGCTGGGATATTAATGTAATAAGAAAGATTCCAAAACCCGAGTCTGCAATCTGCTGCGCTACTTTTGAGTCACGAGTCACCGTGTGCGTGTGCAGACGCGCACATAGAGGGCTGGATAATACAGCACGATGGCTTTCTCGGCTTTGGGGGTGTGGAGGTCTAGGGTAAGTCTCATCTCTTTCTTGTACCTTCCCTCACACTGCCCCAACCTTGGTACCCTTGAAAAAACCCTGAGTGCCTTTGTTACCTGTGTGCCTTTTCAAAGGGAAAATACTGTAACATAATTGAAACACACTAGTTGTTGAAAATGGATGTGTGCCTCACATGACAAAAAACCCCTGCTTCTTCCTTAAACTTGAAATTTTGACTGCTTAAAATTATTGATGAATGGACAAGAAGTCTAGCTGGATGGAGATGTCTACATAGCCACTTCAGGTCCATCCTGTTCTGTCTGAATGTTCAAAAAAGCCTGCACTCTTCTCTACCTGAAAGCTCCACAGACCCGCTGCCTTCCACCCCAGGCTCTTTATGAGTGTCAAAGTGAACTCAAGATATGCGCCATGTTTGAAGTTGTAAATGTGCTGTAGGTACAGCTCCTCGCCCCCAAATGTGGTTTTATAGGACAAGGATATGGATTGAATTGTGGAAATTTGATGCTAGGTGGATTTCTAGGACCCTTGATGAAGGGGATCTGGAAGTAGGGTTCTGAAATGTGCCCAAGATGCTAATTCAAAAGCTATTCCAGGTTAGAAGGAGTGAGATGAGCAAAATTACACCAGCTAGATTTGGAGATGACAAATGAAGCTGGGGAGTAGGAAGGTGCCTTGGATGCAGATGAGAGGAACGTGAGACCATGCCAAGCTCTGAAGATGAGGAATGGCTAAATGCTATTAAAGACCATGAGACTAGGCCAAGATTTGCTAGAAGAAAAGTATTCATTGCCTGAGTATGTTAAGAAAGTGAAAGTTGCCTCACTGAACTAGACTAGAAAGAAGAATCAAGAGGTGGCAGATGAAGAGGCTGAAATAACTGGCACAGGAAATGGGGGCATGTCAGGAGGAAAGCACTTTTTGGGGATTTGGGGAACTGAAAGCAGGCTTAGCGTTTCCTTTTTTTTTTTTTTTTTTTTTGGCTACACTGAATGGAATGTGGGATCTTACTTTCCCAAGCAGAGATCAAACCTGTGCCCCCTGCAGTGGAAGCACAGAGTCTTAACCACTGGACCACCAGGAAAGTCCCGTGTCAGCTTTTCTAGACTGATCCTCACTGATGCTAGAAAGTGTTAGCTTGTATGTCATTAAAGATGACAAGGATGTTAAGGAGGCTCCTATACGAGCAAGAGAAGAAGCCGTGGTTAGTTATGGGGATTAAGGGGCCTAGAGGGACCCAATCACCTGGCAAAGTGGACCTTCTACAGCAGCTCATCAGTTCTGCCTCCAGATCAGATCACGTCTCCACCACTGTCCTCTGAGGTGTTGATCATCACTGACAATTCAGGCATCGATGTAGACTCTTTACAAACTCTGGTGTGAGTACCAAAAGTTGGTATTTGGATGGGTTCTCCACTTGGATTTGATGGGGTAAATTGCAGGAGAGCTCAGGACCACTGTGCAGTAGCTGAAGGGCCTTGGCAGGCCAGGAACGCAGATTGTGTCAGGTATGAGCCCACTTCCTAACCTTCCTTTCCGTGTGTGTGTTTGTAGCCAGCCATAGCAAGGAGCAGCCCAGGAACCTGTTTTGTTCCTTGGTATTAAGGAACAAAGGTGATGGTGATCAGATTTGTCACCAACTAGAATCAATTCTTGGTCATTTACTGGGGACTTGGGAAATATATAGCTCAAATACATTAAATGCAGAGTTAATCTTAAGCCTTTTATAAGCCAGTGGTTATAAAGACTTGCCAACAAAATTCTTCGCCAGAACTGTTTTGACAAAGGTGAGTTACCTCCATTCCAAATTAACAAGTTGGGAAAAAATTTAGTAAAGGGTAGAAGATGAAGTGAACCTCTGAAAAGTCAAGGTCTGGGTCTCCCTGGAAACAGAACTCTTTATGATGACTTCTTCCAGAATTTGAAAACCTAATATGCCCATTTTTAAAGAGGGTTAATTAGTTAAGAACAGAGTTAATCGATAAAAATGTACTTACCCCCAAAAGGTGCCAGAAGCTTGAGAAACAATTCAACTATTGTGTCAGGGTGCTCTAGCATCTGAGCCAAGCTGGTTTGTGTAGAAGATGATTTTCCAACACTCACCCAGGGCCCACCCATCTTGACAAATTGTTGAAGTGGCATAGTGGTTCTTGGGTCCCTCCCCAAATGTCAACAAGTCTTTCCAGTTTTTTCTTAACCAAGGTGATTAAAATTCAAGGTGTGACCCCTCCTGGGAAGAGAAACTATGAGACCTGAAACTATCAGGACCCAGATTAGGTAGATATGTGGGAGCTGGTGACATCGGGCAGGCACTGTCTTGGACCCCCTCAGCACCATGGAAAGGGTGCCCGCCCCCTTCTCCATCTCTTTGTGAAATCATTCTTAACACTTGGTCTCAAGGCATATACATATTAGATTCCATGTTACAATCCCATCAGATTGATCAAGGACGCCCTCAATTAACAACGCTCACTATAACAGCTCTGTGCCGCCAGGCGTCAGACTGCATTTCCTGCCCATGTCAACACCGCACACCAGGTGTGGTTGCCACTACTTCCACCGAATCTCAATTAGTTCATTTCGAAGGCTGCCACCCATGGGTAGGTACATAGAGAACCTAACTTTGAAGTTAGGACTTCTCCAAACCATGCTGGTTTAAAATCCCAGGGAATTCCTTTTTGCAGCAAACCTCCTACGGTGTTTTTACACAAGGAAATGAAAAACTAAAATTACTGTATAAGATATTCAACTGATTTCCCTGGGGGGGTTCTGGTTGGGAAGAATTGTACTACTGTGAAAATTTCATCTATCACAGGCTTGTAAGATTCATCTCTTTCACTCCTAAATCCACATAACCTATTCAAAAACTTCAGATTGGGGGCATTTTATTTGCTATTTATTATTTGGGAAAGATACCTTTTATTAAATTCTCTGTCCATGTTTTTAAGGACTTATTTGTTTCAAATGTGTGTTCATAATCCTTTTTACTTTGATCTGAATTTTACTTTAATTTTTATAAATGGATATTGTATTCCCCTGGTACAAAATTCAAAAAGCATGAAATGATATATAGGAGGAAAGTCTCTTTACACCTCTGTCCCCCAATCACTCAGTCTCAGAGGCAACTATTGCTACTTCATTGTGCTTCTAGACACATTCAAGACAGATTTGTCATGTAAAAATTTTAACACAAAAGGGAGAATGTTATACGAGGTGTTCTATACCTTACTTTTTTCCAATAAGCAGTATACCTTAGAGAGTTTTCCATATCAGTGTTTTCTAACTGCTACAGAACATTCCTTTCCTTGGTTATACCAAAATTTATTTAATTAATCTTTTATTGATTAAAAACAAAAACAACCTAAAAAATTTAGGTTGTTTCCAATCTTGTGCTAATACAGGTAATACTGGAATTAAATAGGTCATTTCATAGAAAGTGAGTATAATGGTAGGAGAAATATTTAGAAGTAAATCACTGGGTCAAAGAGTATGCTTGATTTTGAGTTTTAATAAATATTGCAAATTGCATTCCATAAAGTTGTAATGACATGAATAGCATGGGATAGTGCCTGTTATCCACCCCTGGACCACAAAATGTGTTACCAGAGTGTATTATCATTTTTTGAAATGTTTGCCAATGTAATAAGTGGGAAATGATATCCCATTGTAATTTCATTTTGGTATTTTCTTAACATAAATGAGGCTGAGTTCCTTTTCATATACTGTAGAACCATTTAGACTTGCTTTTCAGTTAATTGTCTTCATAACTTTTGCTAGTTTTCTAACAGACTTGGGTCTTTCTTTTACTCTTAATTAGCTCTTTACATCAGGAAAATCAAGCGTTCACTGAGATAAGCTTTTAAAATATTTCCCCAGGTTCTTATCAGTCTTTTTAATTCTATGAGAAAATTAACTTCTATTGGTTTTTGCCATATGCAAAATTTTGATTTTTCAATAGGATTCTAGAATTACCTTAAATTCTTTAAAAATTACTTCAGTTCAGTTCAGTTCAGTCACTCAGTCTGACTCTTTGCGACCCCATGAATCACACCACACCAGGCCTCCCTGTCCATCACCAACTCCCAGAGTCTACTCAAACTCATGTCCATCAAGTCGGTGATGCCATCCAGCAATCTCATCCACTTACCAAGTAATTATTAAATATCACTGAATTAGTGTTTTCCCCCTTGGACCAAGGAGACTTAAAATTTTACATTAGATCTGTATTAGTTCTCTTTGCTCCATAACAGATTACCACAAATTCAGCACTTTTAAAAAATATCCATTTTTTATCTCAAATTTTCTCTGGGTCAGGAGTCTGAACATGGCTTAACTGCGTCCTCTGCATGGGATCTCACTAGACTGTAGTTAAGATGTTGGCCAAGGCTGGGATCTCACCTGGGGAAGAGTCTGCCTCTAGCCCTCATTCAGGTTTTGGAGAAGTTATTTCCTAGAAACTGTAGGATTCATGACAACTGTCTTCTTCAAAGCCAACAATGGAAAGAGACTCTAGGACCCAAATCCTGGCAAAATGAAATCTTTCATGACATAACATAATCATGGGAGTGACTGTCCTCATCTTTATCATATTCTGCTGGTTAGAAGCAAGCCACAAGTCCTGCCCATGCTTAAGTGACTGGGGGAGGGCTTATAAAAGGGCATGAATAGCACAAAGCAGGGATCACTAGGTGTTACTTTAGAATCTGTCTGTCCAACATATATTATGAAGATCTAGGGAAAGTATGGCTTCCCAGGTGGTTCAGTGGTAAAGAATCCACCTGCCAAGCAGAAGATGTGGGTTGGATGCCTGCATTGGGAAGATCCCCTGGAGAAGAAAATAGCAACCCACTCCAGTATTCTTTTTTTTTTTAATTAATTTATTTTAATTGGAGGCTAATTACTTTACAATGTTGTAGTGGGTTTTGCCATACATTGACTTGAATCAGCCATGGGTATACTTGTGTTCCCCATCCTGAACCCCCCTCCCACCTCCCTCTCCACCCCATCCCTCAGGGTCATCCCAGTGCATCAGCCCTGAGCACCCTGTCTCATGCATCAAACCTGGACTGGTGATCTGTTTCACACATGATAATATACATGCTATTCAATGCTATTCTCTCAAATCATCCCACCCTTGCCTTCTCCCACAGAGTCCAAAAGACTGTTCTATACATCTGTGTCTCTTTTGCTGTCTCACATGTAGGGTCATCATTAACCATCTTTCTAAAACCCATATATATGCATTAGTATACTGTATTGGTGTTTTTCTTTCTGACTTACTTCACTCGGTATAATAGGCTCCAGTTTCATCCACCTCTTTAGAACTGATTCAAATGTATTCTTTTTAATGGCTAATATTCCATTGTGTATATGTACCACAGCTTTCTTATCCATTCGTCTGCCAATGGAGATCTAGGTTGCTTCCATGTCCTGGCTATTATAAACAGTGCTGCAATGGACACTGGGGTACCTGCATCTCTTTTAGTTCTGGTTTCCTCAGTATGTATGCCCAGCAGTGGGATTGCTGGGTCATATGGCAGTTCTATTTCCAATTTTTTAAGGAATCTCCACACTGTTCTCCATAGCGGCTGTACTAGTTTGCATTCCCACCCACAGTGAAAGAGGGTTCCCTTTTCTCCACACCCTCTCCAGCATTTATTGCTTGTAGACTTGGATAGCAGCCATTCTGACTGGCATGTAATGGTACCTCATTGTGGTTTTGATTTGCATTTCCCTGATAAGAGTGATGTTGAGCATCTTTTCATGTGTTTGTTAGCCATCTGTATGTGTTCTTTGGAGAACTGTCTGTTTAGTTCTTTGGCCCATTTTTTGATTGGGTCATTTATTTTTCTGGAATTGAGCTGCAGGAGTTGCTTGTATATTTTTGAGATTAATTCTTTGTCAGTTGCTTTGTTTGCTATTATTTTCTCCCATTTTGAAGGCTGTCTTTTCACCTTGCTTATGGTTTCCTTTGTTGTGCAAAAGCTTTTAAGTTTCATTAGGTCCCATTTGTTTATTTTTGCTCTTATTTCCATTACCCTGGGAGGTGGGTCATAGAGGATCCTGCTGTGATTTATGTCAGAGAGTGTTTTGCCTATGTTTTTTTCTAGGAGTTTTATAGTTTCTAGTCTTATGGTTAGATCTTTAACCCATTTTGAGTTTATTTTTGTGTATGGTGTTAGAAAGTGTTCTAGTTTCATTGTTTTACAAGTGGTTGACCAGTTTTCCCAGCACCTCTTGTTAAAGAGATTGTCTTTTCTTCATTATATATTCTTACCTTCTTTGTCAAAGATAAGGTGTCCTTAGGTGCGTGGATTTATCTCTGGGCTTTCTATTCTGTTCCATTGATCTATATTTCTGTCTTTGTGTCAATACCATACTGTCTTGATGACTGCAGCTTTGTAGTATAGCTTGAAGTCAGGCAGCTTGATTCCTCTAGTTCCATTCTTCTTTCTCAAGATTGCTTTGGCTATTCAAGGTTTTTTGTATTTCCATACATATTGTGAAATTATTTGTTCTCGTTCTATGAAAAATACCCTTGGTAGCTTGATAGGGATTGCATTGAATCTACAGATTGCTTTGGGTAGTATACTCATTTTCACTATATTGATTCTTCCGATCCATGAATGTGGTATATTTCTCCATCTATTTGTGTCCTGTTTCATTTCTTTCATCAGTGTTTTATAGTTTTCTATATATAGGTCTTTTGTTTCTTTAGGTAGACTTACTCCTAAGTATTTTATTCTTTTTGTTGCAATGATGAATGGAATTGTTTCCTTGATTTCTCTTTCTGTTTTCTCATTGTTAGTGTATAGGAATGCAAGGGATTTCTGTGTGTTAATTTTATATCCTGCAACTTTACTATATTCATTGATTAGCTCTAGTAATTTTCTGGTGGACTCTTTAGGGTTTTCTGTGCAGAGGATCTTGTCATCTGAAAACAGTGAGTTTTACTTCTTCTTTTCTGATCTGGATTCCTTTTCTTTATTTCTCTTCTCTGGTTGCTTTGGCTTAAACTTCCAAAACTATATTGAATAGTAGTGGTGAGAGTGGGCACCCTTGTCTTGTTCCTGACTTTAGGGGAAATGCTTTCAAGTTTTCACCACTGAGGATAAAGTTTTCTGTGGGTTTGTCATATATAGCTTTTATTATGTTGAGGTATGTTCCTTCTATTCCTGCTTTCTGGAGGGTTTTTATCATAAATGGTTGTTGACTTTGTCAAAGGCTTCTCTGCATCTATTGAGATAATCATATGGTTTTTATCTTTCAGTTTGTTAATGTGGTGTATTACACTGATTAATTTGTGGATATTAAAGAATCCTTGCATCCCTGGGATAAAGCCCCCTTGGTCATGATGTACCTTTTTAATATGTTGTTGGATTCTGTTTGCTAAAATTTTGTTAAGGATTTTGGCATCTATGTTCATCAGTGATAATGGCCTGTAACTTTCCTTTTTTGTGGCATCTTTGGTTTTGGAATTAGGGTGATGGTGGCCTCATAGAATGAGTTTGGAAGTTTACCTTCCTCTGCAATTTTCTGGAAGAGTTTGAGTAAGATAGGTGTTAGCTCTTCTCTAAATTTTTGGTAGAATTCAGCTGTGAAGCCGTCTGGTCCTGGGCTTTTGTTTGCTGGAAGATTTCTGATTACAGTTTCAATTTCTGTGCTTGTGATGGGTCTGTTAAGATTTTCTATTTCTTCCTGGTTCAGTTTTGGAAAGTTATACTTTTCTAAGAATTTGTCCATTTCTTCCAAGTTGTCCATTTTATTGGCATAAAGCTGCTGGTAGTAGTCTCTTATGATCCTTTGTATCTCTGTGTTGTCTGTTGTGATCTCTCCATTTTCATTTCTAATTTTGTTGATTTGATTTTTTTCCCTTTGTTTCTTGATGAGTCTAGCTAATGGTTTGTCAATTTTATTTATCTTCTCAAAGAACCAACTTTTAGCTTTGTTGATTTTTGCTATGGTCTCTTTTGCTTCTTTTGCATTTATTTTTGCCCTAATTTTTATGATTTCTTTCCTTCTACTAACCCTGGGGTTCTTCATTTCTTCCTTTTCTAGTTGCTTTAGGTGTAGAGTTAAGTTATTTATTTGACTTTTTTCTTGTTTCTCGAGGTAAGCCTGTATTGCTATGAACCTTCCCCTTACCACTGCTTTTACAGTGTCCCATAGGTTTTGGGTTGTTGTGTTTTCATTTTCATTCATTTCTTTGCATATTTTAATTTCTTTTTTGATTTCTTCTGTGATTTGTTGGTTATTTAGAAGCGTGTTGTTTAGCCTCCATGTGTTGGAATTTTTAATAGTTTTTTTCCTGTAATGACATCTAGTGATCAGAAAAGATGCTTGGAATGATTTCAATTTTTTTGAATTTACCAAGGCTAGATTTATGGCCCAGGATGTGATCTATCCTGGAGAAGGTTCCGTGTGCACCTGAGAAAAGGTGAAATTCATTGTTTTGGGGTGAAATGTCCTATAGATATCAATTAGGTCTAGCTGGTCCATTGTATCATTTAAAGTTTGTGTTTCCTTGCTAATTTTCTGTTTAGTTGATCTATCCATAGGTGTGAGTGGGGTATTAAAGTCTCCCACTATTATTGTATTACTGTTAATTTTCCCTTTCATACTTGTTAGCATTTGCCTTATGCATTGAGGTGCTCCTATGTTGGATGCATATATATTTATAACTGTTGTATCTTCTTCTTGCATCGATCCTTTGATCATTATGTAGTGTCCTTCTTTGTCTCTTTTCACAGCCTTTATTTCAAAGTCTATTTTATCTGATATGAGTATTGCTACTCCTGCTTTCTTTTGGTCTCCATTTGTGTGAAATATCTTTTTCCAGCCCTTCACTTTCAGTCTGTATGTGTCCCTTGTTTTGAGGTGGGTCTCTTGTAGACACCATATATAGGGGTCTTGTTTTTGTATCCATTCAGCCAATCTTTGTCTTTTGGTTGGGGCATTCAACCCATTTACATTTAAGGCAATTATTGATAAGTGTGATCTCATTGCCATTTACTTTGTTGTTTTGGGTTCGAGTTCATAAACCTTTTCTGTGTTTCCTGTCTAGGGGAGATCCTTTAGCATTTGTTGAAGAGCTGGTTTGGTGGTGCTGAATTCTCTGAACTTTTGCTTGTCTGTAAAGCTTTTGATTTCTCCTTCATATTTGAATGAGATCCTTGCTGGGTACAGTAATCTGGGTTGTAGGTTTGTCTCTTTCATCACTTTAAGTATGTCCTGCCATTCCCTTCTGGCCTGAAGAGTTTCTATTGAAAGATCAGCTGTTATCCTTATGGATAACACCCTTGTGTGTTATTTGTTGCTTTTCTCTTGTTGCTTTTAATATTTGTTCTTTGTGTTTGATCTTTGTTAATTTGATTAATATGTGTCTTGGGGTGTTTTGCCTTGGGTTTATCCTGTTTGGGATTCTCTGGGTTTCTTGGACTTGGGTGATTATTTCCTTCCCCATTTTAGGGACGTTTTCAACTATTATCTCCTCAAGTATTTTCTCGTGGTCTTTCTTTTTGTCTTCTTCTTCTGGGACTCCTATGATTCAAATGTTGGGGCATTTGACATTGTCCCAGAGGTCTCTGAGGTTGTCCTCATTTCTTTTAATTCTTTTTTTCTTTTTTCCTCCCTGCTTCGTTTATTTCCACCATTCTATCTTCTACCTCACTTAATCCTATCTTCTGCTTCAGTTATTCTACTGTTGATTCCCTCCAGAGTGTTTTTAATCTCATTTATTGCATTATTCATTATTGATTGACTCTTCTGTATTTCTTCTAGGTCCTTGTCAATCATTTCTGGCATCTTCTTAATCCTTGTCTCCAGGCTATTTATCTGTAACTCCATTTTGTTTTCAAGATTTGAATCATTTTTACTACCATTATTCTGAATTCTTTTTCAGGTAGACTCCCTATCTCCTCCTCTTTTGTTTGGTTTGGTGGACATTCATCATGTTTCTTTACCTGCTGGGTGTTTCTCTGCCTTTTCATCTTGTTTATATTGCTGTGTTTGGAGTGGCCTTTCTGTATTCTGGCAGTTTGTGGTTCCTCTTTATTGTGGAGGTTCCTCCCTGAGGGTGAGGTTGGACGAGTGGCTTGTCAAGGTTTCCTGGTTAGGGAAGCTTGTGTCAGTGTTCTGGTGGGTGGAGCTGGATCTCTTCTCTCTGGTGTGCAATGAAGTGTCCAGTAGTGAGTTTTGAGATGTCTATCACTCCAGTATTCCTGCCTGGGAAATCCCGTGAACAGAGGAGCCTGACAGGCTACATATAGTCCATAGGGTCACAAAGAGTTGGACACCACTGAATGAATAAACAGCAGCAGCAGGGAAACTATAGAAATGAAATCATGGGGGAGCATTCCCTCAATAACATAAAGGACAGGAGGAAAAACAACTTTCATGTAAGACATAATGTGGAAACTTCTGCCACAAAATTTACGAAAACTGGGCCAAACAGATAAGATCAGAGGTCTACACAGAGACAGTCATATTGTTTGTTATTGAGTCATTCAGTTGTGTCCTACTCTTTGTGACCCAATGCAGGGCAACACACCAGGCTTCCCTGTCCTTCACTATCTCCCCGAGTTTGCTCACACTCATGTCCATCAAGTTAATGATGCCATCCAACCATCTCATCCTCTGTCACCCCCTATTCCTCCTGCCCTCAATCTTTCCCAGCCTCAGTCTTTTCCAATAAGTCGGCTCTTTGCACCAGGTTATAATTATGTTATAGAGGACTGTAACTGGAGGACAGAGATTGTGATCTTCATCTAATCCTGGCCTACATTGGGTCATAGTGGAAATGAGTTGCCCAAGAGTAGTAGGGGGACTTCCCTGGTGGTCCAGCGGCTGACTGAGTGCTCCCAATGCAGAGGGGGCCTGGTTCAATCCTTGGTCAGAGAACTAGATCCCACATGGCACTATGAAGACCCGGCAGAAACAACTAAATAAATATTAAAAAATAAAATAAAGTAGTAGGACAAGAATCAAAGCTGAATCAGCACCAAGCCTTTGAACTGACTGATTAGAGCGAGGGTTCCAGAGTCTACTAATAGGCTCATGGCGACAAGCGTGGAGGAGGGCAGAAAAGAGGTGAGGGGCATCACCTGTGACAATCAGGAGATTGCAGATGCAGTCTGTATCAGCAAAGTGTGTTCTGGATAGCTCTCTTGAAAGCCTTCTTTCTGTTATAATTACAGCGAACAACTCAGTTATTTCTTAGAAGTCACACCTTGTATCTCTTTCTACTCCTGATTCAGAAAGGTCTTTCATAATAGCCATTCCCTGTTTGACATGGCTGTAGGTGACCTGCCTGAATCTACTTTTTAGATTTTATCTCCAACATGCCATCATTTCAAGCAGTGATTGTCTAGCTGTACTGTTTTTTAAGTTTATTTTTTAGTAGGAGGAAAATTGCTTTACAAAGGTGTGTCCATTTCTGCCATATAACAACTAGAATCAGCCATAATTATACATTTATTCCCCTCCCTCTAGAGCCTCCCTCCTCTCCCCTCATCACACCCCATCACAGAGCACCAGGCTGGGCTCCCTGAGTTATATAGCACCTTCTCACTAGCTATCTGCTTTACTCATGGTAGTGTATACATGTCAAGGCGACCTTCTTCATTCATCTCACCCTCTCCTTCTCCCGCTTCAGCTGTACTCTTGGGTGGAGTGTCAGGGGCGTGCCAGGAATGCGGGAGGGTCTCAGAAAAGAGGCACAGGCTCCACACAGAATCTTAACCAGAGCACTGCTGCTCTTACTGGTTTTGTTTGCTTAAGATTCCTTATTAGGTGTGTTTCAAGAAAGGTTACCTCACTTTTAAAAAATGATTATTGGAGTATCTGTTCGTTTTCTTAATCTTTACCAAAAAGATCCAGTCTCATCTCTTTTTTGTAACATTCCATTTCTGACCACAATGGTATTACCAAATTCGACTCTCCTCTGTATTCATCAGACTTAACTCTAAATGACTTTGACTGCTACCAGAGAAATCGAATCTTTGCCCAGAGACTAAAGATGAGTCATTAATTTGAAGATTCAATAGAATGGGCTGTAGCCTCTGAAGAAGATTCCAGAAGATGAATTCTGCAAATATTTTAAGCAAAGCTATCATTTTTTAAATAAGAGCATAACTCCTCAAGATGAATGCTCTGAAAAATGTAGGACTCAATAAAAGACATGGAGAAGATCCTCATTATTCACTGTTCACATTCATATTTTTAAAATTGGGATGAAATTCCAAAAGTCTGTAGTAAAAGGCCTGAACTTGAATTTAAAACTCTGTCACACTAAGCCAACTTTGTTATCCTTTAAGAAGTAACTTTCTTGAAGGATCCACTTATGCTTTTTCTTGAGGGAGGCACTTATACTTTTTAGGTTTAACCTACTCTGTTGGGTAAGGAAAATGCTTGCTGTAAAATTCTTCTGACATACACTCGGCAATCCTTACTACATTTTGGTATAGTCTTGTAAAACTCAGTCAGTTGTTTTGCAGTCAAACCCAAACAAGCATCATGATTGCATTGCTGTGAGAATTTGACCAGAGACTAAATGTGTAATGGGTAAAAATTTTAGTCCACAAACAGATGTACAAAACAAATCATCTGTTTTTCTAAAACTCAACTCATTTCTACTTGAAACTCTGTGTATGTGTTAGTTGCTCAGTTGTGTCAGACTTTTTGCGACCTCATAGACTATAGTCCACCAGGCTCCTCTGTCCATCAAATTCTCCAGGCAAGGATACTGGAATGGGTAGCCATTCCCTTCTCTAGGATATCTTCCCGACTGAGGGATGGAACCTGGATCTACCTGCATTGCAGGTGGATTCTTTACTGTCTCAACTACCAGGGACCCCATTTCAAACTCTAATCCCAGTCAATCCAGGTCCTCTCCATCACGGCCTCCCCACCCTCAACTCCTGCCCTATTCCTAGTGTATCATTTACGTTTCAGTGGACACTGGAGGGTCAGCATATGGTGAATGGACAATCGGTACTTAATTGTTGTCACAGAGGATGAGATGGTTGGATGGCATCATGGACTCAATAGACATGAGTTTGAGCAAACTCCGGGAGTTGCTTGATGGACATGGAGGCCTGGCGTGCAGCAGTCCATGGGGTCACAGAGTCGGACACGACTGAGCAACTGAACTGAACTGAACTGTTGTCACTTACCACTGCTGCATCCCATGGAGATGTTATGTCTTGTCAGGCCCCTATACAATTATGGTCTACACATTTGTTGCTGAACAGGCCCAAGCATGAGATCTCTCCAGCTCTGGGTTTTTCTTATCTATTCCAATACACTTACTGGATGTCTGATAAATATGATAAACATTTTCTACCTGTACCATTTCAGGTATGGATGGAAAAAAATTGCTGCAAATGGGTCTCAGGAAGGCCTATCAACATCCTCTAAGTAGAGGTCTCTACTCTATTTCTGACGTCTGGGGTGATTCATGAGGTTTGCAGGAAAACATACAAGCTCACAGAAATCCCTACAAACCTAACTGAGATTTCTATCATGTGCATTATTCCATTACAGTTACACTGCTGAAGACTCAGTTTTGAGGGTAGGGGACAGAGAGACCTTTTTAAAAAAAATTTTTTTTGCTGTGGAATATTTTAAAAGTCTTTTTTGAATTTGTTACAATATTGCTTTTGTTTTATGTTTTGGTTTTTTGGTCATGAGGAATGTGGGATCTTAGCTCCTCTGCCAGGGATCAAACCTACAACCCCTGCATTGGAGGGTGAAGTCTTAACCACTGGACTGCCAGGGAAGTCCCGAGTAAGACCTCTTTTCAGAGACATTCACCAGAATATAATGTTCCTCCTCCCCTCTAAGTCCTCCACTACTTTTACCTCCTGATGCAAAGAGGAGATTCATTGGAAAAGACCCTGATGTTGGGAAAGATTGAAGGCAGGAGGAGAAGGGAGTGACAGAGGATGAGATGGTTATATGGAATCATCGATTCAATGGACATGAGTTTGAGCAAACCCCAGGAGATAGTGAAGGACAGGGAAGCCTGGCATACTGAAGTCCATGGGGTCACAGAGTCAGACAAGACTTAGCAACTGAACAATCCTCTCTAACTATCTTCCTTTCTCCCACATAGGTATTCTTAACTTAGCTGGGAAAAGAAATCTGACTCACACAATTAAGCACATTCCCAAATTCACACTTTGGACTTTTTTCCCTGAGTTTTTCAAGGCTTAGCATTTGAAAGTAAAATACCAGGCTCTTTTAAATCAAAACCTTGGTTCTTAAACTTCCACTTCTGACTAAGGTGAAATCACAGAAACAGGTCTCTTTTCCTTCCTGAAATAACTTAAAAACTAGACAGCGTTTATGAAGCAATCGTTTCTAAAACATTGGATATCGGGCGGAAAACAGAGAAGTCATCCCTGACATGCAGAAAATATGTGGGAGGACCCCCCTCAGTTGCACTAGGCTTGCTACTTGGAGAGTTTCCATGCTGCAACACTTGGAGACCCAAAGGGAGCCCAGGAGAACTGGAAGAGATGAAGCTGGGAGTTCAGAAATACCAAGTGTTAGAAGTCACAGGGCGGCATACTGCAGAGAAGAGGGCCACACAGGGTATGAACTCAGGAGGTGTGAAGATGTTCCAGCTGAGCACTGATGTGTGTGGGTGTGGAACGGCTACCTGAGAAGCCAGGCAAAGAGCCATCGGAAAGAAGCAAAGATAACCCCACAGCTCACCTAGAACTGGGAATAGAAGAGGAACCGAGAATAGTTCCTGTTCCCACCAGCCATAGGGACAAAACCTCGTAATTCACAGGGTACCTGTAGAGTATGAAGAAGGATTTTGCCTCCATAGTGGGGAAAAATTAACCACGGTAATTTGGCAGTTTTCAGTTCAGTTCAGTCGCTCAGTCATGCCCAACTCTTTGTGACCCCCATGGACAGCAGCATGCCAGGCTTCCCTGTCCAGCTTTGGTCCTAACTAAAAAAGCTTAAAGAGCTTCCCAAGTAGGGCTAGTGGTAAAAGAACCTGCCTGCAAATGCAGGAGATACGAGACTCGAGTTTGATCCCTGGGTCAGAAAGATCCCTTGGAGGAGGAATTGGCAACTCACTCCAGTATTCTTGCTTGGAGAATTCCATGGACAGATGCGCCTGATAGGCCACAATCCATAGCGTTGCAAGAAGCTGGACACAACTGAAGCAACTTAGTATGCACGCACACAAAAAAGCTTAAAAACAAGACTCAAAAGCATGAAAGTGTTTCCAAGTAACTCAACCAGCTTCCAGAAAAAAAAGTTCAATAAGATTTATAGGACTGGAGAGGGTGTGGAGAAAAGGGAACCCTCTTACACTGTTGGTGGGAATGCAAACTAGTACAGCCGCTATGGAAAACAGTGTGGAGATTTCTTAAAAAACTGGAAATAGAACTGCCATATGACCCAGCAATCCCACTTCTGGGCATACACACTGAGGAAACCAGATCTGAAAGAGACACGTGCACCCCAATGTTCATCGCAGCACTGTTTATAATAACCAGGACATGGAAGCAACCTAGATGCCCATCAGCAGATGAATGGATAAGGAAGCTGTGGTACATATACACCATGGAATATTACTCAGCCATTAAAAAAAATTCGTTTGAACCAGTCCTAATGAGATGGATGAAGCTGGAGCCCCTTATACAGAGTGAAGTAAGCCAGAAAGATAAAGAACATTACAGCATACTGACACATGTATATGGAATTTAGAAAGGTGATAACGATAACCCTATACGCAGAACAGAAAAAGAGACACAGAAATACAGAACAGACTTTTGAACTCTGTGGGAGAATGTGAGGGTGGGATATTTCAAAAGAACAGCATGTATACTATCTATGGTGAAACAGATCACCAGCCCAGGTGGGATGCACGAGACAAGTGCTCCGGCCTGGTGCACTGGGAGGACCCAGAGGAATCGGGTGGAGAGGGAGGTGGGAGGGGGGATCGGGATTGGGAATACATGTAAATCCATGGCTGATTCATAGCAATGTATGACAAAACCCACTGGAAAAAAAAAATTAAAAAAAAAAAAAAAGATTTATAGGAATAAAACTATCCACCAATTAACAAGGTGAAATTTGCAACATCTGGCACCTAATCAAAAATTACCGGGCACACAAACAAACAGGGAAAGACAAGCGATAACTGTAGATTAAAAACAATAATGAAAAATCTAAACTGACTCTAATAAAACAGAATTAGTACCTAAGTTTTTAAAACATTTTTATAATGGATTTCCATATGTTCTAGAAACTAGAAGAACAATTAACTAGAAGAACATGTTAAGTGGAAACCTGGAAGATATAAAAAAGACAGTTTCCAGAGATGAAAATTATAATGTCTGAGATGAAAAATACACTGGATAAAATTATTGGCAGATTAGCCATTTGGCTTCCCCGATGGCTCAATGGGTAAAGAATCTGCCTGCAATGCAGAGGATATGAGACTCAAGTCCTATCCTTGGGTCGGGAAGATCCTCTGGAGAAGTCTGATAGGCTATAGTCCATGGGGTCACAAAGAGTCAGACATGACTGAGCGACTCAGCAGTGGTATGCAGCCATTATAGACATAAAGCTAGTGAACTGAAGATATAGTAATAGAACCTAAAGATAAAGATGAAGCCCAGGGAGAAAAAAAAAAAACAGAAAGAGATGAAGCAAAAATCAGGAACTTGTAGATAACTTCAGGCACCCCAGTATATGTGAAATTGGAGTTGCCAAAGGAGATGAGAGAATGAGAGGGATAGGAAAAAATATTTGATTAAATAATTAGTGGAAATTATCCAAATTTGATGAATACAACAAACTCACACACCCCAGAATTTCAACAAACCCTAAGTCCAAGAAAAAAAATCCAAAATCCATCCCTGAAAAAAAAAATCTCTGCTAACTATGAAGAGAAGGCAATTTCTTCAGCCTGATAAAGGATGGTTATAAGAAACCTATAATTAATATCATACCTAACAATGGTAGACTGAATGCTTTCTCCTGAGCTCAGGATCAAGGCAAGAAGTCTGTTCTTGCCACTTCATTCAACATTGTGTTAGAAATTCTAGACAATAAAATAAGGCCAAAGAAAGGAATAAAAGGCATTCATATTGGAGAGGAAAATAAAACTGTCTTTATTCATAACTGACATGATTAGCTATGTAAAATCTCGTAAATGAGCTTAAGGTTATAAGATACGATAAGTATACAAAAAGTAACTATTTCTACATTAGCAATGACCATCACGAACTGAAATTTTAGGAATATCATTTACAAAAACACTAAAAATACGAGATACTTAGGGATAAATCTGACAAAAGATGTGATGGTTTTATATAAATAAAATAAAACATTCTCACTGATTATTAAATACAAACTTGAAAAAGGAAGAGATTTACCTTGCTCTTGAGTCAGAAGACATATTGTTAAAATGTTTATTCTTCTTAAATTCATCTATAGATTCGATACAACCTCAGTCAAAAATCCAGAAAGTTTTTTTGGTAGTAATTGACAAGCTGATTCTAAAGCTCATATGGAAACACACACAAAGAATCTGGAATAATAAAATAAAACAAATTTTTAAAGAAAAGTAAAGATGAAGGGCTTATAGCACCTGATTTCAAGACTTACACAAATCTACAGATATAAAGGCATTACAATATTGGTGAAAAGATAGACAAACAGAACAATGGAACAAAATAGGTGTACTACACAGGAACAAATAATTTTTGACACAGCTAATTCAGTAGAGAAAGGATAGTCTTTTCCAAAATGAGAAATAGAGCAATTGGATAACCAGAGGCAAATAAATAAACTTCAATTTACACTTTTCACTAAATTAAAAAATTAACTTAAAATGGATCATAGATTTAAATGTAAAGCCTAAAATTATTAAACTTCTGGAAGAAAACATTGAAGAAAATCTTTGTGACCTTGAGTTGGCAGAAATTTCTTAATTCAGTACTAAAAGCACTATCTGGGCTTTCCCAGTGGCTCAGAGGGAAAGAATCTGCCTGCAGTGCAAGAGGCGTGGGTTTGGTCCCTGGGTTGTGGGGGTCCTTTGGAGTAGGGACTGGAAACGCACTCCAGTATTCTTGCCTGAAGAATCCCATGGACAGAGGAGCCTGGCGGGCTACAGTTCAAAGGGTTCCAAAGAGTTGGACATGGCTGACTGAGCATGAGCAGAAGCACTATCCATAAAGGAAAGAAGTGATATGTAAGATTTAATTAAAATTAAGAATTTATGCTCTTCAAGAGACATTTTTCAGAGGATGAAAAGACAGCCAATCCACAAGCTGGGAGAAAATATTTGCTAATTGTATTTGTTTATTTATTTTTATTGGAGCGTAATTACTCGGCAATGCTGTGTTGGTTTCTGCTATACAACCGCATGAATCAAGTATATGAATACATAGATTCCCTACCTCTTGAGCCTCCCTCCCACCCTTGCTAACTGAATAGATGATAAAAGGCTTGTGTCCATAATATTTAAAGAATTCTCAGTACTCAGTTTATCAGTTACCCATGGGTCAAGCATAGTCTGAAAATACTAAGTGGAAAATCTCATAAATTACTAGTAGGTTTCAAAAATAATCATTTTTTAATGGGCAAAAATATTGAATAGGCTCTTCAGCAAAAAATATGGCAAGTAAAAACAAGAAAGGATGCTCAACACCATTCATCATTAGGGAAATGCAAATAAAACCATAGTCAGATACCAATAAGTACCTATTACAGTGTCTGCAGTTAAAAGACTGACTTACCATGTGTTGGCAAGGGAAAAATTACGACTCTCACACACTGCTGGTGGTAATATAAAATGGGCAAATTCCTTAGAAAACAGTTCAACAGTTGCATAGATAATGAAACAAGCACCCACTGTGTGACTCATTCCACTTCTATGTATTGACCCAAAGAAATAAAAGCATGTGTCCATACAAAGACTTGTGCACCAATGTTTATGGCAGCCTTTTTTATACTAGCCAAGACCTGAAAACAATGTAATTGTTCACCAACAGGTGAATGAACACACCATGGAATAGTCATACAATGAATTACTGCTCAGCAATGAAAACAAATGTTCTATTGATACAATAACCTGGATGATTCTTAAAATAATTATGCTCAGTGAAAGAGAGGGGAGATAGAGCTAGACAAAGTACTGTATGATTCTAATTATATAAAATTCTTGAAAACCTGCAAGCTAATCTACAGTGGCAGAAAGCAGATCAGGGCTGTCTGGGAAAACAAGGAAGGGAGGGAGGAAGGACTACAAAAAGGCACAAAGCAACTTTGGGATGATGGATATGTTTACAATTTTGATTGTGATGATGGTTTTTTGGGTGCATATGTATGTCAGAACTCATTATGTGCTTTAAATATGTAGGGTTTATGTCAATAACGGCTTCTCTGGTGCCTCAGACTGCAAAGAAACTGCCTGCAATACAGGAGATCAGGGTTTGATCCCTGGATCGGAAAGATCCCCTGGAGAAGGGAATGGCAACCCACTCTAGTATTCTTGCCTGGAGAATTCCATGGACAGAAGATCCTGGCGGGCTACAGTCTATGGGATTAACAAAGAGTCAGACATGACTGAGCGACTAACTTTCTTTCTTTCTGTCAATAAAGGTGTTTTAAAATATCTTTGCTCTTGAAACTCAAATATATTTTCTCTCTTTCCGTCTGTTTTTCCTGTATTAACTCTTCTTCAAGGCAAGGCACACCACCAACAGAATGAAGGAAGGGTAAAGTATACAAAGATATACACAAGGGGAATAAGCCTAAGTTTATATATCACAATGTACCATGTTATACAAGCACTGTAGTCCAGTGGAGGGAACGTCGGGCTAATGGTGGCTAATGGGCTGTGTTACATAGCTTCCCTCTAGGGAGGATTCTTTTGGTATGTATGTATGTAAAACTTTCTTGTAAAAATGTTAGGGGTTGAGGAGTTGTCCATAGTGAAATCGTGAGGTGAGTAAATCTTATCTATGGTGTTCCTCAATTCCCCTCCTTGAATGTCTCTTCCCTAATTCTCTGTATTACTCTCCCCTCCTTCCATCCTTACTTACCTTCCGGTCAAGACCCACTGCTTTCATGCTTCCACCCACCCATGCACTCCTGAGTATTCCGGCTGACACTGAAAAGGTTCATGATAAATTTAGCCTGATTAAGATGTTAGTAATTCCGTGAGAGTCATTACACGTAGCATAGGCATTGAGAACCTATATGCTAGAGCAGGCTGTCTGGGTTCAAATCCCAGCTCCATCCCTAACTGGTGGGGTAACCTTGAGCATATTCTTTAACCACTCAGAACCTCACTTTCTTCATCTGTAAAATAATCATAATTGTACCTGTCTCATGAGTTAGTCAGAGAAGGAAATGGCAGCCCACTCCAGTGTTCTTGCCTGGAGAATCCCATGGACAGAGGAGCCTGGCGGGCTGCCGTCCATGGGGTCGCACAGAGTTGGACACGACTGAAGCGACTTAGCAGCAGCAGCATGAGTTAGTCATGGGGATGAAATCAATCAAAATTTCTAAAGCATTTAGTTCAGTATTTACCATACAGCAAACACTACATAGGTATCTCTAAAGTAAAATTAATAAAAGGGCAGGGACTATTGCTTTAATATGAGAAAGAACCTCGAGGGGTGGGATAGGGAGTGGGAGGGAGGCTCAAGGAGGCTCAAGGAGTGGGAGGGAGATATATGTGTACTTACAGCTGATTCATGTTGTCATATAGCAGAAACTAATACAACATCATAAAGCAATTATACTCCAATTAAAAAATAGCAAATAAATAAAAAGCTATTGACCTTCCAAAAAAAAGAGAGAGAGAGAAATGTCCATCAGTGATAAAAGCACCTTTCTCTCACACATCAGATTCCCCAAACCGAGCTCCCACCACTTCTGTCTCTACATCAACCCACTGGAGGATGCTCAGAGCCCATGGTGTGAATCTGAGTAGGAGCTAAAGTCATGCCTCCTATTTGGACCAACAGCACTCACTACTCTCCTTAGAGCTGCCATCCTAGGGCTCTGATCGAATCAAACCCCTCAAAGCCCTAAGCCAAAGAGCGGCCTGCCTTTCAGCTAAAAACTCAGCTAGTCTGCTGCTACAGATTCAAGCAATAATAAGCACACATGCTAATTCAGTTCTGAAACCTCCTGGGTGAAATCTTAAATCTTTGAAGGATATGTAAACCCAGACTGAAACGCTCATTAAAAACATTTCAAAGCTGTTAATCACAGTGGCTTTTAAAAGGCAGTGCAGCTAGAGCACCAGCTGAAGAGAACCCGAAGTTTCTCGATGAGATTTATTCCTCCAGTGCCGAGGCCCTCGAGAAAGAAACTATATGCAGAAGGATCAGAAGATTCCGCCTGGAAATCTATTAACCCAGCATTGGCAGGAGTGGGTCACACCCTTAGACACCTTACTATTTTTTGTTTGTCATTTGTTTGTTTTCACCTTCCTAATGTGAAAACCTTTGTGGTGTGTCCTTGCCCCATAGGAAACCAAATCTAATCTCTAACACAACCAATTTCCATCTGGGTCTTAGGGTCCAAGGGCACAGGGACCCTTCAATTCACCATTCTTCCTATAATCATTTATTGAGCATCTGCTTTCGGAAAATATTTTGTGGCACAAGTCTGGCCCTTCCACAGTATAGTAACCATCCTTCCCATGGATTCATTCTCAGATTCCTGTGTGGAGGGGTTGGGGGAAGCAATGTCTATATATATGACATACCCTCAGAAATTTCTGCTGTGTGTCAAAGAATTGATGCTTTCGAACTGTGGTGTTGGAGAAGACTTGAGAGTCCCTTGGACTGCAAGGGGATCAAACCAGTCAATCCTAAAGTAAATCGGTTCTGAATCTTCACTGGAAGGACTGATGCTGCAGCTGAAGCTCCAATACTTTGGCCACCTGCTGCATAGAGCCGACTCATTGGAGAAGACCCTGATGCTGGGAAAGATTGAGGGCAGAAGGAGAAGGGGATGACAGAGATTGAGATGGCTGGATGGCATCATCAGCTCCATGAACATGAGTTTGAGCAAACTCCAGGAGATACTGAAGGATAGGGAAGCCTGGTGTGCTGCCATCCATGGGGTCACAGAGAGTTGGACACGACAGAGCGGCTGAACAACAACAGAAACTTCTGACTCAAGCAGAGTGGACACCCAAACCCAAACCAATCCTTCTAATGGCCAGATGGTGCCTAATCACAGCCTCTTTCATGAAAGTTATCATTAACAGGGGCTGTATTTAGCTGGACCTGTGGAAAATACATTGATCTGGGCTGCTGGCCATTTGATAAACAGAGAGCAAAAGGAAGAGGAGATTGTAAAAGCAGAAAGGAGAACACACAGCCTGTAAGAGACAGAAAGTGCAGTTTCTGGTGCAGAGGTTTTCAAGGGAAAGCTCCCCAGAATTCCAGCTGTCCTCAGGACCTGTATCGGTAACATCAGCTATTGGTTTGTGAACTTAAGGGGGTCTCTGTGGATCAAACAAGTTCTAATTAAAACTGATAAACCTCAGGACTTGGTGCTTTTAGCCTACGTTCTGTATGGAGAGAAAAGATCCAGGGATTGCCGTCTTCTGTATGTATGAGTCTTCTGTATGAGTCCCAGGTTAGTCCTACTCCCTGTTCAGCTTAATATACCAAGATAAGCCTGGCAGGGCCAATCTGCTGTGTATCTATTTGCATGAAAAGTCTTGTGGCCTTCTGGGAAAGAATTCATCCTAAGATAAAGACAATTAAGGCGTATAAGTTTGGTCTAAAAACAATGCCCAGGACAGAAGAAAGGTGAAACATTTTGGTACAGCAGGGTCTTACTATTGCTATAATGGAAGCAAAACCCATCCTGAGTTTTCTGATGAGGGGATTGAAATGAAGGGCTGCTTTCAAAAACAGTCAAAAAGCAAGCAAAAAAACAGTAGCCAAAAACACAAACCTCTCTAACTGAGGGTACAAAAAAAATCACTATTTTGTTATGCAAGTGATTGAGTAATGCCTAACTAGGGAAAAGGATTCTTACAAGCGTTTCAGCACAAAATCTGGTACAACACAGGAGGGTAAAGGTTAGCCGTGGCAGTTAGAGCTCTCTGGACAGATATCTGTGGCCACAACTTGGTGACTGGCGGCCCCCATGGGCAGGCCTCTCCAGCCATGACAGGCCTCAGTAGCCCTCTGCAGGTCATGGTGGAAATGAAGAATGCAACGCGGTATCTCTAAGAACTGGGTCTAGCATCACACAGAAGGTAGCCCCTAAAGCCCTCAGCAGTGGGAGAGGGGCTGGAAAGGCAGCTTCAAAAATATTTTGAAAATCCCATATTGGGTGGTGGGCATTGGTGGCAGAATATTGATTTTTCTGTTGTTGGGGTTTATGTTTTTGGTTTTGTATTCAAAGATTTTCTGTTTTTTAATGAGGACCATTTGTTAAAGTATTTATTGAATATGTTACAATATCGCTTCTTTTTTTATATATTTTTTGGGCGTGAGGCATATGGGATCTTAACTCCCCAACCAGGGATCAAACCTGCACCCCCTGCATTGGAAGGGGAAGTCTTAACCACTGGACCACTAGGGAAGTCCCCAGAAGAATATTGTTTCTATTGCTATTGTGACAAATCCTCCTCTTTCTTACTTTTGCTTTTTAACCCTAGGCTGTGACATCCAGAAAAGCAAGGGTTCTGTGCATAGAATAAAGTTCCCTTCTAATTGTGCTCCCATTTTTGATGAGTTTTCATTCCACTTCTCTTGTTCTTCCATTTGATGAACAAGGCCACTCAGATTCTTGATCATATTATAAACTGGTCCACCTGTACTATCACACTTTCTATTTGAGGACTGAAGTCTCCTAATGCATTTTCACCATATTAAAAAGAAAGTGTTAAAAAAAAAAACAATTACAAAAAAATAAAAAGAAAGTGTATTTCCATAATAGAAAAGAGTAATAATATATCTAATCAAACCCTTCATAAAAGGGATTTCATTAGCACCCTCAAAGTCTCAACCTCCTGTAGGTGGAAATGTGTCTGCCATGAGATAGCAGCATGACAGAGAAAGCCTTCCATTAAACTTAAAACTGGAATCTGAAGTAAATAAGAAACTCAAGAGCATATGCAATGACATAAATATCTGCCTCAGCTCAGACCACAGTTCAGCAAAGCGCCAAGGCCCCGGCTGTCAGCAGGCTGGGTCTTCCTTTCTATGCTAAGCACATGTGGGTGCGAACATGAAATCTGAATAATGCTTTGAAGGAACACAGCTCGTTCTGGGAAGATGAAAGCAGTCTGCAGACAGCATTATCTCTTTAGTTCACACACGTCCCCTGTGCCAGCAGTAGATGGGGAGTAGCTATTTATGCTGGGTTTCTGACTCCATTAGTGCTGAGTGCTTTACATATTTATGGGAGCAGAAGGACCCCTGGAAAAGGAACACTGTGAGCAGAGAAAGACGCAGGACCACCCAGGGTCAGCCACGGAGAGGACAACGTGGCAGCCAGCAGAGGACACTGTCCACCCTCGGGCAGCGGCCCGGGCCAGGGAATTCAGAGACTTGGTCATGAAAGAGCAGAATCCAGTTTGCCTGAAAATTTGGGCATGTGTAGAACTTTCCTGCTGGCTCAGTGGTAAAGAGTCAGCCTGCCAATGCAGGAGACATGAGTTCAATCCCTAGGTCGGGAAGATCCCCTGGCGAAGGAAATGGCAACCCACTCCAGTATTCTTGCCTGGAAAATTCCATGGACAGAAGAGCTTGGCAGGCTACAGTCCATGATAGATTGGAAAGGAAAAAAAGGATCAAAGGAGAGACGATAATGAGAAAAAATAATGGCAAGAAAAGGGGCAGTGGTGTCAGAATATTGAGAGCTCTGTACACTCCATGAGCAAAAAGTCTGGACTTAATCTGGGAAAATACAGGGAGTGGTTGACGATTTTATAATAGAGCTTGATGTATCAGAACCAGCCACAGCAAAACTAACGTGTAAACAGTGAG
Source organism: Dama dama (assembly GCF_033118175.1). Taxonomy (NCBI): domain Eukaryota; kingdom Metazoa; phylum Chordata; class Mammalia; order Artiodactyla; family Cervidae; genus Dama; species Dama dama. The sequence continues at coordinate 59,437,528 of NC_083708.1, forward strand.
GTGAGAGGTTGGAAGAGAAAAGCTTTCTAGAATATCAAAAAGGCCCCATCCAGACAGGTTTTAATCTTCAGAACTTGGCTCCTGAAGCACTGATGACGCCCTCTCACAAGCTCCCCCAGAGCCACTGAAGGTGCCGAATCCTTGGCCCAGGAGGCTCTCCCCAGAACAAGGGGTGGGAGGGTGATGGGGCCATTTCTGTGTGCATTGGGATCTTGACCTTATTATCATCTCAGGGGTAGCTGCCTCAGGTGGCTGAAGCGCTGGTCCCCCAACCCTTCAAACCCTCCTGGACAGCCAGTCCAAGATGTCCCGCAGCCTCACTGGCCTCCGGGCTCTGCCCTACCTTTAACTCTTTTGACATCACATTTGTTCCCTTCTCGCCAGCTAACCGACCTAGTCACTTCTTAAAGGAGACACAATACCCCAACATGGTACTTAGTTCAGTAAATATTTATGAGGCACCCCATGTGCCGGGTCTCACGCTACGATTATTGGCAAAATCCCGGTGACCAATTCCCAGGTGCCCTATTCTAGCTGACCTGCCATCCTGTGGATTCAGTATAAACCACAGGCCTGTAAGTGAAAGCTCTTTGAACTTATTAACATTGAAAAGACTTCATTCAGCACACCTAGACAAACTCTGATCTCCATGGGCCTTTTTGTTGTCCTTGGCTCTGCATCTTTTGGGAGCTCAGCTTTGCACTACGAGGCATTTAGCAGCATTCTTGGTTTCTATCTATCTACACCTGTAGTTCACCCACTGCTCCGACTGTGACAACCAGAAAGTTCTCCAGACTTTATTAAATGTCCCCTGCGGGGAGAATTGCCCATGGTTGAGAACAACCATTTTAGAGGGGCCACACAGCTATTTCATTTTTAAAGTGAAGCTCTCATTTTATTTATTTATTTATTTTTGGCTGCATTATGAGGCATGCAGGATCTTAGTTCAGTGATCAGGGACGGAACCTGTGTCCTCTGCAATGGAAGCTCAGAGTCTTAACCATTAGATCACCAGGTAAGTCCCCACACAACTTTATAGATACTTAATCTATAAGGAAAAGTGGGTCCCACATTTCAATGGGTTCAGCATTTTAATAAATTCGAAGGGTTTTCATTTAGAGGCTTGTGGTTTATACTGAATCCACAAGACCGTGGGTCAGCTAGAACAGAACATCTAAGACTTGGTCACTGGGATGTTGCCAATAATTGGCAGTAATTGCCAATAACGTCTTTTCACTGTAAGCGGTCTCTTCACAGAAGTTTGCTTCCCAGACTTTAGAAAACGGGGCCCTGGGCGAGGAAGAGGGTGGCCAGAGGAAGGACACCGCTTCCCAGCCCAAACCAGGAGACAGGCTCGGGGAAGGCCTGGACGACGGGGCAGGCCATGGCCCCTCTGATCGTCCTCCTGGCTACAGCCAGAGCTGTAGTCTTTCTAACCCCCTCACCATGAGTGGAGACGGGCTTGACAGCACGGAGGTGCCGCGTTCCCTCATCCACGCGTGAAGCCCCAGCGTGTGGAGGAGGGAGGTGTCAGCCTCAGGGGAGCCTCTTCCTACATCAGGGATTTAGTTCCACTCCCAGGAACACCAAAGGGTTTCCAAGCCACCAGCTCCAAGACCCGGGTGAGGTGACAGGGAGAGCGAAAGCATATCCACAAAACTAAGCACAATTTACCTCTGCATCTTAGGGTATGTGTGCTGAATTTAAAAGAGAAGAAAGATTAATGATGCTTTGGTTTCTCAGAGTCTCGTGGAGTTATCAAGGTCCATGATCCATCCTCAGCTTTACTCACTGGAAAAATAAATTCGTTGGTGCTCCTGAAGTGAGAGTAATTCAGGGTGCCCAACTTAAACTAATCAGACTCACCTGAGAGAGAGGGAGGAGCCAGGCTGACACTTTATTTATATTCATATAAAGCAAGCAACATGCCTTCCAGGGCCTTAATATTTGTATCTGCTCTCCAGGTTACCTCTTTCTTGATATGGAAGTTCTTAGGGTTTTGTCAATACACAAATTCTTTTAACAAATTTGTTTAACAAATTTTTATTAAGTGCCTTCTATGTGCCAGGGTCTATCCTAGCAAATCAGACACAATGATTTCTGCCCTCTTGGAGGATTCAATCTAGTCAAAATAATCATTATAAGCTTCCTTGTGGGCCAGTAAATCAGATTAAAGATTATAAAATGATGTTAAAATCAGAGAAAATGCTGAGAATCTAGTTTAAAATCACAACAGAATAGAGACCTGGTCTCTCTCTTTGAATAGTTATGTTTAAGCTCTAATAAATTCCAGCTTTGATGTGTCCTTGCTTACGAATAAAGGCAATTTGACTGCTTCTGCACCAGTGAAATGAAGTATCAACATCTTTTTCCCAGAAGAACTGATACATGTGTATGTATGACTGAGTCCCTTCGCTGTCAGCCTGAAACTATCACAACATTGTTAATTGGCTATGCCCCAATACAAAATAAAAAGTTCAAAAATATTAAGTCAACTGTTCTTTGCTCTTTTAATCTTTTCAGCCCTCTAGAGTGCAGGGTTTTTGTGAGAATCCTCGGTACTGACGCAGGGTCTCGTGGTCAGAGCAGCTGCTTGCATTCTGCTCCCTTCAAGAAATGGTTTGGAGGTCCCTGCTCCAAGTCCAGCCCTAACTTAAGAGGAAGAAACAGCTAGTGTAAACATTGCAGGTCAGCATGGATTTTTTTTTTTGAGTCAGCTAATAAAAAAAAAAAATAGGAACCATTTGTCATAATACTCGAAAAGATCATTTATTCAAGAGAAGTGTATTGGGAGCCTTGGCGTGCCAGGAACTGTGGGTCTGTTTACGGAAGTGGAAATGAAAGATCTGGGAATCGTTCCTGTGGGTCCAGTAACAAGCCTTCCTCCTGACTGGTTCCTGTGGGTTAGCGGGCTATGGTTGATAAATCACTAAGTGCATGTAAAGTTCCATAACATTATTAATTCTGTCATCCTTCATGAAGAAAAAGAGGGGGAAAGGGAGAGAGGAAAGCCTATCAGATTGCTCATCCACTAAAATAGTAGAGAAAATGCTCAACACAAACAAAAATAAAGCCCATTCTCCTCTCAAATTCTATTTCAAAACCATTTCAAAGGATTCTTATTAAGCTTCAGAAAGTCTAGCAACATAGGATATGATATTAAATTTAAAAGATCCATTAAGTACCATTTTGCTGCAATGAAAGGCAAGGCAAAGAGAACTAATTCATGAAGGAAAAAAAAATTCGGGAAGAGAAATTTATCTTAAAGGTCAGTTTTTCTCTAGAAACAGCTGAAAACCCTTCCATCGGAAGCAGTGTCTAGGCTTTCATCAAGGTCATGTTCTCTTCTTAATGTTCAGAGTCAGAGCAGACAGCCTCGAGTTCCAAAGGACATGGTTAAGTCATGATGATTTGAAAAGGTGTCACACTATTTATTCTCTTTCTTAAACTACCAACTGCCTTCAGCTTCCTGTCTAAATATCATGCTCTCATTGTAGCTTGACAACAAGCTTCTGTCAAGCAGTCACGGGGAAAAAAGATGACGCAGGACATAAAGGGGCCACTGGCTGTGTCTTAGCTACTGTACTGTTAGTGGTCCTTAACCAGGGGCAAGTTGCTCCTCAGGGGACATCTGATTATGTCTGGAGTCATTTTGGGATGTCACAGCTTGGGCAGGGAGTACTACTTGCGTGTAGTCTGTGGCGACTACATGCAAGTAGTTAAAGAGTCAGTAATTAAACACCCTAAAACGCCCAAGACACTCCCCACAACCAAGAGTTATTCAACCCAAAATATACACAGTACCCAGGCCACGATGGAGAATTCCTGTGGTACTGTGATTCTATTTTTTCTTTTTGCTTTGCTTATTTCGTCTTTACCCCAAACAGTGGCCTCCTGATAACAAATTCCTGTGTTGACAATGACATGATCCATTGAATGCCAGAGAGCCACATCAAGCTCTTTAATTAATGGACAATTCTAATTACTGTGTTATTTCCCCTCCCCCATTACTCATTTTAATTCATCCTGGGTGCGTGCCTGCATGCTAAGTCACTTCCGTCCTATCCCGCCCTGTGTGACTCCACAGACCAGCCCGCCAGGCTCCTCTGTCCATGGGGATTCTCCAGGCAAGAATGCTGGGGTGGGCTGCCACGCCCTCCTCCAGGTCATCCTGGGTGGAAGCGGCCGGGGATGCCACCAGCTCACAGAAAGGAGAGGAGAATGTCTCTGGGCGCAGGCTGTCTGGGCTGCCATCCAATGAGATTTCAGGCTTTTGCATCGCAGTCTTGCAGCTTCACTTTGCCAGGCATCGAGGAGCTGAAAAACAAGTCCCAGTGGAATGTGCTTAAATATATCTCATGGCGTGAGAGGAATCACGGAGAAACGGATGATGTAATATTGATTGCCTGTTAGTAAAGAGAATAAGAATGTCGGCCAATGAATTAAGCCCCAGAGCAGGAGATAAAGGGGAAATGATGAGAGGGTTGATACGGTGAATGAAGATATCAAATGAAATGACAAGTGGAACTCGGGGTGCGGTAGGCGCTGGAGCGGTTACAGCCATCTCCTTCCAGAAGAGGACAGACATTCTCCTGCAACGTTTGAGCTGAGCCATCCCACTCTTCTGTGGGATCAGCTTTATTTTCGTTCACCTACATGCTGCCAGCAAGCAGAGTGGTCTGAGCCAGAACAGAACTTGCTGCCTTCTCTCGGTTCACTGAGGCTTTTATTTCTCTGCCCCAGTGGCTCAGTTGGTAAAGGATCTGCCCGCGGTGCAGGAGACCCAGGTTCGATCCCTGGGTCAGGAAGATCCCCCAGAGAAGGGGATGGCTACCCGCTCCAGTGTTCTTGCCTGGAGAATTCCTTGGACAGAGGAGCCTGGTGGGCTACAGTCCATGGGCATCCCAAAGTGTCAGACAAGACTGAGCAACTGACACTTCACTTTCCAGAATCCCATGGAGTCAAATAAATGCTTTCATAAGAGATCATGCTTGTTAATGAGGAAAGACACCTACCGCCCATCACCTCAATAGATTCTCTGTTGTTTGATTCACTGTGTTTAATACTCAGATTTTTTTTTTTAACTGGTTTACCTCTGAGCAGTACGGTTTAGAGGCAGTTTTTCAAGTGTAAAAGTCTCCCTCCTCTTTAGCACATCTCCACCACTTGGTTTGTCTCTCTTCATTCAATTCCTTGTTGACATTTCCAAGGCGGGGAGAGGGGCAGAGAGGGGAGGCAGCCAAGTCAGCGCATCTCAGTTCATTTACGGCTGAGTAACTCACTGGGCCCTGAGAGCCCGAAGCAAAGGCAGAACCAAGTGGAGCGGTTACAGCTCCACTTTGAAGAACAGCCCACTTTGTTCTGACAGCTTTCCTGTGTCAGCCATCCTCACAACAAAATCACCCCCATAAAAACAGCTAGTATTTGGGGCATTTAACACACGCTTTCCCACAACGATTCTCCTCCTCATGACTCTGTGAAGGTCATCTTCTTGCAGCTGCTTAGAAGCCTGCGGGTGGAGCTCACCCATAACATCTACTGAATTTCTTCCCTGTTAACATAACCCAGTTTTGTCAAAGAGGTAGGGCATCGTTTTTTAAAATTTACCTTATTGAACTATAGTTGATTTACAATGTTGAGTTATTTCTGCCGTACAGTAAATGACTCCATTATACATACATATATATACACACACACACACACAGTCTTTCTCATATTCTTTTCCATCATGGTTTATCACAGGATACTGAATATAGTTCCCTGAGCTCTACAGTAGGAATTTGTTGTTTATCCAGAGCATCGTTTTCTTAAACGCGGTCTCTTTTCTCAGCCTGGAATTCCAGAGTTCCTCTGTGGCAACTCTATCCCAAATCTGCTATGCTTCAAAGCTCCAGGGTGGACAAGGAGACGTTCAGAATAAACCTTTTCTGCAGAACTTGGCTTGGGGGACCTGGAATTCGAACTCACCTCCTGGACATCCCTCGTTTTGCCTCTCGGGTGCTGTCTTAGCTCTATCCGCTCACCTTGGCCCAAAGCTGGAGCGTCTGGACTGTCCTGAGCTGCTTTCTCCAAGCTGGTAGCTGTAGGCATGTGGCCAGTGTTAATGATGACAAAGAACGTCCAGCTACCCATGACCTGCCCTAAGGCAGTCACATTTTCTTAGTCCTCTTTTCCCCAGTGTGACATAAATCAACTCTACGTGATAAATACTGAGTGTAAACGGTGCAGTCGCCCCAGAGAGTCACCATCTTCCTTTCTGCCATCGTTAGTTAATCACCAAATATCAACAGACCACGTGTGTTTATGATAAAGTGGGTTTCTAGACACTTGGCCAACTTGAAAGAGACAGAGACAGACCAAGGCAGGGAAACTCAACCCACATCTTAAAGGAGGATGCTTCAATCAAAAGGGGGATGAAGACAGACTTCCCTGGTGGGCCAGTGGTTAAGAATCCACCTGTCAATGCAGGGGACATGTGTTCGATTCCTGGTCCAGGAAATTCCCACACATGACAGGACAACTATGCCCATGCACCACACCTAGCGAAGCCTGTGTACCTGGAGCCCATGTTCTGCAAGAAGAGAAGCCGCTGCTCCCTGCAAATGTTAATAGATGAAGCCCTTGTGCTGCAAGAAAGGCCCAGTGCAGCCAAAAATACATTTTAAAACTTCTTTAAATTGGATGAAGAAAAACCTTAGAGCATTCACTGAGCCTGTGTCTCCACCCCAGTCGGTCCTGGCTGGTTGTTCTGTGTGTGCTCAGGACAACCGTGAAACCTAAGTTATCCCAACAGAGTTAAGTTCAGTTCAGTCACTCAGTTGTGTCTGACTCTTTGTGACCCCTTGAATCGCAGCACGCCAGGCCTCCCTGTCCATCACCAATTCCTGGAGATTACCCAAACCCATGAACATCGAATCAGTGACGCCATCCCACCATCTCATCCTCTGTGGTCCCCTTCTCCCCCTGCCCCCAATCCTTCCCAGCATCAAGGTCTTTTCCAGTGAGTCAACTCTTCACATGAGGTGGCCAAAGTATTGGAGTTTCAACCTCAACATCAGTCCTTCCAATGAACACCTAGGACTGATGTCCTTTAGGGTGGACTGGTTGGATATCCTCACAGTCCAAGAGACTCTCAAGAGTCTTCTCCAACACCACAGCTCAAAAGCATCAATTCTTTGGTGCTCAGCTTTCTTCACCATTCAACTCTCACATCCATACATGACCACTGGAAAAACCATAGCCTTGACTAGATGGACCTTTGTTGGCAAAGTAAGTCTCTGCTTTTTAATATGCTATCCAGGTTGGTCATAACTTTCCTTCCAAGGAGCAAGCGTCTTTTAATTTCATGGCTGCAATTACCATCTGCAGTGATTTTGGAGCCCCCAAAATAAAGTCTGACAGTGTTTCCACTGTTTCTGCATCTATTTCCCATGAAGTGATGGGACCAGATGCCATGATCTTAGTTTTCTGAATGTTGAGCTTTAAGCCACCTTTTTCACTCTCCTCCTTCACTTTTCATCTCAATAGAGAGAGCACGATACTTCAAGGTCAGTGTTCAAGGTGACCCAGTAGTAAATGACCTGGTCATGACTCGGGCTGGGTGGTGTCTGTTTCTATGCTTTCAGGCTGCATCTCCAAACTAGTGTACCCCAGACAAGACCCAAATCCCCAAACCCCAGAAGACTACAACAGAAAGATACCACTGAGCCCTGGGTCAAGCTCTCACACATCTCAACAGTGGGAAGTGGCATGCCTGCCGCTGACTACATCTGCGGCCAGCTGCCTGTCTCTGAAGACAAGGAAGTTCAACCTCCTGCGTCATGCCGATGGATAACATGTTAGTTCCCAGTGACTCAGAGGGCCAGGAATAAATCTCATTGGCTAGAGAGAAAAGCGCAGGTCTGAACACTAAAAGATGTCCGAGTTTTGCCCTAACTAGATCCCAGCAAGTCATTTTATCTTTGGGGTCTTGGTTTCCTCTTTCAGCAAACTGGAATTCACACAATGAATAGTTTTTAGCATACATTCTGTGATAGGCACTCCCCCAGATAGTGGAAACACGGCAGCGGACCAGACTAACAAGGTCCCTTCCCTCGTGGCCCTTTGGTGCTACGGTGGGGGACAGAAGCAACAGACAATGAAAGCTTCCAGAGAATGATAGGCCTTTAAGAACAATAAACAAAGCAAGGTAATTTAGGGCGCGTGTTGGAATGGCAGGAGGGCAGTGATTCTTCGGGGTGACCAAAGAAGACTTCTTCAAGAAGGCACGTTAGCTGAGAGCTGTCCAGTAAGGAGAGCGCCGTTCGGAAGAGAACAGTCAGGGAAAGAGCATTTCACAGAGGAAACTGTGAGTACAAAGGCCCTCAGGCGGGAAACCCTAGTGATGTGTTCAAGACCCAGAAAGGAAGTCAGGGACTTCCCGGGGGGTCCAGTGGGTAAGAATCCTCCTTGCCACGCAGGGGACACAGGTTCAATCCCTGGTGAGGGAACTGAGGTCCCACACGCCACAGGACAACTAAGCCTGCGGACCACGACGACAGAGCCCAGAGCTCCAGAGCCAGTGAGCCACGACTGGAGCCCATGCACTGCGAGGCACGGTCTGGCGTGCCACAGCCAAGAGCCGACACAGCCCAACTAACTGATTGATTATTTTTTAAAAAGAAAGGAAGTAAATACGGATAGAACAGAGAGAGCTGAGCAGGCAAGGTAAAAGAGTGGTTTAAAACGGCAGGGCCAGATCCCGTGGGGCTTACAGGCCCCTGTTAGTAATGGTGCCCGCCTTCCTGATCAGGCATTATTGTAAGACTCAGATGGGTAACATCTGAGATGGGAAGGAAAGTCCTCAAAACTGATACAGCCTAGCCCAAGATGGTGTGGCACATAGATTTGTGTGCTCCCTTTTTTTTGCTCGAGTCTTTATCAGTGGCATGTGCATGTAATCTTTATTAAATGCTCACACCCTTGGGGTTGGTCAGTCTGGATGAAACCAGGGATGTTTGCCCCCTGCTTTTCTCTCTAATACTGTTTTCTGAACATAAAGAACAGTATAGGAATGGCGGATTCAGGGAAGGGATGTTACTCTCAGCCCCTGAAGTCACTGCAAGCAAGTACAGGGCAAATACTACACTGCTTCCTTTAGTGGAAAAACAAATACATATAGCTATTTCCTTGCATTTACATCTTTTTTTTTTTTAAAACCTGATGTTTTATGGTTGGTAATTTGGAGTTGGAAGATAAACCTTTTGAGAAGAAATAACTTCTCCAAGTCCTCTGACTTCTGATGAAGTTAAAATGCATGTGCAGATGAGGAAACAGACGGGCTGCCCTCCATATCCATGAAGGAACATGAAACAGAACCTGGGCTGCTGGGGGAACGCCAACAGAGCTCCAGGAACAGGGAAGCTCATTAAAAATGTAAAATCAATGCAAGGATCGCATGCGGTTCTCTTTGGGGCATTTCGCTTTAGACCTCGAATGTGTTGGAAAACAGTGCTGCAAATGCCATAATTATTTTAAGATGCAAAATGATTTAAATTGGCTAATGAATGCAGGCCCTGACACCAGTCTGCATAAGTCTGAATTTATTAGCATGTTCTTGGCGAGGTGGAAGGAAGGGGGCTCAGAAACAGCTTTATTCATTGGCAGCAGCATCGGCACTTTGTCCTCCACCTCGGCCCATTCAGAGACAGAATGTCCTCAACCCATGATCATCTGGAGGCAAAATACACCTTCACATCCATTAGTGAAATTAATTCTCATCACTGGTATTTGTTGCTATAACCTTGCCTACTTTACCTGTGTTTTACCTATAAGAAAGCCATACTCACAGAGGTTTACTGTCTTGCCTAAGAACCCACAGCCGGAAATGGCAGAGTCACTTAAACCCAGTTCTCCAGTTTACAAATCCTCCCTCTGTGATTCTATGCAGCTGGAATACTACCAGTTAGCAGCTTGATCACAAGTGATGGATCCTGTTAGAAGAGAGATTTTTCTTTTTTTTTCAGTTTGGCATCTAGCAGATCCCAGGAATCCAGAGAATCTGTGTAGAAGAGCAGTTCTGTACATAGAAGCCTTCGCTGATTCATCAATGTGTCAGATTAGTTTTTGCCAAGGATGCTCTGTCTCCCCTCCCTTTTCTTTTCCAGCCTTTTATTGGCAAACTGACCTTGCCATGGTTTTAAAGCTGACATCAGCCATCATCTCCCTTCAAGGGCAACAGGTCTTGCGAAGATAATGGAATTCCACAGCAGCTGTCTCGCTTTGCAGGTTCCTGAGTGAGATGCTATCTCCGCCACCTCTTTGTTCTCTGATAATCTTTGTATTATTTTTGTTGTTATTATTTTCTAGTACAGGATGGAGATTACAGCTATTTGAGACAGCGCCAAAAAAACCCCAACATGTTTTCTTCCATTTTATGATCATTAACCATATCAGTGATCATTTACTGAGTACTTACTGACACATGATCCCCAGTAGACTTAGGATTCTGTTCTAGCCCAGGGACTACTGCTCTGAGATTGACACTGGTTAGAAGGCTCTAACACTGTAAGCTGAGGAGGGTGTCAAGGTGCCAGCATGAAATGACAGTCTCAGCTTCTGAGCAAGATGCCCTGAGAAGAACACGGCAGCCAGGTCTGAGTATACGCTAGGATCCTTCTGATCCTATCCAGTGAAACTGCAGAAGACTTGATCAGTTTTGTCATTTGGGATTGTTTGGGGAAGGCCAGATTAATCCTAGAGAGTAGGGAGTGAATAATATCAGGAAACTTAAGTGACACCCAGTTCCATACCAGAGGAAGCAAGAACCTCTTTACCCCAGAAAGTCAAAACCTCTGTGCATCTTCCACTCTCTGCCTGCTTTCCCTGGGACCCACACCCAAGCCCATCATTGCTGGTTGTTTCTCCACCACCATCTTACTGAGGCGGAAAGATTTGGTAGTTATTATCTCCCTCAGAGGCCTGCTCAAGAAGTTAGACAGATCTGAGGGAAAGGGACCCAGACTTCTGCAGACAGCATGAGCCGCCCTTATCCAAGCAACCTATGCAAGAAAATCAGCCTTTGCACGGTACCCATTCTTGAGATTGCAGATGCCGGATGCTTAATTGCTTCATTTCTGCCTTTTCATTTGAAAATTACTTTGTTTCCTATTTCAGTTGGGATGTATATTTTAATCCCCAGGTTGTATCTCTTCTCCCTCACACAACTGGGAGCAACTGAATTTTATTAGAAAAAAAAAATCACAAATATCGTGAATTTAAAGAGCTCCAGAGGTGACATTGCCGACATTCCCAGATATACCTGATTTTAAAATGGCAAATGGAGACAGTTCAGTTCAGTAAGTATATAGTGAGTCTATATTATACTCTGGGCAAAAAATATATACTAAATTCACAGCGTATTCTGAAAACTAGGCTAGACTAACTAAGATAAGCAACTCAGGTCGCTTGAGGAACTCACACTCAGATGCAATATTATACTTGCAGTGTGACCGAGTTGGTTCCAAAGCTGATGAACGGAAGAGCATGAAGAGGGAGCACTAAACTCAGCCTTCTCGTACGGGGAGGCTTCCTGGAGCTGAGCTGGGTCCTGAAAGACGAGTAGAAAGGAGTCCGTAAAGGAGTATTTGTAAAAGGGCAGTGCAGGCGCAGAGAACGGGATGCTCGGAAACAAGACCCGGACAACGAGACGGCACATGAGGAGCACCGCGCGGACCTGAGCGTCCCCAGAGGACCGGCAGCAGCGGAGGACCGGCGAAGGCAGGGGCGGAGAGCCCTGCAAACAGCGCCAAACAGCTCAGACTTTCCTCTGCGGGCAGCAGAGGACCACGGCGGGGATTCCGTAGGAGAGCGGAGTAGTCAGAGGCCTATGCGGGATTACACGGAGGATGGATATGAGAGAGATAAGACAAGTTGGCAGAGGGTGTCTTTCACATACTAGAATTACATGCAGAACAGTTTAAATTACGGATTTTCTCAACTTACCCCAGATTTTTTTTTTAAAAAACATGTGCATTTTTTAACATATGCCAGAGATTCTGAAATCCACTCTTGACTGAAAACCACTAATTGGGATGTTACATTGCAATAGTCCAGACAAAAAAATGATTAGGACCTGAACTAGGATTATGAGAGTGGGAAAGAGGTGAAGACACAGAGTTGAGAACTACTTTGTAAATTTAATTAACACAATCTATTTATTTATTCATTCATTCAAACATTATTAGGCCAGGCGCTGTGCAGGGTGGTAAAAACAATCATGAAAGAGACTCATTCTTGCCATTAAAGATCATATAGTCTAGTGCAGAATTTTTCCAATATATCACTAATTTTTTTTTAGCAAAAGGAAAACTAAGCCAAGAAAAAATTACCTGAGACATCATCACCATGAGCCAGTATTGACATGAGTTTGCAGCTTGGGCAGCTCAGGGAACTGCAAAGAATTTGGTTTCAGCACAACGCAGAACCAAAGTAAATTCTCTTTAGAAAAACACTTTTGGGGGAACCTCAAAGAGGGGAACCTCTATAGGCGGTTTTTTTCAAGAATAACGAGCAATGTGCAATTAAAGAAAGTACACAGAAAATGAACTACAGAAACAGACTTGTAAGGACTTAAGTTTATCAGACATTCAGAATGTTTACATATTCAGTCTATCAAAACCACAGGATCTATATTTAAACACATAAAAGGAAAGTGTGAAAGTACTATCAGGGACAGGAAACTGTAAAAAACTGACCTGCCAGACGTATAAGGGTCCATGTGATATAGAAAGGACAGTAATCAGAGTGAAACACTCAGTGGACCATTTTAACAGCAGAACAGAGATGAAGAGAGAGTTTGTGAACCAGAAAATAAGTTATCTGTAGAGGGGCAGCAAGTTTTTTTCTGTGAAAAAGCCAGAGAATAAATATTTTAGGCTTGAAAGGCATATAGTCTCTGTCACAACGACCCTATCACAGACAATACATAAACAAAAAGGTGTGTCTGTGTTCCGATAGAACTTCATTGACAAAGGTAGGCAGGGGGACAGATGTGGACCACAAGCGGTAGTCTGCCCATCCCTGGAGTCTAAAAATGAAGCCTAGGAATGAGAAACACTGGCAAAGGAACAGATGCCAGGAAACAAGGAAGGCAGAGATATGTCTGACATATTAACAGGAGTTCCTGAAAGAAAGCGGAAAGAGAGTGGGGCAGAAGCAGTGTTTGAACACATGACTGAGAATTCCCCAGAATAAACTCATGATACAGTTTATTGAGTGGCAAAGCCCAGCAAACCCCAAGTAGAATAAACAAAAAGAAGAATATGTTACTTTACAACTGTGTTTCTCAAGCCTGACTGGGGTATTTTTAAGTAATATGTATCTCTGGGCCCTCACCCTGGAAAATCCTTATTCTAGAGAGTTTGGGAGCTTTGAAAGCGCCCTGGGTGATTCTGATGTGCAGACAAGGATAAGAAACCAGACTTCAGAAACACATTCTCTTGTGATTTTGCACAATTACCTTTTATGTCTAAGCCTTGTTTCCCCAAATAGACTATAAATTTATGGAATACAGAAGCTTTATCTATAATTTTTCTGTGAGTTCCACATAATCTTGTCACCCAGGCATAAACTGGTGCTCAACGACAACTTAAATGATGGACTGATTGATTTAGCATGACGTTGGATACAAAGCTTTTGGATAGGCAGGAGAAAACCCAAAATCTGTAACTCACAAGCTACAATCCTGTCTGGATTCCCACCTCCTCATTTGTAAAATGACGGTTATAACTAAGTTTTCAAATTCCTGGGCGCTTAAAGGAAATAAAAGATCATGAGTATTTTTTAATATTTCAAAAAGCCATGTAAAGTTATGGATTTCATATCAATTTGCAGGTTAGTAATCTATCAAAATACTTACTGATGAATGACAAGTGAGGAGAAATAACAAATCTTTAGTTTGAGAAGGTTTAAAAGTACTTTGAAAACTATAGGATTCCATGCCTCCATTTGCTCAATATTTATGATCCAGATCCCCTGGGAGAGAGAGTAGACCAGAGTAAAGCAAGAAATCTGGAGTTAAATGAACTTGGGTTCAAATCCCAATCCCACCACCCACTAGCTGTGTTCACGTGAGCAAATTATTTTTTTCTCTGAGCCTGTTCCTTCATCTGGACAGTGGACATATTGGTAGTAGCTATCCCAGACAGCTGTTGTCTTCTCAGCTTATAGACGGCCACCTTCCTCCTGGGTGCCCACATGACATTTCTTCCTTGTGTGTGCTCGGAGAAAGAGAGAACAAGCTGTCTTGTGTCTCTTCTTATAAGGACACGAGTCCTATTGGTTCAGGGCCCCATCCTTATGACCTCATTTAACCCTAACAACTTCCTTGGAAGCCCCATCTCCACTCTGGTTGAAGTCATCCTGGGGGTTAGGGCTTCAACATGTGAATTTATCCAGTTGAAACAAACATTTCAGTCTGTAACACCTAAAATGAGAAAAATACTCAGAGCTAATGCCAAGGAGAGAAAGGATACTCAAAGAAGTCACAAAACATATTCCTCTCAAGAAAAGATCTGTCTCCTAGGCTGGAGAGATTTATAACAGGTTTGGGAACAGCCCTTGAGCTTCACAACCAACCAGTGAGTTTGACAGTCACTGTGGTGCAGTCAGCATCATGGAATGTGGGACTAGGGTAAGAAAACCACGGCAGCTCCCAGAGCCAGGCTTCTCCCACCTCTATGCATATTCACATCACCGGGAGGATGCAATAAAGTGCCAATTCCCTGCTGCCCACCCCCACCAGAGATTCTGGGTAGGTCAGGAAACTACTTTTATAACACTACAAAAATACCACTTTAAGGATATTATTCTAGCAGAAAAACTCAAAGCCCAAGTAGAGAGGAAGAGAGTAAGCTGACTATGATGCTTCTGCTGCTACAATGCCTACTGGGGAGGAAGCCAGTGTGTATGATCGGAAAGTTTCATGGCAAGAGGCAGAGGAGGGATGAGGAGGACATGGTGGGCTGGCTAGGCAAAGATATGGGTCCACAGTGGGGGTGGAAGACAGGAGGAGGGATGATAAGTGGGATGACTGCCTTCAGAGGAAGCCAACCCTGAGGGACCTGGGGTTGTGGGATGCCTGGGAGCCTGTGGATGGCTGCAGGAGGCTGGGGGGTCCTGGACTCCAGTTCCAGAGATTGGACAAGGAGGGGTAGATTAATCACGGAGAGCCCCCAGCTTTGGTTTCCTTCTAGATGGCTTTGTTTGCTTCTAGATTGACTTTTTTCCTGTTACCATCACCGCAAGTGGGCTTCCCAGGTGGTGCAGTGGTTAAAAAAAAAAAAAAAACCCGCCTGTCAATGTAGGAGGAGCAAGAGACATGGGTTTGATCCTTGGGCTGGGAAGAGCCCCTGGAGAAAGAAACAGCTACCTGCTCCAGTATTCTTGCCTGGAAAATTCCATAGACAGAGGAGTCTGATGGGCTCCAGTTCATGAGGTCACAAACAGTCAGATGGCTGATCAATTGTGTGCGCATGTGCACACACACACATAAACACACACATCACTGATTATCACATGCAAGGAGTAATGGGCACTTTACTAGGAGTAAAGACACTACTGATTACCATATGAAGCCCAAGGCTTGAGGGTGCTAATGATGACGGTGTAGGCCCAGCATTGCTACAGCAGCAGCTGGTACCTAGACTGAAGAGAGGCCACATGGCCCGACAAGAGGAAGGCCTGTTTGCACAAGGACAGTTAGCATCCCTTGACTACTTTTGTTATTTTTCTGTTCTTGTCAATCCGTTGTTAGATGCACCTCTCCCCTGATGATTGAATGCCATGATCACAGGCAAGACAAACGTTTGATGGTTTGGTTCATTATCATATTTGTGACAAAAACCATGTGTACCTTATTTTTGCAATCACTGTGTTTCTAGACAATATTAGAGAGAATTCTCCACCCAGTACATTACCCTGGTTCCTAGCCATTAGAGTTTCTAATATTTTTTTTAAAATGTTTTCTTGTGATGAGAACTTTTTTAAAAAATGATTTTACTTATTTATTTTTGGCTTTTCCGGGTCTTTGTTGTTGCTCAGGCTTTCCTCTAGTTGCGGCAAGCAGGGGCTACTCTCTAGTTGCAGCGGGCAGGCTTCTCACTGTGCTGTCTTCTCTTGTCGTGGATCACAGGGCTCTAGAACATGCTGGCTTCTGTCGCTGCAGCTCGTGAACTCAGCGGTTGTGGCTCCCACGCTCCAGAACACAGGCCCGACGCCGCGGTGCACGGCTTCGTTGTTCTGCAGCACGTGGGATCTTCCTGGATCGGGGATTGAACCCGTGTCTCCTGCAAGGCAAATGGATTCCTAACCACTGAGCCACCAGGGAAGCCCTCTAATATTTCACATTTTCACCCTGGTATGTACTTTTCCACCATGCTTGGGAAGGGACTGTTCCTGCGTTGAAATAGGAAGTGAGCCTTGTGACTTCTGAACCTATTCTTAACATCAGACCTTATCTGAAATTGGATTCAACTTAAGAATTTTAAAGTTTAACTGAGAAAATCAGGGATAAGCGTTAACAAATTCTCCATCCAGAGTCCATTTAAGGCTGCCAAAATGACGCTGTTATTAGTTAATGTTCTGATTAATTGGATGGACAGCGCTCTGGACTATATAAATGGGGACAGGAATGTCAAAGGGGACATTTGGTTGGGAGAAATGTTTTTCCATTCCCCTTATTCCACCTTTACTTATACACACAGCCCTTGTTTCCACACCCTGTTATGCATTCGTTTATGCACGAGAAAGAGTTGCTAAACAACCATTGGGTAGGGCTACTGCATTGAAAAGTGCTGGGTGTATGCCCAGCATATCCCCAGAGAAAGCTATAATTCAAAAAGACATGTGCACCCCAATGTTCATTGCAGCATTATTTACAATAACCAGGACATGGAAACAATCTAAATGTTCATCAACAGAGGAATGGATAAAGAACAGAATATTACTCAGCCATGAAAATAAATGAAATTGGGTTTATTTGTAGAGACATGGATGGACCCAAAGAGTCTCATACAGAGTGAAATGTCAGAAAGAGAAAAACAAATATCATATTTAATGCATATATGTGGAATCTAGAAAAACAGTATAGATGATCTCATTTGCAACCTAGACAGCATATTAGAAAGCAGAGACATTACTTTGCCAACAAAGATCCATCTAGTCAAAGCTATGGTTTTTCCAGTAGCCATGTACGGATATGAGAGCTGGACCATAAAGAAAGCTGAGCACCAAAGAACTGATGATTTTGAACCGTGGTGTCGGAGAAGACTTTGAGAGTCCCTTGGACTGCAAGGAGATTAAGTCAGTCAATCTTAAAGGAAATCAGTCCTGAATATTCACTGGAAGGATTGATGCTGAAGCTGAAACTCCAATACTTTGGCCACCTGATGCAAAGAACTGACTCCTTGGAAAAGATCCTGATGCTGGGAAAGATTGAAGGCAGGACGACAGAGGATGAGATGGTTGGATGGCATCACCAACTCGATGGACATGAGTTTAAGCAAGCTCCAGGAGTTGGTGATGGACAGGGAAGCCTGGCGTGCTGCAATCCATGGGATCACAAAGACTCAGACACGACTGAGCGACTGAACTGAACTGAACTGATCTAATTTGCAAAACAGAAATAGAGACACAGATGTAGAGAAGAAACAAATGGATACCAAGGGAGAAAGTGGGGGATGAATTGGGAGATTGAGATTGATACATATACATTCTGTTCATGGAATTCTCCAGGCAAGAACACTAGAATGGGTAGTCATTCTCTCCTCCAGGGGATCTTCCCGACCCAGGGATCGAACCGGCATCTCCCACATTGCAGGCAGATTCTTTACCATCTGAGCCACTAAGGAAGCCCACACTGCTATGTATAAAATAGGTAACTAACAAGAACCTATTGTATAGCACGGGGAACTTTATTCAGTACTCGGTGGTGCCCTAAACAGGAAGGAAATCCAAAAAAGAGGGGACATGTGTATATGTTTAACTGATTCATTTCACTGCACAGCAGGAATTAATAACATCCTAAAGCAACTATATATACTCCAATAAAAATTTTTTTAAAAAGAACTGAGTGGCTTTGGGCATGGTGTCTTCTATTTGCTGCAGCTGAGGAAGATCCAGACCTTAAGGGCAGAGCTTGGAAGTCTTTTTACCCTCTTCCTGCTCTCCTAACTCTAAGTGGGAATCAGGACAGGCAGGCCCTTCTTATTAAGAAGAAGTTCTTTGACCCTTTTCAGCCTTCAGCTTAAGTCATGTGCTCCAGTTCTATTTAACCAGAGATACCTCCTCACTCAGGGCAGATGGAGTGGCAATGCCATAAATGGAAGCTTGCCCAGACACTAATGAATCTGGTTACTACACCCACACTCCTGATCTTTGTACGTATAATTCCATCAGAAGGAAGTGTCCATCTTATGATTTGGGCAAAAAATTCTGTACCTTGAATCTTTATTAGAATTCTCCCATCACTGAATAGTCATTGATCCTTAGTCGTTAAATAGTTACAAAAACCCACTGTGATCAGAGCAGTTTTTCCTCTGCTCTCTAAGTAACAACCACATTGTACATTATAAAAAGTCTAAGGGATTTTCTACCACTTTAGGTGTAGGCTTGCAAAGGCAGCATGTATGAGGTGGCCCATTTTTACTTGAGGACATCATGTGTGGTTGGATGCAGCATTTCCAAATGATTTGTGCCAGCTTCAGTTTTAGCCTCATGGTGAGCCTGTAGAGCCTGGTGTATTTCACTTAGAAGTTCATCATCTTTATGAACTTAGACATGAGGTCATCTACCCAACCACTAGAAGTTTCCAAAGAGTCTGGGTCTTAGAGGTGATCTGGTCTACATTCCACCCCACTCAGGAATTCCTTCTACTCTATCCCTGATACCTGGGATTACCAGCATCTACACACACGTCCATACTAGAAGTACACAAAGGCTATCCATATAAACTAAATTAATGCTATTTCCTGGAGGAAATGTTACAAAGTATAAAACTTTGAAAGAATTACGTGGTGGCTGGGTTCCCTGGTGGCTCAGTGGTAAATGAATCCACCTGCCAATGCAGGAGATGCAGGTTCCATCTCTGGCCCAGGAAGATTCCACATGCCAAGGAGCAACTAAGGCTGCGTGCTGCAACTCCTGAAGCCCTCACACGCTAGAGCCCACGCTCCCCAACAAGAGAAGCCATTACAACCAGAAGACTACACACTGCAACTAGAGAGCAGCCCCCACTCTCTGCAACTAGGGAAAAGGCCGCACAGCGATAAAGACCCAGCACAGCCAAAAATACATAAATAAAATTTTATATATATGTAAATTATATATATATATATATATATACATATATACACAAGAATTATGTGGTGGGAACATGGTTATTTGACACCTTAATATGGTTGAAATTACTTATAGTGTTTCATGAATGTCCGAAATATTTCAGAATGAGAAAAAAAGATTTTAGTTGCTGATTATAAAAACAAAACGCAAAATGAAACTAATATTCCTGGTAATTACCTTAAATCACAGCTCTATGAGCACACATTGAAAATGTGCTCAGTATCTATGTCCATTGAATTAAAAGGATTTCATAACTTTTCATTATTTACCCCAAGAGCATCACAACAGTGGTCCCTCAGTTCTGCAAGGGAGTTTCCAGGGTCCCTCCCATCTTTGGATGCCCCAAATCCAAAGATGCTCAAGTCCCTTATATAAAATGGCATAGTGTTTGCATACAACCTACAGTCACCCTCCTGTCTCCTTTGACTCATCGCTACCTGCTACATCACCTATAAGATCTAACACAATGTAAATGTTATGTAAATAGCTGCCATGTGGCAAATCCATGTTTAGCTTTGTGGAACTTCTGGGAATTTTTTTCCCTAATATTTTCCATCTGTGGTCAGTTGAGTCTGCAGATGGAGATTCAGGCAGAAACTGAGGGCCAACTGTATCTAGCTGCCTGATGTAGTTTCTGCTCACCATGAGTATGTACAGTGTCTTTAAAAATCACTCTTACCTGGTTTTCCTTTCCTCTAAGAGACCCACATCTAAACTTACCCAGATGGATGACAATCTCTGCTTTCGATCAAAACAATGTCCATCATCTGGGGCTGCAGGTGGAGACTCATGGATCTCGATGCCAAAAAATCCTTTCTATTCCTCTTATTCTGATTAAGGTTCCTCTTCTCTCCTACTCTGGAAACAAGGGAAAATTGAGCACTGTTCTCTGTAAAAGTAACACTTCAAGCACTGTATATATTACTGAGAAGGTTACATTATCCTCAAAATGGGATTCCCTGGTGGCTCGGCAGTTAAGACTCCGCCACAATGCAGGAGACGCAGGCTCGATCCCTGGATTGGGAAGATCCCCTGGAGAAAGAGATGGCGACCCACTCCAGTGTTCACGCCTGGAGAACCCCATGGTAGCCTGGCGGGCTACACAGTTCATGGGCTCGGCCGAAGGGTCAGACACTACTTAGTGACTAAAAAACAACAAAAACACCCTCAAATACTGTTTTTCCCACAAGAGTTGACAGCAGATCCAGGAGGGTTGAATAAAACGTGTGAGCATATCAATTATTTTAGTATGGAAAGGACTTGGGGTTGCCAAAGGGGAAAGCAGGGGCAAGGCAGAGATAAATTAGGAGTTTGGGACTAACAGATACACACCACTGTATATAAAATAAGCAACAAGGACCTATTGTATATTACAAGGAACTATAATATCAATATCTTGTAGTAACCTCTAATGGGAAAAGAACCTGAAAAGGAATCGTCTGTATATGCATAACTGAATCACTTGGCTGTCCACCTAAAACTAACACACATTGTAAATCAACCATGCTTCAGTTAGAAGAGAAGCAATGGTTCTGGTTTGTAAATGGCCCCATGGTCCCTTCACCCCTCACGCTCCTGTCCTAACTTTCCACCATCCCAACCACTTTTCCAGGACTGACCTACTCAGCTAGGTGTCCTGGTTACCAGTCTAAATCACTGGTTTGAAATGAAATCCACCACCCAGCCTTCTGCGCGTTTAGCCAACGGAATTATTTTGTTTTCCTGGAGAGCTGAACCTGGATCTTATTCACTTTCAAGTGCCTAAGCCCTGCACCAGGTCCAGAGTAGATGTTCCATATACAGTCTTGCTGAAAAAAAAACGGAATGAACATATCAGTGAATCAGAAGTACTGAAATGCAAGCACCATATTAATCAGAAATGCCTAAATATTACCACCAGACTGTGTTTAAGCCAACAGATTATAATCATATTACAGCTACATCCGTGTTAAGCTCTTCACAACAGGCGTGTAGCTTTATCTACCCT
This sequence comes from Dama dama, assembly GCF_033118175.1. NCBI lineage: Eukaryota > Metazoa > Chordata > Mammalia > Artiodactyla > Cervidae > Dama > Dama dama. Next base: position 59,458,892 of record NC_083708.1, read on the forward strand.
CCGTCCTTCAGCTCAGAATCCTCATAGGAGGTAACTCAGGCTAAGAGAGAGGATTAGGCGAGGTTCAAAGAGCAACTACCATATCCCACCCTTTAATGTTCTATTCTTGCCTCTCCTGCCTTTTAATCATTTAGGTCCCGCAGTCATGCAGGATTCTGTCGTCCTCGTGGCAGCGTTCAACAGCTCACGACTGAGGAAGTCAGCCCGCTGACCTCGCCCTGAATCGGCCCCTTCCCGGCTCGGCTCTTTGTCCGGGGCCGAGGCGCGTGCGGGCCGGTTCCCGGGCGCCACCTGCCGGCCTCGCGCGGCACTGCTTCCGGAGCGACTCAGGAGGCCGGGCTGCGCCTGGAGACGGGCAGGAGGAGCCCGTGCCCAGCAGACGCCCCGGGGCCCGCACCTAGGGATGGGAGCCCGTTCCTTCCTAACTGTGTCCGTGGAGAGGAGGCGTCTGAGGCACGGGGGTGAAGCTTCTCCCCGAGCCTGTCACCCGCGTCTAGGAGTCCTGAGTCCTTCTCAAAACTGACATTCACCAAGGGATGTTTCGAAGAAAGAAGGCAGGAAAAAAATCTGTGCTTAAACGCGCGTGAGGGATGAAATACAGATAAAGTGAGGACGGGTTTTTTAGGTGCTTAGGCAAACCTATGACATTCTCTGTAGAATAAAATACAGAGGGGAGGGAGGAAGGAACACAAGGATGAAAGAAGAGAAAGACATATTTTTATCAAAAAATATTGCTTAATATACATCTAATTTTTTCTAAATACTTTCTAAGCTGAAAATGTCAAGGATTTATTTTTTACTTATTTTCTTTCTGGAACTTCATATGAAAGTAATAAACCATAAAAATCATAAAATACCATAAAAATTTGATTACTAGCTTATTAAACATTAAATGCAATTGCCAAGATATAAGGTCATATCTTACATGACCCTCATATCTTAAAGGGTATCCTTATAGTCACACCCTATAAAGACACTGGTATGGATTTGGTGGCAACAAATCTAGGCTCGTAGCTCTGACCCAATGGGCTCCTTGGGCGGTTTCCTGCAAGTGCATCACGACCTCAGCTAGTCTGGGTTTCTGAGCTCACATTCAGCATGAATGATTTTGTAACAGTGTATTCTCATATCCCCTCCCAGAGACTCTTCATCTCGATCACTCTGGGGAACATTTCTAAATTTCCAGAAACATGTGCCTTCGCCTTCTGTTTTAAGAAGTATTTCTTGCACACTGTGATAACTGCCAAACATGACTTTATGTAAAATTATTTCCCATCTGAATCGCTTCCCCTGCTCTTTTCTCCTAAGCCACAGGTTCACAGATGTTGCCCATGGAAGCCCAGGCGAAGAGTGATTCAAGGGTACTTCTCACCTCTTCCTCAAAGACTAGTAAGAGCCAGTTCCTCAGGGTCTCAGACAATCCTTCCTCACTCTCCCCCTGCCTGAGCCCCAGCCAAATTCTGCCTGCTGAACAATAGGTTGAAACAAAGTCTAAACACCTAGGCCCGCAGACAGAAGACTCATAAATACTGGAGTTAAAAGTCTGAACAGGAACACGGGACTTCTCTGGCAGTCCAGTGGTTAAGCGGCTTCCCAGGTGGCTCAGTAGTAAAAAAAAAAAAAAAAAAAAAAAGTCCACCTGCCAATGCAGGAGATGCAGGGGGCTCAGGTTTGATCCCTGGGTCGGGAAGATCCCCCAGAGGAGGGAATGACAACCCACTCCAGTAGTCTTGCCTGAGAAACCCCAAGATAGAGGAGCCTGTGAGCTACAATCCATGGGGACACGGAGTCAGATCCGACTGAGCTCATATGCATGCTAGTAGTTTAGACTTCCCACTTCCATTCTAAGGTACATGGGTTCAGTCACTGGTCCAGGAAATTGCATGCCTTGTGGCGCAGCCAAAAAAAGGCTTTAAAAATATCTGAACAGGAAATAAAGATGTCAGCTTTTTTCTTGGCACTGTACTTGGCCCTCTGGGCTATGGAAGGCAGGCCATTTTCCTCTCTGTCTCAGTTTTTTTTTTTTTTTAATGGGGACACCAATATTAACAGTGATGGTTAATGTTTACGGAGTGATGACTACATGCAGTGCCCTGTACTAAGCAGGGTTATCGAATTTCAAGCTCATAAAACCGTGTGAAGCAAATGCTCTTATTATCCCCATTTTACAGGTAAGGACAGAGGGACTGCTGCTGCTGCTGCTGCTAAGTCACTTCAGTCGCGTCCGACTCTGTGCGACCCCATAGACGGCAGCCCACCAGGCTCCCCCGTCCCTGGGATTCTCCAGGCAAGAACACTGGAGTGGGTTGCCATTTCCTTCTCCAATGCATGAAAGTGAAAAGTGAAAGTGAAGTCGCTCAGTCGTGTCTGACTCTTAGCGACCCCATGGACTGCAGCCCACCAGGCTCCTCCATCCATGGGATTTTCCGGGCAAGAGTACTGGAGTGGGTTGCCATTGCCTTCTCCGAAGGACAGAGGGACTACAGTGGGTTAAAGCCTCTTGTTTATTATTTCTTCAATATCCATCCTTCAATAAATACACACCTATTCTCTGCCAGCCAACAGGCTGGATTCTGGGAGCTCAGGACTACATACAAATAGAATTCCTACTTTCAAAGTTCTCACAGGCTAGAAGGGAGACCATAAAGGTAAACCATCAAAAGCAGAGGTCTGAAAGAAGAGCTCATCACATGGAGCGGGGACTCCTAGAAAGGAGTGGGGAATCTTTGGGGGTGTGAGAGAAGGTGACGGGATGAGTGGCCTATTGGGAGGAGCCCTGAGCAGAGGGAGAAAATGGGTTTTAGGGTGCTGGTGACCCCTATAGGACATCCTTACCCTAATTTTCCATTCTCAGGTGATGACTCTGAGGCCTTGGATTGGGGTGCCGACTTGCCAGATTGCACACAACTCTCTTACTGGCAGTGGGGTCATGAGCTTGGGGGGCAGTCAGGAAAAGGTACCAGTACCAGCTGAATGCATATTTGTGAATTCAAGTGAATGGCAGGTACCCCTCTCACTATTTCTACAAAAATCCTGGTCTCAAAAGGCTTTTGACTACTTAAATGAAAGGATTTCCTCATCTAGTTTGAGTCCTGCTTGAATTCGGATAGAGTTAGTGATTGAATCCTGAAGACTAGACTTTTGGATCTTCAAAAAGCCTGGAGGGTCATTTAAATGTGCCTAAGGATGTCATATCCACCTCATCAAAACAGGTCTGGGAAAGTCTGGGGCACCTGCAGTCTGGTCTGGGAAGCTTGGTGGTCAGGCCCCAGCAGAAGGGAAGTCATGACCAATGGCACTTTCTGGGGAGAAGGTAACTCTGGACATTTGTGCCCTCCTTTGAGACGGATAAGGACTATGCAAGGCAGCTTTTGTGAGCCTTCCTTTGAGGCTCTGAGGAGTGAGATGACTCACACAAAGGGCCCAGTTAGTACCTGGCAGAGTCGGGACTGGAAACCAGATCGGCTGGATCTCAGAGCCTAGCATCATCCCCTCTGACACGCCTCTCTCTACTCAAGCCATGCAGTAAAAAGTGATTCCCCAACAGATGCCAGAGTTATGAGTTAAAACGGATTGACTACAGCAGGAAAAACAACCCCAAGTGCACGCCTTAATAACAACGCCTCTGCAGTGGCATCTCTGTACCCAAGGACAACATAACACCCACAACAGACAGCAGTCACCGGAGCTTCTTGGTACAAGGTGCTGGGCTGAGCAGCTATAGACAAGATCTCATTTCATCTTGCTATTATCTCTGTCTTGTATACGGTTAAGTAACTCACCCAATGTCATGGGGAAAACCACGTCATTTAACTCCAGAATTCAAGCCGAATGACTATATTCCTGGTCACTGATCCTCACTGACTCTCCATGAAGAAAAACTGTCAGTGGGCCCTCTTATCTGAACAAATTCTACCATGAGGCAGCCAATCTCTAAACCTTATGGATTTTTATGGTTTTTTCTATTTCTAATTTCCAGGTCCTATTTTAGTTACCTGTGTGAACAATGCCTGATGCACTGGTGTGAATAAAGCAGCTTCCCGAGCCCCTGAGAAATCTTGAGGGCTCTGATAAACTTAAGGTAAACGAGGTTAGCTTGAGCATTTTGAAGTAGTACATACAAAATTGGTTGTCTTTATAAACAGAAGAGAGAAAGTACAGGCTTTCTTTAAGAAGGCTCATTTCTCATGGACCCTTCCCATGACAATGTGCCCTAATCAACTCTTCTTTAAATTGTTTTGTGGGCCATTTTTAAAGTCTTTATTGAATTTATTACAATACTACTTCTGCTTTATGCTTTGATTTTTCGGCCCTGAAGCATGTGGGATCTTAGCTCCCCAACCAGGGATCGAACATGCACTCCTTAGGTTAGAAGGTGAAATCTTACCCACTGGACCACCAGGGAAGTCCCAACTCTTTAATTTTTTTCAGTTGAAGTATTTACAATGCTGTGTTAGTTTCAGCTATATTGCAGAGTGAATCAGTTATATATGAGTGTGTGTATACTTTTTCAGAGTCTTTTCCACTATAGGTTATTACAAGATGTTGAATGTAGTTGTCTGAGCTATACAGTAGGTCCTTGTTGTTTATCTATTTTGTGTTCATCCCACACTCCTGAATTTATCCTTCCTCCCTTTCCCCTTTGGTAACATAAATTTTCTAAGTCTGCGGATCTACTTCTGTTTCATAAATTAATTCATTTGTATCATGTTTTTGCTGATGTTCAGTCGCTCAGCTGTGTCCAACTCTTGGCGACCCCAGGGACTGCAGCATGCCAGCGTTCCCTGTCCTTCGCCGTCTCCCAGAATTTGCTGTTTTTACGTATCACGTCTAAGTGATGTCTGTCTTTGTCCGATTCACTCCACTTACTACTGCCACCGTCAGCTCTTTGTGGAAAGAGTACAGATGTCGGAGTTCAAGGCCAGGCTTGACCCCAGGTCAGCAGAGTGAGGAGGGCCCAGGAACCTGGTCATTCTAAGCCTCCCAGCTTGCAGATGCTACCTGCAGATGGGCGGGAGGCTGGAGCAGTCACCCATGTGAAGAGCCTGGCTGGGGGCCTGGCCCCCAGTAAAGGATCAACTACATGTTCATTAAAAAATAAAGTGAGAGCCTGGCTCAGGGGCTGACAGGGACTTTCTGCATCACCAGGCAGAAGCATCCGCTCCGCGCGGCCCAGGCTGACATTGGCCCTTGTCACTGCCAGGGCAGGCGGCCTTCCCAGACCTCCGGAGAGAACATTTGGGAGTCAGGACACAGAACCCGGACGCCTCCTCAGAGCGGCCTCTCTCCAGCACAGGCTTCGCCAGGCCTGCTTGCTTTGGAGTGAGAACTCATTCCTCAGCCCCCAGTCAGGTGGTCTGCAGGGGGAGCGGGGCGGGGAGCCCGACAAGCGCCGGCTCTGGTCTCAGGCTTGATGGCTGCAAATCCTGCCGGGGTTCGGCTGCCTTCAGATTTATGGGCCCATAACCAGGGAGAGCTGCCTGCCGCCCAAGTCCAGCGCCGCCTCGGGGCCCAGGGGGCTCCTGGCGGATGCTGTCTATGAACCTCTTTATCTCTCTAATGCCATGTTCCCTAACTCTGTGGTATTAAAATGATGAGGAAGGGCGGAGGAGGGTGATTCATGCTCCGGTTGCACTGACAATGAAATTCATCGAAATCAAATTTCTCCCGAGCATGCCAACAACGTCCTGGCTGGTGCCCCCCTCAGCTCTAGGGCTGGGTTTGTTTGGTTTCTACAACAATTATTCTTTTTTAATGTCATTATTTTTATTATTTTCGCCTAATGTTTTTATAACATGCTTACTGTGGAGGTTGTTCCGTGCCCGCCAGCTCTCTGGGGAGGGAGGTGCGGGGTAGGCAGGCTTGCTAACCCCAGAGCTGTTTTTTTGCACATCCCTCCAACCACCAGAAGGAAGCAGGGTCCCTGCTTCGGTCCCCTTTCCAGCCCTGTCCTGACAAAGTGTCCCAGCACTAAACATGGAATCCGGACCTGTTGGTCATCACACTGAGCAAAACCGAAGTATTAACTAATGAACCCAATCAGCCCTTCCCTGCAGCCACCCACCTTCCATTTTCCCAGTTAAAAATATCTGGATGCTCCTTGCTTTGTATGTCACGGCTTCTAGCCCCAATTCCCATCGTCCCACGCTGGAAAGCCATCCCCTCCCTTATTTGCCAGTATGCATCTTAAAATGCGACACAGAGAAGGATTGAATAAATAGTAGTACATCCATATCACAGAATATTAAGCATTATGATCTAGCTGGCTCAGATGGTAAAGAATTTGCCTGCAATGCAGGGGACCTAGGTTCGATCCCTGGGTTGGGAAGATCCCCTGGAGAAGGGAATAGCAACTCACTCCAGTATTCTAGCCTGGAGAATCCCATGGACAGAGCACCCTGGCAGGCTACAGAACATGGGGTCTCACAGAGTTAGACACAACTGAGCTACTTTCATACATATTAACCCAGAAAAGGTTATCGACATATCCTTAACTGAAGAAAGAACGTTGGAGAATAATGCATTCTGCAGGATCCACTTTATAAAACACAGTTCCTTTGAAAATCTTATATGCATATGGATTTGTTTTGATATGTTTACATGTTTCACAGTGTGGAAGGATGCACCTGAGGATATTTATACAAGTTATCTGGTTTAGGGGATGTTGGAAAGAGAAAATATTAGTTTTTCAAATACATCTAATCATATGTCATTGGGTACAGTTAATTCTTATTACTTGGGTAATTTCTGAAGAGGAATTTGGTAAGAGAATTTTTAATCAATCAATAGGTGACATATACTTTGATTTTTATTTTAAATGTGGCAGACACCTAGAGTCCTGTGGATGTGGCTGGACCTGGGCCAGGCTCATTGGGAATGACACTGACTGTGCTTCTATTCAGACAACCTAATTTTCATTCCCTTTGTGGTCAATTCCTATCGGGGCTACAGTCCTTACTTGTCTTCTTTAGAATGGTTACAAAGATAGAGCTCTTTCTTCCCTCTTACATGCTTTTAAAGCAAATTTGCTTTACCCTACGTGCAGGACCTTAAATTTCTTCTTATTAAATTTTTTGTGTTGGTTTTGGCCTTTTGCTCCACTTGTCAAGATCTTTTAAAAATCTGGTCTTCTTAGCTAGCCTTTTAGCCATTCTGCCCAGCTTCATGCCAGCTGCAAGTGTGATCAGTTGGTGTTTTATGTCTTGATCCGAGTCCCTGATACAAGTGTTCAACAAGACAGAGGCATGGTACTGTCTTATACTTGCCCGATTTACTTTTATTTTTTAATTTACTTTATTGAAGCATGCTTGATTTACAATGTTGTGTTAGTTTCTGGTAAACAGCGAAGTGATTCAGTTATACATATTCTTTTCCATTATGGTTTATTACAGGATATTGAATACAGCTCCCTGTGCTGTAGAGTAAGACCTTATAGCTTATCCATTCTATATATAATAGTTTGCATCTGTTAACCCCAAACTCCCAATCCATCCCTTTCCCACCCCCCTCCCCCTTCAGTTCAGTCCAGTTCAGTCACTCAGTTGTGTCTGACTCTTTGCGACCCCATGAACTGCAGCACGCCAGGCCTCCCTGTCCATCACCAACTCCTGGAGTCCACCCAAACCCATGTCCATGGAGTCGGTGATGCCATCCAACCATCTCATCCTCTGTCGTCCCCTTCTCCTCCTGCCCTCAGTCTTTCCCAGCATCAGGGTCTTTTCCAATGAGTCCTTGGAAACCACAAATCTGGTCTCTACATCTGTGAGTCTGTTTCTGTTTCATAGATAAGTTCCTTTGTGTCATTTTAGATTCCACATACAAGTGACATCATATGGTATTTATCCTTCTCTTTCTGACTTAGTATGATATCTCTAGGTACATCCATGTTGCTGCAAATGGCATTACTTCATTCTTCTTTACGTGTACTCACCCATTTTAGATGAACAAGTACAAATATTTTATATTTGTCTTTCAATGAATTTTTTCTGTTCTGTGCAAGGCTCCTAATAAACTGAGAGATTTGTCTTGGGCGAGTCGATAACCATCGCCACCATCTGACTTGCAGAGGATGACAATAAACACTCATCACAAGCACCATGAGCCAGCCAGAAGCACGGCAGTCTGCGTCAGAGCTTTGCGGCACATGGCTCTGTCCACATCTGCTCAGAGGCATCCAGATGGAAGCAGGAGGCGGGCTGGGGGAGGGGGAGGAGCAGGCAGAGCAGGGGAGCGGGTGGGGAGGAGGGAGCGGGCAGGTGAAGGCAGGCGGGGGGGCTTCAGAGACCAGGCTCCCAAAGCAACCTCCACGACTGTGTTTCATGTGCAAGCAGCACGCAACAGCTGCCGATGGCTCCGTGACAGCACAGCCGTGTGACAAATCCTTCCCTTCATTCTTGGAGAGCCGTGTCTTCTGCGTGATGGTTAATGGTCCTTTGACGCACCTTCTTCGCAGGCCTTACAAGTCTTTGTCACCCATGTGTGGTGATGTTTTTCTTCTCCGAGTGGCCATGGTCAGTGTTGTAACCTGAGTAAGTGGCCCTCCTGCCCTATCCTCCCCCTAACACTCCTGCACAGCCTTCCAGAAGCTCCTGACATGTCCATCTCCTGATACAAAAGAACAAACGCTCACCTAAGTGGTAGAAGGTGTGACTTCAGGCAGCCTTTGTTCAAGTTACAGCCCAAAGCAACATTTAACCCTCATTGTGCCTCAGCGTCTCCCACTAAAAAGAGGAACTTCATGACTGCAGCATTTTTCAAAGACTAACTGAAATGGCATGTGGCAAAGAGGTAGATGCTGAATAAACACAAGCTGCGTCTGACACTGTAACCCGAAGACACAGGCATGACTCACTCCAAACTTCTGGCTATGACTATTTGCAGACATGGGGAGGGCCAGCAAGTGGCTCTAGAATCCTCACTGTTTTGTCACGACTCTTGCTGGCCTCCGAAGCATGTGTTGGAAACTACGTGCGGGATGCTCACAGCTGCGTGCAGTCGCTTCGCTCCCCCAGCATTCACTAGCTGTCAACTCTCTTCAAACACTGCCCCTGGGCCGAGGTGTACAAAGATGGTGGAGACAAGATCCTGCCGCTCAAGTCACTGCCTCGTGCCCACGACTCACAGTAAGAAATACTCCCAGACCCAGACCAACACACTCACTAGCAGCAGCAGCAATAGTGAAAGTCCACACACTAGACCCTTACTAAATGCAGTGGACTTGATATTTTCTTTTCTATTACATTTAAAAATTTTATTTCACCACCTCCTAATGAGATATCAACACACAGCTTTAAAAACTCGACTCTGACGTTGGATAGATGAGTGAGGCTCTGTTCTGAGTGTTTCCTAGACTGCCATGGAATGTCATGTGGGGAGGTCCTCGACCTGCCTCGGGGAGTCAGAAGTCCTGACCCCTAAGCTTGAAAGGACTCAGGCATGCATGGGGGCAGTTCGCATCTCTGGAAGAGGGACAAAGGCACGGAGGAATGAAAGCATGAGTGCCCAGGGAACTCTGTAAAATTATGAATAGGTAGAATCTAGGAAGCTTTGGGGAAATGGAAAAAATGTAAGGCTTTAGAGATACGTTTTCAAATAAGCAAAGGTTAAGGCACCAATGTTTGAACACTTTGAGGGCAAGATTTCTACAGCCAAAAAGGAAACCCAATCTAGCACACATCTCAGTAGGCTCTGGGAGATGAGATTTCAGGTGAAGAAGAAAGAAGGTGAATTTTTAAAAATCAAACAGGTCACAAAATATTCATGCCCCGTGTTTAAAAAGTCAAGTCTCTTGGGCATTGCTGATTGTTTAGCAGCAGGGGCACATGAAGGAATTGCTTGACTTTCTGGAGGTGCTGTCTGCTACAAGCTAGAGCACGCACCTCACACTGGGGCACCCGGAGGTCCTGTGTGGCTTCCCAGGTGGCACAGTGGTAAAGAAGCCACCTGCAATGCAGGAGACCCAGGAGACTCAGGTTCAGTCCCTGGGTCAGAAACATTCCCTAGAGGAGGAAATGGTAACTCACTCCAGTATTCCTGCCTGGAAAAAAGACCCCATAAACATAAGAGTCTGGCAGACTCCAGTCTGTGGGGCCGTAGAGGGTCGGACACGGCTAAGCATGCACAAGGTCCTCTTAGCAGACAGCGTGTCTGCCTCATAACCAGCTGATTATGTCCTAAAGACCTCTGGGGCCTGCTGAAGAGTTTGGACATTAATCTGGCCAATGAAGACATCAGAAGATGTAAAGCAAGAGAGTACCTAAAAATTGGCAGAAGCATCAACATTGCTGTAGATTAACAGGCAGATTGGAAGGAAAGACCAACTGGAGGCAGACCCACCAGATAAACAGCTAATGTTGACGAGACAGTGATAAGAACCTGCGAATCAACAGGGATGATGAGGATGAAAAGGAGGGGATGGCTTGGGAAACAGGAAGTTGGAGAATCACATGACCCATGGACTGACTTAATATAGTCCACGAGAAGTAGTCCTGACTACCTGATGTAGTCAGGAGAGATGAAAACTCCAGGATGAAGCACTAAGTTGCTAACTTGGATGGCTGGGAGCATTGTGGAACTCCTTGATAGAGCCGATTTTGGGTATTTTGAGAAGAAACTGGAGGACTGGGACAGTACAAAGACACTTCCAGAGGACCTGATTGGTGTTCCATGCATTACCATGGCCAGAGAAAGAATTCTCTTCTACCCACAAAGCCCCTATGTCCAGAAATGATAGAGCTAGCCTTCTTGCCGGGCTATGCACCTAAGGCCAGAGTCAAAGCCAGGAGGAAGGGTGGGTGTCTGCCTGCTGTGGTGCACAGAATTACACAGTAGCTCCTTCCAAGCAATTTCTCCCTCCAGGCAGTCATAGAATTTGAATGGATAGGACAGTACAAGAGAGAAGCACTTGTCAGCTTCACCTGCAGAAACTCTCATTGTCCATCTGTCTGGATTCAGAGGAGAGATCCAGGGGTGCAGTATCTAGAGGCCATTCAGCTTCCTCACACACCCAATTTGAGGCATGATGTCTATCTTGAGTTGAATTGTTCTCCACCGCCCCGCCCCCCCGCCCCCCCCCCCAAAAAAAGCAACCACCAAGTCCTAACCCTCTGTACCTGTGAAGGAAACCTTATTTGGAAGTAGTATCTTTGCAAGGTGAGATTAAGTTAAGGAGGGGTGAGATCATCCCGAACTCAGGGTGAGCCCGCAATCCAATGACTAGAATCCTTATAAAGAAAGAAAAGGGGCTTGGGACACACAGACACGGAGAGAAGCCCGCCGGGAGAAGATGGCGTCGGAGACTGAGTGACGCCTCAGGAGCCAAGATGGCGGCCAGCAGCCGCCGGACGCCGGCATGGAAGCCATTCTCGCTCCGGGCCTGTCTACACCTTGATTTAGGGTTTCTTGTCTCCAGAACGATAAAATAATAAATGTGTGTTGTTTTAAGCCACACATTGGTGGTGATTTGTTATATAAGTCTCCAGGAAACCAAGACAACGTCCCAATTAGTACTTTCAGGACACTTGGGTTAAGACCACCTAGTGACTATCTCAGAAGTGATTATTACTCTCTGGAAGCTTGCCTCTTCTCTCTGGTCCATTTCCCCAGCGTAGACACGCCGCCTCACCTCAAGTCTCTATTTTCCACATTTTCTTCACTTTCTTTCCAGAGCAGCAGATTTTCTTTCCAGCTCAGATGCTATTCTGAGCTCAGGGTAACAGCCAATTAAGCGGGTCTTTACGGAAGCGCTGTGGGATCCTGGAGGCAGAGCCCAAGTGAGCTCAGGAGAGGGAAAGCACGAGTTTCTTAGGCGTTTGGTGAGAAGCTGGGAGAGTCTGTGTGCCTTCATTCCACCATTGGGCTCCTGAAGAGGTCAAAGGCATATGTTCAGTCCTAAACCTTTATTTACCCTCTTGATTTGCACTCCAGCTGCCACCCCAGTTTTCCCTTCTTTGGAAAGTGTTCCGGGGAAGAAGACCAAGACCCAAAGCCTCTCCTGTCTGGTTTTCAATTCACATTATCAGTATCCCAATTCCTTCCTGGGCAATAATTCTTAGATTTCAAAAAGTAGCTTCTCGTTAAGAAAGGTTGGAGAACTCAGCTCTGGTCTAAGGCTTGGCTTGAGCCTGTGGATCAGGAAGCTTGCCATGTCCCTAAAAAGCCACAGCATTCTCATTTCTACTCGAAAACCTAACACTCTCTCAAAAGCAGCTATATCCCCAGTTTGTCCTGTTTCATTGACTGATCCTGATAGTGTCATATTGAAGGTGCAAATTTTAGTGAGCACTGGAATTAAAATGTCTCTTTCGTTCTAGAAATTAAAAAAAGAAAAGCGAATGAAAGGACTTAAATCCCCAGGTGGCCCTAGCCCATTTAACCTCTGCTTGGCCCAGTTTGATTATAGATGGCATTAAATGGGAATTGTGAGAAGACATCTTATGAATTAATTAATGATTAAAAGAGGCTTTAAAAGTGCTATGCAAATGTTCAGCGATACTGTAAGGCCCTTGGGAATCTCTGACAAACTCCAAACTGAGAATTATAACCAAGCAGAAAATGTAAGCACTTTGGAATCTGAAAGAACTATTAATATTGGTTACTATGATGGATTTGTTTTCTTCTAGTCCAGATCAAGATGTGAGAAACTATTAAAATGTGGATTCGGTTTTAAAACCCTTGTGAGTGCAGATGCTCACTGAGTAGTTATACTTCAGCAAACACCTGCACATTAAAACAAAATCAAAAGATCAAAGGAAACTCGGATTGGAGAAGAAGCAGGTACATAAAACCAATGCTATCAGAAACAATACATTGTAGCTGCAAAATCAGATGATTGGTCTTTGCAGATGTCTGTATATATCATTCAAATACTGCAAAAATAAAACCTCTTGAACCCACCTAATTTTAATATTATATTCATTAGAGAGAGAAAACCTCTCTCAAACCACTAGCCTGTGGAAACCCTCCAGGCAAGGCAACTTGGTTTTCTTGTTTTCTTTTCCTTGATAAACAGACCCCTGGCTTTATGAGGGCCTGGGGCAGCCACTGATCCTTATAATTATAAACAAAACAGAGTATTAATTCATCCCTTTGAAGAAAAAATGTATTCAAATTAGGCTATCAAGTTGGGGCTGTAATGTCTTCTAAAGGCATATAAAGCCATCTTAGCAACAATGCCAACAAAAATCAAGAATCAACCCAAACAAATTTTTTCTATTTAAACACCTTCTGGCTTCAGTCATTATAAGAGAATGGTTTTGCCTGATGGAAAAAGCAGCTTTTAGCGTCCAGGTCTGATTTAACATCTATTTTCATGCTTTGATGGCATTCTAAGCTACCAGCACTGTGTGTTCCTTGGTCTTACAGGCAAGAGCAGAATTTTCTAGACTGGCAGCTTCTCCTCTCCAAATCTTCACCATTCATGGATAAGGAGCAACATTCATGGCATTCAAGACAACGTATCTGACTGAGGAGACCAGAGAAGCAAGACATACCAGAAAATCTTGCTGCTTGCCAAAATATTCCCTTTAAATGAGTAAAAAATGTTTGATCTTTATTTTCTTGTGCTGCTTTTGTTGCTAAGTCTGGTCCTATTCAATAACCAATCATGGCCAAAGAGACACAAACGATGTGTCTGGGCAACATCTGGGCAAACGATGGTCCTCAAGTCATAGTAACTGCTTGAGCTCACAGGGTTCTTAAAGCCACAGATGCTTTTCCCACATCTATACTGATAATTACATGATGAAAATGCTAAATGTTCAAGAATTTGGTGAAACATTTATAGGAAGTGATTTTGAAAGAGTATTGTGATCATGGGCTTCCCAGGTGGTTTCAGTGGTAAAGAATTTACCTATCAATGCAAGAGACACAAGAGACTTGGGTTCAGTTCCTGGGTCGGGAAGACCCTTTGGAGAGGGAAATGGCAACCCACTCCAGTATTCTTGCCTGGAGAATCCCATGGACAGAGGAGCCTTGTGGGCTACAGTCCATGGGATTGCAAAGAGCTGGGCACAACTGAGCAAAGCCCAATCAGTCAGTTCTTTCCTTAATCCATTCGTAATCTCCTGAAATGGCAGAAGTGGGAATGTCAGAATCCCCTGAGATTCGAATAATTCGAATAATTAAAGGAAATATCACCAGAAAGAAAAGAGCATTTTTCAACCTTGCACTAAATATAATTTGTCTTATATTCTAGAATACCCAAGAAGTTCAGTTTTTCACGGTGGCATCTTAGGAAATCCAAGATCCTAACTTTGTTCCCATGTTCCCATCACTTTAAAAGCAACTTCCTTCTAACCTGTTCTCCTCCCGGAGCAATTCTCTACCCATGGGATCCCCCTGTCCTGAAGCATCCCGGATCTGAGATGCTCAGTCTAGATTAAGAACCAGATGCCTTCAGGAGACTAGGTCACAATGGCCTTTCGGTCTTCATATGCTGACACTCTTAAGTCCAGCGACAAAACACTGCATAGGTATAGGTTCCCCTTCAAGAAATGAGCTGACGACATGCCTATCCTTGCTGTTAGCAGGTAACTTTTGGTTTTTGTTGTTGTCGTTGTTGTTTGTTTGGGTTGTTTTTTGCTTTTTTTCCCTTTTCGCTGCACTAGGTCTTCATTGCAGTGAGGGCTTTCTCTATTTTTTGGCTTGCGAGCTTAGCTGTCCCATGGAATGTGGGATCTTAGTTACCAGACCACAGATCAAACCCACATCCCCTGAATATGAAGGCAGATTCTTAACCACTGGACCAGCAGGGTTACTTTTGGATCTGTGTTTGTCTCTGTCTCTCTTCCTTTCACACACACACACACACACACACACACACACACACACATACATATACAACATTCATTCTCAGAAATTGCCAATGGTGGAGAAGGGAATTTGTTTCCCTAACTCAGTCTTAACTCACAATGCAGCTAGACTCCTATTATTATTTCCAGCAGTGTTAATTCCTTTCCTTTATCTTTCCCTTCCTAGCCCTTTCCCTCATTTGCAAATTATGTCCTACTGGGCTTTCCTGGGGTCAAAACCTGACCCATTAGTAAGCTAGAGATCTCTTAAAATCCCTAGCCTCACAAAGATCCTCTGAATGTTTCATTCATTCATTCATTCAACAAAATTTCTTTATTCACTTCCTCCAGTACCTTGCCAAACATTTGAAATACAGTGATGAACAAACCTCCATGAAGCCCCTTGCCTTTTATAAAGTAGGGCTTCTGGGCTGGGGGGTGGGGGTGGGGGAGTAGGAGGGGGAGAAGACTGGAGGGTTGGGGGGTAGGGGGATGGGGAGAGATGGGCATGCATCCACCCTTCCCTGCCCCTGGAGAGACAAAGTAGAAATCCTTTTTTCCATTATATGTGTCACACACCCACCTAGGAAGCACTCCCTAAATGAACTGTAATTTTATCAAGGATTTGAACCAGGTTGCCTTCTATCTGGAGTGCTGTTTGTACAGAATTGTTGTCACATGAGGCAGTGAGCTAGCAGAAGCTGGGACGGCCTCTCAGAATTTTCTGATTCTCTGGTCACATGATCAGAGTATGAAAGCCAAGCCTAGAGATTACCTAGCCCTCCCTTCCACAGCCCTACATCCAAGATGAAGAGATGGAAGACAGAGACATGAAGGACAAAATGAAACAGTGATTAGCAGAAGCGGGAGAGCGAGGCGGTCCCCTGCCTGCTGGTTCTCATCGCCCCCCACTGCACCCTCCAGCCGGATAAGGGAAATCTGGCCTCAGAAATCTGACCCCTCACTGCTCTGCCAAAGCTCCCAGGCCATGTGCAGGCACGCTCCGCCGTGTCTGACTCTCTGCGACCCTGTGGACTGTAGCCCACCACGCTCCTCTGTCGATGGGATTTTCTAGGCAAGAGTATTACAGTGGGTTGTCACTTCCTCCTCCAGAGGAGCTACCAGTCCCCACTGGCCGATCGGAGGCTAACTCAATATTCCCTATGTTGACCTTTCTAACTCTACTCACATTCAGAAGCAGAATTTAATAAATACATTACCAACAGCCTCTCAAAGGCTCCAGAGGAGAGGAACCAGCATTCCTCTTCAGAGGAAAGTGTGAAAATATATAAAAAGTAGCTGAATGATAGCAAGCTAGAAAGTCACTTCTGTAATAAAATTGGGGGATAGCTACAGATATGGATCATCACGTCGTAAACCAGATTCCTTTTAAGCTTACCTATGATGAAGCCACAGAGAAATAGCAACAACACAGTGTGAAGAGTTTTTCAGAAAATGTATTTTTTGTGTTTTTATTCATTAGCAGGTAAGGGCAGTGACAGATAAATGGTACCCTACCATAAGATCTATGCCATACAAGGTTACAGAAGCTGACACTCTGATTTTCCTATATGTACCACATACTTCATTCATTAAAATTAGAAGACATGGTTTTGTTATTAAATGTCTGAGTGTTGGCATTCTTTTGCTGATTTGTTGTACAACTAGTGCCCACATCCTGAAATATATCAAATGTAAATTAAGTACAAGCATCATAACCAGCATTAAGTGATCCATCCTTTAGAAAACAATTTTGAAAAATAAAAAAAGTGCAGGGCAAACAACTTGGTGTTGTAGTTTTAGTTTCATTTCTTCATCCCTGGTCTTCAGATCCTATTCTGTGGGGTGAGTGGGGGTTAAAACTGTGCTCCCTTGACAAGTGTGTATGCATGTTTTTAAGTTTTCACTAGGTTTTCTTTGATTACCTTTCTGCTCAAACCCCTGGTGGCCACACTCCATTTTTAATAAGCTGGAAATCCTGCCAAGTGATTGCTCCATGGTGAGATTTAACTAGCAGGCCAGTGGCGGAGCCAAAAGGTCAGCTACTGGGCACAGTGAGGATGCCGGAGGGCCAACAAGCCGGCACAGCCTCCCTACTTTCAATGCATGCCCTTTCATTCTCCTGCTCATTCACAATCAAAGGGATTTCAAAGCTCACTCACCTCCATGGAAGCTGGGGCCAAGGGGGGAGGGGGGAGGGGCATTGTGCTCCTCCATATCAGGAAACGAAGACTTGGCTGACCACAGTCTTGCATTATTGTGATTGTTGCTATTATTATGTTTTTGCTTATGAATATTGAGTTTCAGTAATAAAAACAAACAGGTCTCTCAGCCAGGAGGCCAACAAAGCCTGGTAATATGTTTCCTGCTGGAAAGGCCCCCTGGGGTCCATGACTCATCCCACCATCTCTTTCTTTCACATGTAGGACCATCTGGGGTAGGGAGGAGATAGAGTTTCAAGGGGGTCTCACAGGAATCCTGAACAACCCCAGTCATTGGTGGGCCTGCCACTAGGAAGGGAGAAGGGCAGAGAAGTTTCCATTATAGATAACATTGAGTCGGCCAAAAAATTCATTTGGGTTTTTCCATAAGCTGTTACAGAAAAACCCAGATGAACTTTTTGCCCAACCCAATAATTGCCAAGAGACACAAAACCACTAAGCTAGACAGGCCCCATTCCAAAGATTAAATTGGCGGGAGGTGGGTGGGGGGAGATTTGGGACAATGCCAGTTTTGGTATATTTCTACGTGCCTGTGCATGTAGGTTGAAATATATCCTCACATCTAAAAAGGATGCTAACTTTGGGTCTCCTTCCTCCTAATGCTGTGCTATTAACAACAGGCATCTGTCAGCTGTTTCTACACTGGCTAGGGGAGACCAGGATGTGGAATGTGTTACCAATATTGGCCACGAGGTTTGGAAGGGAATTAAATAACATAGATGACCACAGATTTAGGAACATTTTAGCAGATCTTGCACAAATTGGCAGGGTCCCCCCAAAGTTGATGTAGGCCTCGGGGTCTGGCAGTTTTGATGGCCTGCTTGAGACTGTCAGCCGTGCTCTGAAGAGCCATGGGAAAGAGGACTCTGCCACATGCACATATACCTACATTCGCCAGTGCCACCTGGAACGCTTCTCAAGATGACAGGCTATTTGCAGCTAAAATTACACAGCCATCTGGTCAACCTAATTTCTAGCCTTATCACGTATTAAGGTTTAAGGTAGCATTTGGGGTCCCAAACTAACACCCAGCTTCCACTCCACTACTGTGGAGATGCCAAAACAGACATCTGAACAAGAATCCAAGCATCATTGCTATTAATAGACTAAACAACCATCTAATTAGCCCTTTGCTAGAGGTTTAGGCTTCCTGGAGACAGCTGGATTGGAGTATGTACTCTGGCTTCAGATCTCCTACTCCAAATTGAGGACAAACAGACCCAATGGGAAAGGGGAGATCTGACTAACCTCCTAGTTGTAGGCAGAAATGCTGGAACAGAAAGTGAAAATGCCTGTCTCCAACATCATCATCAGTACAGAGAGGCCCTGCTTTGAGTGTAGGAAGCAAGGAGGAAGTGGCCTTTCCTACTGATGAAAAGGTAGGCAATGAAAAGGGAGAGGGTGGAGCGCATTACCTTTTTGTCTGTTGTTGTTGGAGAGATATAGACATATACCCATTTTCTTTTGAAGAACACAAGCCCATCCTCTTATAATTTGACAAAAGAAATATCAAGCTTCAGCCATTCGCTTTCTTCTTTTTAAAAAAACATTTATTTCTTTACTTGACTATGCTGGGTCTTAGTCGTGGCGCACAGAATATTCCATCTTCATTGCGCATGCAGGATCTTTAGTTGTGGCATGTGGGATCTAGTTCCCTGACCAGGGATTGAACTCTGGGCCCCCTGCATTGGGAGCATAGAGTCTTAGCCACTGGAGCACCAGGAAAGTCCCTGGTCATTTCTGTTAGCCATTCATTCATTCAAGGGGAGGAGCAGGTGGAAGCTTGGAGAAAATGTCAGGAAGGACTCTGATGTGGCCCTGGTGGGAAAGAGAGAAGCTCTCTCCTCCACTAAACTATGGCAGAGGGGTCAATAATTATTCCCTCCCCAAAGTCACTGTAAACATTGAAGTAGAGAGTAGTCTTAGAGAAAGGCTGTCACACAGCAGTAGGGTAACACCTCAGGGAAATCTCAGGAGGCCAGCAGAGAATAACAGGGTATTTTTAAGGTTCTCACAGAACCCTACCTGCTGAGGGAGATGCCAAAGAAATAAAAAGACAGAGTTCCTACCTTTCTAGGATGGGGCATCAAACTCGCATAAGATGTAACAAGAAAAAACATTTAAAAATACAGAGTAAGAGAATAATCAAGTTCAAGTTATGTGATACAAATTATATTCATTGTTAGGTTGAGAGGAATAGAAGGATGTTGTGGGACTTCCCAGGTAGTAGTTCTTTCTAGTAGTAAAGAACCTGCTGGCCGATACAGGCAGACGTAAGAGACGTGGGTTCAGGCCCTGGGTTGAGAAGATCCTCTGGAGAAGGGCATGGTAACCACTCCAGTATTCTTGCCTGGAGATTCCTATGGACAGAGGAGCCTGGTAGTCTCCACAGGGTTGCAGAGTCGGACAGAACTGAAGCCATTTAGCACTGTGTAATAGAAATAGTCAAGGAACGTCTTTAGAGGAAGTGGCACCTGATTCAGCCTGAGTAGGAAGTAAAGAGAAATCGCCACAGACAAGGAAGAAGATAAAGAGGGCAGAAAATAGTGTGAGAGGGAAGAAAGAAAATCTGGCTCAGGCAGGGAAGCCAATGTCAAGGGTAATGAGGGGAGACAGTTAAGCTGGAGATGGTTGCTGGGGCCCAAAAGCCAAGAAAAATCTTTAAGATTAGATATGACAAACACTGTAGATTTTGACAGCCTTTCTAGCACCAAGGTTATCTTCCAAAACAAATAATCCTTCCAATGGGATGATCTTTGGGCCATGAAACAACCTTTGGAGAAGAAGATTCCAAGTCAGAGTCATGGAGCCTCTGGGATTTAGAATCCTTGGAGAAAAACTTCTAGTCCTACAAGGCATTCTATCTTTCCTCTTCTTATGATAGACCTCAGGTGCTGGAAACCTTTTCCAAGGGGAGAGGAGTATGCTGTATCTCCACTGATCCTCTCCTCCCGCATGAACTTCCGGGGTGAAGAGGGCAGAGGGCACAGTTGGGAGACAAAGGGGGGACCCAGGGTCAGCCCTCCCTCGCAAGAAACAGGCCACACCTCTTGCCCTGCTTCGGTGGACAGTGCTCCGTCTCAGCTCACAGACCAGCATCGCGGTACCTCTCATGAACACCCATGGAGTCCCACATTCCCTGAAGCAGAGTGATGACAAACGATCAAGAAGTAACTAGTTAAGCTTCTCCTCAGCTCTGTGTATTTTATCTTTAATCCCAGCACTGTCGATGCCCTGGACTGGCCTGTCAAAGCCCGTCTCCATCACTCCACCCTCCTCCATCGGCTCCTTCCCCTCTAAATAGGCTTTTCCAACAATGGGAGTGCCCTTCCCAGCCTTCAGTATCTCCTGACATCTCTTTTCTTTAACAACTGAAGTGAGGTATTGTTTGCATGCCATCAGATTCTCCTGTTCTAAATGTAAAACGTACTGATTTGTAGTAAATATACTGAGGTGGGCAGCTATCACCACAATCCATATGGAGTACATTTCTAGTACCACAGTGATATCCCTTATGTCTGCTTCCACCTAACACTGTAATGATCTTGTCTGACAGGTAGCTGAGGGTAAGACAGACACAGGGGAAAGAAGAGGAGGGGGGCACTTTAGGGGGTGAAAGAACTCCAGAGAGAGATGCAGATGGGAAATGCAAGAGGAAGACGAAGGAAGACTTCAGATAAACCTACAGAGCACTGGACTGTATGTCAGAGGTGGCCAGGGCTTCAGTGCCCGCCCCCTCCCCGACCCGACAGAAAGCCATAGGATTACAAAACTATATTCCCAAAGCATGATTCAGCAATCAAGCTCCTCAGTATTTGCCCAAAGAAATTAAAAACCTATATCTGTACAAAAACCTGCCCGTGGATGTTTATAGCTAACTTTATTCATAATTGCCAAAACGTGGGAGCAACCAAGATGTAATAAACTGCAGTACATCTGTAACAATGGAATATTATTAAGCATTTAAAAAGAGCTATCAAGCCATGAAATGACATGGAAGAAACATAAGTAAATACTAAATAAAGTATCTCCTAAGTATCTCCTGCCTTTTCTACTAAGTAAAGAAGCCATTCTGAAAAGGCTGCATACTATATAATTCCAATACATGACATACTGGAAAAGGAAAAACTATAGTGACATTTAAAAAAAATCAGTGGTTAGGAGTTGGACGGAGGCAAACAGGTACAGCACAGGGGATTTTTAGGACACGTGCGTGAGTGTGTGCACAGCCGCTCAGGCGTGTCTGACTCTTTGTGACCCCACGCACTGTAGCCCTCCAGGCGCCTCTGTCCATGGGACTTCCCACGCAAGAATACTTGAGTGGGTTGCCATTTCTTTCTCCAGGGGATCTTCTTGACCCAGAGATTGAACCTGCATCTCCTGCATTGGCAGATGGATTCTTCATCACTGCGCCGCCTGGGAACCCCATAAATACTCTTTATGATAAACATGTATATACATGTCATCATTAATTTGTCCAAACCCACAAAATATACAACACCCAGAATGAACCCCAATAAACTACAGACTCTGAGTGATCAGGATGACCCCATGTAGGGTTCATCATCAGTTGTAACAAACGTACCAACTCTGGTCGGAGATGTTGATAATGGGCTGGGGGGTGGGGCAGTACTGTCTTATACAGAGGCAAGAATCATATGGGAAATCTCTATACTTTCCTTTCAATTTTACTATGAATTTAAATCTGTTATTAAAAAACAGTCTTAAAAATCATCAGAGTACGTGGCCTTAATGCAGCACAACAGATAACAAAGCACAGAAGCTCCATTTTCGCAGAATGCCCAATGCCCAATACCTAATGTAGCATCTTATGCAGGGTTGATAATAAATGTTAAATGAGGGGGAGAGGAGGAATCGGAGGGGGAAAATTCTTCCCAGATGTTTGTCATCCAGCATCCTTTCCCACGTTCTAACGGCCCTCCAGTTTTTTGTCTTTACCTCATCCCACTGTACGTTATGAGTCATTTTAGAGGGACGGTGATTCCAAGGATCCAGGAAGCCATGCAATCGGATTTTCTTTCTTCTCTCCCCAACACATCCAGCGACAAAGGTGTCATTTGGACTCTGAACCAGTGACGCAAGGTCAGTAGCAACGGCTGCACCACCATCCGTGGCCACAGCCGTCCCGACCCCAACCAGTGTCAGCCTGCTGTGAACAAGCGTTGACTTCCTGGTCCCTGGCTTCCAGGGATGCCTTGTTGCCACCTCTTCACAGCCCCGTTGCCTGACTCCTGCTGATGTTGTGTGTCCTTCTAGCAATTCCTTTCTATCACACAGAATTGGTTTCTGTTGCTTGCAACCAAGGAGCCCTAGCCACTTCATTCCCTTTAAAAGTCACAGTAATGATACACGTGAGAGGTTGCTAGAATCTAAATTGGGCAATAGAGTGGCTTCCATAATAAGGAAGTTCAGGGGTAACTATTTAGTGACTAAAGAGATACTTTCAGGCAGGAAAGGGAGAGTAGTCAAAATCGGTATTTTATACTTCACGTGTTTCTACCATGAAGCGCTTTTGGTCATTTGACCTTTCACCCGGGTGGGCTGAGAAAAGTGGTTGCATGTTCCTTATAAATGGATCAACAGAGCCAACTATTTTAAGCCCTGACACATGAGGATGAATAATTTTCACATGCTTTTCACTTCACGGAGAGAACAACCAACACGGCTTGTCAGGCATTTGGTCTCACTGTCCAACCTCATGCACGGGCCGCTGAGCCAGTGAGTCAGGCTCCTCCGAGCTCGGCTTCCTGCCGAGTGGGGGCCGGGTGTGAGTCAGCCCTGCTTACGGCCAGGAGGCTTGGATTCAGGATTCTCTTCTGCCTTAGCACCCGAGATTTAAAACGCCCCGTCTCTTTTCTTTAGCACGGATGCCCAGACAGTTAGAAGTCAGAGTCCAGAGCGGCTTCATTTAGAATGTTCGTTTTCATATAATACCAGTGAACTTATTTACAAAAACAGAAGGAGGCTCGCGGACATAGAAAACAAACATGGTTACCAAAGAGGGAAGGGTAAATTAGTAGTTTGAGATTAGTAGATACACATTTTGTTATTATTGTTTAGTTGCTAAATCATGTCTGGCTCTTTTGCAACCCCAAGAACTGTAGCCTGCCAGGCTCCTCTGTTCATGGGATTTTTCCAGGCAAGAATACTGGAATGGGTTGCCATGCCCTCCTCCAGGGGATCTTCCTGACCTAGGGATCAAACCCACATCTCTTAACGTCTCCTGCACTGGCAGGGGAATTCTTTACCACTAGCATCACCCGGGAACCCACTGAATATATATATTCATATGTGTGTGTATATTTACACACACACACACACATATATATATCACTTTGCTCTACACCTGAAACTAACACAATGTTGCAAATAAATTATACTTCAGTAAAAAGAGATGCTCATTTTCAGAAATCATTGATCTGTCTGCACTCCTCCAAAATAAACAAACAAATAAATAGAAAAAATGAAAAGGCAAACAAGAAACAGCAAAACGGCGCGGGTAGAACATGTTCACACCAAATGCCCACTTCAGTGGCTCAAGGCCCAGTTGGTTATGATGAGAGCACTAGGCACACGGCAGGCATTGGATGAAATGAGGACTGAATAAATGTGCTACCTCGAGAAAACTATTTATGAATTTCCTGGCTGTTTGACATTGAATAAAAGCTATAATCATTGAATAGATACACATTTTGTTAGCACTTCTTCAAACTGACACTTTACCAAATTGCTACAATCCTTTCAGGTGTGGGAATCACAGAGCATCTTTGCAGAAAGTCATGACTTTCAGGTGTGGGAATCACAGAGCATCTTTGCAGAAAGTCATGACTTAATGCACATGAGATGAATAGGCCAGCAAAAATAACAGAAAAACAGCCCCTTACTAAAGGGCTATGGTATAAAAGACATTTTGGTGGGAAGGGATCCCCCCACCCAAGGCTGCAGCCTGCCAGTGAGAGCCCACTCATCAGATAATTTGCAACGGCGTCACACCACATACAAGTGCTCCGTTGTTTCTCCTAGTATTTCAAAGACTGGGGATCCGATCCAAGAGCAGGAATAGATTAGCAGAGTTTATTCAGTCTATGCATGAACCCTCTCATTGCTCTCTTTAGAATGGAAATATGTCATCCTAGATCAGTTTCCGGGGGTCACAAAGATAAGACAGTATCTACTTTGATTTCAAACAGAATCCTTTATGGATAAAAGAAGCCTCCTCGATTAAATAAAACAGCTTTTCAAATAGCCTCTCTCCACAGTTAGTAATAATTTATGCTTGGTGAACAGGAAAATATGCTGAATTTATTCATTTTACCATGCACTGCCTGTCGAAAGGGCAAACTGATAGAGAAAGAGTGGGAGTGGGTAACTTGTCAGCATTTGCAAATCTGATATAAAAGGTGTTTCTAATTCCTCTTGATTCCAAGAGAAGACAATTAACTCTGAAAGTGGCAGAACAACAACAAAAAATCCTGCTATTGCCAAAGCCATGGTATCTGGCATTTTACCAATAGATGGTTCTAGAGGCTTTTTCTTTTGTCCCCCAATGTAAATTTTCGCTACACTTTTGAGCCCTCATTAAAAATGCCGGTCACAACAGACTATCTCTGGTTATGAACCTAGAGTCTGGCCCCGTTTCACTGGCATCCGTCCTGTCCTGTCCCACTTTCAGAAACATGGCTAATAGCTGGATAGTGGTTTATTCTCCTTTGCCAAGCAGCCCATTTGCTTTAACCAGGGCATATTTATTTTCAATCCTAATTATTCCTGAAGTCAGACTTAATTTTCTTGCATAGTTTTAAGGTATGTTTCCAAGTGTTTGTGCTTTCAGACTCTACTTGGCAATGGAAGATGGTTTCTATACACCCAGGTGGTCGTCTCATATTCTCTCAACCAAGGAAGTGTTGAAGCTCCTTACCTTTAAATAATTGTTCAGAGGACATCTGCGGTTTTCTGCTTCGTGTGGCAGACAAGGCATTGGGTACAGCTTGAAATTTAGAAAATTAACCTAAATTAAAGCACAGATGACTGGAAGTCTTAACTTGTATGCCAACTCTTTCTTTTTGCCAACGTGTCAAACAGTAAAATCTTTATCATAAATGAAAAGTATAGCTTGAAGTTTGCGGCATTTTGAAGGGAAAAGAAAAAGGTGTAAAGAGTTCAAAATTCAGCAGGTTCATTTTATAGACCTGGATATATTTGTTTGCACATCACAAAATTCTGGCTGAAAACCATTACCTACAATGGCTTGATGATACTATCTCATTTGTAACCATAACTTAATCATGAAAAGGGTGCATTTTGTAGACAAAGCTTCTTTCTGAACCCACTTCTGTTCCCATTTAAGTCTGAAAAGGCACAGGCAAGGCCACCCCCTGAGGATTCTTAAAGTAGTTGAGCAGAAACCTCAAATTTCAGAATAACTACACCCTGGCACACCACAACCACATTCTGGATCATCAGAAGCAGAGGAAATCTGGTAATGAAAGCTCTTCCTAATGCCACAGGAATCTGTGGTGGGAGTGTGGGGTAGGGCTGCATTGCTCTGGCCCATGGATTTGGGCATCTTTGAACTTTCTTCCCCTCAGGCAATATCTCCCAATATTGCTGCAGTAACCTGGGAGGCTGTGTGGAGGACCAATCCACCTGTGAGCTCAACACAAAGATATGCTCCAAAAAGCCCTCCTCTTCAGAGGCCCAGACCCTCCCCTTACATCTGGAGACCAGTTATGAAGCAGAATCAGACTCATCATTACTTGGCAGTTGTGAAGCCCAGGGGCATCATGGGATACTGAATGAAATAACATTTTTCAAAGTACCATCCAATCAAGTGTTTCCATATCCTCCTAAGATTCCTATCACTTAAAGGGTTCGAGGTTTGGAGTCTTTTGTCTGTGTGTGTTTGATTATTTATCTTTAGGAGGTAACCGAGGAATACAGCCTGGTCAATTATTTTTTTTCCTTGCCCTTGCTTCTTCATCAGTCATGGAAACCCTGCTCTAAGAACATCCTTTGATGGGTCATATGATAGTTCTATTTTTAGTTTTTTAAGGAATCTCCATACTGTTCTCCACAGTGGTCATATCAATTTATAGTCCCACCAATAGTACAAGCAGGTTCCCTTTTCTCCACACCTTCTCAAGCATTTATTGTTTGTAGAGTTTTTGATGATGGTCATCCTGACTGGTGTGAGGTGATACCTCTTTGTAGTTTTGATTTGCATTTCTCTAGTAATTAGTGATGTTGACCATCTTCTCACGTGCCTCCTAGCCATCTGTATGTCTTCTTTGGAGAAATATCTATTTAGATCTTCTGATCATTTTTTGATTAGTTTTTTTTTATATTGAGATGCATGAGCATTTGTATATTTTGGAGATTGATCCCTCATCAGTTGCTTTGTTTGCAAGTATTTTACCCCATTCTGAGGGTTGTCTCTGACATATATATACTACTGTGGAGCTTTCCTGGTGGCTCAGAGGCTAAAGAGTCCGCCTGCCATGCAGGAGACCTGAGTTCGATCTCTGGGTCAGGAAGATTCTTGGGAGAAGGAAATAGAAACCCACACCAGTGTTCTTGCCTGGGAACCCCATGGACAGAGAAGCCTGGTGGGCTATAGTGCATGGGGTTGCAAAGAGTCAGACACAGCTGAGCGTGCATAGTTGGGCAATGTAAATTTTTGATGTAAGAAATAGATAACTAGTGAGAACCTCCTATTTAGCACGGGGAGCTCTACTGAATGCTGTGTGGTGACCTACACGGGAAGGAGATCCAAGTGAGAGGGAGTGCGTGTATTCGTACGGCTGATTCACTTCGCTGTACAAGAGGAGGTAATACAACCAGCGTGAAGCAAATATACTCCAGTGAAAGTTGTTTTAGAAAAACAGAACACCCTTTGACTATCACGATGACTTCGTTCTGAGGAACCAAGGTAAAGACTTGGCATAACCAAGTCATTGGCAGGTGCCGAGCTTACCCTCCAGAAACAACGTGCCTCAAACGGACAGATAGTTCTTCCACCTTCAGGGGACGTTTCACTCACTGGAGAAGCATGGTGGTAAACCGGAAAGTCTGGGCTCTGGACCAGGCAAATTTGGATATCAATTCCAGCTCTATTAACCGTGTATCCTTGAGTAAGTTATCCTCATCCCCAATTTTAAAGGACTGTTATGAAGAAGCAACGAAAAGCAAGCACTGAGCTCTCTGTGGGGCACACAGTAAGCACATAATATTGTAATTTCCTACATAGGGATGCTGTGCAGAATTAAATGAAATAATATCCATGGAAGACTGTGGTAGGAGCTCCAAAACATTCATTCCTTTCCCCTTGGAGAAAATTAAGTCCTTTCTGAACCTGTTTGGGATTTTTAATTGAGTTATGGTTGATGTGCAACTTCATAAAAGTTATAGGTATGTAATATAGTGAGTGATTCACAATTTTAAAGGTTATACTCCACTTATAATTATTATAAAATATTGGCTATATTCCCTGTGCTATACAATATATCCTTAGAGTTTATTTTATAACTAATAGTTTGTGCCTCTCAATCCCCTACCCCTATCTTACCCCTTCCCTTTCTTCTCTCCCCACTGATAACCACTATTTTGTTCTCTATATCTGTGAGTCTGCTTGTTTTTTTTAATACATATATTCACTAGTCTGTTGTATTTTTTAGATTCAACATGTAAGTTATATCTTCCAGTATTTTTCTTTCTTTGTCCGATTTACTTCACTTAGCATAATACCCTCCAAGTCCATCCAGGTTGTTGCAAATAGCAAAATTTCTTTCTTTTTTGTGGCTGAGTAGTGTTCCATTGTGTATATATACCACACTTTCTTTATCCACTCATCTGCTGATGGACACTCAGCTTGCTTCCTTATCTTGGTGATTGCACATAATGCTGGTGTGAACATTGGGGTACTTGTATCTTTTTGAATCTGCATTTGGGGTTTGTGTTTGTACATACACCCAGGAGCTGAATTGCTGGATCATGTGGTAGTTCAATCTTCAGCTTTTTGAGAAACCACTGTACTGTTTTCCATAGTGGCTGCACCAACTTACATCCCCATCAACAGTGTACAAGTCTTCCATTTTCTCCTCATTCTTGCTGACACTTGCTATTTGTAGATATTTCAATGATAGACATTCTGACAGGTGTGAGGTGACACCTCATTGTGGTTTTGACTTCCATTTCTCTGATAATTAGAGATGTTGAATATCTTTTGAATCTGCTTAGGTTTCAAGTGATCTGAATCCAAAGTGCTTCCATGGAACCCCCTAATCATACAAGCCTCTGCCTCTTCCCACAGAGTAGAATATCCTAAGAACATCTCTAGGCCATGTGACCCTCCCCACCTATCTCCAGTTTTAGCAAGTCTCCTGCACCGCAATGTCTGTCCTTCTCTTCTCCAAGCACCAAAATATTTTTATCAATTTCTTATCATCATCTGATTTCTAGATGAGATTCCAAATCCTGCCCTCAGCCCACCCACTCCCATTTCCTCTCTCTATCCACCCCTGAGGTGCTTATGACCCAAGCACATTTTACAAGGACAAAGCAAACACATTTGCTTTTAGATCAGTTTTGTCCTAGTCAAACTGGGGTACATTTACAATACAGAAATAGGGGAGGACTGGTACATTTTATCACAAGGAATTAAAGCTATTATCCTGCAAATCTGATCAATGTGAGCAGCCACAACAAATATGTTATTTCTTCCTTCCCTAACTAGTTCTTCTGCCTGAATTTTCCAGACAATAACTTCACATGACCAAGAGTCAAATAGTGTATTATATTCACCCCTAACACTTGCATTCTGTTTTGGGTATAATTTTGAGAGAAGACCTATTAGAGAGTGGATTCTTGGGAAAAAGATATAAAGAGCATAGATACTACGTAGATAGAGATAAATACCCAGATTTCAGAAACATTGCCAAACAATAACAACAGCAATAGGATAATGACTGTAGTTTTCAAACATCTTCACACCACGAATGCAATATGGGGGGAAAATGGATGTATTTGTCCTCCTCTTGGCTGATGGCTGAACGAGCAAGCCATGCGTGATTTTTATGACCTGGCTAGTGATGTGTCCCTACAGGGACTTGTTAACTCCATCCTTATAGATGGTGCCTGATCCTCATAAAAATTAGAAATTGCTTAAAACCAGAAAAAAAGCATTTCATTCCTAAATAGGCCATTAGTGATATTGGATAGTTTGTTATGCTGTAATGTAATATTGAAATTCCTTGAGGCAACTGATTTTCAGTGGTGAATTAAAAAGACCAGAACCAAACTGAGTGCTTGAGTAATGAGCGAAAAACATCTCAGACAACTAACTTTTTATAGGTTGCGTGTCAGCAACTGACCTTTGGAAAATAAAATCATTAGCCCTCACAAGACAACTAAATGCAAATGAATCCAGCCCAACCGTGCAGAAGGTATGAAAACATCTGGATGGAAAACTAATGTCTATTTGGATTTCAAGTGCAGGGGGAAGAAACAATAAACAAAATGTCAGAATAATGAACATCATCCTCAAAAGAAAATGGGCTAAAAATAGAAATGGACAGTTCTGTTTCTTAAGTATTATGAGCACTGATGCGTGGCGTGATGGCAGCTGACATTTATGGCAGGGTTTCTACCTTGAGCGTGTATCTGGACTCACTGTCCTTACCTCATTGCATGGCTAATGTAACCTTTGACAACCTCTTCCCAGGGGTGCAGAATTCCAAGAATAACACACATCAGCAAAATAGCATCATTCCTTACCCTACAGCGAGAGAGAAGCTGATTTACTGGCTACATGTGACAATAGATTAAAAAAGATGCCATTGTTTTCATGCCTGTACCTCTCTTCAGGTTTAAGGTCAATACCTGCTGGGAAGACTACAACTAAAGCTATCAAGGTATTGGAGTGACTCACTAACAGCTCTAATTACAGAAGTATAAAAGCATATGTGTCTCCAGGCTGGCAAATGCTAATTTTCATTTCTTACCATTTGTATCAAAAACCCCAGTTAATTTCCTTTTCCTGAATATAGAATCTGAGTTACAAAACTGTGGGAAAAGTCACTAGTCTAATGGATGTATCTTTCAACAGATACTTAGTTTCCTTCCTGAAGTTACTGTAATTTATTTCAGGAACTGAGACTTTTTTCTGGAAATCTTTCTTGTTCTCATCAAGACCAGTATGTTCTCCAAAGACATCTTGATATTTCTTTTGGCTAGTCTCTGGGGATGTTATCAAATGTATGGTACACTAAGTTAATATTTCACCAAAGGTTAAAAGAAAGGAAGAATGCATGTATGTGAGGGGAGGAGGTGTCAAAATCATATTCAGGTTAAAATATTATTAAATTCATAGAACTGTAAAAATTTTATATCAATAGAGATGGTTTCAACAAACATATAAATCAAAGCCTTGCCTAATCCCTGCCTGATTGATGAGCTTTTTCCATTAAAATTGCCCATTCCATCCCAAATATGGATAATATATAATTCAAAGTTGAAATCGGGTCCCTTGAGTTTCTTGAGATTGGATAAATGTCTCAAAACATTAGCAAATAGGCCTTAAAGGGAGGCAGTGATCTATAAACCATCCTGATGCCTTGTCAATAGCAGAAGGGAAGCAGGATGAGACAGTAAAGCAAGCAACCTTTGCATGACCTCAACCCTCCCCCAACCTCTGAAAAGTAATAAGGGCTGCTCCTTGGGTCTTTGTCTGAGGAAGCTCAGAATAAGAATGATGAGCCCTGCATTCCCATAGAGACCTAAAGTAACCACGGCTCCTTTGGTTCAAAATTGCTGTATTTGGTGACCCAAGGTTCAAGTAGAGGAGATTTTGCCATGTTTAGAAGTTCAGAAATAATTCACAGTATTGCTCTCCTGAGTGAGGCAACAAGCCAGGATTACTGAGGCTCATGGGGCTGGGGGGCGGATTAGGGCACAGAACTACATATTTCAAGATGGCAGGTGGACTGTGGGCTAGGAACCATTTGAATGATTTTCAGAGACTCTGAGATTTTAGCTGAAATTTTTTTAAGATGAGAAAAGAGCACCAGATTCAGAATTTGTAAGCCAGGTTTCTGGTCAGCTCTGCCAGTAATTTATTTTGTGACCTTGATTTCTTTTTTTTTGTTTGTTTGTTTTTTTTTTTTTTTTTTTTACAATGGAGAAAAGACAATCTCTTTATTTTTTTTTTTTTTTTTGATTGTGTGAATCACATAGTATTTTATTTCTGCATTCCCATAATTTTCTACAAGTCTGTGAGTGTTTGAAGCACAGGGATGGTGCTTCTGGCCTTCTGACCTCTGAATCCTCAGTGTTTGGCAAGTGGTAAGTGCCCAGAAGGTTCTGTTCAGCTCAAGTCACACAATTAACTAGCCACAGAGCCAGAACTATATCCAGACCTCTTGACTCTGGGTCTATGTGACCTTGATTTCTTAATCTCTTAATTAACATTTCTTAATCTCTCTGGGCCTCAGCTTCCCCACTTACAGACTGGTTGAAACAACGTCTAAGTCACTGTTATCTCTCCACAGTCTGCAGTTTTGTGACTGGTACTTGTTCATCGAAGATATAAGAATAGTGATGTTAGTTATAATCATGCAGCTGGAGCAAGAAAGTGCATGAGAACTAAAAATGCCACCAGGGAAGAATCTGCCTGCAATGCAGGAGACCCAGGTTCAATCCCTGGCTTGGGAAGATCCCCTGGAGAAGGGAATGGTAAAAATGCCACCGTCCATAGCCATAAACAAAGGATGTTACAGCCATCAAGCCATCACATTGCAGACCCCCTGATGGTGAGCCCTGAGGGAAGTCTGGATGGAAACAGGATGCACCCCCTAACTAGCGGTCAATGCTGCAGCTACCCACATTGGCGCACCTGAGGAAACTCAGGAAGGCACAGGATGCCGGCCCCAGACCGCTGCTAAGTTCAGTTCTGTTTGGT
The DNA here is from genome assembly GCF_033118175.1 of Dama dama. Lineage (NCBI taxonomy): Eukaryota > Metazoa > Chordata > Mammalia > Artiodactyla > Cervidae > Dama > Dama dama. The sequence goes on from NC_083708.1 coordinate 59,490,877, forward strand.
CGCTCAGTCGTGTCCGACTCTTTGCAACCCCATGGACTGCAGCACGCCAGGCTTCCCTGTTTCCCTGTCCACCACCAACTCCCGGAGCTTGTTCAAACTCACATCCATAGAGTTGGAGCTGAGGTGCATAGAAAAGGAACAATTTCAGCGAGTCCAGACTTTGTACTTCCCCTACGTAGAAGCACTAAATTCCTTAACGTGAGGTATCTGGTTTTCCTTAACTAACAGTAATCTTTTGATGGTCTGACTACCTGGTCTTTGTTGCCTAAACTCTTATGTATCTGGGCTACCCCTTCTTCTTGCCTCTTCTGAGAGTACAGTCTCTCAGGGTTCTCTGAGATGATGGGTTCTGGGCTTAAGTCCTCTGTTTTTCCACAGAATAAAACATAACTTTCAACTTTTAGGCAGTGTATTTTTTTTCAGTTGACAAAAACAGATTGAGTCTTTTCAGTCTAGCTAATGACACTCCACAGCTCAGCAGTGAGGCATCAGAAATAGACACTGGAACAAATTATCATCCTTAGGATAATCACACATGGAAGACCTCTGTGCATCACTCTGGAGACCAAAGGGAACATAACCCCAGTGAGAGACAAAGAGTGGGAGAGTGAACATGGCTTATGATAGGAGAAGATTGAAAATCTAATTCAACATTAAAAATCTAAGATCATGGCATCCAGTCCCATCACTTCATGGCAGATAGAAGGCGAAAGAGTGGAAGCAGTGACAAATTTTATTTTCTTGGGCTCCAAAATCATTGCAGATGGTGACCACAGCCATGAAATTAAAAGATGCTTGCTTCTTGGGAGGAAAGCTATGACAAACCTAGACAGTATATTAAAAAGCAGAGATATCACTTAGCCGACAAAGGTCCATATAATCAAAGCTATGGTTTTTCCAGTAGTCGTGTATGGATGTGAGCGTTGGATCATAATGAAAGCTGAGCGCCAAAGAATTGATGCTTTTGAACTCTGGTGTTGGAGAAGACTCTTGAGAGTACCTTGGAGAGCAGAGATCAAACCAGTCAATTCTAAAGAAAATCATTCTGAATATTCGTTGGAAGAACTGGTGCTGAAGCTGAAGCTACAATATTTTGGCCATCTGGTGAGAAGAGCCAACTCACTGGAAGACTCTGATGCTGGGAAATATTGAGGGCAGGGAGAAGAGGGCAGCAGAGAATGGGATGGTTAGATAGCATCACTGACTCAATGGATATGAATTTGAGCAAACTCTGGGTGATAGTGGAGACCAGAGGAGCCTGGCGTGCCATAGTCCATGGGATCTCAAAGAATCAGACGTGACTGAGTGACTGGGCAACAACAGGTAAAATCTACCAGAGTCTGTGACTTCACCAAATGAGTCCCCAGTGCAGTGAGATCCTAATTATTTTCTAAAACAATCTGTTAAGCCAGGCACCACCTGGCTTCAGAATTACTATGTTATAAACACAAATTCCTTAAACTCACCCAGAACCACAGAATATCTGAAAAAAGGGAATCTGTATTTCTAAAAAATTCCTTCAGGTATTCCTTTTGCTTAATAGAACTTGGAAACAACTGACCTAGCAGAAGGAGAGAAAGAAGTTGAGAGAAAATGAATAACACACTGCTGAGCTTATATACTCAAGGAATGAGAGTTTGGGTGAGTCAGGTACAGGGTCAAAGAGAAACTTATTTTTCACTATAAACTCTACTACTGTTTGTATCTTTACCATGAGCAAAAATTAAATAAACACATCTTTCTAATGCTAAAAAAAAAAAAAAAAAAAAAAAACGACTGTTTCTGTGCAAAATAATTTTGGTACACTCAGAGTTGGAAAAAGTGAACAGTCTCTGCAAAGTTGAAAGAAAGCAAAACAATAGTTTAAATTTTTCCTTTTCAGTCAGACTTGGAAAGGTTAGACAAAATACGGCCTCAGCTTTACAGGATGGCAAGGAAGAGTACCAGACAGATAATCTGATACTTAATGAAGATGCCTCCTCTCAATGCATCGCATATCTGGGCGGTAGCCTAAAATTCACACCTTGTTACTCACTATACACCACACTGTTTTGTTTGTTTCCTGGGTGACTAGCAGTTTTTGCTAACTAACCTATGGGATCCTCATAACCAGAGAACATAAATATGCCTCTTCATATATCGTATAGCGTTTTCATGCCACATAGAACATGTTATTTGCTCAGTAAAATTCTCAGAAATATTTTCTTTTCTGTAACCCATAACATTTTCCTTTTTTCAAGAAGACCCTGAAATTCAATTAAATCAAACTTCCAAGACAGGCTTTAGTGGTAAGGCCAAATGGTTATAAAAGAGGATGCCTAGTGTGAAAGGGGATAAAGGGGTAAAGACCAGGGGTCCCAGGATCGCCGTCACAGGGAGTCTGCTTACAAAACCTCCAGGACGGAGAGGTCCACAGTGCTGAGGTCTAGCTGGAGGAAACAGACAGAGATCTTCTGCCTAGGCAACTGGTATAAATGAGGCAACATAAGCTTAAGTGATATTTATTAGGAGGTATCTCAGTCCACAGTCCCAGCATAGGAGAGCCAATGGGATGGACTGGGCTGTGGCCCTTATGAGAAAGGGAAAGTGAAAGGGTTAGTCCCTCAGTCGTGTCTGACTCTTTGCAACCCCATGGACTATAGCTCACCAGGCTCTTCTGTCCATGGAATTCCCCAGGCAAGAATCCTGGAGTAGGTAGCCGTTCCCTTCGCCAGAGGGTCTTTATGAGAGGGGATGGGTGAGCCATGCCTGGTATAAGGGTGAGAACTGCCCCACCAGCACCGTCGTTACGTATCTATTAGAGAGGTCAGCTTTCTTCCCCACTCTGCCCAAGACAGGTGGAGACAGAGCTGGGAGTACATTTTGGTCACTTATCAATTATCTGTTAGGAAGCAGAAGTGAAGCTTCTGGTTCCTGGTCATGGTTCAATGGTAATGAGATGACTGCTTGAGCAGTGAGCCACAGACAACATCTGATGCAAGATGAGCATCTGGGCCCCTGGACAACAGGCGGTGCTGCCCTGGAAAGGCAACGGAGCAACCCCGACAGCTAACTACACCCTAAACTCAGAGCCCCCTTTCTGTGGGACAGAGCTACGAGTGGTCTCTGCATCCCGGTCCTCTTGCATCCGGAGACAATATGACGTGAACCGAAATAATGGGCATCACTTTCAGACCAAGGCTTGTAAGCACTTATTGTACCTTCATTCCTTTTCTAAAACCTTTGTCTGGATGTAGATGTCAACCTCCGTGGGTTGACAGCCACAGGATGGAAAAAGCCTGGGTTGGAATCATTTCATAAAGGAGACATCCATCCACAAGGAACCGCACCTGGGCACAGCTACCTTAATAAGAAATCAGTTTATGTTGGTTTGAGGTATTGCACGTTGTAGGATCTATTTGTCATAGCAGGTCACATCACCCTAACTCATGTAGTTGGTCAGGCCAAAGGTAGATCCAGTTATCTGGAACTCAGGGACATTATCTGGATCTGAATAAGGTCTAGTCTAACGGGCGAGGTCCTGGAACTGCCCTACAGTGACTAGGAGTTTGCAAGGGATGAAAGACACATGATAAGCTTTACCTGGCTCGAATGGGAAGTATTCCTTTTTGGATTTTCCTCTCTCCAGGACATGCCCACGGATAATGTTCACAGGAGAGAGATATAGCTCCCCTCCGTCTCTCTCCCCACCATAAGCCCTTTGGAGAGGGGTGTGCTTCAAAGGCCTGGAACACCATCTGGCTGCAAAATGTTTTAAGAGTTGATGAGTTTTCTTTTGCAAAGAGCAGCCCCACTTAAAAAAAAAAAAATACAAGGCCAGGAAACCCAGCTATATCACAGAAGAGAGCCTACAAACTCCTGTGAAAATGTTGACTGACTTATGTTTTTATGCAATAAAATATCCTAGAAAATTATTATAATGGCTTGTAGTTCACACACACACACACACACACTCCTGAAAATACTTGACTTTCAGATTCAGGTTATGTCTAGAGACAAAGCCATACACTGAGTCCTTCAGGTGGCTAAAAAGAAATAAGACCCCATCCCTGACCTCCAGGTACGGCCAGTTAGAATCTAACTCTAACCCAAGTGTTACAAAAGAGAAAGATGCAGAATGTGCGATAAGAATAAAACAAAGGAAAGGAATAATTCCACATTGGGTACCCAGGAAGTTCTCTCGGGAGGGATGGAATGAAAGTCATGTGTGTAGGAGGACTGTCCAGAAGGGCAGACAGACAGAACAAGTACAGACCCTGAGCTAGGAGGGGACGGGAAGTTTACTTACACTGGATCGTCTTACTTACCAGAGCTTTTGGTGCAGTAATCTCAAGGCAAGGGAGTAATACCATCTTAGTTACTAAGCTCCTTAGCTTTTTTCTTTCCAAAAAAGATAAACGTGCAATTTTTAAGCAATGAGCCTGCCACTAAGAACTCTCTGGGATGTTGGGTAGGTGAAGGGAATGGCGTCTTCTGAAGCACCAGAGTACGAGAACTCAGGGGAGCCCAACCCACAGTTTGCCAAGATTATGTAACGTTCAGGTTTCTGATGAAAGCTAAGACGCTGAGTAAGGACGTGGAAGGAAAGGCTAGAAAATCCATCTTGCTTTTGGGTAAATGACCTGTGAAATGGGACGGGGCCATACTTCAGTGGTGCCAGACACCCAGTAGGCGTTCATTAAATGCCTGCTGAATGAATAGCCCCTACATCTCGGCTAGCCTTGCTGTGATAACCTGCGCCAGAAATATTGTTAAAAATTCATTGCTTCTGTAGTCCTCATTTAGTGACTCATCCCCTGTCCTCTCCGCCCACATGCAATCAGAGCACAGAAACTTCTCAGGGCTAAGCTAGGAAAAATAAACATACTTTACATATATATATTAAATATATATACAAGTTATACAAGAAATATAAAATGTCTGACTCCTATCAGAAAACAGAATATATATTCACATAGGAGTCATACATTGTAATTCTTACATAAAACATATATATGTATATTGAATATTGAAAAGACTTTCCAAGCTGGGAGTCCCATAAATACTCAGCACTGCCCTCCACTCACGCTCCAGCTCTGCCTCACTCTCAGTCACAGAGAGAACAGGAAAGGCCCATCCACCTAGAGAGCTATAGACCTTTCAGCAAGGACAGTTCTAACGTGTCTGACATGGTGAGAGCTATGAAATCATTCTCCATGTGTGCATTTTTAAAGGTCTATATGCATAAATTAGTTTCCCATAGTGCTGCAGAGATCTAATCATTTTTTAATTTATACAAATACATGCAATTAAGGTGCAATTACAATGCAGTTTAAATGCCAGTATAATTAAAATGCAGAAGGAAGAAAATTTATAAATCTGTTCATGAATCCCCTTGATTTCTTCTTGGGTTCAATTAACGCCACTTATGATTTAAAGATGGTGACAAATCTGATGTCGGTGAGCAAACCCGTCTCATCAGCCCATGTGCCTTAGAAGGTGAAGACTCGTCTACATCCACAGGGTATATATATCTTTATGACAAATGTCAGGCCAGAACTGGCCAAATTAGAGCTGCTTGACAAAGATACAGGCAAAAGAAGGTAGGCGGAGGGAATTAAGGATGTCTGCCTTACAGAGAAGTAAAGAAGGCATGCAAGATTCAGGTCTTCCTGTATTTCTCAAATGTTGGTCAGTTATATGTATAGCTCGCTAACAAGAGCCACAACCTTCTTTACCCTAATTTCTTTGTAGATGAAGACATTTAGTTAATAGGGACTGATCTGAGAGGCCAGCAGTACATGATAGACTTAAAAAAAAAAAGAAAAACTAAAGATGCCTTCTGCCAAATTATTATCTCTCTTTTCAGCTTTTTATAGATTAAAAAAATTGCATTGGGAAGGGGGAAAAAAAGACAGACAGCAAGCAGTCCAGTAACAATCTAGAAACTCAAACTGAAAAGGCTAGATTTGATTAAATTATAGTTCATACACTAAACATTTATTGAGCACTTTTAGGGCTCTGAGTCATAAAATAACACGTGGTCCCCATCCTCTGGGAAGCCATGGGTTGGAAGAAAGAATAGACATGCAAACAGCTCATTGTTATACAAAAGGATCAATGTGATAGTGGTAACAGGCACTTCTGGGCACAGAAAAATTCATGATAAAAGAGCTCTCCAGGAAGCAGAAAAGGCTTCACTTGGGAGGCTTATTAACTCTGGGGTTTTGTGGGGAAAGGTCAGGGAAATGAACCTTCCTCACCTTGGACCCATTCCCCACACAAAGAACTGTTCTGCTTCCCAAGTGACTCAAATGTTAAATATCATGCCAAGCATTTAGGAGCTAAAAGACCTGTTTATAATCACTTGAACCCTGATGCTAACTCATTTTTAATTATAAACCACAAAGGATATGTTATTTATTTATTTGAAAAGAAAGTGAAAGTCAAAGTGGCTCAGTTGTGTCCAAATCTTTGTGACCCCATAGACTATAGTCCATGGAATTCTTCAGGCCAGAATACTGGAGTGGGTTGCTATGCCCTCCTCCAGGGGATTTTCCCAACCCAGGGATCAAACCCAGGTCTCCCACATTGCAGGCCGATTCTTTACCAGCTGAGCTCCCAGGAAAGCCCAAGAATACTGGAGTGGGTAGCCTACCCCTTCTCCAGCAGCTCTTCCCAACCCAGGAATCAAACCAGGGTCTCCTGCATCACAGGTGGAATCTTTATCAACTGAGCCACTAGGGTTTTGGTACCATTTAAATATCCAGGAATATTTTTTAATTTTCCAAGAGCACAACTACCTTGTAAAACAAAGAAACGCCGCCTTTTGTTTTGTTCAGAACTTTTCATTCTTATATAAACATATCAAGGTATGCTTATTCTTCAATCTTTCCTTAAATTAGCTTATTTATTTGGCTGCACCAGGTCATTGTCGCAGCACTTGGGGGTCTTCAATCTTCGTTTGGGCATGGGAATTCTTAGTTGTGGCATGTGGGAATCTAGTTCCCCAACCAGGGATCAAATTCTTGCCTCCTGCATTGGGAACTTGGATTCTTAGCCACTGGGACAACCAGGGAAGTCCCTTCAATATTTTGATATAGGGCAAGAAATGTTTTGTTTCAGGGTATGTCTTTTGATAGGAGTCATAGATCTTATTTCTTACACAAATATCAAAATATGTCTACAGTATCCAGTTTCAACTTCTTGAAACCAGGTTGACGCAGGACAATTTCTAATGTCTATGAGCTCCATATCCCTAGTTCTTCCTCCAGGTTTTTAGAATTGTTTCTGTGAACACTTGTGAGATCTGTTCTAAAGTGAAGGGCTGTGCACTGCCTGGCTCCAAGACTTCTGCCACGCAGTAGCCCCCATCATACCTTGAGGTGGTTCCCAGATGGCGCAGTGGTAAAGAATCCACCTGCCAGTGGAGGAGATTCAAGAGACATGGGTTCGACTCCTGGGTCGGGAAAATGCCCTGGAGTAGGAAATGGCAACCCACTCCACTATTCTTGCCAGGAAAATCCCGTGGACCGAGGAGCCTGGCAGACCACAGCCCATGGCGTTGCAAAGCGTTGGACAGGACCGAGCAACTGCGTGCACACATGTACACACACCTTGAGGCCGAACTGCGGAGTCGTGCAGAGTGTGAGCAGCTCATATTTTCTTCATATTCCCAAATACTTCTTCAAAGTAGCTGCCCTATTTATGGGTCTTCCAGCAATGTTCCCACAACCTCACTAATACATGGAGTTATCAGACTTTTTGATTTTTGTTCTTCTCACTAATAACATAATGGTATACCATTGTTGTTTTGAAGTTCTCACATAATCAGAGTAGATGGATATTTCTTATAGGTTTATTGGCCAGTCAGGTTTCACCCTCTGTGAACTACATGTTATATCTTTTCTCCATATTTCTCATAGTTATTTCTTCCTTCTTCTGATTGAGTTAAAAGAGTTCTTAATATACTTTAGATCCTAATCTCTATGTGCACTGCAAATATCTTCTTCTAGATGGTAGTAGATTATCTTCTCAATTTTGTTTTAGGTTTTATTGGCAGAAAGTGAAGATGAACTAAAAAGCCTCTTGATGAAATTGAAAGAGGAGAGTGAAAAAGTTGGCTTAAAGCTCAACATTCAGAAAACTAAGATCATGGCATCTGGTCCCATCACCTCATGGGAAACAGATGGGGAAACAGTGGAAACAGTGGCTGACTTTATTTTGGGGGGCTCCAAAATCACTGCAGATGGTAATTGCAGCCATGAAATTAAAAGATGCTTACTCCTTGGAAGGAAAGTTATGACCAATCTAGATAGCATGTTAAAAAGCAGAGACATTACTTTGCTAACAGAGATCCATCTAGTCAAGGCTATGGTTTTCCCAGTGGTCATGTATGGATGTGAGAGTTGGACTGTGAAGAAAGCTGAGCGCCGAAAAATTGATGCTTTTGAACTGTGGTGTTGGAGGAGACTCTTGAGAGTCCCTTGAACTGCAAGGAGATCCAACCAGTCCATCCTAAAGGAGACCAGTCCTGGGTGTTCATTGGAAGGACTAATGCTGAAGCTGAAACTCCAGTACTTTGGCCACCTGATGCGAAGAGTTGACTCATTGGAAAAGACCCTGATGCTGGGAGGGATTGGGGGCAGGAGGAGAAGGGGACGACAGAGGATGAGATGGCTGGATAGCATCACCGACTCGATGGGCATGAGTTTGAGTAAACTCCAGGAGTTGGTGATGGACAGGGAGGCCTGGTGTGCTGCGATTCATGGGGTCGCAAAGAGTCAGACACGACTGAGCAACTGAACTGAACTGAACTGATACTCAATTTTAACCATCTTTTCTTTTTGGCTTGTATTTTCTGTGTCTTATTTAAAAAATCTTTGTTAAACCTAAGTTATAAAGCTCTTCTAGATGTTTTTCTTAAAGTGTTTAATATTTAATATTTGCTTTTCTAATTTTGGTCTTTAATCCATCTGTGTGTGTGCATGTCTGAGTGTGTGTGTGTGTGTATTATGGGATAGAGATGCAATTTTTTTCATGTAGATATCTAGTTGTCCTAGCACCACTTTTTTAAAAAATGAATTAACATTTTCTCACTTACTTGTAATGCTGCTAATGTCAGTGACCAAACTCTCATATCTACTTGAGTCTATTTCTAGGTTCAACTATCTAATTTGTTTTCCTGTGTATCAGTGCCATTCATTTCATTCCTAGAGCTTTAAGATAATTCTGATAACAGATAGTATCTTTCCCTCCTCTTCAAAATTGTCTTGACTCTCCTTGTTCATTAACTCTTCTATGTGAGTTTAGGAATCCGATTGGCAAGTTCTGCTCATATTTTTATTGTAATCATGTTGAATATAGGTATTAATTGGAGGAGAATTTACTGTGCCAAATCTACTCAGTCAGAAACAAGATATGGTTCTTCATTCATCTAGGATCCATTGCTATGTTTTAACAAAATTTATTATTTTCTTTATAGAAGTCTGAAACAACTTTTCTTATGTTTAAGTACTTCAGATTTTTTTTCTTACAAATATACAAATAATATATTTCTAAAATTATATTCTCTAATTATTACCTGCTTAGATAAAGGGATTACTTCGGATGTTGATATTGTTGATAAATCAAGCAGTACATTTGTCTCACTGATTCATTCCAACGGTTTGTAGAGTCCTGTGTTTTCTATATAGACACTGTGAACAATGGTAAATGCCAATCTTTTTTTCTCTTATTGTACTGATTAGGACTTCTAATAAAACACTGAATATGAGCAGGAACAGAGGGTATCTTTGTCCTATTCTTACCCAAAATCTTCTAAGAATGATATCCATTATACATTTCTGTTAGCTACCTTTATCCAGTTAAAGGAGTATTGTTCTATTCTAGTTTGCTAAGAAAGATTTTACCATAAATGAGTATTGATATTTTTCCAGAATTTTTGCAAATATTTGAGGAACTGAATGGTCATTATCCCTATTCCTAAGATAATTGCATTTGATTATTATTTTTATATATTTTATACTCATCTCTGTTCATAAATGAGCATGATCTCTAATTTCCTATTTACACGCTGCCCTTTTCCAATTTTGCTATCAAAAGTATACTAGCCTCAAAAAATGTGTTGGGGATCTCCCCCCCATTTTTATGATATTGGATACAAACAAGGCTTGACTTGACCTAGTTTCCAAGTGAAGTGTTCTTTCTTATCATCATGTATAATGCTCTTAATTCTTAACAACTGAAGAAGAATGCTCAATTCTTAAAGAGCATTTGTTATTAGCATACCTATACTAACTCTATTTTATTTAGAATGGCCTAGAATACATTTTGTTACCCTTTAATTTTAGCCCCCTGTGTCAAGTATTAGGTGAGTCTCACTTGAGTTGAGCTTTATTTTTTTTTCATTTATTTTTATTAGTTGGAGGCTAATTACTTTACAATATTGTAGTGGTTTTGTCATACATTGACATGAATCAGCCATGGATTTACATGTATTCCCCATCCCGGGGGAGGCGGCTGTGTCGAGCTTTAAAACCTGAGAACATAATCTGTTTGGAATAACCTTTATGCTCCTGTGTACACACACCATATGAAGAACGTGGAAAGTGCAGAAGAAAGCAGAGACTGGCACTTGGGAGTTCGCCGAGCAACGTACTGATGCGGGCACACGACCCGCGTGTACACACTGCACTGGCTTCCCTCCCAGCCCAGGCGTTGGCATTCTCCTTTCAGTGACCACAGGATTCGCTGGGCTTCCCTGGTGGCTCAGACCGTGAAGAATCTGCCTGCAATGCGGGAGACCCAGGTTCGATCCCTGGGTCAGGAAGATCCCCTGGAGAAGGAAATGGCTACCTACTCCGGTATTCTTGCCTGGAGAATCCCATAGACAGAGGAGCCTGATGGGCTACAGTCCTTGGGGTCACAAAGAGTCAGACACAAATGAGTGTCTAACACACACACAGAAACCATTACTAGGAGTTATATTTGATTTATTTGCAAGATGTCTTGTCTTCTCATTACATCTTACCTTCTATGATTCTAATGCATTCTTCTACATGCTTTGTTATTTTAAGTGTACTTATTTTATCATTCCCATCGCAGGTTTGGGGGATTCAGTCTCCTATTTACTGTGCCAGGTGGCTGTCATCCATGGTATTTTTTTTTTTTTTTTTTCTCATCTGTTTTGCAATCCTGGATTGTGACCACATCTTTAGTAAGTCCTGTTGCAATCCTCTACCACAGGGAGATGTTTCTCCAAAGTGGTTTTGTGTTTGCTTCTGCAAAACATCCCAGGGACACCATTAGCTCGCAGCAATTTTCTTGAAATTTTCATACAATTCCATAGCTTGAGGGTGCCCAGAATATGTGGATATTATCATTTCAAACCTTGGAACCAGGTTCTTAGAGATTTTCCTTTCTTTCCTTCCCTACAGGCAGATACACTTTCTCATCAACTCTTTATGTTGGTGTGTGGATTGTTTTTTAGTCCACTTTTATACAGAAGGTGCAGCATTTCAAGACCCAGGCTTTATACAAGGATTTTATTTTGAACTCTCTGGTGATAAAGGACTAGCCTCATTTCCTCTCCCTTGTAGGCATTAAAGCCATTCGGCTTCAGCTTCTAAAAAAGACTAAGCATCAGCTCAGACTCATTTAATTTACAGTTTCTGGTTTATCCCTGGAAACTGGGGTCCATTTTCTCATAAACACAGTTATACATGTCTAATAATTTTTATTGTATTTTATCCAGCTTGTATAGAAGCTGTTAGAAGGAGAATGTTCAGACTTTTTTGTCTGCCAGCATGCTGGAAGAAGAAATTCTCAATTGTATTTATTACTTGCAACTCTCTTTTTGCACTAATATTACAACACTTTATGTTCACTTTCATTAAATTACATAATTATAAGTCACTTCAGTCATGTCCAACTCTTTTACAACCACATGGACTGTAACCCGCCAGGCTCCTCTGTCTGTGGGATTCTCCATGAATACTGGAGTGGGTTTCCATTTCCTCTTCCAGGGGATCTTCCTGACCCAGAAATGGAACCTACATCTCTTATCTCCTGCATTGGCAAATGGGTTCTTTATCACTAGTGCCACCTGGGAAGCCCAATTATAATAGTAAGTTTAACTTAAATCAAAAGATTTCACACTTATCTGATTCTTTGTGAGAATACAACTTCAAGTGATAGAAGCAGGAGTTTAGGGCATATGAGAGAATGTCGTGCTAGCCAGGTATATTTTACAGGCTATAAACGTTATTTGTGTATTTTAAAGAAAGAATGGGGAATATTGTAAATTCAATAAGTGAGCTCGGTGGGGATTAGGAAAACATCCATTATAACTTTTAGAAATGGAGCACAGAAGTTGATGAGTAATGAGTCTAGAGAAATAAATTAGATTCAGGCTCTGAGAACCTATTAGTCATTCTAAGAAATTTGGCCTTCTTAGGAAAAGTTCACGGAGGTCATGTCAAAGAATACAGACCTATGGATTTCAAATGAGAAAACATACATGAAACAATCTACATCAAGTTTTACACAACTCTTAGACATATTTCTTATAATTCCAAGATCAGTGAATCTCCCCAAACCCCTAGAAGGTAGTGAATCAAATGCTCTAATATTTACACGACTGCAAGTTGTCAAGCCACTTTGAAGTTTTTGCACGCGTCCCTGCAGGGAGCAGCCGCTCCTGTGACATCTCAGCCTGTGACTTCTTCACCATCCAGCGGATCTCTGTTACAGCCTCTTCAAAGGGCTCTCTCGGTCTTAGTGATGGGGAAATGCATTCATTCCTGTGGGCTCTGCCTCAACCCTCAAGCTACTGGCTGCTCCTATATTGGCCATCCTTGTCTCCCTTAGAGGTCTTTTGCCCATTGGTCATTATGTCCCACTACTAGTTCATAATTCTTTTTTTGACTGCTCCCACTTTTAAATTAATTTGTATTGGGGCATAGCTGCTTTGCAATGTTCCTGTCGTACACAGCTCTGGGTTTATATACATGCTCTCTTTTTTGGATTTCCTTCCCATCCAGGTCACCACACAGCGCTGAATAGTAGAGTTCCCTGTGCTATTTAGTAGGTTCTCATCAGTCATCTGTTTGATACATAACACGGTATATCTGAGGCTTCCCAGGTGGCACTAGGGGTACGGAACCTGCCTGCCAACGCAGAAGACATAAGAGACGCAGGTTCAATCCCTGGGTTAGGAAAATCCCCTGGAGGAGAAAATGGCAACTCACTCCAGTGTTCTTACCTGAACAGGCTACAGTCCCCTGGGCGCAAAGAGTCAGACACAGCTGAAGTGACTTAGCATGCACGCAATGTATATATGTCAATCCCAATCTCCTAGTTCATCCCAGCCCCTCCTCGGTAATTCTTTGTATTAAATTTTCTCTGTGTGAATTAATGTGCGGTTTCTCTCTCCAAATCAGATCCCTATTAATATATACATTGAAATTTGATTATCAATTTTCTAGATCACAAAATTATCCTAGAGTTGCCAGTTATTTTCAGCAAAAGTAAGTGAATGATTCCAGTGACCATACAAACACCTGTTCCTAAAGGAATGAGGGTCATAAATAACACAAATTTACAGTTTCAGATAAATATCTATTCAGGGAAATTCTGACATAAGTCACATATTGTACATTTTTATGGCTATATATGTAATCTATACATGTATGCTGATGCTTTTCTGATCATAAAAGCCTGTGAAACACTAGCTTAATTATTTTAAATCCCAGGTCACTATGATTCAAGGCAAGATTAATCATCTAGAGAACTAAGAGATAATTTTAGCAATTATAGTTCAAAGTTGTTTGAAATGCATTATAATTACTCATTTATAGAATTCTATTTCAGTCATAAAATGAGCACAAAGATCAAGAAAAGGAAGTATATTTTAATAGAGCTTTACAAAAGGAACATCCTTTTTTTTAAAAGAAGCACAAGATCTCACACATAACATATTACACCCATTATTATAGTGAGTAAACATTGCTCACAGCAAGAAACCCAACCTTAATTTACTTATTGAATTAAAATAAAAACACCTACTCAATCAAAGTGACCTGCAGGTGCTGCCGTTTCAACTGCTTCCATGAATACATTTCTTATAAGAGATAAGGCTCTTAAAACAGAAAGTCCAGATAAGAAAGAGAGAACTGCACATCAAAGCTATAGGCCACAAAGCTTCAGCACTTTAGCTTTTATCTCCAAGCGAACTTTAATTTACAAATCTAAATTTTCAGGAGGCTTCTTATCAATTCCTCTTCCCCAAAAGTGAGTTCATTGTAAAAATCATCCTTGATCCAGAAATGAAAGATTTTATATTTCTCAAGGCACTTGCTTAAAATCAGATTCATCAAAACACAAAAATCAAAAAGGTATTCCCAGTTTTTATGATGTTTACTAGTTAGTACTGATGCTTATGGAATGTCCTTAGGCTCTACTTTATTCTGTATGAGACAAATGACTTTGAAAAGTGGAAGTTTTCTCCTGACCAAATCACAACAACTTGTTCAGAAGACTGAGGGTTTCCCCCCAAGTCTCAGTGTCAGATGGAAAGTTCAAATTCTTCTAGTTTAATGCTGTGAAAAGAGCTACTCTATTATTTTAATTTCTGCTTCCATATTCCTTTGAATTTCAGTATCCTTGTTTCTTTGTTTTCTATGTAATCATATCACAGCAGAATCTCAGTCTTTTTTTTTTCCAGTGATATCTACATGAAACCCACTCTTCTTGTCAATTCACTCCATGTTTGATGGTTATCATCTGACAGAATTCAACCACCTGCCTCTTTCATTTTGTAGGAGAACTCAGTCTGGTACCCATTTATTTTCCTTGCTATTTCACTCATATTTTGATTGAGCTGATTTTGGCTTCTTAGCTGTTGATGACCCACATCTCAAATCCAAGAAGTGTATCTGGTGCCAAAAAAATTATTTTTAATTATTTTCAATCACTGCATTGATTTCAGTTGCTTAACAACTGAACATGGTCTTTTTCTTTTCAGAGGAAGTCTGTGCTTGGTTTGTAAGACACACCAGGTAACTGATAGAACTTAGACACATATATTTGAATGGGAAACAACAAATCTGGGTATCCTGTTCCCAGCCTCAAAATGCAAACCTCATTTCCAGTTATTTGCTTGTGTAGAGGGTTTCATAAAGTTCTGATTGATTATCTTGTTCTGAAAAAGTGAGGAAGAGAGAATGTACACTGAGATTTTATGGACAGAAAATCTAGTGATGAAACAAAAGTTAATGAGCTCATGTTGACCGCTCCTGATTGCCAGAATGTATTAGTCTCTCATAGCCCTGAACCTGGATTCTCTAAACCAGGGCTTGTCAAATGTTACTGTGCATACTAAACCCCTGAGATTGTTCTAAGGCAGATTCCGACTCAACAAGTCTGAGGCGGAGCCTAAGATTCTGCATCTGGAACATGCTCCCGGTGACGCTGACGCTGAGGCCTGGGGCCCCACTTCCAGTAGCCCAGCCCCTCTGCTGTAGAAAGCAACGGAATCACAAGAAAGTGCATGTGCACTTCTGACAAAGGGACTTCATGGTAAATGAAGTTGCAAGGAGAAAGCCCTCTTTTCTGATAGGTCAAGTCTAAGCTCCATTTCTGAACACAGGAGTCAGGAAAAAGACTGCTAGAAAGTTTGAATCCCAAGTGAGAGTCGCCACAATGTGCATCTAAATCTGCCTTCTCAGATGATGACAGCTGAAGACTAACTTGCCTCTTTTGCAGTCCCTTGAACAATCAGTGGGAGAGTTTACTACCACATGTATTACCAGCTGCATCCAAGCTAATCAACAGGAGCAGAGAGTGAGCTATTACGCCTTCATATCAACGGTGAGAGGTTGGAAGAGGGGCAAAAATTGGGGTCACTTTTTGGGGGGGTCTACTGCATCACTAATAAATAGACCTTTTTAAAGGAGTGTGGTATTGTATGTTTACCTCTACTGATGCCCTATAAGTGGGTTAAAGAAGTAGTAGGCAATGGCACCCCACTCCAGTACTCTTGCCTGGAAAATCCCATGGACAGAGGAGCCTGGTAGGCTGCAGTCCATGGGGTCGCTAAGAGTTGGACATGACTGACCTACTTCACTTTCACTTTTCACTTTCTTGCACTGGAGAAGGAAGTGGCAACCCACTCCACTGTTCTTGCCTGGAGAATCCCAGGGACGGGGGAGCCTGGTGGGCTGCCCTCTATGGGGTCTCACAGAGTCAGACATGACTGAAGCGACTTAGCAGCAGCAGCAACAGACTTCAGGCAGGCCTAAATCCCGGGCCTCCTAAGCAATTACACTCCGGGAAAACTGACCTGAAAGACCTACTTTCACTTTTTCCATTCCCCAGAAAATTACTGGGATTGTTAACTGTGGCATTCCCTGGGACCTCAGGCTTGTAGAGGATGTTCTGGACAGCCGGGGGCGAGACGGGTAAGACAGGACATGTCACTTCATGAGAATCACAAAGGGACCCTCACACTCTGTTAGGTGTGACCGTCTTCATTCAGTGGGGCCTTCTGTGAGAAGAGACCCCTAGCAAAAATTAATAACCCGATCATTGAGACCACGGAAGGGACAGACTCTAAAAGGAGAGGAAGGGTCTTCAGAATCAGACCCTCCTCTAAGAGCTCTTCTGGCAGATCACGGGAGACTCACACTAAGAAGCTCTCAGAAATAAAATCACTACCAGGTTTGAGGAAACCTGGGACTGGGAAGGAATTGTACTTACTAAAGCCCCAAGGTGTTTGAGTGGGGTGATGAAGTGCAGTAATTAAAGTCCTGTCTTATTCCTTGTATCCAAATATTGGTTATGCATAAAACATAGAGTGTTAAGAGACAGAAAGAAGAGAATTTGACAAAACACTCTGCCTTAATTTATGGAAGTTCATCTTAGTGGTCTTCATCATAGTGCGTCCACAACGACTAATGGTGGGGATATATGTACATGGTCATCCCGTCCCTCAACACACTGTGTGTTATCCGAGTACTGTTCACGTTCGTGTTAACAGTCGTGTTAGTCTCGACACTGACCTGGGGAAGGTTGTAGGGTGCGGAAGGGCAGACACTGCTGATCTCACCCTGTTCACTGTTGTTGTTTAGACGTGTTCAACTCTTTGAGACCCCGTGGACTGCAGCCCACCGGGCTCCTCTGTCCATGGGATTTCCCAGGCAAGAATACTGAAGTGGGTTGCCATTCCCTTCTCCAGGAGATTCTCCTGACCAGGGATCAAACCCAAGTCTCTTATGTCTCCTGCTTTGGCAGGCAGATTCTTAACGGCTGAGCCATCAGGGAAGCCCTAGTGTGTAGAAGAAACAAATATAGAATAATGTAGAAGAAAGAGCACCAGACCCAGAAGCAGAACTCTGTGAGGTCCTTGCCTTGACACAAACTAATCAGCCTTTGCCAAACTACGTTAACTCACTGGGCCATACTGTCCTTGTCTTAAACTATGATACATCCTTCAGAGAATGGCTCAGTTGATTAAAGGGGATAAAGAATGTGAAAGTACCACTCATCTCTAAGAGACGGTTCAATAAATCCTGAAGAATGGTAATCTAATCCTGTTCCTATCTGAATCTGTACTATCCAGCACACAGTAGATGTTCAGCAAATTGTGTTGATAAATGAATTCATTCAATCCAGCCCTTAAAAGGGGAAACATCCACATCTCATCCCTGAATTCCAAATTCCTGATGCCTTGCAAATAAGACTTCTCAGATGTCCTTATTTATAACCAGGCAAACCCAGAATCATAAGGACAATGTATTTCCTGAAGGCAGCAACTCAATTATCCAAAAGAAATTCTCTTTCTTGGATTGCTGCTTGTGTTCAGAGCAGGCTATTGGAAAGACCACATCCCCTGGCAACACACAGGATGCTGTGGACTCAGACAAATATCCTCTGGGTAAGGACTATACATCTGATACATTCCTCAAGGGGTGAGAAAGTGAACCCAGAAAGCAAAGCCATAACAGCCAGCATGAACCTCCAGGAGTTGTAATTCTGGAGTCCAGTGGCCATGGGGGAAACCTCTGGGCACGTTATATGGTTGAGTGCTATTAGCATTATTGCGCGTTCTGACCTGGGGCTTCTTTCTCTGCCTGATGACTCACTCTTTTTCTTAGTACTGTCTACTTTGTTTCTAAGTAGACTGATCAAAATGTTCACATAAAAATCTCTTACTTTAGTACTTAGCCAATGACTGGGGGCTAGGAAAAGGAAAGTTAATTTTGATGCAAATAGCAGGAACTGACCACATTGTAAGACTTACTGAAAAATCCAAATCACATATTGCAAGGGGACATTTTTCTTTGAAATATATATGGTACTCACTGCTGTGAATCTGTGGCTTCAGTCTTTAGGGTGATCAGACAACAATGCTTTACCCTAACAAGTGATGTTTAGGAGCTCAGATCCTGGAGGGATGTTCTTTGCAGCATTTAAATAAACCTAAGTGACCAAATCCTAAAGAGCATAATTGATCATGATCTTATATTTGATCAAAATGGTTGGCAATTATTCCTGCTGGGAGATTTATCCATTTGCATCTTGCAGTCAGTTTTGGAATTTTATCCCTTTGATCTTGCCATAATATCATGATTAATTGATTGATTCAAGGGTTGAGGAGTCAATAAACTCAGTATTTGTTATTATTTATTATTTAACTGCCCCCAGTGTGCTCACTGGCATTCAGAGCCTAAAGAAAATACAATCCAGCCCTCATGGCTTCTTAAAGAATTAATTATGCAGAAAGAGAAAAAAGCAAAGAAGACTCCCTTTTTATTCAACCTTGTGGATATTAATGGAAAAGAGATAACAAAGAAAATGCATTCTGTACTTATATTGGCCATGTTCTGAAGATATGGATTGCTGCTTACTTTTAATTTAATTTATATATACATATTGTATGTGTATCTGAAAATAAGCCTCCATGTTTAGTTATTGCTCACATTGTAGAAATGATTCTACTTGGGCTTTACTCAAGAAAGACACGGGCTTAGAAAAATGAGCAATAAAACTGTCTTCAGTTCAGAGGAGTAAAAAATACGTAAGTCCAGTGATATTGATTGCATCTTGGTGACCTGTATGCTTTTCTTAGATTAGGGCTAAGACTTCTTCACCTGAATAAACACTCCCGCACAGGATGCATTTAGCAGTGGGCAAGAATGAGTCATTGATCCCAAGAAACCATATCCTTAGATACCTAGAGCCCTGGTCAAGTAAGAATATGACCAAGTTGACCAAATGAGAGGTAGCACAGTGACTAAAAATGTTACCAAACTTGTGCTTTAATTCTCAAATCATGCTTTTTAAGATCATCACTCAAACATACTCCCTGAAAAGAGAGGTGATTTGCTTCATACAGTGTAGCATACATGGTATTAGAGCCTTATCCAGTGATTAGCACAATGGCAGGATGATTATTTGATGACTATTTGATACTTTACAAGGGATTAAATAAAGATATACAGAGTTCAATGAATTTTTCCCAAGGATGCTAAAATAAAGTCAGTATTAACTTCAAGATATTGAAATCCTAATTTGGAATTTCCAGAGAACTGTCTCTTCCTAGGCTACATTTCTACCCATAAAATGTCAGATTATACAAGGACGTCATTTCACAAATATGTTACTCTTATTTGAAGTTCCAGGAGAAATGTTTTCAGGATCCAGAAATGGAATTCATCACCAAAAGCTAAAAGCTCAAAGGTGTAGTGTTGCTACTGAGCTGTGATTGATGGTATGCCCTAAATGCACCAACAGTGTAAAATATGAAACCATCGGCCATGTTAACATCCCAAAGGACCCTGGTGAGATAAGCTCAGGCAACGCCACATGTCCTGCATGACAGGCCAGACAACAATGGTTGACCAGATGTTCTTTTTCTTCTCATTTGCATGGTTAAGACATATGGTAACTGGGAAGAATGAAGTCATCGTTGAGCAGCAAAATGAATAGCTTGAAATAGAATTGTTTTAAATCATAAATCCCACACCTGTCATGGATTAATATTGCTGAACCTCTGAAAATAAGCATGTTAACTCTAACCTAAACACTTTATGTCATATGGTGTTTTTTATGCCTTACTGCACATTTGCAATCCCTTAAATAAAGCCTAGTTCTTCGGACAGTTGAGATTGCACAGTTTTATCTGGAGAAAGGTTTGGTTTCCTTACACATGTTAAAGTTGGGAGTATTTCAACACTTGCAATAGCAATATTTGGATGTCAGAAGATCTAGATTTCAGCACCCAGAGATAATTTGGTATATAAAACATCTGGTGTGTTTGTGAGAAAATATCAAATTTAAATCACTGGTTTCCATATTTCTTTTAATTTAAACATGCCTTTTGGTAGCAAGTTCAGTTTCTGGTTTGCCTTCTTGTTTTTTCAAAGGCTAAAGTAAAACTAACACATATTTTAATAATAGCAAAGAAGAAAGTAAATTTTCTTGCCATCTTGGGAACATGAGCAGCCAGACAACATAGCTGCAACTTATTACAGCTGATTCTCGTACTCAGGATATTAAGGAGAAAATCTCGGTAGTGAATTACACAGCACAAATGAAACAAAAGCCCTGAAATTCAGTCATGTAAGAATTCCCAAGGGGTATATGTAGAGTTGGGACTCAGTCTTCTCAAATTTGGAAGCGACAGGAAAGGAAAAAAGCCACGTACTCTTTCCTCTTGCAACATAATTGACTTCTAGACAAGGAAAATTTGCCCCATCTATGGTTTTTATGCTTATATTTTGGCAGTTTTTCTAAAATTCTGGCAATGTCAACACTCTCTGTGTGCCCTTATGCAATACTACAAACAAGTTACATTAAATGAGACTACCCTGCCATAAAAAAAAAAAAAAAAAACCTGTAATTGATTTTATGAAGCTTTCTTTGGTGTATGTCATCACACAGCTGATTTTGAAGCCAGAATATGAATCACACCAAAGAAGGAGAGTAAAGTTTGACATTTTATTCTCATGTAAGAATGGAGCTTCTGAGTTGAAAACATCCCCCTGGACGAATGAGGATAAGATTTTAGAAGGCAGACCAAGAGAAATATTCAGCAAAATCCAGGGAACACATTAAAACAGCTACGGTAACAGAGAGCATAGAGAGGAAAGGCCTTAACTGAAACGAACACACCACAGCTGATCACCATCGGGTCAGGATCTGCTGCTATCTGGGTCAAACATTGAGCAGGCAACCTCTTCCATTTTCAAGCTGGTGCTTATGAATACTGACCACAGAGGCAGAATCTTTTGGCCAAATTGGTCCTAAAAAGGGACATCTAGAGAAACCTAGGAAACTGACCGGACCTTCCACTTCATGTGTCTATTGGCATCGTGTCTAGGCATGGCTGCGTCTACGGACCACACCACAGCCTTGCCAGCTGGCTCCTGGAAAGTCCTGACTCTGGTGTGACTCTCGCCTAATGCTCACCATCACCATCTCAATCCTCTGCACTCCACTTTTGTCATCTCCCCAGAAAAATGCCCGTGTTTCCCCTCTCCCCACCCCTGCCAGTCCTGCCAACACACACTATTCTCCCGGCGGAGCAGCGGGCGCTGCCAACCCATGAACCCCTCTGTGTCCTGCCGGAGACTTCTTGTAGACATTCTTCACCAAACTGAGGAAGTTCCCCCTCTATTCCTCACTTGCCAAGAGATTCCTTTATCATGGTGGGTATTGGATTTTGTCAAATGCTTTTTCCCTTTCAATGAATATGATCCTATGATTTTTCTTCTTCAGCTTGTCTATGTGGTAGATGACTTTGATTTTTGACTGTTGGCTCAGCTTTTATCTGCTCTTTAAAACACAAATAGGGAAACAAAATTCTATTCAATGAGCACAATAAATAATAAAAATCACCTCAGTATTTTCTGACGTAAGCAATAAAGATGAGAAACACTGATGGATACTGTTATTTTTTAATATGGAGAGGGCATGAAACCATTTGGGTTTACAAAAATATAAAATAGCATTATTAGGCATTGTTATAAAGATTGGTTTAAATCTCTCTGAAAGTTTGGAAGCTCTCAGATTCCTAAAATTCTCTTTTTTTCATGGAGAAATCTCCTAACTTCCAAGGCGAGAACAACAAGATGTTTGTTTGGAAAAACCATAGAAAACAAACTTTTTTAATTTTTAGAAAAAAAAAAATGGCCTACTTGATGGAGCTATGTCATCAACATGTAATTGAACAACATTACTTCTAGGACTTTTAAATCCTGTTGCATTTCCTACCAAGAAGCATAAACAGGATCTTCATGTGATTCTTGCTCTCTATGGGACAGAGAGAATAAAGCCAA
The DNA here is from genome assembly GCF_033118175.1 of Dama dama. Lineage (NCBI taxonomy): Eukaryota > Metazoa > Chordata > Mammalia > Artiodactyla > Cervidae > Dama > Dama dama. The sequence continues at coordinate 59,513,196 of NC_083708.1, forward strand.
TATCTGGGTTTGCTCACAGGACTCAAGTCCCCTCCACTGAACTAACTGACAATGAAATGTTAACACAGCATCCATAGGTGTTTGTTTTCCAAGGAATATTGGCATTGTGTTTGCTCATACCCAGAACCTAACCTGTAAGTCAGGTCCTCAGGAACTGGACAGAATGCCTAAAGATCAGGCCAGGAGGACTGCCAAGTATTTGGTGTCCCTCTCTGATCACCCCGATTGCCCGGAGAACCCCTTGGACAGAGGAGCCTGGCAGGCTACAGTCCACGGGGTTGCAAAGAGTCAGACCCGACTGAGTGACTAACACTGTAACTTTAGATCACACCATGTAACTCACTGCCTAGTTCAACTGCATCAATGACTTTTCAGAATCTTCAGGCAGCTATTTTTTAACACTGTGTCCTGAGGTTTTAGTTACAATCAGTGGGAGGCTATAGGGAGTAAGTTAGTAAGTTACAGGGAGCTTAGATCACCATAATAGAATCAGGATTCTGAACATCTCATCTCATAGACAAGCAAATTAAGAGAAGGACAATGATGATAGCAATTTCTAACATTTGTTATAGACCTTGATGGTCAACAAAGCACTTCTTTTAATCCATTTCAACCTCACAGTAATCCATTGTGAAGGTCCAGCCTGCTAACACCAGAGTCTAGCAAGCTGCAATTTATGTTGTAAAATTAAGGCTGTGTTTTACATTTCATTTTTATTTCTCTCTACTGTTTTCCTTGATTTATACAAGTAATATATCCCAACAATGTAGGAGGACATGGATTTACAGTGTTGGGACATAAATTCGCAATCAAATGGAAAAATTTTAAGAGAGGGCTCAAACTGAGAGTGAAGAACCCTGGAGTCACTTATACCTACCTCGGGGGAGTTAGGATGATGGAGGGGATGGAGCCAAAAGGCGTGCTAGGAGTTTTACTGAAGTGAGAGAAAAGGGATTTTGGATCAAAACAAGTAGAAGGTTATTAGCCAAACACCCCTACACATGTGCACACCAGGATAGCACCGAGGAAGCCACTCTTTGCCATTGGTAAAAAGAGGTTCTCTCTATTTCTTAGTTTTACTCCTGATGCTTTTAGCTTTCATTCCACTTATAATTTTCCCAGAGCACTCATTTCATCCACATGGCAACATAAAATTGACAAAACAGGCTCTTGCTTTGCTGTTTTTATCATTGTCATTACAGGTGAGAAATTGATGTCCAGAGAGGTTGAGTCCTTTATTTTTTCCTTTTAAACTTTTTACTTTATATTGGAGTGAAGCCAATTAATAAAGTCGTGATAGTTTCAGATGAACAGCAAAGGGACTCCACCATGCATATACGTTTCAAGAGCTTTATTTAAGCTCACACAGTGGGGTTCAAAGTGAGCGAGAACTAGGACATGTGTCAGAAGCGGTCTTCAAAATGCATGAGAGCAGTCTACACGTGGCAGACAGATACTGCATGACTGATACTGATACTATGATGACTACGTCATAAATCCCATCAAAGGACAGAAAGGAATTGAGAAGATTTTAGCCCCCAAGAACAAATGATCAGTTGAAGAGATATCAACAGATTGAAATTTCACCAAAAGTCTGAAAAACGGTCAAAGGATGGACATGTGGTTTGGGTTCATCAGAGAGCAGGACAGCAGTTAAGCTTCCGCAGAGGGGAAAACCGAAAAGAAAAGAGATCACTTGATACCAGAACTGGCATGATGTGGAGCACGAGTTATGGACGGTAGAAGGGCAGGTCAAGGCCAAAAACAAGGCACGTTACCAGGAACTTCCCTAGCAGGCCAGCAGTGAGGACTCCGTGTTTCCACTGCAGGGAGCTCAGGCTTGACCCCTGGTCAGGGAACTAAGACTGCACATGGGGCATGGCCAACAAAATAAAATAACTTAAAAAAAAAAAAAAAGACATGTTGCCAAATCTTTACACAACCTGATTTGAAACCCATATCATTCCCCCCAACTCCCACACTGCAAGTCATAATACTCTAAACCCTGATAATTGATTTAAGCAAAATTTATGATACTGTTATGGTGGGTAGGAATGTATGAATGGGAACTGGGGTTGTGTATGCAAGAGTAAGTTCTCATTTACTACAACAAGAAACTAAGAAATGATGTCCAAAACTGTTAAGTCAAAACCGTGTGATATATTACTTAGAAACATGATGATAAAATATCAGAAGAAACAGCTGGATTTGACAATGGTCACCTCTGGGGTTAGAATTTGGAATTGAATGGGATAGAGCAAGCGACTGTAATTTTTCATTTTAAACCTTCATGCATATGTCACTTTACTTGAAATATTAATTTTTAAGATAATTTTCAAAAGTAGAAATAATCTTAGTTACAAGGGGGAAAAAAGTGACTTTGCAGCTATGTCCTCCTCAGAGGGCTGACTAGTGCCCCAGGTGCGCAAGGAACCAGGAGGACATCCTCACCGAGAGGGAGGGACCCAGTCACCGGGACCCGTGGCAGAGCCTTGGTCCTCAAAACACAAGGAGGACTTGCCTGCTGGTCCTGGGGCTAAGACTCCATGCTCCCTAAGCAGGGGTCCCAGATTCAACCCCTGGTCAGGGAACTAGATCCCCCATGCTGCACCTAAAGACCCAGCAGAGCCAAATAAATAAATAAATTTATATCTTAGTTTTAAAGGCAAGAGGAGCCCACCAAATGTACGGCTCTCAGGATGCCCCTCAGAGTGGTTCTCACTCCAAACCCCCAGTCCTCCATCAAAGGAGTACAAGCCCAAACATAAGTGCTAGTTCAGTGAGAACTACTGGAGGCACTCAGCCCAGGGATAGTCCTGTCCTGGAATCCCTCCATCAGAATGTGTCCCGGAAGTGGGGAGATCCCTGGGCACAGACCGCCCCCCCCTCCCAGCTGTACTGTGAGAACTCCAGCCCATCCAGGCAGTCTCCAGAGAAAGACAAATGCTAGAAGAAGTAGGCCTGCCTGCCCCGTTGGATCAGAAGGGGGGTCTGCGATGTACAAATGGAGTGACTGCTGGCTGACCTTGCCCATGATCACACGCAGCACCTCCTGGGGACTCACAAGATCCCCTGGGGCATTTGGCAGTCACCCGAGAAGCCGTGTGAGCAGATGGAGGGAGAAGGGCAAGTTCAGCATATTTCTGCTCGCGTGGCTCTTCTGTCCTCAGGGGCTGCTGACATGGAAAAGCGTATCTTCTTGAAGAGGGGCCAGATGTGCCAGCCCGGGCATCTAGCTCGGGCAGTTTCACCTGATCACCTCGGAGTGCCCTTGCCATGAGCGGTCTCCCCAGATGCCAACCAGAGAACATGATGCTGCCCCAGCAGGCCCCCAGAAGCCCCCTGCTCCCCACTCCTGAGTGCAGGGAGACTCTCTCACAGTCAGAGGAAGGGGCTGTGGCGAGAACACAAGGCCGTGGCTACCAGGCCCACGGTCTGAGTTCTGCACCAGGAGGTGCAAGAGATTCCAGCGAAGTGAGCTCTCAGCTCTGGGACTTTCCTCCCCACGTGTCCAGGTCCTCCATCGTGGGCCCTGGGCGCATCCTCACCTTCCCCAGACGAAGCCACAGTTTTCTGTAGGTGGTGCCAGGGTACCAGCGTGGGCTGTAACAGGGTACCGGTGTGGGCCGTAGGTGGTAACAGGGTACCAGCGTGGGCTGTAACAGGGTACCGGTGTGGGCTGTAGGTGGTAACAGGGTACCCGTGTGGGCCGTAGGTGGTAACAGGGTACCGGCGCAGGCCGTAGGTGGTACCAGGGTACCGGTGTGGGCCGTAGGTGGTAACAGGGTACCAGCGTGGGCTGTAACAGGGTACCAGTGTGGGCCGTAGGTGGTAACAGGGTACCAGCGTGGGCTGTAACAGGGTACCGGTGTGGGCTGTAGGTGGTAACAGGGTACCCGTGTGGGCCGTAGGTGGTGCCAGGGTACCGGTGTGGGCCGTAGGTGGTAACAGGGTACCGGCGTGGGCCGTAGGTGGTAACAGGGTACCGGTGTGGGCCGTAGGTGGTAACAGGGTACCCGTGTGGGCCGTAGGTGGTGCCAGGGTACCGGTGTGGGCCGTAGGTGGTAACAGGGTACCAGCGTGGGCTGTAACAGGGTACCGGTGTGGGCCGTAGGTGGTAACAGGGTACCGGCGTGGGCCGTAGGTGGTAACAGGGTACCCGTGTGGGCCGTAGGTGGTAACAGGGTACCCGTGTGGGCCGTAGGTGGTGCCAGGGTACCGGTGTGGGCCGTAGGTGGTACCAGGGTACCGGCGTGGGCTGTAGGTGGTAACAGGGTACCCGTGTGGGCTGTAGGTGGTACCAGGGTACCCGTGTGGGCTGTAGGTGGTAACAGGGTACCGGCGTGGGCTGTAGGTGGTAACAGGGTACCCGTGTGGGCTGTAGGTGGTACCAGGGTACCCGTGTGGGCTGTAGGTGGTACCAGGGTACCCGTGTGGGCCGTAGGTGGTGTTGGGGTGCTGGTATGGGTTGTAGGTGGTGCCAGGGTTCCTAGGAGGAGGCTCCCATCTCCTCCTGGGAGTCAGGGCAGCATTTCATGCCTTTTTCCTTCCTCTGGTGGTTCTGCTGTCACAGTGGATAAGGGCGCTTTTCACTATAAGGGTCATTTCCATTTCCAGAACAGCGGGGAGCCTGTCTGAGACCCCATCTGGGGCCCTACCCTGCCCTCTCTAGCCCAGATCCTCCAGATTACATCATCCTGCCATTCAATCGATCGACAGCTCCTCTTCTAAGGATGGGCTCCTGTTGTCTTTCACAGCTTGATCTTTTGCCTTTAGCTAGACATTCCAAATTGCAAGGGTCAACCCTAGACATATATTCTGTAGTCCCCAAAGCACTAGCCCTAGTCCAATAAATACGCCAGCAGTCAATAAATATGTTGGCATTCAACAAATGTTACTTCACTAGCTATTTCAACCCAAATGGCTAGTTTCATAAGCAATGTGAAAAGCAGCTTGTATGGGGGCCGGGGGACAAAGAAAAACCTACAGGTCCTTCAACGTGCTTTCGACATTCTCTCCTTCCTTTTCAACCCCTTCCCCACCCCCATGCATACTAAGATGCCTCAATAAGATACTATAAGAAGCCAGATGTTTAGAAGAACGCATTTTCGAGGGATTTTTTTTTTTTTTTTCCAACAAAGCTTGGATGCCTGTGAAGGTTGCAAATTTACAGCTGAAGATCTCTGCCAGAAGTTCCCTGGGGTGGTTACAGCTCTGAAATACAGCCTTTCAGGGACTGTGTATCCCCTCTGTGCTCTCAGCCCCATTCCAACAGCCAGTATTCCTGACAACATAACTCATTGCAGCAATAATGAAATAACAAGAATACCTATTTGGATTTACACACCACCCTTCACCCAAGGGTCCCTGAGCTACTTTCAGCACAGCTGAATTGGCTCCAAACCATGTACGTCTCCAACTTGGATTTAGAAGCTAAAAAAGGAGTCGGTCTGCTGTGTGTAATTCCTTGGCAAAAATCATACACTTCTCCATAAATGGAAACAGTGAGTCTTGGTTCCTGTTCAATAATCTCCCCTGCCTTCCTTATGCCTTTCTTTGTTGGTAGATAACCCCTGGTATAACCTGTGTGTATGTATGTGCTCAGTCACGTCCGACTCTTTGCAACCCCATGGACCATAGCCCTCCAGGCTCCTCTGTCCATGGGATTCTCCAGGGAAGAATACTGGAGCGCATGGCCTTGTCCTCCTCCAGGGGATTGTCCCAACCCAGGAATCGAGCCCACATCTCCTGCACCTCCTCCTCTCAGGCGGATTCTTCACCAGTGAGCCACCAGCGTGGCCCATTGGTATAACCTATATCTCACCATAAGCTTTATTACTTTGTGCTTCCAAGATTTTTCTGCAGAGGGTAAGTGTACTATAAAAATGAAATGTCTCTACTTTGTGAGTTTCTGTAAGATAACTTTTCAATCCTTAAGGAATAGGGAATTCTGTATGATCTATGATTTTAGTTCAGAAACCCTCTGTCCTCCAATACTTTCTTTTCTCAACACTTGCACGTTCATTTTTCCAAGATTATAGCTGTTTCTTGACTTGCCTTATTCTACTCTACTAGACTGGAAGATTTTTAAAAATAAGACTTCTGTGTTTATACTCCTTTTTATACCAATTTCTCTCATGCCTTATGCAGGGAGTATATAGACCTGTGATGAATTCACTTATCTCAGAATTGCCTCAATGATCTAAATTTTTTCTAAATATATAATGAGCCCATTTTATACATTAGGGTACAAATGAGAAGGTAAAAATAGTAAACACCTAAACTCTATTTTTTACTCCATTAGTCTAAGTGTAGTCGCTCAGTCGCATCTGACTCTTTGGACTGCAGCCCGCCAGGCTCCTCTCTCCATAGGATTCTCCAGGCAAGAATGGAGCAGGTTGCCATTTCCTTCTCCAGGGCATCTTCCCAACCCAGGGATTGAACCCAGGTGTCCTGTATTGCAGGCAGATTCTTTACCATCTGAGCCACCCATTGAACCTAAACAAACACCTCCCAGTGGTGCTAACCATCCTTCCTTATCCCTGGAAACAAGAAAAGCAGGGTACTAGACTCACCAGCAGAGGAGCCAGCTCTCTTGCTTCTGTCCAACACAGCAATAGAGGGAAATTCTTCTGAGCTCTTGGCTTATTTTAGCTCCACTGTTGGGCAGATAAAATGCTAACCGTCTTGGAAAACCTTGGCTCTTAGTCATTCACTAAATTTAAATAAGGACTCTACTATGTGTCAGAATTTGTGCTCAGGGCTGAGGACGTAAGAACGTGCATTGCTTTGTCCCCGAGGAACGTGTAGTCCAGGGAGGGAGACCTTTGGAGAAAGAGAGAAAAGGAGGAAAGCGCTGTGAGGGACACAGTCACACCCGAGGCAGATGTGGCTCCACCGGAACGCAAGCTGACAGACGCCTTCTTGCAACAACAGGCAGGGCCGTCAGCACACTTCATTTTTTAAATTACTTTTTATTGGAGTAGAGTTGCTTTGCAATGCTGCTTTAGTTTCCAGTGTATAGCAACATGAGTCAGCCCTGCATAGACATACGACCCCTCCCTTCTGGGAGGAAGTTACATCATCTTCCTTCCCATCAGGTCACCACAGAGCATTGAGGAGCGCCCAGTGCCGCGCTGTAGCTTTTCGCTAGTGATCTGTTTTATACACAGATCAGCAGTGTATGCATGTCAGTCCTAACCTCCCAGTTTCTCTTACCCCGCTTCTCCCCTTAAGATCCATGTATTTGGGCTTACCTGGTGGTTCTGTTGGCAAAGAATCTGCCTGCAATGTGGGAGACCCGGGCTCAATCCCTGGGATGGGAAGACACCCTGGAGGAGGGCATGGAAACCTATTATTCTTGCCTGGAGAAGCCCCATGAACAGAGGGGCCTGGTGGGCTCCATGAGGTCCATGAGGTCACAAAGAGTCAGACACAACTGAGCGACTAAGCACAGTCCATCCATATATTTGGTCTCCATATCTGTGTCTCTATTTCTGCTCTGCCAATACGATTATCTACACCATTTTCCAGATTCCACATACATACATTAATATACATTTGCTTTTCTTTTTCAGACTTACTTCACTCTGAGTGACAGTCTCTAGACCCATCTACATCTCTGCAAATGACCCAATTTTGTTCCATTTTATGGCTGAGTAATATTCCATTGTGGGCTTCCCAGCTGGCACTAGTGATAAAGAATCTGCCTGCAAGGCAGGAGATGCAAGAGACACAGGTTCAATCCCTGGGTCAGGAAGATCCCCTGGAAGAGGAAATGCAACTCACTCCAGTATCCTTGCCTGAAAAATTCCATGGACAGAGGAGTCTGTGGGCTACCGTCTATGAGGCCACAAAGAGTCAGACATGACTGAGCAACTAAGGACACACACACACACACACACACATACACACGCATGCACACACACATACTCATACACACGCACGCGCACACACACTCATACACACATGCACACGCACGCACACACGTGTGTGCACATACCCACACACATACACACACACGCACGCACACACACACAAATACACATGCATGCACACACATGCTCATACACACATGCACACGCATGCACACACACATACTCACACACACGCACACACACCCACACACACATACACACACATGCATGCACGCACATACACACACGCACACACATACATACACACGTGCGCGCGCGCACACACACACACACACACACACACACACACACACCCTTCCAGATCAGGCTGGTGGCAGTCCTGACCCTCCACGAGCTCCAGCAGGCATGCACTGGGGTCAAAAGCAAATAACCAGCAAGTCCTTCTGACGTCCTCCCAGCACACAAAAATGTATTTAAGAGAACCTGATGGTTTGGGGAGAAGATGGGAGAGCATATGACAAGTGAAAGGAAGGGGGCTTCATACTTCCCTCATTCTCTGCCCTAGAAAAGATGCCCCTGGGCTAGAAGAAGGAGAAGAAGGCAGAAAGATACCAAAGGGTCCCAGAGCAGCCATACTTCCCTCATGATCCCACAATCTTTACAGCAAAACCCCAAGTGGAAGGGCTGGGGAGGGTTTAATCAAAACCACAGGCAACAGCACAGGGCACAGCCAGAGCAGAGCAAATGCGTCGGGTAGGAACGACGGAGCCTCAGCAGTTCGCTCCCTGACGGATGCCCAAGGACCAGATCACCCTCTGTACCCTGATGCCTCAGCACTGCACAAGAAGAAGGGAAACGCAAACACGTGAGCTGGGGTTCCCCCCAGGCTAAATGGAGGGGTGCTCAGTGTGGAAGGAAGCTGACTTACAGACCGTCACAGCACGTGGCGTTTCTAACGTCTGTGAGCGGTGAGGGCTGATTCAGTCTGCTGCCACCCGCGTCCTGGATGCTTTTCTCTGTGTCCTGGTCTTCAAACACTGTCAAGCGCTAGATCCAAATCTCAGGTTGTGTTCTCTTTCTCTGTCCTTTGGAGTGATATTTCAAGTGGCTTTATTTTCCTTTTTTTGTAACTCAAGCATAGTTGATTTACAATGTTGTATAGTTAACTGCTTTCTAAATGTTTCAAAATGTTTCTAGGGACTTCCCTGGTGGTCCAGTGATTTAAGATTCCAAAATCCCAATGCAGGGGGTACGAGTTCAATCCCTGGTAAGGGAACAAAGATCCCACATGCAGCTGGATGCAGCCTAAATGATTAATGCATATATATGAATCTGTTAATAGGAAAATGGTACTGATGAACCTATTAGCAGGGCAGAAATAGAGCCCCAGATGTGGAGAACAGACATTTGGACACACTGGACACATTTGCACACCATGCACTCACACACACATACCCAAGAATCTTACTACCTCTCATGATCCAAGAGGTGATAAGCTTGTGGCTGAGTCTAGGGAAAGGAGAGGATGGGATGAATGAAGAGAGGAGAATTGAAATATATGCAGTTCCATGTGCAGAACAGATAGCTAGTGGGAAGTCTCAGTGTAACACAGGGAGCTAGCTCGTTCTGAGACGACCTAGAGGGTGTGATACAGAGGGAGGTGGACGGAGCTCAAGAGGGAGGAGAAACATGGACCCTTATGGCTGATTCATGTTGTTGCACGGCAGAAACCAACACAGGAGTGTAAAGCAATTTATTCTCCAATTTAAAAGAATTTTTAATGAACTAACTAAACAAACGTTTCTTAATGTTTCACTTCAAACTCATCATGTCCTAAAGTGACTTCTACCTTTTTGACTCTCCCACATCTCACTCCACCAACCCAACTCTCTCCTCTCTTCTCTGATAATAGCATTAGAATCCACTGATGCTAGAAACTTCATCTATATCTATAGTTTCTGTATCGTACCTCCAGGCAAGAATACTGGAGTGGGTTGCCACTTCCTTCTCCAGAGGATCTTCCCAACCCAGGGATCAAACCCAGGTCTCCTATATTACAGGCAGATTCTTTACCATCTGAGCCACCCATTGGACCTACCCTTACCTCCTCAACTGGTCAGTTCCACCTCAGGAATTCCCTCCATTTCCTCAGCCCTATCCATTTCCCAGATCTCATCATCTGTCCACCATATTCACATAACAGTTTTCCCACTGGTGTCTTCACCATCTACTCTACCGAAGGCAACCAAATCCTAGGTTCCTCCAGCTTCCCATTAGAGAAAATCCACATCCCTCATCAGGGAATACAGGACTCTACTTAAATATGGTCTCTGACTACTTTATCCGCCACCAATTCCTACATGTTTGCACACCCATGCACTCACACACACATACCCTAGAATCTTACTACCTCTCATGATCCATGAGGTGACAACTGGCTAAGCAACAGATGAGGAAACTGTAAGCTTGTGGCTGAGTCTAGGTGATAAGCTGGTTGAACATAACAAAGCAAGAAGGATGTAGGAGCAAATGAGAAAATCTTCTTGTGATTTCCTCCTAGAACTTTCTTAAGGTGCAAAAAAGAAAATCCAGGAGAACCTGTCACTTAGGATAATGGTTCAGGTGAATACAGATAAAGATTCTGAATTCTGTAAGGCTGCTCTGGCCAGCTTCCCAAGAGTCTTTAGCCACTTCTGCCATGCATGGAGTATTACCGGTCTCACGCTCTTTTTGTTTAAGCACAAAAGTGATAGTCAGGTGGGGAGGGGAGTTCTCTGTAAACTGCAAACTGCTATAATACAAGGACTCACAATTTTTTCTCTAAGCAAATATTCATTCACTTCTGTCTCTTACATTTCAAAATTCCTCAGAAAAATTCAACTCACAGAGGGTTTTCCTGATGCAAAAAGGAAATGCCATACACCTATGACAATCCAAATAATTTTTTTAATGAAGGATTGTTGGGACACGGCTGGGTCATTTTTTACTGAGAATAGGATAAGGAATCCATACGAACTGAGAAACATTACACCATAGTTGTTATCAGGGCAGCCCTGGTGTGCCTTGGCTGAATTTTTAATATTCTTTTTAATCTTGCATGACTCACCCTAGCAAAGTCACTCCAGAAAGAACAGACGCTTCATAAATGTTTGAGGTTGGGGACTAGCTGTTTGTGAAACTCACTGGCCATTACACACTTGTAGGTCGGCCAAATAAAATGTTTTATGGATACTAATATATCTATGGTGAGGCCTCATTAAGTGTGTTACTGTTTTTATGGCCCCTTCAGTACAGAAGCAAATAACCTATTCTTTTTCTCCAGACACTACTCTGATCCTAGAACCTGTTTGCACACGCCTTGCATGTAGATAAGGGATCGAGGCAGGTTTTACAAGATAAAAGAGTGGAACCAGTTCTTTGCTGCTTATAAAACCCTGATAATGTTGAGGTATGTTCCTTCTATTCCTGCTTTTTGGAGAGTTTTAATCATAAATGAGTGTTGAATTTTGTCAAAGGCTTTCTCTGCATCTATTGAGATAATCATATGGTTTTTATCTTTCAATTTGTTAATGTGGTGTATTACATTGATTGATTTGCGGATATTAAAGAATCCTTGCATTCCTGGGATAAAGCCCACTTGGTCATGGTGTATGATTTTTTTAATATGTTGTTGGATTCTGTTTGCTAGAATTTTGTTAAGGATTTTTGCATCTATGTTCATCAGTGATATTGGCCTGTAGTTTTCTTTTTTTGTGGCATCTTTGTCTGGTTTTGGAATTAGGGTGATGGTGGCCTCATAGAATGAGTTTGGAAGCTTACCTTCTTCTGCAATTTTCTGGAAGAGTTTGAGTAAGATAGGTGTTAGCTCTTCTCTAAATTTTTGGTAGAATTCAGCTGTGAAGCCATCTGGTCCTGGGCTTTTGTTTGCTGGAAGATTTTTGATGACAGTTTCGATTTCCTTGCTTGTGATGGGTCTGTTAAGATCTTCTATTTCTTCCTGGTTCAGTTTTGGAAAGTTATACTTTTCTAAGAATTTGTCCATTTCATCCAAGTTGTCCATTTTATTGGCATAGAGCTGCTGGTAGTAGTCTCTTATGATCCTTTGTATTTCAGTGTTGTCTGTTGTGATCTCTCCATTTTCATTTCTAATTTTGTTAATTTGGTTTTTCTCTTTTTGTTTCTTAATGAGTCTTGCTAATAGTTTGTCAATTTTGTTTATTTTTTCAAAAAACCAGCTTTTAGCTTTGTTGATTTTTGCTATGGTCTCTTTAGTTTCTTTTGCATTTATTTCTGCCCTGATTTTTAAGATTTCTTTCCTTCTGCTAACTCTGGGGTTCTTCATTTCTTCCTTCTCTAATTGCTTTAGGTGTAGAGTTAGGTTATTTAATTGGTTTTTTTCCTGTTTCTTGATGTAAGCCTGTAATGCTATGAACCTTCCCCTTAGCCCTGCTTTTACAGCAATCAGAGCAGAAAAAGAAGTAAAAGGAATCCAGATAGGAAAAGAAGAAGTAAAACTCTCACTGTTTGCAGATGACATGATCCTCTACATAGAAAACCCTAAAGACTCTACCAGAAAATTACTAGAGCTAATCAATGAATATAGTAAAGTTGCAGGATATAAAATTAACACACAGAAATCCCTTGCATTCCTATATACTAACAATGAAAAAACAGACAGAGAAATTAAGGAAACAATACCATTCACCATTGCAACAAAAAGAATAAAATACTTAGGAGTATATCTACCTAAAGAAACAAAGGACCTATACATAGAAAACTATAAAACACTGATGAAAGAAATCAAAGAGGACACAAACAGATGGAGAAACATACCGTGTTCATGGATTGGAAGAATTAATATTGTCAAAATGGCTATTCTACCCAAAGCAGTCTATAGATTCAATGCAATCCCTATCAAGCTACCAACGGTATTTTTCACAGAACTAGACCAAAGAATTTCACAATTTGTATGGAAATACAAAAAACCTCGAATAGCCAAAGTAATCTTGAGAAAGAAGAATGGAGCTGGAGGAATCAACCTGCCTGACTTCAGACTCTACTACAAAGCCACAGTCATCAAGACAGTATGGTACTGGCACAAAGACAGAAATATAGATCAATGGAACAGAATAGAAAGCCCAGAGATAAATCCACGAACCTATGGACACCTTATCTTTGACAAAGGAGGCAAGGATATACAATGGAAAAAAGACAACCTCTTTAACAAGTGGTGCTGGGAAAACTGGTCAACCACTTGTAAAAGAATGAAACTAGAACACTTTCTAACACCAGACACAAAAATAAACTCAAAATGGATTAAAGATCTAAATGTAAGACCAGAAACTATAAAACTCCTAGAGGAGAACATAGGCAAAACACTCTCCGACATAAATCAAAGCAAGATCCTCTATGACCCACCTCCCAGAATATTGGAAATAAAAGCAAAACTAAACAAATGGGACCTAATGGAACTTAAAAGCTTTTGCACTACAAAGGAAACTATAGGTAAGGTGAAAAGACAGCCCTCAGATTGGGAGAAAATAATAGCAAATGAAGAAACAGACAAAGGATTAATCTCAAAAATATACAAGCAACTCCTGCAGCTCAATTCCAGAAAAATAAATGACCCAATCAAAAAATGGGCCAAAGAACTAAACAGACATTTCTCCAAAGAAGACATACAGATGGCTAACAAACACATGAAAAGATGCTCAACCTCACTCATTATTAGAGAAATGCAAATCAAAACCACAATGAGGTACCATTACACACCAGTCAGGATGGCTGCTATCCAAAAGTCTACAAGCAATAAATGCTGGAGAGGGTGTGGAGAAAAGGGAACCCTCTTACACTGTTGGTGGGAATGCAAACTAGTACAGCCGCTATGGAAAACAGTGTGGAGATTTCTTAAAAAACTGGACATAGAACTGCCATATGACCCAGCAATCCCACTTCTGGGCATACACACTGAGGAAACCAGATCTGAAAGAGACACGTGCACCCCAATGTTCATCGCAGCACTGTTTATAATAGCCAGGACATGGAAGCAACCTAGATGCCCATCAGCAGATGAATGGATAAGGAAGCTGTGGTACATATACACCATGGAATATTACTCAGCCATTAAAAAGAATTCATTTGAACCAGTCCTAATGAGATGGATGAAGCTGGAGCCCCTTATACAGAGTGAAGTAAGCCAGAAAGATAAAGAACATTACAGCATACTGACACATGTATATGGAATTTAGAAAGGTGATAACGATAACCCTATATGCAGAACAGAAAAAGAGACACAGAAATACAGAACAGACTTTTGAACTTTGTGGGAGAATGTGAGGGTGGGATATTTCAAAAGAACAGCATGTATATTATCTATGGTGAAACAGATCACCAGCCCAGGTGGGATGCACGAGACAAGTGCTCCGGCCTGGTGCACTGGGAAGACCCAGAGGAATCGGATGGAGAGGGAGGTGGGAGGGGGGATCGGGATTGGGAATACATGTAAATCCATGGCTGATTCATATCAATGTATGACAAAACCCACTGGAAAAAAAATAATAATAATAAAATAAAATAAAATAAAATTTTCCATGAATGAAAAAAAAAAAAAAAACCCTGATAATACATGATGAGGAATAAAGTTTCATTTCGGTATTCTCCAAAACATGCTCTACAGAACATTAGTTCTGTAAGCTGGTAATGTGTATTCCGAAAAAATAGAAAGGAAGGCACAGCCATGATAAGCAGCTCTGTGAGCAAGTAGGTTTGAGAAATAATCAGCCAAACAAAAATAAATAGTTCTCTTTCCCGCAGGATATGTAGAGCCTTCAACAGGCCAAAGTGCTTCATGAATCTCCTAGAAGGAAATACAGCACATGAAGCTCCTCACCTCCAAAATTATTTGACCACGGGACTCATATTCTATATAACACAGTACAAAAGATATTAATGTCCCACAGAACATAGTTTAGAAGAGTCTGTTTTGTTTAATACAGCCAAGTAACCAATGACAACCAGTTCAATCGTCTCCAGAACAACATATTTCTCATTGAAAGTCCTAAACAAAGGAACATCCCCCACAAGCAATATCGTTACAAGAAGCATGAGACAGAATCATCTGCAAATGAAGTTCTGAGTAAAATGCATTAAAATTTCACGACAGCCTGAGGATCCATAATTCAATATTTGAAGCCATCAGGTTTTTTTTTTTATTGAGAATAGGAGACAAAATTGACAAAGGAGGTTACCATATTTTCTACACTTGGCTGTAGGATGACAATTTTTACTAAAGCACCAGAAGGAAAATATTTAAAAAAAAAAAAAAAGCTAAGTGTATCTGTTGTCCATGCTTTCTCTTGTCATTATAAAAAGCAGAACAAAAGCATCATAAGAGTAGCAAGCTTATAAAGTATGATAGCTGATCTATAGGTTACCTCTGGTGTTATCATACGTGACCATGTGAAGAGCTTTGCTTTACATTGTCCCTGCTAAAACCCAGTGATGAATTCAACAGTCTGAGAGCTTTCTGGTCTGTTCTAGTCATGATGCTACTTTCTCTGAAATCTTGATGCAGAGTGAATCTAAGGTCAAAGGGGTTTTGCTATTGAAAGATGTTTTCCTTTTCAGCTTTGATAAAAGATTTTTTAAAAATTGAGATGGGGAATCCCTAGTGGCTCAGATGGTAAAGAATCTGCCTGCAATGAAGGAGACCGGGGTTATATTCCTGGGTCAGGAAGATCCCCTGGAAAAGGGAACAGCTACCCACTGCAGTATTCCTGCCTGGAGAATTCTATGGACAGAGGAAACTGGCAGGCTACAGTCCATGGGGTTGCAAAGAGTTGGACATGACTGAGGGACTGAAAATTTCAAAAATTTAAAGCTCTTTAAAAACAAATATATGACACCAAGAGTGGCCAGGGTAGCCAAGAATGGGAGCCATAGTGTGAAAAGCCTCTCGTGTGATTCCAGGTTATCATGATGGATGCTGTTGGTACCCCTCCTGGATATCTTTCGCCTGGCTGGTGCATCCATCCCCATGTTGCCATGCGGGTTGCTAATGGCTCCAGAGTCTTCCTCCCTGGACAACTGCCCTTTGCTTTATCCAGATTATTTCACCCACGTCAGAGTAGCTCACCACCAGTGACTGGCTAACAAGGAGTACAAAAAGCTAACCTTATTTCTCCAAGGTGGAATCAGCCATGTAGTACAATTCATGCCCTGAGCTCCCTGTAAGATTCAGTTAAAGCTGGCCTCCAGCTGAGGCCACATCGTTGCTTAGCGCTTTTCACCATGTTACTTCCATCATTCTCTGTTTCCTCAGACTACTCCAATGAATCACAAACACCAAAATGTTGATCTCAGGTTCTCCTCCTAAGGAATCCAGTAAGACATACAGTTTAGATCATGAGATCTAAGGAGACACTTTTTTGCTCTTAATTACAATGTTAATATCATTCACAATGGTCAGGCTCCTCACAAAGGAAACTTATGTACTAATAGGAGGTCCTAGATCAGTATTTCACATCATGTGGTCTTGGACCACGCACGTTAGAGTTATTGGAGTGCTGGCTAAAAGATATAGATTGCTAAGGCACACCCTAGACATACTAAATGAGAATCTCTGGAGGTGGAACCCGCAAGTTACATTTTCTGTATCAGGTACCTCTCATGAATACTAGAGTTTCAGATCCACTCTCAGAAGGCCATGGTTGAACCAATTCCCCCTTTCCCTCTCTGTAGTAACTGAGAGATACTCCCAAGGCAAGCTAACTTGTCTTCTTACCTTCTGTCTACTAATAAACTCCTCTGAGAGGAAACAGTGTGTGAATTTCCAAGTGGAAATTTGGCAGGTGGTTTATAGAGAGAGAATATATATAAAACCAAGCAGGCATTTGCTTTGGCTAATGACAAGTTACTTCCAAATGTAAATTTTGTTTTATTTCTTTGAAATTAAAAAAAAAATGTTACTTGACATGACAGTCTCTAAATAAATAAGTTGGAGAAGCTATGTTTAATCAGCTAAAATCAATTATTTCCAAGTATCTAAGGGACTATGGGAAGGAGGAAAATCTGAAAACGTTTTTTCCAAAGCACGATGCAGAAAAGATTTACAGCGGTTCATAAACATCTAAATTGCCATATTTATTCATCTCACAAAAGTTGTCTCGAGTACTATTTACATAAATATCTCTGAATCCACAGTGAAACCACTACTCAATGCTGTGTCTTTCCCTTCCTCTGAGAAGCACATGACTGCCACGGCTGAGCACGCGTACATCAGTTAGCAGGACAATCAAAAGTAACCACATGTACGTTAGTAACAGGAGAAGGCCATGGCACCCACTCCCGTCCTCTCGCCTGGAAAACCCCATGGACGGAGGGGCCTGGTGGGCTGCAGTCCATGGGGTCGCTAAGAGTCGGACACGACCGAGCGACTTCACTTTCACTTTTCACTTTCATGCACTGGAGAAGGAAATGGCAACCCACTCCAGTGTTCTTGCCTGGAATCCCAGGGACGGGGGAGCCTGGTGGGCTGCCGTCTATGGGGTCGCACAGAGTCGGACACGACTGAAGAGACTTAGCAGCAGCAGCAGCAAGTTAGTAACAAGAGGCCAAATAGAGCTCTAAGAGCAGCCTGCTGTCCACCACGGAACCAAGAGGGTCGAGAGGAATTGAGGGAGGTGGCTTTTAGGGGACTTCATGGGGTTTACTGAGAGGCAGGTGATCCAAGCCCAGACTGCTTGACAGGCGTTCTCTCTTCATTGCTGGGGTGTGTGTGTGTGTGTCTGTGTGTGTATGTATGTGTGTAACCACATGTGTGTGTGTACATGAGCAAGCACGCGCACCACACATGTGGTCTTAGTTTCTCAGCCCAAGAGAAATGAAGTGGTCTTGATTCCATACCAAACAGAGCAGTTATTCCCTGGCTGGCATTTCTTAATGACCATCTCGGCAGGGATCCCAAAATGAATCAGCCACCCCTAGAAAGCTCACTCACCCCTAGAAGATGTGTCTAATAATTATCTGGTACTTCATTAATAGAAAATAGAAGCGCATACTTCTAATCAAAGTGAAGTACTATTTCAAATCCCAGACGTCCAAAAAGCTACCTGCCAGGAAGTGAGTAGGTCATTGAATTTGCTGTTCTCTCCTGGAAGTTAAAAAGAGGGATTCTGTAATAGCCAGTCTAAGCACAAAACTCAAAGAGAAGTCTAAAAGTACATTAAAACCAATATTTTAAAGAAGAGATACTCCAAATATAAAACACTGCAAATAACACATTTTTGAAGGAAAGACAGCTTGACAGGTTTGGACATGTAGTTTCCAAAGTCCAAAGTGGTTCCAACGTGCTGTTTTCAAATGAACTCAAATCTCCCTGGAAAATGTGCTATTAGAGGGGCTCCTTTTGAGGAGAAGCTTATACTCACTCCACGGGATTACTGTGAACACACCTGAGACCAGCCCGACAAGAGTCAGCAGCTTTGCCTTGAATTTCACAATCAACTCTGTTGGTACACCGCCAC
The DNA here is from genome assembly GCF_033118175.1 of Dama dama. Classification (NCBI taxonomy): domain Eukaryota; kingdom Metazoa; phylum Chordata; class Mammalia; order Artiodactyla; family Cervidae; genus Dama; species Dama dama. Next base: position 59,531,596 of record NC_083708.1, read on the forward strand.
ACACTGACCACACCAAGAGTACTCTGGTTTTCTGAAAACCTTGAGGTTGTCAAAGAGACCCAACAAGAAGAAAGAACTGTTTTAGACGAAGGGCCTGGGCAATGACAACACTCAAAGTAGTTAATTCTCTAGGTTTCTACCAATAACAGCTCCAGGGAAGGCAGGAAGAAACACGACAAGTATGAACTCATCTCCCCAACAGTAATTCCTGTGGAGACACTAGGAAAAATCATCCAAGTGTCTGCTTGAAGGGCACCCAGAGAAGCACCAGGTTCAAATAAACGTACATGCCTCCTGAAGGGGGGGATGAGAGGGCTCCTGGAGCCCTCCAACCACAGTGTTGATCTATGTGGCAAATGGATAAAGGAAGTAGAATCAGAGTTGATTTTCTCAAGGAATTCCATTTTGGTCTACGTGATATACTTAGCAATTACCTAACAAACTATGGTTTAGAACCTAAATGGTCAAAAGCAAGATTTTCAAAGCAAAGAACTGCCCAGTATCATCAGAATGAAAGCTGGAGGCTCCCCTGGTAGCTCATTGGTAAAGAAACCACCTGCTAATGCAGGAGACACAGGTTCTAACCCTGGCCCAGGATGGTCCCACGTGCTGCCAGGCAACCAAGTTTTTGTGCCACAATTATCGAGCCCACTTTCCAAAGTCCAGGAGCTACAACTGCTGAAGCCCATGCACCCTAGCGCCTGTGCTCTGCAACAAGTGAGGCCACCATGACGACAAGCCCTGCACCACCTCGAAGGGTAGTCCTGGCTCAGCACAACTGGAGAAATACCAGAACAGCGACGAAGACCCAGAGCAAACAAAAGTAAACATAAATAAATGAAGAATGAAAGCTGAGGTTAAATCACATGCCTTGGGCCTTCAGATGACACGAAGTTGAGTTGGACTGCTTAAAAGTCACGGAGTCCTAACTGAAAGCAACTATAATTAAAAAAAAATAAGATGCTCAACTTCATCCGCCATCAGGGAACCACAAATTCAAACTATATATGATACCATTATGCACCATCAGAAAGGCTAAAATTAAAAAGACTGATAAAATGAGATGGTGGTGAAGATAAGGAACAATAGGAACTCTCAAGCTGATGGGAATGTAAATTGGTTCAGCCCATCTGGGAATCTATTCAGCAGTAAAGCTGGCCATACATACGCCCGACATCTCAGGGGTCCCACGGCCAGGTCTGTAGCCCACGGAAATGGGTGCAGGACTTCCCTGGTGGTTCAGTGGTGGGGAGTCCACCTGCCAATGCAGGGGACCCAGGTTCCATCCCTGGTCCAGGATGATCCACAGGCCCACGAGCAACCAAGCCCACACGCCACAACTACTGAGCCTGCAGTCTAGAGCCCACACTCCGCAACAACGGAGCCACGGCGAGCGTCTACACGCTGCAACCGGAGAGCAGCTTCCGTTTGCTTCAACTAGAGAAAAAACCCATGTCCAGCAACGAAGACCCAGTGCAGCCAAAATTAATAGATAAATAAAAAAGTTTTCAAGAAATGGGCACACACACTCACCCAGTTACTCCTGGTTTTAGGCTACTATGACAAGTGCTGCTATGAACAGTTAAAAGCTCAAAACAAACAAAATTCATCAGTGGTGTTTGAGGTTAGGATAGCGCTGCCCTTACGGCGGGATGAGTCCTAGTAATACGTGTCGTTTGATCTAGACGCTGGTCTGGCCACTTTGTGAAAATGTTTTAAGTCATAACTTACAATTCATATACCTATAACAATACTGTATGTTTACACCATAGAATTGTGGTGAGTTGTGTCCCCTCCCTCAAATTCATATATTGAAGTTCTAACCCCAAATGTGATGGAACTGGGAGATGGGGCCTTTGGGTGGTGATTAGACTTAGATGAGGTCATGTGGGTGGGGTCCCCATGAAGGGGTTAGTGCCCTTATAAGAAGACATACCACAGAGCTCGTGCTCTCTCTGCCACAAAAGGACACAGTGAGAAGGTAGTTCTCTGCAAGCCAAGAAGAGGGCTCTTGCCAGGAACCGAAAGGGTCAACACCTTGACCTTCCAACCTTCAGAATTATGAGAGAAGAATGTCTTTTATTTAATGTCTTTTGTCTGTGGTATTTTCTCATAACAGCATGACCATATTAGTATATTATAATTAATAAAAGTTTACTCAGATAAAAATAATAACAAAAAAGCAATGGTAAACATTAGAAAAATAGTCCATTAATAATAGAATGTACTTGAAAACTGTGCTATCAGTACAGTGTCTTGTAATATTATTGATTACCGAGATCTTCTCAAATTCCCAAATTTGCAAACACCCCCTAAATAAAACAAACCTCCCCAGGATGTGGTTGTAGGACAGACAGAACAGGCACTTCCTACATGACTGCTTCTGGACACTAGCCGTGCAGTCTTTGAAACTCAAATATTTGCTTCAGTAAAATGGTAAATGACTTTCTTTTCGGGTTACTCTCACACATACAACATCTCACTCCTGTAATCCCCAGAAATGCCAAGTCTGCCATATAAAGTTTGAGGATATAAAGCAAAGCCAGAGGCATCAAGAACAGCTCAGGCACAATCACCACCCATGCTCCCAAAGCTCATAGCAGCGCCGTTTACAATAGCCAAGACATGGAAGCAACCCAAACGTCCAGTGACAGAGGAATAAAGAAGATGCGGTATATATACAATGGAACATTACTCAGCCATAAAATAAAACAAAAATAACATTTGTAGCAACATGGATGGACCTCCAGATGGTTGTACAGAGTGAAGTAAGTCAGACACGGAGACACAGATATCACATGATATTGCTTGTGTGTGGAATCTTAAAAAACAGTACAAATGATAGATAGCACAGGGAACTCTACTGAGCACTCTGTAACGGCCTATACGGGGAAAGAATCTAAAAAAAGGTGGATTCATGCAAACTGATCCACTTTGCTATGCATGCGAAACTAACACAAGACTGTAACTCACCTATAGGCCAATAAAAAGTTATAATCGTTTTCCCCTCTTAAGAAAAAGAATAGATCGGGCAGAAAGGGTCATCATGGATCACAAACTCACAGTGGAGTATGAAATATCCCTTCTGGAAAGTTAAAAGTTAGACATCCTCTGTTTTGGGTCGATAGAACTTGGGCTTCTACATGAGAAAAATTCCATCACTGCCACTGGGCTCTAGCAACAGGAGTTGGCACACAAGGGCTGGGAACAACTCTTTGCAGCTTCCACCGTGGTTCGGTGGCTAAAAAACAAATCTGCTTACCGATGCAGGAGATGTGGGTTTGATCCCTGGGTCGGGAAGATGCCCTGGAGAAAGACATGACAACCCACTCCAATGTTTTTACCTGGGAAATCACGAGGACCAAGGAGCCTGGTGGGCTATAGTCTATGGGGTCGAAAAGAGTCAGACACGACTGAGCAACTAAACCACAACAGAACGAAAATGCTACTCTAGATACTCATATAGGGTATTTAGTTTGGATGAAAAACACAGTTAAAATGTTGGAAATCATGCAACATAATAAAAATAAAACTGTAGGCAAAAACTAAAGATACCAGAGCAGACAGCTATGAGAAGGGCAGCCATGCCGTGCATTCTGGAGCTCCCCTGACCGCCTGGATTGAACCTGGCTCCACCCACTTAGTAGTGCTACCCAGTTAGCCTTGGGCAAATTATATACCTAACCTTTTCATAGGCTTCCCAGGTGGTGCTAGGGGTAAAGAACCTTCCTGCCAATGCCGGAGACTAAAGAGACACAAGTTCCATCCCTGGATCAGGAAAATCCCCTGGAGGAGGGCGTGGCAGCCCACTCCAGTATTCTTGCCTGAAGAATCCCTTGGACAGAGGAGCCTGGCAAGCTGCAGTCCATGGGGGTCACAGAGAATGGGACACAGCTGAAGCGATTTAGCATGCCCGCAACATTTCCATGCCTCAAGTTCTCCATCCGTATCACTCAGGATGGTAACAGTGATCCTCCATGAAATCACTGTGAGTCAGCTGAAGTGTGTGCCTGCCGTCTAGTAAACAGTGTACATACACCTGGACTGTTACAACAGAACAAGAAATAGCTTTGAGAGTCTTAGAGCTGGTAAATGGTGGTGGTGGTCTAGGTGCTAAGTCATGTCCGACTCTTGCGACCCCGTGGACTCTATCCCCCAAGGCTCCTCTGTCCATGAGATTCTCCAGGCAAGAATACTGGAGTGGGTTGCCATTTCCTTCTCCAGGGGATCTTCCCGACCCAGGAATCAAACCCGGGTCTCCTGCATTGCAAGCAGATTCTTTCCCAACTGAGCTATAAGGGAAGCCCAGAGCTGGTAAATAGGACTCAACAAATAGTTTCCCCTTTATGGCTTAGAGCAGAGGAATAGAAAGGGGAAAGTGGGCCCAGTTGTGGGATGGAATTTCAGAGGTCCCCAGCCTCCAGAGCACTTCCCTCCCTCACTCAGAGACACCAGAATTGCCTAAACACCTTCCACAGACATAAAGACTTGAAATAGCAACAGCTCCTTAAAGCAGCTCTTTGAATTTCACCTTATTTATGCTATGATGTAAATGATTGCTGGCAGGACCCTCACCAGGAATTCATTTGAAAACTGGAATACAGAGTTTCCTGGGGCACTGGATACTTGAACAGAGAGGCTCAAGAACCTCACAAGAGCAGAAGAGGTCAGGAAGGTTAAAAGGCAACTTCAACGCTCTTTTTTTCCAATCATCAGACAGGACACTGGAAACTATTTCCTTATTTTAAAAAAGATTTAAAGAAATCTTCTGGGTACTATGCTGCTGCTGCTGCTAAGTCGCTTCAGCCGTGTCCGACTCTGTGCGACCCCAGAGACGGCAGCCCACCAGGCTCCCCCATCCCTGGGATTCTCCAGGCAAGAACACTGGAGTGGGTTGCCATTTCCTTCTCCAATGTAGAAAAGTGAAAAGTGAAAGTGAAGTCACTCGGTCATGTCGGACTCTTAGCGACCCCATGGACTGCAGCCCACCAGGCTCCTCCGTCCATGGGATTTTCCAGGCAAGAGTCCTGGAGTGGGGTGCCATTGCCTTTTCCGCTAGGTACTATAAGTTCCCCCAAATCATTTCTCCTCAATTACTCGTGTTTGTCAGGTGATGTGCTTATAAGCTTAAATTACCAGACGGCAATACTTTATATGCACTCTGTCTGTGTAAGTATATGCTTTGTATCCAATGCTAACAAAGAAAGCAACAGAAAAATGCATGTGTGTAATTTTAACTCGAATAAAGATGCAAATCTTAGGAAATATGACACGTGGTTTTATGTACTTTAAGTGTACGTTAAAATGTAGACTATGATCAAAAACAACCACTATGTTGGATAGCACACATCCCTAGAAATGGATCTGTGATGTGCTTTTAAGGGTGATATAGTAACTGGCTATAAATGTTGACAGTAAAAGTTAGCAGGCCATCTCTAACAGAACTTTTTTAAATTTATGGACAATAAAAGCTTATGGAGCCCTTCTGGAAAGGGTTTGTTCACACCCTTCTGGTGGTCTGTGCCTGCCTCAGGCAACAAGCCATTTCAACACCCCCTCTGGAGACCCTTTCAAGGCCTATGGTTCTGCAATAAAGAGGTAACTCCCAAGAAGGGAAATCAACACAGAGAGAAAACACCTCTATTGAAACATTCCACTTAAGGGTCCTAATTCTCCAAATTACCTTCTCCTGGGAAACTCAGGATCATGGTTCCTTCTTAATTCAGCGGCGGGGGGAGGTGTATCCAGGTAAAAATCTTCTATCATTCCTGATTTCCACAAAGAGGGAAGAAAAAACAGCAGGCTCTCTCTCTGTACTGAATTTGTTGTTGTTGAGCGTCTCAGCTGTGTCCTACTCTTTGGGACCCCGTGGTCTGCAGCACGCCAGGCTTCCCTGTTCTTCACCATCTCCCGGAGTTTGTGCAAACACATGTCCATTGAGTCGGTGATGCCATCCAACCAGCAGGCCCCGCTGGGATTCCAACCCAGGATCTTCCGTTTATGAGACAGGCACTTTATCCAACTAAGCCACAGAGCCAGCTATATTGAATTAAGGGTGGTTAAAAGTGGTGACAGGTAGAAATTATTCCTACTGTACAGAGCCAAACTAAAATAACTAGCAAGAAAAGAAAGAAAAGGAGCAAAAAGAGTAAACTAAAGAAATTCTTGGTAAATAATTCTCATTTTTTAGAATCTTGGCCTGAGGCTTTTCTGTGAGTTTTAGATAAAGATATTCAGCCTCTGCAGAAATCTCTAATAAAACAACCAGCCCAACAATAATGCATTTTCCTACTCTGGCAGAAGACTGCAGTTCAATTTTCCAGCATTCATGATCTGTTTTCCATGCAAGAAAGAGAGCCAGGCGAAAAGGGTTTTTCCATAAGGCAATTAAGGTATAACATGGATTGGGAGGAAAATAAAATGACTCTTTATCTTCTTCTATGTAAATATTTTTCCTAATATACCACCTGCTGGAAGCCTCTGGCAGAATATGATTGCAAGAACATAACTTCTGTGAAGCAATTTTCTGAATTCTTGAGTAATTCAATCAAAACTGGGACAACTCTTGACTTATCTAAGATATTATCCAATTTCAAACCACTGCTTTGCCCTACTTTTACCAAACTGCCCCAGAAATCTCATTATCAGTTTTTACTGTTTGGTAAGATGAATTCCTTTAGTTTTGTCCTTGAATCTGAAATCTGATGAGTTAACAAGTAACCTTGCTACTCTCAAACCTGGGAGTCATCTTGTATTACTTCACCCTGTCACCTTCATACCAGCTGGGCCCGTTGGCCCTCCTCTCTCTCTCTCACACACACACAAGCTAAAATGTGCAGTTGTGTCTGATTCTCCTAATGGGCAGTGCCTTTGTCCCTCCTACATTCACTCAAATTCCAAATCTTTAAGGCCAAATTCAAATTTATCTCCTCCAAGCAACTTTGCTGGATGAAACCTACTCGGGGCCCTCAACACTGAAGTGCCAAGGTCAAAACCTATGAAAATAAACTCCAGATCTTTGGCTGGTTTTTTTAACCTTGCTTAAAATAACATGGCTCTTTAGTATTTGGGGCTTGGTTCTCCCAGCCCCAGGCCCTTCTTCCATCCCCACTCCCTCCACCCTCCTCCCCCCACCCCCCCACCCCCACACACACAAGGGCAACACAGACTGGTCAAGAGCAGGAATCCGATTACGTCACACCCTTTGTCCTTTGCCCTCCCCCCATCCTTCCTAAGTCATCAAAAATACAGTATTTTTAGCACTGTAGTTATTAGACACATAAATATTAGAGCATCGGTTTTGGGTTTTTTTTTAATATAGCCAGACATAGAGGCCATGGAAACTAATCTGCCAATTAAATTCCTGACCCAGGAGGCACCCAAAATGTCAATACCAGTGTTTTTCTTGAAGGCTACCTTTGGTGGGGTGGCAACTGGAGTGGGGAGGGTTTAAATAATCTGTATATGAGACTACAGAGTGTCTTCACAAAACTCTGCTTGATTTTCCCCATTCCGCTAGAACAGACCGTTACAACCCCAGCTCTCTAACCCATCAGACTAGAGACATAGCCTTTTGCCAGGCTGCTCCTCCATTCTCTGCCAGAACAACTGGAATGTTTTAATGCATCACAATCACAGCATTTATTTATCCCACTATCATGTAATAATTTATATGTTAGTTTCCCACAATTAAGGTTGTCAGACTTAGTGTATTAAAATACAGATTGTCAGTTAAATTTAAATTTCAGATAAATAGTAGGTAATTTTTAGTATTAAATATGTCCCAAATTTTGTATGGAACATACTTATACTTTAAAAATTCTGTGTTGTATGGGACTTCCTCGGTGGTCCAGTGGCTAAGACTCTGCACTCCAATGCAAGGGGCCCGGGTTCGATCCCTGGTCAGGGAATGTTCACATGCTGCAACTAAGACCCAGTGCAACCAAATATATACTTTAAAAATTATTTGTTGAATATTTCAAGTTCAAATTGACCTCAGCATCCTGTGTTTTATCTAACAGCCTTGCCCAAATTAGACTGGAACCACCACCGTATCTACTAACACTTACCTCACCCGATAGGCACCTTGTAAATGCTCTTTGGATGGATGCTCCAAATTGCATTCAAAATTAAACGTTCATAATAGAAAGGACCAAAGCTTTAAAGGGTCGTCCTGTAGCCACGACAACATGGCTGTGCTGCGCTGACTCACTTCAGTCACGTCGGACTCTGCGACCCCATCAACTGTAGCCCGACAGGCTCCTCTGTATGTGGGGATTCTCCAGACAAGAACAGTGGAGTGTGTTGCCAAGCCCTCCTGCAGGGGATCTTCCCAACTCAGGGACTGAACCCACGTCTCCCGCATTGCAGGCAGATGCGGTACCGTCTGAGCTACAGGGAAGCCCAAGAAGAGTGGAGTGGGTAGCCTATCCCTTCTCCAGCAGACCTTCCCAATCCAAGAATCGAACCTGGGTCTCCTGCATTGCAGATGAATTATTTACCTGCCAGGCTACCAGGGAAGCCCAAACAACATGGCTAGATCATCTAAAAAGAAGGAGGATGTTGTTCAGAAAGAGTAAATGTGAACACGTTAACTCTGAACAGCAACACTGTACAAGTGAGTCCCTCAAAATTCCCTCAGTTCCCAATAAGGACAGTAATCGCTGGTCAAGTTCAGTGGGAAGACCGTGGTCAGGATCGCAGCTGCGGGTACAGGTTGCTTTCCAAAAGGCAAAGCTTCATGTCCACCTTTCCCCCAAGGCTGCCTTATCTTCCTTCCCCCCACCCCCAAAACGAATCCTACAAGTCATCTTTCTCCAAAAAAAAGATAAGAAACAAGAAAATCTACCACCGTGGAGTTAGAAAGAGATAAGAGAAATAAGCTGTCTAGATTCCAGCTTAGCAATGGAGAAAGAAATTAAGGACCCGATATGTTTCATAGGTGGAAAGATGAACACAGAAGATAAAGAAAATAGGAAAGTTCCTTTAGGACTGTAGCACATACCGAGAAGCATCCATAACAGACAGTAACATATTCAAGGCTACAGAGAAGATCAGCAAAGCACTTCTCCTGACAGTACATTTTTATAGAATTGCAGATCAAAGGTTGCTTCATGAGGACTTCTTTGTTAATTCTCCAGGTCCCAAACCCTGTTAGTAAACCTGTCCTCCTAACAAGGCATCTTTTGTATTGTTGCTCAGCAAAGCTACTCTTGAAATCTGAATGCTGTATGCAAATAGGCAGAAAAGAAATCGTCTTTGGAAAGCAGAAAGAATGAACCTATATAACTCTCAGCTCAGAACATCATTAAAACATCGCTTACTTCCCTAAAAAAAATATTTCATGGTACATATCTAGAAAGGATTATCAGCTCACATGAGAAAGAGTGTGGCTTGTATACCAGCCTCTTAATAGCTTTGAATTCTTGGACAAGTTATTTCATCTCTCTGGCCTTGTCTCTTTTTTTAAATTGAAATCTAGTTGATTTACAATGCTGTGTTAGTTTCAGTTACACAGCAAAATGATTCAGCTATACACACATGTGTGTCTGGTTTTTTCAGAGTCTTCTCCCTTACAGGTTATTACAAGATGCTGAGTATACCTCCCTGGACTATACCGTAGCTCCTTGCTGGCTATCTACTTTATATATAGCAGCATGTATGTGAGATGAAAGTCGCTCAGTCGTGTCTGACTCTGTGCGACCCCACGGGCTACACAGTCCATGGAATTCTCCAGGTCAGAATACTGGAATTGGTAGCCTTTCCCTTCTCCAGGAGATCTTCCCAACCTAGGGATCATAGCATGTATGTGTTACTCCTAGACTGGCCTTGTCTTTAACATGAAGTGATGATGCTTACTATATGGAGTGAACATCAGTTAACATCCATAGGACACCCAATACAGACCTCAGGACTTACCTGTTCATTCACATAGAGGAGCATCACTATCATCGTCACCAATATTGATGCCAGTTACTGGTTGCCAGTGACACACAAATGGGCTTATACACATCCATCATCAAGCATGGCAGATCTAGGATTCTCGTCGACATTCTATGATTTTTAAAAGCTTGTCTGTTTACTCCACCACACTGCCTCTGAGAATAAAAATTCTGTAAGTAAATCTCTTTACTTCAACCTTTTACACTGTCTGTACTTTGACAAGTCAGAAGATTTACTGACATTTAATAGCAAGAAAACCAAGGCCTTCAGAAGGATGAGAATGAAGCACATCCTCCCATGGAAATCTGGTGGAAATTCCTGATTCTTCTGAACCTCCCCAAGACGGACTTCCCCAAGAAGAGAGAGCATTGCTGGAGTACAGAACCCTGCCGACAGAGACGATTCTGGGGGTAGTAAGAACAATTCTGGGGGTGGTGAGGGCAGGGTCAAGAGAGAAAAGGCACCTGCGGTGGATGATTAGGACCCAAGAGAAGAAAGCAAACACTTCTCTTGGCAGCTGGAAGTCAATTATCAAGGCTGAGGATGGAGGGGAATCTGCACTCTTGTTTACAAAAATTAAAGACCAAATACCTCTGGAGTTCAGGTCTTTTCAAATCAATGTATTTTGTTTCTTCGAAACCAAGTGTTTCGCAACCTCAAAAATGACATGCCCGATTGACCCGTCAGATGTGCTCACGCAAGTGAACCAAAACTTTTAGGCAAGGAACTTCATCGGCATTTTTCCTAAAAGCAACAGATTAAAGAACACACATGTCCACCCATTGGAAATGGGTGCTACAGCAAAACCCTCTGCAGCGATGAAAAAGAGCAAAGTAGATGAATGTGTGCGGATCTAGACAGACGCGAAAGCCCACGGTGGTGCCTGTGTGCAGACTAAGGGAAGTGTTCCCCTTCCAGGCTGCCCCAGCCTCCTGCCAGAGAACACAGTTTATCACATCTCAGCCTCCACTCTTCGCTGGACCAAGTGGCTTGTGCACGGCTGTATATGGTCGCCCTTTCAAGGTGTGTTAAGAGGAGAAATGGGAGATGGATGAAGCGATTACTTGAGTGTGCATTTTAAACAGCATATATGTAAATACTGAGTATGCTTTTAGGCATAAAATTCTTCTGCAGGAACACCTAAGAAACGGGTAACAGTGGTTGCCTCTGGGAAGCATTGAGAGTTGTGGGTGGGGGATGATGTATCACTGTATTTTATTTTGTACCTTTTTTTTTTTTTTTTTACCATGTGCGTGTAACTTTCCCAATTGGGGGGAAAAAAAGAGGAAAGTCCTATTCTGAATGGCATGCCCACAGACTGTGAGGCCCAGGGTCACGGCTGCGGCTGCTCTGCGACCCATCCTGCCACCCGTCTGGACCCCCAGCTACCCACGTGCAGTGCCCTGGTCCAGACAGGGGTCCACATGGCTCCCACTTATCTGTGCGCTGAGCAGACGTATAAAGCCCGCACGTGTCAGTCGCTGGGTCGTGTCTGACTCTTTGCGACCCCACGGACTGTAGTCTGCCAGGCTTCTCTGTCCATGAGAGTTTTCAGGCAAGAACACTGGAGTGGATTGCCATTTTCTTCCTCCAGGGGATCTCCCCAACCCAGGGACCAAACTCTACTCTCCTGGGTCTCCTTCATCACAGGCAGATTCCTGACCTGCTGAGCCATCAGGGAAGCCCTTTTAAAGTATAATTTTGGTTTTATACATTCCTCAGCAACGACAACTCTTGAAGTCATTTGCACCAAGTGCTTCTCACTTCAGCCCAATACCCAGCCTGACCTAAGCCAACCATGAGCCCTTTTGCCGCTTCAGCCAACCATGGTGGGAAAACAGCCCAGGGACAGCAGTGTGGGCAGCAGCCTGAAAGTTCCTGCGGTGGGTGGGTTTCTGGGTGGAGTGTGTAGGTTGTATTTAGCATCATGCCTCAGCAGGTAGGATAAGCCACTTGGAAGGGTGCTGATAAAAGCCATGATCCCTAGAGCTCTGGTTAAGAACTCGATCTGGACCTTTACTAAGAGTGTGATGCTGGGCCAGTTCCGTACACACTCTATGCCTCAGTTTTCTCAGATGAAAATTGGGACTAATCACACTTCCTTTAGAGCTGTGGTCCCTGACCTTTTTGGCACCAGGGACCGGTTTCGGGGAAGACAATTTTTTCCATGGACCTGGGCTTAGGAGATGGTTTCAGGATGATTCAAGTGTATCACATTTATTACACACTTTATTTCTATTACTATTTGATCAGCTCCACCTCAGACCATCTGGCATTAGAGCCCAGAGGTTCAGGACCCCTGCCTTAGAGGATTAGTGTGAGGCTTAAACAAGATAATGGCTGTGCTGTACACATTTACCATTCAATAATAAGTGTTTGTTGTTGTGACCACTGTCTTATAGTAAAGTGTTTGTTGTCTGGTTAGAAGATGAGACAAACAATTATAATGATAGGTACCAATAAATCCATTATCCTCGGAACAATTAATCTCCACTTATCAGATGTGATCTTATCCAGTACATCATCTTCAATAAGTACAATAATATTTGCTATTTAAGCCTGAAAGTAAGGTGAATTGAAAAACTAAGCCACATCCTTTATGTTATTGCTTGGATTTCATTTTGGTTTAATGACATCAACTGCCATTATTAAAGACTGGCAGAATGGGAAAAAAAAAAAACAGACAAAAAAGAAAGTAATTATCATTTATAATCCGGCTCCAGAGAACCACTGTTAACATTTCAGAGTGTTTTTCTTTCTGGGCTTTTTCCCATGCATGGTAATAGCTGAGATCATATGAAATATTTTCTACTCTTTTTCCTATTTCAGCATTTCCTAATATTATTGAACACTTCCATAAGTATTTTCACTTAAATGGGTAGTTAGTATTCCATTACAGTTATCGTTTCTTTCACAAACACCCAGTGAGCGCCTATTGCGTTAGGCACTGTTGCTTCTGGAGATACAGTAGTGAACAAAACAAACGGGTCCCAGTTCCCGTGACATCGCTTCTGTGCTAGGTCGGGACTGTGCTACACATTTTAGTGACTTGAAGTCAGGCGGACGGTAGAAAAGTAGAGGCAGGGCCTACAGACAACTCTTTCAACAAGGTTAGCTGTCAAACAACTGTAGCTGGGAGGAGAGGTGGAATGGATGCCGGACCTTATTTTATTGTAGCGCTAGTGCAGAGATACAAATATGCATCTCAAATGAGCTCTTGGCCATTTGTTAATACTTCAAAAAAGACTACTTAATAAAAGTTGCTAAAGTAGTTTCTAAACTGCTTGTGGTGAAACTATTTTGGCCCTCATGTGTCTCTGCAATAATTTCATGGTCTTTCAAAATGGCATAAACAGGGAGTTAGATTTAAAGGTCATGATACAAGTCTGAAGGCAGGATTCTACTATGGCTGTCATGTTATCATCTTGCAAGAACCATCCATCTCACTTTAAGAATGGATTTTGTAGAAACCATTTCTGCCTTGACTCCATCCAGTTCTTCCCTGTTATTGTTTTTAAGGCAGGGGAGGAGGGAGAATTGTTCTTATAGGTTTTGTACTAAAAATGCTTTGTGGTTCCTTCCCATACCTCCTTCGAGTGGAAACCATGTGCCCACAGCCCTGTTAAGAAATGGTGAGCATGTTTTATAAGACACGGCCCGGCTCCCCCGCTCCTTACAACACACACACACACACACACACACACACACACACACACACTGACCACAGCGACGGAAAGCAAGGTGGACTCTAACCCAGCAGCAGCGGTCACCGATGACCTCTGAATCTGAATGGCTCTGCTCGACGTTTAGATTCCCTCGTCAGTTTCATTTAGGAATTGGAACGATGGGGGCCAAGAGCAGTGAGGGCGGAAACAGAAGTAGCACCAGAACTAAAGAGGCCTTCGTTACACAAACCACAATAAGCTGGAATTCTGGAAGACTAAAAGTAGAGAGAAATTCATAGAGAAGTAGAGACACTGTGAGATTAATTCCTGATCTTCCCCAAAACTCATGGCTTGAGACAACTGAAATAGCAGCTAATTTGAAAAAAAAAAAAAAAATTTTTTAATGAGTTGACAAAAAATGAAGTTTTCTGCAGAAAGGAATCAGAGCAGGGACCCTGGTCAGCAATGAATGCCAAAGCTAGCTTTCACCCTGAAAATTTCTGCCAAACCATGGAGCTTCTGAACTTCTGCAGTGAACCAGGGACCCAATCAAGATGGGTAATCTGATTGAAGACCCCTCCCATAATGTTGGAACCCCAGAGGACTACACCTTCCATGCACACACAGATGAGTGAGAAATAAACCCCACTCTTCAGAAAGCAGAAACAAGGGTCTCAGTTCTCTGGGTGTTGGTGCTGAGCAGACACCCTAAGCCAGCCCTAAGCCAGTCCTCACGTGGCTTGCAGTCCGGATTCCTGCTAGTGGAAGAGTCTGAAAAGCTTCAAACAGAGGGGGCCTGGGTTGGCAGTCCCAACTTCAACCTTGGTCTCGAAGAATTCCCACAGCTGCAGAAAAGTCCGCCGCTCCCAGGCAAATACCACAAAATACACAGATACACCGTGAGAGGAAAAGGCCATGCAGCTCTTGAAAGAGAACGGCCTTCACTCCTCACTTCATGTCCTGGGGTAGCCAAGAGATTCTTTAAGGCTGCAACAAAGTCTTTTACTGGATCGAATTTTACAGAGACTTTGTTCTTTAAAAAAAAAATCACAACTCCTTTGATGTCCTTTATGTCCCCGAACAGAAGGCTGACCGCACGGATGGTGAGGACCGCAGCCGGGGTGGTGGCCGGCCTCTGCCATTCCGCTCGCTGCTCCGCACTGGTTTCTGAGCCGCATCCCGCCATCTCCACTCCTGTCACCGCCAAGCGCCAAGCATCACACACGTCCCTCTTTGGTATCTATTTGAATGAAATACTAGATGAACAAAAGGGGCTTACTGCGTCCAAGCGGGACTGGATTGAAGAAGAAATGTATTAGGAAAACTCTTGTGGGAAATCTAGCTTATGCTAATCAAACACAACTTGGATGATAGTGAATGCCTGGGAATTTAGCAGAATGAAACCAAAGAGGCAAAGGGATGGACACCTAATTCCCCACAAGGGTTGAACACAAGAAATAACTAGTCTTATCATTTTAGACACAATAGGAAATAATCTACAGCCGAGTCTGGTCTATGCAGATAAATCTTTCACAGACATGTGAATAAAGCAACTGCGAGCCAGTTTTTAAAAACGTAATATGGTGCTATTACGCAAGACTGCCTTTTGTCAACCTGGGCTCTCCTTCTGGGAATGATCACACTGTTTCAAACCCCAGGCCTACAGATGAGGATAAAAATGTCTGGGGTTCTCCAGAGAACTCCACATTGGCTGGCCGCCAGCTGCTGCTAGCACTGCTTTTTCTAGAAATTCTCACCAGTGCTTCTGTTTGTAGTCCCACTAAACAAGCAAGCCACCTGGCTGTTGACGAGACTGTGATGGGGAGACAGAGAGTGGTGGGGAGACAGAGGGAACGGAACTCTTGACCTTCCTCTTGGGCTGAATTAACATTCTTTGGTTAATATTAAATATAATCACAGGGAAAGGAGATGCACTTGGGAGCTAAAGCTAGTGCCTTCTGCTGCTTCTCTTGACTCTGTGAGCAACTATTTTGAGGTTAATTGGACTTTTATATGGGAGATCCAGTTGTGTGACCCTTCTTTGCCCTGCAGTGAGCAAACCAAGGCACCATGATCTCCTGCTGAAGGTCAGGTACACAGTGATATTTGAAAACAATTCATCATAAGGCATGAAGGCAGGGAGAAAAGACTTCTGTTTTCTCCTTCCCAGTTTGAAAAGCCACGTTCGATTTCAGGCCTAAGTGGAAATTTAGGATCCAGGAGTAGTGGTTCTTTCAAAATAGTAAATTAGGTATTCATCAGTTGCAGATGAGCTTGGGGGAAATTGATCTGATCAGTCTGATATGTACTAGGCAGAAGTGTTTGGGACTGCTGCTGCTGCTGCTAAGTCACTTCAGTCGTGTCTGACTCTGTGCGACCCCACAGACGGCAGCCCACCAGGCTCCCCCGTCCCTGGGATTCTCCAGGCACGAACACTGGAGCGGGTTGCCATTTCCTTCTCCAATTCATGCATGCTAAGTCGCTTCAGTCATGTCCGACTCTGTGCGACCCTATGGACAGCAGCCCACCAGGCTCCTCCATCCACAGGATTCTCTGGGCAAGAATACTGCAAGAATACTGGAGTGGGTTGCCATTTCCTTCTCCAGTGTTTGGGACACTGGGGCATTTAGGCTACAGGGGAGTTATGTATTTCCGTTGATATCTTAACAATTTTTCTTCTCTCTTCGCAACTTGCTTCATTTGAGAAGAACTAGCTTTCTCTAGATTTGAGCAATTAGTCCTCCCTAAACAATCTTATTTGCAGTACTGTGAGTCCTAATCTTGTTTCTAGAATTCTAAAAGAAGAGAAATATATCTGTCTTTAAACTTGTAAATTTATTTACACACACATACATAAAGAATAGATAAGGAAAGGTGTACACTTTTAAAAGAATACTGCTTAGAGTTTAGCCTTTTTAACTCCTGGGTTCAGCCAGTTAGTCACTCATTTAAATCACCAAGTATTTATTAAACATCTACATGTTCAAGGCATTATGCTGTGCCAATTGAGTCAAATGTCAACCAAAGGGAGGTATCTAAAACTAGTCGAATTTCACAAAGTTCATCAATGAAGTTCTCAGACCAAAACATGGTCATTTTTTTAATTCATAAATTCTGACTTAAGTCGTATGGAAGGCGTCTTATGTAATCCTTATCAGAGCATATGCTAAATGCCTCTGTTCATCACCAGGAATCTATTCCTACTAGAATAGAGAATGTAATTTTTCTTACCATTACCATCAACAACAAAAAACTCCTACAGATGCAAGGTGTCGTCATGAAAAAAATCAAAATATACGAGTTGGGGGAGGGTCTGATTAAGGAAGGACATTCTTTGTGGTGTTGGCCTTGCTCTGTATCCTGATTGCCACAGTGGTTACAAGAATCTATACAAATGTAAAAACTCAGAACTGTGACCAATAAAAAAATGAAACATACAACATGTATATTTAATGTTTGTTTTTAATGCACCGGAGCAATGCAGAGGCAGACGGACCGTGCAGCTGATGAAGCTTAGGGGCCCTTGTCAAGTAGAACCTCCTCCAAGCCCTCATACCTAGTTTGTACTATTTTTCATTAAGAGGGCCACACCCCAAGCTATATAAGCTTCAGGATCTACACAACTTGGATTCACCTCTAGGCATATGACTCTAAAATAATTCAATTCATTTCCATCAGTCAAAGATCAGAAAAGGTGAATGACATATGAGGCAACAAAGCTGAATGCTGGGGGTTCTGTGAACTGGGGAGCTCAGAAGGATTTGGGTGGGGGTCTTTGTAATAGAGTCTGACTCCATTTTTGTTGTATGACAGCTGGGAGCTTAAAGCACCGTCACTCCCAGATCCCTTCTGCCCCACATCCTGGCAAGCTGATAAGAAACTCGGATGCTGCCTCTTGGTGGTGGAAATAAATAGAAACCACACAAGCCCTGGCCCATGTGGGATCCCTCATCCTAACCCCACTCCCTAATCACAATAAAAGCAGAATCAGTCTTGCTCTCCATAGAAAGTTCCAGTATGTAAGAACTAGATCTTTACATACCCTCTTGGTGCAGGCATGACATCATCAGTCTTGAGGTTCAAACCACACTGTGGGTGGAAACCAAACACTGGATGATGATCCATCCTGTTCTGCTTCTGCCAGATGACCAAGGCAGTCTTGAAAATCTATGTAACCAACATGCACAGAGAAGAAAAGAAGGACTCTGTAGGGACAGGAAATTGCCTACATGAAGACATGGAGGTGGAAACATGAAAACTGAGTGTGCAGGATGGTGTAACTGAAACCAGAAGTGTGCACAGATGAGTCAGAAGGCTAGTGACAAGACTGGAGGGGGAGGGAGGTGTCATTGCACCAGTTAAGAAAGATGGATTTTATCTTTTATACATCAAGAAACTACCAAAGATTTTTTTTCATGGGAAAATAACAAAGTCAAATAAATATTTTAAGATTTTCTATCTAGTTATGGAATACAGAAGAGGTTGGAGGCAAGGAGGTCAGAGGAGAAGAAAACTGTCTAATTTTTCAAGCATAGGATGGCAAGGGACTGGGTTGTTGTGCAAATTCAAGTCTTGATTTGGGGAACTTTCTGTAATTTTCTTTTTTCTTCACATATTTTCACTCTATAGTTGGTTGAGTCTGCAGATGCAGACCCCATGGATATGCGAGGCCAACTGTGTGAATATGTATGCTGCTTATATATGTGTGTGTCCGTATATACACAAAGACATGTATATTCATACATCTATGCATATATTAAATATACACATGCTTTTAAAAATATATGTATTTAAAAATATAGCCATGTATATGCTAAAATAGAAACAAATGGTTACCTATAAAAAAGAGAGAAGGGGATGGAGTTAAGAGTATGGGAGTAAAGGCTAAGTCCTTTGAATAGTTTTGTTTCATAAACTTGACTTTGAAATCATATAAATATCTTAAAAATTATAAAATAAAATAAAATTAAGTTTCAAAACACCCCTTTTTGAAGCTAAAAAGAAATGAACCCAAATGTGTATCTGGTTGGTATCATAGCCATACAGAAAAGAACCAATTCAGATGATTTTAAAGTACAATAATATGACAGCTCATACCTAGTGGAAAAGACTCTAAAAACAGAAAGAACTACCAAAAAAAATTTTTTAACTATTTTCAGTAATCATTTGTTGGTTGAAATGTTGGTATTTATATTCTGTCACTGCTCTGTGTATTCTGTGGGTAAAAAACTAATGTGCAATTATATGATATTCTGATTCAATCGTTTTGGTGGCATTGGGAGCTAAGACTCTCAGTGTAGAGGAAAGAGAGTATAGACGTAAAACCAGACACATTAAATAAAAGCCTTGTCCTGATTGTCAGTTGAAATATCACAATGAGTTCCTAATTTTACCTTGAAAATAAATAGTTCCTAGATCTGCCCATTGAAAAGGCCCCCCCACAATTTAGTATCAACAAGTATCTCAGCACTGAGGTTTTGCCTCTAAATAACATTTTTGGCTAAAAGGAACCAAGAATGCTTGGAGAGAATGTTTAATTCCAGGTCAAGACAGGGAATATAGAAGGTGATGTTGGAGCATCTTGTCATAAGAGCAAAAATGTTACCAAAGACTAACAGAGCATCAAAATAACTCAGGAGTGGATCTGAAGAGGATCCCACTAGTCAACCAGGAGAAAATTTAAGCCTCTTGCTCTCACATCACTCTGAACAGCATCTGGAGAACTTGAACTGGAAAGTCTCCAGACAAGGAAGAATAACCACCATAGAGGACAGCGGAGATGCAGTTGTTACTGCTGCTGTCATTGGTGTTTAGTTGCTAAGTTGTGTCTAACTCTTTGCGGCCCCACGGACTGTAGCCAGCAGGCTTCTCTGTCCCCGGGATTTACCAGGCAAGAATACTAGAGTGGGTTGCTATTTCCTTTTCCAGGGGATCTTCTCAACCCAGCAATCAAATCCACGTCTCCTGCACTAGCAGATGGATTCTGCTGAGCCAGCAGGGAAGTCCAGCAGTACTAAAGGTGAAAAAAGAGGGGCCAAGTGAAAAATCTGCATTATGGATGCTGAAACTCCAGCCTTGCCCATTGTCAACCCTTGAGCTCAAGCAGCCAGTATTATACCCCAAGGCAGGAGATGGCAGTATCCTTTGCTGTAGTAAATGAACCTGAAGATACAACACATACTAACATGCTGAGAATTCAATTAAAAATCTCTCCACTCACCAATCATCCCGCAGCAACATTCACCAGTTGATCAGTCCCACACAGGCACAAAGAGTTCTGATTAGCTTTTTACTGCCCTGTTCTTAACCAAATATAGACAGGCAAGGATTATCAGACAGCTGAGGAAAGTTACCAACACAAGAGACCAGTGGCATAGTAGGAGACACAAAAAGGCAATGAAGAAAGAAGAAACTTCCAAAGATACTACAAATAATAGCTTCAGAGAAGGGAAAATGATAGGAAAAGTGACAAATCCAGTGTGGAGTTTGGACAGCAAGGTCTATGAAGCTCAATAACAAAAACAACATCAAAAAAGAGATTGGTATTAGAAGAGAAAAAAAGAAAATTAGAGGTCAATCCAGAGGTCAAGATTAACAGGAGAGAAGAGGAAAAATACAGCAGGAAAT
This sequence comes from Dama dama, assembly GCF_033118175.1. Taxonomy (NCBI): domain Eukaryota; kingdom Metazoa; phylum Chordata; class Mammalia; order Artiodactyla; family Cervidae; genus Dama; species Dama dama. The sequence goes on from NC_083708.1 coordinate 59,551,830, forward strand.
TATCAAAAAAATAATATAAGAAAAGATCTATTGGACACAAGTCTACAGATTAAAAAGCCAATGAAAGAATAAAATAATGCTATTGGAAGCTACATGAATGGATCTAGAGATTGTTTACTGAGTGAAGTAAGTCAGAAAGAGAAAGACAAATACCAAGTGATACCACTTATATGTGGAATCTAAAATATGACACAAATGAACCTATCTACGAAAGAGAAAGAGACTCATAGAGAACAGATTCATGGTTCCCAGAGGCGGGTGAGAGGGGATAGACAGGAGTTTGGGACTAGCAGATGCAAACTATTATATATAAAATGGATAAACAACAAAGTCCTACTATACAGCACAGGGAATTATACCCAATATCCAATAATAAGCCTTAATGGAAAAGAATATGAAAAAGAATATATATATACACATATATATAACAAAATTACTGTACAGTGGAAATTAGCACAACATTGTAAACTGACTATACTTAATTAAAAATTTTTTTAAATGCCAATGAAGCTAATGAAAGAAAGACCTGGATCATTATGAAATTTCAAAGCAGTAAAAGAGAAGATTTTGAAAGTTCTGGGGAATGGAATACATGGGGGCAAGCAGATTATTCCACAGATCATTACATAAAATGGTATGAGATTTCTAAGAGCAGTACTGAATGTAGCAGGCAATAGAACCTTGTTTAAAGATTCTGAATGAAAATTATTCTAATCTTGAATCCTTTATCCAAATCAAATTATTCATCAAATGCAAGGATAAAGACTTTTTAAAATTAATAGACTTTTTTAGAGCAGTTTTATATTTATAGAAAAAAAATGAACAGAAATTGCTAAGTTCCCATGTACCCTTTTTCCCCACTCTTCCCCATCACCCCAACAACATGAAGTTTCCCCTCTTATTAGCATCCTATATTGGTGTGGTACATTTGCTATAATTGATGAGTGAATGTTGATACATTATGATTAACTGAAGTCCATAGTTTACCTTAAAGTTTAGGCTTTGTGTTTTACACTGCTATTTTTGACAAAGGTATATTGTTATCTGTTCACCATTACAGTATCATGTGGAGCAGTTTCCAGTCCCGAAAAATCACCTATGCTCCCCATCTCCCATCCCTCCTTCTCTCTCACCTGAACCTATCAGCCACTAACGTTTTCACTCTCTTCATATTCTTGCCTTTTCCAGAATGTGATAGAGCTGGAGTCATACAGTATGTAGCTTTTTCAGGCTAGTTTTCTTCACTGAGCAGCGCATTTAAGTTACCCCCCTGTCTTTGCATGGCTTGATAGACCTTCTTATTGCTAAACAATATTTCATGGTATAGACAGTCCCCAGTTTGTTTGTCCGTCTGCCCATTGAAGGACATCTTTGTTGTTTCCAAGTCTGGACCATTATGAATAAAGTTTCTGTGAATATTCTCACGCAGGCTGTTGTGTGAACACAAATCTTCAACTCATTTAGGTAAACAGCAACAAGAGTGATTGCTGTGTTATACACTAAACTGTGTTTAATTTTCTGAGAAACCCCCAGACTGTCTTCTAAAGTAGCTGTGCCGTTTGGTGTTCCCACCAGCCGTGAAGGAGAACTCCTGCTGGCCCATGGCCTTGACAGCACTTGGTCTTGTGTGTTTTGGATTTTGGCCATTCAAATCAGCAGCGTGTAGTGGTTTCCCATTACTGTTTTACTTTGCAATCCTCTAATGACATATGATGTTGAGCAGCTTTTCGTTTGACATCTATATATCTTCTTTGGTGTCTGGATATTATGCCCATTTTTAATTGGATTCTTCACTGCCCTGTTACTGAGTTTTGCAAATTTCTTCACATATTTCGGACACAGGACCTTTAAAGATAAGTGTTTTACAAATATTTTCTCCCAGTCTGTGGCTTATATTTTTACTGTTTTATATAAACACACTTTTAGACAAACAAAATCTCAGGAAATTAACCTCCCTTGCACTTTTCCTTAGGAAGTTACCAGAGGATATGCTTCATCCAAATGAGAGAACTCAGAAGGAAGAAACACGAAATTCAAGAAACAGGTCCGAAGGGGAGAGCTTCTGTACGCTGAGCGAGTCGAAAATGAATGCCAGAGGACTTGGATCTCAGCTAAAGGACAGTATTCCAGTTACTGAGCTGTCAGCAAGTGGACCTTTTGAAAGTCATGATCTTCTTCGAAAAGGTTTTTCTTGTGTGAAAAATGAACTTCTGCCCAGTCATCCTCTTGAATTATCAGAAAAAAATTACCAGCTCAACCAAGATAAGATGAACTTCTCCACACTGAGAAACATCCAGGGTCTTTTTGCACCACTAAAACTGCAGATGGAATTCAAGGCAGTGCAGCAGGTTCAGCGTCTTCCATTTCTTCCAAGCTCAAACCTTTCACTGGATATTTTGAGGGGTAATGATGAGACTATTGGATTTGAAGATATTCTTAATGACCCATCACAAAGTGAACTAATGGGAGAACCGCATTTGATGGTTGAACATAAACTTGGCTTGCTGTAATGCCGTGTGCTGTTCATGGAAGTAGAGGGACTGCGTCTTGTTTATAGTTGTCTCTTTCCTATAATTTGATGTGCGCAACATTAAAAGTACTAACACGTGAAAAAAAAAAAAGAAAGAAAGAAACAGGTCCAACACAAGAAATAGCCAAAAAGAATTTCTAGACTGATGGAAAGGAAAACCCTAGGATAATTATTGTGAGTAAGCCTAGAGCAGACATCTCACCTCCATCTCTCACCAGTGAGCAAAAGACAATTGTTGGGGCACAAGAAGGAAGTAACATCTTTTTACTTATTTTAATGTTTGTCTTTTAAAATTTCAAATGTTGTTCATGTTTCTTTGTGTATATGTTATTATAGAAAAACATATTTTATAAACAAAACAATATACAAATATAGGAGGCATGTGTTTCTTTGAAAATTGATAACAGTTCAGTTCAGCTCATTTCAGTCACTCAGTCATGTCCAACTCTTCGCGACCCCATGAACCACAGCACACCAGGCCTCCCTGTCCATCACCAACTCCTGGAGTCTACTCAAACTCATGTCCATTGAGTCAGTAACGCCATCCAACCATCTCATCCTCTGTCGTCCCCTTCTCCTCCTGCCTTCAATCTTTCCCAGCATCAGGGTCTTTTCCAATGAGTCAGTTCTTCACATCAGGTGGCCAAAATATTGGAGTTTCAACTTCAGCATCAGTCCTTCCAAAGAATATTCAGGACTGATCTCCTTTAAGATAGACTGGTTGGATCTCCTTGCAGTCCAAGGGACTGTCAAGTCTTCCCCAGGACCAGAGTTCAAAATCATTAGTTCTTCAGCACTCAGCTTTCTTTATAGTCCAACTCTCACATCCATACATGACTACTAGAAAAACCATAGCCTTGACTAGACGAACCTTTGTTGGCAAAGTAATGTAAATTGATAACAGTCCACCATTTAAAAAATCTAGAGACTTCTGGCCTACAGAAAGCCAGTCCAGAATGTAGCAGGAGGTCAGAGGGCTTCAGAAGAAATCTTACAGGATAAAATGGAACTGATAAATTATATGATAAGTTTGATCATATGGAAAATTGTATAGTGAGCAATTTAACAGAGATATTCAAAGGTAGGAAGACATCACGTGTCAAAGAAATTTAAGCAAATGAAATGACAATTAGTATCTCCAAGAAAAAACAAAAAACAAACAAGAAAAAAATTATTATAGCCCATTATCTACAGTGGTAGTGAACAATATTCATATACTAATCATGAAAATACTAAACGTATATTTAGCGAAAAATAACAATGAGATTAAATCATTAAGACTCAAGAAAAAGAGGCTAAAAGTAAGCAAAAGTCCTCACTATGTGTACTAAACTTGGCAAATGAAGACATAATAGATAGTTAACATCTGTTTTCAACTTGGAGGTAAATATCAAAAGAAGCTTCTAAGTGTTCAAAATGGTTCCTCTTGAGACAAAGCAGGCAAATATGAGTAGAAAAGGGATTGCTCTTTATGCCATTTAGCACTGTTTCATTTTATGGAATATTTGCATGTAATATTTACATGTTATGATTTAATAAAATAAAAATGACTTTTAAAATTTATAGCAACCTATATAAAGAAATGGGCTTCCCTGATGGCTCAGTGGTAAAGAATGCGCCTGCCAACACAGGAGACTCGGGTTTGATCCCTGGGTTGGGAAGATTCTCTGGAGAAGGGAATGGCAACCCACTCTTGCCTGGAGAATTCTATGGACAGAAGAGCCTGGCATGCTACAATCTATGGGGTCACAAGGAGTCGGACATGACTTAGTAACTAAACAACAATATATTAAATAATATTTTCAATAATAGTCAATGTAAGAAAATATTCAAAACAATGTCAAATGCAAAAGGGAGATAAAAATTGGTAAAATTTTACAGAAATATATAAGTATTTTTAAAAAATTGACAAATTTAGCAAATTCCAAATATGCATGTCTTTCATCAGGATAAAATCTGGATAGAAATACATCAAAATACATTTACATCAAAAGTAGTTATCACTGCATGATAAGCTAAGGGTAATTTTAATCTAATTTTGCAGCTTTCCATATTTTTTTAACCATCCACAATAAGCTATATTATGTTCTTCGGCAGGGGCAGAACTTTTTAAAAACTTTTCTGACCTTCAGTTACGGTAGATATTGCTAAATTGCAAGCCGGGATTCACACTTAACTGATGAACACAGCAGCCTGAAAGATACAAATTGGGTAATACTGGGTCAGAGCCTTCCTTCAGCTGACTTTCACCCTTGCCCGCTATTACAGTCCCCTCCTCCTTGCGAGGAGCTCCTGGCTCCCTCCCACCCCAGCCCTGCCCCACCCCAGCGAATTTCTAGGCATTCCCTAGGGCTGTCTTGAATATGTCCAAGAACTGCTGCCTCCACTTGGCGAGGATCTGCCAGACCTCTCTGCCGCCAGAGGAAGCCGTGGGGCTCGGGGGCGGCAGTGCCTGCCTCTGGCCTCTGGGCTGCCGGCCCCTCGCAGCTGCCCTGAGCCCTAACTCCTCCTGAGTTACCATCTGTCTAAGGGCTGCGAAAGAAATTCCACCAGGGCCCTGGGCTTCTGGAGAGATTTAGGTAAAAAGAGCTCTTTGGAGATCTCATTCATTTGCTTGAAAACCTAGTGTTACACACACACACATACACACACACCCTGCGAGAATCAGGGCACAGAACTGGGCCAAAGAAAACCATTTCATGCAACAGATGTCCTGTCCTGACACCCCTTATTCCCAACCTACCAGTCTGGCTCCCTCTTCCTCAAGTCTAGCTCACTGGGGTTCTTTCCTAGAGGCTCCCTCCATGTGTCAGTGAGAAGAGTTTTATTAGGTTACCCACAGACCCACAGAAATGCCCAGTAGGGTCTGAATTCCAGAGGAGACCACACACGGGTGCTGTTATTTACCCATAGTTTGCAGGTGAAGACTCTGGGGCACAGAGAAGTGAATTAAATTACCGAAGGTCAGACAGATACTACGGGCCATCTGGCTCCAGGGGAAGCGTTCTCGCCCACTGCAATGCTCCAGAGTGTGGAACAGAGGCTCCATTCCACCAGCTGCCCTGTGGTGACAGAGAGGCCCCTGCCCCCAGAGAGCTTGTGTTCAGCCGCTAAGCAGTGTCTGACTCTTTGTGACCCCATGGACTGCAGCATGCCAGGCTTCCCCGTCTGTCACTCTCCCAGAGTTTGCTCAAATTCATGCCCACTGAGTTGGTGATGCTATCTAACCATCTCATTCTCTGTTGTCCCCTTCTCCTTTTGCCTTCAATCTTTCCCACCACCAGAGTCTTTTCCAGTGAGTCGGCTCTTTACATCAAGTGGCCAAAGTATTGGAGCTTCAGCTTCAGCATCAGTCCTTCCAATGAATATTTGAGGTTGATTTCTTTTAGGATTGACTGGTTTGATCTCCTTGCAGTCTAAGGGTCTCTCAAGAGTCTTCTCCAGCACCACAGTTCCAAAGCATCAATTCTTCAGTGCTCAGCCTTCATTATGATCCAACTCTCACATCCATACATGACTGCTGGAAGAACCATAACTTGGACTGTACAGACCTTTTTCAGCAAAGTGATGTCTCTGCTTTTTAATACACTATATAGGTTTGTCAGAGACTTTCCTACCTGGTGATTCACAGCCTCAGATAGCTGAGAGAAATTCTGAGAACAATCTTAAGGCATTGTCCAAGTCCCAGTTAAGACCACCGCTTTCAGGTAAGCATCAGCCCCCAAACATGACTGCCACCTCCTCCATGACGTCTTCCTGCAGCCCCCAGTCAGGACTGGATCTCAGCCCATTTCCTACTCCCACAGCCCTTCAACTCTAGAGAACAGGGCAGTCTCATTCTCCTTCGAGTGAGCGGTCAGCGTCAGCATCTCACAGGAGCACAGAAGCCTGTGGAGACAGGACTGGTCTGCCTGCTCCTGAGGTCTCACAGCACTCATGGCACCGCCTGTCTAGACAAGTGTTCCCTCTTGGTCTTTGTTGGGCTGCGCTGGGACTTTGCTGGACTCACGGTGGGTGTGCAATGACTCCTGATCGGCTGGTGAGCCCTGGGGTGGAGGCCTCTCCACAGAGAGCCCTGAGGAACACAGTATTAGGCCACACTGTGAAACTGCCACTCTAAAGGCTGAGTTATTCAAATACTGACAATTTCATATGCGTCAACTGTATCTCAGTGGTAAAGAATCACCTGCAATGTAGGAGACGCAGGTTCCACCCCTGGGTTGGGAAGATTCCCTGGATAAAGGAATGACGACCCAGTTTCTTTGCTTGGATAATCCCATGGACAGAGGACCCTGGAGGGCTACAGTCCCTGGGGTCTCAAAGAGTCAGACGTGACTGAGCATGCGCACACACACACACATGTATACATATACATACATATATATATATATACGTATGTATCCTAGCTGGAATAGCCTATAAACCCCTGAAAGTGTTTGCTTGGCAATTTTGAAATCTCCTTTCTTGGATATCTATCTTTTATAATTTAACTATAGTTATTAAATGATATTTTGTAAAAATACCCCCAGAAGTCCAAATTCTAGATTGTAAATCCTCCACTATCCCAAAGCCCAGACAAGAGAGATGAAATTTGATTCCAACAAGTTTGTTCAGCTGTGAGTTCCTAGGGTCATGTGGACAAGGCCAACTGTTAACAGAAAGCAGAAGAAAAATTGGTTTTGCTCACTTCCTCTCTCCCACATAGCCAGCTGAGAAATGCCTTCTGGGGCCTATACGCTGAGGGCTTCTGTGTGCAGTGAATTCTCCGCTGTTCTTTACTTCCGTCTTCTGTTCTCCGGCACCTTTTAGTGGACTGACCCTCCTGCATATTCATCTTTGGGGCCCTCCCTGACCTTTCGGAGGAATGTCAACAGTGGGAATTTATCCAGTAGATGAGACGTTTCCTCCACTGGCAGCTTTCCTTTGCCTGGTTCAAGCCTCTGTAACTGAAGGCTATAAAGGCCACTGACAATCTAATTTATCCACCATTTCACCTGGAAACAGTATCATTTCTTTGCACTCCCTAGAGACCTTCGCCTGGAAAAAAGGCCCAGGATGCCTGTCAGACCAAATAATGCCTATCATATTTTATTACATAGGATGAAACCTAAGACTTTATACTCCATTAGCAGAAGGTTTCATTTTCACTCCAGGAAGGTCGTTCAACATTATATCTTATCTTGTTCTTTCCTATGTTTTTAATAGAAAGGCCTTTAAATTGCCCACTTCCATCCCCCACGCCCACCACCCGAGGCATCGAGAAGCTATATTATCAGATTTTACAGTCTGAGATAATATGCTATTGTAAGAGAGCCAAAATATATGTGGTGTGTATCTTTTTTTTTAAATAAAACTACAGCCTGATAGAAAGAAGAAGTTTGCTCTCTAGTGGCTGACTTATAAAAGGCTCTGAAAACCACACAATAAGATAACTTAGAAAAGGAAGAGACTTAACAGTGATACTTGCCTAACAAGGTCTGAGTACTTATTTTGTTTTTATTGATCTTTTTAATTTTTCTTATAGTAAAAAACTACATCAGAGAGAGTTCTATGGGTATTTTTTCCTATTAAAATTTTTCCTATCATTAAGCTAATTTTAATTCTAAATTCTTAGAGTAGCAATTAAGTTTCTGGTGTTTTATTAGTCTATTGTACCTTTAGAAAGCTTTGTGGGTTGGTTTAATACCATGTAATTAATGTCTATTATAGACACGTTACCCAATAGTATAATATTATTAGAGCTTTTTAAACCATTTTTAGCTCTTTGCAGGAAGATTATATAAATTCAAGGAGAAATAGTATAATTATTAGTATGATGCCAATTAATATCATTTTATTACCCCCTTTCTAGATCAACTCAATTGATGCAATTCTATTACAATACGAATTATAAAGGGAAAAATTTATTCAGTGCACCCCTCTTTTCAAGCCCTGTGCGTGTCTTACTTTCCCATTTTATTCTCCCCTGGGCCTCCCTAAGTTCACCCTATTCGTCCCGACTCGGTCAGATAACAGGAGCAAACCACACCATTGGTCCCTGAAGTCCCCACCCTCCACGTTTCTAAGAAGAAGAGAAATTACCTAGGAAACTCTCTACCTACACAGTAATAAATACTTCAAAGGGTTTTCAAACCTGGAAAGAATCTTGGGACTTCCCTGGCAGTCTAGTGGTTAAGACTCTGTGATCCCAGCGCAAGGGGCTTAAGTTCAATCCCTAATCAGGAAACAAGATTACACATGCCCACGTGGCACCGCCAAAAAAAAAGTACAAATATTCTTGTCCTCACTTTACCTGTGAGAAAGGAACCAGAGAGCACGAAGAGGCTTAACCTCTTCTGCTGGTCAGGACTACCGTGGACGTGCTGGACAGTGAAAGGAGGAAGAGTGTTCCACGGGTGCAGCAGGCATACGGCACAAGCCAGGGGGTGGCTCAGAAGGGGGGTGATGCAGCCGGATGCACAGTTTTGAAAATTATCCTGGCTGCTGAGTGAAGAAAGTCCCACAATAAGAGCAGGAGTAGAAACAGGGAAACCTCTCTGGAAGTGACTACAGCCATGCTACATGATAAAAAATGAATGGCGCCGACAGGGGTGGTGAAGTTGTAAACAGTGAATGGATTTCCAAGGCCTTCTGGAGGTAGCTCCGATACTTTGGCCACCTGATGCAAAGAGCCGACTCATTGGAAAAGACTCTGACGCTGGGAAAGATTGCAGGCAGGAGGAGAAGGGGACGACAGAGGATGAGATGGCTGGATGGCATCACCGACTCAGTGGACATGAGTTTGAGTGAGCTCCGGGAGCTGGCAAAGGACAGGGAAGCTTGCTGTGCTGCGGTCCACGGGGTCGCAAAGAGTCAGACACGACTGAGCGACTGAACTGCAGCTGGAGGTAGAGCTAATTGGTCAGAGGTGGGAGTGGGGCATGAATTCAGAATGAAGAACTCACTGGAATTGGAGAGGATGAGAGAGAAACAGTTCGGGGAGGGGAGAACAAAGAGTTGTGCTTGAGTTGGTTACGATTCAGTTTGAGATGCCTATCGAGGAGAGATACCAGGTAACCTCTTAGAGATATCAAGAGATGTCTACACATCCAGATCTCTTCTTGTTAGAAGTCTGGAGTTTTGGGAAATTTTGGGACTGGTGATTTATATTTAGAAGCCTTCAGGATAAAAATGATATTCAAAGATGAGATCCCCAAAGAGCAAGGTTGGCTAGAGATGAAAGCCTGGGCCTGACCCTGGGGCATGGACTCGTGAAGCAGGGAAGGGAGGGTCAGCCCGGAAGATTGAGTGGAAATGTCCAGGAGCAGGGGGGACAGCAGAAGAAGGTGGGAGAGGCAGCCCTGGCGAGAGGTCAGGTGCAATGTGGGCACAGACATGACCATTGAGCTTGGCAGCACAAGGGTCATGGGTGACCTTGATGAGAGCCCTGTCCGCAGCATCATGGGGACAGAGCTCCTCTGGTTCTTTCACTGGCAAACAGGGGCCTAAAAAATTCCTTCCCTTAGCAAGCTTGCAAGGCAGAAAGGAACTAGCAATGGGTGCAGAGCTCAGGGGGATTCTCTGTTGTCTCTGTTGATAGATGGTTACTTTATACTCCTGTCTTCTATCTGGACTCATTTTATTTGAATCCTTTTAGAATCAAAATGGTCAAGGAAAGGGATTCTCGGATGTCAGAAATGGACACCCTTTCACAACATAACTCATCTTCCCCATAGATTAGATGGTAGAGAGAAACTGTATAAAGGAGAAAATATTAACTTAGGAAGAATCCATTTGACCCAGAAACTGTCAAGGAAGAGGGAAGAAGAAGTAGGGGAACAGTGCATCTGGGGGACGTCTCTGGTAGTTTAGTGGCTAAGACTCCAATGCAGAGGGCCTGAGTTCGATCCCTGGTTAGGGAACTAGATCCCACATGCCACAACTAAGACCCAACATAGCCAAGTAAATAAATAAAAAGAAATATTTTTAAAAGTGTATTGGGGACAAAAGAAGGAGCTAATGATGGGCTTTTTCCTAGAGGCATAGCCCGAAATGAAATTTCAATTACCTGCAGATCTCAGAGGAAACAGACCCAGACAGAATAAATATAAAAAACATTTCCAGGTCAGACTCTATGCCAAGGGTTGGGGAACAAGGAAAGAGAGTAACACATTAAACAGCAGGAAGAAATTGCAAAGAGAACAGGTGGACAGCAGAAGGTGCATATTTTCTAAAAGGTTCTTAAAAATTTGCATAGCTATTTAAAACACACACCCCAAGCCTCCTGACCAATTAGTTTCTGCACAACCGAATCTCTCATTAGTTTGTGGGGTTGTCCAGGAAAACTCAAATGGGGGACAAAATAGAAGAACTGTGGCCGGTAGAGTCCTTTAAAAAAAAACTTGATGTGTTGCTATTTTTAAGAGCTTGAATAAGCACATTTTGAAAATGCAGAAACAAGTTATAACTGAAGGACAAAACGCAGTTAATTCTTCTCTTTCACACTCTTGGGATGAGTCTTTGCTCAACTCACAGTTCACCATATGTCGTTTAATGTCTCACTAATTCTATGGTGTGAAAATTACTGGGCTTTACTGGAAATGCTGGTCTGTGCTAACTTGGCAGACTTTATAGGCCCTCAGCAACACCAGTCAATCTGGTCAAGTAGGGGGAACTTTCAAGTGAAAAGGACTGACCCGAATCCTAAGACAGACTTGAGATCACACTTACTTCCAACCAAGGCTTCCTATCACCAGGCAACACTGTTCTCCACCACCCTAGCCTCCTCCCACCAGGGTCTCCGCGGTGGGTGTGCCCTAAAGTGCATGGCTGAAAGCGTCTCCTCACATGGTTTCCATCTGGTACTGAGATGACGGTTCACTGGATTCATCTCTTTGCCACGTCAGAGTCTCAGCACTGCCGCTGTTCCGGTTCCAGCTTGTCTCTCTTTTTCTACCTCCTAACCATCTATTGTTTCACCGTTATTTTAAGGACAGAGCACTCTGAGTAGAAATGGGGAAGCGGATCACACGTCTCAGCTCCCAGACCAAAGAAACACGCTGGCAGTAAGTTGAGGTTGAGTGTGTCTGCCTTCTCCTGCACAGAATCCAGGGATGGCAGCAGGAGGCTTCCTCCTCTAAAAGCAAGGAGGTCCTGGGTGTTCATTAGCAATGACATCTGGAGAGAAAACAATGGTTGATTAAATGATGCTAAAATTATCTCATGACTTCTGTCTCTGGTGCAGCTCAGAAGGAAAGAAATCAAGACAAGGATCAATACTAACTGGCGGACTGCCTGCCTAAAATAGATGAGAAATATCTCCTTCTCTGACTTCTGTGCTCCCATCCTTGAAACAACTATTCAAGAGGGATAATCCTCAGATCTGCATCTCCAAAATCAAACTTCAACCAGGATGTTCTGGAGAACTCTTCTGATTTCCTACTAAATTAATTTTAAGAGGGTTCCAAGCTTAGGCAGTGCCAAGTGATACCAGAAAGTTATGTTTATGGGTGTTTATTGAGACTTAGTAGGCTAATTCTGGCAAGTTCAAGTAAGTCTCTATGCCATCACAGAAGAAAAGCTATAACAGAAGAAACTTCAAAAGGCTGTCAATGATGAAATCATATTACTGAGACTATCTGAAAAATATGAAAGAGGGCAGCCCAGTCCAGGGACTAAATATTCCCTATACTTTTAGTAAATATCTTGGATTTGCCTCAACTTTTACGCGTAATGGTTTCCACTCCTACAGATGTTTGCATTTTGAAACACCATTAAGAAGAAACAAACATAAAGAGCGTGGAAATCTAGGAAAAGGAAAGGAAAGCAACTTTTGAGGGTCATTCAGATTTCCGAATATGTATGCATGCTTGAGTGCATTCTAAGTCGCTTTAGTGGTGTTCGACTCTTTGGACCGGCGCTACGGACTGAGCCTGCCAGGCTCCTCTGTCCATGGCATTCTCCAGGCAAGAATACTGGAGTAGGTTGCCATGCCCTCCTCCAGGGGATCTTCCCTACCCAGGGATCGAATCCACGTCTCCTTCAGCTCCTGCATTGCAGGCGGACCCTTTACCCCTGAGCCACCAGGGAAGACCTCCGAATAGGTACACACATGTGCTTTAAATAAAGCACCCCACCTTTCACTGTAGGGGATGTGGGTCCAATCCTCAGTCAGGGAAATAAGAGGAGCAGCTAAGCCCATGTGCTGCACCTACAGAGTCCGCATGCCGCAACCAAGACCCGAGGCAGCCAAATCAATTAATTAATAAATGTAAATAAATGAATATAGCACCCCAAACAGCAGTGAAGCCTCCCTGTCCTATGAGCATGTGCAGAATCTTGGTTTACCCCCAAATCATAACAGATTCTCGTGGTCGTGCATGATTTTATCTTTTATCTTACATGAAAAAAGGAACATTAACAATAAGCTAGGGACTAGATTTGGGGGTAATGGAAGTAGGGGAAAACCCACATCTTTTGGCATATTTTTTTTTTTTACTGTGATCATTGCTAGGAAAACCATTCCCTATCCATACACGGCACACATTTCCCCTACTTATTATTCTCACAGAGCACACAATACCACTTTTATAAACACGAGGACACAAGCTCAGTAGCACATACCCAGAAACACTCAGAGCTCTAAAATAATTGGGAAGAGACTCCCTTGTGGTTAGTACTCACTATCCAATCCAAGGCAGAAGGAATGCCCCGGAACATCAGAGAAGGGGCTGCTTCTGTTCCCACGGCTCCTGCTCCATCGCGCAAGGGTGCTGGAGCTCATGGGTCACAGAATCACACAGAATGTGAGAGCTGGAGCAGTTCTCACCTAATTAAAGCTCCTCTTTTCATATCGAGGAAGCAGAGAGGCTTGTCAAGGTACCATGGCCACGTCATGGCTGAACCAAAACCAGGACTCATTTTCTGACCCCCAACACAGGAAGAAGAGTTCAGGAAGTGTTGTTGGATGGCTGGAACCAAAAGACTTGTAAAGTCTTAGAGTGAAAAAAACTGAAAAAGAATGGATATATATGTATGTAAATACATGTAGCTAATTCGCTTGGCTCTACACCTGAAACTAACTGTCAACTATAAATTTTTTTTAAAAATTTAAAAATCCAAAGCAAAAAAAAAAAAAAAAATCTTAGAGTGAAATGATACCTTGAGGTCTTACAAGTTCAGCTTTGCCTTGCAGTGCAGAAATCCCCCAAAAGTTTCATTTTTATTCACACTATGAACTTGGGTAGTTATGACTCCTCCCTTAATCCACCAAGAAACAGCTGCAGACAGCTCACCCTGTCTGAGGACGCGATGGGGTCAAGGGCAGCGTGGGCCTTTGTCCAGAGGTGATCACAGTGCTCGTTCAACTCTGAGGACTGTGCCCAGGCCGCTCCCAAAGCTTTTCTCAGGGCCCTAGAAACTTCCCGGCTCACCATTTTCCTCTTCTTCTCCTATCTTCAGCCCTCTCTCTCTTACTGTGCCTTTGTTGGCTATGCTAACATCCAAAGAGTTATCTTCTAAAGGAAAGAAAACAGAAGAGAAGGGACAGGGAGCAACCAAGAAACACCCAAGAAAAGAACCTAGCCTTTGATGGGATGATATGGTTGATGACAATGATGGTAATGGAGAATTTTATACCAGTTTGGCTTTCCATCAAGTTGGCTTTCCACTGCTGCAAATCAAAGTTATGCTAAATAGCTAGGTCAAACTGCAGTTATCTAAACTCCTCTTCCCCCCACTAACAGGAAATCCCTTCGATTGCCTGAAGTTAGTTAGAAGTTTGCAAACATTAAGTAGATTTCTTTTGTTTGACAGAATTATTGCATTTTCTTTCCCACAAATGCCTTGATTGAAAATATTTCAGCACAATGGCATTTATCAATCTGTCAGATGTCCATCAGCCCTAAGAATACAATCCTATTGGTGTTTTGTCTACAATCCACTAGTTCTATCCTTTCCCATGCTCAGTCACTAAGCCATAAAAAAATGCACACACCACAAAATATTATTCTGCCTCCACGTTCTGAAAAAATGTTAATCTAATAATTCTGTTCCTTGGCATATAGGAAATACACATGCACTTGAAAGCAAATGTAACTAAAATTTCTCTAGTTTGGATTTTTTTTCCTTTTATGGTTCCAAACTCAAATATGAGTCAAAGAAACTGCTTTCCTTAATCATACATTTGATCTCTGGTTAACACAAGGGAGACATAGTCAATGACAAAAAGAAAGCAAGAACCGTCTTAGCAAACCAATCTTTCTTCTTTTTTTTTTTTTAATTTATTGGGAGTATAGTTGCTTTACAATGCTGCGTTAGTTTCTGCTATACAATGGAATGAATCTTCTAAGTATATAAAAATATTCCCTCCCTCATGGGCCTTCCTCCCATTCCCACTCCCCAACTTTAAATTGTAGCTTTCCTCTTCTGTGCTTTTGAGACAGTAATGTCACCCTTGATATTATCAACTGTTTGTTCCCCTTGTATTTCTTGTACAATTTCTAATTCTATGATCAAAAACATAATGTTGGTCCTTAGATACTAAGAAACTAGATATGTCTTTTTCAAGCATGGTGAGAATATTGTTTCACATTATTAAATCATTAAAAGATGTGTGATAAAAATTATGAAATCTGTAAGATTTCCTCGAGAGCTGTTTTCATAGTATCTTTTATTTCTATACAGATATGTACTTTTGAAAATACTATCTCATGATAATAGCAGCTAACATTTACTGAACACTTGTTTTCTGTTGGATATTGTTTTCAGTGTTTTACATACTAACACATTTCATTGTCTTGTCTGCATTTTAAAGAAAACAACTGAGACATTTTTTCCTATGTAAGTGTTAGCTCTTCTATAAATCAGAAATTATCTCACTTAAGCCTTCACCAGTTTGTAAGAAAAATTAAATCTACAACTTCCTATCTCTGCCACTGTATTTTATCTGTGAAGAAACCAAAACTCATTTATTTTCTCTCAGAGAAGTTATCATGTTTTCAATTTAATTACTTGGTTGTGAAAATACAAAGTCCCAAGTTTTCAAATATGAAAACCAAATGCCAATTAATATTGGTAACAAAAAAAAGAATAATTTGCAAGTTACAGACTGATTTTTCTATTAGTCCTATATGGCCTAAGCATTACCATAAATAAAATATCTGCCTCAAACAGAAAACAAAGAGGATTTATTGAACACAGTTCTTGAGTGAAATACAAAACTCTTGAATTCTTGGATTATGAGCAGAGCAATGGCCTTCCATTAAAGAATGAGTCTTCAAAATATTAAGTTGAAAAACAAAATGCACATATTTTACCTACTTTCTCTTTTCTCACTGCAAACTTTTTGTGTGTGACCTTTAACAGTAGCTCAAGTGCATCTGTGTTTATGTCTGTGTGTGCAAAGGGCTAGAGAAACAAATGGACAGTCAGAATATCAAGCCCTCAGAGAGACATCCAGACATTTGTAACTGAAAGCCAGATCTTTTTTTAACTCAGAGAAATATTTAGGATAGTTCTAATCCATAACGTTTTTCACTTAGTTAAGATATGCCCGCTAAAATACCTTCTCTATTACTGGAGAAATTAGTGCTATTGACCTAGTTCATCAAAGCAAAGTTGCTTTGAGACTTCCCTGGTGGTCCAGTGGCTAAGAATCTGCCTGTCAATGCAGGGACACGGGCTTCAGCCCTGATCCAGGAAGACCCCACGTGCCTTGGGACAGCGACACCTGTGCCACCCAGACACTGAGCTCATGCCCCGGAGCCTGAGCTCCAGGACAGAGGAGCCGCCGCGGTGAGCAGCCAGCACCCCTCAGCGAAGAGCACCCCACTCACCGCAGCCAGAGAAAGGCCCTGTGCAGCAGCGAAGACCCCCACAGCCCCCAAAATAAAAATTAATTAATTAACTTTATTAAAGTTGCTTAAATATATTAGTTTAGTCACGTTGTCAAGTTGCAGAAGGGCAAGGACACGTCCTATTTGTCCTTGCCTCTCCTATCACTCATAGCATAACACCATGACTTGATGGGTGAATCACAAAACTGGAAATCAGGGATCCCTGAGTTCTAGTTCTTGGTTCTCCAACTGGCTAGGTGGTCTATGAGTCCCTACTCTAACCCAGACTACAACATCTTCTAAAGCTGAAGACTTTACCTTGACACTGTTCAAGTGTCAAGGCTGTTGTAACTTGAGGCTGTTGTTCAGCCGCTAAGTCACGTCCAACTCTTTGCAACCCCGTAGACTGCAGCACGCCAGGCTTCCCTATCCTTCACCATCTCCCGGAGCTTGCTCAAACTCATGTCCATTGAGTCAGTAACGCCATCCAACCAACTCATCTTCTCTCATCCCTTTTCCTCCTGCCTTCAATCTTTCCCAGAAACAGGGTCTTTTCCTTGGTGAGGACAGAGCAGCTATTCATCAGTGAAAAGAACAGGTTATGATTCTAACTGATAATCACAAATATTTCTCCAAACTGGAATCAGAGGTGATATATCATTTATATTCCAATACTCATTAATGATAGTACAAAATCTGCATCATCATTCAGAACATGTTCAGGCATTTTGGAAAGTACTCAACTGGCCACTTGCAGATAACTGTCCTTATTTATAGATAGAGACAAAAACTAATATTTCTCAGTAAACTCCTTTCTTACTAGCAACCTTGCAAGGAAAGACCTCTGTTTTACTAAATAAGAAATCAAACATCAGAGAAGTTAGGTAATTTGCTCAAGTTCACATAGCCAGCAAGTGGAAGAACCAGAATTTAACCCACGATTGATAGGTTTCTTGGATACCAACTTCTTTCTACTATATTTGGCCATCTCAACCCTCTATATTAAAGCATGTACTAAGGTAATACAGCTCCTCAAGGGTAGAAAATGAGTTCTAGTCATCCTTATTTTGCTAGCACCAACAGATAAATCTACTGAATGAAGGAATTCATGCTCAACAACATGCAGTTTCCCAGCCCTCATTAGAAATGTGCCCTGGACTGTGTTTGCCTCTCAGGGCAGTTGGACCAGACTCCATCCATAAGCAGCCTTGTTTGTTACCGATGCACCCCACTTTGTCTATGAATGTTATCATTGTCTCTACGTGCAATGCTGTGGGAAGGATTGGGAAGCAGTGCATAACTTGTCAGCATGAGCAAGAGAAAATTATACACTCATTGTAGTCAGAGTGATGCCCAGGCTGGGAAGAAAAGAAAACTTGAAGTTTGAAAGTCACAGCCTAGCCACAGTTGGAGTGGAAACCACAAGATCCAATGGACACCATGACAATGAACTTCCTGAATCAGGAATGGAGGGAGAGTTCCTTGGCAGGGGAAACAGAAGAAATCCAGTACCCAAAGCAAAGAAGGAGAAAATAACACATTGAATCATTCATCAGAGCAGTGGGTGGGGTTGAGGGAGAGCTGGGGGGAGGGGGCAGGGAGGTGGGTGATGTGAGCTTCCTAGGAGTAAGACTCAGATTAATTTTGCTTAAGGAGTCAGGAGACACTCCCAGCCCCTGTACCACTCATAATGGCAGTACTTGCTGTTTATTACGTATGATATACCAGCCGTTCCACATACACGTGTAATTTCATTTTTAAAATCTCACACAGCTCTCTAAAGTGTGTGCATTGTTCTTATTTACACACCAGAAAACTGAATCTCAAAGGAGTTAAATAACTTGTCCAATGTCCTACACGTGGTCAGAATGGAATAGCCAGGACTCAATCCCAAGCTGTCCAACTCTAAAGATCACATTTTCCCCATCATGCTTTGCTGCCTCCGTCTACCCAAGCTCCATCTGAGAGGCAGAGTCTCCTTCATCTTTCTTAGCACACATCTTCTGTGAAAAAGAGTGGGGCAAAGATTTACCTGACTCCCAAAGCCCAATTGTAGCTTAACGAGTCAACGGTGGCAGAGCACTTTGGAAACGCCACTGAAGCTCCATGAATGCCTGGGGCTTTGCTGGGGCCTGGAGGCCCCGGGAGGTGAGGTGCCACAGAGCTTGTATGTCACACCACCACTAAGCAGGACTTCAGGAGCAGAACAGAGCCCTTCTCTTGGGAGGAGCCTTCAGAGCCCTGGGCTGATGGGGTGGTAGGAAGACACCTCACAAGAGTGTGTGCGTAGTTGACTCTTTGTAACCCTATGGAGCGTAACTTTCCAGCTTCCTCTGTCCCTGGGATTCTCTAGGCAAGAATACTGCAGTGGGTTGTCATGCCCTCCTCCAAGAGATCTTCCCCACCCAGGGACTGAACCTGCGTCTCTTACGTCTACTGCATCTGCAGGCGGGTTCTTTACACTCGCGCCACCTGGGAAGCCTCTCACAGCAGAGCTGTCTCCAGTTAAAGCTTCTACTCAACAAACGGGGAGAAACAGAATTTAAGCTTCCAGAAGTACCTCAATAAATTCTTATAAAACACGCTGAGTAGAAAAATGGGATAAAAGCAAACTTGTTTTTTTAGAAGAGCCATGAATTGCCTTGCAAGGATTTTCATGGCATTAACTGAGTCTCAGGAAGCCTGGGGTGAGGAGGGTGCGGAAAGAAACCTGAAATTTCCCAGATAAATATTGACGAACAATTAAAAGCTCCGACCGCTGGCTGGATCACTGAGCCACCATCTTTTTACAGGGCTATAATTTGACCAAAAACCTCAGAAAGCCACCCAGAGAAAAGACTGCTTAAGACAGCAGAGATATCAGCATTTTCTTGTTTAGTTTTGTTTTGTTGTAGTTCTGAGACAAACCCCACAGTCAGATTGATTGAGCAGCGTATAGCTGATTATGTATATGGGAGAAGGCACGGTTTTGATTCTAGAAGATACTAGTATTGATACTAGAGGGGACAGAAAACCTTAGGAGACAAACAGTTATGGCCGCTTGGTTCTTCTTTGTCAATTCTAATCTCGCCTCATGTTTATATCACAGCACAATTCGTGATGGCATGATTTCCCAACCTCCACCTCTCATCTTCTTTGCTTCTCCCCTGCTCTGCTCCCTTCCCAAGGCCACACGCGTGTCTCGGGTAGCTTCACTGTGTTACCAACCACTGCACATCCTAGCAGCCTAGCGCAGTAATCACTCTGCAGCTCACAGTTCTGTAAGCTGGTCAGCCGTTTGGGCCGGGCTCAGCTGTGCTGTCTTCCTGTTCTTGTCTGAGCACACTCATGCTGCTTCCTGGCTAGGTGACTGATTCTGAGGCTGACTGGCTGTTAGCTGAGGCCATGGGGACAGCTAGGCCACCACCAGCCAGCAGGCTCGCCTTGGCTTGTTCTTAGGGAGCATGGCAGGGTTCCAGGGCTAGAGCAGAAGTGTGCATGGCCTCCTGAGGCCTAAGCTCAAGATGAACGGAACCCACTTCCCTCAAACTCTGTTGGCCAAACAAGTCACAAGTTCAACTAAATTCCAGAGGCAGAGAAACAGATACCGTCTCTTCATGGGAGGAACTGCAGAGTTACATTGCAAAGGGTCATGGGTTTACAGAGGGACATAATCCTGACCCTTTCTGCAAAATATCCAACGTATCTGTGTTTAGGGGGATGGACCACTATTCCTTTGCTTCTCCTTCCCTTTCCTCTGCTTTCCTTTCCCCCTTTTTATTCAACGCCTTGCTCAATCGCTATGGGTTTTTGCTTCTTTGCTCTGCCACGGTCTCTTCTGAGACGATCTGGTCAGTGAGGTTTTATACAGCTACCTCCCTCTCTGTTTAGCTTCTTTGGGCAATGTCAAATATCCTGCCGACACAACACAAATAACATTAGGAAAATAGCAGCTTTTCAGAGCCTGGAGAATTCAGTCTGTGTTTTTCCCTAAATTAACAATACACTTTGCACATAGTCCAAGCCCAAACCACTCTCACATTCTTGGGACACCGTTTGCTCTCAATAGCGCCAAGCTCCCTTTTAAATCCTCTGCAATACTGCTGGAAATCATTAAACAGTGAGCCATGGAAGCTCTCTGATGGCCTCCAATAATGATTTTACCATCCACACCAGAGTTTTTTTTTTTTTTAAGCTCCATTTAACAAATTTAGTCCATTGCTGAGATTTCTTCTTGGGAGGATCCCAACGTTTCCTTTTTTCCAGGAGGAGCCTCAGGGTCACTGAGCCCCTGGCACTCAAGGCGCTGCAGGGGCCAGCTGGCACAGCCTGGTAAACCAAGGTGCCTCCTGAAAAAAGGTGCTCATTGCTGCTGCTTCTGCCCTTTCTCACATTCTGGAATTTGTTCTGAGACCTCCTGAGCCTCTCCTCTGACATATCTCCTGCTCGCAGAGTTTCAAGAAAGGTGATCAACCTCAGGTCAAAAGCTGGAGTCTGTGCTGGAGAAGTGAGCTTCTTAAACCTTCATGTCTATGTGCATCTGCATGCGTAATAGACCCCGAGAATGCACAACATCAAGCTTCATAATTCAAATATCAGTATACGTCTGAAAAGACGCATCATATTTCTTTGCAAATTCTCAGTGTATCTTCATATTCTTTACCAGTTGCTATCATCTTTCTTTTTGTTCCAGGGACAGAGGCAGCCCTACCCCTTTACATGGGTAGATCCATCTCACCAAGTCTTTCCATAGCCCCATCTACCTTGCAAATATCCCACCATTAGTATTCTTTCTTATTTTCATTTCAATCTCTTCTCCCTTGGATCCATGCCCTCAGCTCCAGACATGATCAAATCCATGACCTCAGCCTGCAGACATATCAAGAGTTCCTATCCCCCAAATAAACTTGGTCTCACCCCACCTGCGGCCCTTTTCCTGCTGCCTGTCTACTCTTCACACCTCCACTTCTTCATGTCCTACCCACAGCTCAACCCCCTGCAATTTGTCATCAGCCCCCATCTCTCCACTGAGTCAGCAACGGACCAGTCAAAAGGCGTTCGCTCTGCCCCTTTTTTATTTGTCTTCTCAGAAGCATTTGACTCTCTTGATCACTGCCTCCTCCCTTAAACTCTTTCTATGACTTCTCAGAGAGTTACCTTCTCCTAAATCTCTTATTTCTCTGTCTGCTTTTCTCTAATTTCTATCAGACACTCCCCTTCTTCCACTTCATCCTTACATTTTGATCCTCTTCCCTCTCTCTAAACTCTCCCTAGGTAAGATTGCCTTCCCCTGTCTATCTTAACAGGCACCTCTCACTAGATGTGCCACAGCCTCTTAGATACTTCCCAACCCAAATTTATTTCTGCCTGCCCACAACTTCCTTACCAAACTTGCTCCCCTTTCTGCATTCTTTGACTCAGTTAATGGAAATACCACTTATTGTCTCCCCAGTATTCAGTCTACCTTTTACAGTAATAGTTTTATTTGGGCACATGGCTATCCAGCCAAAGACTACATTTCCCAGCCTGCCTTCCATCCAGGTGAGGTCATAGACTAGGTCACGGCAAATAGACGGTGAGCATAAGAGTTGCAGCCTTCTGAGTCATGCCTTGTTAACCAGCGTGGGTATTGTCTACAAGTGAAAAACACTGAGTAATACAGTAATTCATGCCAAAAATAAAGTTTGTGAGTTTGGTTCTCAATCATCCAACTCACCCCAACGTCCTTATTTCAGTTCTATGGGCCCCACTCTTCCCTGTCTGTGTCCTAATTTTTACTTGAGAGACCTGGCAAGACTGTAAATTCAAACTATATTGCAATTCAGCAACTCACAGGATTAGATGCTGAATATGATTTTCAGCTACAGAAGTCCTCTGCTATTAGATGTTGTAAAAATTCTTCAAGACAACCTTAGAAATTTCTTTGTCTTCTGATCACTCACTGAGCTGAGAATTTAAAACTTGAAACTGTTGTTTTCTTTATGTTTTTCAGGGTACTTTGGAACAAGAAGACAAACCCACAGATCTTAGATTCTTCATGTGGCCCCCACAGTGATTTCTTGCAACAGCCACTCACATTCAAAGACTTGCATGGGTGACCACTTACATAATTCTTCCCCCACCCCACAGGTAATAAGAGCTGCCAATGTTTCATCTTTAATAATAACTGATTCTTATTGCCTTCAAAATCCAACCCAAACACGTATCCAATCCTAGCTTCTGATTTCTTGAGGATCTGTTTGGAATGAATGTGTTCAATATTTAAGAATGATGCCATGGATGTTTGGATATTAAAGGATTATACTAAGGCAAAGAGCTCTAGTTCTCTCCTCCCTCTTAGTAACAGAGCCCTGATTTTATTTAGGATGGCAAGACAGCCAGCCTAAAAGTCACGTTTCCCGGGATTTCTAGCAGCTGGCTGTGGTCACATGCCTGGCTAGTAAGACAAAGTGGAGGAATTATTTGAGACTTCTAGGTAGCCTGCTTCAAGGGAACTGTCTCAGCAAAGCTGTTTGTCCTTCTGTCTCTCCTCTTGTTTCTGGCCGGCATCAAAGATAAGACACATTACCTCCCAACAACCATCTTAGATTATGACATGATCTTGAGAATGAACATGTTGGACTAGAAGTATGTGACAGAAAGATACAAGATGTCTGTGTTTCTGATGCTTGCAGAATCTAGCTGCCTACTTTCAGATTTCACTTACATGGGAGAGAAATAAAATCCTCACTTGTGAATCCTCTGTTATTTGGGGTTTTACTGTTATATGCAGCCTAACCTAATTCCAGCTGATACAGACAATGCTTCAAGGACCAAAAAATTTAAAGGAGACAGAGCCTCAGTAATAAAAGCGTGCAGGACAAACAGCAGAGTGATTCCAACACAAGAATGTCTCTCACCTAAAGAATGATTTTAATTGCAAACTTTTTCAATGACCCTGGGAAGTGACTCAATTATATTATCCTCATCTTTCATTGAGATAACCCAGGCAAAGAAAATTTAGAGGACCATGCTAGAACTTTGAGCCTATATGGCAGAAAGATGACCAAAATTCAGAGCACATTCGCCTATATGTGTGGTTCCTATGGTCACCCAATAAAAACACCAAAAACATGAGAAGGCCATAACAGGATTAGCCAACCCTTCCCTCCTACAGGATAGGATGAGTTTAGATGATTTATCACCTGATCCCTTTTGGATAAATGATATTCCATGAGGGCTTGTCAGGCCAAGTCCCTCTATGGATCATAAAAAAGAAGAGGGTCCTGGAGTCAATTTAGTCTTCTTCTGACCTTCCTGAGAGCTCTGGTAGCACTTCTTCTGACCTTCCTGAGAAGCTCTGGTAGCACTTCTGTTCAACAGGTATTCTGGATCTCACTGTGACCATGAGAGTCTGAAAGAAAGGATGTGCATCAACTCAACTATAGGTTTTAACCCTTTCCTTTGTTTTTACAAATTTATGGTATCTAAGTAGAGCTGATTTACAATGTTGTGTCAGTTTCTAGTGTACAGTGAAGTGATTCAGCTTTGCACATGTATATATATTCTTTTTCACATTCTGTTACATTATGGTTTACTTGGAGAAGGAAATGGCAATCCACTCCAGTACTGTTGTCTGGAAAATCCCATGGACGGAGGAGCATGGTATGCTACATTAATGGGCTTCCCTGGCAGCTCAGGCAGTGGGGAATCCGCCTGCAATGCAGGAGCAAGGGTTTGATCCCTGAGTTGGCAAGATCCTCTGAAGAAGGAAATGGCAACCCGCTCTAGTATTCTTGCCTGGAGAATCCCATGGACAGAGGAGCGCGCGGTCTACAGTCCGGGAAGTCGCGAAGAGTCGGGCGTGACTCAGCGACCAAGCACACGCGAATGTGTCACCGATCCCCGGGCGGCACAGTGGGGCTTCGCTGTTCATCCACCCTCCCTACAATAGTGTGCCTGGGCTGATCGCAAACTCCTAGCCCAGGCCTCCCCCAGCTCCTCTCTCCCTTGGCAACCAATTCTTCCCTAGGTCTGTCAGTCTATTTCTGTTTTGTGAAGTGAAGAGAAGTGAAAGGCGCTCAGTCGTGTCTGACTCTTTGCGACCCCGTGGACTATACAGTCCACGGAATTCTCTAGGCCAGAATACGGGAGTGGGTGGCCTTTCCCTTCTCCAGGGGATCTTCCCAGCCCAGGGACTGAAGATAAGTTCATTTGTGTTATATTTTAGATTTCATATGTAGGTGATGTTGTACAGTGTTCATCTTCCTCTGTCTGACTCACTTCATTTAGTGTGACATCTCCAGGCCCCTCCATGTTGCTGCAAACGGCATTATTTCACTCATTTTTATGGCTGAATAGTAATCACTGTGTATATATATACAATATATATTTTAAAAAGATGTGTTATATATATATATATATATATATATATATATATATATATATATATATATATATATATCTCATCTTCATCCACTCATCTGTTGATGGACATTCAGGTTGTCTCCCTATCTTTGCTATTTTAAATAGTGCAGCTATTAACATAGGGGTGCATATATGTTTTCAAACTATAGTTTTGCCCAGATGTGTGCCCAGGAGTGGGATTGCTGGGTCAGGTTTTAACCCTTTTCTAAGAGAGGTTTTTATTCACTTTCCCTCATATCTGGATGAGCTAGGGATAATATATAAAAAGATTTTGCCTTACAAATTAGTGACTAAGCCAACTGAGGGTTCCTAAAATTGAAATCAACAAACTAAGGTTAGGTTGATGCTTCTGTGGCTATCCAGGTGGCACTAGTGGTAAAAAAAAAATTCACCTACCAATGCAGGAGATGCAAGAGACTCGGGTTTGATTCCTGGGTTGGGAAGATCCCCTGTAGTAGGAAATGGCAAACCTCCTCCAGTAATCTTGCATGGAGACTTCCATGGACAGAAGAGCTTGGTGGGCTACAGTCCAAAGGGAAGTCTGACAAAATGTTGGACACACTTAGCATGCACACGTACTTCCATGGCTATGATGAAAACGGAATGCATTTTTTAGATGCAGGCAAAGACCAGCTTTTACAGTCTGGTTCATCCACCTGGGTGGATACAAGGATTCAGTATCCCCTGCTGATTTAGAAGGTTTGATATGTTCGGTTTTGCATATTTTAGAATACATTTGGACACTGAAAATCCTAAAGGAATAGGCCTTGGTGAATAATAGAAAACATCAAACAAACAAATGCTGCTTTCAAGACGTATATGTCAACAAGTCATTTGATCATAAACTTCCTTTTAGAAACCAGCTTGCTGCCACTTCACAGAGGGTTCAGCCTTCTTTCCAAAGCAAACCTTCCACAAGGAGATCAGAGAAACCCCAGGAAGGGAGTCAAGGTTCTAGGAACAATGGATTGTTGATGATTCTAATGTCAGGTGTTCAAATCCTACTGGGGAGCCTTATTCAGACTATTGGAACATTCTTCAGAGGGGTCCGAAAACGACCAACCCATAACTGTGAGTTGAGGGCCATGATGTTGCCATGAAATAGTCTTTTTAGAGAACAAAATCTTTGGAGCTATTAAACTGATTTGAAAGCAGTCTTCAGCAGTCAACCCACTAGTAACAAGCGACTGCATCAGTCCTATTCAAGCCTTGAGCATCCCACTCTTCAGTCTATTTGTGGTTCCCTAATTGTACTTTGCCAACAAAAGTCCATCTACTCAAGGCTATGGTTTTTCCAGTGGTCATGTATGGATGTGAGAGTTGGACTGTGAAGAAAGCTGAGCGCCGAAAATTTGATGCTTTTGAACTGTGGTGTTGGAGAAGACTCTTGAGAGTCCCTTGTACTGCAAGGAGATCCAACCAGTCCATCCTAAAGGAAATCAGTCCTGGGTGTTCATTGGAAGGACTGATGCTGAAGCTGAAACTCCAATACTTTGGCCACCTCATGCGAAGAGTTGACTCATTGGAAAAGACCCTGATGCTGGGAGGGATTGGGGGCAGGAGGAGAAGGGGACGACATAGGATGAGATGGCTGGATGGCATCACCGACTCGATGGACATGGGTTTGAGTAAACTCCGGGAGTTGGTGATGGACAGCGAGGCCTGGCCTGCTGTGGTTCATGGGGTCGCAAAGAGCCGGACACGACTGAGCGAGTGAACTGAACTGAACTGGACTGAACCGCACTGTGCTTGCTCGAGACCTGCTCCTTTTGCCTGTGATGTCCTGCACTCACCCTTCCTTTTTTTAGCATTTAAATTTTTCCTGCTTTCTTTTATTTATTGTTTCTGGCTGTGCTGGCTCATTGTTGCTGCAGGGGGGGCCCCCCTCGATCCGGCGAGCAGGGCCCACTCCCCGCAGCGGTGTGCAGAGCCTGGACTCCAGATCGTGGGCTCAGGAGTTGTGGTACATGGACTTAGCTGCTCCTCAGCATGTGGGATCCTCTCAGACCAGGGGTCGAGCCCATGTCCCCTCCATTGGCAGGCAGATTCTTAACCACTGGACCTCCAGGGAAGTCCTCACTCTTTCTTTACCTCGTTACTACCCACTCAGCAAGTAACTCCCTGCTTCAGGGCTCACTTCCTTCAGAGATTTTCTTCAGCCACCTTAGCACCAGGGCAATGAGCTTCTTCTGAGCCCCTACACCCCAGGTATACATTTCACCATAGCATTATCACACTGTATTATAATTCTCATATTACTTGAAGGCAGCTTCTGTTTTCTTTTTTTATTCTGTGCTGTCCGAGTCCCTAGCATAGTGCCAGGCCTGTAATAAGTCCTCAAAATCTGTCAAGTAAACAAATTAACCAATTACCAGTGGTAGGAGCACAGAACAGCATAGTATGACCAGCATTGGGAGTGGCATCAGAAAACCCACTTCCAAAGCAAGGCTTCATCGCTTACTCAGCAGATTAAAGCCTCTTAAATTTATGTCAACGACAAACTGGTGCTTGCCAAGAGCATTGCCAACAACTGAACCACAAAGGCTTTTGCTTTCTGTCTCCACAGAGATTGAAGCCCATGCTGCTGGAGCTGTTAACCTCCAACAACCCCTGAGGGAGTTCAGGTGGAGTGAGGCCCTCTGTGCTCCCGGGAGTCTGCTGGGACAGGTCTTTAGGTAGCATGAGAGATGCGTTCAATTGTGCAGTAGTTTGAGCATTCTTTGGCATTGCCTTTCTTTGGGATTAGAATGAAAACTGACCTTTTCCAGTCCTGTGGCCTCTGCTGAGTTTTCCAGATTTGCTGGTTACTGAGTGCAGCACTTTCACAGCATCGTCTTATAGGATTGGAAATAGTTCAGCTGAAATTCCATCATCTCCACTAGCTTTGTTTGTAGTGATGCTTCCTAAGGCCCATTTGACTTCACATTCCAGGATGTCTGGCTCTAGGTGAGTAATCACACCATTGTGGTTATCTGGGTCATGAAGATCTTTTTTGTACAGTTCTTCTGTGTATTCTGGCCACCTCTTAATATCTTCTGCTTCTGTTTCATTCTGACCAATATGAAAAGGCAAAAATACATGCATGAATAGGTGAATTGATGATACTCAGAATAAAGTAATGAACATATTTTCATGAGCATCTTCCACGAATATTTGATGCCCCTCTGGAATAAATAATTTGCTGAGTATATTTTAAATAAGAATCCTATAGTAATAGTCCTTCAAAAGCAACAGCAGCTATTCCATTTGTGCTGTGAAGCAGGGACAGAATGGTTGTCAGGCTAAAAAATCCAAAATAATACTGAGGGTCTTCTCAGCAGTGGACACCACTGATGTGGCCAAATTGTAGAAGTAAGTGGACACCTGTCTCTTTGAGCTCATCTAACCACTCCACAGAAGACCCAACTGCCCACAACCTATGTGTGGTGTAGTGTCTATGATTGTAAAGCAGTTGAGGGCCACCCTAAATTATCTGCTTATAAAAGAAAGTCCAACAGGCTTCTCTGTGCTCTTGTGTTGCTTGCTCCCTAAAACATCTCATATTTGAGAACAAAGGAAAAATCCCAAGTCTCCCACAGAAGGCAGGAGCTAAAGGAAGCCGGATTTCTTATCTCTTCTCTCTTCCCTTCCCTTCCCTTGGGGTAGGAGGAAATTTTGACCTGCAGGGAGAAGTTGGTCTCTGCCTCCACTTGTCAGGGTATTCTTCAATCTCAGCCTTGCTATTTAAGAATCTTTTCTCTTTTGTGTTTGTCAATCCCCAACAAATGTGTTTGAATACAATTGAATAATGTTGTGCAATGTAATTTTCCTCAATCTTGTATAGTTGAGATGGGAGCTCTGTATCCAAGAGGCAAATGAGCATAGCCCTGGGTCTCTACTGCACACCCAACCTCATATTAGACTCTGCATCCACTTCCTCTCCACCCAGGAGGGGCAGGAGCTGAGGGATTGTGTTGGAGGAACAAAGGGCTTTTTGGCACAGAGCTTGTATGAAAGACCCAAGTCCAAAGTCATCACCTCTGTTGGCCCCTTTTCCGCTACTAAAACCTTGTAAAAGGCATTCACGCTATCTGAGTCACGAACCTACTCCTGTGTACCAATTCATTTCACTGAATAAGTCCTAATCACTTAGATTTTGAAGAGTGTAGTCAAGTTGTTAGATCTGACTAATGAAACTTTCCAACATGTACACCATTTACTGTAAGCAATGCTAGACCCACACAGCTAAATTACATGTCATTTAATCTCCCAAAAAAGCAGGGAACTTAAATAGTGGGATTCAGCTCTGAATCAGTCACTTAACAGGTTTACCCTGTAATCTTGGTGTTTCGTTAACATTCAGGAAAGAGCATAGCCGTGCAAGTCATTCAAGACTGCCCAGCCAGTTGGAAATTGGTAGGTGTGAACGCAGAGTATGTGATTTTCACAACTTTAAATGAAGTCGTTCACATTTTGGCAATGTTGTGACCACTGTGAATAAATAGAATGGCTCATTCTAGTGGTTTCTCAGCTACCGAGAATATAGGCAAAGTTCTGCCTTCATTTTTAAAATGTCTCAAGGTCATGCGATAGGGACGAAATTCACCCTCACTTAAGTGCAAGCCAGGGACCAGGCACAGTGGGGCACACAGGTCGGGTCCATCGTGGTCCCTTCCCCCTGGAGTCACATTCAAGTGGGCGATGAACATTATACAGGGCATAATGGGCTGAGTGTCTCCTAAAGAAAGAGTTCCTTCTTTAGAAGGTGGGAGGAAGCAGACCTTAATTCTAACTTGCAGATCAGGGAAGATGACAAAGAGGAAGTGGACCTAAAGGATGAAAGAAATTTCAGTTGGAGGAGAATGAGGGTGATGGCATTCCAGAAAGATGGAATACCAGGAACAATGGCATGGAGGCATGAAAACTATAGGAGGCATGAAAACTCCTATAATTTAGGAGTTAATTATATTAACTCCTAAATCTTACTTACATGTCCTGCCTACACTGTGCTCTAAGCATAGACGTCTTGAAAAAAAGAAACCTAGTCCTGCCTCTTCTTCTGTGCTCTGAAGATACATGAAGACTCCTAAGCACCTTTCATCACAGTTACAGTCAGAAGAAACTAAACAGTGTCTTCATCGTTCCGTACCCAGACCAGAACAACAGCTCCTTATGGATCTTCTGGCCATGGGATCTGTTTCTAATCCATCTGTTCACGGAGGTTTCATGAACCTCCCTATAAGATGCATTTCCTCAGGTAAGAAGAACTCATGGAGTGGAAGAACTTACAGTCCTCTTCTAGGGCATCCTAGTATTCACAAGATAAAGCTGAAACTCTTTAGCCTGGACCTCAAACCTCTCCTAGATCTGGTTTCAGTCACTCATTCCATCTTAAACTTCTGCTCCTCCTCATCGTGCAGACCAGGATGGCATCTCATCAGTAGGAAGCTACACAGAACTCAGGATGTAGAAAGAAGACAATTCAGTGAGGACTGATCAGAGACAAGGAAACAGCAAGACTCTGGATGGTGTGCCAGAGAGAGAGGCTTGCCAGCAAAGAGCTTCTGGAGAGAGAAAAGACTTTTGTTTTTCTCAGTGAAAACTGCATTTCAAATTTGAACTTTAAAATCAAAATAAAGTCTTAATGAGATTTTAACTTACATCATACTTGGTCTAGTGAACCTCCTTCACAACTGTTTAAGATGATCATTTATTTATTTGCTCAGCAAACATTGAGTGCCCACACTATGCCAGGCACTGTTCTAAGTTCATGAGGTTACAGTGGTGAACACAACAGAAGTAGCCACAGAGTTTAGTAAAAGCTAATATGGTAACATCAAAACGAAGTGGTTATGTAATAAGAAAGAATCTTTGTATACCGTTACCAATTAATCATTAAAGGAATGTTGCCTGTAAGTTTAGATTATATATAATGCCCTATCTCTGGGAGCCCTGCCTCCCAGGTGAGTGCCAAAGGCATGAGTGTTAGTCGTTCAGTCGTGTCCAACTCTTCGCAGCCCCACGAACAGTAGCCTGACAGGCTCGTCTGTCCATGGAATTCTGCAGGCAAGAATACTGGAGAGGGTTGCCATTCTCTCCTCCAGGGGATCTTTCCTGACCCAGGGTTCGAACCCAAGTCTCCTGCATTACAGGCAGACCCTTTACCATCTGAGCCACCAAGGAAGCCCAGGTAATGAGTGTCAGCTAAAATACCTTTGTTTAGTTCACAGAAGACATCCTAACCAGACCCAGCAGTGAATGGCTGCAGGAAGGAAGAAATTAACACATCTCCTCCAGAGCCTGGCTGGAACCAAGACTTTACCTTCTTCCCTTTCAGTATAAAAGAAGCCTGAACTCTAACTTGGGGAAGATGATTCTTTGGGACATTAATCCATCAGATTCTCAATCTTTCTGAATAAAGTTACTATCTTCTTGTGCCAACACCTTATCTCTCAGTTGATTGGCCTATCGTGGGGTGAGCAGTACGAGATTGGACTCAGTGACAGTTAGGCCAGACGGTGTGTATGTGATGTGCGCTCATACACGCACACTCCAATATAGCAGAGAAGGGACTAGGTAACTAGATGGGCCAGAAAAGACAGATGCTCCTTCATTTCACTGGCAGATTACCCATCCAGCACATTCCACTTGCCCTTCTGTGATGCCTATAAACATTGCTAAAAGTTTAAATAAGGACTGGCAGATTACCCATCCACCACATTCTACTTGCCCTTCTAAAGAAAAGTGATGCCTATAAACATTGCTAAAATTTTAAATAGATACATTTCCTTATCAATGTCCCTATTCCTTCTCTTAAAACAAATTATTTTTAGTTCTTTCTGAGATATTTTCTATTGCACCCTTAAACCAGAGTAATGCTGTCACAAGAATTTCAGTTTTATAGAAATTGAGTGTCTGAGTTCAGATCTGCTTCGTTAACAACAACAGAAATCAACTTGGGCTAGATTTATTAAAAGGGAAATTTTACTTTAAGATTACAAGGGTAATTCATAAAACCCAGGGGCATGAAGGCAGCCAAGCTTCAGAAGGGTCTAGAGCGAAGACCCAGAAAGCCATTGGGGACCTCTTGATTTCTCCTTATTTCTCTCAGTACTCCTGTCTCTTCTCTCTCTCTCTCTCTCTCAGATCATCTTTATGTGGGTGATTTGCCTCTGCTTGAGTTTTCACTAACTCAGTTTAGGCCATAAAGAAAAGGTTACTGGCTGTCTCTGAATCTCAGCACCAAATTTCTGGGAGTGAGATTCTAATTGGCTGAGTTTAAGTTTACTCTGTTCTATTCAACAGTAACAGGGCTTGATATCCAAAATACAAACATAATGCCAGGATCTTGTTAGTAGGAGTAGCATGGTGAGCTGGGAAGATCATCAGAAAGTTGTCTCCGATACTGGGAAAGTGCGATTTCATGAAAATGCAATTCCATAGCTTCCTAGCACTGATAAATTTCAAGGTTCGGTAACTTACAAGTTACTCTGCTAGAAAGGAATACAAAGAAAAAGAAGGATAACATGTTAACAAATAAACCCAACATCCTTTTCCATCCAAATTTTATAGTACTTAAGAGCAGTAATTCTCAAACCTTGTGATCTCAAGGCCCCTTCACAAATCTCAAAAGCTACTGATGACCCCAGTAAGCTTTTGCTTATGTGGACTACATCTGTTGATAGTTACCATCTAAACACTGGGCTCCCCAGATGGTGCAGTGGTAGAGAAGCTGCCTACCTATGCAAGAGATGCAAGAGATGTGGGTCTGATCCCTGGGTCAGGAAGATCCCCTGGAATAGGAAATGG
The DNA here is from genome assembly GCF_033118175.1 of Dama dama. Taxonomy (NCBI): domain Eukaryota; kingdom Metazoa; phylum Chordata; class Mammalia; order Artiodactyla; family Cervidae; genus Dama; species Dama dama. The sequence continues at coordinate 59,584,347 of NC_083708.1, forward strand.
CAACCACTCCAGTATTCTTGCCTGGAAAATTCCATGGACAGAGGAGCCTGGTAGCCTACAGTCCATGGGATTGCAAACAAAATTAGAATACATTTGAATTGGTTAGAATAAAACTAAAGTCAAGTCCTGTAGAATAATACTAGAATACTATAATAATACTGGTTCTACTCCAAATCTTTTATTTTATATCTTGACTCGAAGGATTATTTCTTGGAACCTTGCACAAGTTTCTCTTTTGGTTGAAAGAAAAAGGTAGCATCTGGGCAGGGTGCTTTCTCCTTCGTAACTCACAAATCTAGCTCTATACTATTTAAACTTCATCTTCTACAGGTGAACCTTTTTACAAAATAGGAACAGAGTCAGAGATGTATAAAATAAATTTATGGTTTCCAAGGGGGAAAGGGGAGGGGGAGGATAAATTGAGAGATTCAGATTGACATATACACACTAGTATATATAGAAGAGATAACTAATAAGAACTTACTGTATAGCACGGGGAACTCTACTCAATATTCTATAATGATCTATACGGGAAGACAATCTAAAAAAGAGTTGGATATATGTATAACTGATTCAATTTGCTGTATAGCAGACAACTAACACAACATTGTAAATCAACTGTACTCCAATAAAAATTAATTTTAAATAAATACATAAACTGCATCTGTTCCAAACTGACAGGAAATGAGGAAGAAGGGGATGAAATTTTTCTTATGGGGTCCCATCACAACCCATACATAGTAAGTAGTTAAGAGAACAGAAGTCAGATTACTGCCCTCTGGCTTAATAAACTCTCTTCACTCACTTCTCACAACTTTGGTTGAAGACACAAAATTCATAAGTTATTTAATTTTCTTTATCCAATGCCAGTATATTTTTATAAAATGAAACAGGGAAATATTTCCTTGGACCACATGCTGAGTGGCCAAAGGCAACGAACGTATTTTATGAGACAATACATTTGCACAAGAAAGAAAAGAGGAGAATAAGACATTATCCCGTGCAACCACTAGAGTTTCATCCAGGTCTTACTCCCACACTATCCTGCCAGACTGCTGATCTAGGGTCTGGGACCCAATATGCCATAATACAGAGTCAGGAAATAGCTCAGTTACTTGGCAAGCACAGTGACTTGATTTGGAGAATATCCTTTTCTCCAGTGATCTTTTACACTAAAGTGCTTTCCCATGAGCTTCATACGGAAAACATTTAGATTCCTCCTTACACTAAAATCTCCAAAACCAAACAACTAAAATCCAGCGCCTTTGGTTTAATTTTAACGAGAGAATGCAACAAAACATCCATCCAGGATGACATAAACCAGAACAACAGTTTTGTGAAAATATGATCAGCAGCGTAACGAAGCACACGCTGGTAACTTGTTATTTGGATCAAATAACAAATCGTTTGTTAATATGATTTTTTGTTTGTTTGTTTTTCTAAAGCTGAAAGATTCACATTTCTGTTAGATACTTCTGAGAATTTAGAGTATGCTTCTTCCAGGTTCTCCTGGGTCAGTGGTTGAGCAGAATATGCCGACAGTAGGACCGTATGAAGCTTTTTAGTGGCCACATGAGATCATGTCTAGGGGACTTTCCTGGTGGTTCAATGGCTAAAACTCCCCACGCCCAATGCAGGAGGCTTGGCTTCAACCCCTGGTCAGGGAACTAAATCCCACATGCTGCAACTAAGGCACAGCCAAATAAATGACAAAGTAAATTAATGAATATTTGAAAAGAAAAAGATCATGTCTATCCCCTTCATTCCTTACTTATGTAAATGTATTGGCTCTTGTAAAAGATATTTGTTGTCTCAGGCCACCTAGCACATGTTTCAAGAAAGTACATTGCTGTTTTATTGTGTAAGAAAATAACGGTGGGAGTTCCCTGCCAGTCTAGTGGTTAAAACTCAGTACTTTCCTGCTGGGGCCTGGGTTCAACCTCCGGTCAGGGAACCAAGATCCTGCAAACTGCAGAGAGTAGCCAAAAAAAGAAAATACTGGTATTGGGTAAAGAAAATTAAATAACATGTACTTGAGTCCTGAAAAATATTATTTACATATATTGAGTACTTCAAGGCTGTATATTGTCACCCTGCTTATTTAACTTATATGCAGAGTACATCATGAGAAACGCTGGGCTGGAGGAAGCACAAGCTGGAATCAAGATTGCTGGGAGAAATATCAATAACCTCAGATATGCAGATGACACCACCCTTATGGCAGAAAGTGAAGAACTAAAGAGCCTCCTGATGAAAGTGAAAGAGGAGAGTAAAAAAGTTGGCTTAAAGCTCAATATTCAGAAAACTAAGATCATGGCATCCAGTCGCATCACCTCATGGCAAATAAATGGGCAAACAGTGGAAAGAGTAGCTGACTATTTTTGAGGGCTCTAAAATCACTGCAGATGGTGATTGCAGCCAAGAAATTAAAAGATGCTTACTCCTTGGAAGGAAAGTTATGACCAACCTAGAGAGCATATTAAAAAGCAAAGATATGACTTTGCCGACAAACGTCTGTCTAGTCAAGGCTATGGTTTTTCCAGTGGTCATGTATGGATGTGAGAGTTGGACTGTGAAGAAAGCTGAGCGCCGAAGAATTAATGCTTTTGAACTGTGGTTTGGAGAAGACTCTTGAGAGTTCCTTGGACTGCAAGGAGATCCAACCAGTCCATCCTAAAGGAGATCAGTCCTGGGTGTTCACTGGAAGGACTGATGTTGAAGCTGAAACACCAATATTTTGGTCACCTGATGCTAAGAGCTGACATATTTGAAAAGACCCTGATGTTGGGAAAGATTGAAGGAGAAGGGGATGACAGAGGATGAGATGGTTGGATGGCATCACTGACTCAATGAACATGAGTTTGGGTAAACTCCAGGAGTTGATGATAGACAGGGAGGCCTGGCGTGCTGCGGTTCATGGGGTCACAAAGAGTCAGACACAACTGAGCAATTGAACTGAACTGAACTGAAATTTTATTTCTTAATAAAATTATTTGTCATGTATAGTAATATGTTATTTCATTTTTCAAAATGGTAATCATTTAAAAATTGGGGAATTAATATTCAAGCCTTTATAAAATACAATCAAGATAAATATCTCATATTAATAGACAATGTCTTGGAGGATAGGCTAACCTTGTCTCTTGGGCAAGTTTAGCCATGGTTAAAATATCAGGTTCTATTCATTTTATATCTTATAAGATGCAGAAGTCTGGGAAACTTGGCACTTCAGGATTCATTGCTGAGCAAAGACATCAGGGATTTTAGCATTTTCTATATCTGTGTTCCAGCAATAGTATTGGGCTTCCCAGGTGGCACCAGTGGTAAAGAACCCACCTGCCAACGTGGGAGACTTTTAACAGTCTCAGTTTTGACCCCTGGGTCCAGAAGATCCCCTGGAGGAGGGCATGGAAACCCACTCCAGTACTCTTGCCTGGAGAATCCATTGGACAGAGGACCCTGGTGGGCTACAATCCATAGGATTGCAAAGAGTTGAACACAACTGAAGTGACTTAGCATGCATACACAACAATAGTATTAACTCCAATATTTCGTGAGAACCTCAGTACTCACCAATCAAATGAAATGATAGATTGAAGCATTAGAATTTTTACAGGATGATTTACATAGTATGCAGAAAGCCAGAATGGGATTTTTCTTTATTCAATGCACAAAAATTTCTTTCTGATCTGCCTCCAAAATAAAGACAAGGGTTAGCCCTAAAGTAATGAAATTTCTCTATTTTTTTAGGTTCAGCTCTATTCTTTTAATATTACTAGCCACAAAAATTGAAATCTATTTTAGCACCCACATATTGTGTAAGTTAATATAAAGAGTATACTGAAGGATGAAGTTTAAAGTGAGCCAAATAAGAAAAGTTTTCATTTTTCCATGTGATGAGAAAAAAATTACTAGAAAAGGATTCTTGAAATTTTTCCATTATTCTAAAGCTCCTTGTTTGTGGAAACTATCCAATTTTCCAAAGAAAATATTATCCTTAGGGCTTTGTACTAGCATATTTATTAAGTTATGATTTAAAAGTTACTGCACTTTTATTATTACTACCTTTTTAACACTAGAAACATTTCTGATGCCAAAGAAAGCATTTTCTATCAGCAGCTTTACCATACTATTTTAATAAAACAAACACAAAATCAAGTTTTAAGATCATTAGGCAAGAATAGATGACAAGATTCCATTTCTAGTAATTGCTGAGTAGCTCATATTAGACCAATCCTCTCAAAGTAACAATTATAAACTCTGGACAAAACACACACACACACACAAAACCAATGTCTGAAGCCATTTGAGAGTAGCCAAAAGCAGACAAAAAACTGGTTGTCAACATTTAGAGGAAAAGCTTGGCACTTGGATAATTGCCCAGTTTTAATGTCCTTTTTCCTGAGTGTAGTCCACAAATGATGTCACTGGAAAGCGACCAAAGTTTGAATAGAAACCTCACTGGCTCAGTAATCAGAAGACAATATTCAGAGCAACTGTAGCTGGGAAATGGAGGGGAAATACTGGAAAGAAGAGAGCCCCAAAGGGGAAGCCCCAATTCTACATATAAACTCTAAGAAAATCTCTGGCCAACTCTAAAGTAAGCATACGATAGGCTGATACCAAGACGCCCAGCTAAGGCTGAAAAAACTAAACAGAAATGTTAATTGCTATATAGTGCAGGGGAATTTAGAATTTGAGATTGGATTAGCCAGGTTAATTGCCTGCTAAAACAGAAGAGCACTACCCTTTATAGTAACCTAATGGAGGCCAGGGACTCTACAACATACTATTCATAATATCCACGATATAATCTAAAATTACTAGACATGAGGGGAGATAAGAAAATATGACTCACACACAAGAGAAATGACAGTCAAGTGAAACCAACTCCAAGATGACTTAGATGCAAAATTAACAAGTGTGTTAAAACAGCCATTACAATGGTGCTCAAATATATAAAGCAATATAATGAGTGGACAGAAAATAACCAGAGATAACTGGAAATTATAAAAGAATTAAATGGAAATACTGGAATTAAAAATATATCTGAAATAAAAAATTCATTGGATGAGCTTAACGGTAGGTTGGAAATAACAGAAGAGTCAGTCAATGTGAAATCAGATCAAGAGAATTATCCAGTTGAAGAAGAGAGAAAACATTTTAAAAAAATAAAGCTTCAGAGACTTGTGAGAAATAGGAAATAATAGTACGTACTAATAATATTACACATGTGATAATACATGTATTATTAATATACATAATAATAATACATGTATGGCAACCCACTCCAGTATTCTTGCTGGGAAAATCCCATGGACAGAGGAGCCTGGGGTGCTACAGTCCGTGGGGTCGCAAACAGCTGGACACTGAGCACCCGAGGACGCACACACAGTGTTGTAATATTATTATGTGTTATAATAACAACAGCTTCCCTGGTGGTTCAGACGGTAAAGAATCTTCCTGCAATGCGGGAAACCAGGGTTCAATCCCTGGGTCGGGAAGATCCCCTGGAGAAGGGACTGGCTACCCACTCCAGTATTCTTGCCTGGAGAATCCCATGAACAGAGGAGCCTGATGGGCTAAAAGGCCATAGGGTCACAGAGTCGGACAGGACTGAATGACTAAAACCACACGTGTTTTAATAATAATACATATAGCCTCAGATGGAGAGAAAACAGAAGAAGGCGGCGGGAAAAGAAAAAAAAAAAAACCTTTGAAGAAAATGGTACAAAAAGTCCCATGTTTGGCAAAGGACTTACGTTCATAGATTCAAGAATCTCAGGGCGCGTGAAGCAGAATAAACGAAAACCACACTTCTGTCATCTTAGTCAAAATACTGGGACCCAAATGTAAAAAGAAAACCTTGAAAGCATCAGAGAAAAACAACGCATTATATACAGGGAAACGAGGATACAGATCGCAGCTGATTTCTCATCGGGAAAAAAAAAAAGGCCAAAAATGGGGGGGGGGGGGGTGGCGGGAATCTTTACACTGAAGAGAAAAAGAAAGAAAGAAGGGAGGGAGGGAGAGAAAAGAAGGAGGGAGAACTAGGATTCTTTTTCAATGAAAATTTGAAACTGAAGGAAAAGTAAAAACATTTTTCATATAAAGGAAAACTAAGAATGTTTTCTGTCAGCCTTTATAAGAAATACTTAACGAATGCTCTTCAGACTGAAGGGAAATAGATAGAAACTTGGATCTCCCAAAAGGATCTTCAAAAGTGATAAATACATGGGTAGATATAAAAAAACAATCTTTCTGCCCTTTTCCTTAAAATAATATTACTGTTTAAAGTAAAACTTATAGCATTGCATTGAGGGGCTTATTTCACATGGCTATGTGATGTGTACGCCACTTGAGAGGATGATGGAGGAAACTGGGGGTAAGTGCAGATGATCAGGGCAAGAAGAAGCTTCCTGACAGCTGCTTCTTTCTTTCTTTGTAGAATATTTATGTGTTTATGTGGCTGTCCCGTGTCTTATTGCGACACTCCGGGTTGTCAGTCTTCATTGCAGGTTGTGGGATCGCTTAGGTCCAGCACTCTGGATCTGGGTTCCTGACCTGGGCTTGAACCTGGGCCCCCTGCACTGGGAGCACGTGGTCCCAGCCACTGGGCCACCAGGGAAATCTCTAGAGTTTTCTTTTTTTTTTTTTTTCCGGTGTACAACTTCCATTCAGTAAAGTGCACGAATCTAAGTGGACAGCTGGATGACTTTTTAAATTTTATTGAATTTACAACTTTATTGATTTTACCATGGTGTGTTAATTTCTGCTGTAGCGGATGCATAGGTTATTTACAGAGGCATTCACCGAGGTAAGCACCCCCAAAGTCAAGATGTAAAACATTCCAGCTTCCCCACAGGGTTCCCTCATGGCCGCTCCCATTTGACGCCATTCTTCCTGCCTCTGTCACCCAACGGTTGTCCTGACAACCGTTTTCCCCATGTTTGCTTCTTCTCCCTGTTAGTCTTCTGTTCTGCAAATGTGATCTTTAAGGCTGTGTTGGTTGGCATCCCTGTCCAAGGCTCATTGGAGGGAGATGTATATCTATTCTTTAATGGTAGAAGAGTAAACAAATTAATTTCTGAAAAAAGGAGGCATGAGTGTGAAAAAGACAAAAGGGCATAGAAAGAGGAGAGGAAGGGAGGTGCTTTCTTGAACATGCCGAACCTACCAACTCCACGGAAGGAAAACAAACACTCCCTCTCTTCAAATTTGTCCCACAAGCCTGTAAACAGCCACAGAGCCTGCCTGGGACGATCTCGAAGGACTTCGGTTCCAGCTTTCTCTGATTTTACAGCCTCTGCAAATGGGCTTCAAAGCTCTTCCCCAAAGCAATTCCAGCAGGGCCGAGTGCCCACGGCTGCCAAGGGCACGCTGGCTCTGAGTCCCAGGACTTGCTCATCATGATGCTGTTGGCCTTGAGTGGAGGCTGGCTGATTAGGAGGCGGTCAGTGGGGAGCGCAGCGAGCTCTGAAGATAAGTGAATTCACTTCTGCAGGCTGTGCAGGAACGGCTCACATCAGAAGCCAGCAGCTCGACGGGCTCTTTGATCTCCAGCTCAGTACCCTTTCAAGTGGTTCCCTTTCTCCTGCCCAGAAAGTTCTTGCTTCTTCCTCCCTTGATTTCTGGGAAGAATTCTAATGAGTGACCTCCAGGCCGATCCTCCCACCCAGTGATGTGCCGGAGAGGGGCTGGAGCACAATCCAGAATCCACAGTCAGTTCCCTGAAGAGCAGCGGGGCCGAAGCCCCCGTCCCCAGCCACACGAAGCGACAGCGCAGCTTTTAGGAGCAACTCATGCCCCAGGAGACCCGTGCAGGGGCACTCTCTGCGGCATCGCTGGGATCGGTCCCAGCTGCAAACCGCTCCAACGGCCAGCAGCCGCAGAGTGACTACTCTGTTATGTCCCAACGATGGAATACCATGTAGCCAGGAAAATGGCCGAACTCCATCTCTGGGGAACCACGTGGAGGCCTCATACACACATGATACCCGGCAAAAGAAACCAGCAGGGAAATAACAGGTGGTGTATAATCCCGTTTCTATACATTGTAAAGCTTGCAAGGATAAATTACAGTGTTTCTAGATGAAGAGTTAGGTGGCCAAAGCGTAAAGAGAAGCAAAGAAACAATTGGCATTAAAACCTGGGATCTAGAACAGTTATGTTGATGAATCTACTTGCAAGGAAGGAAAAGAGACACAGACGTAGAGACTGGACTTGTGGACACAGTGAGGGAGGAAGAGAGTGGGAAAAAGGAAGAAAGTAGCATCAGCATAGACACATTATCAGGTGTAAGATGAGTGACTGATGGGAACTTGCTGTGAGTCACAAGGAGCCCAGTCTGGCTCCTGTGATGACCTGGAGGGATGAGATGGGGAGGGGTGGAAGGCTAAGGAGGGAGGGGATGTATGTATATGGCTGCATACATACATATGTGTATGTATGTACATGTATATGTATGGATGGATGGATGGATGGGTATGTATATGGCAAATCAGCAAATTATGGCTGATTTGCATTGTTGTATGGCCACAACCAACACAACATTTAATTTTTTTTTAATTTTTAAATTAAAAAAAAAAAAAGAAAGAAAGAAAAACCAGGAAGAACTGGGAATCCCCTGGTGGTCCAGTGGTTACGATTCTGCACTTTCAATGCTGAGGACCCAGGTTCAATCCCTGGTCAGGGAACTAAGATTCCCACAAGCTGCCTAGGGGGGTGAAAAAAAATGTGCGTTCCTGCTGGCTGTTAAAAAAAAAAAAAAAGCCAGGGAAGAGGGAGGAGTGTGACCAAGCAGGGGGCTGTGTTTCTGGGAGCCAGGAATGGTCTACTTCTTGATCCCTACAATGGTTTCCTGGGTATTCCCTTCTTTATGTTCTTTTTTTTTTCCCCTTCTGATCTTTTCAGTGACTGTATCACACAGTTTTAATAAAAGGGCTTCACAAAAGCAAAGCCTGAGAAATTCAAGACTAGCTCGGGGAACTGGGGTTTCAAAAAAAAAAAAGCAAAGTCTGCTCAGCTGCTGTGATGCCTAACAAAGCTGCAAAGGCAGCCCAAACCCGCAGGCTGTCAGATGCACCAGGAGCGAGCGTGATGCAAGCTGTGGAGATGAATCCCTGCATGAAGGTTTCACAGAAAAGAAGTCTGTCCTTGGCCGCCCACCCTTCACCCGTGCAGCCGCAGCCTGGGGGCTCGGCGGCTCAGAGAGGCTGGGGGAGGCCCACCTCTCCCCGGGAAGCTGCCTGGCCCGGCTCCCCGTCACTTCTGATGCCAGAAATCCTGGCGGAAGAACAGGCTCCATGGTGCCAGAAGGGGAGGCTATAGTGCCGCCTGGAGACAAATCCCCGCGGAGTCTGTGCCTCCCGTAGAGAAAATGCTGCTCTCCGTCTCCGGGCCCTGCGGACAGAACGTGCCCCCGTGGCGCCCGGCGTGTGACCGCGGGGGTTCTTGCCGTTATCCTCAGGCTCCGGCCACGGTGTGTACTTTCCATCAGATCGGATCGTCCAGCTGAGTTTTGCGGCGTCGCAGGCAAAACGAATCAGATGAAGGTCGCTGACCCCAAGTGCACCCGACTGGCCCCAAGCGGCTTTGACTTTATGGCAAAGAGGGAGGCGTCCTGACGCCTGTGTCCTTATCCCTAGGTTAGGGATGTCATCAGATCGTGAGAGTAGACTGCCCCGTCCTCAGAGAAGCAGAAAAAGTCCTTTTGTTCTTTTTCCCTTCACATGCAGTTTACAGAGTCTGCTCCTGCCGTAACAGGAGAAGCAGAGCAGGCTGTGATCTAGGGAGGCGCGGGCCTCGGACGGCGCCGGCCTGCGCGGGGACACACGCGGCCGAGGCCGGCGGTCTCACTGCACCTTCAGCTGCGGGCCTCTGGTGGCGACCCCTCCCGACTCACGGTGTGACCAGCTGTGAACCCCCACTTGCCTTATCTCCTCCGTCCCTGGGCACGGGCTCCGGGGCACACGCCCCGTGCCTGGCAGGGCACCCCTGCAGTCATTGGCCCCTCTAAGTGTTTGCAGAATGGAAGGGAGAGAATCAGCAGGCGCGAATCTCAAAACCATCCGGTGACTACGGTAGGTGCCCAGTGCATACTTAACGTACATTCTCACAGCCAGTCACTGTGGTCGGTGTTGACATCCCCACGTTCTGACTGCCTCAAAACTCTCAGAGCCGCCGTTCCTACACTTTTTGGCCCCAGGGACCAGTTTTTCATAGAAGACAATTTTTCCACATCCGGGGTGGTGGGGGTGGCTTTAGTACGATTCCCATAAGGAGTAGGCAACCTGGTTCATGCCTGCGCTGGGCACAGTAGGGTCGGAGCACCTTTGAGAATCGAATGCCTCCGCTCATCTGCCGGGAGGTGGAGCTCAGGCGGTATGAGAGCGTGAAGAGGGGATGGAAGTACAGATGAGGGTCTGCTCACGCGCCCACCTGCTGCTCAGCTCCTGCCCTGTGGCCCGGTTCCTGACATGCTAAGGACCGGAACCGGGGTTGGGGACTCCTGTCTTAGAGGACTTGCCCAAGGTCACTCAGCCAGCCAGAGTCCAATCTAGACTGGAGTCTAAGGCTGTTCTGCCAGGCCCTTCCCTTCTGTCTCCATGGATGAGTGGGTGAACGGCGTTGATGTCTATAAGACCCTTGAGTCCCCCACGAGCTACTGACACTGCTTCCCAGCAACCCTCCCCTGAGGCTCAGGGGGCATTTTTCATCGGTGCTGCAAGCAGAACGAACCCAAAGACAGCAGAGAAGTGGCCTTGGCACAATTCTATGAGCTATTTCTCTGCCCACATCACTACCAAGGCTGAAGTGAATGCCACTTCACTACTTGTGCTTGCTCTGTCCGTAAGCGTGACCATGCCCACAAGTGTTAAGCCAACTCCTGAACTCACCCAGGTCTGTTCTTTGGCTTGTCTGCCCCATCACCTACCTGCCGGTGCCTGCTCACCCGTCAAGACCCGGGTCCTGCAGGAAACCTCTCCTGGCTCCCTCAGCAGAGCCACTCGCTGGCTCTTCAACCCCTGAGGACTCAGGGGTCCCCAGACAGACTGGAGGCTGCAGTAATTGAGCGTCCCTCCCTGCCGAGGAGCAGCAGGTCAAAACGGGAGGACAAGAACCCAGACCCCGAGGATACAACATGCACATCCCGATGTGGCGTAACGGGAGAGCTACAACAGTGTCGTATTGTTGTCAGAAAAACACGATCTGACTATGGTCACGCTCAGTAGCTCAGTCGTGTCTGACTCTTTGTGACCCCATGGACTGTGGACGGGCCTTTGTCCACAAGATTTTCCAGGCAAGAATACTGGAGTGGGTTGCCATTTCCTCCTCCAGGGGATCTTCCTGACCCAGGGATGAAACTCAGGTCTCCTGAATCTCCTTCATTGGCAGGCTGACTCTTTACCACTTTCACCACCTGGGATGGTTAAGTCTCTACAGCTAACTGCCAATTGACAGGAATGCAGGTAATAAAAAGACATAGTAAAAACACTCCACGAGTGGAATCTGCCAAAACTGATTGTGGAAACAAAACAATTGAGCTGATTTCATCAACAAATACATAGGGATGGTGCAGGGTGGGAAAGGAAGTGATGGGAAATTAAACTTAAGAATCTCTTTTTAAAAAATGTGTTTGTAATTTGCAGTATTGATGGGGGGGTGGTATTCTTGGATTGCAGGAATTGTTGTCAGTGTGTGATTTTGTGTTTTTATTTTATAGAATCACCTAATGTGATATACCAATTTTTATATAAATGACATTTAGATAATTCTAATAACTGTATATTTGACAACTTTTAAAATGTTTTGCATTAAAAAAGAAACTTAAGAAACTTATCAATCAAATGCAACTATTGACCTAACTTTAAAAATGAAAATTATTTCAAAAAGACATTTTTGAGATAACTGGAGAAAAAATAAACACGACCCAGACATTAGATGACAGTAGAGAATTATTGTTAACTTTGTTAGGTGTGATCAGAGTTTTGCAGTGACATTTTTCCAAAAGTCCTTATCTTTTAGAGATGGATCCTGAGGTATTAGTGAATGAAATGATACAGCATCTAAGATTTGCCTTAAATTTCTCTCTCATGAAATGAGGGGAGAAATGAAACCAGAATAGAAAATGTTGATAACTGTTGAAGCAGGGAAGGACCGTTGTTACACTCTTCTTTCTACTTGCATATATGTTTAACACTTTCATAATAAATGGTTAGTTTTTTTGTTTTGGCCGTGCCGTGCCTCTTGTGGGATCTTAGTTCCCTGACCAGGGATCGAACTGGCACCCCTTGCATCGGAAGTTCAGAGTCTTAACCACTGGACCATCAGGGAAGTCCAAGCACTAGATTTTTAAACATACAGATGGCATGTTAAGCACACTAGCATGTCCGCGAAGTACACTTATCGTGGACAAAGGCTGAGGCCACAGAAGAGCAGAGAGGAAGGGGTTCTAAACTCGCCCAAAGTGGTTGGGGACAGCTAGACTCTCCACCAGGGAACTCTGCTGACACGCACCCTTCTGCTTTCTCATGCGCACATAAGAGATGTCACCAATTTATCTTTGAGACCCCAGGACCCAATATAGGATAGCACCCAGCAGCTGCTAAATAAAAGTTATTGAATGACTGACTTATAATCCTCCAAAGGCCCCTCTGGTGTTCCCGTGGACGCAGCAGTGGCAGCAGACACTGTATGTCGTACTGGACTTGAAGGACACACACAGAAAACAGTCTCTACTCCCAAAGGGAAACAGGAAACGGCCTGCGAAAGGGGCTCAGCGCTCTCAGGGCTGCGTGAACGGCATGAGATGCTGAGCAGGGCCCCTCTGCAGGGCTCATGTGAGGATTCGTGTACGGGATGGCTCACAGAGGCGCAAAGGGGGATCCGGGCGCGCACAAATGAGGACCGTCAGAGGTGCTGGCGGTGGGAAAATGAAGGAAGGAATAGGAGGATGTGGAAGGGCCCGCCCCACTGCGAGGAAGTGTGTAGCCCAGAATAGTGGCATCCCCAGGACAGTTCCCCGGGCCATCAAAGCACACGTGGATTCTTCCGTCATCACTGCCAGGGGCCTGGTGAAGGGCACGCTGAAAGGATCGCATTCACAGACAAAAGGGGGCCTGGTGAAGACTTGGGTTTTTTGCCAGTGCAAGGCGTGCAGAGAGGAGGGAGAGAGGATGAAAATGCATCACATGGTCCTTGGGCCAATACACCCTCTCTCCCTACGCTGGCTACCTGTGGGATCCCCAGATACCCTTTCCTTCTCTGAATCTCTCAAGAAAACCAAATGGAAAGATTCCATCTGAATATCATTTAGGTTTCTCTGCATGAACAAGACATGCCCAGCCAAGACTGAGAAGGGACCCCAAGTCTTTCCTCAGGGCTGGGGGAAGCCACTTCAGGCTGACCACCAGCGTCTTTCTGCTCTCTTTAGAGCCTTCGAGGGAGCAGCTTTCCCAGACTGAGCCTCTTAATGCTTGGATGCAACCTGGAAATGGGCAGGGAAACCTCAGGAATTACTTACCAACCCAGCAGGATGCAGGCCTAAAAGTAAAATTAAGGTGATTTCTATCAATAGAAAGCCTTCTCTGGTGGCTCAGCTGGTAAAGAATCTGCCTGCAATGCGGGAGACCTGGGTTCAATCCCTGGGTTGGGAAGGTCCCCTGGAGAAGGGAAAGGCTACCCACTCCAATATTCTGGCCTGGAGAATTTCATGGACTGTATAGTCCATGGGGTTGCAAAGAGTTAGACACGGCTGAGTGACTTTCATATATCAATATAAAATTTTATAAGGTCCTGTTTCTTGCACATCTGAGTCTGTGGATTGAGATTTATGACCCCCACTTAAGGAACAGACCCTTTTCAGGTCAGCTTAAATAGGAAAAGGGGTTAATGGAAGAATACATGGAAATCTAGAACTCTCCACTGGGCAGGGCCAGGCTTCAAGAGAGGTTAAAACCAGGTCCAGAAGCCATCAGGAGCAAAAGCATCATCTCCGTGTCTCTGTCTCCCTGCCTCTCTTTTACTGTCCTTTCATCTCCTCGCTCTCTCTTTTTAATATCATTGGAGCACAATTGATTCACAATGTTGTGTTATTTTCAGGGACGCAGCAAAGTGATTCAGTAACACATATACATAGATCCATTCTCTTTCAGATTCTTTTCTCGTGTCGGTCGTCACAGAATATTGAGTAAGTTCCTTGTGCTATACAGTAGGTCCTTATTGGTTATCTGTCTTATACTGGGTTGGCCGAAAAGTTCATTCCATAACATTTAATGGAAGAACCCAAACCAACTTTTTGGCCAATTCAATATACGATAGTGTATATATGTTAACCCCGACTCTTCTCTCTTGCTCTCTAAACACTCACTTCCCCTACTCACTTGCATACACATAGGCCAAACATGGCTGCCAAGTCTGATTTTTTTCTTGTTTCCAAAAGCAAACAAACAAAAACAATTTTAGTGACTACAATAAAATTGTTTGACATTTTGCAAATCCCTTTAGCGGTTTCGCTTAATAGACCGAATTCCTATCTCTGCTGTCAGTCTGCGGCGTTACATGGTTTGGTTGAAGCATACGAGACAATTCAGTCTCACAGAGACATGCAGCTAAAAAAGAGTAGCGTATCTTAACATTTTCCAATGACTGTGGGTAACCTTTGGTAACTAGGCCAAAACTCAGTGAACAGTAGTTTCCTAAAGTTTAGAGGCAGTGTGGTATCCAAAATTACATCAATGAAACTTTCTTATTGTTACATTTCAATCCACTATTCTATCCACTTACCCATGTCATTGTTATTTGGAAAATATGGATTTATTGAGGTCTGCATATCTTCCAAATGTTGACACATTTCATATAAATATGTACTTTTAAGCCACATTTGTTAATGTCATCACCGATCCCTCCAGAATACTTTCAAGTTTTGAAAAGCTGTCAAGTAAATGGTGGTAGTTACAAGTTTCTTGAGATTTTAGTTTTCATTTGGAAGCTCAAGTTTTATCATTGGCAAAAAAAAAATGCTATTGGTTATTTTCCTTGAAGCAACAGGAACACTTCATTCATTTTTCAAGAAAATGTCTGCCAAATATGCAGGGCTGGGAAACCACAGTTTGTTCTCTCAAGTAAGAAGTTTTCCTTTAAAAAAAAATTTTTTTTTAATGTGCTTGGTTCACAGCTCAAACAATTACATGTGTGGTTTTCCTCTAGACGGCTGCCTACTTCAGAATGCAGTAAAAGTGCTATATGCAAACTTCCCATCTAATCACACAGAATATTAAAAAGAAGTGTACTTCAGAGTCAAAAGTTAATGAAATTAGTAATTTTTTTTTTTTACCATTTCATCAAGAACACTCTTAAGTGAAACTGGTTTTTGCTTTTCTTTTTTTCTTCTTTTACATGAGTGCCTAATGTTAAAATATATAATGACTACATTTGAGTACCACTGACCTGGTTCATGCTAAGATGCTAACTTTTTTGTTTTTTATACCATCAGCAAAAAAAAGAAAGCATAATTTTAAAAAGCAAATAACCTCTTAGCATCATTAGGAAAGTCATTTTGACTTTATAGACCCCATGAAAGGGCCTCAGGGACCCCCAGGGATCCACAGACCACACTTTGAGAGCTAACATCTAAACCATTCAAAGTCAAACAATTAATAAACTCCCTGGGTCCCAATTTCCTATTCCAGGGAGAGGAAATCTGAGTGAGGTGCCTGCTGCTAGCCCTCAGCGTGGCCAGCCGTGTGCTCATGTGGCCAGTTGTCTGCTTAGCAATGATCGTGGGACCAGAGAGTCTGAAAAGAGATTCACAAGGCTGGCAGAGCTGAGCTTCAGGAAGGGGTGAGGTCAAGAGCCCCATGAACTGGAAAAAAAAAAAAGAGATGGAATGGTGAGGGAATTCAGCAGGAATATATCTTGGAATTTGACCGGATAGCTTTTAACAACTGAAGTATATACAAAGGTTTACAGATTCCAAAGTGGTTTCACATGCATTACCTCATTTAATCCTTCCAACAGCTTCGTGAGATGAACACGAGAACAGCCTCTTACAAGTGAGGAAACAGTAGCTGAAAGAGGTCAAGGAACTTGCATGGTCTTCTAACAAAGAAGTGACAGAACTTAAGGTCTTCAGACTTGAAGGGAAGGGCTCACTCCCCCAGGGCCAGCTGCCTGCCGTGTAGTCATTCCCTAGGTGACCAGCAAGATGTGCTCAAGCGTGTGGCGAAGGACTTGGATGGGGATCCTGCACCGGGGAGAGGGTGGGTGAAAGAGAATTTCCAGCTCCCTGCCTAGAGCGGGAGAGTCAGGCATCCTTAACTTTCTTGAACTCTGGACAATCGAGCGCTGCAAGGACACTGTGGACTGACTTCCCACCCATATGGGCTACCTCCCCCATATATGTATGGGTTAACTCCCCCATCCATATGGGCTACCTCCCCCATATATGTATGGGTTAACTCCCTCATCCATATGGGCTACCTCCCCCATATATGTATGGGTTAACTCCCTCATCCATATGGGCTACCTCCCCCATATATGTATGGGTTAACTCCCTCATCCATATGGGCTACCTCCCCCATATATGTATGGGTTAACTCCCTCATCCATATGGGCTACCTCCCCCATATATGTATGGGTTAACTCCCTCATCCATATGGGCTACCTCCCCCATATATGTATGGGTTAACTCCCTCATCCATATGGGCTACCTCCCCCATATATGTATGGGTTAACTCCCCCATCCATATGGGCTACCTCCCCCATATATGTATGGGTTAACTCCCCCACCCATATGGGCTACCTGCCCCATATATGTATGGGTTAACCCCCCCACCCATATGGGCTACCTGCCCCATATATGTATGGGTTAACTCCCCCACCCATATGGGCTACCTCCCCCATATATGTATGGGTTAACCCCCCCACCCATATGGGCTACCTCCCCCATATATGTATGGGTTAACCCCCTCATCCATATGGGCTACCTCCCCCATATATGTATGGGTTAACCCCCTCGTCCATATGGGCTACCTCCCCCATATATGTATGGGTTAACTCCCTCATCCATATGGGCTACCTCCCCCATATATGTATGGGTTAACTCCCCCATCCATATGGGCTACCTCCCCCATATATGTATGGGTTAACTCCCTCATCCATATGGGCTACCTCCCCCATATATGTATGGGTTAACTCCCTCATCCATATGGGCTACCTCCCCCATATATGTATGGGTTAACTCCCCCATCCATATGGGCTACCTCCCCCATGTATGTATGGGTTAACTCCCCCATCCATATGGGCTACCTCCCCCATATATGTATGGGTTAACCCCCCCACCCATATGGGCTACCTCCCCCATACGGGCTGACTCCTCCATATATACGTATGGGCTACCTCCCCCATACGGGCTGACTCCTCCATATATACGTATGGGCTACCTCCCCCATGCGGGCTGACTCCTCCATATATACATACAGGCTACCTCCCCCATACAGGCTGACTCCTCCATATATACATATAGGCTACCTCCCCCATGCGGGCTGACTCCTCCATATATACATACAGGCTACCTCCCCCATACGGGCTGACTCCTCCATATATACATACAGGCTACCTCCCCCATGCGGGCTGACTCCTCCATATATACATATAGGCTACCTCCCCCATGCGGGCTGACTCCTCCATATATACATACAGGCTACCTCCCCCATACGGGCTGACTCCTCCATATATACATACAGGCTACCTCCCCCATGCGGGCTGACTCCTCCATATATACATATAGGCTACCTCCCCCATGCGGGCTGACTCCTCCATATATACATACAGGCTACCTCCCCCATACGGGCTGACTCCTCCATATATACATACAGGCTACCTCCCCCATGCGGGCTGACTCCTCCATATATACATACAGGCTACCTCCCCCATGCGGGCTGACTCCTCCATATATACATACAGGCTACCTCCCCCATGCGGGCTGACTCCTCCATATATACATACAGGCTACCTCCCCCATGCGGGCTGACTCCTCCATATATACATACAGGCTACCTCCCCCATGCGGGCTGACTCCTCCATATATACATACAGGCTACCTCCCCCATGCGGGCTGACTCCTCCATATATACATATAGGCTACCTCCCCCATGCGGGCTGACTCCTCCATATATACATACAGGCTACCTCCCCCATGCGGGCTGACTCCTCCATATATACATACAGGCTACCTCCCCCATGCGGGCTGACTCCTCCATATATACATACAGGCTACCTCCCCCATGCGGGCTGACTCCTCCATATATACATACAGGCTACCTCCCCCATGCGGGCTGACTCCTCCATATATACATACAGGCTACCTCCCCCATGCGGGCTGACTCCTCCATATATACATACAGGCTACCTCCCCCGTCCATATGGAGTGCTATTGGCCACTCCTTTAACTCTTATGGGAACGAGCCTGCCTTCCACATAGTGCTCACTGACAGTCAAGTACTTCCTCCTGTGGGAAAAGGACACTGCTTTCGAAAAACAAAATGTGAAAGGATGTATTACTTACTATCTGATGTGAATTCTTGTGTTCAGACCAGGAATTAAAATATACAGTTTGCTACATTATAAACACTTTTTTTTTTTTCCCTACAGTCAACCAGCTGGTGGACGTTCTCCATGAGAAAGAGCCTTCAGGTCTAAACAGAGAGCCATCCGCTTAGGGAATCTGGCTTTGATCCTTTCTCTGATACAAGCCAGTTTCCTCTAACCCCTCTCATCCAGTATCAGTTTTTAGGGTATTATTCCAAAGAGGCTGAGCCCAGAGGAAATGAAGATTAAAGTGATAAAGAAAACCAATAGCACGCTTTTTAAATACATAAGCTAAGCGTGGCTTTTCATGAGAAGATCCAGGCTGAGGTTTAAGGCCAAGCCAGCGAGACCTCACTGTGGAGGACAGCAGGCTGTCATCAACACCCTCAGGACAACGTGCCCGGTCCGCCGGGCACGCGTGCTCAACCCCTGGTCCCGGGAGATCCACCGGAGAAGGAAACGGCACCCACTCCAACATGCTTGCCTGGAGAAGCCCAGCTCTCGTTCAATTTCCGTTGACAACCCGACACCACTGATGACCCCATTGCATCCGACTCCTTTTTGCTTTTATTTGAACTGTATCAGTTTTGTTCTCTTTTTTCATTCCTTCTCACATTCTAATGATTAAAAAAAATAACAATTTTGAAAGGCGACTGATTCCAACTTAGTTTGAGCAAGTTGCGACGATGAAAATTTAGAAGGAGGAGGAAAGAATCTCAAAACCCAAAGTCTTCTGCTTTATTAAGAAGATTTTTAAAAATCTGCTCATCTAGTTCCCTTCCTTGTTAAACAGAGGATGTCCTCTCCATGACAAATTGATGTCCCTTTTAGGGGAGAAAGAATAAATAATCTAATAATGACAGTTTAATTCCCATTTGACATTCACTAACCACGAGTCTGTTGCATTTGAGGTTTCCCACCACAGATTAGCAAGATGGCACCAAAGCTGGGACAAATTATCATGCAAATTACCATCACAAATTAAATGCTATTACTTTGTGAAAATAAATCTAAGTAAGTTCTGACCTAGTGAGTTAAAGTGCCAGGGACAGGGAGGATGGAGGAGAGGGGAGGTAGAGAGTGATTGTGAGTGTGATCACACCATTACACTTCAATATTTTAGAAAAGCTACGGAGTATGTGGGATGTCTGGAGGAATTTTCTGTCTTGCCTCTAGGCTTTCCACAAAGCATTACTTCAGCAGAATACAGCCTTGAAGTTCAGGATAAGGGTTAACAAAAGGATGGGTCTTCTTGGGCCAACTTTAGCTGAAATATGAAGAAATGCACAAAAAAAACAAAGGTTTGGGGGATGGGGAGTGCAATATTTGTTGTGGTTCTGTAGAGCAAGGGTCCCCAGCTTCCAGGATCTAATGCATGATAATCTGAGATGGAGATGTAATAATAACAGAAATACAATAAATACAATTCCCTTGAATCATTCCGAAACCTTTCCCCACCCCCCCACCCACCTGGCCCACCCCTCCACCCTCCCACCTACCTCACCCACCCCCTCACCACCCCCACCCACCGCCAACCAGGGGAAAAATCATCTTTCACAAAACCAGTCCCTGGTGCTGGAAGTGTTGGGACCGCTGCTGTGGAGGATCTGATATTGCATTTCCTGGCTTCCCCACTGCCACACAAATGACCTTCACCGCAGCTCCCAGGAGTGAGTCACTGCTCCCCACTAGACCTCTCTCCACTAATCAGAAGCTTGTTAAACAAGTCATACAGAAGCCCGCAGGTAGCCCATCAAACCAGCCATGAGGTGTGATGCCTCCCACCTCCGCCTCCCCTCCCATTGATTCACTCCCTGAGTGATCCTGGGGGCCTGGCTCAGCTATTGAAGTACTTTATTGAACAAAGCTGTATAAAAGGAAAAAGAATCCAGGCAGGAGTACCAATTTTTAAAAACCAATTTTTGCAGCCTTGTTTCTACCCATCTTTCATCCATCTTACATCTCTCCTCCCTCTTTATTCTTTCCGAGCGCCTGCTGGATTTGCTCAAGGTGTGTGAATTGCTGTGAGGTTTCTGCGCCTTTTCTATCTTTGGCAGCCTCCAGTTAAGCATTTCCCAATGCCCTGATGCTTCACTGCCTGCCCATGCCTGTGTTATCCTCCCAGCTGCCTGGGAACAACCCTATTTTGCAAGTTACCACATGTGAACGAACTGGAGTTTTGCTAGGATGTTTTGAAATGATGAAACTGATCTGTCCCCCAAGGAGACTGACTCAGCAAAGATCATTACAAAGACTCCACATCTTATGATCGTGGGAAAGAGAAATTAGAGTTGGGATTAGTTTGGAAGATTTTAGTTTTCAGTATTGCACAAGCGGTGTTAAGATATTTTGAAGAAGTCATGAGAAAATAGGATATCTTCCTTAAAGATATCCTGTATAAATATACATATTTATTTGTGAAATGGTGTGAGTGTGACCACACCATTACACTTCAATATTTTAGAAAAGCTACAGAGTATGTAGGATGTCTGGAGGAATTTTCTGTCTTGCCTCTAGGCTTTCCACAAAGCATTACTTCAGCAGAATACAGCCTTGAAGTTCAGGATAAGGGTTAACAAAAGGATGGGTCTTCTTGGGCCAACTTTAGCTGAAATATGAAGAAATGCACAAAAAAACAAAGGTTTGGGGGATGTAATAATAACAGAAATACAATAAATACAATTCCATTGTATGCATACTGTATAAATATACTTATTAAGTCTGAACAGACATGAAAGCTTAGCACTTAATCACTCACCTTCAAAGTAGACTACAAACTTGATATAATTAATCTGAACCCACACCCCAATAGAGAAATCAGTATTACCAATCCGCATACATTTTCAAATGGAAAAATTTAGCCACGGTAAGTTTTCAAAAATTGTCTAAAGAAAATCAGCATGAATTAGCAGGTGTGGCTTAAAGAGAAACAGCACCAGACAAAGGATAATGGAGAGGGGGGGGAAAATGCATGAGATACAAGCAGAAAAAAGTCGTTCTGAAATCGAATAACTATTCCCTCTGGAAGGGAATATAAGACCAGCTTTTAAACAACTATAAGACCAAGTTTTCTTCATAGAATATTCTACTTTGAAATTGATAATATACTTATACAAATGAGCCAGATTGGGCCAGTGTTTTCAAAAAGACAAAGTTTCCTTCTTGAAAATTGTATCAGTCTTTGCAGTAAAAATACGTATTTATTATTGCAAGAGTAATATGCCACAGTAATTAATGATGGTTATGAAAGATGCTAATTTTATATGAAAATTAATAAGAACTTTTCAATAGTTAAATATGGAGGGAAATAGATGGACAGTGAATACAACTAGAAGAGTGCATTTGTGGACAGTTGCAGGAAGAATAGATGTTTGTTGAGTCAATAAATGCAAATCCTTATGAAAATAATAATGTAAGTCAAAATAAAGAGACTAGATTATACCTAATTTTAATGCTTTTGCCATTATTTGTATACTAGTACAAAACAAAAAGGGCTTCCCTGGTGGCTCAGCAAAAAGAATCCACCTGCCAATGCAGGGGATGTGGGTTTGATCCCCGGGTTGGGAAGATTCCCTGGAGAAGGAAATGGCAACCCCCTCCAGCTTTCTTGCCGGGGAAGTCCCATGGCCAGAGGAGCCTGGTGGACGATAGTCCTTGCGGTCACAAAAGAGTCATACAGGGCTTAGCGACTAAACAACAATAAGACATTAAATACAATAATCTTTAAGAACTCAAAACAATGTTCTCGTTTGAGAATAACCTGTAATACTAGCCCATATTGCCTGAGATTTTCTTTCCTTCGTTATCCAAAACACTGTCTTTTTCTCCTTGTTCTCCTTGCAGTACTGTACTAGAATAGTTATTAGAGACATTATAAGCCCATGCTAAGAGGGGAGCTAAGAATCAGATGAAAGTGAGTTCAGAAGCTGGTTCTGGGACTTCCCTGGCAGTTCAGTGGCTAAGGCTTTGCCTTCCAATGCAGGGGATTCTAGTTCAATCCCTGGCTGGGGAGGTAAAATCCCACATGCCTTGTGGCCAAAAAAAAAAAAAAACAACCAGCAAAACCCATAAAACAGAAGTAATATTGTAACAAATTCAATAAAGGCTTTTAAGAAATGGTCTGCATCAAAACAAAAAAAAAATCTTAAAAAACTGGTTCCACTGCCATGCTGAAGACGGGAAAATTCCTAATTTTCTAAAATTGCTTCTTCATCTGTAAAATGGGATGATAAAAGTACCTACCTCTTAGGATTACAGCAACATAAACTCATAAAGTGTTTAATATGCTGTATGTTCTCAATAAACATATGGCATGTATGTTCTCAGTAAATGGTAATAATTAACGTAATTCTCTTTGAAAGCAAAAAATCCCAGCTTCTCAAAAAAAAAAAAAAAAAAATCAGTGTCAGCAGCCAAAACATAAACTGAGGGATCTGAAGGGTCAGCCTCCAACAGCTTATTTCCCTCTCCCACGTATGGAGCTAACTAAGGTATAGACACAGAGGTCAGATGGAGAAGTCGACGATGGGAGATCAGATCAACGACAGATGGAGGTCAGACCATCCACTGAACACTGACACAGGTGGGGAAGAGTCAGACATGGCCTTGGTGTGTGGTCACGGGAAGTCTGTACGGCTTTGCCTCCAACAGAGCACAGCTAGACCCCCAGAGGCCTTCCCTCAAGGGTAAACCTTAAGGCAAGACAGAAAGCAGTAGAGGCAGGAAATTCTCTAAAAGAGAAAGGAAGGAGCTGTACAGAATACATTCAGTTTTTCCCCTCTGGGATGGGGGAAGCCAGGGGTGTAACTCTAGCTGAAGTCACTCCGCAAGGAAAAATCAACAATTGAGAGAATGTTCTCATTGCACCCTATTCCAAACAGGAAGATTTCTTTGTTTTGTTTTGTTTTTTTAATTTATTTATTTAGCTGTGCTGAGTCTTAGTTGCAGCCTGTGGGATCTAGTCCCCTGACCAGGGATCAAACTCGGGCCCCCTGCCTTGGGGAGCTCGGAATCTAGCCACTGGACACCAGAGAAGTCCCAGAAAATCTTTTCTTATTGAGGTTGCTCTCCAAAAACCCTTCAGTTGCCCTCTTTCTCCAAGCAAGCCTTCCTCCATACAGTTCTCCCTTGGTTTCCTCTTCTCCTCCATAGTATAGTTCTCTGAGTATACTCCCCAGTTTTAGCGCTGCACTCCCAAACTCTGCCCCCTGCATTCTGTACCAACCCAGGAATCACACACAAAGATGCTCAAGTCCAAAGCCTTTCATTTGCATAGTTCTTTGTACACAATCCTTCCTCATCACAGCAAAACTCAATTTAGAAGAACGTAATGACAGTAAGAGTATATCAAAAAGAAACTGAGAAAAAATGTTGTATTCAGTCATTCCGTCTTTACTGAGCACCCAGTATGTACGTATGGGAACACGGTGGCAAATTAGACCAGGTCCCAGCTGCCCCCCACGGAGCTTCCACCTGGGGTGGGAGAGACAGGGCATGCTGCCAAGAGCGGTCCATCCCTGCACGCGTGGAGGAAAACACTCAAGATCACAGTTCTGGCCTGGGCTCTGCCCCTGAACGACTGCGTGGCAAGCTTTCCTTCAAATGAAAGGGAGTGGGAATTCCCTGGCAGTCCAGTGCTTAGGACTCTGCAGAAACTGCAGGGAGCCCCGGGTTCGGTCCTCGGTCTGAAAACGGAAATCTCGCATGCCACACAGCGCAGCTGAAAACAAAATGAGGCGATAGTCTTAGAAACACAAGATAGCGGCTGAAGTTCTCAAAGAGTTCCTTCAGCCTTGGGTCTTCCCAAGGTGATGCTCTCCTGAATGGCAGTGAAATCAAGTGCAGACCTATCTCATTTGGCGGCTGTCCTAGGCAGACACTGATGAGAAACTTAAAAGAATCTACAAGTCATATATTGCTTACTTTTATTCTTTGTATTGAAGTGTATTTGATTGACAATATTATATTCATTTCAGCTGTACAGCATAGCAATTCAGTATTTTGTAGATTTTATCACATTATAGGTTTTTACAAGCTAATGGCTATAATTCCCTGAGCTATACAGTATATCCTTATTCCTTATCTATTTTCTACACAGTAGTTTTTATCTTTTAATCTGGGCATTGTGCCCAGTGATGATGGATAAATGCCTTTTGTAGTCTATTTCTTGCCAAGCAGTTGCAAGCTCAGATGTTTTTGGGATCAAACCAACGTGTAAAGTAACAAATGTGTAAAGCAGTCATATGAAATGAAACTCAGAACACAGAACACCGTCGAGATTCAGACTCAAACTGTTTGAAAAATGTCTCTTATCTTAATCCATGTTTAGAGGGAGAGAAAAGTACTTTTTAAACTTAAAAGTAAGATCACCCTCTGAAAGTGACCCCAGTAAGAGTCAATACATAATGGACGAGATTAGCTATCAGTAGAAAACTGGTCTGTACTAAGACTATGGCTCAGGAGTCACTACCTCTAGTGTTAGTCAAATTATCTAGAGTGAATCTCCTTCTTATAGCGCTGAAGGAAATTTAAAAAAAAATAGGAAATATAAAAGATGGCTGTCTTTCCCACAGCCATTCCTTTCCCTGATTTACCATTGTCAGAACCTACCTCCCATCATACCTCCCTTCTTGTTGCTCAAGAAGGGGATAGTGTTCCAGCCAAGAAGACATGAGGCGAAAACTGCTGAAGGTCATCTGGGAAAAGTTTTCTCTGTTATAATCATCACCTTCACCACCACCATCAACAATAACGCCAGAAGAAGGCCTATCACTTCCCTGGACCGAGAGACTAAGGAAAAAGCTGTAGACTCTTCAAAGCGAGTGCACAAAAGTATGATTTGAATTTCAAAAGAGTCGCTATTACAAATCTGTGTTTACTCTTGGAGGAGGCTTTACAGATCAAAGGGCTGTATCTATCTCTCCAGACATTTCCAATCAAACTCTGTATTAAATACGAAACCATGCTTGGAAAAACTGAAAATTCTGAGAGAAAACTGTCACATAGTGCATAGTTTGCTCTGGGACATCAAAGTTTGCCCAGAAACACTTAGAACAACTTTTATGGTGATGTTCCAGCATGATTAGATATCCTGCTTAACAGCAAATAAGGTAGATTTGGCAACTGCAGCTGGGGATCGCTGTCAAGGAAAGCATGAGGGTACAGTAAAGAGAATAACCAAATATAGTAAAATTGCAGCCCCTTCTTCAGCTTTCTCCAGATAAAAAGGAATGTCAAGGGACTTCCCTGGTGGTCCAGTGATTAAGACTCTGCGCTTCAAGTGCAAGGGGACATGGGTTTGCGTCCTGGTCTGCAGAAACTTTTAAGAATATCTCCTGTCGCTGAAAGGCAGAACTGCTAGGGATTCAAGTCCAGGGCCTCGCGCCTAGTGGTAGGAGGGCAGAGGTAAGACTTCTTGTGTTTTTATCTTCAAGGGATGTCCTGGAATGCCCTAGATCGCTGGATCTCTAAAAACTTCACCAATACGCAAGTCCCTGAGTCTTCTGGGGACTTCTCTCTCTCTGAGACGCATGATTCTGCTAAGTTGCCTTCTACTTCCTGCTCACGAGATCCATTCAGCAAGTGCCACATGGCGATCTGATGACCGTTCGCCTGACTGAAGTCCATGTGACAGAGAGCAGGAGCATCTGCTTGGTCCTGGGGCAAGGGCACGAATGTTTACTGCCGCCCTTATATGACGGTGAGCTGCTTTGGATCTCCCCTTTGAGCAGAGATGGAGAAGTTAGAGTTCGCAGGATCCACACCCCTTCATGGTCCAGTTCCCTTAAGATTTACCCTTCACACATCCACCTAATGCTCAGACGTATTCATCAGCTCCAGCAGTTCCTCCATGCATAAGCTGTTTTTTCCTGAAGCGGAAACTGCACTTTCTGTTTGGTCTCTTCTGATACTGACCCTCATTTCTGCCTCTGCAGTGCTAGATTTTGGTGAGAAGAGAGTCACCTGCCTCAGGTAAACTAATGACAGAGCCTCCAAGTAAGCGAAGTCTCCTCTCTTTAGCAAACAGAATAAGGATTTTTTCACCAACCTGGAAGTTTAAGACAGTTTGAAAGATTCCATATTCTCAGGCTTGTTCTCCCTAATATCCCTGTCCGAGATCCCAGAGTTAGATTTGTTTTTCATCAGGATCCTGACTTTGACATAGGAGACTTGTCAAACCACATGTTCAGTCTCCTTTGTAATTCTGCCCCCCTCACAAACCTTGGCTCTAATTTTCAGCAGAATATGCCCACAACCACAAGAGATAAAAGTCTCCTTAAATTGTGCCGTGGAGGCCTTCTGCCTTGAGTCAACAGCTGGCTGACCCAGACCTGAGTTATTCTTCTCTCAAGGCTGCCATAGCAATCAATCAAAGCTCCACAGTCTTTATAATTCGCATCGCCCTCGTGACGTGCAAGTGCATAACCACTATTAACTTAATGCTTTCCCTACCACTGGGACCTCATCCTAACTCACCATGAATGAGTCTTAGTGACTGTGATGCTGTCACACACCAGGATTAATCACCATCCAACCACAACCAGCAATAGGGTTCTTACCGCCATCCCACTGGCAAATGACCCCCTCTAAAATCCCATGAAGGCTTGCTTTCTGGTGTCATTTCTGACACCAACTATCTCACCCCAGGTTGCCCGGAGAGCTGAACCCCAAGCAAGGTCAGTGTACAGGCAGTAATTTGGGAAATGACCCTAATGAGCTGGACTGAGGAACAAGAGGAGTGAGAGGAACAAGACTCCTGAAAGGCGTCTCAGAACCGGCTGCCAAGTACAGAAGGAAGCAGTTGTTCACAGGCTCCCAACCCCCATGCATCAAGGATGACGCCATGGATACTAACTCCCCTGAACTTCCTGTTTTCCCACTCCTGAATGTCCAGAGAAGCTCTAGGGCAGGAATCAGAGGTTGAAATAAGGTGGTATCAGAATAAAACTGCATGCAGTTAGTCTAAACCTACAGGGAACTAGTTACCACAGCAGTAGCCAGAGTAAGTAGTAGAACCAGAAAGATGTACAGTTCACACAAGAAGTGTTCATAAACTGTTATATTAGAGAAACAAAAACACATCGACTCAAACCAAAAATACATATGTGCAGAAGAATGCTGAATCCTGGAATTTGGCATCTTTCTGCCTCAAAGAAGCAGTTCTGACACCTGATTAAATACAGCTAATTGAACACTTGCATTTTACTCCTCCTGCCTAAATCTCACCAAATGAAAGCAAAAGAATAGAAAAGGTCCCAAATGATAAAGCCTTGAATATTTCTTGTAAACCTGGACTCCCTAACAAAACAATTTTGTCCTTGATTTTTACTATGTGGATGTCTAAAGATAAGTCATGACCTTATCTTTAGATATAAGGAGCAAAGACAACGAACGAGAAAGCGAGCTCAGACACAAAGAAACCAACAGGAATGTTGGAAGTTATAATACAGGTGGGTGAGTAGCCACTGATTTGCTGTTGTTTAGTCTCTAAGCCATGTCTGACTTTCTGAGATCCCATGGACTGTAGCCTGCCAGGCTCTTCTGTCCATGGAATTTCCCAGGCAAGAATACTGTTGCCTTTCCCTTCTCCAGGGGATCTTCCTGATCCAGGGATCAAACCCACATCTCCTGCATTGTAGGTGGGTTCTTTACCACTGTACAATCTGGGAAGCCCAGTCATTGGTTTAGCAGAGTGGAAAAAACTGAAATCTAAGCTTTCAAGAGGGCAGGAAGGGAGTTCATGATAAACTTCCACGATAGCCTTAGAAATTGAAGATACTAAGAAGCATCAAAAGCAAGCAGAGATGGAGCAGAAAACATAATCATCGTGTAAATTGGTATAAGAAAGATTTAGAATGCCTAATCATCATTTCCCTCCTCCCCATGCAGTCAAAAATCACTCTTTCCCTGTCCAGGCAAAAGACTGTTGCTTACTTTCTGGAGAGGTAGAACCAGGCAGACTCCAAGGGTAGAAACTGATTGAGCACCCAACGTGTTTAAACACTGAGGAGAAATTTTCATTACTGTCAACAACTTTTTGGATGAATTACTGATAGGTCCTGTCAAGAGAGGACCCGGAGACAGAAGCATTTAGTAAGGGTAAGTAAACTTCACCTGCAAAGACAGCAGGCAAGGCAGACCCATAAGGACTAGCTCACAAAATTTAAAACACAAGCTTTTAAAGGGAAAAAAAAAATCAAACAGTTGTCAAGCTACCAAGTTTATATTAATCTGTTCATGATGGAAAAAATAATTTTCTCACATCATTATCTCCTTTGTAAAGGTCATGACTCATCTTTAGGCATCCACATAGTAAACATCAAAGACAAAATTGCTTTTCTAAGGAGTTCAGGTTTACAAGAAATATTCAAGGTTTTATTATTTGAGGGACCAGAACCAGACAGACCCTGTTATTTTAGGATTGTCTCTAGATGAAAAGTACTTAGTCTTATTGGAATCAAAGCAAAAATATCATTTTTTTAAGTCAATAGTACTTTGCAAACAAGCAGAAACAAACACAAGGGAGGCCATTACTAACTTCAAGAAAAAGAAACAATCAAAGTGCTAGCTTTTCTCTGCTCTCTCTCCATCTTGGGTTTCACAGCTGACTGTAGACTGCATGACCCAAGCTTGGGTCCTTGACGTGAAGTGCCCTTTTTCCTTGGACAATCAAGTACCACCATCTGACCTCGACCATTCTGGAATACCATCATCTCCATTGATATTGTCTGTCCTCTGGCTTCTAGTTGTGTTCAGCTAGTGAGGGGTCTCCAACTGCTATCAATATCTACATCAAGAAATCAGAGGGCAGAAGAGGTTGAAATATTGACTCCACCCTTATCCTACCCTCATTTCCAGGCTGTGGCATTTGGGCAGCAGCTATTTCCCCTGAACTATGAAACAGAGGAGACCAGGATCTCATAACCACTCTATACATGTGGCTCTTTATGGAGCCCATGCATGTATTGCGGTGGAATAAGTGGTAAGAAAGCTAAATCCTCATTTAATTTTATTTCAATTTTTTTTGCCACACCACGTGGCATGTGGGATTCTAGTTTCCTGACCAGGGATCAAACCTGCACCCCCTGCATTGAATGCAGGAGTCTTAACCACTGGGCTGCCAAGAAAGTCCCTAAATCCTTATTTTCTTAGTAGGAAGTCTATAGATAAGCTCTAAAGCTGAAAAAAGTAATAACAGTATTATTCAGAAATACATAAATACCAGAAAATTGCTAGCTCTTTTACGCATTTTTGAAGGTTTTTGAAAGTTTTTATTTTTTTAGAAAAGAGGATTAGGAGATGCAGAGAGATGGAATTCAGTAATACTTTTAAAATTATGTGCATGTTTTTTTTTTTAATAAAAATTGAGTTTTAAACAAGGTCTTCCTAAACACCTCCCCCTGAAACAAGGTCAATGCTGAATTCCCCTTCTTGACCCATAGAAGAAGGGGAAATGCCCAGGTATACCCTAGGGTCTGTTCAGACTTAGAAACAGCGCTCCACTTGCAATGGCCCCCATTCAGGAGCGTAGCCCACGGCCTTGGCAGCTGTTTTCAGCCAGCTGAATGCTTTAACTCAGTGTGGAATTCCAGTTGCCTCCAAATGTTTGTTCATCTTTGAGAGACCCCAGTATATATGAAACTAAATCCACAAGGCAATCTTTTTCCTCAAACATTAGGACTTTGTTACAAGAAGATATTAAACTACCACATCTGAACTTAATTTAGAGTGATCATCCCAACATTTTGAGAAAGGTAAATATTAATTTAACTTGATCTGGTAAGTTATTGAAGAAAAATTAACCTACAAACATAAAGCCACTGTAAATTCTTTAAAGGCGTGGGTCTTAAGCTGTTCTCTGGAGATTCAGCCAAAAACTTGAATCTTAAAATGAAGTCTTACCTTACTTTGAACATAGGTCCAAGTGTTCACATATGTCCTTGCTCAGTCATGTCTGACTCTTTTGTGACCCCATGGACTGCAGCCCACCAGGCTCCTCTGTCCGTGGGATTTTCCAGGCAAGAACACTGGAGTGGGTTGCCATCTGCTCCCCGAGGGGATCTTCCCAACCCAGGGATCGAACCTGCATCTCCTGTGTGTCTTGCATTGGCAGATGGATTCTTCACCCCTGAGCCACCTGGGGATCGTCCCCAAATGCTAACACATTCAGAGAAAAGCACATGTCAGCAAATTCTCTTGATGATCCTCAGAAAAGCTCCATGTTGGAGACTATCACACTCTTGCAGGGATACAAGGATAGGAAGGGACACAGATAGGGAGAGGATAAGCAAACAAACTCTTGCACATCCGCTCTCCGGAAACATACTCACTTACTTTTCTTCCCTAAATTTCATAGAGACACTGTTTGCTCCACCACTGGAACAGATTGCTGTCTCTTGAGCCGAGCACCAGATGAAGTTGCTAACATGCATTTTGGATTTTAAAAGATGATAGAATCTTCAGGAATAGAATCACGTTCAGTTTGGTGAGATTTTCACTCTATGTGAAGCCCTCAGGAATTGATCAGGGCTAGGGAATGGCTTATTCTCACATGTCAGCTCGCGTTCAGGAGGGCCATACACTCACTGAGTGGAATGGTGGGTGAACCCTCACACAATGATCAAAACATGTCTCTCTTTCTCTTTTTGCAGAGTTTGTAATTTGCGCAAATGAATGCACACATAACACAAAATACATGCAATAGGGAATTAGAAGAGGAGTAATCAAAATAGGTACAGTGAGAAAAAATTTTCACAGTACAAGAGTCCAGATGTTCAGGGATAGAATTTTCTTTGTCTGTGGCTGAAATTAAATTTAGCTCTCAAGGTTCCGTCTCCTCAGGGAGCAGAACACTTAGTTGTGCCGACTCTAAAACTTGAGTCATTTTCACCTCATGAGGTAGTCTCTTAAGATTCTCTTCCTTCCCTTTTTCCTTCTCCTCTTCTTCCCAGAATAATCCATGTTCCAGGGGAATTCCGTGTCAGTCTGGCATCAAAGGAAGGACACTGGTCCACGTGTCGTCTCTGGCCTTTCCGAGGAGTGACTTATTTTCACCAGGTCTTGAGCATCAGCCTCGGTTTCTGCTGTGATCATGGCCACAGTCAGGCTGGAGTAATCTGTCCCCTTTGCCGTTGTGGTGCTCCAGGATGGCCTGGGAGTGCGGTGGTCTCTCTCCAGGACGGCCTGGGAGCACGGTGGTCTCCCTCACAGCAGCTGCCAATGGCCTTGAGATCCTTTGCCGCGTCTCTCATCCCATCCCTTTGCTCCTTGGCTGGACTGCTTTCCTGTGACTTCTTCTCTGGGTCCCCTTGTTATGCATCATGGAGACTCTGATGGACACATCCACCCTCGCTTATGAATCTCTTTCAGGGTCCCAGGAAGACATGAAAAATTCTCATCAGATCTGTCCCAGCCCCATGGACTGAGGGATACAGATAGGGAGAGGATAAACAGACCAACTCTTCACATCCTCTCCCCCTAAACATACTGCACTTCCTTTTCTTCACTGTTGTGACCCACACATCAGCCCAGGGCACATTTCCCAGAGCTCCAGATGGATTGAGGAATCCCTCTGAGATTTCCATCCACATCCAACCAGAATTTTTATTTCGAGAGAAAAGGTGTAAAGGCAAGACTCCATTCTAACATGTCAGCTCTAGCATCCTCTCTCAATGTTCTGAGCCCCCCACCTAGTCCAGAAAGGGGTCTTATATACTCTCTGTCTGGCTTCTGATGTCATGATGCTTCCTGTTCCCTGTGTTAATGACATGCCCTAAATAGAAACAGGCTTTTCTTCCCCCAAACTGCGAATCTTGCAAACCAAAAGGTCTTCAGTTCTCAGACTATCATCTGCTATAGACTTTTCATTAAATTTGAAGAGTTACAGAGATTTCATCAAGTATTCCTTCTGCTCCTTTTTCTTGCCTCTCCTTCCAGGGTTTCCATTATAAATATGTATACTTGATGATGTCCCCCAGGACTCTGAGGCTCTGATCATTTTCCTTCATTCTTTTTTTCTTTCTCTTCCTCAAACTGGATCATTTCAATTGAAGTATCTCCAAGTTTGCTGATTCTTTTTCTTCTACCTGCTCAAATTTGCCATTGAGTCCCTCTGGTGAATTTTTCATTTCAGTTATTATACTTTTAAAATCCAGAACTTCTATTTCACTCTTTATCATTTCTATCTCTTTACTGATATTTTCTACTTGGTGAAATGTCATTCTCCTATTTTTCTTTAGTTCTTTAGATTTGATTCTCAACAGTTCTCTGAATATATTTAAAGTCTCAAGTAAATCCAATGTCTGAGCTTTTTCAGGGATAATTTCTTTTGATTTTTCCCCTATCTATGGGTAGTACTTTCTTTTTTATTTGAAAGTCTATAATTTTTGCTGAAAACTAGACGTTTAAAATAATATATTGTGGTAGCTCTGGAAACCAAAGGCTGTCCCTGCTCAGGGTTTCCTGTTGTTTATTTACTAACTTTACTGAAAAAATGTCTAAAGTCCATATTATTTTCATGCTTGGCCGGTGAAGTCTTTGCCTAGTTAGCTCAGTGGCCAGCTAATGACTGGACCTCTGAAAACTTAAGTGACTGGAGCTAAGAAGCCTTCCCAGCTTTGCTAAAGGTCTCTGCGTCTGTCGGGGCATGTCAGGAAGCTGACAGTTTTGCCCCAGCCTTCACTTTCTGTAGAGCCTCATGTCAGTCAGTGGTGAGAGCTTGAGACTGTCTCCGGTCTCTCCTGAGCGTGTACACAAGTCTGGGCATGCACAGAGCCCTGCTCACACACACGGCCCTCCAAATTCCCAGGACTGGGTCAGAGTTTCTCAAAGCCCCTGTCGCCGTCTCACTCCTCAGCTTTTCCTTTAAAGCTTTTCAGTTATCCTCTGCCTCAGGCAGCCACAAAGTTAAACAATTGCTCTGAATTTTTCAACAAACATCTCATTCCAAGGGCAAGGACTCTTTGCAGAGGCAGTGAACAAGTTCCAAGTTAAAGT
Source organism: Dama dama (assembly GCF_033118175.1). Classification (NCBI taxonomy): domain Eukaryota; kingdom Metazoa; phylum Chordata; class Mammalia; order Artiodactyla; family Cervidae; genus Dama; species Dama dama. The sequence goes on from NC_083708.1 coordinate 59,617,932, forward strand.
TAAATAAAGACAGCCTTGAAATGAGTCTTCCATTATACAGGAACCATTATAATATAACACAGAAACTATTATGAAGGAACCGTTATACAGGTCAAATAATGACAGTCCTCTGGGAACGAGGCTTTAAAGGAGTTGCAACCCCATTCTGCCTTCTCCAGTGGCTGCTACACTGCTGCTCTTCCTCGCGACTGTGGGTCCTTTGATTTCTGGCTACCATGGAGATGAACAGTGGAGTGTGTTAAAATGCCACAAAGCTTGCTATTCTTATTGAGAGTCAGCTGTTTCCTTTAATAAATGCTCCCTGGAGGGCGGCAAGACTGATTAATTTCTAGAGTTCTCCCAAAAATTGATTCTATCTTTTGCTACTTTTCTTGCTGCTTTCATGTGATTTTTGCAGGTCCTGGCTCTGCCATTTTTATGTCATCCTATTACATATTTTTTAAGTATTTTAAAATGTAAAGCTAAGCATGTAATGTAAATGTAAAGCTAAGCAAAAGACTATTTTGCTTTCCACTGTGATGATGATAATATTTACATGTATTATCTCAGTTAATCCTCAAAATAATCCTTTTAGATGGGTACTATTATTATCCCAGTCCACAAACAAAGAAAATATAGTATACAGTGTTTAAATAATTTGCCTAAAATCAATAAGAACCAAGTGGTAGAAACTGGATTTAAACTCATGCTATTTGGCTCTAGAATCAAGGGCCATGAGGCATTGTGAAAAAACTAAGAATTATTAGAATTAACAATACGTCATTTAGTATTTTATAAATATTAACCCATGACATAGACTTTTCTTTATTGAACTCCAGATTACTGTAGGAGTAAGAAGCATTCATACCAGATATTTCTTGTGAAGTAATTTTAATATTTTTGATAAAGGCAAACTATTAAATATATAACTGAAGAGTCTTTGATTTTCAGGTTTATTAGAATTTTCATATAAGAAATCTAAAAAATCAAAAACAAAATCCATTATCAGACATAATTTTGTTGTTGTTGTTCAAGAAGATATTGCCACTATATTTTTGAGATCCAGTCCTCCATCCTGATGCTAACATCTTTTCTGAGGTATTGGTTTAGTTTCAATTCAGTCCAGTCGCTCAGTCATGTCCAACTCTTTGCGAGCCCATGGACTGCAGCACGCCAGGCCTCCCTGTCCATCACCAACTCCCAGAGTTTACTCAAGCTCATCTCCATCCAGTCGGTGATGCAATCCAACTATCTCATCCTCTGTTGTCCCCTTCTCCTCCCACCTTCAATCTTTCCCAGCATCAGGGTCTTTTCAAATGAGTCAGTTCTCCCCATCAGGTGGCCAAAGTATTGGCATTTCAGCTTCAGCATCAATTCTTCCAGTGAATATTCAGGACTGATTTCCTTTAGGATGGACTGATTGGATCTCCTTGCTGTCCAAGGGACTCTCAAGAGTCTTCCAGGACCAGAGTTCAAAAGCATCAATTCTTCGGTGCTCAAGAAGACTATCTTTGTTTAACTTTAACTTGGAACGTGCTCACTGCCTTGGTTTAGCTTGTTAAATTTCAATTCAACAAAAATTTGAGAGTGTTTACTTCGTGCCAATTGCTGGGCATACAACGGTGGATAAAGCAGGTTCTGTCATTAAGAGGTTCATAGAAGAGTGGAAAAGTCATGGAATAATGACAGGTATTATAAAAGCGGAAGCACAGATATTATGGGATAATATGATGAGAGACTAGAAAAGGCATTCTTGAGGACAGGACATTTAAAATGAGACCTGCAGGACAGGGTGCAGTGATGGGAAGTCTTGGCAGAGGAAACAGACATGTGAGGGTTGGAGGTCGAGAAAGAATGTGGTTTATTCAAGAACTGAGAACTTATCATGGCCAGAAAACAGAAACTATGCAGAGAGGCAGTCATGGAAATAAAAGGACTTGGCTGAAAGATCTTGTTTGTGCAAAAGCATTTGTTTAGATGAGTTAAAAGTCCCCCAAAGAGAAACACGCTATCTTCATACATAAATATTCTTTTAGCACATCGTTAAGAAGTTGCCCAATGGCAGCATACGTGATAGGATTCTACTCTCTTGTTGATAGTTTTAAATGAAGAATTGCCTGTGTTCTGCAATAGAGCTAAAATCTACCAGGAGAGAGGGACAAAAGGTTCATGAGCAAATTGGTAAAAGCAAGCCAAAAATACAAAACTTAAAAGAGAGACACAGGGAATGAAAACAAATCTTACCTGAAGAGAACAATACCACTGAAGTTATTCCAAAGTCTTCTCTAATTCAGACTGTCTTCTCTGCTTAGGTATTTTACAAAACATCAATTCCTATCTCCATGACAGCTTTTTGAAGTATTACATTTCCTTCTTTCACACGAGGAAACCAAGGTTCAGAACCATATATGACTTCACTCACTTAGCGAGTACTTATTGAGTGCCTACTACAGGCTGGCTTGTCAGCGAACCTAGGCTATTGGGAACTTATATTCTAGCCGGAACTTATTCAAATTCACACAGCTGGTAAATCTCAGCTAGAAAGACTAGACTCTCCTCTTGCACCACACTGAACAGGAAAGGGCTGCTGTTTTCTTAAAAAGTGATCCAGAAGGCCCTAAATGTTTCACTAACAATAAACTGTACTATAATATCAGTTCAATTAAGCTCTCCATTATCTGCTGCCAATACAACCAGTGTCTTGATTTCCAGCTGTAGGCAAAGATACCTAATGGGAGGCCGATTGAGCCCCTTCATCAGGCAGTTAGAACCATTCAGATCCCTGAGGACTGAGGAACACGGACATCTTCCCACTGGAATGTCACTTGCTTCTTCTTGGCTCCACCTCCCATTCTCCTTTAATCTCTCTTGAAGTGAAGTCGCTCAGTTGTGTCCGACTCTTAGTGACCCCATGTAGCCTACCAGGCTCCTCTGTCCATGGGATTTTCCAGGCAAGAGTGCTGGGGTGGGCTGCCATTTCCTTCTCCAGGGATCTTCCCGACCCAGGGATCGAACTCCAGTTTCCTGCATGACAGGCAGACGCTTTACCGTCTGAGCCACCAGGGAAGCCTCTTAGTTCCTTGTGTATTTTGAGCTCTCAGGAAAAAGACCTCAAAACCCAGGTCCTCTCCATCTTCTAAGGACATTTAAGGTCCCCTGGGGTCCTGCTCCTCATTCTGATGTGCTCATTTTGGTGTCCTGGTTCCAGGCCCTTGACTCCAGCCTCAAAATGAAAAGGCAGGACGTCCCCGGTGGTCCAGTGCCTAAGAATTCACCTGCCGCTGCAGGTGACGTGGGTTTCACGCCTGCTCTGGGAAGGTCCCACATGTCTCAGGGCAACTAAGCCCGCATGCCTCAACTACTGAGTTCAGGCTCCAGGGCCCGGGAGCCACGACAAGAGAAAGCCCACACGCAGCGGTGAAGACCCAGCAGGGCCAAAGCCAATCAGATCAATAAAAAAAATCAATAACGTGTTTTAAAAAGGAAAAGCCTAAGATATTTATCTTCCCTAGTTTTTAAGAGTTCCTATCACTTCCCTCTGCTCCCATCCCAACACTCTGAATGAAGAGCAATGTCATCCCATGTCATGTGTCCGGAGAGACTCCCACAGACCCACTCCTCTACGATTCTCTGAGCAAGTAAAGGAGGAAGGCATAGGAAAGAGGAAGAACGGTAGGTTTGTCCTCGGTTCTTCCCTTTGAAATACTTTCCAGGATTGTAGGTAGGTAGGCAAGAGATGAGAAGGGAGGAAATGTATTTTTGTTATTGTTGGTTTGCACTTTTCTTATAGTCTCAAAAATACAGCCTCAACAGAACACACTTTATACTGATGACTTCACCCATGAGACTTTTCTGTCCAGATTTAACAAGCTGAAATTCTTTTAGATTTCTCTTCTATATCCTCACTTTTAGATCCTTTGAAATCTAAGACGGTCTCTATATTTGCATTACTAAGTTGAAAAAAGTGGAAGTGTTAGTCACTCAGGCGTGTCCGACTCTCTGTGAGCCGATGGACTGTAGCCCCCCAGACTCCGGTGCCCATGGAATTCTCCAGGCAAGAACACTGGAGTGAGTGGCCATTCCCTTCTCCAGGGGATCTTCCCGACCCAGGGATCAAACCCTGGTCTCCTGCATTGCAGGCAGATTCTTTATCATCTGAGCCACCCGGGTAGATCAAATTACTAAGTTATCATTAGTTAAATTTTCAAATAAATATTAGCAGGCTACTTGGCCAAGTAGGAAGAGTTTTTTCCTAAGGAGATGCTCTTCTGAAAACACAAGCAGATTCATGCAGCATCAAGCAATCCTGGAGGAGTGCAGACCCTGTCTGCCTTGTGATGTGTGTCTTGTCTTAATATCAGCTCACATAGCATCCTTGGTGTCCTTCTGTGACCTTCTCACCAAGGAGATGCATATCTAGTGAAATTCATCCAGCCTGCAGTCTTATACAAACAAATACAACTGGAGCAGATGAGAGATTAATGACCCAAGCTAAGAGAACATTAGAACAGCACACAACCCTCCAGATTTAACTGCTCATGAGCTAATGCACTGACTTGCTGGGATCATCAGAGAAGACACATCACCTGTTTTCTCTCTTGGTAGATGTTGGGGAAAATATGAACACTTTCAGCGTCTTCACTGAAACTTTGGCATCAAAGCAAAGTTTACAGTTAGAGAGCCTCCACATCCCATGTCATTTTGAAGAATTGTTTCACTTTCAGAGATTAAAGTATATCATGAAGTTCTGTGGATTCTTCCCCACGTCTGCTCTCATCTCTTCATTGATCCTGCCCCTTCTCTTTCTGGATGTAGTCGTATCTTGCATGGAATTTTTCAGTAGCCTCTGAATTGATCTTCCCACTTTCACCTCTCCAATCCATTCTCCACACAGTACTCAGAGATACAACATCATTCCCCTCCCCCAATGGCTTCCCTTGAATGAGAAGATAAGATCTGAGATCCCCAACATGGGCTCTGCCCTCCCTACTTCTCCAGCCCCTGCTTTGCTCTCTAAATCCCAACAATATTCTGACCTTGACTTCTCTTGAAATTCCAAGTTCTTTCCTGCTTCAAAGATTTTGCACACATTATTCTCTTGTCCTAGAATACCCTTTCCTCATGCTTTGTTTGATTAACTCCTGTTCATCCATCACATCTCAGTTTAAGTATCAGTTCCTTAAGAGGCCTCTCCACTCATTCCGCCTATCAGAACTTTCTATCATCTCTCATGGCGCTCACTTTCCAAATTTATACCTTAACTTGTGTGTTAATTTGTCCCATGTCTACCTACTTCACTATAATCAATCTCTAGGCAGACGTGGACGTTGACACCTTGGATCCCACTGTTCCCAGTGCTCCGAGTAGTGTCTAGCACAATGTGACATGCTCAACAGATAATTAGTTAGTGAAGGAGCAGATGAATATTTGTGAAGGGAAGGGAATCATAAATCCCCCAAACATGTCTTGCAGAAGCCTTCCTATAGACAATACGAGACTTCCAGAAAACCCAACGGACCTCCTCCTAAAGGCATGGCACTCCATGGTTAGTGAAATCTGGGGGGCGGGGGGGATAGTGCACACTACCCCTCCCTCTGATATACTGTGCTGAGTTGCTCAGTCATATCCGACTCTCTTTGTGACCCTGTGGACTGTAGCCCACCAGGCTCCTCTGTTCATGGAATTCTCCAGGCAAGAATACTGGAGTGGGTTGCCATGCCCTCCTCCAGGGGGTCTTCCCCACCCAGGGATCAAACCCAGGTTTCCCGTATTGCAGGTGATTTTTTCCCGTTTGAGCCACCGGGGAAGCCCCTATTGCTCCCAATCCATTAACTCTGCAGATACCCTTGACTGATTCTGCCTCCATCACTCCTACTCCCTACGTCCACCCCCACCCCTGACAACTTGCTCTGAGAAGGGAGTTGAGAGATCTTTTTAAAGACTCTGACCCTTCATGTGGTCACCTAAGACCCTCACTGTCTTCTCTTTTCAGATCCTGTGCCTGTGAGCCACACAGGCTACTCTTGCTTCCTTTTTTTTTTTTTTTAACATTTGATTTTTTTTTTTTAATTTAATTTTCATTTTATGTTAGAGTATAGCTGATTGACAATCTCGCTTCTTGCAGTTATTGCGAACAAGCCCCCTCCTGCCAGCTCCATTCATCAGATGTGCTTGGACCCGGGCTCCAGCCCTTCACTCACCCTCGCCTCTCCGCCCCACCCTAGTGCTCAGCTCGCTTCCGAAACTCAGCTTGGTGGCCCAGTTCTGGCCCCACTGAAGGAGCAGCCCAGTTTGGCTTTCTTCCCTCCTAAGGGCAAAGCCTACATTCACCCTTAAAATCTCTCCTTTGCTGTTTGGAGAACATTTCAGCCTGGCACAAAGCCTCTGGCCAGTGCCAGGCCAAACGAAGGCGTTCCCCACGAGACACGAGGCCATGGGAATCCCCTGGTGGCCAGTGGTTCAGACCGCAGCCTCCCCTGCAGGCGGGCTGGGCCGGTGGGGGAACTAAGGTCCCACCTGCCAGCGCCGTGGACGGGAAAAAAGGTCAAATAGCAGTGGCCCTTACCCACCTCTGAGACCCACCCTCTGGTCTCCCATGAATATTCCCTTTGGCCCGTCCTTCACACATGTTCTCAGCCCTGAACACTTTGCCCACTCCACCCCCACCCAACCTCCCATGGAATCTGTAACCAAATCTAATTCCTTTGTCCAGTTAATCTCCAGATCTAAGAAGCCCTTTTCGTCCCCCTCAACTACTCATCATGATTTGTTCACATTCAGCTCATGAGAGTCTCTGCAGAAAGATGAAAACAGGACTGACTCAAATTTTTATTCCATCCTTGTAACTTACCAGCTCGAGCAAATAACTTAATACCTTAAAGTCTCATTATAAAAAAAAAAAAAAAAAAACCCTATGAAATGGGAATAATATCCCCTTAGGACATCTGGCTACCGGCATAGATGTGTCATTTCATAAGCATTCAGTAAACGTGCAAGGAGGAACCCTTTTGTCAATAGCAAAAAAAAAAAAAGAAGCCTTTATTTCCGGCTGCATCAGGTCTTGGTTCGGCACTCAGAACCTCCGTTGCAGCTCACACATGTCTCTTTAATTGTGGCGTGGGCTCCAGAAGGAGGCTCCATCTGTGTGGTTCATGGACTCAGTTGCCCCACAGCACATGGGATCCTAACTCCCTGACCAGAGATCAAACCCACACCCCCCTCTCTGGAAGGTGGATTCTTAACCACTGGACCATCAGCGAAGTCCCTGGAAGCCTTTTTTTACACACATGATTCTTTTCACATACATACTAGATGCTGAGAGGAATCATGAGAGCAGCAGAGAAAGGGAGACATACATGGACAGGAAAGCTGATTCTTTGGACCTTAAAAGATAAGCAAACTATGAATTGGAGGGTAAGGAAGGGAAACCCTCCAAGACGGCTAACATGATGAAAACCTGAGCGCTTGATGACATTGGGACCACGGGAGGCAGAGCTGAAGCAAATGAAGGGAAAAGCAGAAAATCAGCCCACACAGGAAGAATAGAGCCAGCTAAAAGAAGACAAGACCCAAGTGAGATCCAGGTTTTCCCTGCCTCCGTGGCTTTGGGCTCTCCCATCTCTACAAGTGGATCCTTCAGAACACATATCAAAGCTGTGTGTTTATTTGTAACTGAATGAACCCAGTCCAGGGAGTGACGTGGTGTGCACCTCACCCCAGAAACTAATTAAAGTTTGTAACATGCAAATGCCATCTAAGATGGTTGTTATGAGGATCTCGCTGGAGATCCTGTAAATGCTTTGGTCTAAGCCTGGATGTGGTGACAGGGGCAGGGACCTCCCAGTCTGCTCCTTGACCTTGCATCACTCTGCTTGTTCTTTAGATGTTTGCTGACATCATGGAAAGGCAGTTGTGAAATAGTCCCAGTGAGTTCACATTTGCAAAAGTTCTTGGCTTGTCTATAAAATGCCAGGATTTTTTTTAAAAAAGTAGACTCAAGGTAAATTTCTATTTGCACTTATTGCTTTACTTCTTTGAACCTCAGTATCTCTGGTTAGATCATGATAGTAATACCAGCACTAGCTCCAGACACATAAAACAACACTAAAGCTGACAGGACAGGCATTTTACCCGTATTCTGACACATAGTCTACACAACAGTCCTAAGAAGTAAGGTAGTGTTGTTATCCCCATTTTACAGATGAGGAAACTGAGGCACAGAGATATGTTAACTTGCTCACAGTTGCACACTTAGAGGGGGTGGGTTAAAACTCAAGCAGGGCATCTGCCTCCAGAGCCCATGGTCTCGATCCTTTCGCCATATTGCCGGTGCCATGAAGGTAAGCATCTTGACTTCATCCTGACTTCATGGAGAGAGAAATGGAGTTGTGAAGCAATGAAGAGTGGGTTCAGCTCACTGCACAAGTAGATCAGTGACAAAGTCACAACCCTACCACACTGGCCCTTCCTTGGCTCAATTTCTCTACCAACTGATCTGTGTAAAGATGCTTGTCGTCTTGTCATCATGCTTCCATTTTTAATGGTTCCCAAGGCAGTGGCACTTGAGGTTGAAGAGACAAAAATACATTTCAAAAACAAGCTGCTCCATCCTCCAGCTAAAATGTCATTTTCCTAAAGCTCAGGAGTCCTAATAAAAATCAAAAACAGCCAACCCTAGCCTTTTGGCACACCACAGAGTAATCTTACAGGGTCCAAAGCCCAAGAAAATGGACAGGTCCCTCCTCTTTTGTAGGAGCCCAGGGAATGTCAACATCAACAGGTTAGACCACAGGCCTCTGGGCCTTTTTCAGACCTGAGGTTACACATGTAAAGATAGGAGAATTTTACTTTTAAACACTTGAAACTTCACAGATTCTTTTTAAAGTCTCATCCTTCCTCCTTCACCAAAAAAGAGAAAATAGAATTTGGGGAGCAAAACCAAGCTCTCGATGGGAGTTGCTTAAAGAATTGATAACACTGTCCCTGCTTTTCAAATACATATTAGAAATACCCGGGCATCTTAAACGTTGCAATCCTAGAGAATTTCTTCCGGCTTCTGACTTAAGGGCTCACTGGTACCTCAGATTTTGACACAGTTTTAGAAAAGAAAAATCAGTCTGGGGCTCTGTTGTCCTCCAGAAACTACAGCAGCAATAGAGTGGAGAAGGTCCAACCAGGGGCGGTCTCACCACGGAGCTGTGAGGATCTGCGGAATGTCTCCGTGGATGGGAGCTACCCCCAGTAATCAGACTGCAGGACGAGGACAGAAGGCAGCCGATGCTATGTGCTAGAGCCAGCCAAGACTGAAGTAATAATAGACATTTCATGTGGCCTGTTCCGCCTGTCGAAAATAGTCCAAAGGTTTTCCAGAAGCGGCAGTCAGAAGCCCTACTCAGAGCCAAGGCCAGCAACTGCAAACAAAGTTGCCAGGCCCTTCTCTCCCACTCTGTGTTGTGTTATTTTGTGGGGTTTTTTCCCCCCTTGGTATTTGAAACTTGGATGTGAGCTCTGGTTGATAGAAAAAGCACAAGGCTTTCCTGCTGCTGCGCGTACAAAGGTCGGGTCATTGAAGGCAGAGGCCATCTACAAAGGTCGTGTCATTGAAGGCAGAGGCCGTCTGCATGGGGAGGGAAGTGGTGGCCAGTGGGAAGCAGTTCTTTCCACATGGGCAGGGTGAAGACCTTCCAGGAGGGTGAGATAATCATTTTTAGCTTAGTTTTCAATTCATGTCCAATTTGGCTTAACCTCCCCTACGTTGAGGCTATACGATGGTATTCAATTTTACTACTGGCTTGGCACCGCAAAGCGACAGGCCTGATTTGGGTTAATGCCCTTTTTAGCAGGGAACAGCTACGTGGAAATTAGGTGGAACACCATGTCTTTAGGGGGACTGTCATTCTATGAGAGATTGGCTAACACGGAGCCTTTCCTTTTAGAAAAAGACTAAGCTATGTCTTTCACAAATACTCAGGAAACTGAAGCTCAGCTTCCCTCAGATAAGTTATATGACAAAAAAGAGGCGCCTCTGTTCAAACAAATAAATCATCAGAGGGAACGGTAGAAACATAAACATGAATTTGCTCATAAATATTTCACATTTTTTGACCTTCTCATAAGTCAGTTTTTCCTTAGGTTTTTAAGTTTAGAACAGAGAATGCCAAGCACACAGGAAGTACACAAAAAATACTGACGTGGATGACTTCATCTGTATTGAGCCAAGCGTATTATTATGTATATAACTAATGATAGCATGAGTTGAACTAATAAGACAAACAGTGAAATGGCCAAAAATTACTAGCACTATAAACATAGCTCATTCCTGGAGGGAAAGATCACCCCTAATTGGAAGAAGTCTCAGGGTTCACAGTCTCACTTTTCTGAGCTCATCGCACGTATGCAATGATTGACTGCCCTGTACATTAATCAGCCCTGACGACATCCCCATGAGATAAATGGACAAGGGGTATCGTTTGCTCCATATGGTGGATGAAGCAGACCAAACGTGGAAAGGAAGTGACTTGCCTGATGTCCCTGAGAAGTCAGAGGAGGAACTGAGATTAGAACCCACAAGCTTCTTCTTTCTGTGCAACCAACCCACAACCCCTTACTGCCAAGTCAAGCACAACCCCAGATCCTCTCGGAAAAACTGGTCCTCCCTCGTCACTGCAGACAGCATCATCGGTCTGGGTGCTGGGGGCTGAAAAGAGAAGGCAGCCAAGCTAAGGTGCCAACATCCCCTCAGAAAGAAAGAATCGCATACATCTTTAAGCCTCAGAGTTTATTTTTGAAGTGCCCTTCTCAGTAGTTAGATAAACGCTCAGCAATTTGAGAAGGAACTTTATCTTAAAGAAAAATAAGGGATGAAAAGGGCGATTATGAAGGGCTTTCTCCAGATTAAAAGGATTTGAAACCTTTCTGTTCAATGAACTTGGAATGAAGTTCAAATTCAGTTCATAAGCTTATCTCCCAATTTCATTTTTTAAAGTACCTCAAACATCGACTCCCACTCAACTTGATCAAAAGCTCCTTCTGCTTCAAGAGACCGAACAGCAATCAGCCCTCTTGCTCATGTAGCCAAGTCAGTGTTCTTAATCGGCATAAAAAACACTAGGAGCCAAAGGGAGGCTTTTTAATAAAAAGTGGTTTGATGTGGCTCCAGGCTGGTGGCAGCCTTCTCAGCCCAGAAAAATATGCGGCAACTCCCCAAATACGCAAAGAGGCCAAAGAACAGGGGCACATTACTGCACAAATATTTCTCAGGCCTCAAGTCCCCGGTTGTTTGGCCCTTTTCTCTCAGTTTACTCCCCTCCCACCCCAACAGCACTCCACATTGCCCACCCTCATTCCGACCAGGATTTCAGTGCCCCTTCTCCTTCCTAAAAATATGCCATTTGGACTTTTCTTCTTCCTCCTCTCAACAGATTGCTCCTAAATCCATTAGGTGGGGCAAGGCACAGACCTAAGAGGGGATCAGAACTGGCTGTTGGAGCCCCAGCACGGGGAGAAGGGTGTCCCCAGAGTGGGTCCGCTGGGGGTGCTTCGGCCAGCAGCAGGCCGGCTTGGGGTAGCGGAGTCCCCGTGGAGTGAGAGGGTGCTGCCAAGTGTAACATATCAGAGTCCGTGCAGATCAGAGGGCGTTCCTGCAGGGGTCAGAGGGCGGGAGTGGGATAAGAAACCAGTTACACAGAAGTGATAAATCACATGAGTAACTTACTAAGGACAGGGCGAGCTAAGTTTCTCACTGTTGGAGAAAAGTGAAAGTGAAAGTCGCTCAGTCCTGTCCAACTCTTTGTGACCCCATGGACTATACAGTCCATGGAATTCTCTAGGCCAGAATACTGGTGGGTAGCCTTTCCCTTCTCCAGGAGATCTTCCCGATCCAAGAATCGAACCCAGGTCTCCCTCATTGCAGGTGGATTCTTTACCAGCTGAGCCATAGGAGAGCTGCAAATATTGAAACAGAAATGGACTCTGCAGTTGTTTGATCAGAACTGGCAGTGTCTAAGTGAATCATGCGGAGGAGGCCATGGCACCCCACTCCTGTGCTCTTGCCTGGAAAACCCCATGGACGGAGGAGCCTGGTAGGCTGCAGTCCATGGGGTCGCTAGGAGTCAGACACGACTGAGCGACTTCACTTTCACACATTGGAGAAGGAAATGGCAGCCCACTCCAGTGTTCTTGCCTGGAGAATCCCAGGGACGGGGGAGCCTGGTGGGCTGCCGTCTGTGGGGTCACACAGAGTCGGACACAGCTGAAGCGACTTAGCAGCAGCAGCAGCAGCAGCAGGTGAATCATGGTTTCCAATGTATTCATCTAGATACAGAAATCAATGTGTGTATACCCACATACCTACTATGGAAGGTAGAGTAATGGATTCCCCAAATGTCTCCTTCTTAATGCCCCAAACCTGTGACTATGTTACCTCACAGGGCAAAAGGGACTTAGTGGATATAATTACGTATCCTGAGACGGGAAACTTATCCTGGATTATCTAGGGGGCGGGGGGTTCCAATATAATCACAGTGGTCCTTGTGATTATGTTGGAAGGCAGGAGGGTCAGAGATGTTATGACAGAAGTAGAGGCAGGAAAGAAAGATTTGAAGACACTGCGCTGCTGGCTACTTGACATTTGTGACAAAGAGGCCACTAGCTAAGGAATGCAGGCAGCTTCTGAAGCCAGAAAGGCAAGGAAATGAAGACTCTCTGAGAGCCTCCGAAAAGAACACGGCACTGCTGGCGCCTTGATTTGGAGCCTTCTGATCTCCAGAACTTACGGTAATAAATGTGTATTGTCGCGAGCATTACAGCAGCAGGGGGAAAGTAGTACATGTATACACTGGCTAGTTCTGTGCAATCAGAGCCTGAGAGACGATCCCCAGTAACGAGGAGCATGTGTGTGCGTGTAGCCCCTCAGACGTGTCCAACTCTGTGTGAGCCCGTGGACTGTAGCCTGCCAGGCTCCTCTGTCCATGGGATTCTCCAGGCAAGAATACTGAAGCAGGTTTCCATTTCCTCCTCCAGGGGATCTTTCAGACCCAGGGAGTGAACTCGCATCTCTTGTATCGCCCACATTAGCGGGTGGATTCTTTGTCACCACCCCACCTGGGAAGCCCAACGGAAGTGTACCCAACTTATACTGTGTTGGCCAAAAAGTTCACTCAGATTTTTCTGTAACATCTTATGGAAAAATTCAAACAAATTTTTTGGCCAATCCAATAAATACCATTCTCCACTAAAAAGAACCAAGCCTCCTTGGAGAAATGGCTGATTCAGGGCTGGAGCCTGGAAAGTATAGGTAAATTTGCAATATATCTTGTGTCAGAAAGAAAGAAGCGCTGAAAGAATGATGAGGCTTTGTCAAAAGGACACATAAGTCAGCTCAAAAGGGCTGTGGTTAAACAAATCCAGGAAAATCTGAGCATCAAAATACACAATGATAGTAACAGATTATAAACCATTGACTAAAATGGAAATACAAACCTTAAAGACAAAAATCAATAAATGAATGAATTTGAAGCTTGATTAAGATCAGGACATTTACATCATTACAAAATGCCTCCTCACAAAATACTAAACAATTGCAAAAGGGAAAAAGATAACTATACAACAATGCAGCTTGGCAGATAACATCTTAATCAAAGTATCAAAGTGAATATTATCACTAAAGGGACAAATCAAAATCATGCCACCCAAATGGGTTGCAATCAGAAGACCACATCATCATCAATCCTGTAATATTCCTGCCAAAGATGTGCAAACTTAATCTACTTGTGTGCAAACATCTGACAAAAACAAACCAAGGGGCATTCTACAAAACAACTGGTCCAGAGTCCTCAGAATTTTTTAAATCACAAAATTCAAGTCAAGACTGAGGGATTTTTCCAGATTGGAGATTACAGGGATGTGACAACTAAAGGCAACATGTGATTCCAAACTGCATGTTTTTTCTATAAAGGAATTTGGTGAAATTTGTACGAGATCTGAGTGTTAGATCATAGTAACCTATCAGGGTTAATTCCCTAATTTTGGTAGATGTACTGTGGTTCCATAGGTCACAGAGGTCCCCAGCTTCCGGGATCTGGTACCTGATGATCTGAGGTGGAGCTGATGTAATAATAATAGAAGCAAAGTGCACAATAATTAATGTGCTTGAATCATTTCAAAACCTTCCCCACCCACCCCCTGGCCCTGATCCATAGAAACATTGTCTTCCACAAAAGCAGTCCCTGGTGCCAAAAAGGAACAAAGTTTTAGGGACTATGTTACTCTCATATGATTCTGGAACAAAATTCTTTGCTTATAACTTTTCTATAAATTGGAGATCATTTCAAAATATTTTAAATGTATCACCTTTAGTCTCCAATTCTTATTCTGTAATAAGGTCTTCTCCCTTCAACCGTGGCTTTAGTTCTCTTGGTAGAAACAAATATTTTTCATTGTCCCGGGAGTCAGAGCATCTCCCATCGGCCGCTCACCTTGGAGAATGTTTTGCATTTGGGGCACAGCGCCTGGCAGGGCTGGCAGCAGCACTGATTGAATCCCGGGTGGCGTGAAATGGTAAGGAGAGGTGTGAAAAGATTTTGAAAAGCAGTCAGAATGTTCTTGCTTCACTTTTTAAAAATTTCCTAACATCTGATTAAAGTACCCAAGCTCACTGTAGAGAGTCGAGAAAGAAAGTTGAGTATTATCTGTTAGAATTTTTGTTCTACCATCAATTTAATATCACCAGGGCTCTCTGTTAAAAAAACAAAAAACAGATCAATCTTTCTGAGAGACTCAGCCTGAAGGGCTGAGGTTCTTAGAATGTCACTGTTTTCTAAATCCCAGCTCGTCTTTTCTTTAGCTTTCCTTGGCAGATTAATCCCATTTCTCTTGAGCATTTATGTATACTTAGACAAGCCTAAGTGATATTTCAGGCTTCAGAGAAATCTGGCAGAGTGCAAAATACAGTTTAAAGTAGAAATTATACTGGTCCATGTCTCTCCAAGGAGTCTGTCCAAAAATCTTATGCCACCCATTAAAAACAAATATTTGTCTTGTTTTTTAAAAAGAAGCTATAAAAGATAATTTGGGACAACCAGGGGAAAATAAACACTGGTTCAGTATTAGAAATTAGGGAATTTATTCTGTTAGACATGATATTGGTGTTTGGGTAAGGAGGAAAGTATCCCTATTTGGGGAATGGGGTAGTATGTGTATAGAGTATTTAGATATAAAATATCACAATATTGGTCATTTTATTTTAAATGGTTCCAAAATCTGTATATATGCACACACAGACATATCTTTATATGAATCAAATATGGTAAAGTGGAAAACCGTTAACTATGGTTGAATCTAAGTGGTAGGTATAGGCTGCTGCTGCTGCTAAGTCGCTTCAGTCATGTCTGACTCCCAGCGACCCCATGGACTGCAGCCTACCAGGCTCCTCCGTCCATGGGATTTTCCAGGCAAGAGCACTGGAGTGGGCTGCCATTGCCTTCTCTGAGTAGGTATATGAGTGTCCATTATATTGATTTTGTGAGATTGTAAAATCTTTATGTTTATCTTCTATATTCTAACATCTATCCTCTTTACTTCACTCACAAGCCTATCTTAAAAAGACTTGGGGAGTTGTGGGTGCATCCCATGCTACATACATTTTAGGATGAATTTAGCTGGTTTGTGGTTGTTTATGAGGGGACGACAGGGGGTCTCAAAATCATTGCTTCGTCATTCAGTCATGTCCAACTCCTTGTGATTCTGTGGACTATAGTTTGGCAGGCTCCTTGATCCTTGGGATTTTTCAGGCAAGAATACTGGAGTGAGTTGCCGTTTTCCTCCTCCAAGGCATCTTCCAGACCCAAGGATCAAACCCATGTCTCTTGTGTCTCCTGCATTGTAGGTGAATTCTTTACCACTTGAGCCATCAGGGAAGCCCTCCAAATCATTATACACCTGCTTTTAAGTTCTAGACTTAACATTTAGTATCCATAGTGCTATTGCCTTTGCCATCAGGCTATCTGATGTAAATGTTCTCATCCTGGAAGAAGCTGGAATGTTAAATGAGCTTGCTCCGTCTCTCTCCCACTACTTTATTTTATCTTTATGTTATTATTACACTATTATTGGCTGTGCTGGGTCTTCATTGCTGTGAGGGTTTTTCTCTGGTTGTGGGAAGCAGGAGCTACTCTCTCGTTGCCGAGTTCGGGGGTGTCTTCTCTTGCTGCCGAGCGCAGGCTTTCCTGCCCGCGGGCTTCAAGAGCTGCAGCTCCCAGGCTCTTGGGCACAGGCTCAGCAGCTGCGGCAAATGGGCCTCGTTGCACTGCAGCATGCGGGATCTTCCCGGACCAGGGATCAAACCCGCCTCTCTGCATGGGCAGGCAGGTTCTTTACCACTGAGCCCCAGGGAAGCCCTCTCCCACCACTTTCAAAAGATGCTACTTCTTTCCCAGGGATGTAGAGTGTGCCTCACCTTGCCTTTGCTCCGCGTCTCCCTGAAACACCCAGACAGATCAGCATGTGCACAATCACACACAGAGGCCTCGCTTGCTCGGGTGTCACTTCCTGACTCCTCCAGGCACAATCAGCTGCTCAGTCCTCTGGGCGCCCACAGCGTTTTGTTCATGCTCCTAAAGCAGTGCTTACCACTTTGGTCATATATATATTTGTTCATCTGTCTTCCCCATAGGTTTTGAGCTCTTCTAAAGGAGAAACCATGTATTATTTCTCTTTTCCAGTGACTGACACATAGTAAGTGCTCAATAAAAGCTTGTAAGTGAAAGAGTGAATGAGGGCATGAATAAAGGCCTTTGAGTTGGGGTCTAGGCAAGATCTAATAACTTGTCAAACCGTGGGAGCCATCAGCAACGTTCCTAATGCCATCCTTGAGATCCTGACACTTAATCTTAAGATCCTGATCCTTAATGCCATGCAGAGGCATTAAACAGCAGCCACTGCCATGAGATTAAAACCAAAGAACATTAGAGGTATTTAAAGATTAAGGCTCTTTTCCCTAACAAGTTTCACTTCTTTTTTTCACAGCTTGAAAATTAGATCTCTAATAACCATGCAGAACATCCATCAAACACTTCCATGGGATAATAAAAGTCTCAAAATATTCACAAGAGACATATGGACACTCCAGACAGTTGGGGGTGGTGACCAGGCAAAAGCACTGAACCCATCTGGAAAGGAAAGTATTTTTTTAAATCAAATGTCAGCTAGCGTTTACACCAGACTCTATTCTAAGGGCTTTATGTGTGTTATCACATTTAGACCTCACAACAGTCCTATATCATGGGATTCGTTACCATCTACATTTTATAAGTGAGGAACAGGGCAGTGAGTCACTCACCTACGAGTCACTCTGAGCCAAGACTATCTTGCTCCAGACTTGTTCACTGACTTGTCCATTGGACGTCATGGAACCTCGCTGTGTACAGATGGGCAAGACGCGTTAAATATTAGCTGCATCTTAAGAGCCATCTAATCAACCCACTCAATGTCTAGAGAAGGAAATGGAGACCATAGATGGGGAATGGCCTGTCCTGGCTTATAGAGATTGATCCCAGCAGGGCTGGGCTGGAACGAAGGGCCCAGGCCAGCCTGCCTTCCCCCATGACACAGTCGTCTCCTCTGTCTTCCTGGGGCAGCATCCCACGAGTCACACAGCGCTTCTGTGAATTCTCCTGCTTGGTCTGGGGGTGGTTGGTGAAATCAGTCGGTGCTTCTTTGCAAATAAATTTCAGGTTGCTTATCCCACTCAGACAATTATGTAAATATGATTTGCTCAGGCCAAGTTAATACAGTAATAAGCATTGTGAATCAGATAAAACTGAAAGACAGAATAGCAACACCACCACCAAGGAAGAGATGGGGACTTACCCGGGCAGTCCTGTGGTTCAGACTCAGCGCTTCCAATGCAGGAGGCCTCGGGTTCGATTTTCGGTTGGGGAACTAAGATCCCCCAGGCCATGTGACAAAAAAAAAAAAAAAAAGGAAGAGATGTTTAAGGCTGTTTCCCCTCATGAAGGTTCGGTTTTTCCACAACTTGAAACAAAGTGGAGTCTGTTAGAAATGTATGTTTTTAAATATCAGTTTTATAGATGGAACCATTAGATATTCTTGTCTAAGTGAAACAAACTCCACTTTGTTCTACTCCATGGGTGTGGAGCTTTAATTAAAGGCACGTGATTAAATATTTTCAGTTGATTTAGAAAAGAGAACCACGGGGGAGAATGTGTATTAACTGCAATGATTTTCCTTTTTAACTCTTGATCTTTCTGCATTGAATTTTAAATTGATTTATCACTTCATTTATTATCATCAAGATTTTAAATTTCCCAAATTTCACATTACCTTTGAAATTAAATACAATTTTAGCATGAATTCCAGATTTGTCAAAACTCAAATATTGTACAACTAACCAGCAATTTGCAGTTTTATTCTCTGCCCTCCATCCTTTGAGGCAGCAGTCAGGCAAGGCACTAACATGTTTCAGAAGTCAGTTTAACAAAGAAAACAGTAATTTGCGCTGCCGACTTTGAGAAACAAACACCCTCTGTCTCCTATCCTCCCTTAGAAGGGTGGAGGTGCTTCTCCTTCAAGAGCCCTCCTGCCACGCTCCCCTGAGGAGGAGAGGTTTCCCAGGATGCACTTCGTGCAAACATCTTTAAAAGCCTAGTTCTTTCTTTCAAGTTTACTCTGCTGTTTAATTGAGTCGTGCTGAATGCAAATGTGTCAAAGCCAAATAAATACCACCCAGTGAAATCCAGACTCTCTGACTCTTCCTTCAGGACTTATTTGCTCTCTTGCTGGAGAAGTAGTCCAGGAATTTTAGGACAGCTTCCTTGTCACAGTAGCACAGAACCCAACCAGCATTAGCACTATAACCATCCGAGCCGTCGCCATTGCCTGAAAGCCTACTGTGCGCCCGATACCATGTTCTGGGCTTCCACGTTTAGTGTGCAACCTGGGCTTCTGATTTACCATGAAGAGATCATCTTCTGACAAACAGGAGAGTCCCTTAAAAGCAGGCATTTTTGGTCTGTCAAGGCAGATCTGTCCCGGGACTTTCCTGGTGGTCCAGGGGCTAAGACTCCACCACGCTCCCAATGCAGGGTGCCCGGGTACAATCCCTGATCAGGGAACTAGTTCCCACATGCCACCACTATGTGTTCACAAGCCTTAACTAAAGATCCCACATTGATCAAAGTTCTCATGTGCCACAACTAAGACCCACTGCATCAAATTTTTTTTTTTTTTAAGGCAGCTCTGTCTTTACAGGTCAGACACAGAAAGGAAAGGAGTTGACATGCATTTATTTTTTTTCCTTTTGAGAAGAAAGTGACCCTTTAAAATGCGGCATTGGCTGTTTTGTTGAAGGCTCTTCCATTATTTCTCTTTTGTTTTAATGTGCAATCACCTTGATTCTTTAATGATGAACCATAAGAAAGAACTTCCTTGTCAAGATGAAGCAGAGTCTGAAGCATGTCCCAGACTCTGCTCACCTCTTCCTCCCCCTGCCCCTACCTGGGCCTGTCACAGGCTCAGAGCTGGTCTAACCATTTCTCCAAAACCCAAAGAAATCTGCCCCAGAAGACTTCTCTGGATGTCCTAGATTCTTAAAAATCAGAACCAAGGCCAGCTAAGCTTCTAACTTAATCTCAGTATAACGACCTGAATTGACAACATCCTATTGGGCACAGATGGTAAAGAATCTGCTTGTAATGTAGGAGATATGAGTTCGATCCCTGGGTTGAGAAGATCCCCTGGGGAAGGGAATGGCACCCCACTCCAGTATTCTTGCCTGGAGACTCCCATGGACAGAGGAGCCTGGCGGGTTACAATCCACGGGGTCGAAAAGAGTCAGACGGGACTGAGCGACGCTTAACACACTTAGAAACTAAGACCAAGGGCGGGGTGATGTTCTGTGACTCTCAGAGGGAACATGGCTCTTCAGTGTTTAGAGAGAAAACAAAAAGATCTCCTTACATTCTTTCCATTGAAAGCTAAGGACAGCCTGATAGTGTTAGATCTTGAGTCTCTCAAACAATAAGGAAGCAAACAGAGAGGAATGGAAGACGCCTTGTGCTTCAGAGTTCCTTTTGCAACACTGAATGTTTCATGCGTTATGAACTGAGGTCATTTTTCTTTATTAGAGTTTACATAGAGCTGAGCTAGCCAGGAGATATTTCAATCACTAAAGAAGCTGAAAAGATTTTTTTAACTGTGCAGGGCCCTCTCCTGTTTAATTCTTCTAAAAGGATATTTATTATTATAATACAGAGCTAAGTCTTTGGAACCATGAGGAGTTTAAAAAGAGAGATGACTAAGATAGTCCTATTTTGGGAGTTCATCACCTTGTTGAAAAGATATGTCTATGTATAATACAGTGAGCAAGTCAAGACAGGCAGGAAAAGGACCGAGTGAGCGAGGGTCTTTTAAAAACCCTGTCTCAGGAGGGGTGGACGGTCGTGGCCTGTGACGGCCTCAGAATTTCGTTAATGAGCAGGCTGAGGACACAGAAGATCCAGAAGATGTGTTCCCAGGCCTGAAGGGGCTTCTGGTGTAGTGAGAAAGACGGGTAAACAGACTTCCATGAACAAGGCAAGAAGTGAAAGACAGAAAAGTGCTCTGAAAACAGAGGAGAGCCTCACCGGCTCTGCTCAGAAACACCAAGGCAGGCTTCCCACAGAGGATGACATGTGTTGGCTGACCGAGTGTGGTGGTTTTAAAACACGTCCACAGATTTTTAGAAACACCTCCTCTCAAGAGGTGAGACTTCATTTCCCTCCCGTTGACTATGGACTGGACTTAGCAACCCACCTCTTCGGGAGGCAGAAGTGACGGTGTATGTTGCTTCCAGGACTAGGTAATCAAGAGCGCTGTAATTTCCTCCTTACTCTTATGATGCTCAAGTAGCCTTATGAAGAGGGTCGCCTGACAGGAAAGCCAGGCCTCCTGACCACAGCCCTGTGTGGGCGCCATCTTGGCAGCGGCTCCTCTAGTCCCAACCAAGACGTCCAGTGACCTCAGCCAACACCTTGACTGAAACTGCGTGAGAGACCCCCAGACCAGGTCCGACAGCTAAACCCCAGAAGCTGTGAAATAATAAGTATTCATTATTGGTTGAAGTCACCGCATTTTGGGATAAGTTGTTACCACGCAGTAGATTCCTGACGCACCAACAAGTATCCATTGGCCATGTTGAAGGGTGGGAGACGTTCAGTTAGAAGAGCTGAGAGCGTTACACCGCGTGGCCATGCTGAGTGTGGCTGGCGTGTGGGACGTGTGGTCCCTAAGCTTTTAGTGCGCTAGCAGTTTCCTTAAACCTTCTCCAAAATGGAATTTCTAAATAAACGAATACTATTGAACATGGCTGTCCATCACACTTAGGAAAAAACCTAGATTCCTTGCCATGGCCGCAAAGCTATTTCTCCAGCTTACCACAGTGCTCACACTGCCGCGTGCTCACATCTGCGTCACACTGGTTTTCTCCGATGCCTTTCCCCCAGTTAAGGCCTTTGCACACACAGTTTCCTCCATCTAGATGGCTCCTCTCTTCGCCAGTCCCATGGCTTACTTTTCCTCTCACAGGACGCAGCCTCAACATGCCTCCAGGAGACCCCTTTCCCGACCATCAGCCCTGTGGGTCTTCTGCAGCCGTGTTTGTTTCCCCGACGAGAGGAACCGCTCCTGTTAGATCGCTTGTCTGTTTGCGTGCTTTTGCCTGTCTTCCCCTTCAGACAGCACATCTCACTCTGGCCTTTCTTGTCGTGTCTCCAACCAGGCACGGTGCCTGGGATGTGGTAGGTCCTGAGTATCTATGCCTTGTAGTTACTCTATCCTCCTGTGCAGTAGGTACTAGGTGTTCCTATTTTAAGACTGTCTGCCTGTGTTATCCTCATCTACAAGAGAAGCAAATGCATTAAAATTCTACCACTTTGAAAACATAGCCTGTTTAATTCTGTATAACTTTATATTTATATTATTTGAATATCTCATCTTTCATGTCTTGAGTAGTAACTTATTTATTATAACAGAAAATAATAGAAATATCTCAGCCCACTCCTAGTGAAAGAATAACTCTTCTCCTGCCTCTACTCCATTCACAGAAGACCTTTTTAATGATGAAATACTTAAAATATCTTGAGAAAGTACAGCCACTATGGAAAACAGTATGGAGGTTCTTTAAAAAGTTAAAAACGCAATTCCCATATGATCCAGTATTTCCACTCCTGGGTAAAAACTCTAATTCAAAAATGTACCTGTACTCACTGTTCATAGCAGTGTTATTTACAATAACCAGAACATGAACACAACTCAAGTGCACTTCAACAGATAACTGGCTTAAGAATATGTGGTATTTATATATATATACACATGTATGGGCTTCCCTGGTGGCTCAGACTGAAAAGAATCCACCTGCAATGCAGGAGACCTGGGTTCAATCCCTGGGTTGGGATGATCTCCTGGAGGAGGGCATGGCAACCCACTCCAGTATTCTTGCCGGGACAGTTCCATAGACAGAGGAGACTAGTAGGCTACAGTCCTTGGGGTTGCAAAGAGTCAGACATGACTGAGCAACTAAGTATGTATGTGTATATATATATATATATACACATATATATATATATATATATATATATAATGGAATATTACTCAGCCATAAAAAAGAAAGAAATATTGCCATTGGCAGCACGTGGATGGACCTAGAGACTGTTATGCTTAGTGAACTAAAACAGACAAATACCATGTGATATCACTTATATGTAGAATCTAAAAACAATACAAGTGAATGCATATACAAAACAAAAACAGACTCACAGATACAGAAAATCTTATAGTTACAAAAGAAAAGGGGAGAGGGGACAAATTAGGAGTATGGGATTGACAGATACAAACTACCATATATAAAATAGATAAGCAACAAGGATTTACCTTATAGCACTGGGAACTATACTCAACATTTTGTAGCACACATAATGAAATATAATTTGAAAAAAAACCAAATCACTAGGCTGTACACCTGAAACTAACATAATATTATAAATTAACTATACCTAACAAATAAATACATTGAAAAATAGAAATTATACAATGAACATTTGACTTCAATAAGTAAAAAAGCATTCTCCTATATCACAAATCTAACAAAATTTCAATAATTTCTATTACCATCTAATACTAGCTTTCCCCCAACTTTTACTTATATCTGCTTTATTCAAAACAGGATCCAAACAAGGATCACACATTGCACATTGCTATTATGGACTTCAAGTCTCTTTTAATATAAAACAGACCCCTTCCTCCCTCCTTTCTTCACATGACTTTGGCCTATTGAGAAGTCTGGACCAGTTGTTTTGTGGAATGTCCAGACTTCTAGATTTGTATGACTGTTTCCTCATGGTACCACTTAATGTGTTTCTTATAAACCCCTGGATTTCCTGTAAACTGAAACTTAGATACAGAAGGCTTCATGAGATGTAGATTAGGCATTTTGGCAGCAATACTTCGCAAATGAAGATTTGTACTTCAGATTGCACCATATCAAGAGGTACATAAGGTCTAGTGTTCCATGACTGGTGATGCAGAATTTGGTCACAGAAATTGACTGGTGACCCCCAGATTTCACCACTGGAAAGTTCTGACTTCTCCCTATAATTGGCATCATCTGTGGAGTCATCCTCCTGCCCCATGCAAATATACAACTGACTTTTCCCCTTTTTGCAGGAGGCCTAAAGGCTGCCTTTCTGTTGTGGTTGAGATGGGAGGGAGGAGCCCAGACTTCCTCTTCAATAGCTCACTTCTGTGTCCGTTCCAGCTGCGCCTCACTGGCCATGAGGTAAGCCACATGCATTCAGTAAGGGGTCCCCCGGTCTCGACTGGCCATGAGACAGACAGTAGGGACCGGCATGGGTTGTAGTGAAGTTAAAAACACCTTGTCCTTCAGAAGCGCTGAAAGGATGTATGTTTGGAAATTTAAGACGAGGCAAGACTCAAGATACAAAGCTAGGGCAAAACCAAAGAAGACTGAATCATGTATACTCTGATCAAAGTAAAAAACAATTTAATTCAGGAGGGAAAATGGAGAGAAGATACATCTCTTCACAATATTTGGGGTGGGAGGTGAAATTATGAATTTTCAGTTTTTGTAGTATTGTTATCCTAATTGTATAATAAAAATAAATGTTTAAATAAATAAGAGTATAATAAGGTGATATGTTTTAAGAAGAAAAAATCATGAATTAAAATGTAAACAGCATGAAACAAATTTTAATTTTTTTAACTCACTTTTTATGCTGAAGTTTTTAAAGCAAATTAGAAACATAGTGATATCCAGCCTACAAATACTTCAGAACACATCACTAAAAAGTTAGAACATTTTCCATCATGGTGAATATGAAGTTATCTCACTGAACAAAATTAAGATTAATTCCTTAATATAATCTAACATACAGTCCATGTTCAAATTTTCCCCTAATTATCCCCAAATGTCTTTTACAGCTAGTCTCTAAACCAGGATCTAAACCACGGAAACAGGTTTTAAAACAAGCATACAAAAACTTTATAGTATATCACCTAGTTACAAACTTTTCCTTTTAATTTCATACCTTACCCACTAATTTTATTGCCGTCATTACCATAAATGAATGTCACATGCATCTGGTTAAGATATTTGCAAGTTCTTTCAGTTCTAGAGTAGTTGACCATAACTATTATATTCTCACGATTCTCGAGACCTTATTAGTAATAAAGAAACCTCAAAATCACTATGAGATTTAAATGTATTTGTTTATACATTAATCAATGCCTCGGGAGCAGAAGCAGAAGCAGCCCCTGGGCAGTAAGCACCATTTCAGCAGAAGGAAAAAAAGCCTGGTGGTCGGTTTTAGGCCAAGACATCAGGGATAAGAGAAGCAATGCATTTCGACCTGCCAGTCAGGAGGACATGGATCTCGAGAATTCCTTGGTGGTCCCACGGTTAGGACTCTGCACTCTCACTGCTCAGAGCCCAAGTTCAATCCCTGCTTAGGAAACTGAGATCCTAATGAAGCATGGAGCGCAGCCAAAAAAAAAAGAAACAAGACGTGGACCTAAACGTTTGCAGAACCTCTTTTCTCTTTATAACGACACTTTAAATTTTTCATGCCTTCACTCAGAATCTCTTCACTTTCTAAAAAAAACAAGGAGTATTCATTTTTTAACCACTCTCTGCCCAAGTGTAGAAATTAGCAAGCAAAAGATGATATTTCCAAGATACAACATCAGGGAAATTTCAGCCCTCTGTACCCGAGTATTTAAACTATTTCAAAGTAATAAACTATGCCTTTGTTTTTTCTGTTAAACACTTCTGATGAAGAGCGGAAAGCCATTTATGTTTTAGATTAGCCATTTCTTTCATGACTACCACCTGTGTTACTCGAAAGAAGAAACTTGTTTATCATTGTTTCTGGTTTTGGTCTGAATGTTGGTCACTTGCTTGATCAATAACATAGAAATATGTCACGATCATAGCTCTCCTTTTTCTTTTAATGATTGTTGGGCTGCACCCCACAGGCCTCGAGCCTTGGAGTTGCCCAACCCCGAGACCGAAGAAAGAACCCTAGAGACAGCAGCAGAGGCATCAGTGTGTGTTGGACGGGGGACCTTGACACAGCTGAGGAAGGCCCGGAGCGGCGTCCCATCAGTGCCGCCAGCGGCAGGCGGGACGTCACAGCAGTCCTCACCGCTCGAGGGTGAAGGAGGCACCATTCATAGCGGAGATGTGACATCATTTGGGCCCCTCAGTTACCAGGGACTAGCTAAGCTCTCAGAGAAGGCGACGGCACCCCACTCCAGTACTCTTGCTGGGAAAATCCCACGGACGGAGGAGCCTGGTGGGCTGCAGTCCATGGGGTCGCGAAGAGCACAACTCAGCGACTTCACTTTCCCTTTTCACTTTCACGCATTGGAGAAGGAAATGGCAACCCACTCCAGTGTTCTTGCCTGGAGAATCCCAGGGACGGGGGAGCTGATGGGCTGCCGCCTACGGGGTCGCACAGAGTCAGACACGACTGAAGCGACTTAGCAGCAGCAGCTAAGCTCTATCATCAAGAGAATTGGACAGTCGTGTGTCATAACTCCCTTTTTATATAGAATCTTTAATCCAGAGGCCTCAAAGCTTTTTGTAAGCATTATCTGTTTGCAAAATAAATAAATTAATAAATATATATATATGTCACTTTGAGAAGAGGAAAGTTAAAAAGAGAAAATGGCCTGCACACTTGAAATTACATGAGCCAGAAATCAAGTCAAGATTAAACCTTGATCAGATCAATGTCAACTTGGCCTGATTAAAGTCTGAAGGATTAACTTAAAATCTTAAAGACCTTTTGCTCTCCTGAGACCCAGGATACTGACTTCAAACATTTTTGGTGTTCTTGCACTAAGGTAATGAGGCCTCACTTAATATGTACACTATATTTCTATAACTATATACCTCTGTGTGACTCAGTGACATGATTTTTTTTAATTTTTATTTCTAATTGGGGGATAATTACTTTACAATACTGTGATGGTTTCTGCCATACGTCAAGATGAAACAGCCATAGGTGTACATATATCCCGTCCCTCTTAAACTTCCCTCCTACCTCCTTCCTCGTCCCACCCATCTAGGTTGAGTGACATGGTTTTATGTGTGTTTGCTTCATCTGTTTCTTTTCAGTAACTAGGCACACCCAAGAGACAGAAGAGTCTATATAATCAGGAACACAGAAGAAATAGACACTGATCATTTAGTGCTCTTCTCTCAGATTACAGGGGTAACATGATTTTATTGTAGGAATCTTAAAAACCCAGAAAAAAAACACCCAAAAAAAGAAAATACAAATGACCCATTTTCCTACTTCTTTCTCCCAGAGAGCTGCCTTTATCATTTTGATTTATCTTAATAAAGCTCTTGTCCTGCACGTGCATCTCAGCTGCCATCTGGAACCTCCCTAGGCCCAGAGATATAAACAAATTAGGATCCAATCTCTTTCCAGGCCTGTGGAAAATCTAATAAGCTCCTGAATATTTCTGCAAATTCCTCCAGGCCTGGTGGCAGGTGAGGATAAGGTGACTTCGGAGCGGGCTGCCTCATGGCCCCGTTAACTGACTTCTTGCCTCTACTAGTTCCCGTTCTCCGCTCAGGCAGCCCCTGGGGGCTTACACACACCTGGAATGTGAGGCTCTTCTGTGCCAAACTTTACTGAAGGTTTGAGTTTGAGAAGTTCGGGAGGATGGAGAGAGTAACAGGGATTTTCTTCATTGCAACATATACAACTAACATCTAATTATTTAAATCCCTGCTCTTAAACTCTTTTAGCTCTTATTAATAAATTGGATTGTAGCCTCTTGCCACGTTTCTGGGCCTTTTTTTAAAGTGTAGAATCTTCACTGAACCCACTCTATGGGCGCTGTGTGCTAAGTTGTTTAAGTCATGTCCAACTCTTTGCAACCCTACGGACCATAGCCCTCTAGGCTCCGCTGTCCATGGGCTTCTCCAGGCACGAATACTGGAGTGGGTTGTCATGACCTCTACTCCAAAAAAATCCTCTCCATTCTATCATGCTAAGCTACTCAGGTTTATCTAAACTAACATACAAGCAGAGTGCCCAGGTTAAAGTCCTAGGGCAAGCAAATTCTCTAAGCCTTGCCTTTCTCATTTGTAAAATAAGAATGTTGATAGATACCTCCTTCATAGGCTAAGCATAGTAAGTAACATGAACTACTTTCATTCTTGTTGAGAAATACTTCCCCTGGGCCACATGGAACTGCAGAATCTGCCTCTGTGACCAGAACACTTTTACAGCGGATGAGTGATGCTTGGAGATTGGGAGCACACAGTCTGAGGCCAGAATGTCTGTTGTTCTCGATGAGATCAGCACTCTGTCCATGTGGGGCTCTCAGGAAGCTGACGTTGAGGAGGAGTTTGGGTGCAAAGTTATTACTACGTGCATGCTCAGTCACTTGTGTCCAGCTCTTGGCAAACCCATGGACTGAAGCCCACCAGGCTCCTCTGTTCCTGGAGGTTTCCAGGCAAGCATACTAAAGTGGGTTGCCATTTCCTACTCCGGAGGATATTCCTGCCTCAGGGAGCAAACCCACATCTCCTGTGTCTCCTACCTTGGCAGGCAGATTCTTTGCCACTGAGCCACCTGGGAAGCCCAAAATCATTATTAGGGATCAGTATAGTTCAAAGTAAGGGGACGGAAGCGGGATTGGTCCGAAGCAACCAACCACTCTGGTTTGCCTGGGATGAGAGCTTCTTGGCACACAGAACTCGCAGTGCTAAAACCAGAACATTCTCAGGCAAACTGGGGTGGTTAGTCATCCTCACTGGAGCAGGACTTGAAATGTGATACCGACTCATCAAAGCTTTACCAACCAGGCAGGGATCTCTGTTGTGACTATCACCATAAGAATAGTCCCATCTTGGGATGATTCTTAGGACAGTAATTTGGGTCTTTATACTTTGTCTCTCTGTCCAATGCAGGCTGCCCTGAGTAGTTCATGACCTCAGGCCAAATAGCAGAGGCAGAGCCTGCAGGCAGACAGGTGAAGGCAGCCTTGGAGAAAATCCTTTGAAGGACAGGGCCTCTCTATACCCACCACCGGGACCATTTTGTTCCTCTGTTTCCTTCATCTGCAAAATGGGGATAATAATGGTAAACACCTGGCGGTCATGGTGGCTTAGTCGCCAGATCATGCCCGACTCCTGCGACCCCATGGCCTATAGTCCACCAGGCTCCTCTGTCCATGGGATTCTCCAGGCAAGAATACTGGAGTGGGTTGCCATTTCCTGCTCCAGGGGATCTTTCCAACTGAGGAATCGAACCTGGGCCTCCTGCATTGCAGGCAGATTCTTTACTGACTGAGCTTTGAGGGAAGTCCAAATACCTGGTAGCTTAGTTAATATGTATAAAGTGCCCAGCACACAATCAACTCTCTTCCTTGGACTCACTATCAGATCCTGAAATTCTTCCTCCTCGGGTGTACTTTGTCAAACTCCCATGCTGGTGTCATCACGACTTCAGTTTGATGGCAACATCCATGGCCAACCTACAGCTTTCTTCATTTAACTGATTGGACTTGGTGACAGGCTGCTTTCTTAGTTATAGCCCAGAAACTGGTGTGTGAGAGTCTTCCATTTTTCTTCTTACTCTTTGGTTTTGGGTTGAGTTAGGAAACCTCCTCAACTCCTTATGCTATCCTATTTCTATTATTGGATAATGGAAATGATTCAATGAGGAGAAAAAGTGGTAGAAAAGTATGGACAGAAGGAAGAATTTTTAATTCAAAAGTAGCTTTCCTAAAAAGAGAATTGAAGTATGAGAATTTGGAAGCTCGGGGGAGAAGTATTGATGTAAATGGCAGAGTGATTAAAGACTGTGTTTAGCCTGGATAACTTTTGTGATCATGAGGCCAATGAAATAAACCATCCTCACCCTGACTTCCCTTTCCTCCAAAATAAGCCATGTTGTATAATTCCATCAGGTGGCCACTGGCCTGCTTGTTCCTCCATTCTGAAGACGCTAAAGTTACCAGAACTCTTGTGAGTCACTTTATGAGTAAGAGCAGGAAACAGCACTAGGTTAAAATTTGGAGTGTGACATTCTGAGTGTGAAAATATACGTCCCTCCCCTAAGAGCTGGACACAAATTACTTTTTATAATAGCCCTCGGCTTTTCATGTACTCAGGAAGGAGGTGCGAGGTCACGGGGTTCCACACCTTCTTTTACCTCCCTGACACCCTTCCATCTAAACAGATGCTACTCAGAACCAATAACATGTGGGTTATTTACTTCCTCTTTTCATCACCTGAGCAAAAGCAGGCAAACAAACGAAGCAAGAAAAAGAGTGCTCTTAGAGGCCACTACAACAATAATGACCACAAGATCCCTTTGAGCTGTTCATCCATTGAATTCCAAACATTATTCATGCAGGTGTCCTTGCCTGAACTGTTGGCAGGAGAGTAGCAATTTTATCCTCAAAGCAGGGTGTTCCTCGGGCTTGGAGCCAGGGCAGTTGGCTCATTCACTTCCTCCTCTGCGGCCTTTCTTCAGGACTTTTTGCGGGTCAGAAGCTTGTTACATGACGATTCAGGAGGGGACACAGGAAGTAGCGTTTGTCCTCTGACACTGGCTGCTCACCTCTTTCTGGCCCAAATTAGTTTACTTCACCAAGTAAGCCACAGAGTTGCCTTCATCTGAATTCCTTTCCAAATGCATAGTTATCATGATGGAAATTCAAGGTAGCATGAAGGACTTCCCTGCCCCCTCTGCAAGGGAAAGTGACTGGAACTGACTCTCCTGGAGGGGAGGGTAGCCTAGCCTGCCCTGGTCCTAGTCTGGGCTAAGTGACCCCTTCACATGTCTCCCTAGTGGAAGAGTTGACATGCCTCCCTGCAGCCTTCCTCACTGCTTGCTCCTCTCAAGAGCCACAGCATACATTGACTATACTAACAGTTTAGGATTTGAGGGACTTCCCTGGCAGTCCAGTGGTTAAGACTTCATTTTCCAGTGCAAGAAATGTGGATTCGATCCCTGGTCGGGGAACTAAGATCCCATATGCCTTGAGACAAAAGAAAACCAAATCATAAAAAGCAGAAGCAATATTGTAGCAAGTTCTACAAAGACTTTAAAAATGGTCCACATCAAAAAATCTTCTAAAGGAATAAAATAAAATTTTAGGATTTCATACACCTGGCTCAGACTAGAGATACCCACTCTGTATCTCTTTCCAAGAATCACCCTGATGACCTAGATCTTGGGGCTCAGCCAATGGTGTAAACCATTCCCAGGGAAACTAAAGGTCATAACCCTTGGTGTCATAATGAGGCTGAGTTAGACCCATCGGCTTTTGCATCTCCATAGAGACTCAGGGTCCTGATACAAATGAGAGTGGGCTGAGGGGAATGGCAGTGGAAACTTGCCAGCAGAATCACGGCAGAGAATGATCTGTGTGCAGAAAAGCTGCCAGAGACCAGTGGGAGGAGCAAGGGAGGGCAGCAGGTTCAGCGCCCCCGCCCTTTCATCATGCGACTCAGAGATCCTCTTACCTAGTGGAGGGGCGCCCAGCTGAGTCTTCTTATTCAACGACGCATGAGGTAAAATTTCTGGGCTGGTGTTTGAGCAAATGACTCACTCACCTTTCTGTCATCAGAAAGATGCAAGCAAATTTCCATCTTTCCATCAATTTTGTATGTTATTCTTATGCTTTTCTGATAGAAATAAGAAAAATAAAAAGAAAACATAATATCTCAGGAAAGTACTTCTTGTGCCCCAGACTCAAAGTTTATTTTATAGGCTAAGCAAAAATCAAATCTATCTCAGAACTCAAGCTTTATGATTAATGCACTTTAAGGTTTCAGGTTAACCAAACCTGTACCGTGAGATGTTTTATACCCTTTTAAAGACATTGGATATACTCAGTATCTTATTCCCTCATTATCTCTTTTTACTCTACACTTTCAATACAACCACTGCTGAAATAAACTGATAATATATTTCAATTATATTAAAAAATTTTTTTTTTGCCTTGCCATGAGCCATGTAGCATCTGTTCCCCAATCAGTAATCAAACCTGCACCCCCAGCATTGGAAGCAAGAAGTCTTAACCACTGGACCACCAACAAGGCCCCTGACAGTGTATTTCTGATACATTAAAACATGATGTTTGACTCCTGTGTGGTTGGATAATTTAAATGAGTATTTATACATATCTTGTGGCTGTCTGGAAAAATTGCTTGTCAGAAAATGTAAGAGAGGGTAGGTATTGCATTACAGTGATAACAGTGATAGAAACAGGCATTGACGAAAGAATCACATCTCTCTGGATACTTTTTTTTTTCCTGGTTACACTGAGTCTTAGTTGCAACATGTGGGATTTAGTTCCCTGACCAAGGATTGAACCCAGGTCTTCTGCATTGGGAACATGGAGTCTTAGCCACTGGACCACCAGGGAAGTCCTGCCCCACATAGATCTTAAGTCACATTTCTCCCTATATCTCCTACTAGCCCTTCTCATATAGCTTACTTATGTTAAGTAAGTAAGTATCTTAAAAAAATTTTTCAACAGTCAGATCTCATTGGAGGGCAACTTTAGACTGAATTCAACCAGAAGGCTTATGCCTTCCTTGGACAGTCACTTTCCTTGAAATCCTTTTGGACTACTTTTTAATGTGGACCATTTTTAAAGTCTTTTTTGAATTTGTTACAATGTTGCTTCTGTTTTTTATATTTTGCTTTTTCCGTCTTGAGGCATGTGGGGTCTTAGCTCCCTGACCAAGGATCAAACCCGCAACCCCTGTGCTAGAAGTTGAGCTCTTAATCTCTAGACTGCCAGGGAAGACCCTGGACCACTTTGGCAGCTTGTGAAATCTTTCCCTCTGCACATGGCTGGATGTCCCAGCTCACATTTACCAGTCTTTCCTTTCTTTTACTCTTTGATATATTTGGAAATGGTTATAGGAATTCACTATACAGGAACAAACTTATTTCCTTCCAAATCATAACACAGACCAAAAAAGCAATGGGAATTCTGTAGAATTCCCAGATACAATTCCCAGGATAGAATTCTGAGGCATTTTTTATATTTTCTAGCAGAGAGATTTGGGGATGCTATTCGCAGGGCTCAGTCTGTGGGCACAATATTGCTTTGTGATCTTTTATAAACCACAAGCTAGAATTGTTATAATAACGATAGGTGGACAGATGCCAAATGGCAAAACCAGGTGGAAAGTAGTGGTAAGAAGGGATTTTTACTGCTTCATCTACTCACAGGAAATCTCCACCCAATAATTTCTACAAAGCAAGACTATAATACATTGAATCCTCTGTTGATCTCTGAAATCTTGAGCCTCTGGTTAGGGTGAGTAAAATGCCCTGATTAAAGTCATTAACAGAAACACTGATAGAAGTGTCCAGGGAAAACCGGCAGTGGGACTGCTGAAAAATGCCCTAATTGTTTCATTTTACTAAGACTCATCACAGGCGCTGACATTATGTATCTATTTGCCAAAGAAGTTGCCTGTATTCCATTAATAGAGAAATACCGGAGGGTGTAGGAGAAGATGTCTGTAAGAAAGGATCCTGGCAAAGGTAGGCTCTGTCAACATACATTTCACAGGACTTACTGACTGTTTCAGGTCACGCTTTTCTACTTGTTGAAAAACAGCGTGATCACAACAACTGTAAAATGTTGAAAAATGAAAATCATGCTTCTGAAGCCCATCAGTTTGGCCTGAAATTGTTCCCACTTTGAGGATGCTGCTAGAACAAGGTTTGAGGGCCAAACTGTAATGTTACAGCCAGTAACGTCTATTTGCAGATGGCCATTTGCTTGAGTTGATTTGCATGAAAGATGAAGCGGGGGAGAGCATGTGTGTTGGGGAAGGAAAAAGGAAGTGGAAATGATAAACAGCAACCTGTTTGATCCCTTGGCTTTGTCCCAGGTATCCACATCTGTGTCTTAGAAAGAAGGGCTTTACGTGGTCAGTAAAGTGTATATTTTTATAAAGGATAAAGGATAAGTGCACATAGGCTGCAGGACTTTCTGTCCAGGAGTGACACGGGTGAAAGTATTAGAGCCATTACACATCTGCCGTGGGTGTCAGCCTCATCAGGCTTGGCCCTGATGTAGATTCTGACCTGCACATAGCTTCTTAGGCCGCAGCCAGGACACAAGGCGGCCACAGAGAAGAACGTTCAAGAACTGTCTGTCAGTACATAGGAAACAACTCTGGGGATTCTAAAGAGACTTTGCGTGAGGCCAGAAAGTCTACATTATGCAAGTGGGAGCAAGAGCCAGGCAAATTTAGAACTGTGATTCTTATGACCCTAATTATATCCACCAGCTGGTGAAGTGTAATGAATAAGAAAAATTAATCACTTCTCAGCCCAGTGTGCATGCTCAGTCATGTCTGACTCTTTGTGACCCCATGGACTGTAGCCTGCCGGGCCCCTCTGTCTGTGGGATTTCCCAGGCAAGCATACTGGAATGAGCTGCCGTTTCCTTCTCCAGGGGACCGTTCTGACCCAGGATTGAACTTGAGTCTCTCGTGTCTCCTGCACGGGCAGGAGGATTCGTTACCACTGAATGACCTGGGAAGCCCCTCTCAGGCCTTCCGCCTAATATAAAAACATGACAGTCGGTATATTATTCAAGATTTTTAGTTGCAGACAACAGAATCTACCCATGCTGGTTTTTAAGAAAAAAATTTTAAAGTTTTAAAGAATATTAGATTGCATGCAGACTCCTGGAAAGGGCCAGGGAATCACATGCTGAGGCTACACTGTAAGTGATACCCGAGTCACACCCCTGGCATGGGCACTGCCGTGGCACCAGCCGCCCCCACAGGGGATGCCACCACGAGGGCTGCTGCCATTTCTGCCTCAGCGCCTCCGTCCAGCCCCGCAGCCTTCAGCAGAACACCGGCTCCGCCTGACACCTGGCTTCGTGCGCTTTGCTCTCCTGCACTGCCATCTTGCATGGCCGCCCTGATGGCAGAAACTAGGTCACAGGCTTACACCCTGGTTGCACAGAAGGCCGGAATAGTAAGTCCTTGTCTCTCCTTGAGAAGGTAGGACTCAGAAGCTATAAGCTTCCTTGACATGGGAGAGGATTCCAAGAGATGGCACGTGGCCACAAACATAACAAATGTCTGCTGGAGCAGGCATGAGATAATCAGGCAACCAGACCCTTACGAGGCAGCAAGAGGCCAGTCTTTAACTCCCTCTGTGTGGTGAGGGGACACATCATGAAAACAGCCATGGGAGAACTTCTCTGTAATGAAAGCCTTAGAGGTGGTAGTTGGTCTATAAGTTTTTTTTCCCTACCAAATGCAAGAAGAGATTCAGTGTCTCTCCATCTCCCCTCAGCTTTGGAGGCTATTCCCAGAAACTTTGCAGAAGTTATTAGCACACTGAAGGAAAGTCACATCTCCACCTTGTCACAGCTTTGAGAAATAGTAAAAAAAAAAAAAAAAGGCACAAAAAGCAACCCAAGTCTAAAGTTGCTGAAATCTGTGTGGTGCAAAGCAAAAGTCATTGCCCAGAGAGACTGAGAGGTCACGTCATTTGGAAGTGCTATAGACAGGCTGAAAAACTGACCGGCTCAAGGCTTGGAACCAGGTCAGTATAAGAAAAAATGCAGGACCTGAACCAGGTCAGCAACTTTTGCCTAGCCAAAATCATCCTGGGGAGAAATGCCCAATAGATTTTTATCTTGAACACCAAGATCTAGGGGTTGGTTGTGGCTGCCTCAACTACCTTGTTGCGGACTATGAAGAAAAAAAACGTCCTTTATGTGCATCTGTTTTCACGTGGTCGATACTTACGACTTTGTATTCTGCTCTTTGTTCACTGAATCATAAATATCTTTCCATGTTTAATCTTGCTAGCTATACTGTTTTAAATATCTGTATAGCATTCCATCAGATATATATATTATATATGAGTATATATATATATATATATGCCATATATGATGAACCCTAATGTGCTCAATCATTTCTCCATTATTTTATACTTATATTAGTTCTAAGAATTTTAGAAGGATAAGTAGAATTTTCTTAAAGGCTCTTTCCATTATTTGAGATCACACAATTATAATATATATATTCTATATATGAGTATATATATATATACAGTATACATATATACTATATATAATGAACCCTAAAGTACTCAATCATTTCTCCATTATTTTATACTTACGTTAGTTTTAAGAATTTTAGAAAGATAAGTAGAATTTTTTTAAAGGCTCCTTCCATTATTTAGATCACACAAATATCCCTGTGACAGATATGGCCACTTCCTGGCTGGGTCATTGTTGGGTTACAAGTACCTCTAAAGGAAGTTTTCCTTATGAGAAAACAGGCTCAAGCATTGGAAACTTTGAATGGAAATACTCTAGAAGTCCTGACATATCTTCCCAAGGTGGCAGCTACATGCTCCAGTAAGATTTCTATTTCTGGACAGAACGACTCTAGCATATTTTGAGGGACGACCCAAAGTTGGGCTAACTTCCATCAGAAATTCTGGAAATTATTCACCTAGAAAGCGTCATCTCTTGGGTCTGGATAATTAATGAAGAGAATGCAGAAAACCAATCATTCCGTTGTGGGTTTTGAGATAAGACTTCAATTTCCATAATCTTCATAAAAAACAGAGCAGTCTTTTCACCCCAAAATACATTCATGATGAATTGGAATGTCTTAGGAAAAATTTAGATGCAAAGAACAGAACTCCACTTAGCTCAAATCAAAAGAGGATTGATTGAAAGGCAGAGTTCATTATGGGGTTACAATAAGACACTGCAGGAGATAAAGCTGAGTGTTTGGGGACCAGAAGGGGATTATGTAGATTTTTTTTCTCCCTCTGTCTCTCTTCTACCTTTGGAGGTACATAGTGTCTCTATTCGGGGCTTCCCAGGTATGCTAGTGGTAAAGAACTGCCTGCTGATGCAGGAGATGTAAGAGCGGTGGGTTCAATCCCCGGGTCGATAAGAGCCCCTGGAGGAGGGCACAGCAACCCACTCCAGCCTTCTTCCCTGGAGAATCCCATGGACAGCTGGTCCTGGCGGGCTACGGTCCGCAGGGTCACACAGAGTCAGACTTGACTGAAGCGACTTAGCCCGCAGACAGGCACGGTGTCTCTATTTGCTCCATCCCTCTGCAGATGGACCTTCTCTGCTGACTCACGATTTCTCAGCTTCCCCTCACTCATCAGGACGAGCCTTGGGGCTGCTGTGGCAGACCCGCTGGCCGTGACCTTGCAGCTTGGCTCCTCGCAGCACAATGACTCAGCCTCTTTGTCCCTCTTCCAAATTCTTGGGAGAGTATCCGCTCAGCCCAGCTGAGGTCAGACGGGTCAGTCGCTGAGACTGGTGGGGCGCAGTCCCGTGGTAGGAGCCGCTCCCCCCAGGGTGAGGAGTGGGGCGAAGGCTCCAGTGTGGAACATGGGTAGGGAGAAGGGAATGTCTGCATTTCTGAGACAGACTTTGTTCTGAGAGAGGCAGGCCGAGCCGTAATAATAACAGCATGGGATTTGGAATTAAAAAAAACAACTCTGCCACTTCTTAGTCATGAAACCAGACAATGCTCCTGCTCTCTCAGAGATTCATTTTATCATATGTTACCTGAGGGAGCTGGACAAGATGACCTGCCAGCTCTTGCTGTCTCCAGTTATTATTTTCATCTTCAAAATCTCATAATGTAAGGAATGACCAATGCTAATATCAGCAATTTGGCAGGTTTTATATGAACAATCATTCAAAAAGCTGTCTTTGCGGTATGGCCGAGGGTATATTATCCCCAACATTCCCATTACTGTAGACGTTTTTGGAAGGCCATTATATGAGCTAGCAATGTTGAAGTCCCTAGGTAGGCATTAAGCAAATGTTTCTTGCTTAGAGTGGAATTCAAAAAGAAAAGGAGAAGGAGAAAACGGGTCTTATTCTCCAAGAGTCTGCCTGTCGAGGTGTTAGAGGTTTGAAAAAGTAATATGGTGAAATTGACTTCTAATGCCATTGGTGAACAGTGCTCTAAAATGCATTATTGGTGAACTGCCTACTACAAACAGTAGACAAAAGACTGTGTTCGTTGAAACTGTTTTCTATCTATGCCAAATTAATACAGCTCTCCTGCCATGTGTGAACTTGAGGCATCCTTGTAAAGTGGCCTACTCAACAAGCTTCATTTTTTTCCCACTGAAATTCACTATGGTATTGAAAGAAATTACAATGGCTCTTTTATTTCTATTTATTTGTTTCTGTTGGATTGGATTTTTTAAACATTTTTATTGACATATAGTTGATTTACAATGTTGTGTTGGTTACAGGTACATGGCAAGGCGATTCAGTTATATATATATTAAATATATATTCTATTTTTACATTCTCTTCCATATTAGGTTATTATAAGATATTGAGTAGAGTTTCCTGTGCTATATTGTAGGTCCTTGTTGGTTATCTATTTTATATATAGTATTGTATATATGTTAATCCCAAACTTCTAATTTATCTTTCCCCGCTTCCCACAATGGCCTCTTTTAATACTTAGCATGTTCCTATCAAAAAAGGAAGAATCTGAAGGGAAACACTTAAAAAGTAATAATAATCCCAGTAGGAGCTTCAATTTCCCAACCTATTCAAGTTCCTTAAAACAGGCCCAAAGGTCCCACACAAATCTGTGACGGACCGCAGATAAACGTGTTCCTGAAATTGAACCAGGTCACCTTCACTTTTCCCAGCTTGGCCTCTGGGTCTCTCTGTATCGGACCCCTCACTTAACCATACACCTCAGTTCTCCCCACTTACTGTGTTCCTCCTCTTTTCATATGTAAATACAAAACTATATTATCTCTAGATTTGAGCTGAAAAGTTCAATTCAATTATGTTCCTTAATTCATCTGCTGAAGAAGGGGGAAGATCCCTCGAGTTGTGGGTAAGCCAAAATCTCCCAACAGGACAGAGTTAATGTACTCCGTGGTACCAGCAGAAGCTGACTTCTCCTTTCCACCTGAGGAAAAGCCCTCAGTCCATAATCCCAGGCACTGGGCAGGGGCAGCTTGTGTTGCCTCCTCCTACATCTGTTAAAATCCACTGGGAAATTGGATTTGTGTTGTCCTTCTTTAATTTTAAAGTAGCAAATGTTTCTCTTTTATATAAAAATCTATACTCTCTTTACCCCCTGAAATAGAGTATCTTACTAGTTTTTTTTTTTTTATCTAGCTATAAAAATAATTCAAGGTTGTTTTTAAAAAGTTCAATCATATAAAAATGGATAAAGCAGAAAGTGAAGGCTTTCCATAATTCTATTCATTCCAAGAGATGCACACAATGATTAGTTTTATATCTATCCTTACAGATATCTATGTGTGCTGTGCTAAGGCGTTTCAGTTGTATTTGACTCTTTTGTGACCCCATGGGCCATAACCCTCCAGGCTCCTCTGTCCATGGGATTCTCCAGGCAAGCCTACTGGAGTGGGTTGCCATTTGCTGCTCCAGGGGATCTTCCCAACTCGGGGTTCAAACCCAAATCTCTTACATCTCCTGGATTTACAGGTTGGTTTTCAGCGCTAAGTGCCGCCATCTGTAAATGTATATACATATATATATATATATATGGATAATATGTAACTGTCATACTACAAATAATGTGTAATTGTTATATATTATGTAATACACACAAACATGCACAGGCAAACACATACCGTGTGCATGCAGACATTTCTAAGGTAGTATGTGCAGTGTGTACCATATACTGTGTGTTTGACAGAAATGAAATCACATTGTTTACACTCTTCTGTGGTTGGGGTTTTCTTTTTTTTTCACTTTAAACAGCCTGCCATGCACATCTTGCATATGAATCTACCTCGCCTTTTATAACAACCTCTCAGTAGTATTATACCATCATCTCTACCCTCCATTGAAGGGCATCTATTATGGTCTGTTTTTTTAAATATTAAAAATATTGCAATAAATACCTATATATGGGCTTCCCAGGTGGCACTAGCGATAAAGAATCTGCCTGCCCATGTAGGAAGCATACGAGATGTGGGTTCACTCCCTGGGGCGGGAAGATCCCCAGGAGAAGGGCATGGCAACTCACTCCAGTTTTCTTGCCTGGGGAATCGCATGGATTCTGAGGAGACTGATGGGCTTCAATCCATAGGGTAGCAAACAGTTCTACACAACTGAAGTGACTCAGCATGCGTGTGTGCGTCCGCACCTACCTGACCATCATCTACATACACATGCTCACTCTGTGCCGAGTCGCTCAGCTGTGTCCGGCTCTTTGCAACCCCGTGGACTGTAGCCTGCCAGGCTCCTCTGTCCTTGGGGATTCTCCAGGCACGAACACTGCAGTGGGTTGCTATCCGCCATTCTCTTCTCCAGGGGATCTTCCCAACTCAGGGATTGAACCCAGGCTGCCACATTCAGGTGGATTCTTTACCGTCTGAGCCACCAGGGAAGCCCTATATATGTATATATACATACGTACATATATGTATATATGCCCGGGCATGTTCTAATTATCTGTTTAGGATAAATCCCTGCAACTAAACTTTCGGGGTTAAAGTTTATGTACATTTAAAATATGACAACACATATGCCATTGATACAGTGTACACAATAAATAACTAGTGAGGACCCGCCGCGTAGCAGAGGGAACTCTACGCACGTGGTGACCTGCGTGGGCAGGAAGTCCGAAAGGGTGGGGTGGCGCGTGCGTGTGTGTGTCTGAAACGAACACAACATTGTCCAGCAACTGCACTCCAGTAAAAATTAATTTAAAAAATATGACAACATGATGGCCAATAGTAAACCAGAAAAGTCATATCACTTTCTACTCTTCACAAGTTTCCTATAATTTTATTTTTCATAATTGCCAAATGATGTCAAAAAAGAAAAAAAAAATGAGTACTTCTCATTGCTGACTAATCTGCATTTCTTTGAATGTTAGTGAAGACGAGTCTCTTTTCAGGTGTCCCTTAGCAATCTGGCTTTCTTCTTCTATGAACTGGCTGAACCTGTGTATCCGTAACACTCACCTCTTTTCCTCCCTCTCCCACCCCATATATGCACACCTTTGGTTGACAGTGGCAGGTCCGAGTATGTTACAGGAGCTAGCCAATAAATTTCCTCTTCTGGGAACTTGGGTTTGAGAACAAGGAACCTCCAATATGCTGCATTTTAACCACAAAATGAGGCAAAGTTGGGCTGGGTCAGCTGTTTCGGTTACATCATCAAGAAGAGAAAGGAGAGACTGTCCTGGTGGTCTAGTGATTAAGACGCCACGCTTCCAGAGCAGGGAGCACGGTTGGATCCCCGGTTGGGGAGCTAAGATCCCACATGTCATGAGGCAAAAAAAAGAAAAGGAAGAGATGTCTAAGGCTGTCTCCCCTGTTCTTTGAGGATCCCCATCCGATTAGACTCCGAGACTCCATGAGCCCTGCCTCGGGAATACACACTTTGCCAGAACCCTGGTTCCATTTCCTGAGCACTCTGTCCTTGCTAAGTGTTTCGTTTATGTTATATTATCGAATTGGTACAGTGGGTATATTATTCCTCAATTTCTCAAAAGAGGAAGCTCTGGCTTAGGGAGGCTTACAGTAAACTGTTCAAGTACACTCAGCTAGGAAGTGATGGAACAGGATTCCAGTTTCTGATGGACTCTGCTACACTTTCTGCTCCCCGGGCTGCCCCGTTGTGGGTCTTGAGCCTAGAGCTAAGGCAGCATTGGTCTCCAGGGCAGAACGGTAGTCTCCAAGATCATGGCTCCAGGTCCCTCTGACTGCCACCCGCAGATCCTTATCTTTCCCAGGATAAGAGAGGCACACCCATCCGAGCTGCTGGCAGCCGTTTTGGTCGCATGCAGAGAGGACTTGTTTGTCCCCAGTGTGTGCCGGACAGTGTGCTGAATGAGTGAGCTCCGAGAGCTGCACAGGCTACATGTTGAAGATGGGCCCTCACTCATCTCTCTGCTCTGGGCTGGCCCCCTGACACTGGGTTTCCCCCCACCCCACAACAGTCCACCTCCCTGATAACAATGCTAGTCAACATTTCTGAAGGGTTTTCCATTCCAGGTGCTTTATATCGGCTGCTCTGGTGGCTCAGCTGGTCAAGAATCTGCCTGTCAATGCAGGAGACGCAAGAGACAAGGGTTTGATCCTTGGGTCAGGAAGATCCCCTGTAGAAGGAAATGGAAACCCACTCCAATATTCTTGCCTAGAAGATTCTATGGACAGAGGAGCCTGGAGGGCTATAGTCCATGAGGTCGCAAAGAGTCAGACACGACTGAGCACACACACAGCTCATTTATCTTCACACCAACCCTGAGAGTTAAGTACTATTAACAACCCCGTTTTCAGATGAGGAAAACGAAGCACAGACGGGTTAAGTGACATGCGCAAGGTCACGTAGCCAGTAAACAGCGACCAGGATTTTAACCTAGGCATCAGGGAGTCCTTTGTGTAGCTGATAAAAGCGTAG
This sequence comes from Dama dama, assembly GCF_033118175.1. NCBI lineage: Eukaryota > Metazoa > Chordata > Mammalia > Artiodactyla > Cervidae > Dama > Dama dama. The sequence goes on from NC_083708.1 coordinate 59,659,914, forward strand.
ATGCTGTCCTCAGAAAAATGCAGAGGCTCACAGTTCCATGTAGTTTCAGGGTTTCCCCTTGAGGAGTCCTCCTATTATAGATCACTCACTGCGTATTGCAGAGCTCAGAAAAGTCAGATGTCCTCAGGGGCCTGGCAGGGAATGCTGGTGAGTGCAGGGCCTGAGTGGGAGAGAGGACAAGGGGCCCTGGATGGTGCGTGAACTCCTCCCAGAGCATCTAATGAGCACAAACCAACCAGCTAAGAAAATCCCCTGTGATGGACCAAGAACACTCACTTGGGGGTCAAACACAAGGACATGGCCATCGGTTGGCAGTTTCTGCTAGAACTCAAGTTCTTATTTGCTTATCAGCCAACAGGTATGTTTGGTGCTCCTAAAATTTGCAAAAACTACTCTTCCAGCTCAGGGCGGTCTGCAGCTGATTCCAATCAGACGTTGCAATTACAGGGCCCAGAGCTGTTATCTCTTACCTGGCCCCCCATTATCCCTCCAGGCACCCGGAGCCCCAGGCACCCCCCACTTGGGCTTCTGATGGTCCAGGGATATTTTGGGGGTATGGGTGTCCAGGCTGGGGGAATCAGAATGTGTCATTCCCGAGGACGGTCATGAGGATGGAGGGGCAGTGGCTTCAAAGACGCTGGATTTAGGCAGTGACACCTCCAGCTTCCACAGGGCTCCAGGACAATGGAAGATGCGCCCTGTGGCCGAGCAGTGCCTGCTTTCCGTGTTCCTGGCCTCTTCAGCAAAGTCTTCTTTCAGTTCTCCTGATCTCTCTTTTGTCTTTGTTCTTCCCACACCCACCCTAAAGAGATGAGAAATATTTTTCCTTGTCCTGGGAAAACTGCCCTCTCTCAATATTGCTATTAAGTTTTCTCACTGGCACTTGCTGTATTTTGATATTCCGGCCTCAAAGCACCTAGGGGAGCTTCCCTAGTAGGGTTCAGCTTTGACAAAAGCTAGTCCCTATTTCTGCTTTTCCATCCAGTAGGGTCCCTCCCCTGAAGCCATGAATCACAATTACCTACTTAAATGGAGAGGGGAGGAAAGGAAGGGTAGAAATATTGGGGGGAAAACCAGAATGTGATTAAGCCATGAGAAGACAAGAAAAGTGTGTGTGTCTTAGGAATGGTGGGTGAGGAGGGGAATGGGCGGCCAGTAGATGAAAACGTAAAAACATATTTGTTGTAACTGGCTTAAAAAAAAAAAGAAAAAAAAAAAAGAAATATTGGGGGGAAAAGTTTCTATTAATATTTAAAAATATTATCCTACCACATACTTTCCATCTTAAGACCTCCTTATGCTCTTGATGGCCCCCAAAAAGTGTTTATGTGGCTATCCAGTACATACTGATGTTTAGTGCATTCAAAATTAATATGGATAAATGTGTATTTAGTTATTCACTTAAAAAGAACAGTAAACCTACTACATGTTAACATCAGTCACGTATTTTTTTTAATTTAAAACAGCTGTATTAAAAGGAACAAAACTCAATCACTTGTAGTGATGTGGATGAACCCAGGGTCTGTCATGTAGAGTAAGTCAGAATAAACGAATGTCGTACAATAATGCACATGTGTGGAATCTAGAAAGACGGTCCTGATGACCCTGTGTGCAGGCAGGAATAGACGTGGAGATGCAGAGAGCAGAGCCGTGGGCACGGAGCAAGGCCGGGGGCGGGCGGGACACAGCGAGAGGGCGCGGTGAGAAACACGCACGGCCGCGCAGATGGCGGGCAGCTGGGGCAGAGCGCAGGCGGCCCAGCCGGGGGCTCGTCCTGCCCTAGAGGGGTGGGGGATCGGGAGGTGGGAGGGAGACCCAAGGCCGGGGGACGCGTGCATGTACATAACTCACTCACAGCGCAGTACAGAAGAAAACAACACTACATTGTACACTAAGTTACTCCACCGTAAAAGAATGAAAATGTGTGCGGCTGAGTCCTTCTCTGTTTACCGAAACCACCACACTGTTAACTGGCTACGTGTCTGTCAATCACCCAGTCACGTTCCACTCTTTGCGACCCGATAGACTGTGGCCCGCCAGGCTCCTCTGTCCATGGGGTTCTCCAGGCAAGAATACTGGAGTGGGTTGCCATGCCATCCAACACAAAATAAAGTTTCAAGTTACCAAAAAAACAAAAAATGGCTGCGTTTTCTAAAACAAGCCAGCAAGTTAAAAAGATGTCATGAAAAGGATGACATTGTTTTACGTGTTTGTCCGTCCTGCTCATGTTGGGCTTAATTGAGGGCAGCTGGATTCTCCTATCTGCTTCTACATTCAGTATGTCGTGATAGCACATGCCCTGCAGCCTCAGGAAAAACTTCCTTGTACACTAGTGAGAGAACAAGAGCAAAAGAGATAAACAGCATCTTAGTATTAAAATGAAAGGACCCAGAGCAGCACCTTTCCGGAGGACCAGCAGAAAGGCGCCTACAGTGGGAACTGCTGGTTTAGATCACGAAATGCAATCGGAGGGCTCTGAGCCACAGTCCCAGGAGGAGGCAAGCAGGATCGCGTCTAAGGGAGGCAGTGTACCTAACAGGGAAGGGCACTAATTTTGGATGCTGACACCTCTACGTTTAGATCCCAATAGTCACCTTCCTGTAGCATAGCCTTCGGAAGTTCACTGAACGTTTCAGAACCTCAGATCTCCTACCTATAAACGGAGAACAACTGTACCTGTCTTCCCAGGTTGCTGAAAGATAAGGAAGTGTTTGTCAAACTTCATGCATCACAACTTTTGCTAAGTCCATGTAAGAACTGTATCATTATCCTTTCTGTATTTTTCCAAAGCTCACTTTTGAAACTTAAAGACATTTTGAAAGAAAATTTTACATCTTTATCGTTAACGGAGAATGACTTGCCCTAAATCGAAGGTGCAGTGGAAATAAAAAAGATCTTGCTTCCAGAGAAGGTGCTCAGCTCAGTCCTGCTCTCCTTTTGGAACAAAAAGAAATAAGCCAACGTGAGAAAGTCATATAAGGCTTGTACCAAAGAGACTTGCCCAGATGTGATCAGCAGGAGTCACAGACTTGAAGAAGGAAGAGTTTCTCATTGTGTGCTGCAGCTTGACTTCTGCCTTGCCCATACACCACTAAGTCATCTCCCCTACTACTTAAGCCATTTCCTCCAGCACCCCGCCCTCAAGAGACATAGAGATCACGCTTGGAAAGCATTTAACTCAATGCCTGAGACCTGGGAGGGACTCTGCATTGGAGCTTTTGTTGTCTTTTCTAATGCTCCCGTGGTTTTTTTTTCCCCCCATGAGTTAAATGACTCACATAAATTCATAGTTATTTAGTGGAGGGCTCTGACTACGACAACTGGGTTGCATCCCTCTGTGGATCAGAGCACGGACTCTGGAACTAGGCTCTGCTTTAGAGCTTGTGACCTTGAGCAAGGGACTCAACCTCTCTGAACCTGTGTTCTCAGCGGTAACACGGTGACCTAATTCACAAGGTGAGAGCAAATCAGCTAATACTTGTAAAGCACCCAGGACATGCCTGGCAGGTAGCCAGTGCTATACACATATGAGCTAATATTAACAGCATTCTTTTTCATGAGCTGGGCTTGACAGTAGTCATTAACACAAAGGTTACTGTGCAGAAGTTTTTCTCAAACTCTGAGATGAAGAACCAGCTTTTCCCTCCTAATCTAGGTGGATCAGTAGATTTGGAAATAGAAGAAAAAATGAATTAATAGAAAAAAGAAATAAGAGAAAATATATAATACGAGCCTATATATTTTATTAGATTCAACAGGCATATATAATTGAGGTACTCAAAGAAAAAAACACAGGAAAAAATAAATCACAAAAATGTGTCTGCTGTTCACGGCACACCTGAGGACAGGCGATTAATAGTTTAGCTTCTGTGCTTTTTTTGTCATTCCACAGTTGTGAGGAAACAGAAATTAGGAGGGAAATAGCAGTTCTCCATGGTAAATGTTGATATGGGTACCTGAAACAAACATTTTGTATGTTAATATTTATTCATGTGATAGGTGAGCTTGCTTTTTGCTAATTTATTTAATCTAGATTGAATAGATGAAAGCACTACAAAGAGGGGATCATGTATATTTAAGCAGTTTCTTCCTATTATCTTTTGTTATGCTTCGAGGTATTCAGGATCTTAACGTCCCTGACTAGGGATCGAATCCATGCCCCCTGCAGTGGAAGCTTGGAGTCTCAACCACTGGGCCACCAGAGAAGTCCCTCTATGTTTTAATAAAATTCAGAGTAGAGAGACCAGTCTTACAGAGGTAGGTTCAGGAGAAAGGAAAAATAAAGCCAGTTCTGCAAGCTCTGGATGTTCATTTTCTACTTTTGTCTAAAATGAAATCCATGATATTGTATATTCAACATTCACTTTCAATCCTTCATCAGTAGTCAATTCCAAAACTGGTCTTTTAAAGTTAAAAGATCAGTTTTAATTTTAAATTTACATTTTCCTTGATAAACCAGTGAACAAGATGAATTCTGGAATTTATACACTTTGGGATGACAGTGGACACATAAACGTAAAATCTCACACATGTGTTGGGACGGCTCATAGGAAGATGTGTCACATGTGACTCAGCCGTTCCAGTGCGATGCCCGAACTAGACCTTGTGTCTTAGTTTGTTCAGCTGCTATAACAAAATACCATACGCTGGGTGCGTTAAAAACAACAAACACTTCTCACAGTTCTGGAGGTTGGGAAGTCCAAGGTCAAGGCTTCCATTTCACAGACAGTACCTTCTCTGTGTCCTCACACAGTAGGACAGGCAAGGGAGCTCTTTGGGGCTTTTAGAAGGATACTAATTCCATTCCCGAGGGCTCTGCCCCCATGACCTAGCCAGCTCCCAGAGGAATGCCTCCAAAGACCATTACATTGGGAATTAGGTTTTAACATATGAATTTTGGGTGAGGAGGGGGGAGCACAAACATTCAATCTACAGCACCCTGTTCAATGAGACTGATCCTCTGGTGATGCTGTGCATGTTGTAACAATGTGAAATTGCTTTAAAAGTTTCTAAACCATCATTGTCTACATCTGTACTTTTCCTGCTGTGGCTGGGAACAAACCCACAGACCATACTTAGAGTAACAATGTTAAGGAACCCGGTCTAGAATGGTGAGTTACCTAACTTTAGAAGAAATATTGTTGGATGGCAGATAATGCTTCAGGTTTTGTTTTTTGTTTTTTTTTAATTGAGACCATTTCCACTTTTGAAGAAAGTAGCTGTCTCCTACTTGTACACTTGCATCTCGCATGCTAAAGCAATTCTTGAGTGGAACACTCAAGCCTTGAAAGTAATGTTATAAAATTTGTAAAGGAGAGAAAACTGGAGCAGAATTAGCCCTTTCCTCTCAAACTGCAAGCCACAGCTGTCCTTCACAGCCACAGATTTGGGTAAAAACTGTCCACACACAGCTACGAGAGAGCTCAGGAAGGCTGGGAACTGTCAGTTTTCACCTGAAGCTGGAGCAGCTGGCACCGAGATGGGCGTACGGAAATCACTCAATAGAGGAGTAAGTGAGCGGGCTCTCAGAAGCTTAGCGGCCTTACATCTCTGCGGGAGTGCTGTAGAGGGCCAGTTACTGAGGAAAGAACAGTTTAGCCGCATGGAAGATGCATGCACCTCTCCTCCTCCTCACTCCTTTCCTGAGTTACGATCTCTTGAAAAGCAAACACAGCTTTCAGGTGCGTTGTCTGTACTGAAAGCCATTCTGAACTCCACTCTTTCACAAGCAGAAAGACACCTAGGTCCAGGAATTCTCACTGATCCAGGTGAGTGTTTTCAGAGCGCCTGGACCTCCTCCTTTTATTCTTTCCTGCCACAGAGGCCGTGTCTCCATCATCTCAGCATCCCTGTGGCCTCATGGAGGGTCTGGTGTGCACCTGAGGACCATGGCGTGGTGTTTGTAACACACCTGCCGGGGAGGGGCCAGGTGAACCAGAGCAGGGCTTCTCAGCATCCCAGGCCCCGGGCCCCTGAATCACGGGGGGGGCTTGTTACAATGCAGATCTTGATGCAGCTGTAGCTCTGGTGTGCACCAGGTGACACCAGACTTTCTCATCGTTGGGCCGCATCCTACATAGCGAGCAATCAGGAGGAATGAAAGGAAGCTGAATTTCTATTTAGCTGCCGTTAGCAGATTAAGTAAAAAATGTGGTTAATATTATTTAGGCCTGATATTTAGGTATCTGTCTGGTGGCTCAAAGGGTAAAGCATCTGCCTGGAATGTGGGAGACCTGGGTTCAATCCCTGGGTCGGGAAGATCCCCTGGAGAAGGAAATGGCAACCCACTCCAGTATTCTCGCCTGGAGAATCCCATGGATGGAGGAGTCTGCTAGGTTACAGTCCACGGGGTTGCAAAGAGTCGGACACAACTGAGTGACTTCACTTTAGGTATCTGTAGCAGGCTGTTGTGAAGACAGGATAAAAGATCTTCTCAAGAAAGAAAAATAAGTCACTACCACGTGTGACTCCTTAACACTTCCTGGATCTCACAATCGCCTCAGAACAGAAATGTGATCCCACAATAATCACCTCTCGAAGCTTGGTACCCAAGGATCAGATTCCATGGGGAAACAAAGCGCAACAGTCATAGGATACATTCTATTGTGTCATCTGGAACACTTGCTTACACTGTCCTTAAAAAGAACACTTTTTTATTTTGATTGACCACTTGCTGCTTATTTCCATTATGATGCTTTGTAAAATTTAAATTAATCCATCTCTTTCTCTCCAGGTTTCTTCACTGCCCAAGTCAACATTGTGGAGTGCAAGGCCACACCTTTGGGATCTTACACACCTGGGTGATAGTCCCAACTCTGACCCGTTTAAGACTGTGATTTTAGGCATGAGCCAGGGTTTCTCAGGTGACGCTAGTGGTAAAGAACCTGCTTGCCAACGTAGAAGATGCATGAGACCTCGGCTCAATCCCTGGATTGGGAAGGTCCCCTGTAGGAGAGGATGGCAACCTACTCCAGTATTCTTTCTTGGAGAATCCCATGGACAGAGGACCTGATGGGCTACAGTCCATGGGGTCGCACAGAGTTGGACACGACTAAAGCAACTTAGCACTCATGCGCAGGTTCAAGAGTAAAATGGGGTTAACACTACTCCCTTGGATTTTTATTTAGAATGAAATGAGAAAGCACATGGCCATGGGGGAGGTGGGGTCCCTGAAAACAATAAATGTATTCCTCCCAATATTGCCGACCTAGGCTCGAACTCAGCTATCTAAATGAGATCACAGTGAGGCACACCCTGTAGCCCAATGATACCAATTAAGAACCTAGGTCTTGCCTAGTTTCTGCCTAGTGGCACAGGATGGAAGAGAGGGGCGAGGTGGTCTCAGAAACTAGACCCCAGCAGCTGTGACAGGCCTCTGCAGAATAATAATGAGACACTCTCTATATTCTTTTACTACTTTCAGTTTGGGAAACTTTTGGAGTTTGCCTCAGCATGATGACAACAACCATCACTCACTACGGGTTTACTGTGTACCATGTACCGTTACGGGCTTTTAATTTTCAGACTGATGATCATTGAGATGATGTTATTTCCATAAACTTATATTTTAGTTTTCAAAAAATTATGAAAAGGGAATTCTTGTAAAAGTGTCTTCAGATAAGCATATAGAGTAGGAAGTAAGTTTCTTTGAGGCTTCCCTGATGGATCAGATGGTAAAGAATTTGCCTGAAAGGCAGGAGACCTCAGTTTGATCCCTGGGTTGGGAAGATCCCCTACAGAAGGGAATGGCAACCACTGCAATATTCTTTTCTGGAGAATTCCATGGACGGAGAAGCCGGGGGGTGGGGTGGGGTGGGGACAGTCCATGGGGTTGCAGAGAGTCCGACACGACTGGGCTGCTTTCACTTTCCAACTTCTTTGAGGGTGGGAGCCGTGTCTTGTTCATCAGGTTCCCACAGACCCTCTCCATGTCCCTCTGCTCAGAGGCAAATCCTGTTAGGAATGCAGACTCTTTCCTTTCAGACGGAGATGATGTCTTGGGCTAATCAGACCACAAAGAATAAATGTGGGGCGTGACTTCCAGATGAGGTCTAGCACTCTCTTGGTCATCCGATGAAGCCCTTGACAGAGGCCAGGAGGGTTGCAAGTGACCCTCCTGGACCCACTGGTCCGGGTTGGTGCTGTTGTCAGCGTGTGGGGTTGGAAAAGCTTCTCCTATGGGGAAGAGCAGGGCCTGTTTCTTCATTTCCTTCACTCCACACACCTGAGTGCCCGTTGCATCAGTGGGTTCACCGAGGGGACCCAAAATACGAGGAAGTGTAGCCTCATCTCATCCTCTTGAAAAGCCACACCTGGGAAGGTTTGCGGCGGCATCATGGAAGCCCAAGAAAACAGACGCAAGAGGGCACGGGAGCCCGACAGGGACAGCGACAGGGACAGCGCCTCCGGGTCAGGCTCGGACTCAAGCAGACAGCAGAACCGACACCTGCACGAGAAGGCGTGGAGGAACTACAAAACTACATGGCTGGCGGGGCTGGGGACAGCCTGCAGGGGCGCCCCATGGGGAGAGGAGGTTTTTAGCTTTTCACGCTTCCTCCAATGTTTATTCAGTCTTTATTTTAAGCCTGGCATTCTGCAATGAATAGAACATGCACTGTTCAAAGTATATCACCAAATTAACTTTCCAGAGACAACTAAAAGTTTTTATTTTCTTAATCTTAGATGTTATCAATGAAACATTGTCTAATATCATACTAGTGACAGTTTTTGAGCTGTATATTAAGCTGTATGCTTTGGGGTGCCTGTCTTATATAGGGTCGCCAGAGGAAATAAATACTGGACACTCAGTAAAATTTGTATTCCAGATAAACACAGGCAATATTTGAGACATACTTGTACTAACAAATTGTACCCTGCTTATTTGAAATTCAAATTGAACTGGGCATCTTATATTTTTATTTGTTCAATCTGGCAACCCTACCCTTATTATATGGTGATGTAATAATACAGCAATTCCTCGGGTGTCATCGAGTTTCAAGGCTCAAGACTGTAGGCTGAAGGCTGTAATGCCTTTTGAATTTTGTAGTTATTTTTTACAGTCTCTCTTTGCTATCCAATGATTGCATTACTTGTAGTTGGCATATAGCATCTTCAATTCCCTTTCCCCTCTTCTAAATGGTTTGGACTGAGAAATAAAATCCTTAGACATTATTGGCTTCTCTGTAAAGAGTAAATAGTTTCTATAAGGCTACAGGTCCTTGAGAGCACAAACCTGAGAAAAGTATGCAAAAAAATTGTAAAAGGACTTTGTAAAAGCTTATTTTGACTGTCCAGAGATCATTCTGTGGTTTCTCTCGAAGTCCCTCAGGATAAATGAATCATGAATCGTCTTATTTCCTGGAGTGCACTGTTCTTTTTATTTTCTTAATTGGAGCATAACTGCTTTACAATGTTGCATTAATTTCTGCATTGTTCCTGATAAAGTACTATACAAGTTGAAACCAGCCTCTGATGTAAAGGAGGTCAAAGCTAAATATTAGAGAATTTGCAGTTGCCTATACCACAGAATTTTGGAAGTTGCTCCTGAGAATATTTAGGAAGAGTCAGACAGGCTGGTTTGGCTTGAGAAATTCACTGGTAACTATACCTCGAGGCTGGGGACTAGAACAGGTGACCTCTAGAAACCACGGATCTGTGCATGATTTTGATAACACTATGGTCTATACAATCAAATCAAAAGGTCAAAATAATGACCACAACCAGAATAGTGAAAAGTTAATACTGGCCAGCATCATCTCTACAATGGAAAAGAGTATGTGAATAAGTACAATAGTATGCCAAATATGGTGCTTAGAAGAGACCCCAGCCAGCCTACAAGCCGTTATGTGGAATTACAATAGTCTTCCCCACTGCACTCACTTACACAATGATTAAACATTTCTTTGGCCCTAGGCAATGCTTGTTCTGAATATAGATTTGAAGTGACTTCTGAATTAGAGCTGCTAGTCTTACTGCTGAACAATACCATTACTCAAACTCAACATGCAAAGTCAGCAAACACCTCTCCCCACCTTACATATTTGCACTTGCCTGCATGTGACATCAGAAAAAATTTGTTTGAAAATGATTTATGGTACAAGATGATCTTCAGGCTCAAGATGATGAGATACTTTGTGTCATCCGGTGATGTATACTTTTACTGACTTCAGTGAAAGAATGACTCATCAGAATCAGATCCTGGGTAATATTTTGGGAGTAGTTAGGAAAGTCTAATACCAGGCAAAGACCAGCATCTTGGTAAAGCAGTTTGATTTTCTCCAGAGGCTTCTGAGATTGTACCAATTAGAAAATACTTGCTAGATTGTTGCAAAACTATTCTAAATATTTCAAGCCTTTAAAACTTGTTATAGGCCTTGTGGGGCTTCCCTGGTGGCTCAGACGGTAAAGAATCTGCCCGCAATGCAGGAGACTTGTAGTTGCCACAAGAGAATTCTGGCCTGTGTAGGTCACTGAAGCCTTTAGCTGTACTGTGTATTTAGATTCATGTGGCCTGATTCGATTTATTAATGTATTAAATATAATTCTTTTTGCCTGTTGATTAACAAAATAAAAATTCATTTTTAAACTTATTAAGACTTAAGGCCATGTTAAGACTTACAGCCTTTCAAATTTTTTTTTAGAGTAAGAAATTTGTTTAGGTTTTTTTTTTTTCTCCTTCAACAGTTTTCTTCTACTCTAAAAGGGTTGCTGTAATGTTTTCATAGGTATCTATCTAAAGGAATAAGTATAATGTGGACTACTGGGTGGATAAGGTGATTAAAAATGTTTAAAAAACAGTCAACGAGTATTTGCAGTGTGCAAGGTACTAAGCTATTGGCCAGGAGCTAACCCAGTAGTGGGAGAGGCAGAGAATTAACAGGCAAAGCAAAGAATTAACAGTACTACAATGTGGGGAGGGTAATAATGAAGATAGGTGTCTCTTTTTCTATAAATCTATAAAACGAATTCAGCCTAGATGTGCTCGGGGAAGGTTTCCCATAGGAGACAACGCCTAGGTTGAGTGTTACAGTAGTTAGGCAAAAGGTATGGAAGAGAACCTGAGCAAAGACACAGAGGTGAATCGGCAAAGTTCCCCTTGTTCCTCTAAACTGAACAGGTTCCTTGGTCACTGGTAGAGGAGGGGCTGCCCCAGCCCGCCCACTGTTTTAATCCTAACAGAGAGCCTTTAGCAGATAGGCAGTGCAGTGGTGATTACAAGGGTAGTTATTATGACTAAAATGTCAAGTTTACCAGATAATCCCTGCCACCTCTACATACAACTCTTTCCTCATTTTCCAGGGAATCATCATAACTCAAACAAACACAAGCCTCTTTATTAGTTTTCTAATAACAGAGTACCACAAAGTGGGTGGCTTAAACAACACAGCTTTCAGTTTTATTGTCTCATTGTCTGGAGACTAGAACACCGAAGTCAAGATTATCAGCAGGGTTAGTTCCTTCCAAGGGCTATGAGGAAGGATCTGTTCCATGCCTCTCTCTCCTAGCTTCTGATGATTTGCTGGCACTCTTTGGCTTTCTTTGGTTTGTAGATGCATCATCTAGGTTTCTGCCTTCATGTGCACATGGTGTTCTGCCTATCTGTGTCCAAATTTCCCCTTTTTACAAAAGGTACCAGTCATATTGGATTAGGGACCCACCCTATTCCACTATGACACCATCTTAACTAATTATATCTGAAATGATCCTATATCCAAATACCTCACATTCCAAGATACTTGGGATTAGGATTTTATATACATTTTGAGGAGACACAATTCAACTCCTAACACTCCTTTTCCAATGTAAATTCTATAATTTCACGTTAGATCCTAATTTCAGAAAATATTTACCAGGAATATAAATGCTTTGTTGCTTGTTTTCCATAGTTAACCTAGCTTTTTCTACTCATTTACATAAAATATGTATATTGTGTTATTTTCACCGTATCATATATTTCATGGAGTGTTTAGAATTTAGTAACAATGTATCTATTAGATGTCACAGTTCAGCTGCTGTTGCATTAAATGTTGATCTTTTCCCAAAGATGGTTATCCAAACAGTATGTTAAAATAAGCACAGCTTAGTTGCTGACACAGAGTGATTAGGACTGCTGATCTTTGAGGAGTTGAACAGTTTGTAAAACAAGAATAAATGTATTAAACTACTGTCCAAAAATGGTGTAAAGAATAATACACAAAATGGTCCATCTTTTAGTTACTTAATAAATAACAAGAATAAATAAGCATTGGAAGCCTGTATTTTATACTTATCATTAGATAATTATGGCATTCCCATAGATAACTAGTTTTGTATTGGACTGGTGATAGCTTCCATATGCAAAGGACAAACGATAGTTTTTCACATAAATCACCTTTTTTTTTTTTTTTTTACTAACGCTGTAGGTACCTGATCAGAAGTGTAACTTTTATAAAAAAAAATTTTTCTCTGCTTACAAAATGGGTCTAATATCTACTCTCTAGACATTCCATTGTCTTTCGATTTAATTTTTACCGTTCACAAGATATACACCAATATTGAGAGAGTACAACTTCTGATACTAGCTTTTTTTATTCAAAGCAGAACAATTCAGTTCTGTGCGTCGTTCAAATCCTATTCATTTACAGGGTAAAGCCGGCTTTGCCGAATAAGTGGATGCAAGCAGCTATCTGGAAAGGGCAACGCAGAAAGTTCAGTTAAGGTTCCTGTAACCTGATAGTATCACTGTTCTCTCCTGCAAGTCTAAATAGGTTCCAAAAATCTTAGTTCTTCCTAGCCAGTCGATGAGACAGGTTTTGTTTCTGGCACTGTTTTAATCAGTCTCGAACTGTTCGGTTGGCTTCGTTTTCAAGTTCCCGGTTGGTAAATCACTGTGGGAGCGTCCCACGACAACGCCTACCGGAATTTTAAAGGTTTTTTTAAAACCTGCTTTCCTCACCGGCCGGCTTTCTTTTCTCCCACTCACGGGCTTTTCTTTTTTCTCTTCCCCTCAATTCCTTTTACACTCAAGCTGTGTAAGGGGGATTTAAATTCCAGTCCGGAACTCGGAATCGCGCGCCTTGAATGACGGGAGTCGTAGTTTTCGTGACTTCTCCCTAACCGCTTTTCGCGCAGAGTCCTTCCTGCAGTGATAAACTACAACTCCCAGAATGCGTGCTCGGGCTCCCGCCCCCCCGCTGTGCGCACGCGCCCTGAGGCCGCAGGATTTGAATCGGCGGCGTTGTTATTGACGCCATATTGGGGCCGGCGGCGGGTGGAAGAGTCGCACAGTGGACGGGGAAGCGGCTGGACGTGTTTGCTGGAGCTCCTGCCGCCGCCGCAGCCTCTCAATCTCGCCGTATCGACCACCGCTCTCTAACTCTGGAAGCTGCTCGGGCGTCTTAGGAGCCGCGTTCTAGCCTCGCCTCTCACGGGGCCGGTATTGACTTCTGAAGAAGCCGGTCTCCGCGCAGGAGCGCCTCAGGCGCGGCGCAAAGCCCGAACGGACGGCGGGGGCGGCCGGAGCGTCTCCCGGGGGAGCCGCGCCTGAGGCGGCGGAAGAGCCCCCCTGACGCGGCCAGCGTGAGCCGCCGCCACCGCCCCTGCGGCTCTCGCCCCGGCCGGCCCGGGCCACTGCCCCTGCCGCGGAGCCGGCGGCAGCGGCTCTGCTGCCCTCGCCGGCGCTCCGCCGCCCGCCTTTCCGCTGTTGAGCCTGTCGGTTAGGCTCTCCGGGGCCCCGCTCTTCCCCGCTTCCTTCGCCCTCCCTTCCCTGACGCCACCCGAGCCCGGCGCCCCGGCCATGGCCTGCGGAGCCACTCTGAAACGGACTCTGGATTTCGACCCGCTGCTGAGCCCGGCGTCCCCGAAGCGGAGGCGATGTGCGCCATTGTCGGCGCCCACCTCTGCCGCCGCCTCCCCGTCGTCGGCCGCCGCGGCCACCGCCGCTTCCTTCTCGGCCGCCGCCGCCTCGCCGCAGAAGTATCTCCGAATGGAGCCATCTCCCTTCGGCGACGTCTCCTCCCGTCTCACCACAGGTGGGACCCGGTCTTGCGGCCGCCCGGGGGGTGGGGGCGAGGGATGAGGCCGCGGGGCTGGGGGTGCAGGACGGCTCTCCGCCCTCAGCAGAGTCCTCCGCGGCCACATTTCTCCTAAGGAGCTCTTTGAATGTCGGAGACATGATGGGAATGGCCTGATACCGGGGGAGGGGGTCGGGGGTGGGGTGGGGAGGGATGGTGCCTTGCCAGGTATTGTGGGGTTGAGGAAGGTCTTTTTCTTTGGGCCCGAATGACTGGAACCGAGCGTTTCCGTAGTCTGGAGAGCCCCAGCGGAAATGATCAGAGAGAGCGCTACACGGAAATCGAGGCAAACGAGGGGTCACACATTTCACCCGAATCTCGATGGCTGTCTCCCAGAATCGATTGGTTGCACCCTTTGACTCTGGAACTGGGTGGTTTGAGGCCAGGCGGCCGCCCCTCTTCCAGTTCAGACATGGCTGATTTTAGTACGGAAGGGGTGGGGGTGGGGGAGGGATGTCACTGGGGCGAGATCTAGGCCTGTCATTAATCACCCACAAGAACGCCACTTTGGCTGAGTCAAGACCTGTTTCCCTAGCAGGGTCAACAACAAAGAAAATGCTCTTCCCGAGTACTGTAATACGATCACACTATATAGGTCTAGACCTTGAGAAACTTGAACTTTTAATGAAAAGCGAGTTATATTGAAATGCGGGGCTGAGTAGTTGCTTTAGTTAAAAGTGCTTTATTTCTGCCCATGAAAGTATTTTGGAAGGAAAGGGCTAGGCCTTGAAAATAATAAATCAACCCAGGATTCCAAGGGACTTCAGAATATTTTTGCTGTTCATCTTGAAACATTTACTGAAAGTGACTGGGGAGCTACCTCTTGACTGCTTTTGTACTGTGTTTGTGTCCGTTTTTTCCTGTACTTTGAAAATGCTTGTGTGCCCCTGGCGTAGTCTTAAGATAGGCTTATGTGGACTGGTAGTGTAAATGTTTCCTTTGTGCGTGTAGCATGCAAAGGTTTCATGTGTGAGCCTTTGGTGATAATAAGATCTGTAGACAAAGCCTTTTCATAGCTTGATTTACGTATTTATCGTTAGCTTTAAAAAGAAAATCTGTGGGCAATATTTAACTCTACTGGTAACTTGGTTTGGAATTGACATAAGTTTTGTTATTTTTCAGGTCAGACTTTTAAAATAATCTTTTTCCAAATATATGGGGAGATCCTCAAATGCCTAGTTTACCATCTTTTGCTGTTGGAACAGTGTCAAGAATGAGTTCCTGGGGATTAATACTATTTTCAGAGTTTGTCTTTTTAGTGAAAGACTGTCACTGAAAATTGAAATGATACTGTGGAATCTGTACTTAATAAGGCCACTTAAAAATAGCTCTAGCTAGCCAGCAATAAATTTCATTGGAGGGGGGTGAATTAATACAGTGTTAGGTTTGGGAGTTAAAGTATATTGCAGTGCTAAAATAGTCTTGAGCATATAAGGTAAGTCAGCTAGGGGCTATATTTGTCCTCACTTTAAAGGGTATTCAGAAAGAATTGTGATTCTTTGCAGATCTGTTATTTCATTGATGTATTTGAAGCATTCACTAATGCAATTGACTTCACATTTTCTTATATTTCAGTTAAGTGGACCATTACTATTATAATAGTAAAATGACTGGAATTATTGAAATTGTTTAAGCCTGCTGATTCAGATTCACATTTTTCCAAACTATTGGTATGTTTTCTGTTTTTCAAGGTGTTTTTGACATCCGCTGTAAGTTTGATCATATCCTGAATTCTAAAGTCACACACTAACTGATATTTATTGAGTTCTCTGAAAAGTGTTTTTTCTAGCTATTTCAATTAGAGAACAGCAGTTAAAACTGATTAACTTTTGAGTTGCTAACATTTACCTTTTTAACTGTGGTCTTGAAGTGACATTTTTTTTTTTTTGCATGTACTTTAATTTAGCCTTATGTTTACACGGCCGGTTTTGGGCTTGTTCTTGTGTGGTTTTGGTAATGGTGTCATAATGGGAGCTGCAGTGTTGTGCAGGTATCACAGAGCTTCCCAGTTTTCATGTCCTCTAACTTGGAAATAATTTTCCAAGTACCTAATTTTTAAATTCCTATTTTAAAAGTGGTGATTCTTTAAGCTTGTCTAGAGTGAATACCATATATCTTTAGCAGAAATAAGTAGCTAGGATTGGAAATGGAAAGCAACTTACCAAAATGAAATTGACTGGGGCTCTATGGGAGTTCTTTCTTTTCATTTCTGTGGGTTCAAATATAATTTAAACAATTCACAACTAGACTACTGAAGTGCAATTTTTTTCAGAACATGTGTATAATTTATTATGAATTTACTTTTGTTCTCTGGATATATTTATATATAAGTATTTTCTGATACGTTGCTGAAGTCATGTTGTCGCTTCAGGAACTGAGTATCTGTTTTAAGCCCTAGCTTTGGTTTTTTTGGTTGTTAGTCATCCCAGGAAGGTTTGACTTGATGACTGTTATTTAAGTCGATATTTTTCAAACTATTGCAACTTAATAATAGGAAAAAGGAAAGAACTGGCAAATAAAGTTTTATTGGAACACAACCATACTCATTTTTTTTGAAGTATTGTCCATATCCCTTGCCGGCTACAACAGAGGGGTCAAGTAATTGTGACAGAGATTGTATTTTCCCAGAGACCAAATATTTACTGTCTGGTTCTTTTCAGAAAACGTTTGTCCAATCCTCGTTGAGGGTGTTGGCAGTGAGGTTTGTAGTAATCTCAGCATGTGGAAAAAGAAAAGTGCATGATAACTGGAGATGGGGGGTGGTGGGAACCATTTGCTGTGGTTGGAAAAATGAATGCCTCTACTTAGCTTTATTCGTACTCATCCTGGCAAGTTAATTGAGAACTGGTTTCAAAGAGTTCTATCCTTGTTGATTGGTTTTTGAAGCCTCTCAGAATATTATCACTTAGCCAAAAGATTGTCATGACATTCCCTGGAGCAAAAATATTTTAATAAAATCGAAATACATGGGGCTGTCAATCAAATCCAACACATTGTTATTCATAATTGTATAGTGAATGAGTGAGTGGCTGAATGAAGTGATCCTTCTGTGAACTCAACCTATTTGTGAATTTGCTAGACAGGTTTATACACATCATTTGACTTGTTACCATTGCTCTAGTCTGCCTTAGGAATTGAGTTGGATGAAGAGTTAAATTCCTTTGTAAAAGCTCATTGTATTTGCTGGAAACTTGCCATTAAGAATGGAAATTGCAGCTTGTGAATGGGGAAGGGTTTACAGGAACTTAGATTGTTCTGTAGACATTGATGCATGTCTGCAAATGGAGACACCAGCTGGCTTAAATGAAGTATAAATGGTTCTACACAAACAAATGAGATGTCTGTTGGAGGAGGCAACATTTCACTTCAGATGTCATTTATATTGAGCCAGAAGTGTTTTTAATATTTTGTGGTTATTTAGACAGCTGTTAGGTTGCTTCTAGTTTCTCGGTGGATTTGGCAAATAAACTGTTTTTAATGGTCTTTGTACTTTGGACTTTAAACCTGATATTTTATTTAGGACTGCGTATGTAGCTGTGGTTATTTAATAGTCCTATGAATTATGCATTTAAGAATCATGTAAGTTTATAAGCCATTAAAAGCAGAGTGCAGTTGTATTCATTATTAAGCTATTTTGTTTTGGAAGTAGAAAAATGAGAGCCTATCTTGAGCACAGAAGCACATAGTGTAAACGTGTCTAGATCAGAGAGAAGATATGCTGACTCTTTGTTAGGTGAAAATGCTCTGATGTAAAGGAGAACAATAAAATTTCTTCAGTTTTCCTGAATGGCTTTATAGGAAAAAGAATATACTGTGTATTACTCAGGCCTTTTCCTAAGTGTTTAGATAGACAGGAAGACAGTGATAGAAATGCTTTCGTTTTGAAAGGCTGAGAAAGAGGTTATTTGGAAGTGCCCATTTTTGTGTGTTTTTCCTCTTTGAAAAGAAACCTTTGATTATTCTTCCACTAAAAGAAAAATGCATAATGATAGCATAGGTTAAGTTTGGACCACTTGGGTAGTTGGTTCACGAAACAAGAAAATGAACGGTATTGGGTCTTTTCTAGTGCTCATAAGTGAATTGTGTACAAGGTTGAGTCGTGTCTGACTCTTTGTGACTTCATGGACTGTAGCCCACCAGGATCCTCTGTCCATGGAATTTCCCAGGCAAGAATACTGAGGTGGGTTGCTATGCCCTCCTCCAAAGGATCTTCCCTACCCTGGTTTCAAATCTGCATCTCCTGCATTGGCAGGAGGATTCTTTACCACTGAGCCACCTGGGAAGCCCCATAGGTGAATTAACTGGCAACTTACAGTCCTTGCAAGTACTTGGTAGCACCAACAGTTACTACTACTAACCCTGTGCTAGTCCAGAATGTTGTCTGTGCGTATGTGAAACCACAGTGCATTTCTTGACTTTGAGAAGACTGCCTCCTTTCAGAAAAGTATGAACAGTGGAATACTTGTTAAAGCCTATATCAACCTGTCTGGCATCTGCAGATGGTGAAGAGGTCTTCACAAATGATCTTAGTTTAAGAGATGCATCTTCAGTTTTACTACTGAGCATAGGACTTCTAGAACTCAGCAGCTTACCATTGTTTCTCAACTTTCTAAACACACCTGAGAAATATCAGTGGCAGTTTTGTAGCAAAGACTGTTGGTGATCCCCAGGGTTGTCCCCTGGATTTTGAGAGGGTAGGTGGGACTTGTCTAGTTTGAGAATTACCTGCTATACCTTCTCTCTCTTAATGTGTTATACAGAGTTTTAAAATATTTACTGAATGTATTTGTTGAATTAAGGTTTGGGCAGTTTAAGATTATAATTTCACTTCTTCTGGACCAGGTTTTCTTTTTAGACTATTTTGTGACAATAAAGCCACAATATGTGACATATCTTAAAACTGTGATGCAGACAAATGAGTAGTAACAAGAAATTTTGCATTTATTTTAGTTTTAAGACTTGGAATAGTATTTTGAGGCTCTTGAAGTACACCAGAAGTATTCCTTCTTGTTTCTGAATAGTGACGATAAACATGGTGCTGCTGCTGCTAAATCGCTGCAGTCGTTTCGGACTCTCTGTGACCCCATAGACGGCAGCCCACCAGGCTCCCCCGTCCCTGGGAGTCTCCAGGCAAGAGTACTGGAGTAGGTTGCCATTTCCTTCTCCACATGGTTATGTGTATTACAATATTTGAAATAGCCCCATTTACAAGGATTTTGCCAGTTTCAAAGATTTTACATGATTTTTAGGAAAAATAATTTGTAATGTGAAGTTCTGAGCTTTCATTTCTAAAGGAATTGAATGATTTTAAACATTTTTTTTTTTTTTTTTTGATGGGAAGATACCGCAATTATAATTGAGCAGGGAGAGAATCCTTGCAGGTAAATCAAAATTCTAGTGTCAACTTTGATATTTATTTTGAGCCCTTTGATCATAGTTTTGCATTGTGCCAGATTGTATAATCTTTCTTATGATGATAGGTTTTTGGGGGTAGTGGTAGTGGTTTTTATCCTTCCAGCACTAGAAAAAGAGCTCACAATATGCTTGTAGTTTGTCTTAGAGTATAACTGCTTTCTTCCTCTCTTTACAAACTAAGTCATTAATTTTTGTATGTCACATATCATAGATCATCCTGAAGTATAAATGCTTACAACATTTTGGTTGTATTAAAACTATGATTTTTTTTTCAGTAATACAATTTTTGAGTTTGACTGTATTTTTAAATTCTCTGTTCATGTACCTGGATTTTCTTACCTTTATTAAAAAATGTAAGTACTTCCTCTGAAAGTCACTTATTCAAGCTTTTGTGAACCTTTGAGTTTCAGATTCTAGGCTGGTTAGGCAAAGAAAAGACAGTCTCTGGGTACCAACAAGAGCTGCAACTGCTGGTACTTATAAAACTATCTAAACGTGAAGAAAAATACCATAAACTTTATGGTTTATCAAATACTTATTTTAATTCTCTGTGGACAGTTGTCCATATTAGCATTATTTTCACCTTTGACAGGCTGAGCATTGAAATTGGCTTACTGATTACATCACACTTTTACTTCTGAAGCTTATTTATTGACTGTTTCTGAAATTGTTTTAGTCTGTAGTGTCCATTCAGACTTTGGTTTAGTATTTATTTTCATTTCCCTTAATGTTAATTCTTAGAAAACTCCCTTTAAAAATCGAACTAAAGGGAGGAAGTTTGGAGAGATGGACCTAGAAGAGTTGCTTTTCTTTCTTTTCTTTTTTTTAATAAAAAGCATAGCATCATTGAACTGATGTAGCAGTTGAATAGAATGGGGGTAGAATTTGAAAGGTTGTAGAAAGCCAGCTTTTCAAACATTGCTTTACTTGAACTTTGCCTTTTGTTACAGAAGATTGCCTTGTTCCTAATGCTGATGCATAATTCTCTGTAAGAAAAACTTTTCTAAGCGGTATAATTGGTTAAAACTGTAGGAGGTTTTAGGTGATTGTGACAGATGGGGGAACCTGATCCATGGCTCAGGGTGAAATAGTACATTATCAGAGGCTGTTTTTGTACTCAGCATGTGTGGTAATGCTGACCTGTCAGTTTAGAATAATTCCTAACTGTTGAAACACCAGTAAATCATTCTCGTTAGTTACAAATGCCAATCCTCAGAGGAAGCAGTTTAGAGACACTTGAAGCATCCCTTGTATAAATATCTGAATGTAATACAAACATTTCTTATAATTACCCTATTACAGTCAATGATTGTATTTGCAGGGCTCTAAGTAGATGAAAATTATGTGCCAAAAGCTTACTACCTTAACAGTCATAGAGTTTGATATTTCATTGCATGAAGTATTAGTAGTACATGGTGGTGCATCCCTCTATTCTAACAGACATTCTGTTTTTCTGATTGATTTTCACTTTAGGTACTCATGGAATATTGGCTAGGTGTGCTAGTATGATACTGGAGAGGGTAGTAGATGTTAAGAGGTTAGGCCTTGAGATCAGGCTTCAGTTCAGTTCAGTCGCTCAGTCATGTCTGACTCTTTGTGACCCCATGAACTGCAGCAAGCCAGGCCTCCCTGTCCATCACCAACCCCCAGAATTTACTCAAACTCTTGTCCACTGAGTTGGTGATGCCATCCAACCATCTCATCCTTTGTCTCGTCCCCTTCTCCTCCCGCCTTCAATCACTCCCAGCATCAGGGTCTTTTCAGATGAGTCAGTTCTTCACATCAGGTGGCCAAAGTATTGGAGTTTCAGCTTCAGCATCAGTCCTTCCAATGAATGCTCAGGACTGATTTCCTTTAGGATGGACTGGTTGGATTTCCTTCCAGTCCAAGGGACTCAAGAGTCTTCTCCAACACCACAATACAAAAAATCAATTCTTTAGCGCTCAGCTTTCTTTATAGTCCAACTCTCACATCCATACATGACTACTGGAAAAACCACAGCTTTGACTAGATGGACCTTTGTTGGCAAAGTAATGTCTCTGCTTTTTAATATGCTGTCTAGGTTTGTCTAACTTTTTTCCCAAGGAGTGTCTTTTAATTTCATGGCTGCAGTCACCATCTACAGTGATTTTGGAGCCCCCCAAAATAAACTCTCTCACTGATTCCATTGTTTTGCCATCTATTTTCCATGAAGTGATGGAACCAGATGCCGTGATTTTAGTTTTCTGAATATTGAGCTTTAAGCCAACTTCTTCACTCTCCTCTTTCACTTTCATCAAGAGGCTCTTTAGTTCTTCTTAACTTTCTGCCAGAAGTGTGGTGTCATCTGCATATCTGAGGTTATTGATATTTCTCCCGGCTTGATTCCAGTTTGTGCTTCATCCAGCCCAGCGTTTCTCTTGATGTACTCTGCATATAAGTTAAATAAGGCTTGGGTTTGCCTTATTCCAGCTGTATGCCCTTTCAGAAGACATTGCAGTAAAGCCTCATTTTCCTCATCTGTAAAAGTGTGCACTTGATAGTGGTATCTGCCTTCTGGGGATGTCATGAGAGTTAAGAGCATTTCCTGTCCCTGAGTGCTGGAGATAGTTACAGTTGGGCAACCTCAAGTGGGACTTTTTACATTGTCCAGCAGTCCTGCCATTTATTCAGTGAATAACCTTGCCTTTTACTTCTACTTCATGGAAAAAATAGAGGCCATCAAATGGCAGCGTCTTCATTTTCCCAGTACCTACTCTACTAGTGTTTTTGAATATTTTTTTTGTTTTTAGTATCATTGAGGAGGATTAAATGAGATAATTAAAGCCCTTTACATAGTGAGGAAAGGATCCCACTTGTCTCCAGAGGAACCTTATCCTCTGGTTTTTGTCTGTCAACCAGATCTTTGCTTTTGGCTTTAAATAGTGTCAAGCCTCCCATTATAAAGGAAATGAAGCATCTTCATTTTGGCTCCTGCAGTCATCCAGATTCCTCCATTTCAAAACTAGATTCAAAGAGATTGCAGATAGTCTGCTTAAGTCCACGGGGCTCTCAACTTACTCCCAGTATATTTGTACCTCAGATGGCTTTGTCAAGCCAGCGATGACTTCCATGGCACCCGATCAGTCCTCATCTTGTTTGACCTTATTTACACTGCTGACACTCCCTTCTTTTTGAAATATCTTGTGTATTTTAATCTTCTGTGACAGCACTGTTTTCTTCCACTCCTCCAGCTGTTCTTTTTGTGTTCATCTGGCCATGAGTTCTTTAGTTTCTAGGTTCATTCAGTTCTACTTCTGGCTGGCTTAATAGCTCCTTTAAGTGATCACACATGCATGCATGCTCCTGACTTCCATTTCCACCTACAGGTGACTTTCTAATTTAAATCTTTAGTTCAGGTTCAGCCATGGGAAGTTTAGACTTTGTACTGTCATACCTTCCCAGAAGCCTTTCTTCCTCCCACAAGTCAGAATTTTCATGAAATCTTTTAATTTTTTAAGTATTCACAGTTAAGTTACAGAATACATGGGTTAAACAAAGATGTCTGTAGGTTTCCAATCAGTGTCTTCTGGTGTGAAGTATATATATATATATACACCATATATATACATGTATATATGTATATACCAAAGTGTATGTATGTATATATATATATATAGCAGAAATAAAAAAGCAAATGTGTTTATTCACTATCAGTCACATAATGAACATGTTGATTATGTTAATGTCATGTGATGAATCTCCTTAAGTAGGACCGGTCAAGTTTAAATTGTTTTACAGAGTTATTTTCCTGGTCGGGAAGGATATGTGTTAGAATTACAAAAGCCATCCAGGTGAGAGTGGCAAAATAAATGAGATCATCCTTAACGTTTTTGTGCTTGTAATAATCTCAGCTGCTACTGCTTTCCTTGTCTTCCTCTCCATTTCCTGGCATGTCCAATAGTACATAAACCAGCCACTTTTCTTTTTAATTGCCACAGTAAGACTTATTTTAAGCAGAGGATAGAAACTTAGATGTCCACAGTTCCAGGCAAGTAATGAGTGAAATAAACAAGATGGGGACTTGTGAATTCCAGTCTTGCTCCTGACCTGCTGCATCACCTGGAAACTCATTGGAAAATGCTTAGCCCAGGCTCCTTCCTTTATAGGGTTCATTTTAACAGAATCCCTAGGTGATTTGTGTGTGCGTTAAAGTTTTAGAAGCACTTGAGAACTTATACCCAAAAGGCAGCAGCCACTCTTGAGCTGAACTTTGCCACATAGTCCAGTACCCACCCTCAACCACTGCTTCCCCATCAGCAGTAGCCAGAAATCTGATCATTCAACTTTTGAATGATGGCCACATTGTTTTGAAAAAAGTTCAGGCCAGACATGTCTTTGGACTCCATTTAATTCATGAATCATCACTTTGCAACCTCTGGTTTCCAGATATGCTGTATCTCTATTTATGTGTGTGTGTGTTTTGGGGGCCCTAATAAGTTGTTATGAGAAACAGGTTAGTTTAGCTTGCTTGTGTTGCCCTATAGTCCTCCTCAAGGAGTCTGCTCTTTCTCCTTCCAGACCTTATCTGGTTTTGATGGCCCATGGTTATTTGAAATAGAAGCTGAAATTTGGCACTAAATGTTTTCCAAAGCTTGCATATTTGGTTTTGGATAGTTCAGTTTCTTCTTTCTTTTCACCATCTATTTCTTTCATTTTTTGTTATTACTCTTTTTCTAGCTTGTAAGCTACTTGAGAAGATATTTGCAGACAGTAAAGAAGTAAACAACAAAAGCAGCATGGTTAGCACACGGAATCTAATGCAACATAAATAGAGATATGAAGCGTCGTGTGTATCGGGGAGGCACCACCTGCTGACTGAGCCTGGCTTGGACCTTGCCTTAGTGCCTCTCACTGCGCAGTTACCTTGTAATTTACACTTAGACCTGAGGAATTAATCAACTGAGCCATTTACTTCAAATAAGTAACTATTGTATAGTACCAGTGAAGTGATAGAACTTGACCTGTACTAATTATAGTTATTCTTCTTCTTGCAGGGGATAAATGAATGACTCTAATGCAGTGAAATGTAAATTTAGAATCTGAGTCAGTTGCCTTTAAAATACTGTAGCCAGTACCCTGGTGTTATATAAATATATGCAGCCATATTAATGTTTATTAGGATTTGTGGTAATCCAAATAAAAGTTAAAACTGTAGATATACCTTGACAGTCTTGTGTTAAAATTTGGTTCCAGGTTCCTTTTAACATAGCAGTAATTGTAAAGTAAATTTAAAATGGCATCAGCTCATTTTTTTAAATTGGATAACTCTTGACTGGATAAGAATATTATCCTTAAGCTTCCCTCAAAGGAGTCAGTAAGAACTATTCTAGTTTCTGATGAGATGATCAAGGAGAATAGTTGAAATTACAAAGAAGGCCTCCATGGCAACTCTGAATTGTCTACTTGATAAAATACAGACACGGCAGTGTCTGTAGTTCGGAGCTCTAGGTTTGGTCTGTTCTTTTATTTGGAACAGTTTCAGTTTTAGGTCTTAATAGCTACTGCAGGTTTTCTGTACTTAATTGTGTACAGTTTTTCCATTTCATTTGTGTTCCTCCCTAGAACTGACAGGCTTTCAAGATTTATTTCATTTTTAATCCCATTGTTTGAGTTAATCTGTTTAGATGAAGTTTTAGCTTGTTTGTTTTCAAAGATACTCCATAGAGAAATTAGCATGTAAGGTGATAATAAACTGGTCTTTCATACCTGAAGTTGAAACTGTTAATGTTTGATCTAGTAATTATGTCAGTAGAAAAACAGGAAGTCCATACAGGTCTGGAGCAAAAATTTATTTTCACATACCACCAGTTTTTAGACATCTTATGGTATGGACTCTACTCTAGAAAGATATTTGATGATGACCCTGCACCCCCACCCCCCCATTTTGTGATTCTCCTTTAAACACATTTCTGATTGCTTCTAATTCCATTTTCCATTTGCTCTCAGTCTCATCTTGATACTATTTCTTTTACCATCATCAGCAGCTTTTTTTTTTTTTTTTAAATCCCTGCCTTCTCCTGTTTATATTGTTCACCTTGTTCATTGTGTCCAGGGTTTTTAAAGCAGTCATTGGCAACTGAGATGAGTAAACAGGCTTTATTGTCTCAGGCCAGGCCTTTTCTTTTCACATTTACCTAGGTTTTTTGCTTATATATATATATATATATTTTTTTTTTTTTTTCCTTTCAGAAATTCCAAAGGAATAGGCTCACTGATAATCTGCTTATTACAGAGAATTTATTTAGCAACTTCAGTGATATTTACTAGATTTGGGAATGAAAATGCCCTTAGTCATAAATCTGCTAATACTGACTTTCACTTAACCTAGTAAGTGCAAAAAGTCTTAATATTTTACAGTTAACCTTTGAACAGTGTGGGCTTGAACTGACAGATCCATTTATGTGGATTTTTTTTCACTAGTAAATAAAATAGTAAATACATGATCCAAAGGTGGTTAAATCCAAGGATGTGGAACCCTGCTGATGTGGAGGAACCATACCCTTGGATACAGGATAGAACTACAAGTTACATGGACTTTCAACAGCAGGAATTCTGCACCCTAAAAATCCCCATGTTGTTCAAGAGTTAGGTATATGTAGTTTTAAGGATTTTGAAAAGGGATATACCACAACCATTTGAGTGTAGATTGTCGTGAAAATACATATTTTGGTCTGTGGCTTGCTGCAAATTTAATGTATGCTTCACGAACGAAATATAAAGTCTGCATGATTAAAACTGGAATGTGCAACTGATGTTAGTGAAGCTTCACTTGACTTTCTTTAATGGACTAGTAAATTTGTTGGCAACACAGTGTCAGATGTTACATGTACTTGGAATAGAATGTCATTTTAGTTCCATAAGAGATGGCTAGATTTTAGTTTAAGATTAGTGAATATAGGTACTTTGTTGATGCATGTAAGGCCTTTATCCCGCTGGTATGGAAGCAACTTAAGTTGACCAGATATGTAAATTGAACTTGTGAATTCTGGAATACTGAATGTTGTGAGATTTCTTGGTTATCGGCTTCAAAACTGCATAGACCTCTGAGCCTATATATATTGAACTTGAGGCTTGTATTACTGGTTGTTACTTTGTTGTTCAGTCACTCAGTGGTGTCAGACTCTTTGTAACTCCATGGAGTGCAGCACACCAGGTTTCCCTGTCCTTCACCATCTGCCAGAGTTTGCTCAAACTCATATGCTTTAAGTCGGTGATGCCATCTAACCATCTCAGCCTCTGTCACCCTCTTCTTCAGCCCTCAATCTTTCCTAGCTTCAGGGTCTTTTCCAATGAGTCAGCTCTTCGCATCAGATGGCCAAAATATTGGAACTTCAGCTTCAGCATCGGTCCTTCCAATGAATATTCAGGGTTATTTAGGAAAAACATATACTTCTGCTTTATTGATTATGCCAAAGCCTTTGACTGTGTGGATCACAACAAACTGTGGAAAATTCTGAAAAAGATGGGAATGCCAGACCGCCTGACCTGCCTCCTGAGAAATCTGGTCAGGAAGCAACAGTTAGAACTGGACATGGAACAACAGACTGGTTACAAATTGGGAAAGGAGTATGTCAAGGCTGTATATTTATAATATTTATAAATAAGCAGCTGTCATGCTGCTTATTTAACTTATATGCAGAGTACATCATGAGAAACACTGGGCTGGGTGAAGCACAAGCTGGAATCAAGATTGCCGGGAGAAATATCAATAACCTCATATGCAGATGACATCACCCTTATGACAGAGAGTGAAGAGGAACTAAAAAGCCTCTTGATGAAAGTGAAAGAGGAGAGTGAAAAAGTTGGCTTAAAGGTCAACATTTCAGAAAAGTAAGATAAGATCATGGCATCTGGTCCCATCACTTCATGGAAAATAGATGGGAAAACAGTGACAGACTTTATATTCTTGGGCTCCAAAATCACTGCAGATGGTGACTGCAGCCATGAAATTAAAAAGACGCTTGCTCCTTGGGAAAAAAGACGAACCTAGACAGCATATTAAAAAGCAGAGACATTACTTTGCCAACAAAGGTCTGTCTAGTCAAAGCTTTGGTTTTTCCATTAGTCATGTATGGATGTGAGAGTTGGACTATAAAGAAAGCTGAGTGCCAAAGAATTGATGCTTTTGAACTGTGCTGTTGGAGAAAACTCTTGAGAGTCCCTTGGACAGCAAGGAGATCCAACTAGTCCATCCTAAAGGAAGCTAGTCCTGAATATTCATTGGAAGGACTCATGCTGAAGCTGAAGCTCCAATACTTTGGCCACCTGGTGCAAAGTACTGACTCATTTGAAAAGACCCTGATGCTGGCAGTGATTGAAGGCAGGAGGAGAAGGGGACGACAAAGTATGAGATGGTTGGATAGCATCACCAACTCAATGGACATGAGTTTGAATAAGCTCTGGGAGTTGGTGATGGACAGGGAAGCCTGGGTGCTGCAGTCCATGGGGTCGCAAAGAGTCAGATACGACTGAGCGACTGAACTGAAATTGGACCATTCACTAACACTGTTGATCACGTGTTACCAGTATTAGAACATCTTAAGAGCACCGTGAGGCTTGGATGACATAGTTCTATCATAATAAGTATAAAAAGCAGTGCTGCAGCATTCAGAATTCTCCAGCTCTGACAAGTGTTGACAAAGATGTGGAGCACCTGGAACTCACATTACTGGTTGGAATGCAAAACATTCAGCCACTCTGGAGAATGGTTTGGCAGTTTCTTAGCCATATAATCAGTCCATCCAGTTCCACTCCTAGGTATTTACTTAAGAGAAATAAAAATTTGTGCACCTATGGGCTTGTACTTGAATATTCATAATAGCCCCCAGTTGGAAACAGTCCAAATGTCCACCAGAAGAAGAATGGATAAGGTGTGATGTATACCATTTATACACAGTGGAATACTAATTAACAAAAAGGGATTGCTGGTTGATGTAACATCATGTATGAATCTCAAAACCATTTTGCTGGGTGAAAGAAGACAAACATCTACTCTTTATGAGTTTCAGAAAACAAAACTGACAGCAGAGAAAGTGGCGGCGGTCAAGGTGGTGAAGGAGAGAGCAGTCGGGCTGATAAAGTTCTCTTCTGTGGTTGTGGCGGTTCCAGAACTACATGCACTTGTCAGGACTCATCAAATTGTACATTTAAATTGGTGAACTCATTTGTAAATTATGCCTTACAGTTCCTGAATAATATCTCTTAAATATTAGATGGTATGGAGATGTATAAAGCTAAAGTTTTAAAAGTTTTACCATACCATATCTTTCTTCTTAGGCTAGAACTTGTTCAAGACTTCCAAATGAACAAGTTGTTACAGCTCTTCTTTTGGTACATTTTGGTTGTGCTTTGGGTGATTTTTTTGTGAAGCAAAAGGAAGAATAAGTAATCTTGAGAACAGTTGTGTCACCACACTGATCAAAGAATAAGTCACACAAAAGAAGTTAAGGCCAAATTATATTGTGCTATTACATTTGAAGTCTTTGTGAGTAAACTTTGAATGCTTTGAATGGCACTTTTGATCAGCATGATGGTAACGGAAAATAAAATGATAAATGAGTGAAGCTTGCTATGAGATCGAAACATCATTACTTTAGAAACCTATTAAAGAATTTTGCTACTGAAAGAGTTTTTTTTTTTTTTTTTTTTTAAAAAAAAAGGATGTGTGCCTGACCTGGTTGGTACAGGATGTTGCACTGGTTTTATTGGACCCCTCTGTGAATCTTAGGAAGCCTGTTTCTCTCATGGTGCTTAGCTGTTCAGTAGACAGCTATTTTATTTCACATTGGTAACTTTGTTTTAAATTAAAATTTCACAAAACAGAAAAAGAGACACAGATGTACAGAACAGACTTTTGGACTCTGTGGGAGAAGGCGAGGGTGGGATGTTTTGAGAGAACAGCATCGAAACATGTATATTATCTAGGGTGAAACAGATCACCAGCCCAGGTTGGAGGCATGAGACAAGTGCTCAGGGCTGGTGCACTGGGAAGACCCAGAGGGATGGGGTGGGGAGGGAGGTGGGAGGGGGAATTGGGATGGGGAATACATGTAAATCCATGGCTGATTCATGTCAATGTATGGCAAAAACCACTACAATATTGTAATTAGTCTCCAACTAATAAAAATAAATGGAAAAAATAATTAAAAAAAATAAAAATAAATGTTACAATTTCACATAAAGGGAAAAGGACTGAAAATGACTGTTTAATATAAGCACATGTTAAAACATTTTGAGAAATGTTCAATACATTCAAACAACCATCCTGAGGTTAGTCATTCCAGTGTGTGATTTTTGTATTCATGTATGTTTAAAACAGATTTGTTTATGCACAGAATTTTACATAAGTGGAATCATCACTAGATGTCTTTAGCAAGATTATTTTTTATTTTATTTGCAAGACTTTATTTTTTAATTGCTTTCTAGTGATAGTAATGAAACTGGCAGAATCTAAATGCTTAAGGGACTGATTGATAGGACCCCTCACAGTCTTGCAAAAGCTTTAAAAGTTCTTACTGGGGAAATAAACTGAGAAAAGAGGTATGAAATTTAACTGTATACCTAACAAAAACTTATAGTATTAAATTTTTCAAAAAGGATTGTCTTCATTTTATATAAATCTTTAGCCTTCAGTTGCATTTCAGTTCATTTTTAAATTGCATCATCTTAGAATGGTGTGGAATTACACTCCATTATATTTACAAAACATTTTATTGCCTGTTACTTTTGTTTACTTTTGCTTTGGATTGGGATTAACAAGCTTCCTGGGATGTAGTTTCCCATGGATATCCTATGAATTTAAGAACTCTGGTGGTGGTAAGAAAATCTGTTTGGAGGGGAGTGGGACTCTCAGGGAGGGATTTTCTGAAGAGGCTGGCTAACTGTCACTATTTTGAATTAGAAGTCTTCTAAAACTTATCCCACTGGCCTAAAGGATATGCTTCTTATTTTTCATTCCTCATTTGATGGTTGTGGTTCAAGAGGATGGCACTGCAGTGTAGTGGTTTTTAATGCATATCTGTGGTGTACCAATCAGTTTACATGGGTTTTTACCCCAGAGATATAGGACAGAACTTTGCTGCTAAGGTTGTGATATTCATCAGTTCTGTTGAGCTTAATAATAAAATAATGATAATAATAATAAGCCATGGCTGCTTAATGTATCACATCAACTGTGTCATCTTGCTGACCTACTGCTGTCACCTCTCACTCTTGTGTACCTGTATTTTACATACTTCTTCCTGCTTCTAATTATTTATGGTCTTGGAAAAGCCTGTTTAATAGTTCTCTGTGTGGTGAATAAATGACCTTGAGTCTGGTACTCTTAGAATCTGAGTGAAATACATGTTTCAGTTCAGACTCCCTTATCTTTACCATTGAATGGAAAGCTTATTATTTTTTTTTTTTTAAACTAATGAGTGCTCAGAAAGAATGGTATTTTGAAACAGCTGGATTCCAGGTGGTCTGTATGTGCTATTTCTGAATGAGTGTCCCCATTATGCTGAAATGAATTCCTCCCAAAATACAAGTTTTCTAGATATTTGAAGAGACTATTTTCA
The DNA here is from genome assembly GCF_033118175.1 of Dama dama. NCBI lineage: Eukaryota > Metazoa > Chordata > Mammalia > Artiodactyla > Cervidae > Dama > Dama dama. The sequence goes on from NC_083708.1 coordinate 59,690,959, forward strand.
GTAGAACCCAACCTATTTTTTTAACCTGAAAGTGTTTATCTTGCCAAATTTTGGCTTCTTTTCTTTTAGAACAAATTCTGTACAACATAAAACAGGAGTATAAGCGCATGCAAAAGAGAAGACATTTAGAAACCAGCTTCCAGCAGACAGACCCATGTTGCGCTTCCGATGCCCAGCCACACGCGTTTCTCCTCAGTGGGCCCGCTTCACCAGGTAATGAGACAACTGACGAGTGAAAGGAGATGTTACTTACTATGGGGAAGAGGAAGACAGATTGCCTTTAGTCATAAAGCTGCTATTTCTCCTTGATTTTTGACAAAACATTCATATAGGCAACTCATGATCTCTTAAAGATATGGTACAAAAAAGGTAATAGCCACTTGGATTCCCATGACTTAAAGTCAGCTATCCATCCCCTAAGTGGACTCCTCCATAAATGCCATGATTCATAGCATCTATTAAAGAGGAAAAAAAGAAATACAGCCATATGCTTCTCTGTCAGGTATAGATGTACCTTGCCGTGACTAAATACTGCATTTTACGGATTTCCCATAATTATTTAATAATGATAGACTTGAAATTTCTCCTATATACCGTATTTACAAAAATGTCCCTGAACATACACCCTCACACACACTTGTCTTTTAGGATAATGCCTAAAGGTTGATTATTTTGATCCTACATCTTTTTTTACCTACCTTTTATTGGAGAGGATAGTTTGCAAATACACTTCTTAAAATTTAAGATGTAAAACTGAGGGGTATTTGAAGTGAAGGGGATCAGTCAGTTCAGTTGCTCAGTCAAACTCTTTGCAATCCCATGGGCTGTGGCACACCAGGCTTCCCTGTCCATCACCGACTCCTGGAGCTTGCTCAAACTCATGTCCATCGAGTCGGTGATGCCATCCAGCCATCTCATCCTCTGTCGTCCCCTTCTGCCTTCAGTCTTTCCCGGCATCACGGTCTTTTCCAGTGAGTCAGTTCTTCGCATCAGGTGGCCAAAGTGTTGGGAGTTCCAGCTTCAGCAGCAATCTTTTCCAGTGACTATTGAGGACTGATTTCCTTTAGGATTGACTGGTTTGATCTCCTTTTCTGTCCAAGGGACTCTCACGTGAAGGAGATAAGTTGGTGAAATTTGGTAAGGGGAGGTGAGGTTAGATACAGGCTTGTATCAGTGGGAAAGCAAGCTCCTCTATTTGTCAGTTTACTTCTTATAAAAGCAATTAACTGGCAGCCTCAGCAAAGCTGAGATTCTGAAAGTAAATAAAGATAGCCTTAGTTTGGTAGCTGTGGACTAAAGCTGGTGTGCTTTATTCTTGTGTATCAGTACACAAGAATTGTGGTGTTCTGTTAACAGCTGACGCTGGACACAAGACAGACATACTTATTAGTTAACTGGTCCCAGCCATCAAGTAAATAAAGAGCAAGTATAAAGAGGGATTGGGGCAGATAAACAGGACAAACAGTTGGTAGCACATCTGTGTATTTGTGTTTATAGAATACCTGCAGCAGTGTTATCATGGGTGACTGTCATAACTGAGTTCTAAAAAAGATTAATTTCAGATGTTCTTCAAGAAAAGAGGAATGATGTTTTTGGAAAATAAAAGTACTCTAAGTAAATACTTCAAGAGGAATGCATTCTGAAAAATCTATCACTATCTAAGTGGCTGCTACATTAATAGTCTTTAAGGATGCTGAACTGTAAAATTTAATGCTGAGTATTAGGAATATATTCTCAGTATTTATTTTTACAAAGTCTCTCCTAGCTAATTAAAAGCATTTACTTTGTTTGTATTTTGTTATTCTGTCAACTCACCTTCACACTTTCCCCCCTTATATTTGATGGCATACATCTTGCTGTGTCTTTCCAAAGTTGTAAGCTGATAGGATTAAACCTGATTTAAGACTAGGGAAACACTGCTAAAGACTGATGGGAAATGCTTTTATATGGGCACTGAAAACACTCACATGAAACCACCTCAGTTAGATGACGCTTTTCTATGGTGGCTCTAAATCTGATGTGGTTTTTGTTCACTTTGTACATAGGGACTTCATCGGGAACATCCTCACCATTAAAAAAAGAACAGCCCTTATTCACTCTACGGCAGGTTGGGATGATCTGTGAACGTTTATTGAAAGAACGTGAAGAGAAAGTTCGAGAAGAATATGAAGAAATATTGAACACAAAACTTGCAGGTACGAGATGTTTTAGAGTCTTTCCAGAAACTCATCCAAAGAAATTCTTTCTTACATACATTTTACACATCAGTTAAATTACCCCTTGTATATACTGGTAGGAGTATTCTCTAAGAACCAGAGAATTTCAGTTCAGGAAAGGAAATGAACTTGGCTATAGCCATGGCCCTCCTTAGTGACTTTAAGCAATAGTACTTGTTAGCCATGTAGATGAGCAGCAGTATTAGGAAACTAGATATTTCTTTTGGTAATACCCTATGCTTTCGCTGTTTCCAGAGAAGCCTGGCGGGCTACAGTTTGCTTGTGGGTTTTTTTTTTTTTAAAACTCTTGGTTGTTTTTTGTATTTCTAGGTTCTGCTTCTATCTTTTTTTATTTTACTTATCCCGATTTTGAACTTTTTATCTTGTATTGGGGTATTAGCTGATTAACAATGTTTGAGGTAGTTTCAGGTATTGTTAAGATTCCAGATATATATGACACGTCATAGATAATTTCTCCCTCTCTGACTTCACTCAGTGTGACACTGTCTAGGTCCATCCAGGTTGCTGCAGATGACACTGCTTCGCTCTTATTAATGGTTCATAATGCTCCATGTTGTATACATAGACCACACCTTCTGTATCCAGGCCTCTGTCAGTGGACATTCAGGGGGCTTCCATGTTTGTAAATGGTGCTGCAATGAACATTGGCCTGCATGTATCCTTTCGGATCACGTTTTTCTCCAGATACATGCCCGTGAGTGGGATTGCAGGGTCATATGGTAGCTCTATTTTTACTCTTAAGAAACCTCCAAACTGTTCTCCATAGTGGCTGTACCAATTTACATTCCACCCACAGCGTAGGAGGGTTCTTTTCTCTCCACACCTTCTAGCATTTGTTTGTGGATTTTTTGATAATAGCCATTCTGACCACTGTGAGGTGATGTAGTTTTGATTTGCATTTCTGTAAAAATAGCGATGTTGACATCTTTTCGTGTGCATATTGGTCATCTGTATGTCCTCTTTGGAGAAATGTCTGTTCAGGTCTTCTGCTCATTTTGAGTGGGTTGTCTGTTTTGATGCTATTGTCATAAGCTGCTTGTAAATTTTGGAGACTAATTCTTTATCGGTCACATTGTTCGCAGAGGTTTTTGACTTTGTACCTTTCATGATAATTTTGCATCAGTCTGAACACTTGAAATTTAACTGGCACCGCGTACATAATTTTATTACAGTATCAATCTGCTGCATTCTTTTAATTATCCAGAAAATTTTTTTCCATAAAATGTGATAATTTGAATGTAGTAAATAAAATATGTACACCAACATAATCAGACTTTCCCCCTTGATTTTTAAGCCCCAGATTTAATGGATATTGATATTGTAAACTTCACGATTAGGGAGTTAAAGTGCTAATATAGGTGAGAGAATTTGTTAGTTATATAACATCTTTTTCTGTGGCATCTAATTAAGTTACAGGTGGATATTTGGATTAATTACATATTTTACTGTGCTTTTTTGTCCTGTTTCCTCTCATTGTAGTACATTACCATTCACAGACCACTTATAATAATTTTCAGAGGAAAAATATCTTTATTTTTAATAAGTAAAGAAATAAGCCCCACCCAGCTTATACATGAGGTTATGTGATTTGAGCTGATGTGGGTTTCCTAAGCTCCATGCTCTTTCCATTTGATAAGCTATTATTACTGAGGTTGTATGTTTAAGTGCCAACTTAGAATTGTTTCACTATATGTATTGGACTTCTGAGTTTCTCTGGCCTTGATATATTAAGAGGGCATTTTTACAAATCATGCAGTTGACATTTACCTTTATTTATAGAACAATATGATGCATTTGTGAAGTTTACACATGATCAGATAATGCGACGATATGGAGAACAGCCTGCTAGTTGTAAGTATTTCTATCTTTGAACCAAATACAAGACAATCTTATGGAGATGTTTGTTGTAATTCATTATAATTATCTTCATACACAAGAGAACCTAACAATATCAAGGAGGAAAAGTTTGGAGGAAATAGGCAGTAAAGTTTTATTCGGGCTTACTACTTCTGCTTGCTTAAATACCTGGGGCGGTGTATCAGGGGCGAAGCTTGGCGGGCGTTTAAGTTCTGACTGAACTTTCATTTTCCTTTTCTCTCCCTTTAGATGTGTCATGAATCACGTTTTCTGCATTTATGGGCTGCCTTGTTCCTTGTTGAGTTGTTGCAAGAGGTCCCAATTACGACATGCAGCAATGCCGATACCCCTCTGTGAATACAGGTTATTTCAAGCTTTCGTCAGTGGCAACCACTCTTAGGCAGCAACCGGATTTGGAAATTTCCTTGATGTCAGTACCACCCGGATGTGGACCTTTACTACCTGTGTTAATGCCAGTGGCCTCATTTGCTGTATCATTACAATTTGGCTTCTATTAATATGTTTGGCAAGGATTAAAGCTGGTATTCTAAGAACATGCCCTTCACTGGTTGTGTAAATAAAACTGTAGAAAGACACTTCAGATGAAGTTAGTGTGATTTTAATTGTGCACTACAACCAAGCTATAACCAGTTATTAATAATTTAGAATGTAATCCCAGGACATTATTAAGCAAATAGCCTACAGTGCTTCCTATGAACTAGTGAAGGAGGAGGGCATTTCTGTATTCCAGGACTTCTTTGGGTTTCAAATGGGTTTATATGATTTCCCTGTTGGGATTTTTTTTTTTTTTTTTTTTTGGTAGTTTTTATTTATTCTATCAGTCTTTTTAATGAATGTTTATAGCTGCATCCCCCCCCCCCCCCCCAGTGTATCATTGTTTTACTGCCCTTGTAGTACTGGAATTTAGTTGGAAGAATAAATCATTTACTTCTAATCTGCTTGTTTTTAATGTACAGATGGGTAGTATTTGAATAAAGCCAGTGTTTTAAATGTAAGCATTTTCCAGGAATCAATTTTCTGATAAGATTTCAAAATCATTGTTTTCATAAACTGAGTTCTGATTCCAAATTTTCTCTCTTCTCATTGCATGATAGAAGGTTAGTTTTAACGACTGTAGACTTTGAAGGAAAATATATGAAAGCATCATTCAATACATCTAATTTCCATTCAATACATGCTTTCCGGACACAGTTTTCCTATAATGAATTGACCAAAAAGTGCTTCAGTGAATTCTTCTAAATTCTATTAATGTATTTCTACTAATCAAGTCATAAATATACTGAGATATGTTTATAATTGACCTAATTAGTGGAAGACAAAAAGGATTTTTTTCCTTTTTTAACTTTAGTAATTGTATTTCACCAAAATTATATTCTTTGTCTAAAACAAGGCCAAAAAGTGGTATAGGGCCTTGGCAAGACCCTCAGGTAACGCATATGCCCGTGAAGTGCTTTAGAAACACTGATGTAGCACAGAGTGGCTGTAAGTGAGGTGGATAAGCCTACCTGGTCTGAATGGGCTGACGGACAGTCAGGGCCAGACTTGTCTTTGTGGTGGGGAGACGACCGCATGTAGGGTGTTGAGCAGCATGTCTGGCCTCTGCCACTAGATGCCGGTAACGCCCTCCCCCAATCTCGACAACCAAACACTGCCTCCAGACCCAAACGTCAGGCCAGGGGACGAAAACGGTCCCCGGCTGGAAGCCGCCGGTCTAGTGGGACAGCGTTTTAGAATGCAAGGGTGAGTAAAAATACAGAGGAGTGAGGATAGAATGTAAGTAGGCTTTCTCTCTTCTTCACTCCAAAATGAACATTCTTTTTACACAACCACGTAACTTTTAATGCAGATTTTAAGTTTATAAAAGAGCTGGTCTTTGTTTTAGAGGATATGCTGTAAGGAAAACTGGTGCTGGCAGTCTGAATGGGGCCTCAAACATTTTAATTCTGGATTCAACTTTGATCAAGAACAAAATTTCCCCACGGCCAAATTTCTGCTTATCCACCTTACCCCAAAATTCTGTCTTATGGGCTGCTTCATGATTTTAACTGATTGAGTGTGTGAGGTAATTTCAGAAAATGAAAAATGTGGGAAACTTTTGGATTTATTCACAGTTAAGATGTAGATGGACCCTCTAGGTGGTGATTAGTACAGATACAAGCTGCACTTTAGTTCCCAAACAGCCCTGAAATTGCTTCCAGTAAGGACAGAATTTAGGTCCAACAGTCATCTTATTCTTTAAAGGCGGTGCTGGCATTGTGCTGTACTGAGTCACTGTGATGTAACCAGGGTAAATCACCGGACATGATTCTCTGTAGGAAAAACGGGCACAGGCAATGTGGAAAAATGTAGTAAGTTTAAAAATATCAGTGCTATCTTTGGCCTATGGCAAGAACTTACATCCTCAAGAAAATGGTTGCCAAGTGAGACATTTCTTGCATCCGCAAGGTTAACTGGCGCCCTTTGCAGGTTCTACCCCCAGAGACTGCTTTAGAAGACGGAGGGGAGGTGAAGACTTGAAATCTGACATGTTCCCCAGCTGATCCAAGGTTGGAAATGGTTGTATCTGCTTTTTTGGGTTACTCCCCTACTTCAGAATTACACAGTGACTGGTGTTAATAGGTGAATATCCTGCTAAAGCACCTGAGGAGCCTGTCCCTGTCTCCTCATAGATGGGGGGCTCCAGCAGTTACCTGCTCCCACCTTGGCCCCAGCTGGGGAGCATTAGCTCATTCAAAGGCAGGGCCAACAGTCCTCTCTCCTGCACCCATTTTCCTTCCATATGTAATTCTCATAAACATAAAGAACTTAACAAAAGACTAAGTCTTTTGATCCTATAATCCCTCTCTAGGTTATTAACTATTTTTGTGTTCTATAATCTTCAAAGCAAAACTCAGGAGAATTTTCTAAACTTCCATTCTTCTCCCACTATTTTGGTCAGTTTTTATTATGAAAAAAATCAAAAGCTAAAAATACAGTCCGACAATTCTCTTAACAGTAACAATTATTTTGCCGTTTCTGCTTTGTATGTATATTGTTTAAGAACCTGTAGCCCACCAGGCTCCTCTGTCCATGGGATTTCCCAAGCAAGACTGTTGGAGTGGGTTGTCATTTTTCTGACCCACAGATGGAACCCAGGTCTCCTGCACTAGCAGGCGGATTCTTTTACCTCCTACTTAAAGGAATGCTTTCCTAATCTAACATCTAGTCCATATTCAGGTTTTCCCATTTGTCCTCAAAATGTCTTTTGCAGCATTTTTTCTCCCTAAGTGAAGTCGCTCAGTCGTGTCCAACTCTTTGCAACCCCACGGATTGTAGCCCATGAAATTTTCCAGGCAAGGGTCCTGGAGTGGGTTGCCATTTCCTTTTCCAGGGGATCTTCCTGACCCCCAGGGATCAAACCCAGGTCTCCCACATTGCAGGCAGAGGCTTTACCTCTGAGCCACCAGGGAATCCCATTTTCTTTTCTCCCTAAAGCAGAATTCAATTAAGATTCTGACTTTCTGGAACAACTAAGCTTGTCATCTTATTAAATGTTTGTCACTAATGTCAGTAAACTCTATCCCTTTAAACATCTGTAATCTGGAAGTTAAGTCTAAAGCATTTATTAGTTTCATGTTAAGACTTTGGTATAAGATGATGCTATGATCTCTCTCATTATATCACACAAAGTGATGTGACAGGTGAGGCCTGCCAGGCTTTGTCTTGACTCTTCAACCACTCGTTAGCCACCACCATCTCCCACATGGCTAAATCTAATCAACATTTGAGGCACTTGTTCAGTTGGTGGCAAGATACCACCACACTGGCCTGACTGTCTTTGCTTTGCTGGCCGCTGGCCTGGTCTTCCTCTGAACTTGAAAGCATGTCCAGAGTTGACCTGGGGCTCCTTGCCTCTGCTCACACTCACTCACTCTGGTGAGTATCAACTCCTCAGCTGATGGCATCTCCATTCAGAAGTTTTTCAGAGTCCTGAATTCCTCACATCCTTCGTCCAATCTTGATGTCCATCTAAAATCTCAACCATCTCTGCGACTACCCTTGTAGGAGACATTTGTGTCTCGCCTGGAGGATCTCCGTGACCTCCCAGTTGCTCTTTGGCCTCATCTGTGCCTCCTCGCCTGTTCCCGTCTGTCCTCATAGCCAGTGATCCTTTAACGGTCTTTCTGAAGGACGGCTCAGACGGCTTCCTGCCTGTAAAAGGTGAAGGCCTGCCCGTGGCCTGCGGCCGCACCTCACCTGCTCTCCCCGCCGCCTCGTTCAGTTCTGCGTCGCCTCTTGCCCACTGCCCCGCACCGGCCCCCTCTGCTGTTCCTCCAGAGCGGCTGGCGCTCTGCCCTCAGGACCTTTGTCCTGCTGCTCTCTGCCTCAGATGCGCTTCTTCCGTAAAATCAGGGCTAAATCTTCTCATTCAAACGCCATCTCAGGCAGGCCTGTTCAGCAGGATCTGCTTCCCTTTTGTTTTGTTTTTTTCTTTCACATTGTATAACTGCTCTTTGGGACTGACAGGATGCAGTGAGGGCAGAGACCTGTGCTCAGTGAAGTACTACAAGTGCTCATGATACATGCTCAATAAACAATCTGTGAACAAATCAGTCACATTTTACACCTAGATTTTACCAGCCATAGTCAGAAATGAAACATGATTGAGGGCACATCTGACTGAAGGGGAATGGCTGGAATTACTGGGAAAAAAATAGTGACCCAGTTGTTGTGAAGATACACTGGAAAATGTCACAACAGAAATCTAGTCTTTGATCATGTCCATTTGGCAAAGGCTCTGCTCCATGCCCTCGTTTCAGGGACCCCTAGAAGTTTTGCCTCTAACACATGGATTCCAAGGTGTCAAAAGCCTTTTGTGTTTGTGTTTATACATTGGTTCGCATCATGAATTCCTTAATTTCCAAGTTGACGGCCCTTTGTGCATATGTACATGTGTTTCAATTCTGCTGAACAAGAAATCCTGGCATCTTCTAGATGAAGATAAGACATTTCTCTATCTGGACTAATGCTACGCTGGTAATTGTCACAAGGCTTTGTCGGGCTAGACACTTTATGCTCTGGCTTGCAATTGATTCTTTATTTCTGGTACCTTGGGATTTACTTTTCTTTTTAACCCCGACAACATTATGACAATTTGTCTGGGGGTACATTTCATCTAGCACTTAACAGTTTTTGAAGCGGGAATAGGGAAGGGAGCGGTTATCCATTAATGTCATCTTGGCTCACCTTGTTGCCACAGGGCTAAGGAGCCCTTTATACTTACATAATACCTCCTTTATACTCCAGAATTAACGAGGCTTAAGTTATATATTAAGTCTGCTTATATTAAATTTGTCCTCTGAACACACAGACCTACAAGTGCATAGTTCTAAGGTCTTCAACTATAATAGTCCTCACTGAATTTGGACTTTTTTCCTCCCAGTCATATCTGCATGGTAATTTTGGTATGTTAGTATACTCAAAAGACACATCCCAGAATTCTCTTGGAACCAGAACATTAAATAATGAACTTGAGGTCTCTTTGCTTCACTATCTTGATATGAGTTCTTATTATGGAAGAGATTCAGATGTCATTTCATCTGAGCCTTAAGGGTTGATGTGATTTGTAAAGATCTTTGAGGCTCTAAGACTCCATGATGGGTCAACCTGAAGTACATTATTTGCTGCCTTTAAGCAGAAAGCCAAACAACTTGAGACTTTTTAAGTTGTAAGACTCCAGGAAATGGGGCAGTAGAAGCAGTTTTAGAACCTCTGCTGGAGGAGAAATGATCCTCTAGAATATCCCTCTTCTATTACATAATCTACGCACGTGAAGAATACCAGTGCAAGAAACTGGTAGAACAAGTGTTAACACTGTTAGATCAACTGCAGATCAACTGCAGATCAACCGATCCTCCCGGAAAATGAAAGTGAAGTTGTTCAGTCGTGTCTGACTTTTTGTGACCCCATGGACTGTAGTCCATCAGGCTCCTCTGTTCATGGGATTCTCCAGGCAAGAATACTGGAGTGGGTTGCCATTTCCTTCTCCAGGGGATCTTCCCGACCCAGGGATCGAACCCAGATCCTCCTAGATAAAGGAATTTATTACATTTATATATTATTCATGTTTAATAATTTATTCATAATTTCTTCATGACTGAGAATTGCAGTGATATTCTGAGAAAGTTTCTAGTTGCGTGATACTTGTTCGATTTCAAAGTTCTCCAAAGGGGCTTTGATACACTCCTGTTTGGGGTTAACAGTCTACCTTTCTGTTTAAACATCACACAGGGATTCCATACTTCTTTTTTTTTTTTAATAATAATTTTTTTTTTCAATCTAGACATTTTTATTAAATTCCATTAAAAAAAATAGTAAAACATTTGAAAAACTCAAAGTTTATAAAACACACTTCTTGCCAGACAATCTTCTTTGAGCCGTGTGTAAATATGACTGGTCTTCCTCTCTTAAGCTAACTGTTGTCTTTCTGGCTTCACTCATTTGCTATCTAGCAGCCTCCCCATGTTAGCCTTGCCACATGGTCAGTCTTCTGTTTGGTAGGCTTTATAAATCCCAAAAGTTCTAATTCAGAGACAGCCCTAATAAACCGGGCACTGGAGGCTATAGCTAAGGAAATTCACCACACATTTCTAACCAAAAAAAGGGGGTTAAAATCTCAGTGTTAAAACCTCAGTTGGGGAGCTGAAGTACAGTTCAAATGCATACTACTAAATTAAACTGTAACTCTTACTGGAAAACATTAAGTATAATTAGCATCCACTGTCAATGAGACACAAATGGAAAAGTGCTCACCACTTATCTAGTTCTCATCTTTCAAGGAGTATGAAAATTGCTTCCCTGCCAACTTCAAACTACGTCAATAACCTAAGAAACATAGAGAATTCAATAATGACCGTTCTGGGACATTTTTGGTGAACTTTGGAAAATGACCTTTATATAAGTTTCAGATCAAATAGTTTAGATTTGTCTCATTTTAAATTCGAAGTAAGTATTAAGGAACAACTTATTCTGGGATGGTATGGTTCTATCTCTAGTGTAGATCCAGAGAAACTATATTCTGTAGGCTTACTTGGAGGTTGTAGAATTGATTTCAAAAGGATACTGGATAATTTCATTCCTTTCTTCTGAGGTTACAGAATTTGCGTCCATTTTTTCAGCAGCTGTCACAACTGTTGCAAAAGCCTTTTGAGAGACAGGACAGAAGAAGATAAAAATCTCTGCTGTTGTCAAGCATCTTTTACTTTTTTGCTCTTGATGGCTCTGTATTTTTAAGCCAGGTCAAACACTGCTGCTGCTGATAGCTGACACATTTTTAAAAAATTACACCAAATTTCAGGGTCTTAGAACCACACTGATGATCACTTTAAATAAGTACACATTAAAAGAAAGTGGGATGGTTCCCAAGTAATCTTATATTTCAGAGAACTAAGAAATGTGCAGAGAAAAACAATAAAAATTGAGAAGCTGAAAAGGTTGAAAAGCATGAGGCGGTCTTGTATCCTCTACTCCCAACCTCCATCACCCAGGAAAGTGCCTATTTTTCTTGGAAGCAACCAATTACCATATTTTTAAATGGTGGGTGACAAGACATGCTTCAAATAAGGCCTTTAACAAAGTTAACTTTTAATACTCTGAAGAGGGAAAGAATAATTATTAAAGAATAGTAACAGCTGTCCTTTGCCTTGCCAAGTATTCCTTGTTCTTTCTGATTGCTAAATCTGTTGTACAGTTATTCCAATATTTTCTTTTATCCAATAAGGGAAATGCTAGTTAATAATACACTGTTTTATCTTGTGGGACAACAGAACTGACCTCAACTGTTCAGCTTCTGTTAAACATACTAAAAGGTACTTATTTCGACCTGGCAAGGACACAGCATTATTAACAGAATTGGCTTGGTTGAGGCTCATGGGATCAGCCTTCTGGGGCTTGGGTGGAACTGCTGAGCAGTTAGGTGCCTTTTTGGAGAAACTTGCCAGGTGATTTATAATGCTTTCCAAACCAAAGAGAGGTGACTGAGAAAATAAGAGGTGACTTCCAAAGAACCCAAAGTATAAAAACAGCCCGAGAAAGGCCACGGCTGGTCAGACACACAGACAGCTTGCTCGTTCCCCCGACCTACCTCCGACCAGTCCACAAGGTTGATTAGCCTGCTGCACTCCAGGTGCAGTTTATATGCTATGCAGATGTCTGGGGCAACATTTGGAATGCAACCTTCTTCACTTCTCAGCGCTTCGTTCTAAAAATAACAGTAAACTAAGATAACTACCTTTCAGAAATCACAAGGAACAAAATCACAAATTAACTAACCCCCTACCCTGAAATCTGCATGCTAATAAGTGCGGTCTGTGGTTTCCTTTCTTTTCTGAGTTGTGTTTACTCTCCAGTAGCTAACCGGTTGTTGGCCAAAACTTCCCCGGGTCCTGGTCATTGGATGGACATTGCCAGGATCAGAAAACAGGAAGTTTTTTCAATTTCATCATTAATTATTAACCTCTTTTTTTCATTTAAATCATACATTATTCATTACTGAGACTCTGATGCATTTCTGGTTTCCATAAAATTTTATGGAATTTTGTGGATTTTCAATAAACTGCCACTTCCAACACTGCTAATTACCTGAATTCTAGCAATTACTATACTATACTAAGAGACACTAGCACACCCCTACCAGGACTACCAACTGTCCCTCAAAGACGACTGTGGTCAACACTGCAGACCCGAACCCCAGAAAACCACCAGTGTTTCTTCAGCTAATTTGAAATCGATGGTTCTTATTAAGAAACAAAATCTCTTTCAAATATACACATGTGAATTATATGCTCCCCCAAACTGCTGAAATCACACCAGTTCTCTTCTGTGACTTGATACTAGCCAAAAAAAGATGGATTTTATAAAGAGTGTTAATTTGTGGCTTATATAATAAAAATAATTGATATTCTGTGCCTTAAATATGAAATTATTCAATTACCCCACTACCGACATTACTGTCACCATGATTGACACCTCCCTACTCAGCATCCTCTCACAACGCTTGCTTAGCATGTTTGTGTGCCGTTTCAGACGGGAAACCAGTCCATCGGAACCCTCCTCATAGGCTTTATCAGTCACTTCTTAAGTATCCTCTGTTGTAAGATTTCCAGGTGCTTAAGTTGATAACTTATTAACAAATTAGCAATTTAATATTAACTTAGCAAATTACCAACAAATTACTTTATGTGTGTTTATACCAACTAACACTTTAGCTTTCTGAAATGTTTAAAGTGATCATGGTACCTGTCACTGAACTCTTTGTTTAAAGAACAACTTGGAACTGGCAGATATGTCTGGAGCTTAGGAGCTTTACTGCCAGGATATTGCTGGCTGGCCTCTACATTCAGTTTTGGAGATACTCTCAGGGTAGGTTTTTCTTTGGTTCAAAATCCAAGATGAAATTTCAAAGTTTTTCCTTTTTCCATCAGAAATAGTCATTTGGATTTTTTAAGTAATTTCACTGAGTCACAAGGTTTGACCAATTATCTGCTGTTACATCTGTAAGAAGGCTTTCCCTTATTTTCAAGAGTAGTAGCATTATACTCAAGTAACTCCTATGGCCTGGTTTTATTACATGAAAGAGAAGACAATCACACAATGATCAAAAGTTGGCAGTGTTAGTTCACAGGCTCAGAAAAAAGCCCTCTAAAATCTAAAGAGCTTTTTAAAATATCTGAAAGAGGTACAGCCCTGAGCTGCCCACTCCCTGCTCATTAGAACAGCAAATTTACACTATTTCTGTGATAGACACATAAAGCCTGGAATCTGGACTGAGCTGTCAGAGTAACGTCCGCTTCTTACCTTGAGGTAGTAATAGGGGTTGTTGAGTGCGGTGTGGAGGGCTACGCGGGGGGCGGCATTCAGGTGCTGGCGAAGGGCGTGGGCAGAGCTGAAGTAGAGCGTCTCATGTAGAGGCTGGGTGTCTGGAGGCAGGAGGTACTCTCTGAAACAGTCAAAGGCAGCTATCAGCTTTCAGATGAGCACAGGTTCATTTTCAGTATAATGTTTTTGTCACTCACCTTGAAGGACTGAGCAATTTACTTAAAAAGCAAAATCAACAACAGCCAAAACAACATAAGTATCAAATCCAGTGCAGCCATCATCCTCAATTCTACCTCTTCCATGTAATATTGTTTAAAACTTCTACTGTCTGGAGTAAAGGAAACTATATCTTAGTTCTGATTCAAACCTCTAGGAACAAATGTATACAAATTACATTTTTGCTCAAAATCTTTAAGATAGAATTTCTCAAAGTGTCAATGAATACTTTCTTAAATTATTTAGGAAACATGTCATATCCCTTGCCATAGCAAACATTTTAACTCTTGGCAGTGTTAAACACAGGCCTCAGACCTGGAATTAAGAGTTTAAAAAATCTTTTTGGATCATGGAGATAGCTCTCATAGAAGAAATATATGTGAAGTTTATGTATGAGAATTCCTCTTTATAGGCAGAAAAGGCTAAATTTTTGCTTCAGAGTATTAAAAAAACAAATCATTTATCATTGAAATTTCAATTACTGGAAAAAAACCACTAATTTGAGATTCTTTTGTCTTATTTGAGCTAGATAATAAACCAATTTTAATGAAATCTGAATTTTAGAAATAAAGCATTAAAAGCTTCACTGTGAATACATAATAAGCCTGTCAGCTGGTCTGAGCCATTGAAAGTACAGGGTTCCTGGGTGGCCCAGTGGGTTGCGAATCAGAAAGGGGAAACTCTGGTATCCGTAACCCAAAGGCAGAGTAATAAGTCACAGACTTGATTAGAGCAGTTAATTCACAATGCCTTCATAAAGATTCCTGAGACTTAGTCAGTCCTGGGACTGAAGTATTTTGGTCACATGACAGATTCCCACCAGTGCAGGCAGCGCTAAGCAGCTTCCTCAGCCCATCCACCAGGGAAGTCACTCTTCTTTCCGGTGTTCTGGCTTTCTTCCCCCGCCCTGGAGAGGATGACACTGCCCAGAAAAATCCCACAACACTTGCTCCACCTGCGTGGTCTGGCTTTGAGGAGGAGAGGAGGCAGCGGGGGTGTGAACCACGTATATCATGCCCCAGCAACCCCATCCTGCCCATCTCGAGAGCCCCAGACCCTCGGCTCACTTCACTTCCAGATGCTGCTCCTTCCCGAGTCAACTGGATTAGGTGGTTTAGCCGTAGCCGTGGGAATGGTTTCTGTGATGCCGGCTGCCTCCCTGGATGGCTGGCTACTCCTTTGTAATTTCCGACCACAAACTTTTCCTATCCCAACCTCAGGCTGTCCCCAATCATCATACATGATGGTCATTAAAAGATCATGCTGGCGTCCCTACTCTGTAACAAGGACTGGAAATCTAACAAGGCAACCAGATCAGGTCAATTTCAGAAAAGATACTGTCTCATATTTGTCCTTCTCTCCCTTTTTAAAATTCTTATATTTAATGTTTAGAGATTCAGGTAATTACCAAGGTAGAAGACCTTTTTAGATGGGTATCTAAAGAATTTCCATCAGAGTCAAAATATTTGCCTGTATTTTGTTTCCACTGGGCTACATTAGTTGCGCAGCAGTGATGAAACATCACCATGTATTAGAATTCTTAATCCAAATACAAACACGGAGACTGACACAGAAATCTGCAGCAAGGCTGGCCCTGGAACTCTACGTGATCCTCAGGTCACAGTCCACACGCAACAGAGGTGGTCTGAGGGGAGCTGGTACGACCATTCTAGTACCCACAAGGCGCACGAAGCTGAAGCTTGCATTTCGGTGAAACAGTTCACTCAGTGGCAACTTATTCTCATTTCTCAGCAGTTTCAGCAAGAGCTGCTCATGGTATACTGGGAACTCTGCTTGCTTCCTGGAGTCTAATGTTTGTTATTTATCTTTTAAGCACTTCTTTTCTCCTGAACTCCAAGCTCTGTTGTAAACATCTGTGTTGTGAGCCTTGGGGACAGTGTGGGGAAATGGGATGGGCCTTCTGTCACATGTCAGCAGACTGGGGTTGTTTGACTTTCCACAGGTCACAACCTCTCTCGGCTTTAGCTGCCACATGACTCCTTGGTCCCGTTTAGCTCTAAAATACTAAACACTCCTAACCTCTTCCCTGATGGGACACTCAATCTTGGCAAAGATGATACATCCTGGTATGGAAATTTTTGTGATTTCACAACACAATGCAGTTCAATCATGATCAGTTTTATTTCAGTAACTACTCAGAAAGGTGAAAAGTCAGACATATTAATTAGATCAAAGGTCATGAAAAAGGAATGGCTGGTTGGTTGCAGAGCCTACAATTTGGGATCTGTGGCAATTCAGAAAAGAACATGACATTTGACCTATAAATTATGCCACATTACACTGTAAAATTGTTTTTAGCAACTACGATGGTCACAACTTGGGAAAGGAGAACTAGGCTCATGGGTCTAGAAACTAGAAGTGCAGGAAAGCCCGGTGGAGCAAGGTTAATTCTGCGACTTCTCCAAGGTCATCTTTAGCCAGGAGGTCACTCTAGCATTACACTGCATCACTTTTATGTGACACATTTCTCTCACTTCAACCTTCCTTTTGTCACACTTGGTTGACCCTTGTGACTTCTGTCCTGACATTAGTAATTTCTCCCCAGTGACCAGGAACAACAACTGCCCCCACATGGTCCTGGAAAACGGAACTGTTCACTTACAAGAAGGACAAGTAATTTATCAGAAAACCACTCTTCGTCTTCAATAACTGAATTGCCTTTTTAGTACTTGATTCTATTCAGTACCCAGTCTGCTGCCGAGACTGAACTGCCATTAAAAAATAGGATAAGCAATGATAAAAAATAGTCCTTTTCCTACTTTTAAACTATTTGATCATTTTATTTTGAAGACTTCTCATTTTTTTTTTTCTAGATGGCATGTCCCAACTGCAGGTTAGGTGGGTGATTTTACAGACCTGGCTTTTGGGAAATCCAAACTCAGAATGATTTGAGTTTCTCAAGAAAAGGATCATCTTAAAATACAGGCAGGACTGGTGTACTTCTAAATGGACTCTGAGCGCCTTTCTCACCATGCACTGGTGCTGACATGATCATGAGCTGCACTGGTCTCCCTTAGAAACCCTTCACTCAGGATAAAATAGGGCATTACGGCTGGGCTGGGCTGGGTTGTCTGTTTTGTGGGCTTGGCCCAGATCCAGCACGCTCTGAGCAAAGACACAGCAAGGATAAAGCACAATGAAAATACCTTGTTACTAGAAAGGGGAAAAATCATTTTCTATTTCCAACCCCACTTCCCCTCCCCGCTGTCAGCATAATGAACCAGGGTAAATTTAAGCCTGCATTCTACTCAAGAATGAACTAAGTCATCTGGTTAGCTGCTTTAATAAGGATGGGAAAGGAATCAACATTAGCAGTCTAAGCTGCACGGAGACACTTGAGAAGCATAAAGCCTAAGCTGGGGGCATCCCACACTGCTGGAGGACAGCTACCACACCAGCGTCGTTGGGGCAGAAGGCCTGACTTCGAGCTCTGCAGACTCACCGCGCCAGGCTGTCAACGAAGCTCACGACTTGTTCTCTGAGGACTTCAAACCTGGTCTGCCTCTTACTGGCGCTCCTTAACTCCTTCATTTCCAGTAAGGACTGTGGAGGAAAGAAGAGACCTTCTGTTGGGGACTCTGAGACAGGGAGCCCCTCAGAGGGGAGCCCTGCCGCTCCGGCAGAGGCAGCCCATGCCCTTCTGTGTGACAGGTGTAGAGACGGAACCAAATCGAGGTGGGTTGTGTTTATTTGTCATCGTTAACAACTGGGAAGAATCTCTCCTCCTGGGTGTTTTGCTTCAAAAAAACATCAAGTGACTTTTCAAGGAATGAGGAGAAGGGCAGTTTACTTCATTACTATGTTATATGGCAGTGCGCTCACTAGCCACAACTCTTTACTTCGTTTAAGAAAAGGACTTCCAAGAAGAGGAAAAAATCCTTGCTCTTTGCCATGCTAACAGGATGGACTCCATGTGTTTTGTTTTGCTTAGACTGATATTTTATTCTACGTGATCATAACTTGGTATCATGGTACAGAGAAGGTTCTTTATTTTGCCAACCAAGATCCTAAAGTGAGAACTATCTGAAAAACGCTATATTGGACACACTGTGTGGATAAATATACATTAAAAAAAATAAATAAATCAAGGAACGTATATAAAATTAATGACTTAGTCTCTTTGGAGTCTCAATTTGACCAAACTGAAAATCAAATACATCAGATAAATAATCAGATTTCTTTTTGCAACCATGTTCCCATTTTCCCTTACTGATATTAATTAATTCTCTTTCTCCCTGAGGCTATCAGAACGGCTTCTACCTCTATGGGTTAGTAAGTTCCAGATTTCTACAAAGAGAATGAAGATAGCTATGGGGTAAACGGGATGTTCAATTCATAAGTGAGTTTCAAACTCTGCCTTGTTCTTAGCTGTGATTTTAAAATGAAAGCAGAAACACCCGAGCAGAGCTCATCGGGAGCACACAGGAGCATTGGGGACGCGGCTGGGAGGGAGAGGGAGCGATCTGACCTTCTGAAGGTGATAGAGGTCCGTCTTCTGAAGCCCCTTTGACTGTGACTGAGAAGTTTCTTCTTCCTCTTTGGTTTCTGTTTTTAATACAAAACCGACATATAGTAGCTTGGGTAAATCCATTCAAGAGAAAAACACTTCTACTACTCCAAGGGGAATAAAGTTTCATCCTTTTTTCTTCTTTTAATGTGGCAAGAGATCAAGGTTCCATCAGATAAATGATCTCTTCCAGAGACTGAAGGTCAATAAACATTACCTAAGTTACACTACAGAAAGATCTTCAAAAAAAGCAGCTACTGAATTTTAAAAATGTGACCATAATGAAAATAAACTCCTCCAAACTAACAGGAAAATGATTTCCAAATGTTTGTGTTATTATAAATAGCTTTTTAAAAAAAGTTAAACTGTGTTCCTCTGACTATGCCATTATTGATGTAAACAGTACAAACCTACACTCTGGCAAACTTAGCCTTGATCTTCTGATTCACTATATTTGACACAATGCTACTTACATCTAAAATGGGCAGTACGTGAAAGTCTTGAGAGAATCTATGGAAACACAAAATGCATCATGGTTCTTTAGCACAGCAAACAGAAAACTGTATCTTATAAAAGGTGTAGTTGTGTTTCTAAAGATCATGAAACTCTGAAAGCCTCTTCCTGGCGCAGGGCAGGTTTTGGAATCTCACACTCTCAAGGCTTATCTGGCCAAACCTAAGATGCAGCTGGACAATCTGCTTTGTTCTCAAAGAATAAGTTTCTTTTTAGCTAGTGATAATTCTCGGTTCAAGAAGGACATGATTTAAGGTTAAAACACCTAATAAACTCTTCATCCGATTTCAGTAACATGTTGCAGAGCCTTAAAAATAAATCTTGTCTGACACTCTCACCTACCAAACCCTCCAAATGTAATTTTAAACCTAAACTGTAATATGTAATAACTGTCAAGGAACCAGAGATAGCATATAGTCAAATATTACTACTGGCCCAGTATGGGAGGGGAGGGTTAATTTCACTTCATTATTAATAACATGGCACTTCTGAAAATAGAGAAGTACATTTATTCAAGACACTGGTTTTGCTCCAACTTATAAAATTCTTCTGAAGACTGTCATCTTAACCGCCAACCTTCCCATTTCTGAAAGGTGCACTCCTTTATTTAGTATTAGCACAAGAGTTGTTCACTAGCTTCTGTTACACAAATTCTAATTAGAATGATTATATCTGCAGTTTCATTTCACAAAAATCCAAGTCCGATTTTGTAAAAGATTGAAATTTAGCTAATTTATCTTATATTCTTCTAAGTCTTCTGCCCTATTTATATCCTTAAGGGTGGTCCCTCACTGTCCTAGTGACCATAATTAGGTGGTAACTGTGAACTGGAGAGAAAAAAACAATGAGATGGCAGTTAAGAAATATGTGAGCTCTAGGCTGGATGCTACCCTGGCTAGCTGAGATCTCGATTCGGAGGATTCTCTTCCTGGGCTTTAGTTTCTGTTGCAGCTGGACTCAATAATCTCTGTGATACCAGTTTTAGTCCTTTACAACGTTTATGATTGAAACTGGTTCAGCTCAGACCGTGGTGCAAATGCAGTATAGAGCAAGGCCTGTGCATGACCTGGAGGGAGCCCCGGTACTGTGGAGTGTGTCAAGCAGAAGGGCTCTTTCAACTTCCACTGGCTCAGCAAAAGCTGTTTCCTAAATCCAAAGTCTTTAAAGACAAAGGAACACTTGCCAAACACAGGAAAAATTGATAGAGACATTCTAAGTGAAATGTTTTCACCATGCCATGTCCAATCTATGTGCTTATATGTACCAGGTTGCCTCTTTTCCCGAGGCTCCACTAAAATTTCCCTAAATAGGGGAAAATAAGAAGGGCACAGTCATTTTGTTTTACCAAAGGAGTACCATACCTCAGTGCTAGAAAGGGAGCAAGGGGAGAGCCCACGAAAAGTTAAACATCAGTATCAACCCACGGAGCCCCCTCAGAACAAAAAGTCCTGGCCCATCAGGCACAGACAGGCCGCCGGCACGTGCGCGGGCGCCCCGGCATCCGGCAGACACCAGCTCCTGCGCCGATCACGAAAGACGAAGGCAGCTGTGGGTCAACAATGAGGAACGCCAGGCGGCTGCAATCCACTGAGGGCTGAGAGATCCAAGCTTTGCAAATCTGATTAAAGCAAACCTCAAGCATATTGTGGTAATCAGCATACCAATGAGCCTCACTGCTGGGAAAGCAGTTCACAGCTATTAATTTTCAGGCTTACAAATAACTTATGCATGTTTTTGAAATCTATAGAGAACCTGATGAAATGCTTAAGAAACAACATCTAAAAGGGGTTCTTAATTATGAGGCCCTGCTACCCCCTCCAATCTCTTTGATTTCTTTTTGCTGCCTTTTTTTTTTTTTAAAAAGATAAGTCCTCCAAACTGTCCATCTGGAGAAAGCAATATTTTTTCCTGACCATTTGATAGTTTTCATTGTTTTAACCAAAGCTGGAAGAGAACCATTTGGCCTAGTTGTGGTTGTCAAAGATGTGCTATTCTGAGGCTTGGTATACTGACTGATCAAAAACTCATTATCTCTTCATCTCTCAGCACATCAAAACATGGGGTTTTCCATGTTATTCTAGTCAAATGACTGTCATAGCCAGTAGAATTGGCAAGATATTATATTCTCACCATCAAGGCTCTGAAACTGGGCCAGGAACTCCTCTATTTTCTTTGCTGTGTTGCCAAGCTCCTTTGCAGAAGATGACTGAAAAACCTTCAAACAGTTCTGAAGCATGGCCATCAGCTCATCCTTGGCCAACAACCTAGAACAGAATCAGTGGCAAGGAATGTAATGCAACTGAAAAGTCAATATACTTAAAAAACAGCGCTTACATAGTAAATGTCTCTGCTCAGAAGAAGACAGTATAAAATCCTTTATGTGTAGCTACCAACTATTTTTGGAGAGATTTTCCTCAATGGATGTGATATTCACAAGTATTGAGAAGTACTCAGAAGAGTTCTCATGATGAAGCTCAACTTGGAAAATTTACAAAGATCTGGGTCCATAGCCCGGCTCTGGCACTTGCTATTTGGTAATACAGAACATGTTGCTAAACATCTTTGATCCTTGGCTTCCTTGTCTCTAAAATGGAAACAGGAACTCACAAATTTCACAAGTGAGATGGAGCCTTAGGAATTCAATCAGAAGGCGCGTCTGAAGACTAGCACAGTGCTTACTTATCACACAGCAGGCACTGGAAGGTGGTTTTCCTTGCCTTCAGATCTAAATGTAAATTAAGAGACAAGAAACGGCCACTGAGGACATAACAGCACATGCTGAATGAAAGCTCGTTTGAAATGACCAAAAAGTGTATCAACGATTCCCTTATTACCAATTTGGCTAGGCTTTATATCTTCTATGAGCTTTATTAACACCAGTCAGTAAATCCACTGAACTTTAAACTGGTAGGCAATTGTGTTTATTCTATGGCACAGGTGGAACGACTGTGCGACTCCTTCCAGGCCACAGAGAAAACCTTTGTTAGAAACAGAGAAGGGTGAGAATTCGCCTGCCAGTTCAGGGGACACAGGTTCGAGCCCCGGCCTGGGGAGACCGCACCTGCCATGGAGCAACTAGAGCCTGCGCTGCTGAGCCCGCCCCCCAGAGCCCCCGGGCTGCAGCCGCTGAGGCCTGCGCGTCTCAGAGCCCGTGCACCACAGCAAAGAGAAGCCTCCACTCGCCGCACCTGGAGAAAGCCCGTGCACAACAATGAAGACCCGGCACAACCAGAAGAATTAAAATAAAATGAAAAAAATTTTAAAAGGAAACAGAGAAGAAACACATACTCTAAAGTTAAGATCCTGTTTTCAGGGTCATTACTTAGAGGATCTCTCCCCTAAGATCATAGTCAGTAACAGGACAGTGATTACAAGTTCTTAAATTAATCAGGGAAAAACAGCCAAATTCAGAATCTGGGTGATTCTGTAAAAACTGTCTTATGTTTGATATTTTCAAGATAAAAATTAATTTTTCAAAATAAAAATTTAATATTACTAAGTTAGAGAAAAATAAAGCTAAGTAGACTATGATTACCTGGAAATTAAGCTGATCACTTCAACTAGAATTTAAACCCAAACCAAAAAAAAAAAAACCCCACCACAAAGACCCTAAAACAAAAACAAATGAAGAAAATAACCAATAAATGTAGAAATGAGAGCGGTGGACAAAAAGTAAACTTTTTCCACATTTTAAGAAAAAATATAAAATCTCTTCGTCATTCTACAGCAATGAAATAATTATCCAAAGTGTAATCTTTATCTGTGAATGAAAGGCAGTTAACAGGTCAAAGAAAACCAAGCCAACACATTAAAATCTTGATTACATTTGAGATTATTTAAAACTTCTGGCTCCCTATTGTCCAGACAGAATCAAACTATGAAGAGAAGAGAGCTAACTCAAAGTCAGACACACCTGAACAATCTGTCACCCCCGACCTTTAGCCTCACTCAGACAGATGAGACTCAGGAAAGAGCCACACCGCCAGGCTCCCGCGAATCACAGGCACGGGCTTGCTGGCAGGGCTGAGGAAATGCTGGTGGAGGACGAGCCCAAACCAGCAGCCCCCGAGGACTGACCAGCTTCCCAGGTCACAGGCAGCCACGCCTCTTATCCCTGGGCAGCTGACAAAACTGAATATTGAGAAGGGTGAAGCCTATTATTCATCTTCAGGATGCAGGAAAAAATGGCATCATGTCATATAATTTTGAAATCAAACTTTACTAGCCGTAATTTTTAATATGACCTTTGATTTGGGAAGGGTGGCTCTTTCATCTCAGGTATAGAAGACTTCTAGAGATTCAGATACTTATTACTCTTTTTATTCTTAGCCAAAGACTATGTTCCTATTGTTTCCAGAGTAAGAAATGACCTTACCCTTTCTTAAGTATTCCCAGGTTTGATATAAAATAAGACCTGAAGTAACACTGATTAGAGCTAGCAATGTGATCAATCCAATAAAATCATTAATTAAAAATTTTCAATTCAATTATTTACATAAAATGAACCAACAAAGATACCTGCTATCATCACTACTCTTCAACATCATTCTAGAATCTATTCTACAATGAATTAAGAAAAAAGAAGCAAGTAGTACGAATGTAAGCAAGGAAGATGAAATTTATTATTTGCACATGATATGACTGTAAGGTTTTGAACTGTGTGTTGGAGAAGACTCTTGAGAGTCCCTTGGACTGCAAGGAGATCCAACCAGTCCATCCTCAGGGAGATCAGTCCTGGGTGTTCATTGGAAGGACTGACGCTGAAGCTGAAACTCCAATACTTTGGCCACCTCATGCGAAGAGTTGACTCATTGGAAAAGACCCTGATGCTGGGAGGGATTGGGGACAGGAGGACGACAGAGGATGAGATGGCTGGATGGCATCACCGACTCGATGGACATGAGTCTGAGTCAACTCCGGGAGTTGGTGATAGACAGGGAGGCCTGGCGTGCTGCGATTCATGGGGTCGCAAAGAGTCGGACATGACTGAGCGACTGAACTGAACTGACTGTAAGGTTAGAAAGTCTAAGAAAGCTACAAAAGTATTAAAGCATATAGAAGGGTGTTTGGATATGAGGTAAATACATATATGTGTGTATATGTACACACACATTAATATCTTACACGTGAAAGTGAAAGTCCCTCAGTCGTGTCTGAATCTTTGCGATCCCATGGACTAAACAGGCCATGGAATTCTCCAGGCCAGAATATTGGAGTGGGTAGCCGTTCCCTTCTCTAGGGAATCTTCCCAACCCAGGGATCAAACCCAGGTCTCCCACATTGCAGACAGATTCTTTAGCAGCTGAGCCACAAGGGAAGCCTAACTATGGAAAAAAAGAGCATATTCAAAATAGCAACAAAAACTATAGAATGTTATAACAAATGTGTAAGACATAGCAAAGTATGAAAACCCTGAATAGACATTTTCAGTTCCAACCTTCAATACTGTAAATAAATAAATTCATTCCAAATTAATCCATATTTCAACACTTTCTGAAACAAAATTCCAGTGGGCATATTTTAAAAGCCTAAAGAAACATTCTAAAATCTATCTAGAAAAAAAAATTAATGTCCCTAAAACTGAGGAACAATGTTTGTATACTTGAGTATGTGTAGTGGGGCTACTAATGTATCACAAGGGATAGACTGCAGTGAATAAAATCAGACGGTACTTTGTACAGAAACAGACCAGCATGAAATCAGGGTCCAGAAAGAGAGGTATGCGTGAGAATCAGTACATGGCATAAAGGCAGCACTTCAAATCAGTGGGGAGGAGATGGGGAGTATTAGAAATAAGTAGCTTGAAAAAAACTGACCACTACCTCAGCATTGTTCAGAAGGAATAAAAATGTGAATGCAGTGTGAGAAGTGGGGAAAGAACTATTCCATCGATCACGAAACATTAGAAGGAAAAAAAAGCACTTTTTAAGTCTGATAATACCCAGCGTCAGCAAAGGTGTCTGTCTCAGACAGCTATCCGGGGCAGGTGTGCTTTAATACAGTTGTGATTGTATTCTGGACTCAAAGAGTGAGCGTGTGCACTCTGTGAAAATAGTTACACTGATGTGCAGACGCGAACTCACCCTCGTGGTAACTGTGTGTAACAACAGACCATTATAAACAACCTGGACACAGAGCAAACAAGGGACTGATAACACCAAGTCTACACTTTCAAAACAAGAGACACTGTGTATCAGTGGTGAACAGTGACGGAATGCAAGTGATGACAGCTAATATTTCTAAGCACACATGTATACACCAGGCATCATTTGATCTCCACAACACTGTATGATACAGATACTATTATCATGTTAAGAAATGAGAAAACAGAGGCACAGAAAACTTAGGCAACTTGTCCAGAGTCTGGTAACTGGCAAGCTGGCCTCTGAACCTAGTCTGGCTTGGTATCTATGCTTTAACCAATGACATTACCAAAGCACCTTAAGTAGAATATTAGGTGCAAAACAAGTAACTACCAAGACAAAAACCAACCAGACAAATCCAAAAGACAAAAAAAAAAAAGAAAGAAAAATCCAAGCTGCGGAACACTGTAGATAGTATGATTTAACATGTTTGTACCAGGAAAAATCAGGAAGTACAAACTGCCAACAGTGAATGGCTGGCTCTCAGAGTTCTGTAACACAAGCACTAATGTCAGAAAAGCAGTGTTATGTTCTCGTTTAAATTACTTGCCACAAAAGCGGAAGGCAAGAACAAGAAGCAGGAGGTGAAATCAGAGAGAGGGAATGGGGGGCTAGATCATGCAGGGTCACTGTATAGACTGTGGTTTTACTGAGTGGAAATGGGAGTTTTGAGCAAAGGAGTGACATTATCTGACTATATCTCATCTCATGTCATCTCATTTCGTTTTCTCGCCACACCATGCCACCTGCAGGATCTTAGCTCCCTGACCAGGGACTGAGCCCAGGCCCTGACACTGTAAGTACAGAACCCTAACTCCTGGACTGCCAGGAAATCTCTTTATCTGGCATATTTTAAAAGGATTATTCTGACTTTCGTTTTGAGAAAAGTCTGGAAGGGAGCATGCACTGACGCAAGAAGTCAGTTAGGAGGTGATGGCAATAATCCAAATGAGAGATGATAGTGACTTGGACAATGGCGGTACCAATGGGAAAGGTGTTAAGAAGAGGTTTGGTTCTTGAAATATTTTCAAGGCAGAATGCAAGTTTTTGGCTTTGAAAAATCGGAAGGATAGAAAGAATGCAGGAAGATTCTAGGTTTCAGAGGAAAATCAGGCATTCAGTTCTAAACATGCTAATTCTGAGATATATACAGATATCCAAGTGGAGATGTAAACAGGTAGATGGACCTAAGAGTCTGACACTCAGTAGAAATGTGTGGGCTTTCGATTAAGCCCTGAGGGACCGCGATGTTAGAATGTTAGGGAGAAGAGAAATCACCAAAGAGGACTGAGGTGGGGGGGAGCATGCACTGAAGTATGCAGAAAACCAAAAGAATCCAGGCCCTAGAAAGTCATTAACGGAGGAGTGACGAACTGTGTTAGATGGTGATAATAGGTTAATGCAAATGAAGACTGAGATTCAGAAACATGAGGGTCACTAGTGACCTTGACCGAAAGAGTGCAAAAACCAAATCAGCTACGGAGAGACTGGAGAGAAACTAGAGACAGTGTGATATGCTTCAAATTGTTGTGAATTCCATCTAGCACTTGCTTTCAAAGAAACAGAATAAAATTGAGAAGAAAATACTGTTGTCCTTACTGTATTTGTCGGGGGTGGGTTCCAGGACTCCTGCAGATACAAAATCTGAGGATGCTGGAATCCCTTATATTATATGGCACTGTATTTGCATATCTCCTACACATATCCTCCCAGATACTTTAAATTATCTCTAGATTACTTACAGAATCTAATACAATATAAATGCTATGCACATAGCTGCAAATACAATATGAATACAAAGTAAATAGCTGCCAGTGCACAGTAAACTCACATGCATCCCCCCCCCGCCTTTTTGGAACTTTTTAGAGTTTTTAAAAATATTTTCAACCTGTGGCTGCTTGAATCCATGGGTGTGGAACCTGCAGGTAAGAAGGACAAACTGCATCAAAACTTAAAAGTTTGACTCAGACCACTTTGAAGTAGGGGTCCCCAGCCTCCAAGATCTAATGTCTGATGATCTGAGGTGTAATACTAAGAGAAATAAATGGCACAATAAATGCAATGTGCTTGAATCATCCTGAAACCACCCCCTCAACCCAACCCTGGATCTGTGGAAAAGTGGGCTGCCACAAAACTGATCTCTGGTGGGAACATAGGCTGGGGACCGCCACTTTAAAGAGAGAGGAAACGGTGCGTCTGAGACAGGTCTCATCAGCGCTGAGAAGGCTGTTCTGTCCTGAACCAACTTGGTTCAGTGATTGTATCACTTTTGGGTAAATGGGTCAAAAAAGGCTTGTGGTACTTAATGTGTTAAAAGTTCTATGGCTTGTTATTAAAAAAAAAAAAAGTTTCCTAAACTAAGACAGAGAATCATTTAGCAATCATTAAGAGCAATCACCCTGAAGAGCAATGAGTGTTCTGCTTCATCATGCAGAAAGGCAATAATTTCCGGTTAAGTACTGATTATATAAACGTCTGATTGAGAACAGGCTAGAGGAGAAACTGGTCAATCCATGGCTAATGCAAACATCTTCTGAATAATGAGTTCTCAAGTTCTAGACAGACACTACCAGCACAGCTTTGAAAAATATTCAAATATTCTAGATTCAAACCTGCAAGTACTTCAACAAAGACTAGAAGAAAGCAAAACTAAAAGGCTTGCCAAAAACACACTCACAGAGACTGTCTTCTTCCAGACAACACAGCAAAGCAATTACATGTGATCGTAACAAGTGAAAGAGAAACCAAAATTGCCTAATTCCTTCTAAGCCTTGATATTTCATATTAGAGGCCACTTCCTCCAAGAAACAGAGGGTAACTGTCCAGTCTATTAGTTCCTTAGCACACTAGACCTTACCCAACACAGGCCTTGTTATCCTGTATTGTACCTGTCTGTCTACTTATCCACCTTAATCTTCCCTACTCAGCCAAGATTCAGCATGGGTAAGGACCAGGGTCATCACTTTCAACAGGTCTAGTGACTCCACATCCCGAATAGTAAAAAAAAAAAACAAAACATTTTTTTGAATGGGTGAACAAGACAGTGGCCACGCAGTGAAAAAGAATTTCACGACCTCAGGTGAAGAATTTCTCTATTTTCAAACTGGCTCCTGGAGGGAGCACCTTGAAGCCACGGCCCTTTGTGGAGCACCATGCTCTTTGTGGCTCAGACGGTAAAAAATCTGCCTGCAGTGCAACAGACCCAGGTTTGATCCCTGGGTCAGGAAGATCCCCTAGAGAAAGGAATGGCAACCCACTCCAGTATTCTTGCCTGAAGAATCCCACGCACAGAGGAGCCTGGCGGGTTATAGTCCATGGGGTGGCAAAGTCAGACACGACTGAGCAACCAACACTTTCACGCTTTTTGTACCATGTCAAAATGAGTCAATTTTACCATATGGTTAGAAACACTTTAGCAAGATAAAACATGTAAATATTTTTACTGATGTACTACAAAAGTATAACCCTGAGATCAGAAGAAGGAAAGCTTTCAAACAGTTTAATTAGCTACTTCTGATTTTTTTTAATTAATTATTTCTAAGCTACCCATTCCTTCTACTAGCAGAAAAGTGGTAGTAGGCACTAAATGTTTAATAAAGAAAAACTTAAAAATCAAATGCAGATCTTTCTTCTATCTGTTGAGATAAAAACCACAGCTCACTATGAGCAGCAGAATACCTTGGTCTAGTTTTGGAACCAATTTGACACCAACTGCCTAAAAAAGCCATCCAACTTCTTTTCCAGCTTCATTTCTTCCCTCAATCTTTTTGTATTCCTTTCTTATTCTCCATAATTATTTAGAAGCACATTTCTCAAAGTGTGGCCCCTGGACCACCTGTCCAAATGTTGTAAAGTGCTTCTTAAATTGATTTCTGCTGACCATTCCACCCAAGTTTCGAGCAGTCATGTTCAGAATCTTTGGGGGGAGGGCAGAAATTTGTATGTTTAATGCTTCAGCTGATGCTTACATACACTAAAGCCACTCAGCATCTTTTGCTTTAAAATGAGCTTCAACAATTCAGCCATTTGTCTGAATTTAGCAGCAGCCCACAGAAAACTGTGAAGGGCTTGATACGACGCAAATTGAGGATTAGCAATGCCTGTTATAAAGAAATCATATTTTAGTGCTGCAGTCTCAGAGAGCTTCTGCATGGATAAATCTTGATCATGAGAAGTTAGATTATTATTATTTGGGAAGTGCCTCACAGACTGTGGAGTTCTGCCATTTTTCATAACAAGATCTTCAAATATTATCAAAAGTTAACCTGCAAAGTCAGGAAATAATGCATTATTTAGATTCTAAACCTCTAGTCTCTTTGAACTAAGCTAAAGTGATCAAATGTCAATATTATTACTTCAGTCATTTTTTTTTTAAACTCAATGAAAGCTGAGCTGACCTGCTAATATATTACTGTTTAATTCAAAGCCTTATTCAGAAATTAAAATAATCTCTTTCAGCCTTAAGTAAATTCTTCAGCTATCAATGAACTTGAATTTAAAAATCTGTTTCTGTAGCAAACTCATAAGGTTCCACTTGGGACACACAGACTAGACACTGTGGCTCCATTCATTAAAGACGTCTGCACACTGTGCCAACATGTCCTCAGGATGGAGTGTGGGCTGAGTCCACAGGAGCCTGCTCTGCTGGCTCATCTTAAAACTTGGGGTGCCCTCTCAACACGGACTCCTGGCCACAAACCCGTATAAATTTCCGTTTGTGCCACCACTCGAATAACTGGAATAGGGCTGAAAACCTGACTGAACGTGGAAGATCTGGAGTTAAATTCCAGCTCTGCCAACTGCAGAAAAGCCCCTCACTGCTTCCGGCTTTGGTTTCCTTACTGGAGAAAAACAACGTGGTGGCTCGAGATGAGCGATTCTCGGTTGATAGTAGAGGGGCCGAGGGACAGCAAATTCTCCTGAGAAGGTGGGCCCAGCCTGAGAACCACGGCTGCGGGCCCCACTGGTGCTGCTGGGGCAGGGCAGCGTGCCTCCATCCAGCTGAGCCGTCAGCGGCCCAGAAGTGGAGGACTTCATGATTTATGTCAACCCTTCAAATCTTACTACTGAGGCATGATTTTTCAAATTTTAAAAGTCTGAAAAATTCTTGGTCTAGAGTTTGATATTTAGGTGGCTGTCTAGAAATTCCCTCCAATAGAAAGCTAAAATGTTCCTCTTAACGTCTTTCACAGCTGACCAGAAAAACACACTCACCTAGCTCACTGCTCAGTTAGCATAACTTTTTTTTTTTTTTTACCACTTTCTGTTCCCAAGCAGTGTTTTAACTTAAATATATCCTTTTATAATGACACATGCTTGAGTGAAAATTAACCAACTCATATCCTGTATAGGAATGTGGTCTTCAGGCTCCAAGAGTTGACTGACAGAGGAAAGGTTAGACATGCAGAACCACTGCACTCATGTCAGATTATGACAAATTATAAATGCATGCTCTCCACACATCAATGTCTGTTATCTACATTTAAAAATAACGGTGATAAAAAAAATTCTAGAGGTCTTTTTCGACTTATGAACAGTTGACATTTTCAACATTCTTTTAAGTTCCTTGTAAATATCTTTTAATTGAAATATAATTGACATATAACATTACAGGTATACAACATGATTCAATATATGTATATACTGTGACATGATCACCACAATAAATCTGGTTAACATCTGTCATCTCACATAGTTTCTCTTAGCAACTCTCAAGTACACAATACAGTATTATTAATAGTAACCATGCTGTACATTACAATCCTAAGGTTCCTTTATAACTGGAAGTTTGCACCAATTCTGACCACCCCCTTCCCCTGGCAACCATCAATTTGCTCTCTGATTCTGTAAGCTCGGTGTTAAGGCAGCATTCCCTTCTTTTTATTTCTGAATCACACACACAGACACACACACGCACTCATCTGCTACCCACTCATCCATCGATGGACACTGAGGTTGACTCTATGCCTTGGCTATTATAGGCAATGTTGTGGTAAACACGGTGCTGGTATCCTTTCGAGTTATTGCTTTCATCTCCTCCTGATAAACACCCAGGGGTGGAAATGCTGTGTCATAAAGCAGCTCTATTTTTAACTTTTTTGCGGAATCTCCACTCTGTCTTCCATAGTGGCTGCACAATTTACATTCCGACCAACAGGGAAGAAGGGTTCCCTTTTCTTCACACCCTCACCAATACTTCTTATTTCTTGTCTTTTTGATAACAGTCATTCTCATGGGTGATATCTTAATTGTGGTTTTGATTTGCATTTCCTTGATGATTAGTGATGTTTAGCACTTTTTCATGTACCTGATGGCCATCTGTATGTCCTTTTAGAAAAATGCCTACTCATACCCTCTGCCCGTTTTCTACTCAGATTTTTTTCTATTGAGCTGTGTGAGTTCTCTATATGTTTTAGATACTAACCCTCCTCAGATGTATGCCTCACAAACACCTTCCCCCATCTGCAGGCGCCTTTTCATCTTGCTGACGGCTCCCTACGCAGAAGCCTTTTAGTTTAAGACAATCCCACTCCTGTGTCTTTGCTTTTGGTGTCAAAGCCAAAACACCATCGCCAAGACCAATGTCAAGGAGCTCATTGCTTATGTTTTCTTCTAGTCTTATGGTTTTAACTCTGTGTTTGTCTTTAATCCATTTTGAGTTCATTAGTGGTCCAGTTTTTCCAATTCCATTTGCTGATGGCTGTTCTTGCCCCATTGTATATTTTTGTCCCCTGTGTCATAAATTAACTGCCCATGTAGGCATGAGTTTATTTCTGGGTTCTCTATTCTGCCCCATTCATCTACGTCTGTTTTCACGCCAATATCACACTGTTTTGATTACTACAACTTTGTAATATACACTGAAATCAAGAAGAATGTCTCCACCTATGTTCTTCCTCAAAACTGTTTTGGTTCTTTAGGGTCTTTTGCAGTTCCACACAAATGTTAGGAATTTTATACTTTTTAATGGTCACAAAATATTTCATCAAGTAGACCTATGGTTATTTAAACATGTCAGCTTCCAGATAAAAGGGATTTTTTAAGAGAAATACTGCCATTCAAGTAACTCTAAACAAAAAGTTCAAATTGGAAATGTTACTAGACTATGTTTCTAATAGTACTACAGTTCTTCTTTCCAAAGAAACATTCAGTGATCATTTTTAACTTATTTTCTCTTATGACTTCAATTATTTGAAGACAGGAGACAAGAATGTCTGGTTTCCTAAATTCAAATGTTTCCTATTTAGAATGACTAAACTGACAAGTGTCCCTGATTTTTTGTTGACATCTAATCTATACAAAGGGGAAGAGAAGAATTCCAGTTTAAAGGGTGGCAGATTTCTTTCTCTCTGGTAGGTCCCAGATTCTTGCCTGCCCTTGCTGTAACTGCTGTATTTATCTTTAGTTTTTAATATCCATGTTTCTGACCTCAGATTAGCAATATGACTGAAACGTTGCTTTCTATTCATTGGTTCTGCTTTACTCAGATCCCCAAATCCCTATTTTAGACCTGAGCAAAGAAAAGTGGAATGTATAAAAGTTTTAAAGTCAGATCTGAATTAGAATCCTAGTTCCATCAACAGCTATAAGATCTCAGGAAAATTACTTAAACCCTATCTGTGCTTTAGCTTCACCTGCTATCAAGTGTGGCTAACGGCATCTCCCACAGAGGTGCACCTGGGCACTCGACTGGAAAACGCACCCGCAGTGCCTGACAGAGCGGGCCCTCACGGCCTCTGACTGGCCCTACCCCACAGTGCATCCCAAGCGACCACTGTTTGCGGCTCCTTACCCTCACTTAGAACGGGCATTCTGGATCCTGACCCTCACTGACAAATACATCTATGAATTTGCAAATACCCAACTGGAAAAGGAGGGCAATTACTGATCATGAGGTTAAAGAGGAAACCCAGCAAGAATCAACTGGGTGCTTGAGATAAGTGTGCCGACCTGAACAGAAAACCAAAGAAAGCTCAGGAACATTCCAGTTGAAGTATATAAATATACGGAAATCTCTTATTGGCATTTAAAGAAAATGAAATAAAACATAGCTTTTCAGTGGCAATCTAGTTTCCATGGGGAGTTATTTTTCCAGATAGCATAAAATTAGTTTCCTATCTTAAGCTGCACCTGCTGGATCACTAACACTTGCATTATTAAGTCTCGGGACTGAACGTACTCTCGATGTGAACTTTCCTCCCACTGTGCCCATCTGTTCTTTTCTTGTGGACCCAGGGGAAGCCAAGGCTTGGTAAATATTCAGTTCTTAGACTTCTTTACGATATTTTCATATGAACATTTATATCCACTGAGGAAAATTATAAGACTGTGTGCAAAAACAACTCACACTTGGATTCCCTTCTCTCACTACCCAAGTGGTCACTATTTTTATGAAAGACTAAGAAGTCACCATACACATAAGTCGTAAAGACAAGGAAAACAAATAATTATAACTTTAAAAGATAAACTTGTCAGGAATAAGTGATCTTTGATATCTGATAACAGCACCAAGATACCTTATTTATTCATATAATCCTAGAAAAAATTCATGGCTTAGCCAATGTTAATGCTGACAGAGCCAGCTCAGGCTAGCGAAGGCATCGAGACCACCGCCCGGTGGCAGCCACCCTTCACAGGACGCACCTCACTCAGTGATGCTGCTCCGCGACCCAACCAGACTGGGGCCACGTGAGCGTGCCTGCCGTGACTACCTTCCCTATCATGACGGCAAGCTGGCTGGACTGAAATGATCAATACCAAGGTTCTCCCTGTGTGCTATCAACAATTCAGAAAGCAAACACTGATTTCACTTAAAAAATCCAAGGTTCAGAAACAAGGTAAAACTAGCAAAGAAATGGATGGTCTCTACATTAAAAACACTATATAAACTACAAACATAAAATTCAAGATATATACAAATATTAGTTACAATGTGGCTACTTATGAAACTCCTTGGCAGGCAGAGTTCTGGAAGCAGGTGTTATTTATTGGCAGGCTTAGAGTAGATAAAAAAGGAAAAAAACCACACTACCTCAGCAGCTGCAAGACTGATGCATACTCCTCTGAATCCCATATGTTCTTTTCTAAACACATGCAGTACAGCTCTCTGATCTGGAAGTGAACAGCACACTTGTGAGGGACCAAAAACGATCTACTAAGTTTGCACATTACTAGTTTGGAAAAATCATAAATGAGTGGGTCAAAGAAAATTTTTCATTCACATGAAAGCAAAATGAGATCATATTGGGAATGGCTGATGTCACTGGTCACTCTGCAATAAGAAAATTATTAAAACGATGATGTGATTACTAAAAAGAAGGTTTAATGACAGAAAATAAGTCATTCTTACATGTTATATTTGTTCTGTAACCCTCCGAGTTAAGGATGCAAAGATTTAGGAATACAGAATTCTTCCATTGCATCCACTCTAAAGATGGTTCACAGGTTTATGTTACGACCCAAAGGCCAGTAGGGCATAATTCTGCAAGAAGCAAAAGTACTACTTTCCTTTAGTTCTGGGTATAATGCAAGGTTAACCATTAGGCGGTCTCAAACAGATTCCTTTTTTCATTTCACTGAAGTGGAGGATCAGCTCTCTCAGTGTAAGTGACAAAGTATTAAAGAAAATAAATTAAGGTGACTTGGCACAAGCACCCTGGAGGGAAAGCACTGCCGCCTGGATTCACATGGCTGTTTCTGGTTGTGGCCCTCAGAACAGAACACAGTTTCAATCACCAGTAACGTGCACAGCTGGGATGGGTTTAGACTGTGCACACACTGCAAGATGTGGATCTATTGCAAATTCTGAGGCCTGAATGCTACTAAACTCAAAGGGAAAAACCAGTAATATTCCTGCATCAGAGATTCCAAATGAGTTAAGTTCTGGTTACCTGTCGCCCCAATGGGTACTTGGGAAGAGAAGAAGTAAAGTGATGAAGACATCTCAAAACCAGGAAGTACTTCGTGTGGTAAACATGCAGGTTTTCTAGTAATGACTGTGTTTCCTCCTAAAAAAGTCATTACAAATATGTAAGCCAGCAATTAGTAGAATAATAAAGTCTAATTTCCAGAAAACTGATGAGAAGACAAGATTCAGAATTACAAATTAACCTTAAGTCTGAGAATTCATCATGCACACAAAATCTAGGATAACAGTTGGATACTCTTTATTTAGTATCAAGTCTGGTGATATTTTACACATACCAAAACTAAATTAATTTTGTAACTAATTTCCTCTTGTCTAAAGCACTGCCACAAAGACTTGGC
Organism: Dama dama; assembly: GCF_033118175.1. Classification (NCBI taxonomy): domain Eukaryota; kingdom Metazoa; phylum Chordata; class Mammalia; order Artiodactyla; family Cervidae; genus Dama; species Dama dama. The sequence goes on from NC_083708.1 coordinate 59,726,595, forward strand.
CCCTCAGAAACACAAGTGTGCAAACGAGCACCTGCTGGACGCTTGCCCACGTCCGTCACCTGGAGTGTACCACAGCAAGGGATGGCCACCATCCCCTAGCTTCAGGGGCATGAGGGGGTGAGGAGATCACCAGAGCCCCCAGTGCCAACGTAACTAACGGCCACTGCGGTTCCATGATGGTTTAAGCCACCCACGCAGCATTACAGGAGCTCAGTCCCCTGACCTGGAGTCAGCCCATGCCCCCAGCACTGGCAGCAGAGTCTCAACCACGCGACTCCCAGAGGAGCCCCCGTTGCTTCTCCCATGGTCCTACGGAAGCTGTGCTGAAAGGGAAGGAGAGACTGCAGTAGCGACACCACAGGTGACCATGCTACATCTCTGCTTTCTCACTGGGCATCTCGACAACTGGGTTTGTTCACTTTACCGACTAAGCAGGTGAAACTGAAAATTAGAACCCTGAAGCCAACAGCTTTGTAATTTAGAATCCAAAAAGTGTGATTCGGGAGGCAGTCTTAAGAAACCTATGGGACGACCAATCTCACAGATCAGTTTCAAAAGGCTTTTCTTTGGAGGGGTGATGGTTGGGAGAGTTTTCTAGAACTTTCTGAAGTGTTTTAAAAGGGATTTTAAAATACTACACCCTATCATGCATTTTTCATGCTTCAAATCCTTTTATCACTTATTTCTGTAACATTTTCTTAAGACGATTACGATCTGTGGTACCATCTTCAAATTTTTTCCTCCAATAAGAAGTCAAATAAAAAACCTTAAGTACAGAGCTGTCTTTTTTCCTGCAATACCCTGCAGATACCCAAGATTTCAGTGGTCAACCACGCAGAAAATAACTCTCCAGATATCAACGTGCTGTGTTTAGTCACTCAGTCGTGTCCAACTCTTTCCAAGCCCACAGACTGTAGCCTGCCAGGTTCCTCTGTCCCTGGGGGTTCTCCAGACAATACTGGAGTGGGTTGCCATGCCCTCCACCAGGGGATCTTCCCGACCCGGGTTTCCTGCACTGCAGAAGGATTCTTTACCTGCTGTGCTACCCGGAAAGCCCCCAGATATTAATACACTCAAACAAATCTAAGCTATCTAATCCAACAAGTCTGATACACTTTCCTGAACTCTAACTTACCTAGAAATCAATTCCTTGGTCAGCAACCTGAGTCATTACTTGAAAGCACACGGCAAATGAAAGAAAAGCTCTTAGTAGCAAAGTTTTTTCCTGCCAGTATTTGAGTTAGGGGGTAATTTCTAACGAAGGGTATTTTAACTGCTACTGTCAGAGTACACATAAGCTCTATTCTCACTATAAGCTGTAACATAGAGATGCATGGAGCCACTAATGGCTTGCCGTGATATGTGGGTACATAAGCTTGTAAACAGGGCACTGTTCCAGAGAAGAAGGAATCTGTTACTGAATAATGACTGTCCTTGTACCACCTCTTACTTTTGCTTTGTGGGCTAACTATAAAGACAAACAACTGGGTGATACAGTAGAAATGAACATCTTCACTAAATTTACTTGGATGTGGAGAGAAAAGAAATACTTGACACAGTATGGGCAATGTTCCACGTTCCAGGAATTAGATGCCCTGGAGTAACTGGGAGAAGAAAGATACAAACATGTTTTCTCCCAGACAGTCTTTGTACCTTCACACTTTCCAGTGTGCATCACATCCCTGTGATGACTAGAATTCTAGCCTTGAAAAAACATTTTGTCTTCTTTTGTTTTCTTCCTATAACATGGCAGATATTTCATCTGAGGAAATGGAAGTTCTGATTCCAACACTGAAAATAAAACTGGCTACGCGGGACTAATCAGAAGATCTGTTATACCTCTCGAAGGGATTTTCAACAGTGATTCTGACCATCCAAAATCTCTGACTTAATGTGCTGGCTTCAGAACCTAACTCTGTATAAGAAAGATTCCACTATTATTTATATCTGTGTGCTTATCAGCTGCAACAGAAAACATCACCAATGACTAATTTAGCTTTTTCATGTAACCTGTCCTCTAAGTTCTTTGTCTTACTGAGACAGCTATCTGCAAATGCCTTTATGTGTGCAGGGCAACAATTCCTAAAGCACTGTATGAACACGCTTTCATAAACTTCAGCCTGTAAGAGGTCCTGATGCAAGAGAAAATCTCCCTCTTAATACGATACAGCAGCATCACACCACGCTCATGCGGACACAGCCTGCTGAAATAGCTCTCCCGTTTGCTAGTCATTAAATTTTTCCTCTGGAATCTTTTCCATACCCTAGTCATAGCTGCCATTGTTTTATTTCATAATGGTGTTTGGATGGTCTTTTCAACAGAGATGCACTGCCTAGAAATATTTATTGTTTACCAAAGAAATGTTTTTTTCTGTTGTGAAAACATGAAGACCTCCTGGTCTCTACTGATCTTTGAGACAGACACAGGAAAACAGTGAGCTGCAGGAAAAACAGCACAACCAGCCCCCTTGCTCCTCCCAAACATCCCACACAAGCTCCAGCCTCTCGTGCTTTCTACTCGCTGTGGCTCTGCCGAGAATTTCCTTCCTCTGGATTCCTGTATGGGATGCTCTGTAACTTCCTCTTTACTCAAAACTCACCTTCCTGATGAGGCTCTTACTTAAAGTCTCCATTTCATTCCCAGGGCACACTGCCAGGATTCCCTTTCTCTCTCACTGTTTTCTTCTTAGCAATTACTACTCACAAAGATGTTTTACCGACTCACTGTGATAGCAGGTAAGCTCCACAAAGGCAGGGGGATTGCTTGTTTTGTTCACTCTTGTACTAGATTAATACTTGGCCCACAGTAGGCATTCAAGAAGTATTTCTTGAATGAAGTAGTACGTGAATGAATGGAGGCCAACACGCAGTCTCTTTCCTCAGTAAGAGCAACTGCTGGAAAAAAAGACCGACCACTGTTGTCTTGCTGGATACGGGCCAGATTTAGTAGTTTTTCAAAAGAAGACCAAGTCTGAATTCATGATATAAAATTTCTCTATTTGTAAATGCTGGCTCAGATTAAAAAAACAAAACCACCATGGACCTAAAAAATCACAGTGATAGCCAGCTGTCAGCTGCCAGTCAATGTGTAATAAGTTCAGTTCAGTTCAGTCGCTCAGTCGTGTCCAACTCTTTGCAACCCCATGAACTGCAGCACGCCAGGCCTCCCTGTCCATCACCAACTCCCGGAGTCGACCCAAACCCATGTCCATTGAGTCAGTGATGCCATCCAGCCATCTCATCCTCTGTCGTCCCCTTGTCCTCCCGCCTTCAATCTTTCCTGACATCAGGGTCTTTTCCAATGAGTCAACTCTTCACATCAGGTGGCCAAAGTATTGGAGTTTCAGCTTCAGCATCAGTCCTTCCAATGAACACCCAGGACTGATCTCCTTCAGGATGGACTGGTTGGATCTCCTCGCAGTCCAAGGGACTCTCAAGAGTCTTCTCCAACACCACAGTTCAAAATCATCAATTCTTCAGTGCTCAGCTTTCTTTATAGTCCAACTCTCACATCCATACATGACCACTGGAAAAACCATAGCCTTGACTAGATGGACCTTTGTTGGTAAAGTAATGTCTCTATTTTTTAATATGCTGTCTAGGTTGGTCATAACTTTCCTTCCAAGGAGTAAGCGTCTTTTAATTTCATGGCTGCAATCATCATCTGCAGTAATTCTGGAGCCCCCAAAAATAAAGTCAGCCACTGTTTCCACTGTTTCCTCATCTATTTGCCATGAAGTGATGGGATCAGATGCCATGATCTTAAGTTTTCTGAATGTTGAGCTTTAAGCTAACTTTTTCACTCTCCTCTTTCACTTTCATCAAGAGGCTCTTTAGTTCTTCTTCACTTTCTGCCATAAGGGTGGTGTCATCTGCATATCTGAGGTTATTGATACTTCTCCCGGCAATCCTGATACCCACTTGTGCTTCTTCCAGCCCAGCGTCTCTCATGATGTACTCTGCATATAAGTTAAATTAGCAGGGTGACAATATACAGCATTGACATACTCCTTTCCCTATTTGGAACCAGTCTGTTGTTCCATGTCCAGTTCTAACTGTTGCTTCCTGACCTGCATACAGGTTTCTCAAGAGGCAGGTCAGGTGGTCTGGCATTCCCATCTCTTTCAGAATTTTCCACAGTTTATTGTGATCCACACAATCAAAGGCTCTGGCATACTCAATAAAGCAGAAATAGATGTTTTTCTGGAACTCTCTTGCTTTTTCGATGATCCAGTGGATGTTGGCAATTTGATCTCTAGTTCCTCTGTCTTTTCTAAATCCATCTTGAACATCTGGAAGTTCATAGTTCACGTATTGATGAAGCCTGGCTTGGAGAATTTTGAGCATTACTTTACTAGTGTGTGAGATGAGTGCAACTGTGTGGTCGTTTGAGCATTCTTTGGCATTGCCTTTCTTTGGGACTGGAATGAAAACTGACCTTTTCCAGTCCTGTGGCCACTGCTGAGTTTTCCAAATTTGCTGGCATATTAAGTGCTGGCAATGTGTAATACAACCGTTTAAATAAGCCATCTCCAGTCACATAAATTATGTCTGTCTGTCATTCGTTCAAAAATCACTACTACTTACTCAAATGACATGGCCGCCATCATTAAGGATTACTTTTTTTACAGCAGCCAATGACTATGTAAAACTGAAATATATATATTTATAGGTAAATAAAACATGATTTGTAGATTAATATGTGCCATGATACTTAGTTCTTGCATTTATTTCTCTTCTTTCCAGAGTACTATCAGTTTCTTGTCTAGAATTATATGCATGGGGTGAAGGGTGAGCTCAAGAAAACTAAATGAAAGTATGTAAAAGTGACTGAATTTATGCAACTTATTCCTTTCAATTAATTCACCGCTCACTGAAAGGTAGTAAAACAAATTTTAGGATTAAAATGCATCAGCTGTCCAAGAACACAGCATTTTCTTATTTATTATCTTGACAGAACTAAGCGTTATTTTTCTCATTAGAGAGAAATTTTAGCTGAAGATGATTCCCACGCTGGACTTCTCACATGGCAGCTACCTAGAGGACAGCAAACCATGGCTTTCTCCCAGCTCCCTGGGTGGAAGGAGTGCTAATCTTCTCGTCTCTCTCAGCCCCTTGGGCTCCATGCTGCTACCCTGGCATTTATATCAGAAACATTTGAGGAAGGGTTTGGATTGAAACTGCCAATTTCTCACACATTACCCTGTTAACGCCTAGCTTGTCTGATCACATTTGGTAGTTTGTTTGGAGAGATTTCTTTTTTCCTTCCCTTTTATTATTTTTTCCAATAGATTTTCCCCCTTCTCTTGTCTTTCAGTTCTGCATCAAAACAAAACAAAACAAACAACAGAAAGAAGAGGCAGGCGGAGGTGAAAGGCAGGTCTCCACCACACTCGGGGTGAGCATGCTAAACGGTCACCACGAGTCCCTGCCCCGCCTCTAACCTGTTCTGTGACTTCAGATATGTCACTTCTTCCTCTCGGCTCCAGTTCCTCACTGGTAACCTGTTCTGTGACTTCAGATACATCATTTCTTTCTCTCGGCCCCAGGTCCTCACGGGTAACCTGTTCTGTGACTTCAGATACGTCACTTCTTTCTCTCGGCCCCAGCTCCTCACGGGTAACCTGTTCTGTGACTTCAGATACGTCACGTCTTTCTCTCGGCCCGTTCCTCACGGGTAACCTGTTCTGTGACTTCAGATACGTCACTTCTTTCTCTCGGCTCCAGTTCCTCAGGGGAATTAAATAAAATAAGCATGCTGTATCAGGTTATCTTCCTAACAGCAATTATGTTACAACTTTTAAGACCTTCTCTTACTTTCAGCTCCTAATGGAGTTTAAATCTAGTTGGGCACATAAGCTCAGAGACATGAAATACTGAAAAGTCAAAATAATAAAACTTCAGCTGTCACCTGCAAGAGACTGAATTTCAGTCTTCTAATACCATGAAGTTTAATGCTTTAACAGGATGCCACACAGCTTTAAATAAGATTTGAATAAAAATACATAGACTTATTTTCTTACACGAGGTATATGAAATTAGTCACTCATTACATAATGAGCATAATTAATTTCTTGACAAGACAGGATCAACATGTATAGCAAATTATTACTAATATAGAATGTGGCTGGTTTAGAGGGCACAAGACTAAAATGGACCCAATCTTAGATATGATGTTGGGACAGGCATAAAAAGTACTAACTGGGAAAAGCTGTTAATATTCTCCCTCCACCAAAACATTTCCTCATAGAAAGCAAGAGAACTTTTCACTACTTACTAAAAAAAAAAAACAAAAAAAAACTTGTCAGTATATCAAAAACTAGTATTTTTATTATAAGATAAAAACTATGCAAATATGATATGAGGCCAAAATCTTCTAAGCTCTCCTTAATATCTGACTTCAAACAAAATTTCAGGCACAGGAAAGAGTAAAAATTTTCTTATTATGGTGAATTTGAAACTTCTGTTTAAGGCATGTCTGACAGCTCAATTTCTCATGAAATAGAGTTTCATAAATTAAAGATTAAAGTTAAAAAAAAAAAGAAAGCTTGATTGCTAAAGCAAAACTTTGGAACAAAAACATTATAAAAATATATACAGTCACTGTTCCTGCTGTTTCATTTAAATCCTATAGCTGTTTACCATAATAAACTGCCTGATTTAATTTCATTTAAACCTATACACTAAAATGAAATTTTAATGAGGAATCTAAATGATTTAACCAGTCAGAAGAAAAGTTATTAATCTGTTTAATGAACAAATAAATAAAAATTTTAGCATTCTAAAAGAAACTTCAAAGATTATTTGTTAAACTTCTATTAAAGGTTTGAAAGCTATTGGGACATCAGAAGTTTGAATTAATGGGAGCTTGAACAAGTCCATTCTGCTTAAACTTAGAAGAACCTACTTGGGAGCTCTGAGAGCATACTTTCCAGGCATTGTACACAGCTGCCTTGGGCAGACTACTCAGAAATGAGAAAATGCGCAGTCTTGACTCTTTCATCAACTATACATGGCCTTCTAATGTCTCACCTTAGTTTGAACTTCTTAATGAATCTTCTACAAATGTACATGGTTAAGTTAGCTAAATTTTTAGATTTAAGTACATTCAAAAAACTCATTCCTACAGTTTATGAAATACAAAGCTGGTATATAATTTTAAAGCAGTTATTTATGAAACTAAGGGTCCATAATCTTAAGGGAGTTGAAGTGAGTTTTTCTGTTTGCTTTTTTTAACATCTTGATTCCAGTCAGAATACAAGTGAGATCAATCATTTGTTAGGCTGCCATTTACTAGCTTAGTTCTACACTTAAGAAAACAAGGTAAAGGGAGACAATAAATGCTGTTTTCTTCTAGGGAGTCGTCTGGGCCAGTGGTTCGCAAAGAATGGTCTCCAGCGCAGCAGCGTCAGAAGTGCCTGGGGCCCTTCTGGAAACGCAGACTCCTGAGGCTGAGCTCAGGGCGGCACAACCAGAAACGCTGGGCGCGGGGCCTCGACACGCGTTTCAGAAGGGGTTCCGGTGTGTTCTACGGTCTCCAGCAGTCACTGAGAGTAAGCAGCAAGGAGATTCTTAGAGCAGAAGCAATCTTGATATAAAGAATATAAATTTCACTAGATTACACTTTGAGATCTATGTCTCAGAAATGTAAGTGTAGAAAATGAGCACAAAACTAACAGGAGGTAGGTCTATATAACGATATGCTCTACATGACTGTATAAGAGGATTATATATTCTTTGTTGTATGTTCTACGTTATATATCCTATGTCACAGAATATATAAAACAGTACATTTAACTGATATCTTAATTTTTATCATGGTGAAAAATAAATAGTAACTATTACTCTTGCCTGGGAAATCCCATGGATGGAGGAGCCTGGTAGGCTGCAGTCCATGGGGTCGCAAAGAGTCGGATACGACTGAACATCTTCACTTTCACTTTTCACTTTCATGCACTGGAGAAGGAAATGGCAAGCCACTCCAGTGTTCTTGCCTGGAGAGTCCCAGGGACGGAAGCCTGGTGGGCTGCCGTCTATGGGGTTGCACAGAGTCGGACACGACTGATGTGACTTAGCAGCAGCAGCATTTCTGATTTACATTTATAAAAGTTTTATTGTTCTATTTGTTTTAAACTCACTCTCATTTGCTGAAGGACTTTGATTAACACTAACCCTATGGAGAAATCATTACTAGGGATTATCCAGATTCAGAGACAAGGCTATTAAGGCTTAAACAGGGTAAGTGGTTTCCTTAAGTGCACAAGGCTACTGAGCAGTGGGAGCTCAAACGCAGGGTTTCTGAGGCGAGTTGTCCCCTGTATCACGCAGCACCATGTTACTGACTATCATCTGGAATCGTCCCCTGTATCATGCAGCACCATGTTATTATCATCTGGCATTCCTTTCCAATTGTTTTTATTATAGAAAAATACACATAAAATTATCACGTATTTTAAACCAAAAATATAGAAAGATAAAAAGAAAAACATCATAATAAGAATAAAATATTCAAAGATATTTTTGGTCTAAACTAGAAAAACCAATAAATTAATTTTTCAGAGATAACTTCTGTCCCTTGAATTCAGCAGGTAGCCAACATACAATTTTTTCAGGTTAAAGGTGCAAATCTTTGTTGCTCCTTCATATTTCTTACTATGTAAGTCCCAAGAAAATACACCTCTAAATGATTAAATATGCAATCCCAAAAGGAATATGGCAAAGATGATAACAAACAGGTCTGAAAACTGTAACAAACATAAGCACAGTACAAATAAATGCTTAGAAAATACACAAAAAGTTACTGAAAAGCAAAGTTAATATTAGACTATAATGAACAGGTTCAAAATTGGGAAAGGAGTATGCCAAGGCTGTTTGTTGTCACCCTGCTTATTTAACTTATAGGCAGAGTACATCATGCAAAATGCCGGGCTGGATAAATCACAAGCTGGAATTAGGAACCCCAGGAGAAATATCAACAACCTCAGATGTGCAGATGATAACCACTCTAATAAAGAGGAGAGTGAAAAAGCTGGCTTAAAACTCAACATTCAAAAACAAAGATCATGGCATCCGGTCTCATCAGTTCATGGCAGATAGACAGGGGAAAAGTGGAAACAGTGACAGATTTTATTGTCTTGGGCTCCAAAATCACTGTGGATGGTGACTGCAGCCATGAAATTAAAAGATGTTTGCTCCTTGGAAGGAAAGCTATGATAAACCTAAACAGCACATTAAAAAGCAGAGATATAATTTTTGCCAACAAAAGGTCCATATAGTTGAAGCTATGGTTTTTCCAGTAGTCATATATGGATGTAAGAGCTGGATCATAAAAAATGCTAAATGTTGAAGAACTGATGCTTTCAAATTATGCTGCTGGAGAAGACTCTTGAAAGTCCCTTGGACAGCAAGGAGATCAAAAGAAATAAACCCGGAATATTATTCACTGGAAGGACTGATGCTGAAGCTGAAGCTCCAGTCCTTTGGCCACCTGACGTGAAGAAATGACACACTGGATAAGACCCTGATGCAGGGAAAGATTGAGGGCAGGAGGAGAAGGGGGCGACAGAGGATGAGATGGTTGGATGGCATCAGTGACTCAATAAACATGAGTTTGAGCAAACTCAGGGAGACAGTGAAGGACAGGGAAGCCTGGAGTGCTGCAGTCCATGAGATAGCAAAGAGTCAGACATGACTGAGCCAACGAACACAGCAAATTTCTGCAACAGGCCAGCCTAGACATTCTCTCCTTTTGTCATCTCAATGGTTAAAATTACTCTTTAAAAATCCCTCTTGACCTCCGAAAGTACACTCTTGACAGAAACTTCTAGCTGGAAATACACTTGGCAACTCACTGACTGAATAGAGCTAAGCTGTCTAATCTTAAAAAACTCAATAACATGCACACATCCTTTCCCGCTGGTTCTTAAATTTCCTCTATATTGAAATAACCTACTTTAGTGTCTGAAGACTTCCTACACTGCTCTGAAAAGATTACAGACTTTATTAAAATGATTATTAAATCCAATCTAGAAGTGATTTTATATTATGGCCTAGTGTGGATTCTGCATCAGAAATAATGTTTGATAAAGGCCATTTTGCATTGTGATTACATATGTAAACTATAGCTGAACAACATCAAAAAGAAGCCATTCTCAATATATTTTGAGAATTTTTTTACAAGGAGGTAAATTAGTGTTTACCTGTATAGAACACATGCCCTCCAAAAACTAACATTCTTTTATTAAAAATTTAATACATAGGGAGCCCAACCTGGTGCTTTGTGACAACCTAGATGGGTGGAGTGGCAGGGGAGAGAGGCTTAAGAGAGAAGGGATACACTCGTATATAATTATGACTGATTCACACTGATATATGGCAGAGACCACCATAACATCATAAAGCAATTATCCTCCAATAAAAAAAAATTGAAAATAGTTTGTATCAGTAAAACCCACAGAGTGCTAGGGCTTAACTTCAATGTCATCTTAATTTTAGTACAATTTTCTAATAAACTTTTTCCTTAAAAAGATATAAAGAGTCTGAAAATAAGTGTACCATCATACGTTCTAATTGTAAGGGACTTGTTAAATACATGAAGGTACATTCATTCAATAAAATATGATGCCACTCTTATAGCTATCTGTAAAAGAATAAAATTAGAACATTCTGTAACACTATATATAAAAATAAGCTCAAAATGAATTAAAGACCTAAATAGAAGACTGAAAACCATAAAACTCTCAGAAGAAAACAGGCAGAACTCTGACATAAATAGTAGTAGTATTTGCCTGGCTCTGTCTCCTAGGGCAAAGGAAACCAAAGCAAAAATAAACAAATGGGACCTAAATTAAACTTAAAGCTTTTGCAAAGCAAAGAAAACCAACAAAACGAAAAGACAACTTACTGAATGAGAGTAAATATTTACAAATGATACTACTGATAAGGGATTAATATCCAACATATATAAACAGCTCATACAACTTCAAAAGAAGACAAACAACCTGATTAAAAAATGGGCAGAACCGAAGAGACATTTTTCCAAGGAGTAAATGCAGACAGGCGACAATTACTTGAAGATTCTCAACACTACGGATAGACCAGGAAATGCAAATCAGAACCACAATGAGAGAGCACCTCACACCTCTCAGAATGGCTATCATCAAAAGAACACAATAACAAATGCTGGCAGGGATGTGGAGGAAAGGAAACTCTCGTACACCGTTGAGGGGAATGTAAACTGGTTCAGACAATGTGGAAAGTAGTATGGAGGTTTCTCAGAAAACTAAAAACAGAATTACTATATGACCTAGCAATTCCACTTCTTGATATGTATCTAAAAAAAAACCCCAAAATACTAATTTGAAATGATAAATGCACACAATGTTTAACCTAAGTGTCCATCACCAGATGAATGGATAAAAGAGGTGGGGACTACATATATAGTAGGATACTACTCAGCCACAGAAAAGAACGGCATTTTTACCATTTGCAACAACATGGATGGACTTATAGGGTATTATGCTAAGGGAAATACGTCAGGCAAATACTACACATCACTTACATGTAGAATCTAAAAAACAAACTAGTGAACGTTACAAAAAAGAAACAGACTCACAGATACGGTTACCAGTGGAGAGAAAGAAGGGTTAGGGGAATGTGATTAAGAGGCACAAACTACAATCTATAAAATAAATAAGCTACAAGGATATATTGTACAACAGGGAATATGGCCAATATTTTACAACTATAAGTGGAGTCTAGCCTCTAAAAATTATAAATCGCTGTATGATGTACACCTGAAACTTATGTAATATTGTATATCAACTATATCACAATAAAGAAAGTTAATCTAAAAAAAAAAATACAATGCCACTCTTTAGTAGTGATATAGAATGATTTCCAAGATTAAGAAAACAAAACAAAATACAAAATAGTGTATGTATTTATCTTCTGTAAGACAGGGGAATAAACCTCCAAAATATATATAATTACTTGTTACTTGTATATGTGGAAAATATCTCCAGACTAATACATAAGAAACTAGCAACACTGGCTGTATTCAGGGAGGGTAAGCGGGTAGTTGGAGGATTAAGGTGGAAGGGAGAGGGAGGCTTTTCACTGTATATTATTTTTTGCCTTTGAATTATGTACCATGTCCAATTATTATTTATTTAAGAAAGAAAAAAATTCCCTCTTTTGATATTCCCCATGCTGTATAGCTAACTCATAATTTTCTAAGCTCATCACGTCTTTCCTGGCACTATATTATCAATATGTAATGATATTTTTTTTCCAAATCAAATCAATATCCACTTAGCAGTGGGGCCCTAAGTTGCATGGCTTCTATTTCTGACAGCCCTTACAAGAACATTAAATGAGACCACCTACAGATTCCAAAACCACTATGTGGAAAAGAAAGTTGAGATCTGCAAGTGTTTCCAAAACAGACCACAGGAGAAACCTCATGTTCTAGCTTTTCCTTCTTGATTTAAAAAAAAAAAAAATAAAGTCTTCCTTTAGAACTGAGGTTTTACATCACCTTTAAGAATCACATTTCTATAGGATTATCAAGATCCAATACTTCACTATGCAAAGCATATTAGAGTGTACAGTTTTTAAAAAATAAAACTCAATAAGTTTTTTGTGTATATTCTTTTTAATGAAGGGAAACAAAGAATAAAACAGCAACAAATATATCTATACTCCTACCTTCAAAGATTTGTCACTGGTCAACAGTGCAACTTGCTTTTCTGAAGACTGCTTTTCCACATACCTAAAATTTTTACCACCGCATACACAAAAACAGAGAATGAGAATTTTAAATACTTGAATAGCATACGGAAATAAAGAACTACCTAGATTGGTGGCCACATTCTTTCATTTCTTTTCAAAAATAAATTCAAGTCATGGTCAAGTCCTTAAATCAGGTACATTTCTTAGTCTAGGGGTCTAATATTAAACAAAGGTCATAAACCCCAGAAACAGGAAATGTTACTTATAAAAATTAACTAACAAAACTGCAAATTACGCCCCCCTGCAAAAATATTTTTCTTTATGCCAAATGTCTCAATTAAAAACAAATGTGTTTTATTTTGCTTTAAATAAAAAAGTTATTTTTCCTTTACCCACTTCAAAATTAACTGGCTCTGAGATCCCTTATTTTGCCCCAAGTCTTTAACAAGATATACTAAATATGTACTTCTCTTTTTACCTTCTAAATGATGGAAGACGTCGGATGTTTTCACATTGATTAGCTGATAAAAAACGTATTCTTCTCTTGGCTTCTGGGAGATTACAGCACAGAACACTGAGGGGCTGGGAATAGAAATGTTCTAATAGAGAAAGCTGAAAGAAAAGTGAAGATTCAATATATTTGCTGTATTTGGCAGTAAATCTCTTGCTCCATGTCTGCTAAATATTAAGGTGTTTTTTTTTTTTAAAACAGCGAAAGTATTTATGGCACTAATATATTTAATAATGTCACAATAAAACTGCAAACAATGCATAAATGTCTATACACCTAGAATATTTTAGGGCTCCAATTTTGCAGACAAGGTCAGAAAATTGTAATTTCTGAAGTATAAACTGAAAGAAACGAACATAAGTGGATAGATCAGCTATCCACAGAAGCTCCTTACTTACAATAACAATAGCTGTGATGGAGATGTGACTGTGGTGTGATCTAACAGTCTAACAGGTGCTCAAATATTCCTAAGAAAATACCAATCTAAAATCAGTCTAAAAACTGGTCTGCTAAATAAATAAAAATGCTATAAGAGCAGAAGCTTTGCTTACTGATTAAAAAAAAAAAAAAAACACGCAAAATGACGCATGTCCAAAGAAAGTGTATCTTTTAAAACTCAGTTTTGTCATGGAGGAAAAGACGGCACATATTTGGTAGATACATGTGGTCCAGGAACTAGAGTGCTGTGGTCTCTCCAGTACAAGGGGGACTGATTTTCCAGCTTCTACCATAACTCGTAAGATGTATTTTACAAGACTATCCACATGTTGAAAACTCCTGACTCTAAGCAAGCTTCTCACAACCAGTTTGGTTTTTCCACATACCTTGTACCAAAGAGAGAGCTCCCTAGAGAGTGTAGAAAACTAATTCTGGTCACTGGAAAACAGTACTCCCCCCACCAATTCCACACACTAACATCCTCCTTCCTTGCTGACATACGGTTATATTAATGGGATTATATTTATTTCAAAGTTAGCACTACTTTCTAAACATGAGAAAAGTAAAACCAAACACAATATGGGACTTGCTGGGGAGGAGGGATGGAACCAAGTCACCTGAGTTAGAGGACAACTGTAGATAAAACAAGTGTATTGTCAATATTTGGGTCAATTAACAAGTTGGTTGTATCTACCTAATGAGGGAAGGACTTAAACATATAGCGATTATATGCCCTATTGCACCTCCTACAGAAACAAAGACTTACACATAGTATTTCCCACTGATGACTAAAACATACATTCAAAAAACTAAATTTTAAACATTCAAAACATGAAAATTATGGCATCTGGTCCCATCACTTCAAGGCAAACAGATGGGCAAACAGTGAAAACAGTGACAGACTATTTTCTTGGGCTCCAAAATCACTGCAGATGGTGACTGCAGCCATGAAATTAAAAGACGCTTGCTCCTTGGAAGAAAAGCTATGACAAACCTAGATAGAGTACTAAAAAGCAGAGACATTACTTTGTTGACAAGTCAGGTCCATATAGTCAAGGCTACGGTTCTTCCAGGAGTCAGGTATGGATATGAGAGCTGGACCATAAAAAAGACTGAGCACCTAAGAACTGATGCTTTTGAACTGTGGTGTTGGAGAAGACTCTTGAGAGTCCCTTGGACTGCAAGATCAAACCAGTCAATACGAAAGGAAATCAACCCTGAACATTCATCGGAAGGACTGATGCTGAAGCTCCAATACTCTGGCCACCTGATGTGAAGAGCTGACTCATTAGAAAAGACCCTGATGCTGGAAAAGATTGAGGACAGGAGGAGAAGGGGACGAGAGGATGAGACGGTTGGATGGCATCACCAACTCAATGGACATGAGGTCTGAGCAAGCTCTGGGATGTGGTGAAGGACAGGGAGGCCTGGCGTGCTGCAGGCCATGGGGTCACAGAGTCAACACAACTGAGCAATGCAACAGCAGCTGAGGATCAGGAAAACTGGATGGATGGGGTACTGAGATTCTGCTGTCTGATCCTGGCCAAGCTCTTAATCTCAGTCTCTGCTTCTCAAGGGCAAAACTGGAGATAATAATACATATCAAAGGTTCAATGTTAAATAAAGTACCTAACATAAACAATAACAATAATCAGGAACCTAAAAAATCATCTAATCGGATCCCTTCATTTTACAGATGAGAAAACTGAGACACAGAAAGATGAAGTAACCTGGTTAATATTTTAATTATTAACGAACAGTCTTTATTCACACTCATTCCTTTCTGTTTTTGGCTGCCTGGGTCTTTGCTGCTGCACTTTCCCTGGTTGCAGTGAGTGGGGCGATTCTCTAGCGGGTGCGCGCA
The DNA here is from genome assembly GCF_033118175.1 of Dama dama. NCBI lineage: Eukaryota > Metazoa > Chordata > Mammalia > Artiodactyla > Cervidae > Dama > Dama dama. Next base: position 59,742,140 of record NC_083708.1, read on the forward strand.
GGCCTCTCACTGTGGCGGCCTCTCTTGCCGCACACCAGGCGTTAGGCACACAGGCTTCGGTGGCTGTAGCACGCGGGCTCAACGCTCCCGGGGTATCTTCCCCGCCCAGGGATCAAACTCGTGTCCCCAGCACTGGCAGATGGGTTCTCAACCGCTGGGCCCCCAGCAAAGTCCTAATGCGCTTTTTTCCACTCACGTTCGCAATGGTATGTGAGCCTACAGTTTACACTTCCTTTTCCTTCGACTGCAGTGAGATATTCTCCTGCTGGTCTTCCTTCCCGTTTCTAGCGTCCTTTTCTGTGGCTCACTCATAGGGAGCTTGCCTTCGCGGCCTGCTCTTGGTCCTCTCCTCACTCCTCTAGGCGATACTTCATCCTCACGGCACAGCTTCAACCACCTGCCTTTCAATGATAAATCCTAAGTATTTCTAGTCCAGATCTTTCTCCTGGGTACAAATTTTTATATCCAACGTGCCCTAAATTTACCATCCACAGAAAGAAACATCCTTTTCACAAATGGGTCCTTGGCTTTATTTTAACAGGTACACTTAATAAAGGGTACCAAACTCCAAACCATCTGCTAAGCTAGAACCTGTGTGTATGTAAGACGCTCCTCTCTTACATATCCCATCAGCCACAAGATTCTGTCTCCTCTTCACATCTGTCTCCTCCTCCCTGGTCCCACCATCACCACCCTAGTTCAGCCCTCGTCCTGACTCGTCTGGACTGCCATGCTGTGCTCAGCTGCATCCAACTCTTTGCGACCCGTAGACTGTAGCCCGCCAGGCTCCTCTGTCCACGGGATTCTCCAGGCAAGAACTACTGGAGTGGGCAGCCATTCTCTTCTCCAGGAGAACCTCCCAACCCAGGGATCAAACCCAGGTCTCCTGCACTGCAGGTGGGTTCTTTGCCATCTGAGCCACCAGGGAAGCAGGACCCCTCCCACGGAGCTCTCTCCCTCTGCCGTCGCCTTTCCAGCCTCGACCCAGCAAGCTCCTGTCCTTAGGATACACTTCTGTTCACTATGGAATCCCCAGGCATGTTTCTCTTTTTTTTTTTTTCCAGAAAAACATCTACTTCTGAATTTTTTTTTTTTTATACATTTCAGTGGGTTTTCCCCAGGCATGTTTCTCGAACAGCACGGACTACTCAAGAGCTGCACTTCTACTTTTCTGCCTCCTTCAGCAAACAATAAGAAATTTGAGACAGAGATTTCTTTGTCCTCTGTATCTCCAGGGCTTAGCGCAGTGCTTGACTTACAGTAGCCTCTCCATAAACACTTATGAAGTAAATAAATAAATGAATGAAATGAAATGAATGAGAGAAGTAAAATTAGAAAGTTGTTATATTTCAATTTTATTAATATCACACTTCCCTGGTGGCTCAACTGGTAAAGAATCCACCTGCAATGTGGGAGACTGGGTTTGATTCCCTGGGTTGGGAAGATGCCCTGGAGAAGGGAAAGGCTACCCACTCCAGGATTCTGGCCTGGAGAATTCCATGGACTGTGGAGTCCATCGGGTTGCAAAGAGTTGGACACGACTGAGTGACTTTCACTTTCTTTTCACTGCTAAGGTAAATAATATTTTATTGCTTTAAAATACTCCTTTTAAAAAGTCTAAGTTGAAAAAACAAGACACATATTCGCCATAAGAGTTAACACTCTTGTGTAATAAAACACTATAGTGTTTAATGTAAAGGAAGAATACATCAGAGTAAAGAAATAATTTGTAATCTTCATGATTACATGAACACCACATGAACATGAAACATCCTTCTATACTCTTGGGCTGAAGATTACTAATACATAGGTTTTAATGAACTTGACAAATAGCATGTGTTCACAACAATTACACTTTGCTAAGGTATTTCAGGTAGTGGCCAAGAGAAGGAAATACTATTAACTTTGAAATTACTGGAGAATGGGGTCTGTTTTTAAATTAGGTGTTATTTAGATTAGGTTCATGAATTTTCTTCTGGCAATTTATGAAACCTTAGTGGAAATGCATTCACAATATACAGGAATAAATAAAATGAACACACACATGTGCAGGGCACCACAAGCTACAGTCTGTAGCCAAGTTTTATAGACTCAGGAACTGTGACGGAGAAGGCAATGGCACCCCACTCCAGTACTCTTGCCTGGAAAATCCCATGGATGGAGGAGCCTAGTAGGCTGCGGTCCATGGAGTCGCTAGGAGTCAGACACGACTAAGCGACTTCACTTTCACGCATTGGAGAAGGAAATGGCAATCCACTCCAGTGTTCTTGCCAGGAGAATCCCAGGGACAGGGGAGCCTGGTGGGCTGCTGTCTATGGGGTTGCAGAGTCGGACATGACTGAAGCGACTTAGCAGCAGCAGGAACTATAAATCATTTTTTTACACCTTTATAAAGGATTGTTTTAAAAATATATTTCCTTGGCTCTGTGGGGTCTCAGCTGCGGCATGTGGAGTCTTCGCTGCACCATGCAGGATCTTTCCTTGTGGTGCATGGACTCTCTAGTTGCAGCACACGGGCTCTCTACAGTGTGCGGGCTTAGCTGCTCCCAGGCAAGGGGGATCTAAGTTCCCCAACCAGGGATAAAACCCACATCTGCACTGCAAGGCAGATTCTTAACCGCTGGACCACCAGGGAAGTCCCAATACGGTTATGTTTAAAAAATAGGAAGATGTTCAACAGAGACCACATGTATCATGCAAAGCCAAAAATAGTTAATATACAGCCCTTTAAAGAAAAACTTTGCTGACCCTTTATATACATCATTTCTTAGGTAGAAAAGCCCATTAGTGCTCATCAGATTCTCAAAAAAGTAAGTGCCCCCCTCCTCCCCCACCAAATGATTAAGAATCACTGGAAAGGAGAGAGGTCTTTTTCAATTTTTAATATTCTAATTAACATATTCCCTACATTTTGATGCAAGATAACAAAGGATTCACCGAACACAGAATAATATAACTTGAATTTACATAGCCAGATCTTGCCATTTAAAATGCCTAATTATCACACTAAAAAGTCAGTCTGAAATAACACAGAAATTTATTTAGAATCAGCTTGTGAACTTTCAAACCTACTAGTGTCTTCTTACCTGAAGTCCTTTTATAAAGTTTTGAATTGAGAAATCATGATACAAAAAGATGTTGGTCAGAGTCTGCAACACTTTTTCACTCAGCTTAAACGGAAACTGAGTTGTAAGAAGAAGCTGAAGGACAGAAAAGGCAGGCAGGACATACTCCCCGTTAGTGTGCTCTTCACAAACATCAAGTAAATAACGAGGCAAAAAGCGATCCTGTAACACAGTACCTATGAGAGCCGTACCAGTAGCTAGACTTTCTGTAGGACAAATATCGACCAAAACTTTAAAATAGTTTATAAAAACAGTAACAACAGAAGTAGTTATTCATTCTACATCTTCAAATCAAAGATGTCCATCTTCCTCCATCCAATTCCTCATTTGTAAAAGTTATAAAAATATCGCCTATACAATCTCTTTTCTCCCTTCAGAAGTCACTGAAGAAGCTGTAGGCTTTGGAAATTTTTATTATTTGGTAAGATTTCTTTTTCATCTATGCACAGTAATGAAGAGTAACACATTCAGTAACACTGCTGAATGAGAAACCTAAAATTAACAGGTGTCTATTTAAAAATTATTAAATTGGTAAATTTGTATCACTCAGCTAATTTTCAATGGCTGCACTGAAGATTTTAAATCTGAAAATGAAGTCATACTAGGCTTTTCAAACTGAAGCAGAGTTATAGAAGGCCAACTGAATTTGGTCACAACCAAGCAACTTTAAATACTGTAGCTGGAAAATTTCCCTCAGCTGTCAGTGGATACCACCTTTAAGGGGAAAAAATGTCAAAGTGGTTATTAGATAAGTGGGAGGTCATTATGAGTTTAAGTTACACAGCAGCTCAAAGCACTTCTTCAAGGAGCTGAGCTCAGCGACAATTCACAGACGGTCAATACTAAAGAAGAGCATTTCCACTCAGGTAGAAGCAGAAAGCTGAGCTCTGGGAATACCTTAGTACTTACTTTTTGTCATGAGCAGCATGACAGGAAAGAGTCCATGAAAACTCCAAATCATTTAACATAAAATGTAAGTGTCAAAACATTGCTACTGTTACTCGGGAGTCATTAAATTCTGTAAAAATTTATTTTAAAAACCTGTAATTTTCCATTGAGTAATGACTAGTTAATAAGTAGGTAGATATAGAAAGATATGATTGCTTTTTCCATAAAGCTTCTATTTTAAGTGACGAGACCAAACTATACATTATAAAATAAATAAAAATACTAAAACATGTGTAGGAACATATACAATATCATAGTGAGACATACAGAAATTTATCACTAACGTTTATATTTATAATCTACTCTCGGAAGTTTTCTTTTCATCCTATTGCACTGGTACAAGTTTTTCTTTTTACCTTATCAAGTACTGTAGTCAGGTGCTCCTTACAAGACAAAGACTGGAATAGTTCTATACACAACAGAGATGATACCGCATGAGGAAGCAGCCGATGGATGACAACAGGAGATGTGGCAATTCCAAAAATGAGTATTAGTGGAAATTCATGGAGATGTTGACTAGTTTTCAAAGGAAATTACAAAAATGGAAAGTCTTTAGCAAATATATTTCAATACATTATTTTAAAATAAGACCACCTTTATTTAATGCCTACTTTATAACACATTGCTAAGGAAGATCATTCTAAATAATAAAAAATTTTAGGTCATTCATTTTCCTCTGTTATGGGAGCACAGAACTAGCTATTTCCCAGACATTTCAGCTCTGAAATCAATCTATTTAATAGATCCTCTCATTTTAGTAGTAAGAACATGGTGGTCCAGAGAGACCGACTGCTTCCCTCTTAGGTTATACAAAATCAAGTGTTAAAAGAAGTGTCAGATACTACTCAAATTCTCATCCGAAGTTTGAGCCACACCTAGTCTTCCTCATGGTTAGACATCTAGCCTAAGAGTTCAGTAACACGAAGCTCACTAATGTATGGACATTTCTACACACTATGTCATCCCGCCATAATAGCTAAGCTTTAGAAAAATTTTCTTAAAAACATGTAAGATATTTTTAATGGACATAATTTAAAATGTTACATACTTTCCCTGCATTCTTAACTCACACTCGCTGAACATGATTTATTCTTAGCATTACCAGGACGAACACAAACGCCTTGCGCAGACCAGAGCGGCAGGGCTCCTTAGAGCTCCTTAGATCAGAGCCCTCTGCATCGAGGCTGGGGATTTTGTCTGTTCCCTCCTACTGGCTACTGCTTCTCACTCTTCTCCCGGTATGCAGGTCTCCTTTCACGGTATAAAGTGCTAGAACTCTATTACTGCTTAAGTTTTCCCTTCTTACTTTCAATAGTAAAAGCAGTCCCAAGTCTGAATTCCAAAAAGTACAGCTTTTATATCACTATTCTGTACTGTGCATTTTTTCAGCATGTTAAATCTGTTCAGTGTCAACATTAAGAGAAGTCTTAAGAATCTGGAAATCTTAGTTTCAAATGGGGGGTGGGGGAAGGTCTATCAAAGTAAGAATTATATTAATATTAGTAGATTCTCACACAATATAGGTTTATGCAAATATAGCTGTAACTATTAAGCAAGTTAACATACAGAAGATGCCAATATAAATTACATCGAAAAAACGTACCATGAGAAAAGCATGTCACTGGGTTTTTAAATAGGGTTAAGTTATTTTAATTCCAAGTCTCACAGGATTGTCTTGAAGTTCCAGTAAGATCCTAAGTTGTTTCTCATTAGAAACCCATATAAAATAATGTTATTTAAAAAAAATTTCTTGCTCAGTAGAGACATGTGTAACTCAGACCTTCTAAGTGGAAAGGTATCAGAAAATAAGACAAGAACAGCTCAACCTGGAGTAGCTCATCCATCTAGCGGGCAGGTAAGAAACCCACAGCCTCGGGAGAGAAACGACATTTCATTCTGCTTTATCATTCTAATAAAAGCTGGCTAACTTGCCTTTTGAGTCTCATTTTTGGATCAAAAAGCACATGAAAATCTGATAGGAGGTTTTAAACATTCTATTTTATAAACAATTTGAAACCATAATCCATTAGCATCAAAATGAAGATTAAACTGCTATGCATTTTCTCTGCAAAAGGTTGTTTTTTGAGTTAAAAATTACAAGTCTTCTTAATAAAAAGTTTTGTGAAAAAGCCAGAAGATACGCCATCTACCTGCTGATAATGATAAAATCTTGGAGCACTTTTGTGGTGAAGCTTTCCGTATCCTTTAGGATAAGCACAACAGGAGGAGGCTGACACTGGCAAGAAGAAGTCCTCTTTCTCCTAAGCATTTTGGAGTCTGCCTTCTTTCGAGCCATGGTGGAAACAGAGAGTTAAAAGTAAGCTTCACCACCCAAACAATGCTATAAGGCCACAAGTTGATATACTGTCCTTCATATTTCACAGTAACATTATTTCTTTTATTTCTCCCACATAATAAAGAGAAATTCATTCCAACAGTTATTAGCAGTATCATTCTGTGTCTGACATGGGAATAATAACCAAGAAGAAAAAAAATTCAGTAAAATCTATAACTCATGTGAAATATTTATATTTCCTGCTGTCTGAGAAAATGACAAGAAAAGCATGTGGAGAAGAGAATATTTTCTATAAAATTGATTTTTCTGTTCATAGAATGTTATATTTTGCTTTGCTTAGGGGAAGAACCAGTGTTTCTAATTAAAAACTATAATGAGGAACACTACTTGCTGCTCCACTATTGTGAAATTTCAAGTTGAAAAACATCTTAAATATCATCTGACCCAATCCCAACTTTTAAAGATTTCTGACCTAAATCTCAGGCAGTATTTGATTTCCAGAAACAAACTGTGGATCAAATTAACATATTCTGGTAAACATTCAGTCAGTCAGTCAGTTCAGTCGCTCAGTCGTGTCCGACCCTTTGCGACCCCATGAATCACAGCACGCCAGGCCTCCCTGTCCATCACAAACTCCTGGCCGGAGCTTACTCAAACTCATGTCCATCGAGTCGGTGATGCCATCCAGCCATCTCATCCTCTGTCATCCCCTTCTCCTCCTGCCCCCAATCCCTCCCAGCATCAGTACCAGTTTAATAAATGAAGTTTAATAAACTTCATTTATGATGACTTCAGCAAATACATTCAGCAGAAAATGTTACTACAGTAACTTTTCCCATACTACCGGGCTACAACAGCATCATAAACTAAGACTGTGGCTTTTATGGTGCAGTTATTCATGAATCATCTAGGTTACTCAGTTTCACCAGAGATGTCATGGTAGAATGAAACTTCTATTTATAGTATCTGCCTGTTAAACATACTTTACTTACAGAGCATTTATTCCTCGAGAACGCCAAACAGGGAACACATGAGATTTATACATTATGTGTGTGTATATATATCTGTGTGTGTACCTCTTGATGAAAAGTGAAAACGGAGAGTGAAAAAGCTGGCTTAAAACTCAACATTCAAAAAACGAAGATCATGGCATCAGGTCCCATAACTTCATGGCAAATAGATGGGGAAACAATGAAAATAGTGAAAGACTTTGTTTCTACGGGCTCCAAAATCACTGCAGATGGTGACTGCAGCCATGAAATTAAAAGACGCTTGCTCCTTAGAAGAAAAGCTATGACAAACTTAGACAGCATATTAAAAAGCAGAGACATTACTTTGCCAACAAAGGTCCATCTAGTCAAAGCTACAGTTTTTCCAGTAGTCACGTATGGATGTGAGAGTTGGACTATAAAGAAAGCAGAGCACCGAAGAACTGACACTTTTGAACTGTGGTGTTGAAGAAGAATCTTGAGAGTCCCTTGGACTACAAGGAGATCAAACCAGTACATCCTAAAGGAAATCAGTCCTGAATGTTCACTGGAAGAACTGATGCTGAAGCTCAGACTCCAATACTTTGGCCATCTGATGCAAAGGACTAACTCACTGGAAAAGAACCTGATACTGAGAAAGATTGAGGGCAGGAGAAGAAGGGGATAACAGAGGATGAGATGGTTGGATGGCATCACCAACTCAACTGCCATGAGTTTAAGCAAGCTGCAGGAGTTAGTGATGGACAGGGAAGCCTGGCGTGCTGCAGTCCATGGGGTTGCAGAAAGTTGGATACGACTGAGTGAATGAACTCAACTGAATATATAAATATGACTATTCCTCATCAAACAATGGGTACTGAAAGCATAGTTCTACTGCACAAAATTAAATGACGAGGAACCCAAGAGATAATATATTAAAGTTAAAGCCACTGTCATAGAGATAGAATCTGCAGCAGAACAAATTCCTGATGCTGTTTTGTCATTAGATGACATTCTCCCACAAATAAAATGACCCTCTAAGAAACTAAAAACTAGGCTGCATGTCGATAGAAGAAAACTTCTAGATTCTAGTAACCTTAGGAAAAACAAGTAGCTACTACTAAATTAGCTACCTAGTGCTGCATAAACATATCCTTATTAGATGAAAACAGTGCTAATTTCACTATAATTCCAAGTCTCTTCAATCATATGCCAATTTCTTGGCAAAAAAAAAAAAAACTGTCAGTTTACATTTACCTGTGTGACACTCATATACCAAGCGGAAAGAGAATCCATTGAATAATGTACATTTTTCTGGGTGACCCGATCACTTTCTTTTTCTTTGGATTGCACATCTACTTTGCAGTCCATCAACTGTGAGACCAGCTTTTGCAAAAAATGTTTCATATCTACAGAATATAAAACATAAGAAAGAATATTCCCTTAAAACAAATCTAAGACACCTGAAACTTTTTGATTACTATCTCAGTAGAACAACATTTAACACATTAACTATTAAGGTTCATTAGTATCCTCTCCTTAATATTTAAATTTTATTAATTCAGAGTAATACTAGGAGAAAGTTTGTATTTATTTATTGTAACGAAAGTGTTACCTAAGCAAACGTGTAAACATGAAAACTACAAATTCTATCAGGAATAATATACATTTAAATTACACTGGACAGCAAAAGGTTTTTAACAAAAAGAGATCAACAGTATTATTTACCTAAGTTATTTTACTGATTGAACTCTTCCTCATAATCATTTATTTTTTCGTGGCCATCCTATGCGGCACGTGGGGTCTTAGTTCTCTGACCAGGGATCAAACTCATGCCCCCGGCATTGTAAGTGTGCAGTCTTTAACAACGGACCGCCAGTGAAGTCCCTGTAGTCATTTTAAAGATGTCCTAAGGACTTTTACTTAATTTCAAATAGTATATGAACATGAATATAACCACTTAAAGCCCTCTGTCAGTCCAAATCTAAGCACATTTGATTCTATTAGTGTCTACATCCTTCATGATTTAATGGCTCCACCGAGATTAGCTCTGGCAATGGACTATTTTTTTTACACCGTGGTGGTCTTTCAAAGTGGGATGATACAATGATTTGAGGCTGTAAATATGAGCCTATGTATGTAGTCTCTTCTCTGTTGGGTTAAATAAGAGTTCCTCAGTCCTCAATTCTCAACTTCCTGTTCCAAACTGTCCAAGTTATTAAAATTTTACTGGCTTCAGGAACACATCTTGGGAAGTGCCTGAACTATCACTGGTAGTGAAGCTGATATGATAGGGGTAGGGCCAAAACAAACTGAACAAAATTGGTCAAGGCTCTTGCAAAAGTCAAGGTTACTCTGAGAGGCACTAAAAAACCTCATCCTGCCAGAAGTGTGGTGCCACGCTGTTCCCACAAATTAAAAAGGACAATGAAAGCGGGGGACAGAAAAGGATGGAGAAGGTCTGTAACATCTTATCAAGGTTGTTAGAGCATTTATTTTACCTGGACAATCTTTAGCTTGCAATGAGACTACATAAGGAGTGACATTACTCTGAAGGACTTCTGTCAGACTTCTGAGTGTTAAATCATGATCTGTTACATTCACACCTATGGGATAATAAACCAATATTATACCATCATTTTTATTATTAATAATTTAACAGTAAGAAAAGCAACTTCACATGCCAAGTGAATTACTAAGTAAAACATTTTCAAAACATGATTAATGATAGAAACTAAGAAAATATACTACATAAATGAAAAGATCTCCATTAAAAACACATACAAAGAGGCATGCACTATACTTGTCAGGAAAGGTATTTAACACAACTCTTCTTTAAGAAAAAAAGCAACAAAAACTACTGGAGATGTGTAATTGACCCTTGAAAACATCTTAGGAGGAATTTCAAACTCATAAAGAGCTTTTAAAATAATCATTCAAAAATAAGGCCCTTAGTGTGACCCTAACTTAACAACTGAGGAGAATCCAAACATTAATACTATTAAGTGATCACAGGAAAATACAGAAGATGAGTTGAGCTATGTTGATTTTTGAGGGAAAAGTCTAAAAATAAATTAAAACTTTGGGTTCTTTAAAAATTTATTGTATCTCTGGTTCTCATTTCCACAAATCAGTTTTGTGCTCTGCATGCAGTTATCAGAGTTGACTGGCCATTCCCCGACTACTTTGGAAAAAAAACATTCTATACACTGATAAGTTCCCTAACGTCACAATCTGTGATTTCTAGACAGTGCCTTGATGCTTAGGCAGGTTCCAATATCAGACATTGGGAAACAGCTTGAGACTTGCTACTATAAAACTTCAACGGCTTGGAAGGAAAAAAAAAAGTTCCGAGTTATCCAGACCACCAGTAAGCAATTTTTTTACCAGCAAACAAATGAAAATGTTGGCAGGCTATTTTTAAATGGATGTATTTCTGATCCTCTGAGTACAGATATCAAAATGACATTTAGCATGCATTACGGCCTACAAATGTAACAATGCATCTCTGAACAGAGTTGGGAGTTTAATAAAACAATGGTTTATCTTTCACTGACTGCCTTCATTAGCTACTTAACACTAGTTCCTTAATAGATTTGTCTACCGGAAACATGATAATCAACAATGTCTTTAATTGGAAAAATGTTCTCCTCAGACCCCTGACTTTATCACACAACCATGCATCAGACAAACAGATTCAAGGGATTAGATCTGATAGACAGAGTGCCTGAAGAACTATGGATGGAGGTTCCTAACAATGTACAGGAGGTGGTGATCAAAACCATACCCAAGAAAAAGAAATGTAAAAGGCAAAACGGTTATCTGAGGAGGCCTTACAAGTAGCTGAGAAAACAAGAGATGCAAAAGGCAAAGGAGAAAAGGAAAGATAAACCCATCTGAATGCAAAGTTCCAAAGAACAGCAAGGAGGGATAAAAAAGACTTCCTAAGTGATCAATGCAAAGAAATAGAGAAAAAGAATAGAATGGGAAAGACTAGAGATCTCTTTAAAAAAATTAGAGACACTAAGGGAACTTTTCATGCAAAGATGAGCACAATAAAGGACAGGAATGGTATGGACATAACAGAAGCAGAAGATATTAAGAAGAGGTGGCAAGAATATACAGAAGAACTATACAAAAGAGATCTTAATGACCCAGATAACCATGATGGTGTGATCACTCACCTAGAGCCAGACATCCTGGAGTGCGAAGTTAAGTGGCCCTTAGGAAGCATCACTACAAAGCTAGTGGAGGTGATGGAATTCCAGTTGAGCTATTTCAAATCCTAAAAGATGATGCTGTGAAAGTGTTGCACTCAATATGCCAGCAAATTTGGAAAACTCAGCAGTGGCCACAGGACTGGAAAAGGTCAGTTTTCATTCTAATCCCAAGAAAGGCAATGCCAAAGTATGCTCAAACCACTACACAATGGCACACATTTCCCATGCTGGCAAAGTAATGCTCAAAATTCTTCAAACTAGGCTTCAACAGTTTATGAATCAAGAACTTCCAGATGTTCAAGCTGGATTTAGAAAAGGCAGAAGAACCAAAGATCAAATTGCAACCATCTGCTGGATCATAGGAAAAGCAAGAGAATTCCAGAAAAACATCTATTTCTGCTTTATTGACTATGCTAAAGCCTTTGACTGTGTGGATCACAACAAACTGTAACAAATTCTTCAAGAAATGGGAATACCAGACCACTTGATCTGCCTCCAAAGAAACCTGTATGCAGGTGAAGAAGCAACAATTAGAATCAGACATGCAACAATGGACAGGTTCCAAATTGGGAAAGGAGTACGTCAAGGCTATATATTGTCATCCTGCTTATTTAACTTTTATGCAGAGTACATCATGCAAAATGCGGGGCTGGATGAAGCACAAGCTGGCATCAAGATTGCCGGGAGAAACATCAATAACCTCAGATATGCAGATGACAGTACCCTTATGGCAGAAAGTGAAGAGGTACTAAAGCGCCTGTTGGTGAAAGTGAAAGAAGACAGAGAAAAAGCTGGTTTAAAACTCAACATTCAGAAAACTAAGATCATAGCATCTGGTCCCATCACTTCATGGGGAAACGGTGTAAACAGTGAGAGATTTTTCCTTCTTCCAAAATCACTGCAGGTGGTGATTGCAGTCACAAAATTAAAAGACACTTGCTCCTTGGAAGAAAAGCTACACCAAACCTAGACAGAATACTAAAAAGCAGAGACATTACTTGGCTGACAAAGGTTCATATAGTCAATGCTATGGTTTTTCCAGTAGTTATGTACAGATGTGAGAGCTGGAACATAAAGAAGGCTGAATGGCAAAGAATTGATACTTTTGAACTGTGGTGTTGGAATAGTCTCTTGAGAGTCCCTTGGACTACGAGGAGATCAAACCAGTCAACCCTAAAGGCAATCAGTCCTGAATATACACTGGCAGGACTGATGCTGAAGCTCCAATACCTTGGCTACCTGACGCAAAGAGCTTACTTATTAAAAAAGACCCTGGTGCTGGGAAAGATTGAGGGCAGGAGAAGGGGAGGACAGATGATGAGATGGCTGGATGGCATCACCTACTCAATGGACACGATTTGAGCAAGCTCCGGGAGATGGTGAAGGACAGGGAAGCCTGGCGTACTGCAGTCCATGGGGTCACAGAGTTGGACGCGGCTGAGCGACTGAACAGTAACAGCCAACTATCAGGCCGCATAACCTGGCAGGAGAGAAACTGAACACCCAACAGCACACGCCAGCCATCACTGGGCCTCAGTTTCTCATCAGTAAATGGAAGGGGTTTAAAACTAAAACGCACTGAAAAACTGGTCCACGGCATTACAACAACCATCTGCTGGAGTTTTGTTACTCAGGGTGGTCCCGGGATTGGCAATATGGGCATCAGCCGGAAGCTTGTTAGAAATGAGCAAGCTTAAATAACCAGCAAATAAGTCTGGCCCCACCCTAGGCTTATTAATGAAAATCTGTGTTTACTAAGATCCCTGGAGATTATTTGTAGGTACATTAAAGTTTGAGAGGTACTGCCCTGAATATCAGGAATAATATTTAGGTAATGAACAGTGTTAGAGGCAGTATTAAATAATAGAATTAATTTCTTATCTGAGAGCTCACTAATATAAATACCTTGACTAAATACTAAATTGGAAATACAATGAAGAGTATGTTTGGAATCCAAATAAATCCAACTCTCCTTTCAAAAGGAATGAAGAATATTTGCTAATATTCCAAAGAATTTTTTCCAATATCCTGCATTCCAGATGTTTAATTAAAATGAGATATTAGTGATGGATACTTAAGAACCTAAAAAATTTGCAATCTGCAGTCTGAAAATAACATATATATTTCATCCAACCTCCCTGTCCAAACAATTAATATTAACACAATATTACAAAATTTTTAAAAATAAGCACAGGGAAATAAAATTAAGGTCAGAGTAATTTCACCGAAGATATGACTTAAAAAATATAAAAGTCACATCTATCAATATACTGATAGTTTATTACTGAATTCAAATCTCATATTAAAATAACTAATGAAGAAAGAGTAATAGTAATACAAATTTATTGCCCCTTCATTTTTCTGACAAAAAGCTGAGGAGGGTACTAACCCTTGGTCAATTCCTTTTAATTTACAGATGTATGATTAATGTAAGAACACTCAACTGGTTTTCAAAGTATGCAAATTTTGATCAATGTAATTATGCAAATAAAAAAGACAAAACAAGTTTATCAGAACAGGTGATTCCCTACTATTCTCAACAACAAAACCACTTTTTACAAAAAACAAACACACATATTTGTACCTAGAACAAGAGCAGCAGTTGGAATTTCTCTGAGTTTTATTTGACAGCTCCAGTCTTTAGAATTCTTCTGGAGCCCAGAATGAGATGTTTGCAGAAATTCAATGAGACTGTCAAATAGGTTTTTATTTAATTCCTCCTGTAGTCGCTACAAAGAAAACACAAAACTTCACAAATTATTTTTAGCAGTAATCTGATACATCTTTCCAAGTCTGAGAAAGAAAACTGTCATAATTTCAATTCCAAAGATCACATGTAAAATGATTATTATACGAAATTAAAAAATTTTTCTCCTTAAATATCCAGTGAATAGTGTTTTGGATTCTTTCCTTTAAAAAATGTCATTTATTCATTCAACAAGCATTTTCTAATCACCTTACAAGTGAAAAAAATCTCTTCCCCAAGAAAAGAGAAGAACTGAGCTAGAACACTTAACGATTAAATTAAAATACACTGTTCCAATATTGTTTGAGCCAAAGCACCAAGGAGGCGACGCAGGAGGTGACGGTGGATGAAAAACATGAAGAAGGAAGAGGAATGGGCAAGGAGAAGGCAAGCAAGGAGGAAAGCACCAGGCATCTGGGGAACCAAGACAGCGAAGCATAAGGAGCGTGAGAAGTGGCCAGGAACGAGACTGGACAACACACTCAAGGGACAGACCAAGGAAATGCACATCTGACGCTGAAGCCTTAGGATTCTGTCCTGTGGGGAGAACCATTAAAGGGATTTGGGGCAGAGGTATGATTAAATCGGGTTAAGAAGTGTTAATCTGGTCAATCTGTGAAGGCCAGATTAGAGGGATCACAGGAGCTGTACTGGTGGGGCTGGAAAACCCCTGCAGCCTGGCATACGGCTGGACCTGCCCAAATCCTATTGGGATTTGGCCAATGGTGGCACAGGGGTAAGCAACAGACCTGAAGGGTTTGACGTCAGAGGCAGGGACATCAGTTAAGAGGATACATGACCATTCAGATTTTTGAAACTAGAAACCATAAATCCAAACTGCTTCAAGGGTCCCACAGAATACAGGAAGGAGCAAAGCCATCAGGCGGAAAGCAATAGAGGGTGGTGGGAAGCAGTAATAAACTGGAAGTACATAACCCTGTCCCCTAAAGACACAAAGAACAAGAAATACAATCCTGTGTGGTCGAACAAAACAAGTACCCTCAAGACGTTAGTCCCACATCTACAAATCTGCTATAGGGGAGAAACTTTTCAGAGCAGAAATATTAAGAACATGGCAACTGAAAAGGGGGATGAGAGAATGAAGTAGTTTAGAATTAGCTTGATTTCTTAAATGTGTAACTGAATGGATAATTTAAATAGAGTGCTACTATTTATACTCAAACATGTGTATTACCACATGTAAAACAGATGAGCAGTGCAAGTTCAATGCATGAAGCAGGGCACTCAAAGCCAGCACTCTGGGACAACCCAGAGGGATGGGGAGGGGAGGGAGGTGGGACGTGGGTTGGGACGTGGGACACATGTACACCCATGGCTGATTCATGTCGACGTATGGCAAAAACCACCACAATATTGGAAAGCAATTAGCCTCCAATTAATTTTAAAAAGTGCCACTATTTAAAAGTAGTGAAGATATGAAAAGGGCCTATGCACTAGGAGCCACCACTGTAAACATACATCCCAATACCTGAAGCTAGGCTTAATACCTGAAACAAGGGTGTTGAGGTTTGTTTTAGGGTGTACGTATTATGCTTAACCAAGATCAACTATACGTCATCAATACTCTTATAAATTGGTAGAAAGTAAAATGGGAAGCCAACAAACATGAGATGTATGATATTAAAGAAACATTAAATTATTTAAAAAAATAAAAGGGATTCACCTCAGTTTCAGATTTCATCTGCTGCCATATTAACTGGTAAGTTTCAAAGCGAAGCTTACTGTCCTCAGATGCATTTTCCCCTTTATTAAAATAGTCCTCTAAAAACACAGAAAGAAGTCAGTCAGTTTCTTTTTTACATGGTAACACTTAGGAAATCTCTGTGCAAAATCACACAGGAAGTGACAGGACTGAATTTTTTAATAAATATTAGAAGTATATATATTTTAGAATAAGATTCAGTATCCTTTATATTTTATTTACATCTATATTTTTACTATACTAATGGTATTTGTAAGTTCAAAAATCTTTTTAATTTTGATTGTATTTCTATCATTTTTTAAAATTTTCTAACAGTTTATTTAATGGTTTTGGTTTGAGGTACATACATTTAGTATTAACATACTTTCTCTATTTGCTCTTATTATAAGGTTCTGTATACTTCACATATCTGAACTCTCCTTTATTAAATGATTCTCACTCATTTAATTCTCCTTTACGAAATGATTCTCCTTCATTTTTCTGCTACTATTCTTTCTTTCTACTTTCATTCATTCAATTCTCATTCATTTAACTGCTACTATTATTCTTTGTTCAGCTGAAATAGTATAGCATAGCTTTTTATTTAGTCTGCATTTTACATCCTTCTTGAATGTTTTCCTCTAAATGGTTAGCGATTTATCAACATGCTATTTATTGCAACGGTTTTCAAACTCTTTAAACCATGATCCATACTAAGGAACACATTTACATCATAATCCAATACACGTACATCTATGAAAAACAAAAGGTCCTATAAAAGTACTTTTCATTTTCACGTGATAGCAAACATTTTCCAACATGTTTTTTAAAACTGTCAGGACCCACTAAATTGATTTCATGATTCACATTTGGGTTGTAAACTTTCAGTTTAAAAAATACTCACTTATTGAAAAATCTATCCTTTCTCCCACCAATGTAAGATGCCCTTATGGTCTGAATACTTACAAATACACTTGAAACTGTTTTTGAACTTCTTTTGTTCTACCAAATCCAACTCTGCTGCTGCTGCTGCTGCTAAGTCACTTCAGTCGTGTCCGACTCTGTGCGACCCCATAGACAGCAGCCCACCAGGCTCCGCCGTCCCTGGGATTCTCCAGGCAAGAACACTGGAGTGGGCTGCCATTCCTTCTCCAACTCTACTCCTGTACCAATTCTGAACTCTTAATTATTGTAGCTGTGTAGTACATTCTAGTATCAAATAGATCCAGCTTCTTCCTACCACCATCAAACATCATTCTCTTTCAAAAAAATTTAAGACATTCTTTCAAATTAATTTTGTCACTTCTCAAAAACAATTATACTGGTGTTTAACTGGATAAGTAAAATCTGTAGACTGACTAGGGAAGAAGTGATATTTTTAATATGCTAAAAAAAATTCACATCCCGAAATACTACAGGTCTCTTTTTTAATATCTGAATATGTAAAATATCCAAATATTTTACATGCCTTATAGTTTTCCACTTTTCTTCCTATTTCCTGTTGTTTACTGATATTTTATTGCAATAGCTAGAAGTGTCATGGTATTAAAAAACAACTGGCAAAGTACATCTTTTTTTCTGATTTCACTGAGGTGCTGCTAGTATCCTCTGAACAAGTTTTGAAGTTAACTGATAGTTTGGAATAGAAATTTTCTTTCAAGTTGAGGAACTCTTCCTTCTGTTACTTAGTTTTTGATAAGTACTGATTTTTAAAATTTATCGAAAGCCTTAGAATATACTGAAGTTATCATATGGTAAAAGTATAGACAAGATTACAGAATACAAATGCAAACCAAATAAAAGCAAGAAGATACATGATTATTAAAAGATAAAACATAATAACACAGGTCACTAAATAGAAAAAGCTATTTTATTTATTTCTTAAATTTATTTTTTAATTGTGAAAAAGTCATTTTAATTTGAAGAGTAGAAGCATGTAAAACATTAAAGTGGTATATCAAGATATTACTTTTTTATGCTACATCAAAATATATAATTTTAACTATTAGAATTTGGAGGGAAAAAACAGCAGTAGGACACTTTAACCCGCTGTCATTTATAGATCTGGTAGGTAAAAAGTTAAAAAAGTAAGTACTAAGAGGAGCTGAAGACAGCAAGCTCTCCCTGTTGACAGGTTCCTTCCCACTCCTACTCTAGACGCTTCGCTGGGATGGACACCCCCTGCAGAGCCAGGCCTGCTGCCTGGCCCGCCCCCTCCAGCTCCTGCCCAGGTGCCTTACAGACGTGCAGCCATCCGCGCGACGCTGAGGCGAGGGGGAGGTACCACCCTTTTATACATACACGCCCAAGTGTCTTCAAGCCAAGGGGACAGATGGTGAGGAATGCAGAGCATCTTCCTACTTCTTCAGGCAATTTATTTCAAGAACTGAAGCCAGCAAAAGCAAGTGCTAAAATTTGTATTTGTTTTCCTCATTTCTGCTCCACTTATAATCAGGGTCAATTCCCCCTAAGAATTTCATATTAAAACAGTATCTGTTTGCCTTTAATCACCACATACATACCAAAAAAAAAAAAAAAAACCACCTCAAGTACTTCAAAGTTCAAACTATACAATTATACATATTAGCTTTACTAATACTAAAAATCTTTAAACAAATCTTAGTAACTTACAGCTGAAATTCAACACAGAAAGTTCTAAGCAAAAACTTGCCTCATATTATGAGACGGTATTAAGTAGTGGTTAGACCGTAAGCTCTGGAATCAGCTTGATTTCAAATCACAGCTCTGCCACTTGCTAGCACTATCACTGAGAAAGTTCCTTCTAGTCTAAGTATCGTCACATACTTTAGTGGAGATAACAGTCTAACACTTATTTCACAGTTTGCTGAGAGGATTAAACAAATCAACACGTGTGTGTCAGTCGGTCAGTCGTGTCCAACTCGCAGCCACCCCATAGACGGTAGCCCACCAGGCTCCTCTGTTCACAGGATTTCCCAGGCCAGAATACTGGAGTGGGCAGCCATTTCCTTCTCCAGGGGATCTTCCCCACCCAAGGATCAAACCCCAGTCGTCTGCATTGCAGGTGGATTCTTTACAGACTCGGGCACCAGGGACGCCCAGCTAGTCTCAAACTGAAGGATTAACACTTTTAAGGTCTACTTTCTGGGATGATTTAGAAAAATCCAATTTTATGTATTTGAGCTGTTTATTTTCTTAGTCAAACAATAGGACAGTCCAGTTTTTCTTTTCTAATACGAAATTAGTGCATGAGTATACTTAACTGCACATAATTTTCCCATCAGAATGAATCTTCATAGTACTGAATATTGAGTGGAAATACTCAATATGCCTGAGAGGAGCTTTTAAAAAATACTAACACCTGGGTCCCACTCCCA
The DNA here is from genome assembly GCF_033118175.1 of Dama dama. Classification (NCBI taxonomy): domain Eukaryota; kingdom Metazoa; phylum Chordata; class Mammalia; order Artiodactyla; family Cervidae; genus Dama; species Dama dama. Next base: position 59,761,501 of record NC_083708.1, read on the forward strand.
AAGATTCTGATTCAGTTGGTCTGGGATAGGGTTTGGGCATCAGTGTTTTTAAGAAACTCCCCAAGCTGAAATATGAATAAGGGCGACAGGCTGTACCACTGTCAGCTTGCTAGCTGTGAAATTGTACTAAAGGCACGAGACATGCTACCACAGGGTAACTGAGAGCTCAAGGGAACTCGCTCCACTTTTTCCTACAGCTGCACATGAATCTGCAATTATACTGAGAAAATAATCTGTTTTTTTTTTAAGTTCCTCAAGTGATTCTAATCTTGGGACTTCCCTGGGGGTCCACTGGTTAAGACTCTGTGCTCCCAATGCAGGGGGCCCAGGTTGGATCCCTTCTTAGGGAACTAGATCCCACATGCTGCAATTAAGAATTCAAATGTGGCAAATGAAGATCCTGTGTGCCACAACTAAGACCCAGAGCAACTAAATAAATACATAAAAATAACTAATTATCATCTGCAGCCCCAATTGAGAACGAGTGCCATAAACATTTTCTGACTGATAACAACATCTTGAATTGTTTGAAGCAGTCAAGTCTTCTAACTTGACCACTAAACAGATATCTGGATATAAATAGAAGAAGAGGGAGTATTTTTTTTAATAGTTTAATTTTATTGAAGTATAACTTACAAATAAGAAAATCTGCCCAGTTAACAGTTTGGTACGCCCTAACCCAGGTGTACACTTACGTAACCATCCTATCCAGAGAACATTCCCATCACTCAGGAAAATCCCTCTGGCATTTTTGCAGTCAACTCTCCCTACCTCATTCCAAGAAATCACTGGGACTTTTAAGACAATCTCTTTTGAAGAACGGTAACCCTTCGAAGGAAATTTCAATTTGTCTTGTGAAGGTATATTTGGATCCTCTTTTAGATTAGAGCCTAGGGCAGTGCTAACCACTTTGTCCTATGCCTTCAAACATAACTGCTGTATCAACACGGTAAGTGAAGCAAGCTCAGGCAAGAGAATTACTAATGCATTAAGAGTTAGGTTAGTTCAGACTTGAGGGAGGAAAACTAACAAGTCTCATATTAAGATATTTTACCTATTGGCACAGAGATCTTTCTCTTCTTGAAGTTTGGCTTAAACACAAAGCAACCCTACAAAAAAGACAGAGAAAACGGCATAAAGTCCAGGCAGACAAGGAACAGACAAGTCTGACCAACATCGTATTTAATGAACAAACAGGTTTTTTAAGGCATTTCTGTAAAGTGCTAAGAAATCATCTTTCTTCAATCTGAATTATAGAAGGAAAATTCTTAAACAACAAAGGAATTACACATTTCTTTCTCCTCCCTCCCATGGGAAGCTCTTCTTTTGATTTTACTCTTTGAGACCTAATGTAAGAGAAAAAGAAAATAAAAACTGATGAAATTTAAACCCATTAAAGCTCCATTTTTATAAAACCTAGTGAAAAAAGAACATTAATACGAACATTAAGATGATAAAAAATACGGACACCTTCCCATCTCTAAAGAAATATTCATTATTTAATTAAATTCCAAGTATCTAGAACCTTGGCAGGACACAGACAATTCTGGCTACTGATTCACCTTACATATCTTTCTTCATCTGAAAAAATCCTTATTCATTTATCCATTAAAGTTAGACTCAAATTCACCTGCTTTGGGAACCCTTTCCCAATTTCTCTAATCAGAAGAATTATTCCTTCCCCTAACATCTCACAGTACTTGCATATCTTTATTTTGCTTTGTTTTAAATTATTTTCACTCTGTAAGATAGCTATTTATGGGTGTCTCCCCAGTTAGTAAGCGCCTTCAGAGTACAGACTGCATTTATAGCTCATAACTGCATTTATAACTCATAATATTTATAACTCATAACTGTCTCCCCAGTGTTTAGGGTAGTGTTAACATATACATTAGGCAATCAGTATACAAAAATGGATGAATGCTCGTCAAATAATTTTTTTGGTAATTTCCTAGCTACACTGAGTGTCATATTATTTGACTAGTGATACACAGGCCCCAAGCTGCTGGTCCTGTTTGTTCTGCAATCCTAAAGCTGTATCATGGACAGCTTCTTCAAGATTTCCATTTCTATGAAAAATGAAAGAAATACACCTAGGAAAAGCCATCTCAGGATAGATCCAAGGAGTGCTGTACAAATATAAACTGGCCATGTGAATTGTTGTTGAGTCGCTAAGCTGTGTCTGACTCTTTTACGACTCCACGGACAATAGCCCGCCAGGCTCCTCTGTTTCATGGGATTTCCCAGACAAGAATACTGGAGTGGGTTGCCATTTTCTTCTCCAGGGAATCTTCCTGACCCAAGGATTGAACCCATGTCTCCTGCATTAGCAGGCAGATTCTTTACCACCGAGCTACCTAGGAAGCAGGGTCCAAAATAAGAATTGTGTCTTGGACAACTGTATCTGCAACTAATGGAACGATTTAAAATACACAAGTATTTTTAATTTTTTGTTTTTTTTTTTTTTTAAGAAAAATCTTTTGGTGCCATGGCAAGCTTGTCACTGCCTCCTTTCTATAGCCGCCTGCGATTCGGGAGCAGGAAAAGGAACTATGAAGGAGTGAGATATGAAGAGCCCTGGGAATGGATCCTAATATATGGCAGTGGGAGTAATATCATTGTTCACTTTGAACTACTGATCAAGAAATGGTGCTGGAGATGGAAGGAGATGGAAGAAGACGGGAGGAAAGCCAATAGCCAGAAAACATGACAAGGAAAGAGAAGTTTAAAGAAAAAAGGAAGATGGCAGTTCCATAAACCAATGAAACAGTCCTTAAAGATTCTCATTTACACAAGGTGTCCTTCATAATTATGTTAATACAAGCATCTGTTATGTCATAAATGCTTTCCTGAAAAAAGAAAAAACCATAAACCTCTCACAGTCCTGCAAGATATACAAAAACAGGAAAAGCTTAAGCAACAAAAAGGATGAGGGGACAGACCACTCAAAACCTATGGAACCAACAGGAAAGAAATTCAAAAAAGGGGATTTACGTATACGAATAGCTGATTCATTTGTTGTACAAGGACAGGACTTAGCAACTGAACAACAGAAACTAACAGAACATTTTAAAACAACTATATTCCCAATAAAACTTTTTTAAAACCTATGGACTTTATAACCAGGGCAAAATACAAACAGCATCAACCCTAAAAAAAAAAATACTAGCAGTGACAGCTCTTTTGGCATTTGCATCTAGCATCACAGTCGCTCATACTTAGTATGCTTAAATCCTACGGTTTGTAGTTTTTCCCAAATATGTAGTCTTGCAAAGTACTGAGTCTCATAATTTTATTCTAATGTAGTTTTAATCAAAATTAAAAATTAAATCCATGGTATATCCTTCATTAATTTACTGTTTGTACGGAAGAAAAGTCTTTGCAACTATATCTGCATTCACAGGTTTATCACATAACTTAACTTTCAGGAGCTTCCAGCTGTACTCCTAATATTACCAAGCGGCACTTAAGTGTCTAAAGAGGCACTAAAAGAATTTTCTGTAATGATGAAAATATCTGCGTCTATTTTGTTTACCACTTGTACCTCGGTACCTAATAGCGTTTGGAGCACAATAAACAAGAGAAGGAAAAAAGAGGGCAGACTAGGGCACATCCTCCCGGGATCCGACCTCCACAAAACAAAACTTAAAACCTCCTCCGAGGCGAAACACTAAAGCATTTCGGCGTTTTCGCTCCCCAAGCAAAGTTGGCCTCCACTAGACGCAGAGCAAAGATGCCTCAGCTCCGCCCGCCGCTCCTTCCCCTCGAGCCAGGACAACTGGACAACGTAACCTCTGCTTCATCGCTCCTCCACAAGAGAATGAGGCAGCTATGGAGTCCTAGTGGGCGCCCGCCCCCACATACCTTGGACACCGAAGAGGTGGCCATGGCTGCAGCAACCCGTGGAACTCCAGATGCACTCGGGATTTCCCGCGCTCCCTCGCGGCAGCGGGGCAGAGGTCAGTAGCCGGCCACGCTGCTGCTTGATTGGCTGGCAGCAGCCGTCGGGGCGGGCTTCCGGCGCGCGGAGGCGGGGCGTGCGGAGAAGGGAGGAGCGAAGTCCTGGACCTTCCAGCTGGAACCCGCTTCGTGGAGTAAGACATGGCGTGCGGTTTCCGCAGGTCCATCGCCAGTCAGGTACGGGCCCGGGAACTGGCATATGGTGGACCCCTGAGCCACCAAGCCCTTTCACTGCTGCGAGCCGGGAGGCCGCGCGGGTTCTGCTGATATCCTGTTCGTTTTTCCCGCCTGCTTTCGGCTTTCAGGAGGTGCTGGAGCGGCCGAGGCAAACCCCGTCGAGGGTTGAGCCTGAGGCCCAGATCAGTTTTCAGGGTGAAAAGCCTGGAAAGGCGCACATTGCTTCGCTCGCTGCTCACTGTGCTTTCCCTGGAAAGAAAGTCAGTGGGCCATGCCTAGACCCTCTAGAAGTCAGAGGTCCGTTCTCTTAGTGTAGTTGATGATGGATCTGAATGTCCGTTTTGAAAAGAGTTAACTTCAAAACTAGTCATTTCTCTTGCAGTCATTTTGAATGCCAGTCCTAGCGTTATTTTCGGTAATTCCAAATATAACTCCCTATTTTTCTTGATTCTGAGGCACATTGTTCCTGGAAAACAGTTTGCCCCTGGAGGGGTGTAGGGGCAGAAGAGGCAGCCAAACCAAAGATGAGAAGGAAGGGTTTAAGCACCTCAGACCCAAAGCTGAGAGTAAATGGAATATGGGTTCTTTCCCGGCATGGCTCCAGGGTAACTTGAGAAACAGTTGTATGAACTGGTTGCTGCAGTGCAGTGTGTAACCACTGTGTTAAAACCATGTGTGCAATGCTGAGGGAATATGGAGAAGACCTCTTAGTGTCAGAGAAGGCTTTGTGGAAAAGGTGTTGTTGCGGAGAGGTTGAGTAGAAGTATACTAACTGAGGAGTGAGATCTTGGTGGGGATAGGATTTTTCATGAAGAGCATGCCCGTGGACGCATGAGAGAGCGTGGCATGCTCATGAAACCACACTATTTGGGTATGACTGATTCTTCAGGATATACCTCTGATGCTTACTTCAGCAAGTTCTTTTGATTCTGTTTTCAAAATAATATCTTGAATTCATCCACTCTTCTCCCATTGCTGCTGTTCCTTCTGTCCCCCATCCCAAGCCAAACTACCATTGTCACCTGCATCAGCTACTTACAGCCGCATTCTGCTGGGTCTGTCTCCATTGTTGCCCTCTCTCCAATCCATTCTCTGTAGCAACAAAAGTGACTTCTAGAGCATAAATCAGATCACTTATCTGTTTAAAAAACTACACAAACTCACTGTCAGAACCTTAACATCTTTCTTTCCAACAGTAATTCATGCCACTCTAGCCCTTCTTTCTATAGGATTGTAACCACACTGTAATTTTCTTGTTTTCCAACCTAGTAAGTACTTTGCATTGCCATCACATTCGGATTGCATAGATTATTCCCTGTGCTTGAGGAAATGCACTTTGTACCATGACTTCCTATACTAGATGGAAGTTGCACAGAACAATAGTTTGTAATCTATGTGCATCCTTTTCTATTCTGTACTGCTTCATTTTTCCCCAAAAATGCTGGTTGGAACTCACCGAATTTATTCCCGACTGACAACCTATAGTTTGATGAATACGTCCTCCAGTTATTCTCTGTCAGTCCCTGTCTGCTTCTGTCATAACACTTACAAGTTCATTATTTTGTCATATTTTACTTATTTTGGTGTGTAAGTGTCACGAAGACAGCATGTTTTCTTCACTGTTTTTCCCCCAGATCAGAAAAGTGCCTGAAATATACATGTGGGGATGTAATATAAACTTTTCAGCTTCTCCAAATGAGTTCATAATTTTAAAACTGTGAGATGACATGGTAAAAGTGCAAAGAATTCAAACTCCAATCCTTTCATTAATGTAACAGATTTACTCTTGGCAGCTTTTAGTTAATCTGTTAGCTATCAGATGATGGTATTGATTTCTAGTTTCTTGCAAGGGTTGATGATGGTGATGATAATGGAATACCTGCAGCGTTTTGCTGAACTTTACAGGACTACTGATAAGCTTTAATGGTGTAATATTAACACAGAGGCCTTAGTGTTGAAAACTGTGAAGAGTTTGTGATTTTACCCTGCAAGGTAGTCAGCCACAGTTCATGGACAGTGGCAGAAAATATAAGAGCCCTGAGAGAAAGAAAAGGATTATATTATTTCATTATTCCCAGCAAAAGTAGTAGCCAGAGTGTCAACATTTTCTTGCGTGGATTCCCCAAGCTCCAACTCTTCCCAGAGGGTGAGTTGTGCAGAGGGTCAGACGACGTGTGTTCTATAGGAGCGGACCCTGAGACTTCTGTAATGACAGCGGGCCTGTCCCCCTTTATTCTGATGTGCAACACTCTTTTCGTCTCACAAAGCTGTTTGTTATACAAACATCCTTGAAAAGATAGTCCAGGACAAAGAGCAGTTTGGGTTTTGCATAAGACTTGCAGAAACTTAGAGTCCCATAGAGATTTATCCTCCAACCCTCAGCTAGTGGTATGCAGATGAGGTGTTCAGTACTTGATATTAGTATCTCATTTAATCATCTCATCCATCTTGTGCTCTTGGCAGCATTATCTCCACTTCATAGAGGAGGACACTTAGACTCAAGAAGATGGAGAGAATAAAGTCACAGAGCTACAAAACTGTGGAGTTCAGTGACTAACCAACCCGACTGACTCAAAACACAAACTGTTTGGATTCTGTAGAATAACCTTGGTAAAATGCTCAGCGCTCTCTCTGGCTCGGAAACATAATGACACAGTATAGACTTGTTTCCCTTTCTCACTTGCTTTTCCTTTAGGTTTTGATGCTGAGGATAAATTAAGCTAGTTCATGTTAATTCCTTTTAATTTTGAAGCAATTTCAAACTTATGGAAAAGTTATAAGAGTAGTAGAGAGAACTCCATATACCCTTTTTCCAGATTCACCAATAAATGTGTTACACATTTCCTTCATCATTATATCTGTATGGTCTGTTTTGCTGTATCATTTGAGAGTAGGTTTCATAAATTATACTCCTGAACCTCCTAATACTCAATTGTTTACTTCTAAGAACAAGGCTTACCTTAGATAACCACAGTTCAGTTACTAGATTCATATCACAATGATAGACTTTTTCTAAAATTTAATTTACAATCCATCCCAGTTTTGTTGATGTTTTTCAACAGCCTTTTTTTTTTCCAGTATAGGCTCACCGCATTTCATTGTTATGTGAGTGTTACATTTTAAAGACCTTAAGCTCCCCTCCTCATTAATTTATTATCTATTGAATATATAAATTGATAGAGGAGATACACTGATGACAGTGAATAGAAGACACGGCTGCCTGACTGCTGAGGAGTTGTGTTGTCAGATCTCATGTGTGACCTCAAGGAGCCGTTAAACCTGTCCAGTTGTTGTCTTCTAGTCCTAAGCTGGAGTATCTCCCCAACATAAATTTTGCAGCTTAGGACTGATAATTTGGAAAGATACTCTTACACATTCGGGTGAACCACAGCAACGACTGTATTATCTAAGTGTGTACTTTGCTTCCAACCTATTCTCACGAGCTCACCAGCGTTCAGTTCAGCTTCAAACCACAAGTTCTATAAGAGCCATGCTAAATTCTTTCATTATAAATAACTGCAGGTAACTTGCTGTCATATCATTTGGGAAGTTCTTTTTTGATTTAAGTCATACCTTGGACTATGCCAAAACCTTTGACTGTGTGGATCACAACAAACTATGGAAAATTCTTCAAGAGATGGGAATACCAGACCACCTGACCTGCCTCCTGAGAAATCTGTATGCAGGTCAAGAAGCAACAGTTAGAACTGGACATGGAACAACAGACTGGTTCCAAACTGGGAAGGAAGGACGTCAAGGCTGAATACTGTCACCCTGCTTATTTAACTTATATGCAGAGTACGTCATGAGAAACGCTGGGCTGGATAAAGCACAAACTGGAATCAAGATTGCCGGGAGAAATATCAATAACCTCAGATGCAGATGACACCACCCTTATGGCAGAAAGTGAAGAGGAACTGAAGAGCCTCTTGATGAAAGTGAAAGAGGAGGAGGAGAGAACAGCTTTGAAACATGTATACTATCAAGGGTGAAACAGATCACCAGCGCAGGTTGGATGCATAAGACAAGTGCTCGGGGCTGGTGCGCTAGGAAGACCCAGAGGGATTGGGTGGGGAGGGAGGTGGGAGCCGGGATCGGGATGGGGAATACATGTAAATCCATGGCTGATTCATGTCATTGTATGGCAAAAACCACTACAATATTGTAAAGTAATTAGCCTCCAACTAATAAAAATAAATGGAAAAAAAAGAAAGTGAAAGAGGAAAGTAAAAAAGTTGGCTTAAAGCTCAACATTCAGAAAACTAAGATCATGGCATCTGGTCCCATCACTTGGGGAAGCCATGGAAACAGTGACAGACTTTATTTTTGGGGCTCCAAAATCACTGCAGATGGTGACTGCAGCCATGAAATTAAAAGACGCCTGCTCCTTGGAGGAAAAGTTATGACCAACCTAGACAGCATATTAAAAAGCAGAGTCATTACTTTGCCAACAAAAGTTCGTCTAGTAAAGGCTTTGGTTTTTCTAGTGGTCATGTATGGATGTGAGAGTTGGACAATAAGGAAAGCTGAGTGCTGAAGAGTTGATGCTTTTGAACTGTGGTGTTGGAGAAGACTCTTGAGAGTCCCTTGGACAGCAAGGAGATCAAACCAGTCCATCCTAAAGGAAATCAGTCCTGAATATTCATTGGAAGGACTGATGCTGAAGCTGAAACTCCAATACTTTGGCCACCTGATGCGAAGAGCTGGCTCATTTGAAAAGACCCTGAACCTGGGAGGGATTGAAGGCGGGAGGAGAAGAGGACGACAGAGGATGAGATGGTTGGATGGCATCACCGACTCAATAGACCTGAGTTTGAGTAAACTCTCGGAGTTGTTGATGAATAGGGAGTCCTGGTGTGCTGCAGTCCATGGGGTCGCAGAGTCAGACACGATTGAGTGACTGAACTGAACTGAAGTTTCAGCTGATACCTCGTTTGCTGACTATTTGAATCTTTGAACTAGTTCAGACCTGAAGAAAGTCTGCGGATGTGGGAATACTGGTGCACTGGCTTTTGCTGGCAAACATACACCAGGGATCTGGTTATATTAGAATCAGAAATGAGGAATAACCAAGGATAATTGATAGTTTAAGTAATTCAGAATCTGGAAAAATGATCATCTTTTAAGAATTTTGAAAGTCATTGTGTTGTAGACTGTTATCTGGATAAAAATATAGAACTAACTTTCATAAGGTATCAGTTCTGCCACCCTATGTGTTTGGCTGCTAAAGCATAAGGATCTTTTGTTCATCAGCTCAATTAGGATTTTTTATGTGGTTATTGGAGATTTTGATCTTGAACCTGGCAAGTTAAACCTCCTAACTGAATTTCAAGTCTATGTAGACCAGCCACACTGATGGTATATTTTTTGACTCTGTTCAGTTCTTGACGATCAAACGTGGGACTTATGTGTACCTGTGTGTAAGGGAAACAGATTGTTGAGAACTGCCCTCAAGCTGATTGTCTTTTTCATGCCGGGTATCTTGGGAGCCAGGTTCTGTTACATTAGCATCTTTGACTTTAGGTTGCCAAATCCAAGGCTTAGAATTGTACCTGGCACATTTTAAGCATTCAGTAGGTGTTAGCATTATTGTGTTATACACGGGAATCTGTGGTGACAGGTTCCCAAACCAGATCTGGCATGTGTGAATTTTCGCTTTGATTCTCCCTATAAGACGTGGTTCTTCTTTCAACCTCAGGTTTCCGCTTTGCTCAGTTCTAAGTTATTTAGTTTATTTTTCAGAGACTGTGCCTAACGTTTTGTGGTTTTTATTCCTCTGTCTTCAGGTTTAATTTTTGAGCCTTAGTCTTCTTTTAGTGTTTTATTTTCAACTGAATAAACTTCTGAAATATTCTTTAAAAAATTTTTTCAATCGCTATTGTGAGGCCTCAAGTGGATAGCTATCAAAATGCCCTTGTTATATCTGTGGTAGCCCCAGATGAAACCCAGGAGAACACCTTTACCTAAAGGGAAAAAAAAGGAAATCTGTAGCCAAGGAAACTCTTAGGTCACTTTCTCATTAGAGAAAACACTAATTTCAATATCAGAGACAGTTGAAGAAAGTCTTATTATTTCCAAAATAATTCGGAACCTATGAGACTAAGGAAATGAAAAAGCATGCTCTCCAATATTCGATAGTGGTTCTTAACATTTTCTTATTTTTTTGTGTGTGCCCCATCCATTTGAATTATACTCCTCGAATTAATTAAAAACCCTCTCTCATTTGGGCACTGATTGTTAACACAGGAGGCAGCTGGTATATCCCTATGCGGTTTATCTCTAGCTTTGTCTACTTGAGACGGGAATCACCTGAGAAGCACTAAAAACAATACCTAAGCCCAGGTCCCCTGGGCTGTGATGGGGTAGGGGCCTTGATGTTCTAAACCTTATCAGGTGATTCTGATATTCACTCAGGCTTGGTAGCAGCTAGCTAAGGATGACCACCAGCGGAAAGGTGTAGTACAGTAACCCCCATGCTTTACCTCACATTAGAATCAGTCCCAAGAACTTTTGAACATCTGGTGCTCAGGTCACACCCTGTATTAATTAGAATATTTGCACGTGGGAGCCAGACATCAGTGTTTTCTAAAGATCCCTGGGTCATTCCCATGGGGGGCAAAACGTGGGAACCCCTGGTATGGTGATTAAGAATAGAAGATACAGGTTTAAATCCAGCTTCTTTGATAAGTAGGTGAGTTCACTGTACTTCATTTGTAAAATGGAAAATTATTTAGCTACCTTATAGACTTGTCATTAAGATTCAGTGAATTAATATAAATACAGTGCTCAGGATTGTGTTTTATATATTGTATAAATGCAGTATTCATTAGTCATTATTATCTTAGAGTTTTGAGGATGTGGTATTTTGAACCCCCTTGCCACACCACTCTCCCCAGAGGCTGCTGTTGGGGACCTAATTATTATCCACCAACCTAGGCGGAAACTTTAGCACCCGTTTGGTCAGACCATTCAGGATGGCTGTTCCTTGCTCTCTGTATATTCTATGCTGACCAGACCCTGCTTCACTCACAAGACTATCCAATCCTCTTAATTATAGGGCTTAATCAGTAACTGCCTACTTTCTTGACCCCTCCCTCAGCTGCTGGTTTTTTGGTAACTGGTGAGCCAGCCTAACGTCAGTTCCGCCTGTCAATGGTAGCCTCTTTCTTCCCCCAAGTAGCAAAAACGGCTGTTGTCTCGACTGCTCTGCAGGGGGGATGTTTTCAGGTCTTAAGCTTCAGCCTTGTAGGATTTTTCTGTCTGATAAGTCATTAGCGTCGGTCTCTGTCTCCTGGTCCCTTTCTTTGGGGTCTCCAGGCTGGGCGTCAACAAGGCTTTCAGGCCTGCAGGGTGCGGTGCACAGCCCCATGTGAAGTTAGGTAACCAGAAAACTGTTTATGTGAACCATGCTGCTAAATTTTCAATAGGAATTCCTTAACAGTAGATCCTTTTATAAAGTTGTGCTTAATGGAAAAAGCCTTTCTCATTCTTGCAAAAGTAATACCTGCTTATTGTAAAGAATTACAATAAAGGTACCAAGAATTTTTTTTGGAATCTCCCCCATAAGTAGTTATCATCACTAATGTTGACCTTTATTTTCGATACATTTCTTTGCAGGTATACAGGTGGAAAAAAGGAAGGATAGATAGGCTTTTTATAAAAATTGGGCTATATTGTAACCAGTTTTTTTTTTAAGTTTTACAATGAATAATGTCTGACTGCTAAAAGTATAATACTATCATGATTCCTCATATATTCATAACCTAAACATAGTTTTAAGTAAAAAGTGTTAAATACAGTTTAGCTTGAATTTAACAACAACAACAAAAGTACATTTCAAAGAATTATTGATATATTTTCTAAATGAGCCCTCACATGACTATGAGATCATGAACAGCATCACAGTTTGGAGCGTTTATTTTTTTATAATCTTAATGTTTCAGAGACTCCTCTCTACAGAGAAGGAACTGGTGGTTACCAAAGGGGAGGGGCTGGGGGATCAGACAAAAGGGGTGAAAGGAATGAAGAGGAATAGCTTCCAGCTGTAGGATGAGTAAGTCACCAGATACAATGTACAAATGAGGAATATAGCCAGTAATCTTGTAGCAACTTCGTATGGTGGTAGATGGTAACTGCACTTATTTTGGCCGTCATTTCACGCATCGTTCTGTTGTATGCCTAAAACTAATAGAACATTGGATGTTAATAAATTTCTTAAAACCTTGGCGTTTCAGATTTAGGCAGTATACATGACATAGCTGGTGTAACTATCCTTTGCCTTTCCAGATTTGTTTCAGTAACTTTGTCAAAGTTAGTAACACTTAGTAATAACATCCGCATACTTCTATTCTCTTTATTTTTAATTAAATATAATGCTTACCTGGTATATGTCTAATCTTCATGATACATTGCTTAATTGGCTGCCTTTCTTTGTGAGTAGATTTTTCAAGAAGGGCATTTTTTTTTTAACTTTTTTAAAAAAGAAATTATGACTTTTCAGATAAAAAAATCCTAGACATATCAAAAGGAGGGTTAATCACTGGAAAATTAGCATGTTTAAAAATAATATGAAAATAGTAGATTTAGAAATAATATTAAAAATCTTCATTTTAGAAGTAAAGCAATAACACCAGATTGTTTAGTTCTGATTTTGATTTTCCAGAGTCTGATACCACAGATGCAAACACCATACAATAATCTAATGTTACTTTAAATTTTTCTGATTTTCATATATTGGCAACTAATTCAATTTAAAAACCAGCTGAGCAGATGGAACAAGTGTATCATTTTGTAGCTTCTCCAGTAGGTGAAACTGGCCCTACATAAATTCTAAATTATTTTCTTTAACCAGAATGTGATCTTTGTGAACAGGGAACATGGTGACAAAGTAAAATACATTTATTTCACCTCTGGAGTCTTCTTGATTGGGGGCTGTATTTTTGAAATTTAGTGACTTGACCAGGATGTGTCATTTTCTGTGTTTTCCTGATGTAGTCATTAATTTTGATCTGTAGATTCTGTTTGTTTGTCTCTCCTTTTTCCTTTTTAAGATGATCTTTAATCATGGAGAAGAACACTATTAATACCCATGTACCCATCACCCAACCTGAGAAGTAAACTATTACAAATACTATTAAATGCTCCTGGGTATGCATCCCTGGTTGCAAACTCTCTTCACATGTGAGGTTTTGTGTTTATCATATGTGTGCATGTGACTTACTACCTATGAAAGTACCCCATATAGTATTCTTTTGCAAGCTATTAAATTTTATATAGGCAGTAATCAAACTTTAGTTATGCTTCTGCAAGTTGGGGTGTTTTTTTTTTTGTTTGCTTCAAATATTAAAAGAGATTTCTCCATGATGGTGCACGGAGATCAGGTTCTTGTACTGGTGAGTGGTGTGCCACGGCAGTAATATACCACAGTTTAGATTTAGTTCTTTATTTCAGGGATGCTCTCCCTTTTATTGACAATTATGCCCTGTCACCTAGGTCACACCTGATTCTAGCTGTCGCTGATGTGAACAGCTTCACATGTGCTTCCATTTACTTACCATTGACAGCACTTCATCGTGTCGAAAAGGCTGCTGCCAACACAGACTCAGCTCAGGTGGATGGAGTGAGCACTCACAAAGACCCCACTCTCTGCCAACACAGACTCAGCTCAGGTGGATGGAGTGAGCACTCACAAAGACCCCGCTCTCTGCCAACACAGACTCAGCTCAGGTGGAGTGGGGTTAACACTCTCAAAGACCCCACTCTCTGCCAACACAGCCTCAGCTCAGGTGGAGTAGGGTTAACACTCTCAAAGACCCCGCTCTCTGCCAACACAGCCTCAGCTCAGGTGGAGTGGGGTTAACACTCTCAAAGACCCCGCTCAGTCACTGAGGGATGGAGACTCCTGCTCCCTACTTTTGGATCGACACTTTCGGTATACATTGTATGCAAAAGTGAGATAGAAACTAAGCCCCTATTGCCTGTATCAGTGACCTTGATAGCACTATCTTATATTTACTTTTTCTTTTCTCTCACTCTCCCCAGTATATCACTTCTGCCCTCAGAATCACTTCCCAGATAAACTGCCTGCATGCAGTCCTTTTCCCAGGCCCTGCTTCTGGGGGAGCCATGATATATCTATGAGTACTTTCTATTTTTCTTAGGTTTTGTTAATTCATTTCTATGACTGCTGGTAAATAAGACTAAGGGAGGAGACTTGCTAAATAAGACTGCTCCATTCTGCTTGAGAGTCTTTCGCATCTCTTCTTGGCATGCCGGAGCTTGGGTTTGCACTTTGCCTCTAGACTTGCTGCCACTGGAGAGCCAGTGCCTCTCCCTGTCCACTTGCTGCTTGGCGGCTGTGTTTTGGTTTTTTAATTTCTAATTGAAGGGTGATTGCTCCACAGCATTGGTTTGATTTCTGCCGTCCGTCAGCCTGAACTAGCCATAGGTGACACTTGTGCCCTCCCTGGTTAACCCCCCTCCCGCATCCTGCTCCCCCGCCTCTGAGTTGTTGCAGAGTCCCAGTTTCAGTTCCCCAAGTCCCACAGCATTCCCGTTGGCTGTCTCTTATTTTAGGGACACCAGTTACCCTAAAGTCAAGTTACCTTTACCCAATTTTATGTACCTTTGTTGGATTGCTTTATGTTTTTTAAAATGTATATTCTGACTACATTAGCACTTTTATGTTCTATTTTCAGTTCTGACTACACTCTTCCTTTGTGTTTAATTATTCTATACTGTTTGATCAGCAGACTCCCTTTTTATTTCACTGTGTTTCAGTCGTTTAGTTCTTATTATATTCAGACATCTTGAAGCCTTTGTGAAGGATGTCTCTGTATTAACTTGTATTTTTCTTCTAGAGCTCTTCGATCTCTTGTATGCCACATTCCTTTCATTCTGTCTTTTTCTCTTTTTCTTTCAGCCCCTGCCCGTTCTCTCCTTATCCAGCTTTCTTTGAGTTTGTCTGTTTTTCATGCCTGTTCTTTTCCATCTTACTAGTGCTTGACAGCTCTGCCCAGACTTTGCATTTGCTTCCGCATTGTGTGGGCAACTTCCTTACTCTCCATATCAGCATTCTTCTTGGCTCAGCTCACTTTCGTGGTTACAGAATATCACTCTGCAGCTTTCCACTCCTCTTCTGTCTCTCCAGGAGGGCGTGGGGACCTGTACGCATTACTCCTGAACTCTGACTTGGCACATTTTTGCTGCTAGTTCTGACATTTTTCCATCTTCCTATCAAAATTTCTCCTATGCCTCTTCCTGCCCATGCAACATAGTATCAGGATTTCCTCCCTGTGACTGGGGAGTACATTGTGTTTCCATCGTGGAGGCCCTCAGAGTCTGGCCCTGGAGTCTTCACTTCTGCTGGGAAGTGCCCTCAATCACGTCTCTGTTTTACCCGTTCTCGCCTGCAGATCTGCAGCGTCTATCAGTCATAGATGGGAAAAAAACAGAATTCAATGTTTCCTCTCCAGATTTGGTGTATTCATGCGATTGTTAATTCAATTTAGGAGCCTTGCCAAACAGGGCTGCTCTATTTCTTCTCAGAATCTGCTGTATCTTCCTTGGTTTCCATCCTTGAAGTTCATAACTTTGGGCCACGCCTATGGTGTATTTGTTGCTGGAGAACCAACCAACCTCTAACCTTCTCTCCTTTCTCCTCTTCTTTCTTCCTTTTCATTTTAATTTGTTAATGGTTAGGAAATGGGAGATGATTAAAGAAGACTTCTTTCTACTATTAAATCCCAAAGTCTGTCTTTTGGGTTTTAATTGTGGGAAAATACACCTGGTGGGCAACAGAGGATGAAATGGTTGGATGGCATCACTGACTCTGTGGACATGAGTTTGAGCAAACTCCGGGAGATAGTGAAGGACAGGAAAGCCTAGCGTGCTGCAGTTCATGGGGTCGCAGAGTCGGACACAACTTAGCAACTGAACAACAACACATATAACCAAATTTACCTTGTTTTTTTTTTTTAACCTTGTTTTTTAATAGTGTTTTGTTGTTGAAGTACAGTTGATTTACAGTGTTTAATTTCTGCTGTACATCAAAGTGATTCAGTTGTACATATATATACATTCTCCTGTTTTCCATGATGGTTTATCATAGGATACTGACGGTGTCAATAGTTTTCTATGCTATCCAGTAAGATGATATTTATCCATTCCATATATAATAGCTTACATCTACTAATTCCAGCCTCCCACTCCCCCTCTCCTCCACAAGTCTGTTCTGTTTGTCCATGAGTCTCTTTCTCTCTTGTAGATAAGTTCATTTGTGTCATATTTTTAGATTCCACATATTTGTTGTTCAGTCGCTCAGTCATGTCCAACTCTTTGCGACCCCATGAACTGCAGCACGCAGGTTTCCCTGTCCTTCACCATCTCCTGGAGATTCCACATCTAAGTGCTATCATATGGTATTTGTCTTTCTCTTTGACTTACCTCACTTATTATGATAAATTCTGGTTTCATCCATGTTGCTGCAGATGGCTTTATTCTTTTTATGGCTGAGTAGTATTCCGTTGTGTGAGTTTCACTCAGGGACCTTACTGATGACTGTAGCCTGGGAGACAGCCACTTCGCAGCTCTGGTGAATTGCTCCAAAGAGGGAGGAAGAGAAGCCAGTTGAATCATGGGTGTTGGCTAGGGAATGCGCACAGTCAAGTTACATCTCAGTAAGAGATTGCAGCTAATCACAAGGAGCAAATGTCTCAGTTACTTATTTCAGTGCTTCTTCAGATATGGGAAGATTCAAGAATCTGGATTTATTAAAATTCTTTCTAAGGAGCCTGTTTTTCCAAAGCACAGAGTGCCTCATTCTGTTTTTTGTTGGGTGTATTATTGGTCAGCAACTACAGTGGCTGATGACTTAATTTGTGTATAACTGCATGGTGAGTGACAGTCTTTTATTTTTCAGAGAGTTTAGATATATTTAAAATAGGCAAATATATAATAGAAGAATAGGCAGAAGATCTTATTGCTGTGGGTAAGTTTTGGCCAAAATAAAACCCTTTAAAGGAAGAAGGAGGTAACATTTATTACTTGCTTGTGACGTGACACAATTTTGTTAGTCCTCGCAAGAGCCCTGGTTTATTATCAACAGATTTGTACCTCCACTTTTCAGGTAGGAAAACTTAAGCTCATTGATGTAGAATGACTTTGTCAAGGATGCACAGATAGTATAAGTGGACCCTTTATTACTGATGTAGCTGTACTGGCAGGAACATTTTGCAGTATAAACATGAACTATTACAGTCTTTATTTGGTAAATGCTTTGGAACTATTTATCCACTTCTGGGCAAGTGTCTTAAGGAAGAAAGCCTTTTTTGTGAAGTATACAGTAATTCAGTTCCTAAAGGCTAGAATTTAAAAATAAAGACTGCACTTTGAGATTTAAACTTAAAGAATCAGCATATGCTAGGTCAAAGTAGAAATAGAGCATCTTAAACATAAATGATGGCTCCAGGTCTGCAAGTTTTAACCTTTTTTTAGGTTTATGAAATTTACCAATTTCTTTTGATATTAAGAGGATAGATATTATTATTCATAATGGGGGTAGCGGCTTTAGTTTTATTCCTCTTCTTCTGAACACTTACCAACACCTCTGAAGAGGATTAAGATTGCTTCTTAATCTCTTCCAACGTTCTTTTTTTATTCACCCCATTGTTCCCGTTCCCTTCTCTCACCAGCTATGACTTGACCCATTGCAGAGGCTGCATAAAGATTGAGGAACTAGGGGAGAAAGGTGAAGACAGTTTTAAATTCATTATGACTGTGCTGCTGTTTCACTGTTTTGTTTTCATGCATTTCTCGTTGAAAGGATATAGGTATGACATAGGGATTAAGTGTAGGTTCTGCTTATAAGATAGCTTGTGTTCACATCTCTGCTTTTCTGCTTAAGCAAATTACATAAATTCTATGAACTTCAGTTTCATCACTCATGAAGTGAAGTCTACAATAGTGATCCATGGGATTGTTTCGGAGAAAAACTAGGCATGTAAGAAATCCCTGTCATGTGAGAATCATTCAATAAGTAGGAATGTCTCCTCCAACAAACTTCGAGTTTCTGATGAGGGCAATAGTTCACAGCTGTGACTGTTACAGTCCGTCAGTGAGCCTCTCAAAAATGCAAGCGAGTCAACTTGGTAGAGCCTGGGGGTCAGGTTCCCGCCCCCACGTTATTTGTTTGTTTGCTTGTTTAAGTAGCATGAGATTTTTGTCTTTTATTCACTGCTGTATCCACAACTCCTAAAACAGTGTCTAGCACAAAAAGACTTTATGAATGAATAAAAGGCAAATTATCTTTGGTCCTCAGTGGTTTATCCCTACTCTTTGAAGAAAAGTTTTTTAAATTTACAAATATGAAATTCTTCCTTTTTAGTAAACAGTCCTGTTTGCCAATATCTGGTCAAACCCTGGCATGTTTGACCTCACCCGTGTTCACGGTCATCCTCAACTCCTGGCAACCACTGATCTCATCTTCAATCTTAGAGTTTGGGGCTTTCCAGAATGTCTAATAAGTTGAATCGTAAATTATACAGTCTTTTGAATCTGGTGCTTGTCATGTAACAAAGTACATTTGAAGCTCATTTGTGTTGTGGTTCAGCATTTTTTAAAATTGTTGAGTAGCATTCTGTTAATCTGGAACAAATATGTTAACAGTCTTGCTCTGTTTTTTTTCTTTTTGTTTGATTTCTAGCTTTCCAGAGTGTTGGATCTTCCACCAGAAAACTTGATCAAGTCAATATCTGCAGTTCCGATTTCCAGAAAAGAGTTAAGTATAATATATTTGTAATGATCTAGAATGTGATTGATTTTGTCAGTTAACCAAAAAATGCAGTTACTCTCCAGTTTACGAAATAGTCCTTGAAATTATTCTTAATACATGATTTAATGTGTTACTCCCATGGCTTTAAATAATAAAAATTCTGTACTTTAATACTCTGACATGGCAGATTATATTAATATTCTCTTGTTTTGATGTTTAGTGTAATAACTATATGGCAGTCTTTGAGAAATTTGAAATGAGGCTTGATGTAATTCTGTAACAGCAAATAAAAGAACTAAGATTCTAGTTAGAAAATCAGAGTTTTTGAAGAGATCTTAGAGATTAAACACCTATCTAATGCCTGAATACTATTGTACCATGTTTACTGCTAGATTTTTGGTGGTTTTTTTTTGGTTTCAGTTTTTTTGCTTGTTTCCATTTGAGGACCCCCCAGTGATAGAGAACTACTGGCTAGGGCTACATATAATCTATATAGTTGCTACTTGGATTCAGAGAGATCTGTTTTGTGACTTTGGTCATGCTCATTGATGCTTTATTTACCAGCTGACTAGAAAATTTCAATACTTGAATAAAATACTTTCTCAGTTCATTAATAATGACAAGAAATTAGCTACATAGTAGGCTTAATGCTTTAAGCTTAAGTTCTCATTATACTGTTATGATACAATGATACCGTTATTACTGTACCATCATGTCCTTAAATATTTGTCCCCTTAACTTTGTTAGGATTTTAATACAAAGTACAATGAATGTTCTTTTTCCCAGAATAGGACAAATGGATAAGTGGAAAAGAAAGAGAAAGGCTACATATGGTCTTGTAAAAGAGCATCTTTAAAATAGCCTGTTACAACTTCATCTGCATCGAGTTCCAAGAATAGAGGAAACCACTGACCAAAAGATGGGCCTTATATGTAAACTGATAGAGTGTTGCCAACAGTTACCTACTTTATGAATCTGTAAAGGACATTTTGCATAATCATGAAAATGTCTCAGTTTTTATTTTATGTTTCAAAGACCTTTAGTAAGCTGAACTGTCTTGACCCATCTTTTGTTTCTTGTTTTTTTTCAATGAGGTAACATTATTTATATTTCACATAGACAATATTCTGTATACAGTATGGCATGCTATGTCACCACCAAAAATTTAATGTTCCATCTGTCATCATACAGCTGATCCCCTAACCCATTTAATTCTCCAGACCACCCCTTCCCCTCTAGTAACTAGAACTCTGTATCTGCATGTTTGATTTGATTTGTTCACTTATTTTTTGTTCTTTATACTCCACACGTGGGCACAATCATATGGTATTTTTCTTTCTTGGTTGGACTTACTTCATTTAGCATAAAATCCTCAAGGTTCGTCCACATTGTCCCAAACGGCAAGATCCCGTCTTTTTCTGAGGCTGAGTAGCATTCCATCGTTCGTGTGTGTGTGTGTACATCTTCTGTGTCGATTCATTTTGGGGGCACTGGTTTGTTTTATACCTTGGCTGTTATAAATAATGCTGCAGTAAACATATGGGTGCTTGTATCTTTTCAAATGAGTGTTTTCATATTCTTTCGATAAATACCCAGAAGTTGCTGGGTCATATGGTAGTTCTGGTCTTCTTGAGGAATCTCCGTAGCGGCTGTACCAATCTACATTCCCACCAGCAGTGTCTGAGTGTCCCTTTTTCTCCACATTCTTGTCAGCACTTGTTATTTCTCACTTTTTTGACAGTACCTGTTCTGATGTGAGGTGATACCTCATTTTGATTTACATTTTCCTAGTAATTAGTGATGCTGGGCATCTTTTCACTTGCCTGTTGTCTTGGCCCCTCTTTTGAATAAGATTTTCTATACCTGCTTTGAGTTCCTTTGGGCAGTTCCACTTTAGCAGTCTGAAATACTAAGACTTTGTTTCATAGAAAATAAATAATGAGGAGGACCTCAATTTCTCTAGTCTACCAGTTGAAAATTCTGCATATTGAATTTGTTTAAAATAAAGGAATTGGTACTGCTTTGTCTTCATAACCCCAGTTACCCTTTAGAGTACTGAAACAAAGCCTAACTGTCCTGTATTTCTAAAGTGCTATAACATGCCAGGAAAATTAAGAGATACTGTTTTTGTTAATGTGGTTTATTTAACGTGATATGAATCTGTTTGTTCAGGTAGTCTAATTCTCTGAATTATGTAGTTGACCCTTGAACAGCGTGGCTTTGAACTGCATGGGTGCAGCTGTATGTGGCTTTTTTTCCAGCTAGCATGAACCGCGGTACTTCATGATCCATGGTTGGTTGAAGTCAATTGACTACAGAGCCCCAGTGGGTCCAAGGGCTAGTGTGGGCCCCTTGGTGGCAGAGCCGGGTCCTGGAGTCTGTAGCTGCAAGGCCCCCCCTAGTGGTCCTAGTGTGGCAGCCCACTGGTGGGTGGTACTGGGTCTAATATAACCCTGAGGGTCCAGGAGGAGTGCCATCATTGGGGGGGGGGGGCGGGGGGAGGGCGGCGGGCCTGGGCCCTCTGGCGGGCAGGACCAAGTCCCAGGGAAGCTTGGGACTCTGGAGGTCCTGAGATACCTGACCTTCAGCTGGGTGGGGCTGTGTCTCTGCCCAGAGATGCACTTGGCCTGATGTGTCCCATTATTGATGCTGACAAGCTGGGCAGCAGGGCTGGGTCCTGAGGTGGCTGGCTGTGTGGCCAGGGGACCCTAGGGCCTGGTACAGGCCGGCAGATGGGTAGGGCTGGGTCACAAGACAACTGGCTCCAGGGCCCCGGGGATCCTGAAACTAGAGCTGCGTCTCTTTTAGGGAGCTAACTCCGAGGGTGGCTAGCTGCAGGGCCCATCGTCCCAGAGCCAGTGTTAGCCTGCTCATGAACAGGGCCATGGCCTGGAATAGTCCTGGGGCTGGTGATGGCCTCCCGGAGGGCAGGGTCAGAGTGACCCAAGGCTGGCGATCGCCCACTGGTGAGTGTGGCCATGTCCTGACCCGGCTGGCTGAGGTGCCCAGGGTGTCCTGGCGATGGTGTTAGCCTTATGTTGAGTAAGGCTGTGTCTTAGTGGGCTAAACCATATCATTTGCTGCAGGGCCCAGGAATCCCAGGGCTGATGCCCACCCCAGTGAGGAAGGAGGGTCCCTATGAGCGTTTGTGGCAGCCTGGGGATCCCTTGGCTATTGTCAGCCCATTGTTGGGTGGGGCCGTGTACGTGGCCTGGAATACCCCAGAACTGCTGAGGACTGGCTGGGACCCACACTAATAAGCGAGAAGGAGGATTTCAGAATGGTCCTTACCAGCACCAGCTTCCTCATGGAGTGAGCTCCCTAAACTGACTGCTGTCAGTATCTCTGTCCCAAGTTGTGCAGCTATGCTTCGTCACTCAGCCGTGTCCAGCTCCTTTGCGACCCCATGGACTGTAGCCCACCAGGCCCCTCTGTCCTTGGAATTCTCCCAGCAAGAATTCTGGAGAGGGTAGCCATTTCCTTCTCCAGGGGATCTTCCCAACCTCGAGATCGTACTTGGATCTCCTGCATTGCAGGCGGATTCTCTACTGTCTGAGCACCAGGTTTTGTTCTCCTAGTCATCCAGTGACTTCAGCAGGTAGTTGCTTGTTAAACAGTTGGAGTTTTTGTGTGCGTGCAGAAGGAGGTTGGCTCAGGGTCTTTGTATTCTGCCGCCTTGGTCACTGCGCAAGGCTCAGGAAAATTCTTAATGGTTATTATTGACTAGATTCCTTAATGTAATCTGAAGTTACACAATTTTTTAGACGTGTGTCTGGATTTCAAGAATGATAAGGAAGTTATTTGTGCTCCTCTGTTTTGTGTTGAACTGAAAGTCGCACAGTCATGTCCGACTCTTTGCGACCCCGTGGACTATACAGTCCCTAGAATTCTCCAGGCCAGGATACTGGAGTGGGGAGCCATTCCCTTCTCCAGGGGATCGTCCCAACCCAGGGATCGAACCCAGGTCTCCCACAGTGCAGGCGGATTCTTTGCCAGCTGAGCCACAGGGAAGCCCATGAGCAGGTGAGGGGCTAGAAATAGGCCAGACAGACAGTGGTCCAACCCAGCTGTTCTGCCCAGAGTCTCATTCTCTACTTCATTATTAAACATTCAGTGTTGGTGATTATGTGGAGGTTTGTATATTATTTTTATACCTTGAACAATTTCAAACTAGAGAAAATTTATAGAGACTAATGTAATGAATACTCATGTTCACTTTCTAACATGTCAGGTCTTGATTTTTTCCAAACTTTGTTTTTTACACATCAAACATTAGTTACTGTTGAAGCCACCTGTATGCCATCCTTCCTTAGAGACAGCTGCTCTTTGCAGCAAATGATCGTTTTCACTAATCAGTTGCCTGGTTTCTTTCTTGGTTTCTTTGTTTTTGCATTGTTTCATCACCAACCCAATGAAAAGAATGGCAATGTCTGTCTCTTTAAGGAACTACTGGGTGTTAAGAATAATACTTTTCTCATGTTAAAATTCAGATTTCACCGTTTTTTAAGAATTTTGCTTTGGTCATCTGAAGGTCAGTGAAGAGGCTTGAAAGAAGGAAGTATTTGAAATAGTGGAGGAAAATTTGTAGAAGAGGTCAAGAGACTTGAGCTTTTTTCTGACTGTCTATTAGTTGCAGTAGACTTTTAGGGGAGACAATGAACTTGCCAGACATCATTTTTCACATTTGTCAAATAAGGTGGTTGCTGTGTGTCTCTTACAGAGATACCATAATGCTACAGCTGGGTGATGGAAGAGGAAGAATTTTATAAGATAAAGTATTCAATCAGTACATAGTGATGATATTTCTAATTGCTTTGCTTTATATTTTGAAAGCGTAACTTCTTCTGATAAGAATATGTCAGTGTAGAGAACCCCAAAGTGATTAGTCTTTTTTTGTTGTTTTTACTCTGGTAACCTTCTTAAGGTAACAGTCTTTTCCTGTTTCTCGTCTGTCTTTAGAGAGGTAGCCGACTTCCAGCTTTCTGTGGATTCTCTATTGGAAAACAACAATGACCATTCAAGACCAGACATTCAAATGCAAGCCATGAAACTAGCAGAGAAGGTACTTTAGCACTATTACCTCTTTTGACATTATAATAAACATGTTAAATAAAAAAATATCCTGCAGGCTATGTCAGCCATAATAATGGATTTAATAGTGTGTCTTTGTTCAAGACACCTTGGAAAGTATAATTTAAATTTTAGCTGCATACTATAAGGTTAGGATGGTTTTTGAAATTAGTTATGAAACACTCCTCTTGAGCTGACAGTATTCAGTTTTTTGATTAACTACTTATAGGAAGACTGAGTGTTAATTAAATTTATAGATTGAAGCTGGATGGCCTTCTGAATTCTGGAGAACAAGTTTGATAAATTAGAACAGTGGGCTGCAGTTTTAAAAATGAGTTTCTGAGAAGATGAACATTAAAATATGAGAAGAAATGATAAGCTGTAAATAGAACCATGATTTCAGAGAAGTGGTTAGATGATTTAATAAACCTCTCTCATTTCTAATTTCTCTGATGGGCTCAGTATCTAACAGAGGAATTGAAAGGATTGTGGAGAATGACCGCATCTGAATTGTTAGTGTTTAATACCTTCAGAAAGAAAACTCAGGAAGGTTTGAGACAAAGTTGTTTTGTTTTGTTTTAAATAGGATTACTGCATGTGATACTGAGGAAGGCATGGGTATGCTGAAGAGCCCAAACTGTGAGAGTCACTTTCACAGGAAAATGTGTAGAGAATGCGTATGGCAGAGAGGCTCTGGTTGCTAAATAGATGTTCATTTGACCGCAAAAATCACCCCAGATTTGTTTTCTTTTTTTGCCACACTTCACGCGGGACCTTAGTTCCCCAACGTGGAGTTGGACCCGCAGTCTCTCACCCCAGATTTTTATCAGGAAGCATGCCAGGAATAAAATTCTCCTAACTACAATATTTATTTCCTCCTCCTCCCGTGAGTTCTCAAAAATGAAAACTGGTGGCTCCTCTGTAACACCAGGTATCTCTTGAAATAAACTTAATGAGTCTCCCGGCTGCTTTGAACATCTGGATGGTTAGAAATGGAAAGCGTGTTCATTAAAGACCAAATATTTACATTTTTTACACATTTAATGGGGGTGTAAGTTGTTTTAGTAGAGGCCCTAACAGAGTATCATGTTCTATCACTCTTATGAAAGGTGGGTAAAATAGAGAGTTCATTGCATGTCACGGTACGTAAGGTGGGGGTAAAGTGATGGCTCCTTTTTTCCACATTAGAGAATTTGAGGTGAGAGCATGGGAAAGAGGAAGAGAGAGTCTCTGAACAGAGTAGCATCCCAGTCGGGAAAGAAGAAAACGTGAGCACCAATGTAACGGCAGCTGGAGAGACCCGCTAAGCCCAAGTCCAGACGCATGGCTATGAGAGAGGACACACCTGCTGTCCTTGGAAGCCAGTCCTATAGGATTAGAGCTGCAGAACTCACTAGGCCTGTTTTATAACATTCCTGTTTCACTTTATATCTTTTCAGCTAAAATGTGACACAGTGGTGAGTGAAATCAGCGCTGGCCAGGGGACTGTGAATTTCAAAATCAACAGAGAGCTGCTAACAAAGGTGAGGCTGGTCACGGCGCAGCCGCTGCGCCTTCTCCCATTCCCCTGCTGCAGCGGCAGTGTTTTCCCTCTGGTTCTTAAACTGATCCCGCCGCCTCTTGCCTCAGACGTTTTGCACGTTCTGATCCCACCGCCTGGAAACCCCCCAAGTTCAGTCTGCTTGTCCGGCACATCTTGATGTTCCCTGGCAGTGCCTCTCTGACCCCTTCATTCATACGTGCTCTTAACGTGTATATGCCTCCTTGGCAGAATTTAACTGTAGTTGCTGTTTTACATTTTTCTTATTTGATGAATGCCTTTTGCCCTTTAAACTCTAATTTTCATTAGGGCTTAAAGCATCTGTTTTTCTCACATACCCGGTTCCTAGTACAGCACCAGGCCTGCAGTAAGTGCGAGATAACCATTATTAAATGAATCAATGGACTCCGTATTGAATACAGGAAAGGTACTGTGGGGTGCCACCCTTTCGTAGCCTATAATCTGTTGGAAGCATAAGGTGTATACAAGAAAAACCATAAGACTCTTTTTCTTTTAATAAAACAATATGAATTTTCTTAAAGTGATTGGTATAGTAAGCATAAGAAAGACCAGAGATGGCGAAATAGGCTGACCTGAAGAAGCTGGGGAAACCTCACAGAGGAACTGGGTCTCCGCTGAGTGAGTGTGGAGGACAGGTAATCCTAGATAAGCAGGGGTGCGAGACCCTTTGAGTTTTATCTCAGTTGAACTTTAAAATTTATCATAATGCAGTTTGGTCTATTATTTAAAAAAAAAAACACTATTGTTGGGTAGGTCAGGCTTTGTATATACTATGGTCTTTAATTGCAAATAAGGATAAAACCCAAACTTCTAATATAGTTTCTTACCAAGATTATGTAGTTTACAGATATTTACCCATCAGCCCTATAATTCTTCTGAAAGAGTTAGTGTTTCATGCTTGTCTTTAGATCTTTGAACTTTTTTCTTTTATCTTTTTTCCCACTGTTATTTGAAGATTAAACTTGTTAAACCAAAATCTGTCACAGAGACAAGAAAGAAATTTGTTTTGAGCTTGTTAAAAAGTGTCTCTATCTTGTTGGGCTCTTGATAACATTTCTTGTCAACTTAGCAAACCAGTGAATCTAATGTCCCATTTTGAAATAAAGGACCCTTTCTCCCCAGCTGCTCTCAGTGTCTGCAGGAGGGGGGCGGCTCAGCAGTGTGCCTTTCAAATTTCAGGCCCCTTGATGGACGCCAATATTTTACTTTTTTTGTTTTCCCTGAGATGGGAAAATGTGCTATGGTAGATGAAGTTTGCCTTTATAGCCAGCTTAGCTTAAGGAGATGTGGTTTATATTTTGAGGCAAGGCATATATTTTGTTAATAATTTAAAATTTCAATGGTCGTGAGTTTTCATGCTTTATTACAATTAATTATGAGGTTTTTCTGTGGTATAAGGATGCCCACTAGCTCACTCATTAAAAATATTCGCAAATCCCTCTCAGTTGACAATGGGGGGAAAGAGTAAGAGCTTTGAGGTCCAGCTGCTCTTCCTCATGTGGAAACCCTCCCTTCATTGTAACAACTTTGAGGCTCTGGATAATAACGTGATTTTATTGTCCTTAGTTAAAGGACAAGCAGATTGCTTGCAGCGGCCCTGCCCAGTGTCACAGTAAAGATACACCCTAGAGCGCACCCATAGTTTGAGAAAGGAATGTTAAGCATTGTACCTGTGTTATAAGTTATGATTTAATAGTAATTCTTATCTGCTCAAAGCCTAATTTCTTCTACACTTGGCGCCATTATTTTGGGGCCTTAATATTCATTTGTGAGTCTCAAGTTTCCAGATCACATTGAAAAGAAAATTCAACCCTCTCTGGACCATTATAAAACTTTGTTTCCACTTTGAAGTTATCAAGATTAACATGTAGCCAATGATCTATGTCCAAAACTTAATCATCAAGCAGAGAATTATGAGTTTGTCATTGCTTACACATGTACAAATTTAGCCTTGCATAAAATGTATCTGTTCATGCATTGCAATTGAGTTACTAATACTGGCAGAAATGGGATGATTAACTGTTAGCTCAGGTTTGGAACACTAATAGCAGTTTATACTGTCTTCATATAAATCATCCTCAAAGGTAGGAGGCTAAAATGTGAAATTAAAAGCAGTGCGAACTGCCACAGCTCTGGGACTAGATAATACATTTTTGGGGGCTGGAGGAACTTATCACTGTGAAGAGCTCTCACTTTGGCACCAGACTTGTTCCTGGGGCTTCCCTGATAGCTCAGTTGGTAAAGAATCTGCCTGCAGTGCGGGAGACCCTGGTTCAATTCCTGAGTTGGAAGATCTGCTAGAGAAGAAATAGGCTGCCCGCTCCAGTATTCTTGGGCTTCCCTGGTGGCTCAGCTGGTAAAAGAATCTGCCTGCAGTGTGGGACACCTGGGTTTGATCCCTGGGTTGGGAAGATCCCCTGTAGAAGGGGAAGGCTGCCCACTCCAGTGTTCTCGCCTGGAGAATTCCATGGACTATGTAGCCTGTAGGGTCACAGAGAGTCAGACGTGGCTGAGCAACTTTCACTTTCACTTTTCAGAGATGACTTTCAGAAGCAACTGTAGCTTCAATTAATAGTTAGTTCAGTTTACAGGGAGGAAAAACAGAAAATGAGTTTTAACCACATAGGGAAAAAGCAAACAAAATCCTGTTTTTGTTTTTTGGGTTTTTTTGGTGTGCCTTAGAAATAAACAATGAATAACCTCATTTTTTATTTCATATACATGCAGTTTTGTTTGCCAAATTCAACTGTGCATGCTCTTCCAAAACTTAAGGAAAAGAAAAAAAAAGACTCATTTAAGTGTCTCTAACTTTGCTCATTATTTCACTAGTTGAGTTTATGTCAGTAGGCAGTGGTTACATTCAAGTCATGTGTAGTCTCAGTTGAACACATGGAAAGAACATGTTGAACACATGGAAAGCAGAACACACGTTTCTGCTACTAAGGAACTGATCTGCCATTCAAGCATTCTAACTTCATTAGAAGTTCTGTTGAAAGTTGTGGAGAAATACTGACTAATAAAGAATTCAATAAAATGGCAAAATCCATCTACAGAAAATGGAATGGTGGTAGGGAAACAGAAAGTACCAGCCAGTTGGCATAGTCATTAATTGGCTGAAGCAACCCAAAAAGTGAAACTTTTGAAAGATTTAGTTTCTGTTAAGTTCTTTATGTACCTGCATTTACATTACCAAGTATATCTTACCTTTAAACATAAATATTGGTGAATAAATGACCCCTAACTTATTTCTCTTTTGTAATATCAGGGAACTTTACTAGCTCTCTGACATTCTTCTTTGTGCCCACTAATTCAATAAACTCCTTGCTTATTATTTGCCAGGGACTATATTACTGAAATCTAGAGACAAAATGGCATGTGTCCTGGCCTCAAGGAAAGAAAAGCATTGAAAAATCACGATGTAATGTGTAATGGCTAGACACTGGGATGAACCATGTAAAGAAGGCATGTGTAAGATGCAGTCCCAGTGTAAAGAAAGAAGCACATAAATCTCTTCTCTTTTTCCTTCACTCCATCAGAGTAAATCTGTCTTGAGGAGGCAAAAGATAACCTTGAATTAGGATGAAAATAAAGAATATCCTTGGGAGATAGGAGGGCAGGCATTCCAGGCAGAGGGGACAGTTGGGCCAGGGTACAAGGAAGAATACGGCGTTGTCTAGAAGTCAGAAGGTGACTGAGTCTGATTTGTATGTTGGATGGCCTGGGGAAGGATATGACATTACACAGTGGGAAGGGCCTTACGTGCTCTGCCTAACAGTTACAGCTTTTTCCTCTCTCATTATTTCTGCGGTGTGTTATGTGTACCACAGGTGGCGCCTGTGATGATTCTTTGGTATTATGCTAATGAAATTTATTTCATTTTAATCATTATATATTATCTGTTACTGTAAAACAACACTTCTAACTTGTGATTTTTATCAGTATTACAGTGTGCTTTTCAACAAACCAATTTCCTCAAAATTGAAAAAGTAAAAATGATATGCATGTAAAAATCAAACCAGAAACTGCAAAGTCACTTAAGTGGTAAGAAATCATTGAAGCCTTAAAACAGAAAGTAAATCATGGCCGACTCTTTGTGACCCCATGGCCTGTAGCCCACCAGGCTCCTCCGTCCATGGGATTCCCCAGGCAAGAGTACTGGAGTGGATTGCCACTTCCTCCTCCAGGGGCTCTTTCCAACCCAGGGATCGAACCTGCGTCTCCTATATTGGCAGTCGGGTTCTCTATCACTGAGCCGCTAGGAAAGCCCATAGACCTGATTAAATATGTATATTATATAAGATAGGCACTACTTTTCTGTTTTAGTTTTTGTAGCAGTGTAGCTGACAGATGATGAGGGTCTAAACCAGAGGAGAGAACTAGAGTGATATGTAGGAGACAGCACATGCAGAGCTTGGTGACTAAGAGATGACTGATTCTGGAGGTTGAGGGTAGAAGGTAGATCTTAGGAACTCCCAGGTCTCTGACTTGGTTAGCTGGAGGGTTCAGAGTGAAGTTTGTAGAAATGAAGAATGTAAAAAGAAGAGGAGTATGTTCTGTTTGAAGTGCCTGAGAGAGATGCTCAATCCTGGGTTGTGTAGATCAATCTATAGCACACGATTCTGGTAGGTAAGTGGTGAAGTCTTAGGACTTTACACCTAGGAGAAGTGTAAGTAAGGAGCTAGAAGCGAGAAAAGAGCGCAGCAAGGGAATCGGGTGGGCATTGAAAGAGGAATCTGCAAAGGAAAGCAAAAGTCAGGAGAATGATGTCACTGCAACCAAAGAAGGAGGGGTAGTTTCAAGGAGAAGGGAGTCGTCATCCATCAAAATGGTGCTTAAAAGTGGTTACCCCTGGGGAAGGCAGAAAGGGATGAGGATTAGCGCAGACTTTCGCCTTATCTTAATTTGTTTAATTTTTTTAATTTTACAAAAAATGAATTGATAAAAATAATAAACACAACTTAAGTATTCAGCTGGGTTGACATTTAAAATACTGATTTTGAGAACACCTTCAGTGAAGCAGTAGAGAAAGAAACTATATATAGTTAGCAGGTGGGTTGAATTGTCAGTGAATGCTTTGGAAGCGAAGCGCATAAGGTAGTCTTTTTTTTTTTATAAGGTAGTCTTAAAGGTTTTTGTTTGTTTGTTTGTTTATGCCAGAGAAATCAATTATTCAAGAGTCATTTCTTAAAAGAGAATTGTAACTGCCAGTACCTTTTTTGGAGTCTGCCATCCCTTAACATAAAAAGGGATAGAAGGTGAAAAGGCTGGATAAGCCGTAACCTCTGAGTGATCCAAGTATGAATTACCTGTAACATTTGCCGCCCTACTTAGAAGCTCCTTGTGACCCATATTCTTGGAGTAACAAACACTGAATGGGTCCCTCGTGTGCTGTAGACAGTACTGTATTTAATGTCTATATAATCCTTTCTCTCTGCGGCTTAATGCACAGTGTCAGTGAAGGATTTTCTCTGTGTCTAAATGGGAAATGTGGCCCATTTTAAGATTGTAAGGCTTAAAGATAACATAGAAGCTTCTAGACTTGAGCCTCGCACTCTATGGAGGCTTCTTAAAAGTGTTGCTTTGTTGCTTCCTGCTGCCTTTCTGCCTTTTCGATTTAGTGACTGTCTTAACCAGCCCTAATGATAGAATTCTTCATGTCAGAAACTGCATTTTTAGGACTTAAAATCCTGTTTGTAGAACAAAATCAGTAAAAGAGTAAGTAAAAATCTATCAGTCATTTCAAAATCCTACAATAAAAAATAAATAATGAATAAATGCATCATCACCCTTAGCAAAAAATAAAGTATGAATTTTGTGACCTGTATAGTAATTCTATGGTGAATAACTAAAAATTAACCTGGAATATGTTTTGACACTTTCTGTGGTATTGCCTCATTTCTTACTTGGCCAAGAGGCACTTGAGTTATGATTTTTATTTGTTTTCTGCCGTTACTGAGGTCATCAATATCACAGAAGTAGCAGCACCATGCCGAGTTAACACTTAAGCTGTGGAGTGAGCAAAGTTTTTGCAGTGTGACCTAGGGAAAGTTACTTAACCAGTCTGAGCTTCTGTTTCCTCGCTTGTAAAAGTAATACTCATTTCAGGGTAGTAGTGAGGAGTAATATATATAATACATATAAAATGTTTAGTACAGTGCCTGGCTTGTAATCTGCATTCAATAAATATTAGATGCTGCTTCTGGTTTTATTGTTGCTATTTGCTATGGGACTTTTGGCAGTTATCCCTCTAAACTTGAGTTTCTCCATCTGTAAAATACCTACATCATTGGCTGCCGTGAGGATGAATAGACATGATGTGTAACAGGGCACAGAGGCCCCACAGATGTTAACTTGTGTCACGACTGCTCTGATTAGCATTAGCGATCAAAGGAGGCAGTGCTGCTAACTGCTGTAAAATTCTCAGCTCCGTAAATCAGAATGAGAAAATTAGCAAGAATTAGTTCCCAGTAACAAAGTAATTAAGAAAATTGCAATTTTTCTGTATCATTAAATCCCATACCTTTTACTCTTTAGACTGTACTGCAACAGGTGATTGAAGATGGCTCAAAATATGGATTAAAAAGTGAACTTTTTTCTGGCCTCCCCCAGAAGAGGATCGTGGTTGAATTCAGGTGAGTACCTACCGATCATATGCATTCGTTGATCAACTGACTGGGCAGGTGGGTGTTTTACTGTTATCATCTAGGTCTCACAAAATTACACATGGAAAAATGAAAAATCAGTGAGCTTATGTTCTTAAAGTCACAGTGAGTTGATCATTAAACCATGAATAAAACTTGTTGAAATTTAACCAAAAAAAGTACCTAATGGTTATTATGGGTTTTTTCCTTTATTAATTATGTATTAATAGATTTTTTATTTGTTTTTTTAGAAGATCTAGTTCTTCATTTTAGTGGACTCTTAAGGTACATATAATGGTTACTATCATATTAAGAATTGCAAAGTAATATAGTTACCAGAAAACAAGCTTTTTGTGCTTGTGACATATGTGTATGTATTTTTAGCTTTATTGAGGTATAATTGACAAAATTATAAGGTAACATGTGCAGCATGATTTGATATATATATATATATATATATATATTT
The DNA here is from genome assembly GCF_033118175.1 of Dama dama. Classification (NCBI taxonomy): domain Eukaryota; kingdom Metazoa; phylum Chordata; class Mammalia; order Artiodactyla; family Cervidae; genus Dama; species Dama dama. The sequence goes on from NC_083708.1 coordinate 59,794,146, forward strand.
ACACACACACACACACACACACACAGACACAGTGGGGGGATTTCCCCAACTGAGTTAATGAATAGCTCTGTTACCTTACGTATTTACTTCTTTGTTTGTGTGAGAACATATGTTCTACTTGCTTAACAAGTTTCAGTTATACAAGACAGTGTTATCAAGTATACTCTCCACGTTATACTTTAGATCCTCAGTACTTATTTGTCTTACAGCCGGAAGTCTGAACCTTTTACCAGCCTCCTCCTATTTCCCCTGGCCTCCGGCCTCTGACAGCTACTTCTCTATTCTGTTTCTAGAGTGTGACTGTTTAGTCTTTAGATCTGACATGTACGTGATGGCACGCAGTGTTTGTCTCTGTCTGTCTGCTCATTTCACTTGGCATAATGCCCTACAGTTCCATCCGTGCTGTTGCAAATGACAGAATTCCCTTTGTTTTTAAAAGCTGAATCACAGTGCATCATATAGACACACCACATTCTCCTTACCCTTCATCTGCGGATGGACACCTCGGTTGTCTCCGTGCCTTGGCGACCGTGAATAGTGCTGCAGTGCACATGGGGGATCAGCTGTCTCTTCAGGATACTGATTTTCTCTCCTTCGGTTGTATGCCCAGGAGTGGAATTGCTGGTGGCTCAAATGGTAAAGAGTCCACCTGCAATGCAGGAGACCTGGGTTCAATCCCTGGTTTGGGAAGATCCCCTGGAGAAGGACATGGCATCCCACTCCAGTATTCTTGCCTGGAGAATCCCTATGGACAAAGGAGCCTGGCGGGCTACGGTCCATGGGGTCTCAGAGTTGGACACGCCTGAGTGACTGAGCACACACACTCGGATTATCCCAGATCAGGCGCCTTTGTGCTCTTTGCAAGTTCCCATATGGCCTGGCGTACTTTCTTTTTGGCCTGAGATGTTCCAGTCTTGCGCAGACCTGGAATTGTCCATTTCCCCCAAGAAGTCCTCGTTCCCTTTTTGTGAGGAAGGCATTTAGAAGCCAAGTTCCGGCTATAGGAGTGCTTATTACTACTGGAACTCAATTTTTACTGATGTTACCAATTCAGATCCAACATCCCAGGGTCCATTACATGAAATGCATATTATTTAAAATTACCAGAAAGATAGCTTGATGTTTTAATATGGCTCTGCATAGTCTTCATGATAACTTTCTTACATGCCATCAATGAAACCATCTAATCTTTGAATTGTTCTTAGGTAACCAAAAAAGAAAAAGCGATCGCTTTTGGAGTACGGTTGGCAGGTGACCGCTCATGACCATTTTTTGGAGAAATTGTATTTGTCTTATTCAAAGCTAGGGGAAAGTGTCGATGAGCTGTTTTCTCACTTAACTAGAACTTGCTAGAGCCTTTGTCTTAGTATATGTTTTTGTGGAAGGTTTTTTTAAGTGGATGTGGTAAATACGATTTCCAGTTTCTTAACTCATAATTTATTGTGATAACTTAAACTTAGTTATGATTAGCACCTGGATAATCAGAGGTGAATGGGGTTTATTTGTACTGTCTTCTGCCACTCAATCCTGTTCTTAGAAAAAGCAGGCCTTCTAAGACTTGGTAAACTCGTCTGTGTATGACAAGGATTGATTGTTGAGTAAGCTAACCTTCTCATGGAGCAGGTACAGATTATGAATAAATCTTGTGCTTCCAGTGTGCCCCAATCAGGATGTTTAAAGTTCAAACGTTGTTGCGTCGAAAGAGCAAAGAGACCTCTGCAGTCATCCTCACAGCAGAGAGGAGCTACACTAAGGCCATCCCCCAAAGAAAGCTGCTTGTCGTTTCAGTGATCTCTTGCATAACAAGCCACTACAAAACTTGATGCGGGGAATGGCAAGCTTTAGCTCATGGGAAAAATCCAGCCTGCTGTATTTTTGTAAGTTTGGAATACAGTCTTAGATGTTCATTTACTTATTGTCAGAGTGGCTACTTTGATACTCTAATGGCAATTGAGTACAATAGACAAATAATTGAGATAGAGACCACATGGCCTAAAATATTTACTGTCCGGCTCTTTAAGAAAAAGTTTGCCACACTACTGATGAGTGTTTTAAAAGAACAACCAGTTGTTTTATGTTTCATGTATAGACCAGGAAACTGGGGAGAGCATCGCCTAATGGTTTTTTTGCTTGCCTGTGGCCACTTAAGCAACTCTGGTCATCTAGACATTATACTAGGGCTAGAAATCCAGGTAACTCACTTACTTTTCTGCTGTCTCACCTGTGGGCTGGCCAGGCATCTCTCTGTATTCTCTCTCCAGCAGAGTAGCCATACCTCTTTACAAAGGTGCTCAGGACTCCAAAATAGTAAAACATCTGGTCTTGTAACGGGTATATCATCACTTATGTCACTACTGGTCAAAGCAAGTCACAAGATCATCCCTGACTCGGGGCAGGGAAGTAGATTATATCTCTTAACGAAAGAGTGGCAAAGAGTGTGTGGACACTTTGAATTCTTTTCCTTCTGTCTTTACAGTGATGCAGCATACGTACCCTTCTCTGGGGAGGCACTTCAGTACTCTTACACTCCTTGCTCTCACCTAACCAGCAGTAAGGGAATATCAGGAGGAAAGTGGTATAATATCTGTTACTGCACATTCGCCCTTGAAATAGTGCTATTGCCAGTTTCTTGAAATGTGAGGAGTTGCCACCCATGCTCCTTAATGTTCACTTCCTCTTTACCATCCCTTCTCCCCAACCAAAATCAAAATACCAAGACTAGTCTTTCTTAGTCATTGATTCTTTGGTTTTTCTCCAGAGCTTTTATTTCCCATATGATACTCATTTTTGTTTATGCTTATAAGAAATGTCTAAAAATAGCCTGTTCCATTTGAGTTGTATTCTGGAGGCTTTTTGAACTGCAGTTTGTTTACTTACAGATTTGCCTCTCTCAACTTGTTCCCAAAGGAGTTAAGGAAGGCTGGAACTTTTATAAGCATCTGATCATTGATGAAAGCAGAGTCCATTTCCCAGCAGTCATCTCTGCTTTCTGTTATTTTTCATCTGGCATTGGTGGGGGACTATAGCTGCTTCCTCCCTTAGAAGTATTCCAGATTCTGTGATTCTTACTGTGGTTTCAAAAGAGAGACAGAGAGGTAGATGGGAGGGTAAAAAGTGATAGAAAACATCCTTCCTGAATTTCTTCTGAAAATGAGAGAGGGGGGAAGAGAGAACTTATTTAAATATATAGTATCCTTAATAGACCAGGTGACTTCACCCCAGAGTGAAGACATAGAAACTCTGTGTTCAAGAAACTGCCCCAGGGACTTCCCTGGGGGCCCAGTGCTTGAGAGCCCTCCTCCCAGTGCCGGGGCTGAGGGTCGGTCCCTGGTCGGAAACTTAGATCTCACACGCCTTGGGGCCAAAATGCCGGAGCATAAAACAGAAGCAGTGTTGTAACAGGTTCAGTGAAGAGTTTTTAAATGGTCCACATCAAAAGAAATCTTTGAAAAGTGGAAACTTGGCCCTTAAATTGAGATGATGATGGTGATGCTAGGTCAAGGAGCGTGCCCAGAGTCACAGAGCTAACTCTGAATCCTGTATGTTTAACCTTTACTGCCTCCGTGGTACAGTGACATATGGTTAGCTTCCCTATATTTTGTCAGACCCAGGAGGAGTGTGATAAAGTGCCAGGGTAGGTGGCTGTCTGCCTTGGACTCTGGTTTTCCCCGGTGGGCATAGTAAGACCTGAAGCGTCAGCAGTGGTCGCCTCTCTCCTGAGTCAGCCCTTCCTCTTGTGTTCAGATCTAATCTTCAGGAGCACAATCAGCAGCGGCAGCCACTCTTCTCTTGTACCAACACGTGTTTCCCCACCCGCTGCTGTTCCTCCATGTGAAGTGTACCCACAAAACAAATTGACCTCTGGGAAGATGGGAGTCCAGGAGATCAGGGTACCAGTTTTCACTTAGTAACTGATTCAGTCATCTAGAATGGGACAGTTTATTTCTCTAGTCTCTTATGTGTGGAAAATAAGAGTAATAATATCTCTTTTCTTACAAGATTGAGGAAATTACATGAAGTAATACTTCAGAGTTCCAGTAAAGCATCCAAGTTGTAATCCATAGTAGTTACTTTGGTTGCCAAAGGAATTGAATTTGTATTTTCCATTTCATTGTATTCCCTTCTGAGTAGGAATGTGGTGCCAGAGAATGTCAAATTGATATTTCAAGGGAGGTTTTTTGAAGCTCTAGACAGATTTTTCTTTTAATTCTAAAGAAAAAGTACCAAAGTTCTAGCCAAGAGGCACATTAAAAGATGTTCAGCACTGCTAATCATCAGAGAAATACAAATCAAAACCACAATGAGATATCACCTCACACCTATCAGAATGGGTATCATCAGAAAGGTCACAAATAACAAATGTTGGCAAAGATGTGAGAAAAGGGAACCCTGGTGCACTGTTGGAGAGAATGGAAATTGGTAAAGCCACTGTGGAAAACAGTATGGAGGTTTCTCAAAAAACTAAAAATAAAACTACCATATGATCCAGCAATATCTCTCCTGGGTATATATCTGAAGGAAAAAAAACACTAAAAAGACTCATGCACCCCAGCATTCACAGCAGCATTATTTACACTAGCTAAGATATGGAAATAATCTATGTGTCCATCAACAGATGGATGGGTAAAGATGAGGTTTGTGTGGAATACCACTCAGCCATAACAAAGAATGAAAATTACCATTTGCAACAGCAGAGATGGACTTGGAGGGCATTGTACTAAATGAAATAAGTCAGAGGAAGACAAATGCTCATGTTATTATTTATAGGTGGAATCTAAAAATTAAGCTAACGAAACAACAGAAAAGAAACAAGCACAGACAGAGAGCACAGACTTGGGGTTCCCAGGGGGGAGGGGCGAGGCGGGCGGGGCAAGACCTGCAGACTGCTGCGTCTGAACCAGCTGCACGGATGGATCGTGCCGCGCGGGGCAGCATCTTACAGCAACTTTAAATGGAGCTTTTTCTTTAGAGGTTGCGATTCACCGTTGTGCACCTGAAACATACAATGTAAACCAACTGTACTTTTTTGCATTTTTAAAAATGCAAAAGCTATGCAAAAACTGTATTATTAGCTAGTATTTTTATTAGAGAACAACCTTAGTTTTTAACAATTCAAAGAGGACAAAGGCTGTGCAGTGAGAAGGCAGTGTCCCCCCTGCCCCAGAGTCTCCTGTTTCCTTACACAGACAGTCGGCGATGTCAGTTTCCTGCTTACCCGCCTAGAGATCATACACCTTACACATTGTTCTCCTCTTTCCATTAGACAATGTATCTTACATTCCTTTAATATCAGCACATCCATGGCCAGCTTATTTTTAGTTTTTTATAGTTTTCCTTTTAAATCAGCTATATTGAGGTATAATTATACAGTACAGTGCAAATCACTGTATTTCAACATGCAGTTTAATGAGTTTTATCAAAGATGCCAGGTCACATAACCACCACTACCAGTTATGATACCACAATTTCTGTCTTTTTTTTTTTTTTTTTAACCTTCGTCTGTATTACTCCCTTTTACTCTGCTTACTTGGGATTTAGTTTGAGCCTCCCTTTCTAGTTTCTTAAAGGAGAGTCTTCAATTATTGATTTGAAACCTTTCTTCTGTTCTGATATAAACATTGTCACAGTATAGATTGGTCTGCTTTAGCTACACCTCAGGAATTTGCTAGTAAGGAGGCAGTCCTGAGGGTCACCCTGTCGGCTGACCTTCTCCTGGGGATCACAGTCCTTCACCGTCCTGTTCAATGTCATGAAACCAGTGTTCCATAGATCTTTCTAGTTTTCTAGTTGTTTAAGGCAGAAGGGTAATTAAGCCTAAGCCTTGTTCTTCTCTCCTCTTCTCTTGACTAGAAGCAGGAGATTACTTATTTTTTAATCCCATAGAAGAACATTTGCTTTCTTTCTAAATAACGATTACACGAATTTCCTTATAGTTTCATAATTTCACAATTGTATACAGATATCTGTCAGATCAAGGTTTTAAACTGTAATACCTTTAAAAAGGTAAATAACAAGGCTTTGGAGACAGACCACAAGTAAGCTCTTGTTTTTACCACTTTTAACTAGCTGTGTCCTAGTTAATATCTTTTTTTAATATTGAAAACTTAGGAAATTTTCAAACATACACAAAAGAGAGAAAATGTATATTAAGCTCCATATGCTCATCATCTATGTTCAAGAGTCCTCAAGATATTGCCAAATGTACTTCATTATCTTTTTTCCTTTTTGTGTCTCAATTTTCTCGTCAAAAATAAGAGATGAGAGTACCTCTACCACAGTTCTTCTGACTGTTGAGTCAGTGCCTGTAACGTGCGTCAGGCTGCCTGTCGGGGAGTGAAGGTGCTTTAGAAGCATTAGGTGTCGATAAATCTTAATTGCAACTTCTCAAACACCAAGAGTAACAAATGTGTTGCTTGAGAATTTGGAATGGTAAATTCTATTTCTGGTTATCCTGGGAAGCTTTCCACATAAATATTTTTATATTTTTGTTTTAATTTCTGATACAATAAATATTGATAGATACTACTCATATAAACAAAATTCCTTTGGGGTCCACAATAATTTTTAGACATTAAAGAATTGAGAACCAGCACACTAAACTTAATTTCTAATAACGTACCTTGTTTATGTCAAAACAATCTCTCTGAATTTCTTCATCTTTTTACCAGGCCTCTGCTGTATCCGCTTGCTAAGTGTGCTGCTTCTGTGTATGTTAGGTGACTCCTTCTTGAGACACAGGATCAATTTCCTAAGGATGGTTCTTTCTGAGATCTAATTTATCTTTGCTCTAAATGTCTAATTTTTAAAAATTGTTTATTTTTGGTTGCGCTGGGTCTTCATTGCTGCGCACGAGCTTTATCTAGTTTGGACGAGCAGGGGCTACTCTTCATTGCAGTATCTTCTCCTGTTACGGACCACAGGCTCTAGGCGCATGGGCTTCAGTAGTTGTGGTACATAAGCTTAGTTGCTCCTTGGCATGTGAAATCTTCCCGGCCTAGGGATCAAACCTGGGTCTCCTTCACTGGCAGGCAGATTCTTATCCACTGTACCAGCAGGGAAGTCCTCTAAATGTCTAAATTTTTAACTGTCTTTGTCCAAAATTACGAAAGGCTTTTGTCCACAATTATATTAAACTATAGCTATGACCTAATTCATTTTAGAATTCTTGTTCGTAGAACAGAAAAAAATAACTTTTACAATTATCTTGCAGTTCACCTAATGTTGCCAAAAAATTTCACGTTGGACATTTGCGTTCTACCATCATAGGTAAGTGCTGTTAGTTTCACATAAAGTACTGAACATGACTTTTGGAGCAGCATTTGGTAATTACAGCCTTATGGTTTAATGCTTAAGTAGCAAAAGGACAAAGAAACAAAAAAATGAAGTTTGTATGAGATTAATGCTAGTTAAATATGACCCCAAAATGAAAAAAATTGGTTTAAAAATGACAAAAAGAAATTTGTTTCAAAACCAAAAGATTGACTCAGAAACCAGGTATGTATATTTTGATTTTAACTTGTTAAAAGTATGTATGCATATTAAGAAGAACTGAAAGATGCATAAATGAAAACAGTTATATGGGGTTGATAGTCATCCTCCCAATTTTTTTTTTGTTCATATATTTTGTTTTAAAAAATAAGCTCAGTCTGAGTCATATGAGTACTAACTGGAGTTTTCAAGACTGAAAATTGAAACAGGCCTCTCCTAACAAAGATGACTGTGATACTTCCTGGTTGTAATGGTTGAGTGTACAGCGGACTTATGATTTCTACTAAAACATGACATTATATAGTAGCCCATCTTAAAACTGCAGTTAGAATTGTGTAATATTAGAATTGGAAGGGACTTTAGAGTTTATCTCATGTAATCTGTCTTCCAGTATAGAAATCTGTCTTTTGCATACTTAAAAGAAAGTGATTTAATCTATACTGGAATACTTTAAAGATTTGGGGAATGTCCATATTTGTGGAATAGGTTATATTGCACTACAGTCAACTCTCGTTGTTACAAAGTTCTCAAGCAGCATTACAAGAGAGGAAATGACAGGACTTGACAAAAAAGAATATAAGAAATAATACTGTATAAGAAAAGCTATGTAAGTCAAAAGCATAGGAGTAATTGATGGGTAGAGCATGATAAACTTGTTTGACAATTGTTAAGGGACATGCTTGAACCAGGAAGAGATAATATTTATTGAAACTTACCATGTTAAGTGTTTTCATGTGTTATCTGAACTAGTTTCACAGTAGCCCTGATTAGTAAGTCCTGTTGGTTATAGATGAGGAAACTCAGACACCAAAAGTAACTCCCCAAACCAGAAAGCTAGTAAAGTATAGCAGCAAGGATTTGAAATTAGGCGGCCTAATTCCAAAAGCCTAGGTTCAGGCATTTAGTTGGATTTATAAGCCAATAGGTGTTTCCCTGGTAGCTTAGCTGGTAAAGAATCTGCCTGCTATGCAGGAGACCCCATTCGATTCCTGGGTCAGCAAGATCCCCTGGAGAAGGGATAGGCTATCCACCCCAGTGTTCATGGGCTTCCCTGGTGGATCAGATGGTAAAGAATCTGTCTGCAATGCTGGAGACCTGGGTCGGGAAGATCCCCTGGAGGAGGGCATGGCAACCTACTCCAGTATTCTTGCTTGGAGAATCCCCATGGACAGAGGAGCCTGACGGGCTACGGTCCATGGTGTTGCAGAGTTGGACTCAATTAAATGACTAAGCACACACGAGATAATAAGGTACTACAAAAAACGAGGGATACAGTCTCAGTGCCAGCTGCGAAAGGTGAATTCTGTTGCTGGGACTGTGTAGTTTGGGGAAGTCTAGAAGTAGGGAAACTGGAGAAGTAGCTACTGTAACTTGTCAGTTAGGCCTATTGGTTATTTGCAGAAAACTAGATCTCTAGTAAAAGCAGGAGGGAATTTACAATGGGATATTGAATAGCTTGCAGAGTTGTTGGGAGTGCTAAAGACTCTTTGGATTAAGCTTACATAGATGATGCCCAAAACTACCACAGAACTTCATCATCAAGGGAGCTTCTGCCTTTTCTTCGATTACTGCCGCTGCCAGAGTCAGGAACCTACCATTATTCCTGGTTTATTGTACCTTCGAGAATTCAGAGAAGCAAAAGAGGTCACCCCATCCTATCTTTCACTTCCCTTGGAAGTTGTGTGACAGGACACTAGGACCTCCAGAAGTGACGCCACCAAGAGTCAGAGCCTCCACCACTGTGCTTTACAGAAAAAGTAAAGGTAGCTTGCTGCTCACCATCTAGATCACAAAGGAAGTGGGCCTCCTTGCCCGTGACTTCTGGAACCCTCACTGCGAGAGGTTCCGGGGTCTGTGACTGTCAGCTTCCCAGCCTCTGCGGTATGTGCAGAACGGAGTAGATGTCAGAGGTCAAGCCTGCATCAGCAGTAAGAAGGATAGAGGCCTTGGAGTCCTGTGTGCCGTTATTTGGGGAGCAGCGTGAGAGGTTGGACTTCATAATTGAAAGGAGGTGGAGTGAGCTACTTAACAAAAATCCATATGGCTGAGTTCTTTAGGGAACACCCAAACTATATATTCTTTGTTAATTACTGAGACTGTTATTTGCTGTCCTTGGAATTGACTTGGAATCACCATTACTCTGTGTATTTATAACCTCCATTAATGTTGATGAAAATTGTGAGATTTAGAATAATTACATCCTCCAAAATAATTTTTACTCCTTTTCCATATTATAGATGAAAACACAATAATGAATGTTTTTGTTTTTAAAAAAAAGTTAGTAAATTTTATCAAGAGAATTTTCTGTTATGCTTTGATATTAGATGGTTCTTATGCCAAAACATATAAGAATGAGAAATTATGTATTTTATTGATTACTAGGAAATTTTATAGCAAATCTCAAAGAAGCTTTAGGACATCAAGTAACAAGAATAAATTATCTTGGAGATTGGGGCATGCAGTTTGGTAAGTAAGTAAGTTCAAGGTTTTATTTTTCACATCATTGTTAAGTTTAATTTGTTTTAATATCACGTTACTTGATCATCTGGGCAAAATATGGGCCAACTCCCATTGGATGAAGTACTGCCTCCTACCTTTTTTTTTTTTTTCCTGATGGCTCTTTTCCATAAATCTTGTATTTTACTTATTAGAATAATTCTCATCATACAAGTAAGTTTTGGGGAAAGGAAACTTCATATATACAGAAAAAGCCCTGAAAAATATAGACTTTTGTGGTTTTATTAAAGTAGCTTACATTCATTAGTTAGTTAAATGTAGATGTAAGTATTAGGGGAAAAGTAAGACTAGGTATACACCCTTTTCAACAGCCTCTCTGGGTCAACCTATAGGAAATGGGATTTGTCATACCCTGAGCCAGTGGCCTAGAGGAAAAACAAACTGGGATATTTTGGCTTCCCCTTAAATTATACAAGTCATGGGGTGGGCGACTGGTCAAAATGAAAAGAGAGGAAGAAAAGAGTGAGGCCCAAACAGTTGAATGCCACAGATTGTCTCTAATGTCATGAGTTTACTGAGAACTCTTCCCAGCTCATATACTGCAGTAATCAAGGTGTGGGATGACAAGATAATGAAGCTGATGTGGTAGGGAAGGACTAGGAGCATGTAAAATGCAAAGTCCTTATTACAATCTCTGGCAGCTTCCATGTGCATTGTAAGATCCAGCCCCTGTGTCAGCTCGGAAAAGCATTCTCTGACACCCGACACGCCCTTGTCCACCTTCTCGCGTCACCGAGTTCCTAGCGTCCAGCTCTACCCAAATGTGCTTTTCTGTGACTGTGTTCTTTTGTATGCTGCTCTCCCCTGCCAGGTGAGATGTTCCATGAAAGCGTGGGCTATGTCTTAGTTATTCTTGTATCCATTGTGCTTGGCACATAATAGGCACTCAGAATGATGAAAGAATCTGTTTGGGGAAGTCTTTCACAGTCTATTCCAAAAGAAAGGCTTGGTAACGTTTTCAGTACTAAATACCATGTTTCATGTCTACTGAAATGAAATCAGAGTTTCTGAAAGATAAATTTATCATGATCTCTTATGAACGTTATCCTCTCAGTTAATAAAAATCTTTTTTAGACACTAAAAAGGATAGAACTTGAACCTAACAGTGCCCTTACTATTCATTGTGGAGGAACAGAAAACATGCCTCGCATTTAAAAAACCCACCTGCAGCTCACAGTGGGCACTCAGAGTTTTGGGCTCTAAGCCCAACAGTCAGATTTAATAGATGGCATCCACTTTATATGAGTTTTTCTGATTCCGGCAGTTCACAGCCATTAGCAGATATGTGATTATGATATTCATTAAATTTTAGCTGCAGGGTTTTAGTGTAGTGGTTTTTCTGTAAAGAACTACTATGGTAGAAAGAAAATCAGTTTTTTTCTTCCATAGTGCCATATGAGAGCATATTGCATTGAAATAGAAAAAAATTGTTTTTATTTACACCTGAGAATAATAATTGATTCTGTACCTCTCTTGGGGACATTTTCCAGATTTATGACTTCTAATAAATTTGATTGTCAAAAAAAAAAAAAAAAAAAGAACTACTATGGTTAATGATCTGTCGACATTTCCATCAAACCATCATTGTTAAAGAGTTAATTTTGGCTGTTCCCCTATCCCATATTAAAAGTTGGCTGACAGTTCTTAAGTACAGAATTAGTTTTTGGAAATGTATTAGCTTGAATGTCAAATGGAATTGGCCTTTACTTTTCCTGTCTCTATTTTTTAGAATGCTTTGGGTGTCTTTTTACACCCAACTTTCAGGACCCTGAATCATGATCACATTTGCTTTTGCTTAAAAGTGAATAGTGCTGGTACTTACTTTAGTCACCCTTCTAGTTCCTGTCGAAGCTCCAGAGATTACCCACCCTGTGTTTGGTAACAGTCCGCGCTCTGCTGAGCCTGTATAGAAGGATGCACATCATCGAGGCCCAGCAGCAACAGCTTCTTTAGATCCGAGGCTGGATACTGACATAGAAACACATTCATTTTTCTAAATTGTACTGCCTATAATTACTCTTGGCCCAGGCTACATGTATCCTTCAAATCCAAAGTTGTGGTCACCTTTTAGCAAAATACCTTAAGAATATAAATATTCACAGTCTGTACTGAGAATTTCCATTGTCATTTTCAAACCTCAACTATTATTTTTTGAAAAGTTCAAATTAATACCATCTCTGAATTTTGAACTTAGAAAAGACTAAAAAAACCAAAAACTTAAACAAAACAATGGCAAGTGAAAGACAAATACATAGCCAGATAAAAGCATTCTGTCACCTTGAATGAGATGAGAAGAGTGATCAGAGTCTTACTTTCAGTTATTTGAGAACTAGTCACTGCAACACTAATCTGATTCCTGTATTTATTTTCACATCTACAAATTTTAAGAGGCATCATCTGAACTCACTTCCCGTCACTGTCTTTTCACAGGTTTTGAGCATCTACTGTGTCCAGGGCCTGGTAGCACGATCTCCCTCTGCAGAGTAGTTGCTCAGTAAATGCTTGGTTTACTGATATCTTGTAGGGAGGGAGGTGCTGGGCACTGTTAGCACAAAGATAAATTAGTCCCAGACTCTGCCTTTGAGCTCATAGTCTTTTGGTTTCTGTGGAATTAATTTCAGTGAGCCCTTCTATATATATTGAATTTATGATTCCATATACTGAATTCGGCTTGTGTCAGTTTATGGGGTAGTAGGACATGATAGTGTGTGTTTTGCAATATCCTTAGGATGCATACCCGTTCGCTGCCATGACTGTTATCTACTGTTCCATTTTTTAATTTTCTCATTTTTGGATTATTGCGGCAGGTCTTCTAGGAGCTGGCTTCCAGCTGTTTGGCTATGAAGAAAAACTCCAGTCCAGCCCTTTGCAGCATCTCTTTGAAGTAAGTTGGCGAAAAAAAATTAGAAAATGCTTCATCTTTTTTCAGAGTACAGTGCAGCTTGGTAACACATTTTTACTCCTGAGGGACTTTAAACAACAACAACAACAAAACTGTTCCTTAAAACAAGGACCCAAAATTATTGAAAATGTTGCTTATATTTTACTAAGGACTTACTTTAATTTTCTTATCCAAATATTTCTTTTATTACTATTTTAGTTGATTTGGGACAGTGTTTATTCAGGTTTAGAATCTCGGTATAAGCACACACAATATCGGATTCAGCAGAGAATCCTGTTGGTCTTTTATTTGTTGTTATGTACTGCAGCCTTCTTCGCTCTGATAACTGTTAACTCATTTAGACTTGAGGAAACATGAGCTATGCGTCTTTGCTCGTGTTCTCTTGTAGAGGGGAGGCACGTGTATTTCTCCAGACTGTGCGTCCTTTCTCGTTTGTCTTTCAGCTCCTTTTCCTGGCTTTTGCCCAATGTGCACGTCTTTCTATTCTACCTCATTTACTCCCTCGGACACTCTGCTTTTCTGTCCTCAGTTCTTCTGGAGCTCATGAATAAAGCTCTTCCTGTCCAATTAATCTCCAGGAACGTGTTTCCTCTTCATTGTCCCAGTTGTTCTCTCTGGGCCTGACAAGGAGCACGGATCCTACCAGCCACTCTGGTGACATATGAGGGATCAGACCAAGGTTGTTTGTGAGGAAGAGTGCTTGCCCAGCAACACCCTGCCCCTCTAGCCAGAGCCACAGAGAGCACGTCGTTTTCATTTTTGTTACACTATTTAGTAGTTAAATTTAACAAAACACATCTGATTCTTAAAGATCTTTAACGTTGTGATTTCCTCCTGAGCTTGTACCTTCACTTGCATTTTAAATACCTGTGTTTTGATTTATGAAAGTGCAAGTGTTAGTCACTCAGTCATGTCCCACTCTTTGGAACCCATGGACTGCTCTGTCCATGGAATTCTCCAGGCGAGAATACTGAAGTGGGCTGCCATTCCCTTCTCCAGGGGGTCTTCCCGACCTAGAGATTGAACCCAAGTCTCCTGCATGGCAGGAAGGTATTTTACCAACTGAGCCATTTGATTTATACTGTTAACCAAAAGATCCCCCCTTTCCCACTGAGAGTTTTATGGATAGTTGAGAGTTTAAAAATGAGTAAGTCTTTATGGTTGTCAATAAAGTATGCTGCCTTAGTGCCTGGCATTTTACTGTATTATTTTCTAAAACTATGAATAATCATGAGTATTTTTACCATGAGCTTAGTGAACCTTTCATCAGATCCAGGCCCCAGAGACACACCCACAGTGCAGAAGATGCAAGAAACCACTTGGAGATCTTGTGTTGTTCAAAGAACATTCTTTAAGAATTTAGAGTACATTTTGACATATGAGAGTTACTCCTTGCATTTTTTTCCCACCCAATCTCAGAAGTTTTTAATTTAATCCTGATAGTAATAAATATTTTTAGCCCATAATGTTTTAAATATTGTAGTAAAATTTGTTCTTAAACTCTCTGGCAACCTAAACATACATTTTATTCTATGCAGTTTAATACAATTTCCTGCCTCTTGAGACTCATAAGAAGAGGGTTTTCAGATGTCTGTATTAGAGATTGTTGATTGACAGACACACATAAGGAACAGACGAAGGGGGTACTTTAATGAATAACAAAAAACTCAAGGCACAGTAGTATTGCTTTCATTAAGTGTTCTTTTGCCTAATAGCTTCATGGTGGTGGTGTTTTAGTTGCTATGTCATGTCTGACTCTTATGTGACCCCATGGCCTCTCACCTGCCAAACTGCTCTGCCCGTGGGGTTTTCTAGGCAAGATTACTGGAGTGGGTTGTCTTTTCCTTCTCCAGGGGATCTTTCCAACCCAAGGATCGGATCGAACTGTGTCTCCTGCTTGGCAGGTGATTCTTTACCACTGAACTACCTGGGAAGCCCTAACAGCCTCTTAGAGGAGCAGTATTTATAGACAAAAGAGCGCTAGTCAAACACACCCACCTTGCTGTTTGTGATGGAAGACAGCAATCCATGAGAGCACTTACCTGCTTTCTTCCTCCTTTCCTTGCTGAATGGAGGGAGATGCAGAGCCTAGTATGGCAGACTCTAGGTTATCTTATCTTTGCGCTGTTTTTGCAGACCCAGTTTTATTTTAAAATTATAGTTGTCACTGTAGGTTACCTCCAGCAACAGCTTTTAATATAAATGAGAAAGTTTGTCCCTTTTTGAGTGGTAAGCAAATGTTAATGATTTTGTCCTGTTTCTAAACAGAAAACCTGAACCTTGGTCAAAGCCATTTTTTTTCCTTCTCAAGTTACAGATGGAGCTCTTTTAGAGGAAGGAACTGGCTTCTTGGTCTTTTATCTGCAGCCTCAGACACCATGCCTTACAGTAAATGCTTGAATGAATTTGCCTCTTCTGTTTAAGTTATGGCATAAAGAAACCTTTTGTAAAGCTCCAAGGAAGGGCTAACTATCACAGGATACACTATCTAGCATTTGTCCCAAATCTGACTTATTTTGCAGTTTGCTGGTGAAGCACCCGAGTGCCAAGCCCAGGAGTCCAGCACGGGCAGCTTTGCTCCAGAGCGTTCTGCGTGCCGCAATGCCTCACCCCACCACGGGCCCTGCAGAGTGCCTTTCTGGGCCAGTCCTCCCCACTGGCTGTGATTATTCATTAAGTGTTTCCCTTTCTTTGAAAGTTAAATTGCCGCACCCCAGGCACCATTAGTAGTCCAGCTTTCACACTTTGAGTCTTCTGGCGCATTTGTTTTGAATTTGGCTGTGGCCGTCCAGGAGCAGATTTCATGGCCTTGGGTGCCTCTAATCTGCACCTTGACCAGTATCCCCGCAGTTGCAGTTTCTTAGCCAGGTTAGAAATCATTTCATAGTTTCAGCATTTGTTTTCTGTGATGAGAATACTTAATCCAGTCCTTGCTCTGCCCCATTCCCACGCGTGTGCTTTGCTCTGTTTAAAACGTTGTTCTCTGCGCCTGGAGTCATTCTCTGACCGGGACATCTGGCCATGCTGTGCATTGACCTAGGACTTTTTTTAACCAACATTTGAAACCTTTCCTTTTCATTTGTTCTACTAATTTTTCACAAAACAGAGAAGTGGCTTTTAATAGTTCCTCCCCTCCCCCAAATTGGCTGATGAGTTAAATAATATATTTGCTGTTTAAAATTCGCACTATTGATTCAAAGAAAACATTGGTAGTAAGTTTTGCAATAGTTTTCAAAAAGCCTTCCCATTAACATAAAAGAAATAGTTCCTACAATGTTAATAATGTTAAATGTAAATCGTAGACATATGGGGGTCATAATTTACTCAGTTTTAATGATTTTTAAAAGTCATTTCTCAGAGTTCCTCCTAGATTTAAGTTACTTGAATGGACCTTTGTAAAAGCTAACTCTGTACCTTTAAGAACATAGAGCCCAGTCACTTTTTTCTGTTTTCGGTTTTTTGGTTTGGTGGCTTTTTTGTTTGTTTGTGTTTCGCTACAGAAGGTTTTAGAGCTTCACTCGTTGATGTTGCATATTAACTGTATTTTGAGAACTATAGAGATTCCTCTGAAATATGAGCAGCCTCTCATAAGAGGTAAATATGCCAATACAGTGTGTATTAGCCTTGTACGCTATCACTGGCTTTTTTTTTTTTCCCCTTTGGTCCTGCCACACAGTTTGTGGGATCTTAGTTCCCTGATCAGGGAGCAAAGCTGGGCGCCAACCAGGAGAGCGCCGAGTGCTCGCGCTGGACGCCAGGGACGCCCCCGAGCAGTGGCGCGGCGCGTACAGGGCAGAGTGGTCCCTAAAGGATTTCATTGTTTTCACCCTGCCCCTTTTCTAAAGGATGTGAGGTAATCACAGTGATGGGCATTTAACAGAAAAGACATAGAAAGTTGGAGATAACGTATTACTAGGTAATGTATATGTAACAGATTTTACCCTGAGTTTCCCGATATCAGTAGCAAAATAATAAAAAGAAGATAGGGCAGGACCAAAGCACCAATTTAATAAATGATAATGTTTACTTGCTCCCATTTTTTAAAATCAAGACCATGGTTTTTTTTCTTTCTAACTTTAGAATCTCAAAACAATTTCTCAAAGTAAATCAATGCTATTTCAATTCTAGACATATATAAGATTATATATGCAGTTAATAGTTCATATTGTTTAAAGAATTGAATTCAAACGTAATCTGTTGGTTTAATCCACATTACTTTTTTTCAGGGAAAATGATTGTTGTGATTGAGATGGATTTTACTTGTTATAACATCTACAAGAAGTAGCTTTTAAATTATAAACCTGAGTCTGAACCCAACCATCACTTTTGAGAGTGGTGGGAGCCAGCAAGTGAGGGATTCCCCACCTCCCAGGTCACACAGAGGCTCTTGTGTTCATCCCGAGGGAGCTCTCGGGACCTCCGCTTGGCTTCAGTCCACACTACTCTTGACCGACAGGCCCGGGATCCGAGCCTCTGTGATGCCCTGGAGGCGCCCAGCTCTGCTTGTGTGACAGACTGCCCCGGGAGGTCCTGCTGGGTCTGAGGTCCGCAGGCTGAGACCAGCCTCCAGGAGCGGGGACCCTGGGAGCGCCTGCCCAGCCTGTGCTGCCCCCGCAGGCCCTTCTCACTCTCCGCAGTTCTGCCCTCTCTCCTGGCAGCTCCTCTGCGTCACCATTGCTCAGGACTTGTCTTCCCCAAGGCCACATGCTTTCTCCCTCACCCTCTTCCCCTCGGACAGCACTATAGCCTCCCATCGTTCTCTGGGTGTCCTTAGAACAGGAATGGAAACACCGAGCAAGGCCAGACTACATGGTGAGAGCTCAGTCATCATCTCACCCCCTGAAATGTGGGAAGAACAGTTTTTTCAGCAGAAAACAGTATTTATTAGGCATGTGCATGGCGATCCACAGCAAGGCAGTAACTGTCACCCTTTGATAGAGGTGTTAAGATATCATGAATGTAATTATACACAGAGAATAAAAATCAGAAATTCCAAACATTAAAAGAAGATAAGGGATGGTAAAATGCTGTTTATATGCTGCTGCTGCTGCTGCTAAGTCAACTTCAGTCGTGTCTGACTCTGTGTGACCTCACAGACGGCAGCCCACCAGGCTCCTCTGTCCCTGGGATTCTCCAGGCAAGAACACTGGGGTGGGTTGCCATTTCCTTCTCCAATGCATGCATGCAAAGTCGCTTCAGTCCTGTCTGACTGTGCAACCCCATGGACAGCAGCCCACCAGGCTACTCTGTCCACAGGATTCTCTAGGCAAGAATACTGGAGTGGGTTGCCATCTCCTTCTCCAGTTATATGCTGCTAATGATGCTCTAATGAGGAGAAGTTTGGTCATTAATACATTAGTTATATCCAACAATTTCTTTTTTTACCTAGGAAGTTTTGACTTTATTAACTGATATATTAAATTACAGTAACATGAATTTGAATTTCTTTGATATTTCATTTAATATTAGGAATTGGTCTCAACCAGAGAAATTTGTGATCAATACATGAAACATTAAAAAAGCTTGTTTGAATTATAGTCAGGAATTTGTGACATGTTATTTTCTAAAATATGAGATCAAAATTAAATTCATTTTAAGATAGAGCAGATAATGAGATAAAAGAATCTTTAGTGTCAAAGTTACGCTCACCATCCTTAGCAGTTACTTTCAGTTTTAAAAACAAGAATAAGCAGGGGCGGGGTTAGAGCCCTGCATCGAGGAGTTCAGGTGGGCACATGCGGCTCCTGTATTCTAGAATCAAGCTTAAGGACTGAGCGGGCAGTGAGAGCATTATCTGCTACTTAATTCTTCACACTTATTTCTTTCATTTGGGCAGATCATCCCAAGAGCTGATTATAATTAGTCAATTAATTTAGAAATAAAATGTCATGCTTTTTGGCAGTCCCAGCATTTAGAAATAGAAGGAATGATTAAGACTCCTTTCAGGAAGTCTCAGACATTTATTTTATTCTCTTAGCTAGTAATGCCGCTGGCTTTTGCATTCTAGTAACCTAAGAGAAAAATCGCCTCTCCATCCTCAAAAACACTTTTATTCAGCCACACTGTTACATATCAAATGCAAATTTACAATTTCCTTTTTATTCCCTTTGAGTCTGGATCTAACCTCAGAAGGGGGCTGTCTTCAGAATACATACCTTCTGAGGGTAGTGGATTCAGAGTAACTGTATATTGAAAAGTGTAATTTCAGAAATGCATTGTATAAAATTTACTTTGAAGGAAAAAGTATTTCTTTTCTAACATGCTAATGAATGTTAATAGTTTTATATAGCATGTTTACAGGCAGGTTGTTAAATGCTAATTAAGGCTCTTCTATTGTTCTGTTTGATAGTGTCAGTTGATTCTCAGTAATGTCTGGTTTGTCCCTACAAATTGCTGAAATGCCAAGGTTGTCTTCATGAATTAGGAATGGCTTTTTGTTTTAGTTATTTCTATTTTAAATTTTAAGAAAGGGAGAAAAAGATTCTGGTGATGTTTTTCCTAAAATATTCTTATCAGTATTTTGGGTGTATATTAGATTTTTAAATGTTTGACTGTTTGAGTTTAGGATCCTAGATTTTTTTAAAAATCTAATACTTTTCCTCTTCTGAAAATAAGGGGCTTTTTTTGTATATTTACTTCTAAATATACAAATGTGCATGCACGCACACACACCCCACACACGTGTATGTGAGAGAGAGGTGGAGAGAAGAGGGGCGGAGAGACAGAGGGAGGGTGGAGATACTAATTGTGAATAACAAGCCATTTATAGATATATGTATGCCTTTACTTCTGCAGGCTGGGCTATTAAGCAGTTGTCATTGGATAGATCATTCAAAGGTCAGGAAGTCTGCAGATTACTATTTTGCAATGGGTCTCTTTTTTCCTATACCTTACCAAGAATCTTCTTTCCCAGTGTTCTAACTGACTTATTCATAGAACCATGTAGAAATTAATTCTTTATGATAGGTATCAGATCTCCCAAAACCACCCTCAAGTTAAAGATTCACTAGAAGGATTCACAGCACTCAGCCTATGGTTGAACTCACAGCTAAGATCTGTTGTAGCAAAAAGATGCCAAACAAAACCAGCGAAGGGAAAGGCCGATGGGGGCAAGTCCAGAGGGGATCAGGGGCAAGTCTCCAAGTCCTTTGCTAATAGAGTCACCCAGGACGTATTTAATTCCTCCTACAACAAATTGTGACAGCCTGTGTGAAATGTTGTCTACCAGGGAAGCTCGTTTGGAGGCTGATTATGTAGCCGCCCTCTGTGTAGCTTGGTACTAAAATTCCAGACTCTTGGAAGAAAAGCAGATGTTTAGCATAAACCATATTGTTCGCACAAGCAGTTTAGAGGCACTGTGACCCAGTCTTGCTGGTTAGATTGGTAGGAGCATTCTCAAAATTCAAGTTCCCCGGATGGCAGCCAAGAGCTAACCTTGCAGACAACACATTTTAAGGATAGCAGTTTCTAGACCAGCTGTGTTATTAACTCTTTTCAGAGTTGGACACAACTTAGCGACTAAACAACAACAGGCTTTATTTGAAAGCACTTATTTCCTCACTTTTGCCATCCCAGTAATTAACTTGAGCCAGCTATGAAAGATGAGGACTTTTTAGCTTGAGGTAAATGTTTAATACCCTGTTCCTGTTGTTGGTAGTATCCAGTGGGTGTAAGCCACATTGTAGTTTAGTCTCTAAGTCATGTCGGGGTCTCTGCGACCCCATGGACTATAACCCGCCGGGTTCCTCTGTCCATGGGATTTCCCAAGCAAGAATACTAGAGCAGGTTGCCTTTCACTTCTCCAGGAAATCTTCCTGACCCAGGAATCGAACCTACATCTCCTGCATCGGCAGGCGGATTCTTTACCATCGGGCCGCCTGGGAGGCCATGAGCCACATTACGGTTGTCCTAAAGTATTCTCCACAATGAAACCACTTTTTCTACCTGAGTGCTGCTACCATGATATTTTAAGAGGATGTAAGGGTTTAGAGGTCTCATATTTTTTGGTAGTTTATTTGCCAATTTTTTTTTATATCATGCTACTTTAATAGCTTGCTGGAAAAAGTATGAGGCTAGTGAATGTAGTGCTCATGTTTCACCCTGGAAGTGAGTTACAGCTTGTAAGTAAAATCTTTATCGTCCGTCATGCATCACTTCAATATTACTTGAGCTATATTGTTGATATTTTTTTTTTATTGTTGATATTTTTATGTCAGTTATCAACCTTGTATTTTAGAGACTGGAAGATGATTCTGTGAACACAAAATCCTAGCACTGGAAGAGCCCTTAATAAGCCATCCGCCTGCACTCCCATCACTGGCTGGGGCAGAGCTGAGCCAGCCAGGACAGACCGTGCAGAAGCATGCTGAAGTGAATGCTTCCCACGGTTCTCGGGAGCCCAAGTTGGAGTATAATTAAGCTAACTGTCCCACAGGTCTTCCTGTATCACATGTTTGGTTTTCGTTTTTTTTTTTTTTTTTTCCTGGTCTTTGCAGATTTAGAGAAGAGTTTAAAATGTTTTCATTAAAATAACTGCTAAATCATCCTTTGGCCTTTTCTTTCCCAGATTGAACTAATCTATTGTCTTCAGCCTTTTCTCAGAGAAGTCGCAGCAATAATAATTTCACATTTTTTTTTAAAGAAGAAATGCTAGCTTAGTCTAAACCAGGCATTCTTGACCTAGCAGTATGTGAACTTGGATCAGAATAAAAAAAATCACACATTATTTTCATTAACCTCAATCAGAAATTTAATGTTTTCCTCTGTTACTATGTCACAGATATTTTTAAATATTTTGAACATTTACATTTCAGTGTGATTACTTCCTGTATTGTATAATCTTGTGTCTTTCACTTTATGCATTTTGAGAAGGGGTCGGTAGGGCTCACCAAGGGTGCAAAGCAAAAAAAAGAAGAAAAGGTTACACTCGTGAGAAGGGCGCTTAGTAACCTTTAAATAAATCCTCAGGATTGTTTTGTTTTCTTCTTTTCTGTTTTGAAGATAACAGTGACTAGTAGTGTACTTCATCTAATGTACTATGATAACTTTAGGTTTATGTACAAGTTAATAAAGAAGCAGCGGATGATAAGAACGTAGCAAAATCAGCACACGAATTCTTCCGGCGACTGGAACTCGGCGACACGCAAGCACTTGCACTGTGGCAGAAATTTCGGGACCTGAGCATTGACGAGTACATGCGGATCTACAAGGTGCCCCGCTCGCCCGCTGCCCTCTCATGTAACAGAGCGCTTAGCTGGCCTCCTGGCTGCAAAGGCTGCTTCTGAAGCTCAGATCTGTTGTCTGTCACTGAGCTGATAGCTGGGACTCACATGCTGTCCTTTGGGCTGAAAGTGAGAGCTACGAAATAAATTTAGAGTGAACTTCACAGGCTGAATGTGAAGTGGTGTCCTGATGCTTCGCTTCAGTCTGGCATTTCTTTTCTTCTATCATCCCTTCACTTTTTCTTAACCGTTGTTTCTTCTCTTGCTTCCTTAGGCATATATGTGATGGCTATAAATTTGTTCATCTAAGAACATGTTGGGAATGGGAGAAATAACAGTTAGTAAAAGACATATATAAATTCTTTTCTCATGGACTTTACATTCTAACATGGACACAGCAAATTAAACAAATTCAAGTCAGTACAGATTAAATAAGAACGTGACAGTGTGTTCAGTGGTGATGCGTGCGTGGAGAAAAGTGAAACAGAGGAGGGAGGATCAGGTGGGCTGCCTGAGCAGGGTTTCAGCAAAGAACCCACATGGCTGGAGTCAGGACCGAGGTGAAGGACAGCGGGAGCAGGGCCCACGGTCGTAGAGTAGGGCCGGAGACGGGACGTGTTCCAGGCCTGTCCAGGTGAGGTGAAGGACAGCGGGAGCAGGGCCCACGGTCGTAGAGTAGGGCCGGAGACAGGACGTTTCCAGGCCTGTCCAGGGAAATGCCCACACCTGTGCTGTCCAGCCTGGCGGCCTCCTGCTGCATGTGGCCATTGAGGCTTTCAAGGGCTCACACTTCGGTGTGAGTAGTGTGACTGGGAAACTAAATATTCACTTTTCTTTCACGTGCATTTGAATAACCACAGGTGCCTAGCAGCTCCCCTACGGGACAGCACAGTACCACTGCTGGGGGCTTGACTGGTACGGGGGGGGGCCACGAGAAGGGCGGGGCGCCAGAGTGACTTGATTTAATCCTTGTTTTCCCCATCTGTGTGACAGACTGTAGAGCATCCTGTTTTGTCTTAGGGTAAGATGATAGGACTTGTAAGTAACTCTTTTTCCTTTTGTTTCTGAACCCTCTTAGCGTCTAGGAGTACACTTTGATGAATATTCAGGAGAATCGTTTTATCGTGAAAAATCTCAAGAAGTCTTGAAGTTGCTGGACAGTAAAGGACTCCTGCAGAAAACACTGTATGATCAGGTTTCTGTTCTCTAGAAAGTTCTTTGTGTTCTTGGAAGTTAGTATTGGTGTATTCTCTCAGTAAAGACCGCAGTCTGTGTGCAGCCTTCCCGGCATTGTTACCATGCTTTCTGCCGTTCAGACTCGTTTCCCACAGGCTGTTTTGTGCTGCCTTAGCAGAATCCTGGTAAGCTTGGGAGGAAGACTGTTATTTTGTCTTCACATATGAGGAAGCAAGCCCAGAAAGTGTAAAGTGATCTAAGCTCACACAAACTGATAATGGTGTAACTGGAATAGGGAAATAGAACTCTTCATACTCAACCCTGCCTCTTTAAAAAGATCCCATCCTGTTCTAAAGGGTTTAAAACAGCTTCTGAAAATAGCTATAAAACAACCCAAAGCTTTTGAAAGAGTAAAATGAGGAAATCAAGAAGCAGGAGCAGAAAAAATAATAGGAAGTCAGGAATGATATTAGTACGTCATGTGGCACACACTGGGATCCCGCCTCTTTGCTTACCGTAGGTTCCTGATTTAGTTTTGAGCTCGTCAGCCAAAGAAGTGGTTCCTTCATAGGAGCCCAGGTGTGTGTAACACAGAAGCAAACCAGTTGCTTAGATGTACCATTTTGCATAGCACCAACGAGCAGCTTCTCTCAGCATCCTCTTAGGAAAGACAAGAGGGTGTGGTTCACAGCATCCTCCATTGTGTCCTTAATGAAAATTTTTAGATCGCCATATACAGATTCTAATTTTTGATTGGGCAGGAAAAACAGTAACAAAATTTGGTTATTTTATTACTCATAGTTACTCTTGCATGTTAAAAACTAACCCAATATTGAATGTTAAAATAACTTGGATTTGAAGAACATGTTTCATGGTTAAACTGTAGTTGAAATCTCATTTTCAACTCAGTATGTTAAAGTATGAGTTTAACAGTATGAGTTTAGTTACCTCATCAAGCTACATAATTTAAAATGATAAGTAAATATTAAACCAAATACCTACTCTTAATAGTTATTCAAGTGCAGATTGCCTCCTGTTTTTCTTCGTTGTTGGTTATACTGCTTATTGCTACCTAAGGAATAAAAATAGCTTCTGGTTTGCCAGAGATAAGGTTACAGATACTGTATTGTTAAAGGCCTTAATTCATTATGTTGTTTCAGAATTACCTTTTTGCACTTTCTAGAAAAGGCACTGCTGTAGTGGATCTTTCAGGGAACGGTGACCCCTCTGCAGTTTGTACTGTAATGCGAAGTGATGGGACGTCTCTGTATGTGACCAGGTACGTGTCTTACATGGAGCTCATCGCTAGAACGTAAGATCTCATGTTCTTTGTTCTAGGATTAATGTAAGAGAAACCATTTCACTCTCAAAGCTGTATTCAATTCCTACTTTCTTAAAATCTCTTGTTTTCATCACTCAAGATATATTTATTGAGTTTATTTTTATTGCCATTTATAGTTCCTGGAAAGGTTTAATAGCATCAGAAAAGTAAGTGGAAAACTGTTTATCATTAAACATCATAGACTTCCAGCGATGAATACACTTTTCTACAGACTATAAAATTGAAGTGCCTTGTTGCCAACTATAAATATTTTACATGTGCACATTTCCAGAATGTATATGCTACCAGGAGCTCATGTTGGCTCAGTGGTATTGTCGCTCTGTAAAGATCATCTTAACAGGCACAGAAGCGCCAGTCCTCATTCTGATTTGTGGTAGAATAGGCCACGGGAGAAGTAGGCCATGTCGCTTACATTTTGTCATCTCTCTCCAAGAGGAACAGTCTTTATCCGTCTTCACTGGTGGCTCAGATGGTAAAGAATCTGCCTGCCATGCGGGAGACCTGGGTTTGATCCCTGGGTCGGGAAGATCCCCTGGAGGAGGGCATGACAACCCACTCCAGTATTCTATCCTGGAGAATCCCCATGGACAGAGGAGCTTGGCAGGCTACAGTCCATGGGGTCGCAAACAGTCGGATAGATGTGACTGAGTGACCAAGGACAGCACAAGTTTATCAAGCACCCTTATTTCTGGGATAAAGCTAATAGGAAGGAGAAGACAGGACAATAAAAAAGCCACACAAGCAAAACACAGCCAGACTCAAGCACTGCTGACGGAGGTTCCGGTGTCTCCCATCCTAGAGTCTCAGATGACAAACCACTTCTGTAGCATAAAGTCATGGTACATTGTTGTTGTTGTTAACTACCATCATTTTTTTCCCAGACAACTGTAAACACCATCCAATATCTCACTGTCCCTTAGAAAATTATTTTCTATTACTTTTTGGCATTTTTTTATGCCAAAGGCCAAATTTTTATGCCAACTTTTATCAGTTCCATATAATTGGACTTAGGCACTTATATATCTAAGAGTTACAATTCTTTTTCTAGATACAAAGATATACAGTAGAAACTTTTTTTTTCTAATAAATGCTAGCCAATTATTGCTGGACAGATTAAATAAACCTTTGAGTGTTTGTTATAAGAAATGTATTTACTCATAAGTAACAGGGAATTAAATCTGTTATCTTGTAATAAGCTATCAGTTCAGTTCAGTTGCTCAGTCGTGTCCAGCTCTTTGCGACCCCATGGACTGCAGCATACCAGGCCTCCCTGTCCATCATCAACTCCTGGAGTTTACTCAGATTCATGTCCATTGAGTCAGTGAGGCCATCCAACCATCTCATCCTCTTATTCCCTTTTCCTCCCACCCTCAATCTTTCCCAGCATCAGGATCTTATCAAATGAGTCAGCTCTTCGCATCAGGTGACCAAAGTATTGGAGTTTCAGCTTCAGCATCAGTATTTCCAATGAATATTCAGGACTGATTTCCTTTAGGATGGACTGGTTGGATCTCCTTGCAGTCCAAGAGACTCTCAAGAGTCTTCTCCAACACCACAGTTCAAAAGCATCAATTCTTCTGTGCTCAGCTTTCTTTATAGTCCAACTCTCACATCCATACATGACCACTGGAAAAACCATAGCCTTGACTAGACCAACCTTTGTTGGCAAAGTAATGTCTTTGCTTTTTAATAAGCTGTCTAGGTTGGTCATAACTTTTCTTCCAATGAGTAAGTGTCTTTTAATTTCATGGCTGCAGTCACCATCTGCAGTGATTTTGAAGCCCAAAAAAATAAAGTCTGCCACTGTTTCTCCATCTATTTGCCATGAAGTGATGGGGCCAGATGGCATGATCTTTGTTTTCTGAATGTTGAGTTTTAAGCCAACTTTTTCACTCTCCTCTTTTATCAAGAGGCTCTTTAGTTCCTCTTCACTTTCTGCCGTAAGGGTGGTGTCATCTGTGTATCTGAGGTTACTGATATTTCTCCCGGCAATCTTGATTTCAACTTGTGCTTCATCCAGCCCAGCATTTCTCATGATGTACTCTGCATAAAAGTTAAATAAACATCGTAACAATATACAGCCTTGACATACTCCTTTTCCTGTTTGGAACCAGTCTGTTCATGTCCAGTTCTAACTATTGCTTCCTGACCTGCATACCAATTTCTCAAGAGTTAGGTCAGGTGGTTTGGTATTCACATTTCTTTCAGAATTTTCCACAGTTTATGTGATCCACACAATCAAAGGCTTTGGCATAGTCAATAAAGCAGAAATAGATGTTTTTCTGGAACTCTCTTGCTTTTTCGATGATCCAGTGGATGTTGGCAATTTGGTTTCTGGTTCCTCTGCCTTTTCTAAAACCAGCTTGAACATCTGGAAGTTCACGGTTCATGTATTGTTGAAGCCTGGCTTGGAGAATTTTGAGCATTACTTCACTAGCGTGTGAGATGAGTGCAATTGTGCGGTAGTTTGAGCATTCTTTGGCATTGCCTTTCTTTGGGATTGGAATGAAAACTGACCTTTTCCAGTCCTGTGGCCACTGCTGAGTTTTCCAAATTTGCAGGCATATTGAGTTCAGCACTTTCACAGCATCAGCTTTTAGGATTTGAAATAGCTCAGCTGGACTTCCTTCACCTCCACTAGCTTTGTTCATTATGATGCTTCCTAAGGCCCACTTGACTTCACTTTCCAGGATGTCTGGCTCTAGGTGAGTGATCACACCATCATGATTATCTGGATCATGAAGACCTTTTTTGTACAGTTCTTCTGTGTATTCTTGCCACCTCTTCTTAATATCTCTGCTTCTGTTAGGGCTGTACCATTTCTGTCCTTTATTGAGCCCATCCTTACATGAAACGTTCCCTTGGTATCTCGAATTTTCTTGAAGAGATCTCTAGTCTTTCCCATTCTGTTGTTTTCCTCTATTTCTTTGTATTGATCACTGAGGAAGGCTTTCTTATCTCTCCTTGCTATTCTTTGGAATTCTGCATTCAAGTGGGTATATCTTTCCTTTTTGCTTCTCTTTTCAGAGCTATTTGTAAGGCCTCCTCAGACAACCATTTTGCCTTTTTGCATTTCTTTTCCGTGGGGATGGTCTTGGTCCCTGTCTTCTGTACAGTGTCACGAACCTCTGTCCATAGTTCATCAGGCACTCTGTCTATCAGATCTAGTCCCTTAAATCTATTTCTCACTTCCACTGTATAGTCCATAAGAGATTTGATTTAGGTCATACGTGAATGGTCTAGTGGTTTTCCCCACTTTCTTCAATTTAAGTCTGAATTTGGCAATAAGGAGATCATGATCTGAGCCACACTTAGCTCTTGGTCTTGTTTTTGCTGACTGTATAGAGCTTCTCCATCTTTGGCTGAATAATCAATCTGATTTTGGTGTTGACCATCTGGTGATGTCCATGTGTAGAGTCTTCTCTTGTGTTGTTGGAAGAGGGTGTTTGCTATGACCAGTGCGTTCTCTTGGCAAAACTCTGTTAGCCTTTGCCCTGTTTCATTCCGTACTCCAAGGCCAAATTTCCCTGTTACTCCAGGTGTTTCTTGACTTCCTACTTTTGCATTCCAGTCCCCTATAACTGAAGAAGAAAAGGATATCTTTTTTGGGTGTTAGTTCTAAACGGTCTTGTAGGTTTTCATAGAACCATTCAACTTCAGCTTCTTCAGTGTTTCTGGTCTAGGCAGAGACTTGGATTACTGTGATACTGAATGGTTTGCCTTGGAAAGAGAGATCATTCTGTTGTGTTTTGTTTTTTTTTTTTTTTTTTTAGGTATTACTGCTATTTTATTTTATTTTTTTAAATTTATTTATTTATTTTTTCAGTGGGTTTTTTCATACATTGACATGAATCAGCAATAGATTTACACGTATTCCCCATCCCGATCCCCCCTCCCACCTTCTGTTGTTTTTAAGATTGCATCCAAGTACTGCATTTCGGACCCTATTGTTGACTATGATGGCTACTCCACTTCTTCTAAGGGATTCCTGCCTACAGTAGTAGATACAGTGGTCATCTGAGTTAAATTCACCCATTCCAGTCCATTTTAGTTCACTGATTCCTAAAATGTCGACATTCAGTCTTGCCATCTCCTGTTTGACCACTTCCAATTTGCCTTGATTCATGGACCTAACATTCCAGGTTCCTATGCAATATTGCTCTTTACAGCATCGGACCTTGCTTCTATCACCAGTCACATCCACACCTGGGTGTTGTTTTTGCTTCGGCTCCATCTCTTCATTCTTTCTGGAGTTGTTTCTCCACTGATCTGGACTATATTCTTCACAAACACTGAATTGCTATGCTGTACATCTGAAACTAATACAATATTGCAAGTCCACTAGACTCAAATAAAAAAGAAAGAAATGTGTCCACTCAGAATGGAGACTCTGTAACTATTCTTATCTGATATCTTTTGCAGACCTATCATTAGGTCCAGATTTTTCTGTCTATTTACCTTAATACCTGTACGTTCCACTTTTTTTGGGAGAATAACTGTCTTTTTGCCAGGTGTAGAAATGTTTGATTTTTCACCTTGCTCTAATTTCAGTTGTTTCTGCCCCTCTGATGGTTTGCTTATAGAATCAAACTGTGTGTGTGCGTGTGAGTTAAAGGAATTGTTATAACAGACAGACGAAAGGACAGGACGGTACTGACAAGAGCACGGGCTGAGACTCTGCGTGTTTGGTCTGAGGCCGTGATCATCAGTCACTTAACTTCTCTGGGCCGTGCTTCCCTACGTGGTGAACGAGACCTGAACTCAGTGACCTGGCATTTCTGTCAGCTTTCAAATTCAGATTCTACAAACTCAGCCTAGGACTTTTTCTTACATTCATCTCTTTTTTTCATTGGATCAAAAAGTTTCTCTTCATTTTTGTCCTTGGGTCAAATACGAAAATATAATGGAGGTGTATATTTGTGACTTCATTTTTGGGATAATCTATATCAGTGTTTTACAACCATCTTTTATTGTAACACTTCTCAAGAGCGTTTTTAGCCATATTTTTCTTTGTGCCCACCCTCATGAAATTCTGTCACCACATACTTGTCTGGATTACATACGTACGTGTTTTATACATATGTAAGAATTTTTTTTGGCCCCTCACAAGACAGTTTTTGCCTCCATTCAGAATTCATGCTCTATTATATCAGGAGCATGAGATGAGTACAAATGGCATATTGATGACTCAACATTTCAAAGACCTAGGAACTTTTAAAAATTCTTCCAGCGTCATGTAGTGTTAAGCAAAAATATCTTTAATTTTTTTTCTTGCAGTTTACTGAGATACAATTGGCATATAGCACTGTGTAAGTTTAAGGTGTACAGCCTAATGACTTATATACATCATGAAATGTTTGTCAGAGTAGACTTAGTGATCATCCGTCATTTCATGTAGATAACAAAAGTAAAGAAATAGGAAAATTTTTTTCCTTGTGACAAGAACTGTTAGGATTTACTCTTAACAACTTCATTATGTAAAATATGGCAGTGTGAATTTATCATTTTGTACATCATATAAATTTATCCTTTACCTGTGAGTTTATACCTTTTGACTACCATTACCCAATTCTACCCCCCCATCCCTTCCCTCTAAAATTCTACAAATCTAATCTCTTTTTCTGTGAGTTTGTTTTTTAATTATTATTGACCTATCACACTGTTAGTTCCTAGTTCATAGCAATGTAAGTGATTTTGTTTTTCTATATATTCAAAATGATCACCATGGTAAGTCTAGATACAATATGTCGTCATACAAGGTATTACTTACTTATTGACTATATTCCCCATAAGGTAATTAAAGTAACTTGTAAGTTCAATATTTAAATAATGTTTACTTAAAATTTCATAGTTTATGGGTTTGTTACTTTTAATATTTCATATTGTGTGCAAACTGGATACTTAACCAGAGATAAGTAGAATTTTAGTCAAAAGAATTTATGGTATTTTTCAAATACTTTAGAAAATATTGCTTATGAGTGACCCAAGGCTTTGGAAGAGTACCTAGAAGACACCTGTTCAGGTGTTGTATCCCCTCTGCTTTAAGTATGTTCTAGGAAAGCATATCACGGAAAAGTGACAGGAAGGCGATTCTTTCCAGTAAAGGCTTAGCAAATCGTAAAGCGTTTACCTGCGAACACTTTGCCTGGAGCTATTTAGTTATTATTACTACTTGTCCCAGAGCTTTTATTTATTTTTGATCTTTGCACAGCACTTTCATAATTCTTTTCCCAAAGCTGATTTTGTTATTATTGCTTTGCAGCTAAGCATGGTATTGGGATGATAGAAGCATGGGTCCTATACCTGAGGCTGAGGAATAACAGTCGCTCTTAATTAGAAAAGTTTCATTGCTATTAAGTAGGTGAAGCAAATTATTACCCAGATCTGCGTAGTTAGTTAATCTACGGTCATTTTTTTTTTTTTTTTTTTTTCAGAGATCTTGCAGCTGCTATAGATCGAATGGAAAAGTATAATTTTGATAAAATGATCTATGTGGTAAGTAATCACAATAAAAAACAAAAGGTTATGATGCCTGCCTCATGAAAACTGCAGAGATAGAAACTGAAAGCCCTGTTGAAAAACTATGCAAAAATAATTTGTCAAACTATAGAAAGAATTCAGTGGTGTGTTTATGGTGGCAACCACTATGTTTTAAAAAAAAAACTTTAAAAATGAAAGTGTTCACATTGCTTCATATTAAAAGAAAATTACACAAAAGAATGGTTATGTGTAATGAATATATATGTGTCATAATGCATTTTTTAAAACTAGTGTTTTATCTTAAATATTTTAGGACTCACGAGTTTCAGAATAGTAGTTTCCATATTACCTTCACTCTTCCTCAAAGATAATATCTTATAAATGATGATACTTTGTTGACACCAGGAAACTAACATTGGTAGACACCCTAATTAAATTTCACCAATACTTACGGACACTTGTGTTAGGGTCTGGATTGTGGAAGGATGGGGGGATGGTTATGAAATTTTAACACATGTATATTCGGGTAACCTTCACCACATTCATAATACAGAACTGTGCCATCACAAAACAACTTCTTCTATGGCAGCTCCTCAGTGATCATGCCTTCCCCCGAGCCTCACCCCGGCAGCCACTGCCCTGTTCTTCACCGTACAGTTTTGTCACTTTGAGAATGCTCTGTAAATGGATTCACACTAGGTAACCTTTTGAGGCTGGCTGTTTTCACCCAGTATAATGAATGCCCTTGAGATTCACCCAAACTATTGCATATGTCAGTGGTTTGTTCCTTTTATGCTGAGTAATATTCTAGTCTCTGCTTCCCTTCCTTTCTTTCCATGTGAAACCTTCGTTTCTCCTAAGGGGGGGAAATTGCTTTTAAATATCTCTTTAGTGCTTGGTTTGGCCTCCTTGGAGATCAGGGTACCCGTGGCTGAGAGAGGAGTGATTCAGGTGGAATATTCAGTGGGGCGCTGCAGCTGTCCCTGCTCTTGCAGAGCGCTCTGCTTAGACATTCTTCCAGTGGCATCCTCTTCATATGTGTATTTAAAACTGATCTGCTGATAATGACTCCAGCCTGTCAAAACTCAAATATTTTAGTATGATTTATGTCCAACATATTGTAGATTTAATGGGCTTCCCTGGTGACTCAGTCGTAAAGAATCTGCCTGCCAGTGCCAGAGACATGGGTTTGATTCCTTAGGTCTGCAAGATCAACTGGAGAAGGAAATGGCAACCTACTCCAGTATCTTGCCTGGGAAATCCCACGGACAGAGGACCATGGTAGGTCCAGTTCATGGGGCCGCAAAGAGTTGGACACAACTTAGCGGCTAAACAACACCACTGTAGATTTAACTTAAGACTGTTCTTTTATTTAAATACACTTTTTTTTTTTTTTTCTCAAGACAGATAAAGGGCAAAAAAAGCATTTTCAGCAAGTGTTCCAAATGCTGCAGATCATGGGATATGACTGGGCAGACAGGTACGATCTGCATGATTCTAAAGTGCCTTCTCAAGAGCATTCATCTGTTGCTAGATCAGTCATGTCCAAAAATGTACCAGGTTGTTAGACTTTCGTTCAAACTTTACTTGTTTCAAGCTGTTAGTGTGGAAAAACATTTGTTCTTTGCACTTAGTTTTATTATTGCATGGTTATATTGATTTCTATCTTCTAAACATTTAATAAATGGTTTTATTAGATAACTGCTCTCAATGGCTTGATTTTCAAAATGCTTAATTCCGATCTCCTTTTTTTCATAAAGGCAACTAAAAATCTAATCATCTCCTGTGACTGTGAAATGAGGCTGTGTGTTGAACATCTTCTGTGTGGTGTTCTGGCACGCAACACATCACAGCATGTTTCACTTTTTATTGATTACAGGAGTTAAAAGCTCAGACTGTTCTCTATAAATGTCTTGTTACATACTTTGATCAGCAGCTTCTTCCGTTTTCGGTGAACTAATTGCCTGCTGCTCCATTTCAGGTGCCAGCACGTGCCCTTTGGGGTAGTGCAGGGAATGAAAACTCGGAGAGGAGACGTCACTTTTCTGGAAGATGTTCTAAATGAGATTCGACTGAGGATGCTACAGAACATGGCTTCTGTAAAGAGTAAATTCATTGTTTTGTTACAGGCGTAACTTACGTCCACTCTTATGTTTTGCTGGACTTCTTGTGCAGTGTGATTTATTCTGACCATCCCTCCTTGGAACTTTCACTAACCTTGTCAAAAATAGCTTCACTAATTGAGGGCTCCAGGGTTTGGTGCTTGCTACTTGGCTCTGGTTTGGTTCGGTAATGTGAATCGATACACCCCAAGCCTCTTTGCCCAGGCAGCTCCAGCATCATCACGCCACAGCTGGAGTGATCATGCAGAGTTCCTGTATTCCACAACTGAAGCAAGTCACAAGTCTCTTGGCTTTGTGTAAGCTTCACCCTTGGAAAAAGAAGGAACAGAAGTAAAGAAGTCTAATGTCTTACATGGGATATTTGTAAGAAAAATCATGTCTCTTCCCTTTTAATGAAGGCTTGGGAAACATCATTATCAAAGTTAAGTCTGCCCAAATTAGGAGAGTCAAGTACCCACTGTGCCCGTTTGTTCTTGATGCTGTCCACATACGTTTTGGCGGGTTTCCCCAGGTGGCGCTAGTGGGAACGAACACGCCTGCCATTATAAGAGACAGAGGTTTGATCCCTGGGTTGGGAAGATCCCCTGGAGAAGGGAATGGCTACTCAACCCAGTGTTCTTGCCTGGAGAACCCCACGGGCAGAGGAGCCTGGCGGGCTACGACTGAAGAGTGGACACGACTAAAGCAGCTTAGCATGCAGCACATCTGCACTTCAGCCCTGGGTCTTGTCCAGTTTCACGCAAGGTGACCGCAGCTACCTCTGTCCGTTTCAGCGACCAAAGAGCTGGAGAACCCCCAGGAGACAGCAGAGCAAGTGGGACTCGCAGCCCTCATCATTCAGGTCTGTGGAGACTGCTTCCGGGGGGAGAGCCTTTGAATGGGTACTGCGACGACTCCGCATGCTGAAGGTTTCCTGTCGTTTTAGGACTTCAGAGGTTTCCTGCTGTCTGACTACCAGTTCAGCTGGGATCGTGTTTTCCAGAGCCGCGGGGACACGGGAGTCTTCCTGCAGTACACACACGCCCGCCTCCACAGGTGACACGGGCGGCGGGGAAGTACAGGATGGCTCTGGCCTCCTCAGGGTGAGGCCTGGGTGGAGTGATTCCAAGACCAAAGGCGCTGTTTTCTGCACTTCTCCCACATCTGACATTCAAAGCTAGGTGCCGGTGGACCTCCTGTTATATGTGGATCTTGAGAGGTTTTTTGAACATTTATTTATTGCACACCTATGTAACAATGCTTTTCTGTGTATTACCTTACTTAGCACTCAGAATAATCCCGCCAAGGAATATACTCCATTTTCAGATGAAGAAACAGATTTAGGAAAAATTGAGGCATCGAGTCAAACAGTGTTAGCTTCCGTGTCTAGGACTAGATTAAGGAGAATGAGAGTATGCATGCTGGGATGATGTTCCTTACTTGCAGTTACTCGTACCCCAGCTGACTTGCTTAATCCTTTGTTGTGTTTAAACTTCTGACAACAGTCTGGAAGAGACTTTTGGATGCGGCTATCTCAATGACTTCAACACTGCCTGCTTACAAGAGCCGCAGTCTGTTTCCATTCTCCAGCATCTTCTCAGGTATGGGGTCCTCACGAGGTCGTCTGCTGCTGCTCCGTGAGGGACTGTCGTCATTTGCTGACCACTGAAGTGAACAGGCCAGTGACTGCACAC
This sequence comes from Dama dama, assembly GCF_033118175.1. Lineage (NCBI taxonomy): Eukaryota > Metazoa > Chordata > Mammalia > Artiodactyla > Cervidae > Dama > Dama dama. The sequence goes on from NC_083708.1 coordinate 59,829,068, forward strand.
AGCCCTTCTCCAAAGATGTGACCAAAGAGTGAGCGCCTGCCTTTAGAGAGCAGACGGAGGGCATGCTCACGGCTGATCCTGAGGCTTTAAAAATAGCATCACCGTTGAATCAGCCCAGATGCCTAACATCCCTTAGGTCGCAGTATGAGAACGTAAAGCCTGGTGAAAGCATAACCTTTTACGTTTCAGAAACGATCATCTTCTCACCCTCTGTGATGAGTGGAGGCAAGTCCCTGCCCTTGTGCACCTTCCCTGAGACCATAAGCCTTTCATTTGCTCTTGGCTCCAGTGAAGCCTCAGATATAGGGGGCAGGGGGCCATGCCTCTGCGCCCGCACCGGCATCATCGGTGAAGCCGTGCTTGTCAGGAGAGACTGATGATCTCGGGGATACCTGGAAGGGATGTGGGTGCTTAGCAACAAGGGCATTTTCTCTTTTTGCCACACAGTGGTCTGCGGTTCTTTCCTGGGAAGAGGGGTTAGTTTACCTACATTTGGCTTACTTTTGAGGAAAAAAATAAGCCAACCTGGTTTTCTTGGCAGTGAAAAGACTCTCCTCGATTATGTTCCTAAACCTGGCTGGAGCCTGTGTACATTTAACAGCTATGATTTAAGTCCTTGCTTTAGGCTAGGCCCACAGGATTTCAAGATAATTTAAAAAGTACCTGCCATGGAGGTATTTGTAAGAAAGAAAAATGTGCCTTCACCTTCAAATTTACACAGGTTGTTTTTCATATGTCTAATACCGCTAATGATATCAAGTCAACCTTTCACTCTCTTTGTCTTAGCATCTTAGCTGAGTGTAATACGTGCCCAGCCTTCCTCTGCCACCCACTCCTCTCATCTTTCTTTCAGGTTCGACGAGGTGCTTTATAGGTCATCTCAAGACCTTCAGCCCAGGCACATTGTCAGCTACCTTCTAACTCTAAGGTACTTTATAAACTTGCTATTTTCAGGCATTAAGTGTTTGAGACCTGATATGACAAAGGACCTTTCTTTCATCTAAAGGCTTCCCATAGACAAGTCTGTCAGCCTAAACAATTACACTTTAGGTCCCAGGGCTTCTCACTTCCTCTTTGCACGTTAGCAGTTAATGTCCGTTCACTCAGTGACTGAAGGTCCTGTCACTGCTGTCCAGTGAACGGGAACCAACAGCTACATCGTGGACGGGCACAGAGAGTGCATGTTAGGACAGAGTGGACATGAGGGCCGGCGTTAGGACTCTCAGCCAGCCTCGAGATTTCAGAGCGGACTTCTCAGAGGAGGGGTGTAGATGTGAGTCAGGAGGAACAAGGTGGCAGAGAAGGAAAAGCCCAGAGCTGAGCGAGAATGTGATGCGTGAAGAGCACTGCAAAGGCAGCTCTGGGGGAAGCGAGAAACCACCTGCAGCCTCTCGCTGTGTCCTGAAGCGTTCCGGCTCACGCTGGGACAGTGAGGGCCATAAAAAGGTTCTAAGCAGAGGCACAGGAAAGTCAGTCTGATCGAGGGTAGAGGATGAATTGGAAAGCGAGTAGGTGACCCTTTGATAGAAGTTTCGCAGTGCTGGTTTTAGAAACTCTAAATAGAGGTTGACTCTTATAGCAACAAAGTTGTATCTTCTTATAAAGCTATTTAAGAAAGGAAGTATTTGCTTTCACTCAAGATTTATTGAAATCAGATTTACTGGGACTTTTTTCTTGACCGTGCTTTCTACCTGTCTTCCCCAGATTTACAGGTTTTTTGTTTTCTTTTAATTTTCACTTAGACATATAGACATGAAGAAGCCAGAAAATCTCTATTGTCACTTAATCATTAAAACCAATGTCATAAGCATCATTTCTCTGGCACAGTATTGTTCTTGCTGCTGTAACGTAAACAGAAAAAATACTTTAAGAGTGGCCAGTGTGTGCAGAATGGGCTGATAACTAGTCCTACGCCACCACCTCACTATACAGAGGAGACAGGCCAGGCTGTTACACGTCTCACCCTGAGGGATGCCTAAGTGAAGGAAAGCTAATGTTAGAAGATAACCCCTGTGCTTATAAAACAGTGAGATCATAACCTTAAAGCAAATGAAGTTGTAATCACAGCGCCCAGTATTATCAACAGTAGCGTTAGTGTTGGTCGCTCAGTCGTGTCTGACTCTCTGCGACCCCGTGGACTGTAGCCCAGCAGGCTCCTCTGTCCATGGGATTCTCCACGCAAGAATATCGGAGTGGATAGCCATTCCCTCCTCCAGGGGATCTTCCCGACCAGGGATCTTACCTGGGTCTCCTGCATTGCAGATCTTTTACCATCTGAGCTTACCAGGGAAGCCCTAACAGTGGAACCAGGACCAAAACTCTAAATCTGGAGTTTGGTTTGTTTCACTTTGCCAGTTAGTGACAAGCAGTGAATTCAGTCTCATCCCTTCAGCTTTGGAAATGTCCTTCAGTGGCTCTGGGCCTTGACCTGTCTGAACTGAGGGGCTGAGACGAGATGTCAGGCTCACAGGTCACTCCTGCTGGTCCTGACCCCGGTCTCTCCTCTCTCAGTCATCTCGCCGCGGTGGCACACAGGACGCTGCACGTCAGAAGCAGTCCTCCCGAGGTGGCCGGGGTACGTCGTCTCGTTTCTCCCTGTCGTCTCTGGCGTCCTCAGCCTGTTGTCACTGAGTCAGTCTGGTAGATGTTCTGGAGCAGCACCCTGTCGTCAGACGGCGGCAGCGTGCTTAGATGCTCAGGCAGTCACTGTAGTTTCGCTGTAACAGTCACTGTTACTTCCCACCACAGACACACGTTCCTGCATCGAGTGAGTGACGAGCTCCCCTCATCTGAAGCTCTGCTTCACACGGTGTGACTGTCACTCCCATCCCACCACCCTGAGTACCAGTTTTCCCGAACAAATTCTAGGAATTTGTCTTTCTTTGCTCACAGCCAACCCTCGGGCACTTGGAGATATTGTTCCTACTTTAATTTAGAAGAATGTTAGAATTACTTCTAAAAGCAGTTTTACTTATTCAGTTACAGTTAGCCTGTTACTGAATTGACCTTTGATCATTCTTTGATTTATTTTGTAGGCCAGACTTCACCTTTTCAGAGCTGTCCGCTCAGTCCTAGCCAATGGAATGAAACTTCTTGGAATAACACCTGTATGTAGAATGTAATTTCTAATTGAATTGCTTTTAAAATACTAAATTCTAGTTATCTATTCTTATATGCCTTGCCATTTAGAATAGAATTGAAACTATTATTCTGTGTCAGAATCTGTATTTTATTGTCTACATTTTATTAAGTGATTTGTCAACTTATTAAATCTTTATCTTTAAAAAAAAATCATCTGAGTTCCCTCATGGTCAGTAAGTGCTAAACAGACTTTTATAAAACTAAGTGAAGTCTTTTTAAAGTCACTTTGGTCTACTGGAGACAAAGGGCTAGAGTTTAAACTCTGGCTTGAGGGGTTTTTGCTTTTTAATAGAAGTACGGTTGGTTTACAATGTGACATTAGTTTCAGGTGTACCTAGTGATTCACTATTTTTATATATTACACTGCATTTAAAGTTAATACAAAATGACTGTTTTTCCCTGTGCAACTCGATATATCCTTCTTCTTTACCTGTTTTATACATAGTAGTTTGTATCTCTTAAGCTCTACCCCTTTCTTGCTTCTCCCCACTTCCCACTGGTAACCACTAGTTTGTTCTCTGTATCTGTGAGTCTGTTGTATTATTTCTGAGATTCCACATATAAGTGATGACAAGAGTATCTGTCTTTCTCTGACTTATTTCACTAAGCATAACAACTCTAGGCCCATCCATATTGTTGAAAATGTCAGAGTTTCATTTCTTTATGGCTGATATTCACGTCTATGCACATCTTCTGTTGCTGGATACTGTTGCTTCCATGTTTTTGCTTACAAACAATGCTGCTGTGAGCACCGCTGGGGAGGGGGCATGTAGCTTTTTGGTGTTTTTGTTTTTCTTTGGATATATACCCAGGAGTAGACTTGCTGGATCACAGCTCTCGTTTTGGTTCTTTGGGGAACCTCCGCACTGTTTTCCACAGTAGCTGCGCCCACTTACCTTCCCACCAACAGGCAGTTACAGGCCTGCTGTCTGCACGGGCGCACACACCCGACTCGAGAGGCACCGGGGCGGCCCCAGCCTCGACCAGCCCAGGGGGCTGGCTGTGTCTGACCAGGGCTGGGCTGCCCAGCATGCCTGGTGAACTGCTCCCTCCCAGGGAGGATTCTCCACCGGTGTGATCGCCCTTCCTCCGAGTCCCCCCGGGGCACCAGACTGCTGCTTCTCCGCCCTTCCTGCTGGTTGTGTGTGGCTCCTTCTTACAGCCTCGGCTGTACAAGCCTTTCTGCTCATTTCCAGTTACTTCTCAGTGAGACCTGTTCCGCCTGCCGATGTATGTGTGTTTGTGGGGCGAGGGGAGTTCTGGCTTGAGGTTTCTTACTATGCCATTCATCCAGAAACTCTTCTTATAAATATTTTTTTTTTAACTTGTGCAGAAAAACCTCAGTTTTCTTAGGATCATGAGTGTTCTTCATAAATTTAGGGAGACCAAAATTAAGCTTTTTTGCCGATACAGCTGACTACTTCCAGAGAACAGATCTTGTACTTACCTTTTCATTGCTGTGTACAGGTAACTCTTGGCACACTACATGAACTGGGGCACTGAATACATTTGAATAACAAGGAATTACTTTACAGATACCGGCTTAGGATCTTTGTAAATTAGTCCATTAAAGCATATTTGGAATGGAGTTTCCCAGTTTCGTGTATCTGCATATTGTTAAGTACATTTTCCTGCTTAGGGAACATGAGTAGGATGTGCTCTGTTTGATAGGTTCAGCTATCCTCATCTGAGAATTTCCATTCTGATCTGCTAAAATTTATTCTAACTATTGCTACTAGAAGTCTTCTGAATACCAATGACAGTCTATTTTTATGCATAGAGAGGCCAATTAGCATGAACTAAAGCTTCTTTAGTTGAGTGAGCTTAGTTTTATATTGGCAAGTATGGTATATACATTGTTAATCTTAGAAAAGACTCCAATTTTAAGTGAATTAGCTTCCAGATTGCTAATTCTCTACGTAAAGTATCAATATTTCTTCAGCATAAATCAGCCATGGAATAAAAACGTTAAGTTGGGACATGTTTTACAGGTCTAGTATCCCCCGCCTCTTTGAAAAAACATTCCCCTTCCCAGATCCTTAGTATTCCTAGCTTCCTTAGTATTTGAATCTTGAGTAAAATGACACAGGGGCAATGATTGTTAGAGCCAGGTCTTTGAAAAAGTAGCTCCGTGAAAGAAATGTACATTAATTCCTATAGCCTAGAGCCCTATAGTCTTCACACATTCCTTTTGTTGTTGTTTAATGCTAGCTAGAGTCTCTTATATAAGCCCTTTTTGCAACTTGATGAAAGTTCGCATATAGAAAGTAGAAAATTTAATGCTTTGGGCTTGTGTTTATGCTTAAGCATTGTCTTAATGGTCATATCTACAATACAAGTAGTGAGCAAACAGATTTCATATAATAAATTAAGTTTATTGCTGAATTTTCCCATATCATAGAAATTTTTTTTAAAAAACACTGAAATTTCACAAATTATCGAGAGCCCAACAGTTACATACTTTATTTAAAAAAGTACAAAAGTGACATTAGAAATATTTTTTGAAGAAAAGTATATCCTTAATAGCAAAGAAATACGAGTCCAGACAATGAATGGCACAGAGCCAGCACTTAAAGGGGCATTCAGTCACCACCCATACGTCACTGTCTGAGTTTCTAGATAGATTCAGTTTGAGAAGTTACACAGTCAGTCTGTTTCTGAACTAGCCTGTCTTGTTTTTGCCTCCCTTTTGTAAGAAAAGAGCTCGGTCTTCACTGCTGCGGGGACTAAAGACTGTACATGCTTGGAGAATAAGGAGGGGTCAACCCTTCTCCCCTGGTACCTGAACAAGAGAACAGTTAGTGCAGAGACGGCTTTGGCACTTTAACCTGTAACATAACCCCAGACCTCACTAATCAAATATTGCAGCCTCGCATGATTTTTTTTTAAAACACCACATCGTCTCCATACTATTGTATGTACATTGTTATATATACAATAATAAAAATCCTTCATTCTTAAAACAGGTTGATTCCAAACAGGTCACATTAAAACTCATTCACATAGCTTTCTTCTTAATTCTTAGACCAGTTTTTGTTTTTTAAATCTACCTTCTGAAATTGACTTAAGGCTCTAGTTTAATATAAATGGTTTAGTCTTAGTAGGAATCTCTTTTGAGGCTAACGTCACACACCGATGACTCTCTCTTTTGAATCTGTTTCTCCTTGTTGGATGGACGTAGTGTCTTGTCTGGGTAATCCATAGAGATATATAGAGACACAGACAAGAAGTGTACCCAGAGCAAAGGTGAGTGCTGGAAAGGAAAAAAAAAAAAAGCTTAATCTGTATTTGTGCCCTTAAAACTACATCACGATGATCAGTTTAAAATTTTGAAGACTTTCAACTGTGGGCTTACACTATCAGATTGTACGGAAAATAAATTTTAAGTGTTCTGTATTTTGATGGTAAGGTTTAGAAAAGTAATCAATTGGAGCACCACCCCCCACCCCACACACCAAAAAAAACAAAATGGTGAGGTCAAGGGAGTGACAGTCACCGACTACATACTTTTCACGAACACACGTATCACTGTCTGGGGTCACTGACCAAGAGCATACCAACATCCCTATATGCTGACTCAAAGAGCAGTGGAACATGGATTTTCCATGACACTAGAAACCTGTTCAAGTTTAGAGTAAGAGGTAGTTGGCAAATTCAGAAAGTTAGGTGACTAATGATTCAAACCTTTGAGGATTCCTGAAGAGCATATGAGGTGGTGATTTATTTTAATAAGGAAGCATATTTTCTGCTAACCTTTTTTTTTAATCTTAATTCTGAAAATCAGGACATAACTGAATTACTTGCCCAAAGTAGGCATTATATAACTCAATCTTTGTGTCAAACTGTACATTCTGTTCAAAACTAAGCCATATTCTATCTTAGGGAGTACAATGGCAGAGTCTTAATATCTTTAAAAAAAAAAAAAATGTCATGCAGAGAAATTACATCGAGCCATGGATTTTAATTCATCCCTAACTAAGAAAGACTAGCTTTTCCTTCAGAAAGGGGGGGAGAGGGTAAATTAATTAGAACATCTAGAGTAGGGCCTAGAAATGGTAAGCAACTGGCTTTATACAGAACACCTGTGTGCCAGGCACTGTTCTAATAAGCACTTCGCCTAAAATAACCCTAGGAGACAGGTGATCTTGTTCCCTATTTACAGACACGGAAACGGAGACATGGGCTAGGTAACTTCCCCAAGGCTGTTCTGCTAATAAATGGCACAAGCAAGATTTGAACCATACCATCAATTTTTTTCCTAAGATACTGATGTTCTTCTATTTGCATTTATAACAAAAGTCAGTTTTAAAATGAAATGTAAACATAGGCCAGATCTGACTCTTTTACTTAATGTTGATATTTGACAGATTTTCCTCATGTATTAGTTTATGGTATAACTGGTAAGTCAGTATCTCTGCTTAAATAATTCAGAAGACAACTAATAGTGGATATGGCTAGGGAAAATTATACTAGAAGGACAAGCATAAAGGAGGTGCCAGAATGCCAGCTACAGTAATGAATTTCTTATTTTACATATTAAATGAAATAAAAGATAGCTTTATAAAAGAAAATTTAGATTTGGATTGTAGTTTCAAAAGCAGTTTATACCCAAGTCTAAAACAGGAAGGTACAAGCTAAGGGGGAAATGAAAGAAGTTTTACTATTCTTCCCTCAAGAAAAAAGCCCAGTTTACTGCAGTCCCTGTGGTAAGGAACCACCTGCTCAGGCCCTTCCGCTCCTTTGCTGTGTCATACTGCACTCACGCTGAAGCACCTGAGCAGCCTTGTATGTAAGCCTGCGGAGCAGGAAGGCCCTGCCTGCAGAAATGCTCTTCCTACTGAGTGGCCTGCTCACTCTCATATAGAAGTAACACCCTCAGTTTAAGCTCTGGACCCACTGAAGTAACCTGAGTCCCGAGAACCCCACATTCCACACAGATATGAGCTGCTGCACTTCTGGGATAAATGACAGCGAAACTAAGCAATGTCTGTAAACACTGGAAGCAACTGCCATACTTAATAAACAATGAACCAAGGAAGTGAGAAGCTCTTCCCTGTCAAAAACCTACAGTACCAACTAAGACATACTTATCTGTAACCCGAACAGCATCACTGAAGCAACGGTAGAAAGGACAATGGCAGCTGCCGCAGAAAAGCCTTTCATGATGTTGTCTGTGTATTTGACCACAATGGACGTGTAGAGGCCTCCAACGCTGGCAAGCACTTGTGGACAGAAAGAAAGAAAGTCTTAACACTCAAGTGAAACATTCTATGACGGTGGGGCACTTTTCATCCTCAGAGATGCCATACTAATTTACCTAGGAAAATGCTGTTTTCCTTAGAAGCAGCCGTCTGAGAGTTTGTACTAAAAGTTGAGTCGTAGTTCCTACAAAACATTTCCAGATGCCCAAAGGGCTATGTACTCTACTAAACTGTACACACTTATTGCTAACACATTAGGTACTTCTGATTGTGAAGGCAAAAATTGCTTTGGGATAGCTTTGCCACAAAAGTAAGTCAATAAAATCAAAATTACATTTTCAAGCTGGTATTCTCAGTATCAAAGGAACAATTTAAAAATGCTATAAAGGCTTAAATGACATCTAACTTTTATTACATACTATATAATATATTCTATATTATATAATCTATACTATATTACATAATATATATTATTATATTGTTAATATTTTTTTTTTAATCTACCTAGAACCTTTAATTCCTGGATACTTACAGATGACAAACCAGACATAATATGTGTAACCAAAGAAAAATCCTTTTTCTTTAATTTCAGCTCCGTCTGACAAGTAGACGCCAACTAATGTCACAACAATCCCCGATAGATACATCTGAATGTTTCTCACCCAAAGGGAAGTGTCTGAACTCTTTAAAACTTTTTCAAAATATACTCCTGAAAGAAAATTAAGTATGCAAATATGAAATAGATATTAGAAATTAAAATGTCTTTCATTTAGAATAAAAATCTAAAGATATGAAGTATATGGTTTAGGAAACAAAACATTTCACACATTAATTTAATGCACGTTCATGTTGCTGGCTATGACACAGGGCATACTGAACATCACCAATCTGTATTTTTACAGAAATAGAATTAATAACCAAGAGGGAGCTTTCTAACCCACATTTAATAGGAAGTTCTTAATATTGTTAAGTTTCTGCCTTTATGACAGCAGTGAGCTAGATCACCAAAGCTGTCTACTATTGCCACTGAAACACTTGGCCTGGTCAGCTAGAAAACTATATTGTTAAGACTCAATTATCTTAATCATACTCCTGTAGTATCTGCTTAGTGATGAATACTTTCCACTTTGCAAAATAACCTATATAATCACCACCAGGAATTTTTTTCAGAGTAAGTAACACAACCAAAATAAAATTTAAGTAGAACTTGCTGAGTGAAGCCACTTTCCTTTAAAACGGGTCCACAGGCCAAGTTTATACACACTGTCAGAAGGAACATGAATTCCCTAACCAGACAGTATGTTTTGTGTATATGCGCATTTTTCTGCGGTTGAGGACCCATCGCTTTTTAAGTGCTCCAGAAGAGCACGTAACTTCTCCCTCCAGAAGCCACGCAGCACAGCTGTAAGTTCTGAACGTAAAATGAACGCGCGTTCAACAAGGACATTAGAGAGTTTCGTTACAAACGCTAGAGACTCCGCCACTAGACCCATCAGCTAAAATGAAGTGAAAACCAAGGCTTTTTTTTTTTTTTTGATGAACCTACGTTGGAAAGAGCCAGAGAATGGAAACAAACATAATGGCTACTCCTATTTCTAACTTTGATTTTCCTCATCTGGAAGAGCCATTTAACTGTTCAGTTCTACTCCAAGCATAGAGGGGTATTAAACCACCTTCTGTTTCCTCACTTGTGTCCTGAGAGGTTGAACTAAACAGAATGCTGGACACACTAACTGTTCAAAACAGTGCTAAAAATCAAACAGTGTGTTACTTCGAGTGTAAGTCAATTTTTGTTTCTGATTTGTTGTTTAAGAATAAAAGTCTAGCACAATGCTGTCATTAAGTTTATTCCTAAATTTAGATCTTCCCCTCTCATCAGATGACTAGAAGAGAAAAAGATTACTTTCCTAGTCAAAAATCAAGTACTATAAAATAAAAAAATAGTCTTAACTCTTGAAATAGCACAAATAAATAATAAAGATGTATAGCTCTAACTAATATACCCTTTCAGTTTCTTCTCTGTTGGAACTATTTCTAAAACATCTCATTTCTTACATTGCACTTAACATTCATACTTTTGTCTCTTCTTGATTCAGTGATGGATTGCTTTTCCCTTACACATGTGAGTCCAGATTCCATTTTTATCTGATGTTAGTGGTTTTGATTCTTCTCTCCCTTTTTGGCGCTTACTTCTGGGTACTAGGTTTTCCGAGGTATTTGCCACCTCCCTTTCCTCCCTACTCCATAATTCCTAATCTGTTGAAGCAGAGGAAGAAATTGAGATTACCAGGGAAATACAGATAGCAAGCTGGTAACTAGCAACCTAAAGCAGCCGAATCTAGCCTGAGGTCAGTGCCAGAAAAATACAAAGAGGTACTTGAGCTTTCTGATGGCTAACTTATTCCATTTTCAGAGGTCTTTTTTCATTTATTTTGGGGTTCTTAGGTGGACTAGGGATAGTCAACGATGACAAACACATTCTTACATAACTGCAAAAATGAGTAAGGACTGAGATCTAAGCTGAGTTAAACACTACTACGTGCTCCCTAGAAAAACAATTTGACAACTGAATCAAGTGGTGCTTTTATGATTTACCTGCAAATCCTGAGCACAATACAGCAATAGCTATAGCGCCAAATCCTAACAGTGGATTCTGTTCCACCTGCAATAGTAATGTTTTAAAAGTTATTCTTAGTGACTAAAAATACAACTCATCCAAGAGACCAAACAAATGAATACAAAACTCTGTTTATACCGAAAGTACGTGTCATCATCAGACACAGCTTTTCTATAGAAGACAGGACCAAACAAATGCCACCCGGGGACAAACGAAAGTACTGAAGTTAAAAACATATCAGTCAGATCACAGCCACAGTGACTGCCTGATAACCATGTGCGCCTTCTTCATAACAGCGGCACCCGAGCACAGAACTGTGCATAGCCCATCACTTCATGGGAAGTAGACGGGGAGACAGTGGAAACAGTGTCAGACTTTATTTTGGGGGGCTCCAAAATCACTGCAGATGGTGATTGCAGCCATGAAATTAAAAGACGCTTACTCCTTGGAAGGAAAGTTATGACCAACCTAGACAGCATATTAAAAAGCAGAGACATTACTTTGCCAACAAAGGTCCATCTAGTCAAGGCTATGGTTTTTCCAGTGGTCATGTATGGATGTGAGAGTTGGACTGTGAAGAAACCTGAGCACCGAAAACTCGATGCTTCTGAACTGTGGTGCTAAAGAAGACTCTTGAGAGTCCCTTGGGCTGCAAGGAGATCCAACCAGTCCATCCTAAAGGAGATCAGTCCTGGGTGTTCACTGGAAGGACTGATGCTGAAGCTGAAACTCCAATACTTTGGCCACCTCATGCGAAGAGCTGACTCATTGGAAAAGACCCTGATGCTGGGAGGGATTGGGGGCAGGAGGAGAAGGGGACGACAGAGGATGAGATGGCTGAATGGCATCACCGACTTGATGGACATGAGTTTGAGTAAACTCCAGGAGTTGGTGATGGACAGGGAGGCCTGGCGTGCTGCGGTTCGTGGCGTCGCAGAGTCGGACACGACTGAGTGAGTGAACTGAACTGAACCGCCTGTCGGCCTTCCCAGGCAACACTAGTGGTCAAGAACCCACCTGCCAAGGCAGGAGACGTAAGAGACATGGGTTCGCTCCCCGCGTTGGGAAGATCTGGAGGAAGGCGTGGAACCCCTCCAGCATCCTTGCCAGGAGAATCCCACGGACAGAGGCGCCTGCTGGGCCACAGTCCACGGGGTCACAAAGACTCGAACATGACTGAAGCAATTTAGCACGCAAGCAGCAGCCAGCACTTAACTTTAACTTCTGACACCACCATAACTCAGGCCCTTATAGGATCAATCATGGAAATGATGACACTTTGACTCGTTTTATTCCCTATCACCTATGGGATAAAGGACTTGTAAGATTTCCAGCTTTACTGAATTTTTATCAAATATTAATAGCATGACTTTTACATACCATATACACTATTTTATAAAGTAAATGAATAAAGAGGAAGCTGATACACAGCTCTGATTCTTAAATAGTTCATTAATGTGAGAGACTGACATGCATATATATTCATAATACTTTGCTAACAGATGCAGGCATATGGACCCCCTACCTATTGTTTCAACTTTATTTCCTCTTTCCTAAACTAACCCTCAGGAGCCTTCATCAGTCTTTGCTCAGAGATCAATGTTATCTGAGTGGTAGCACTCAGGAACTAAGGGTTGAGACACATGACTGTAATGTGACAAGCACACAGCTTGTTCAAAACAAATAAGCTTGATAAAGCAGAGTGTTACTTTAAGGACCTGAGACAGAAAATATCTGCGCGAAGATAAAAGAAGAAATAGAAGATATTATGGACTAATGATTCTCAAAGTATGGTCCCTGGACCAACAGCAGCAGCAGCGTCACCTGTTAGAAATGAAAATTGACAGGCATTCCCCAGACCTACTGAATCATAAACTGTTAGCCTCCACCCTCAAAATCTGTTTAACCTTCCTGTTAATTCTGATGTACACTGATGTTTCGAGAACCACTGCTATAGACTACAATGGATAAACATGGATGCTTTCCTAATATAAACTATAAGACTGGCATAGAAATGAGAAAAAAATAATGGAAGGACACTAGAAAGCTCAGGCTACTAAATACAATGTCTGGCAAATTCTTGGCTTTTCTGCCGGTTTAATCTCTACCATTAGCAAAAATGGTGACAGACACTGACTGCTTCTCTGGGCTTAAAGAAGTCAGGTGTCACTAGTTAAGGGCATCTTCGATGAATTCTTATTTTATAGGAACACTAAGAAAAAAAATTAAACCTACAGTATACAAAACCAAGAGGAACCAACCAGGAATTTTAGTGTCAAAAAAAATTGAAAGCTCAGAATAAGTGGAGGCTTGCAAAAATACTATAAAACTTTGAAGAAGGCCTTTAAAAGAGAAGAAAAAAGTGTTTCTTTGGCTAGATGACGGACTGTTAGCAAGAAAATAAGAGTTACCCAAATCTAGTTTCCACTTTCTCTGTGAATAATGATTTTAAATGAATGAATGAATGGGGAGTTAAGTCCAAGATGTGTGGTTTGCTATCATAAAAACACCCACCTAAATTCAGAAGCATCTTGACCAAGAACAGTACCACGTCAAGGTGTGTTCACTACATCTGTGAAGATTACTGGGGCATGGAAACTGTGCCAGAAAATCTGAATTGGCAAATACTGTCCTGATTTTCAGATAGGCAGAGAGAAGGAAAAGCTGCAGAAATTATCAACAGCAGCTTCAGACGTTGAAGGCAGGCCAGTACACTGACCAAAAGCGCAGACTCTGGAGCCACACTGCCTGGGCTCAAGCAAGCTTGAGCTGTGGACCCACTGCTAAGCTTCTCTGCCTATCAGTTTCCTCACATGAAAATGGAAATAAAGACACACATCTCATATGACTGGTGTGGGCCTAAGTGAGTTAATGTGAGTTAGAACATTGCTAATAACTAGTGTTGACTGCAGTGTTGTTACTGTTACTGAATACAAGCAAAATCACACCACAGATGACTTGTAGAGCTTAAAAAGTCCAATGGTCATCACACACACACACACAAACACACACAAATGGTGTGGCTTCCATAAGACGACGACACACCAAACTGTCTTACTGAAAGGATTCCTAGTTAATTGATGAGGGGAATTCCACAGAAATAATGTTCAGTAAGAAATCTGACAGATTTGCATAATATTTTTGTTATTAAGACAGAGAAATGGAGTGAGGATAACTAGTTCTATTCATAGCTGAGTGAATGCTCATGTAGCAAAGTGCTAATTAACAGAATAAAACCAAGCTAGACCTACCACCACTATCAACCAGCCAGGCATATGAATGAGCCTTGGCAAGTCTTCAGCTGCCTGCAGGCCTGGCTGATATCTTGACTGCAACCTCTTATGAGACCCCTCAAGCCAGAATGTCTAAAAGAGGCCAGAGCTCCAGTCACCCTTGAATTCCTGATTCATGAAAACTGAGAGGGATAACAAATGTTTCTTAAGCAAGAGAGAAAAAAATAGTCAGAGAGATCTAAAGGCATGTCCTCAGAACTCTGATCCCATCTGTCTAAACTTTTCAGTGAAGATCCAGGAGACATGCGTGTTGCATCTGCAGAAAGCCTAACAACATTTCAGGAAAAGCTAACGACCAGTAAAAGGATGCAGAGACCTCAGAGGCTTGAGCGTTAACCCAAAGCTAACAAGATGGGCTTAATAAATATAAACACATCTTGCACTTCGGTTTAGAAGCCTGCTGCACAAATCACATCTGAGAAAAACTGTGTGTGTGTGTGAAACAGCTACATGTGGTTATATAATCAGTTACAGAATGGATAGCCACCTCCAACCAAAAAAAAAAAAAAAAACCCTGATACAACCTTAGGCTGACGGAACAAGTCTAGAGGTAATTAGCGAACTACAACTCAGCTCAGTTGGTAAAGAATCTGCCTGCAATGCAGGAGACCCGGGTTCAATCCCTGGGTCGGGAAGATCCCCTGGAGGAGGAAATGGCAACCCACTCCAGTGTTGTTGCCTGGAGAATCCCATGGACAGAGGAGCCTGGCGGGCTACAGTCCGTGGGGTCGCAAGAGTCGGACACAGCTTAGCTACTCAACCACCACCAACACAACGCACGCTATTCAGTCAACGTCTGGAGACAGTATGAGCTTTGGGGACACACCGAGGAAAAACAATGGATAAATGCGTCTAGAAAAGAAGTACAAGGCAGCGCGGGGACAAGCCAGGGGTCACAGAGTCCCCAGAAGGCACATTCTAGGAAGAAACAGGTCCTCTCAACAGGGGACAGAAAAAGACACGGAAGGTAGGCTTGTGACAGTGTTCTCAGACATTCCAAGGGCCATCATGTGGAGCTAGCAGGGGTCTGAGTTACTCTGACGAGAGCAGGGAACAAGAGGCAGTTACAGGAGGCTGCATTCTGTTCAAGATACGAAAGAACTTTCTAGCGTGCTCCACAGTCGAATTCTCTGCTTTAGCTTACTAAGCTTTTCATACGCGTTACCTGTGCGAGGTGGACATTTGCTAAACATGTAAAGTGGTCCTGGAAGTTCATGTTTAACTTTTAAGTGTTTGCATTACTTCCCAAACAAATTATTTCTCCAGTGGTCTACATCCGAGTACACGTGCAGTACATAATTGATCAGTGTTTGAAATGTCACCAAGAATATAAGCACATTTGAACATCATGTAAAGACAATAAATACTAATTTAAAACTTACTTTCTGAGAAAAAAAATTCTTCGGCCAGGACAGAAAGTACGTAAGAAGCTGCCTTTTCCTACTTTCACAAGCTCTGCATACCTCCCCGGCTGCCTTCCGCTCCTAAAAGACCATGGGCCCGCTACGGTCATACCACCCTGAACTTCTCTGATCTTGGAGGCCAAGCAGGGTGGGACCTGGTTAGTACTTGGATGGGAGAACCCATGGTCTACCATTTGGGAAAAATATGCAGAAGGAAGCTCCTGACCTTCAGGTCCTCCACTGTAGTTCTACTTCCTACTTCTCTTTGGGAAAACAACCAGTTAAAGCATATAATACTTAAAAAAAAAAAAAAAAAAAAAATCAGGTATATACCTTAACATTTAACTCTTGAACTAAAAGTTAGAAGTGAAGGCACCTCTTGCCCTATTTTAGTTATCAATTATCAGGAAAACCACTGCTACTCCCCTACAAGCCCGACTGTTGACGGTGGCTGTATTTACAAAGCGAGAATTTTTGTGACTGCAGGAGAACCTGGAAATTAGATGGGGAAAACTGCCCAGTATTTCTGAGAAAATGTGTAAAAGAGGCCGAGAAGTTCTGAGCATATACACTGCGTGGGAGTTTGCACAGTTTGAGTCACAGGTTAGCTATTAACTGGAACTTTGGATAAGTTACTTCCTCTCTCTGAAGTTACTTCAATTTTGTTATCCATAAAATGAAGGAGGGGCATTATACTGAGTTTAAGATAACATCCATCTCTAACGTATTTTATGCACATTCTCCTCTTTAAAAAAAAGAAGCCAGTATTCCTCTCCTTAGCAATAACATTTTCCTAAGGGGCAAAAAGGATATATGTAAGGCAAAGGTTATTTTCACTCAAAGAAATAACAATCAAGCTCCAAGCATCAGCATGACTGTCTGAACTGCGTAAGGCTTTAAAAAGTTTCCTAGCTTAGTCACATTAAGCATGTTTTCTTACCACGACCTTGGTGGCTTGGGCTGGTTTCCACTGTACAAGTGTGACTCCCCCACACAGCATAAACACTGAAATCCACTGCAGCTTGCTGAGCGTCCGGTTTAACATTAAAACAGTACAGAGAGCAGTGCAGGGAATCTTCAGCTGGTACGTCACCTGAGAACCAAGCAGGCGCCAATGAGCTCAGCTAACACTAGACTCCGAGACAAATCCATCTGGTATCATTAACAGAGCTGAGAAGAATATCTGACAGTGAGAGAAAGGGTTAATAAAAATGCTGTCACCATAAAACATGCCTTTTAAAGACTCTGCACCTCTGATCACCACCCACCTGGTACACCGCCGCATCCAGGTTGCTAAGAGCTAGGAAAGCCATGTTGTTCTGGACAGCGTACACCAAGGAAGGCACACTCAACTTCATCAGCTCCTTGGGGCTCCCCAAGACATTCTCTCTTAAAGATGCCTTGAATCTACCCAGATTACCAGTTTCTCTTTGAAAACAAAAAGGGGAAAGGAGAGGCGGTGAGGAAGAAAATGAAAGGTCATCCTATTAGACACCATCACAGGTAGGGTAGCTACAATGCGTTAAGTTCACTGATAGAATTTAACAAACTTAAGTTTATTTTTAGAATTTTTGACTAATTTTAGGTTTATTAAAAGAAATATACCAACAATATGTGAAAAACAATTACAGTTTCTATTTGGGAAAATATGGCAACTTGGTTTACCATCATCCACCTCTGGTCAAAGCTCCAGGGGCTTCTGAATATATGAAGTTATGAGATAACAGGAAACCAGAATTGCTGATATTACCCATAAAAAATTAATCCCTGCCACTTTCTGCCATTACATCAAGTTTACCCTGATTATTTTTTAGATTACTCAGACTGCATATCCATTTAAAACAATTTTTAATTACAATAGATTTAAATTGCAAACAAAAGAAAAAAGCTTTAGTACTTAAAGAAGTTACTTGAGATTAATTTATAAATTTTGACCTGCATCACTCAATGAGATAGGAAGAGGAACTGAGTGATGTAGGTCAATATTATTTGTAAACTAATTCAGTGCTTGTGCAATACGGTGGACAATAAATCTTTAGATAAGCATATTCTCATAAAACTCAAGTATGTATCTATATAACTTGGCAGGAAATCTGAATAATTAATACCAGAAAAGGTAAACTGTATCTACAATGTACATAAAGTTCACTGCTGCATATTGATTAATGCATGCTTTTAAGTATTTTTATTTTTCTGCAGGAGGAACTATTAATAGCTAATCTGACTCATACTTTCCCCTGCTATAAATCAGCTTATTTATTCCTTGAAAATACATATCAAAGAACACTTTTATAAGCATCAACACCAAAAAATACTACATCAAAAGGCTCCTAACTACAGCTCAAAATATCCTTAAGAGGACCATAATGCTGCATTGGGAAGACTAATCTATGTCAACTCACAATGAGCCTTCAAATTTTCAGTTAACATATTAGAATCAACAGTCACTAACTGGGTATTTTCATACTAAATAGGGCAAAAATGATTACCCAGGTTCTGAGGGGGAAGCAAAAAGTCCATAATGTTGAACTGACTACCCATGCCTTTTCACCATAGAACACTCCAGCACCCAAGAAAATACTTAAGACAGGAAAGTCGGCCTGGACCACAGAAACACAAGATGTCCTTAGTTATAGGCTGTCTGCTGCCAAATTCAATACACTCCACACCACAATGGGAAATCCTTATGCTGAAAACTAACACACACACACAGCTAGAGGGAGGCGACAAAAGCCATCCAGAAGAGGAGAGAATTCAAGAAAGATGACTGTACTGGGAAAATCTACATAGGAAAG
This sequence comes from Dama dama, assembly GCF_033118175.1. Classification (NCBI taxonomy): domain Eukaryota; kingdom Metazoa; phylum Chordata; class Mammalia; order Artiodactyla; family Cervidae; genus Dama; species Dama dama. Next base: position 59,847,518 of record NC_083708.1, read on the forward strand.
ATTTCCAGACACCTGAAGTTTAGCCCTTTAAACCTTTAACATTCTTTTTTTTTTTAAACACAAATCTATAATGTTCTATATAATTCTCCACACCTTAAAAGAGTATAAAGAAAAATTTCTCAAATTTTCCCTCAGTTATAAAACTGAAGATAAAAAACAACTAAAAAGAATCACAGAGGTCCAACTCAAAGAGCCATTTTAACAGGTGATATATTAGAAAACATAATGGAACATTTTGTCATAATTCTAAGAAGCCCTTATGATGGAAGAAACATAAACCTTACCGAACCCTGCTTTCACTGAACCGTTACTTTATGTCCTTCCGAAATACTTACTTTTCTACTGATGTATCTTCAGAGTGGTTCCCTAAAGAACTCCTGAGGTACCAGTTTGTACCCATCTTTTATGTTCTACTCACTTTCATGTCTGTTTATGTCCCACATAGGATTCCGCAAGCTCTAGTTTAAGGGCTGTTTATCCCTCCTCTAGTCCCCAGCTACGGGCAGCGCCACCCCACGTCCTCTCCACAGAGATGCTCTAATCCCTCAACAGTATCAAGTGAACTCCTGGCCATCCAGTGCTCAGCGCGGGCCTGTTCATCACTGACTCTCCTGCTCTGCACGAACACGGGCTGCGTCCGGATCTGACCGCGTCTCCTACGAACCACCACGCCTGCAGCGGGAATCAGGGCTGCCGTGGCACCTCTTCTCCATGTCACTTCTTACCACTTCTACACTTGTCAGCTTTCCCATCAAAAGAAGGGCCTGTGAGACGTCACCACTCAGTCTGAACCCTCTGCTCCTTCAGCGCGGCAAACCAGCAGAGTGTGGTGGACTGTGTCCAGATTAACCTTCAGGTCTGTGGCTCCTGATTAGATCCTTTTTATTGGATCTTTTTCCTTGGATGCTTAGGAATTACTACTTCTTCATTGCCAGGAAGGCTTCAGTATCTTTATCTGGTTTCTTCTCTAATGCAGATATTGGAGAAGCCAAGGTCTACCAGAATGCTATCAGAGGAAAGCTCAAGCTTCACCACAGGATTATATCAACATTATGTAATTATAACAAGACATTTGGAAATAAGTTACAAAAAAATAGCAGCGATTGCTAGAAGAACTTGTAAAAGAAAACAAAAGCTCAAGAATAATTAATGACATTGTATAGTAAAATAAAGGTCCATATAGTCAAAGCTGTGATTTTTCCAGTAGTCACGTACAAATGTGAGAGTTGGACCATAAAGAAGGCTGAGCGCTAAAGGACTGATGCTTTCAAACTGTGGTGCTGCAGAAGACTCTTAAGAGTCCCCTGGACTGCAAGGAGATCAACCCTGAATATGCACTGGAAGGACTGATGCTGAAGCTTCACTACCTTGGCCACCTGATGCAAAGAGCTGACTCACTGAAAAAGACCTGATGCTGGGAAAGATTGAAAGCAAAAGGAGAAGAGGGTGGCAGAGGATGAGACGGCTGGAGGGCGTCACTGACTCCGCGGACACCAGCCTGAGCGAACGCCCAGAGACAGTGACGGACAGGAAAGCCTGGCGTGCTGCACTCCATGGGGTCGAGAAGAGTTAGACACCGCTTAGCAACTGAACAATAGTAGAATAAAGAGATATAGGCGGTATAGCAAAGAAGAGATGGGAATCTTAACACACAAAGTTTTAAAGAGGTAAATTATTTCAGTATGAGATTAAATCTTGCTTAATTTTAACGTATTAAGAAAACAGCTCCAAAACTTAGTTTTACTCATGAAAGTTAAAATATATATACACCAATGTATCTTCCAGAAAACACTAGTAATCATCTATCCTTTTGTTTTACCGTTAAGTAGACAAAGATAAATGATCAATTTTAAATATACTACAGCCTTGAATATACTAGTGAAAGAAACACATAAAAACCAAAGGCCATTTTTTCTTCCATTTTTCCTGATATTTTCTTGGAAATCAAATCCCATGCACTTTAATGAGTACATTTTGTTAAAAACAAATTTATTGAATTTAATTATATAAATGACATTGTGAGATAAGAAAAAGCATGTCTAAAATCAAAAAACATATTTAAAAAAATATATATAGCCTGTCCCATTATATTTACTGTTTGATTTTTATCACTGGAAAAGAATCTATGTTCAACCTCTTGTTACCTGAAGAAATGCTGAAGCTCCGTGTTGATTGTAGACAGATTCTGCTGCCGCCTACCCCCCTAAATTTCCTACCAACCGGCTGAAACCAGTTCTTTCTGATCTATGTTTGGTCAAAAGTAGGTCTCATTCTTCCAGCTCCTGATCTGACGAAAACTACTAGGAGACCTAAAATCCTTGGCTAGGTTACCAAGGCACTGTGCAAAATGGAATAATAATACAGCACAAGTTACTCATGAGCTTAAGAAATTTCAGTTTTGCTTACAAATTTCTTATCTGCAAAGTTAATCTTCATTCATTATTCTAGGTAATACTATGAAATAGTAAAATAATTTTCTCCAGTCTTATAGGGATAAGTAGTTCAAAGATTTAAGATGCATTTATTACTAGACACACCCAAAGTAATACGTATATTTACACAGCCTTCTAGGTTTCTTTAGTCTTTACAGGCTGTGGTGGACAGCAGATAACAAAAAGCTGACTTTGTTCTGAGACAATGTGACAATGTTTGCACTTCCTTTTTCGTATCACAAATGACAGGTGTAAATCAAAAGTGTTAATTTTAATAGCTATGACAGAGTTTAGTAAAGCTAACTAGCAATTTTCCTGTGAATTGCTATAGTAATTATTTTATGAACCTAAAACATTTTTACATGTATTTGTTTTATGTTTCAACTGGATTATAACTTAGAAATCAATAACTTCACATTCAAATACTTGCTTTTGCATCAGACTGCTAAGCTGCTCCCCTCTCCACAAAACAGGATGTCTGTCTCCTTTACCACATGAGAGTGGTCTGACATAACTCATACATATGCACAACACTGTACGTTAAAAGATAATTATTACATCTTTGTTTTACAGTTGCAGAAGCCTACATACAATCCAAATATCCATCAATAGAAACTGGTCTATATAATACATCTGTATAATAGAAAACCACACAGCTCTTAAAAATAATAAGAGTTCTATGTATGGACATGGAACCATCTCTAAGATAAAACATTTAAATGGAAAAAAGTTAAAAAGCAAAGCACAGTGTAAACTTTGTATGCACACAAAATTACAAGCATTGTACATACATACATGTACATGCATTTTAGTTACATGCACTAAAATTCCCCAATCAGACCATGTAAACCTTAAACCTTATTTATCAAAGTAAGGTACCACCCATCAATTCTTCCCCCCAGTCCCCATTTTTTTTGCACTAATTTCTGATAAAAACAAGTATAATTTCATATTCCAAAAATTACTGAAACTTCAAAGTAAAATCAAACAAAGATGGTGGAAAACTCCAAATTAATTACAAACAAACCAAAAAGTAAAAACAAACCTGTCAGTTTTTTTCATGAATACCAAAATAACACTGATGGAGAAAAACAGAACTAACCCAAGTATTCTAAAACGCAGTCTTTTTACTGTATGCTCCAAAACTAAACGCAAAAAGAACTGCATACAAATACTGAACTTTAGTTAGTAGGTTTGCTTTTCCACAGCTGTAGGTTAGAAATTCTGAATCTACTTATTATGTATTCTAGGACTGAGCAAATAAGTAAATATCTTTAAGATAATGAAAGTCAAACTTACCATCATTGGAAAAGAAAATACAGAAAAGGGGAAAGTTGTAATGAACCCTGTGGTACTGGGTCAGAATTGCAGGTCTCAACAATACTGAACTCAGTTACATACATACACATACAGAAACAGAGTAACAGATGCATTCAACCACGCTACCCTGCTCTGGTTACTGAAAGGGCCCAGAAGTAATGATAGCCCTCCGGTACCAATGTGCACATCATAAATACAGACTCTGGTTTCTAAATACCATTCTTGTAAAAAGGAAAGGTTTCCTAGAGAAATGTATGATTTCAGGATTGGTGCAGGGAACGCACCCTTTGTTATGCTAAAAGAAACTACTCAAAGATTGGTAAGAATATGAGAGAGACAGAGGAAGGAAAAAAAGACAAAAAAAAAACAAAAAACGGGGAAGCTTGAAGATGATCCCACTGTCCAAATCTGAACAATGTGAGCACAGAAATAAATAGTGATAATAATGGATTCCAGCCATCATAATAAAATAACCCACGAATCTCACTGAGAGGGAGAGGTGGATGGAGGGAGTGGAGGACAGAAGGAAAAGCTTCTTAGAGTGGAATGTCTGTGTGTGTGTTAATTGCTCAATCGTTTCCAACTCTTATGCGACTCCATGGGCTGCAGCCTGCCAGGCTCCTCTGTCCATGGGATCTCCAGGCAAGATACTGCAGTGGGTTGCCTTGCTCTCCTCCAGGGGATCTTCTTGACCCAGGAATCGAACCTGGGTCTCCTGCATTGCAGGCAGATTCTTTACTGTCTGAGCCACCACGGGAGACCCTTAGAGTAGAAGGCCAACCAATCAATGTGTAGAGACTGTTGGAACTGGGAAATTACCATTTGGAAACATCAAATCAAAAAATGAAGAGAAAGAGGATATTTACCTAGTTTCAAAGTATCTCTCCATAAGATACTTATTAGTTACAAAGAGAAAATTGGTGACTTTATTTGGAGAAACCTAGCAGGCACTACCTTAATCAAGAAATCCAAGTTAACTCACCAGTAATGGGGGCAAACAGACACCATGCGCTTCTTGATAAGCCACACTGAGGAGTGTCTCTTCTGTGATGTTCCTGACCAAAAACCTGATCATGACAAAGCGTTCAGCAAACAAACTGAGGGATATTCTACAAGGCAAACGGACTGTGCTCTTCAAGAGTGGCAAAGACATAAGGAAAAAAAGACGGAGGAGCAGTCTCAGGTTACAGGCAGCTAGAGATAAAACTAAAGTGTGATTGTTTTACTATTAAAGGACACCAGTGGGCAACTGGAAAATTATCTAAGGTCTGTGAATTAGGTAACAGTATCACGTCAATGCTAATGTCTCAAATTTGATATATGTGAGTATGTAACAGAATGTTATGTTTTTTTAGAAAGTATGTGCTGAAGAATTTAGGGACAAGGGCATCTTATGTAAAACTTGCTCTCAAACAGTTCATAGAAACTTTATACACACATACAAACGCACAGAAATCAAGAATATGATAAAACACACATGGTAAAATGTTAACATTTGGAAATGAAAACTTAAAAAATAAAATTACTAACGTGTCTAACAATGCTACTACTAAATGCTTGTCTTTGCCCTGGCTAGTCACTTTACAGCTCAATTATTTCATTGTTCTAAAAGACTTATAATCAGAAAAGTGAAAATCAGGGAGCTTTCTAATGCTGTCACTGCCAGTCACTTTCTGGGGATCTTTGGCAAATTAAAACTTCCCTCAGCCTTGGATTTCTCCTTACCGAAGATGAAATAATACCTAAGGCTAAAACAGCGGCAGAAGCATCCAACAAAAATAAGCTGTGTTTACCTGTGTGTCTCCCTCACCTGCTCTTAAGGGGAGAATGTTTCCTCAACACCTTCCTCTCTGGCAGCCTGCCGTCCTCAACAGCAGCAGTCCTGGCCGACTGAAGACGGCAGCTGCAGTTGCTGCATCTTAAAAGAGGATGTTTGGCGCTTCACACAGCACATCTGACAGTGATTCACGGTGTTCCAGAGTCTGGTCATATGTTCATTGGGTTTTCAAAAATTCATTTTTTCACAACAGACCCCCAAAGAAGCATTATTCTTTGGTTTTTCTAAGGAAATTTCAATTTATTATATATTATAGCAATAGTGCTAAGGTGCTGGCTAGTGTTCCTTCGTGCCAGAAAGCTGTGGTGTGCCTTATGGAGAAAACACGTGTTAGATAAGCTTTATCCAGGCATGAATTACAGCACTACTGGCCCCGAGTTCAATGCTAATAAGTCAACAATACATATTAAATGAGGTGTCTTTAAGCAGAAACAAGGTTCTGTGGTGACCAGCTGATGAAAATGTTGTGCCAGAGGCTCACATCTGCTCCTCTAGGAGCAAGTTCAGTGATCACTAATTCAGTGTTTGTGGGAACTACTGAGACAGCAGGAATCAACTGTTTATCCAAAGCCATCACCAGGCCTGTGGCCTCTACTCTGAGAAGCAGACGCTTCTCTTCATCACTCACAGTCAGCATGCCCACAGTCCTGGGCTCTGATAAGCTTCCTTACCCCCAATTCCTAACAACCTTCTCGTCCATGCTCCTCAAAGGGGTCACAGGGACTCACCATAATTGGGGCGCCTTGTTAGTCCCTGGCTTCACCCTTCTGGTGATTCCCTAATGCACTTGAGAGAAAACCTGGACTCCTTCACAGGCCCACAGTTCTTCTCGACACCCTGCCCGCACCTCTCCCCTCTCACAGCTCTCCAGTGATCTGTGGTTGTTCTCTAACACACTGATCTCTTTACCTTCTCTCTGCTCTTTTCCTGCCCATCTTCTGCTCCATCTTCAGGTCTGTGTTAATATAACTTCCTCATATTCAAATGGAGACCCCCCTCTTACTTATTTACAGCATCCTCCATTTATCCTCTGGTGGCTCAGCAGTAAAGTAGGAGACCTGGGGTCGATCCCTGGGTCAGGAAGATCCCCTGGAGAAGGAAATGGCAGCCCACTCCAGGATTCTTGCCTGAGAAGTCCCATGGACAGAGGGGCCTGGAGGGCTACAGTCCATTGGGTTGCAAAAGAATTAGACACAACTTAGCGACTATGCAACAAACTACTTATCCTCTTAACACCACTCACTGATTATTCATTTGCTTAACATCTAGTTCTCCACCAGACTCAAGCTCCATGTGGACAGAATAGGTCTTTTTAATTTGCAGCTATATTTCTTACATCCTGAAAAGTGCTGAGCAAATAACTGGATAAATGAATGAATCTGACTATTGCACTACATCTTTTTAGCAGTATATTCAAACAAAGCATGACTATGTTTAAAATGTTTGTTTGGGACTTCCCTAGTGGTCCAGTGGTTGGGACTTTGCCGTCCAATGCAGGGGGCGAGGGTTCCATCCCTGGTCAGGGAGCTAAGACCCCACATGCCTCCCCGAAGCATAAAACAGAAACAAACCAAAAAAAAAAAAAAACAAAAAACATAAAACAGAGGCAATATTGTAACAACTTCAACTTTAAAAAAGCCAAAACATAAAACAGAAGCAATATTGTAACAAATTCAATAAAGACTTTAAAAATAGTCAACATCCAAAAAAAACTTAGAAAAAAATGTTTGAAGGTAGTGAACCACAGATTATTTGGACATGGCCATGACACATTTCTAAGTGAACTTAATTATAAGCAAGACGTTAAGAACTTTTAAGAATTGTCCTGAGTATCTGCCCCCATCTCCACACAGTATAAAATGATACGTACTTACTTTAACAATTAGCCAAGACTAAGCATACTACTGAGCAAAGAGCATTACTCGAGAGACCATCCGGGGCAAGCTTTGCACAGGTCAGAAACAAGTGAGGTTCTAGAGTTGTCAACTCAAAAAAGTTATTGCCCTTTAACATAGCGTAAAGCGTGGGAAGAAGTGAATAAGCTTTTACCTCCTTTAACAGTTTTTTCCATTGAAATGGTAGATCACTTTTTTCCTTTTCTGTCATTATCTAAAACTTTCCAATCAAAATTTAATATTATCTAATTTTTACATTATTTTTTTGGAACATAGGGAAAATGTATTAATCATGAAGATCTAACTTATCTTTTTTCTTCTCAGAAGAGTCTCCAAGTTCTAAATCTTAAGTTATTTCTAACATAATTCTTTCACATTCTCCCACGATATCCTGAAATCGTCATCCTTTCTCTCAGATGATAAAGTGTTGCTTCTACTTTGAAAACAAAGTAAAAAAAAGTCCAATGTCATGTTTTTAGCTTTAAAGAAGGAAATAGTTTAACATCATGTGGTAAAGCATTTTCAAACAATATAAGCTCAAAATTATGAAATCAATTTGTTTCTTATGTATACCAACCAACAAATCAATTCCTAAAATTTCTGAGTAACAAGTATCTTCTGATATTTAGAAGTCTCTCTATCACAGCAAATAAAGCACTGACATCCAACCTGGCTTTTTTTGGACAAACTACTTAACATCCTATTTGCCTTTGATTCACTTTTTTTAAATTGACGATTTTAATATGTGTATAAAGAAATTACAGCATAGAGAATATCTGGAAAGTCTACTTCGCAAACTTCACACAGCTATACCAAAAAGACAAATATAAAGTTGCAGGTGCTTTCATGTGCTCCAGCTCTTAACTGTTCAATCATAGTCCAGCCATCTATTTTATTCATCTTGTCCATATTCCAAACTGCTTTGGGTGAACCGTTATAAGCTAGTGTCTTTCAAGATCTAGAATCAACTTGCAACATTTTCACTGGGTATGTTTCCCACACAGCTCTGATTTCGTTTCATTAGCGACTGTCTCATGACATATTGCTGAATAAGCTGAACAAGTAATACACAATGTCCTTTCATTTCATTCTGTAGCTATCAACCTGTGACCTAACATTGTAAGATAATTCTTTCACTGTTTTACCATTCCAAGAAATTAACGTTTTCACAGATGCCCTCTTTATTTGCTCCAAGAAATTGTCCTACCAACGTGTTTTGAATAACCACATAATGTGCCAACATGTTTCTCATTAAAAATTACGTTTGCTTTAAAATCCAGTAATTTCAAATTCATTTCACTTCTTTCCTGCTTTATAATTTTTTTCCAGTGTTTTTTCCCACTTGGAAATTCCTTGTGTTTTAAATGATTTTTCTTCGCAGCCAAACTCTTGCTAGCCATGTCATGTCAAAATGCCAGCCATGAAAACTCTGTATCATAATTCTTTACTTTTTCTCTGATTGTCCCTGGTCTTGTGAACTCTGCAGGTAATGTTTATAAAAGAGGCTCTACATTATCCTGGGCTTCCCTGGGGCTCAGCTGGCAAAGAATCCGCCTGCAATGTGGGAGCCCTGGGTTGGGAAGATCCCCTGGAGAAGGAACGGGTACCCACTCCAGTGTTCTGGCCTGGAGAAGTCCATGGACTCTATAGTCCAAAGGATCACAGAGGGTCGGACACGGCTGAGTGACTTTCACCTTCACCACATTATCCTGGTGACATAAACAGCCATCTGGTTACTGATGCTGATGACAATCAAAGACAATATTTGGTTTTCCACAGTTGTTTCAACACCATTATCTAACTTATCTGGTGAATTCTTGGAAACTTTTCTGCTTTTATATTAATTTCAAAGAAAGTTTCCACGAAACAAACTTCAGCTGACCACACCCGTAACACTGAATAGCTTGAGAATAAGAAATACCATACGGCGAGCGGCGCAAAGCTGGGAGAGCATCAAAATAAGACAAAAAGTCTCTGCAGTGGGTTGGCAGGACACTAGCCCAACTGCTGAGTTAAACCAAACGCTTCACTGCTTTTTAACAAATTCTTAACAGTTACAAAACAACTGAACCGTAATTTGATCTTACAGCTTTAAATAGCAGATAACATGCTTAACAGTCCTATTTCATTCCTGGGTCATAATTTTTTCTCCCTAAGGAAGCTGGGGGATAAGGAGAAGAAATGTGCTCCCTATGTCTCTTTTCCACTATCTCCATTTTTGTATTAAAAGAAGTTAAGCCATAAGATTTTTACTAATTTATTTACTCCTAAATTGGTGGTTGTTCTGGCATTTCAAATATAGAGATGCTTGCCTCTGGAACATTGCCTTTTAAAGATACAATAAGGCCTCTCCTTTACCTGACATTCTCCAGAAGAGTGGAAGCCAAATTTCCTTAAAAATGGATCTTGTTAAGTAAGAAACTGTAAGGGTCTGAGATTTTAACCTATTTGCAACCTAACAAGTTAGCTCTGCCTGTAAGACAAATCTCAGACACAGATTTTCTATCAGAGCTTTCCACCATCTAGCCTCAATTATTTTCCTGTTCTTTTCTCCCTCTCCACACCATTTTTAAAGTATTTTTTTCAGATGGATTATTTGTAATCATGCATGTGTTTTCTAGCATATTCTATCTCTTCCACTAAACCTAAATGTGAAGCAAGCAGGAACCATATGTTTCATTCATACCATAACATCTATTTCATTTACACCGTATCTACGCTGTGGTGTAGTGGCTCAGTCCTGTCCAACTCTGCGACCCCATGAACTATACAGCCCACCAGGCTCCTCTGTCCATGGGATTTCCCAGGCAAGAATACTGGAGTGGGTTGCCATTTCCTTCTCCAGTCTATTTCTATATCCAGCACCTATTATAAAACTGTCACACAGAAATCACTTAATAAATATCTGTTAAATGAAATTTAAAGTGTTTAAATGTAATTTAAACCTACACACATGCTATTCTTCACTGCTTCCTACGCTCAGCAGCCTACATCTTGAAGCCGATCCACATCACTTGTCCACATGACCCAGGTGGGTCCTCATCTCGTACATCTTTCCCAAATATGGGAATTCCCTGGTGATCCAGTGGCTAAGACTCTGGGCTCCCAATGCAGGGGGCCTGGTCAATCCCTGGTCAGGGAACTAGATCCCACAGCCACAACCAAGACCCAGCAGAGCCAAATAAGTAAATTAAAAAAAAAAAAAACTAAAAAAAATCTTTTCAAGTAATTTCCTACCAGCTTTTAATTCTCACAACTCTATTTTCTCCAGTAAAAAACTGAAGAAACTATACAACGAACCCGAAGCGCGCCTTCTCTTGTCTGCCTCACTTTCCTTTGTCTTGCGTTCCTGTTTGCTCTCGTCCACAGCCTGCGGCTGTTCCCCTCTATCCTGAATGGACTCTCACCCCTGGTTTTATAGACACAGTGTCCAGAACTTCCCTTTGCATAGATGTCCCACTTTCCCTTACTGGTGGTGAGAAAGTCACCTGATTTTTATTAGACTTAAAATATTCCAGCCTATGAATATCATGTGGGAAATGAAAACGGACAACTAAAAAATTGCTGGGCTTATGGGCAGCACTGAAGACTTAAAATGTGAACTTTAAAAAAAGAAAAAGAAATAGAGAAACTGAAGCTTAGGAGAAGAGGAGAAGCTAAGGAATATATGGAAAGTAATAATCCCAACGAGTCTAGGACTAAAATTAGGTCTCTATCAACCCTGTCTTATATTTCAGCCTTGCCAAAACAACTTTCACCCATTGTTACTGATCCAAAGCCCCCAGGGCTGCCCATATTAACAGCATGATACTGAGGAATTATCGTCCTTACCTAAAGAATGTGTAAAGCCCAAACGAGGTGACTAACGAAAAGCACTTACTACAGTGTCACTTCACACAGAAAAGACTAAAGAAATGTTAACTATCATGATCGCTTTACTCCTCTATAACAGACGTCAGCACGTTTTCTGTAAGAACCAAATGGTAAATAGTTTACGCTGTGTGAGCCAATCTGTGTTCCAACAAAAACAAGCAGCAAACTGGACTAACCAGTGGGCCATAGTCAGCCAGCTCCACCTGCTCTATGGTGGAGTTTTTCAGCTGTGGCACCACTGATGTTTGGGGCTGGAGACTTCTTTGTTACGGATTGCTGTCCTGGGGGACACGGCATCGCGGGATGTTTACCAGCACCCTTGACCTCCACCCGCTTGAGGTAAGTAGCATCCCCCAAGTTGGGTCAACCAAAATAATACCTCCTGGGGAACAAAAATGCCCTGAGCCGGGAAAGCTTGCTCTAGAGCAATCAAACATATGAGGATATAGCTTGAATTTTCTAATAAAGAACGTAACTGAGTAAAAAAGTAATAATTTAACACACTAGAAAGTATTTATACTCACTTAGCTAAAATGCCCACACTTAGCAATAACTTTATCACCTCTGTGATACACACGGCTGTAGTTGAAAAGTAGAGTTCTTTGTCTGATGTCCTTGTGTATCTTAAAGCTACGGTGTAAGCTGCGGCCACCAGGGTCATCACTGCCAAGCAGTATAGCTTGAATAATAAATTGACATTTTCTGGAAAATATGTGCAAAGATATTATTTAATAGACAACATTACATATATAAAAGCTAATCAGTGTTATACTTCAAGATGCTTTCCAATTTTGAGCACAAAATACATTAAAAGTTTTTTTTTTTCCCCCAAAACAATGCTCTCAACTACATGAAAAGACACACACACAGGCACGCAATACACAGCGGACTGTCGGTACCAACTGGCCAGGCACAGGGCTTGTTCCTGGGGAGGGCTCAGCCGCAGGATTGTCTGGCTTAACTAACTGCAGTTTAGGATGCTACAAAGTACATGCATTATGTACCTTTATAACTCACACTTGTGAAAGCAACACATGATGGCAGGATGAAAACAATAACGTGCATGCTAAACAAACAGAAGGAATAAGGGAATGATAAAATAATACAGATTTTTATAATATAAATTACATCCAGCCTCTCATTTTACGGCATTATATGAAAGATAACTCATGACACACACACACACAGAAAAGAGAGTATGAAGAATGAAGTTCTGTAAAACCTGACATCAGGAAATATACACAACTGATGAACACTCAATTTAAGAACTTATTGTAAGTGTATCTGAGCATCAGCCATCACTCGGGCACCAAGGCCAGTCCAACTTCAATAAAACCACAGGCGCTGGGGAGCGAGGTCTCCCTCAGTACTCCCAGCCCTGTCCTGAGACAGCCATCACCTAATACTCAAACTGTTTCTGCTTTTTTTACCCACTTCATACTTCCCTCATCCCCAGCTTTATTCAACCTTCTTTCAAAAATCTTCAGGCACATGTTAAACAGGGATCAGCAAGTTTTTTTCTATAAGGGCCAACAGTAAATATTTTATGTTTTTTAGGCCAGGAGGCAAAATTAAGGATATCATGTAGGTACTTAGGTGACAAGAAAGAAAACATATTTTCACATTTAATTTATATTTAATTGGAAAAATTCAAAATATAATAATAATTGAGTACAATGCTTTATTGTATTGAGAAGACAGGAATTCTGGGGGTGGAGGTGGAGGCAGGTAACATTTTGCTTCACTGGTCTTCAAAGTTGCTGTTCCATCAGATCAGCTGCAAACGTTCATCTGTAAAAACCATTCTTAGCTCACAGGTCATGCAAAAACAAGTCATAGGCTGGATTTGACCAATGGGCCATACTTTGACAACCTGGGTTAAGAACCAGAGGGAAGAGGTTGCTCTGGGTTGCTACTATAACTACATTACATCTAAGCATGCTTCTTAACCATTTTGGAAGCCTAACCACAGTTCAAAGGTGACTTGCACAGGAAAATAAGTTTCAAACAAATCATCTTTATATGGTAAGGTGGAAACTTACTAGGAAAACAGGTTCTTCAATATAAATGTTTTTCCCTGGGTGAATTAAAGAACTGTTTGGAAAATTCAGGCAGATGTTTAAAAGCACATTAGGTCTTAACTAAAAAGTTGGATGGCAGAACAGAAAAAAATAGAACTTATCTCTGCCTAAAGTTTCAACCGATCTTGAGGACCCAAAAAGCAATGTTAATGTAAAAGAGATCGAAGGGGATCACAGTAATACTTCACTTGCCCTAAAACTCTCCTACACAAGGAGGAAATGTAAGACAAAAAATAAACAGCAGTACAGGAGAAACCATTTCCCATCTTCTTGATCAGGGGTGAACAAAGTACATTTCCTCTCATTTTTCTATGATCTGAAACCTGAGAATAGGTTTATATATTTTAATGGTTGGAAAAAAGTTTTTAAATAACCTTTTGTGATACATGAAAACTACATGAAATTCAAATTACAGTGTCACAAAAAAAGTTTTATTAGAACATACTTATGTTCTTTGTTTCCGAATTATTAATGGCTTTTTTTTTTTTTTTTGCCCTGCAACAGCAGAATGAGTAGTTATGACAGAGACCATCAGCCATTAACAGAAAAAGTTTACCAACCCACATGTCCTAAATTATAAATACTTTCATAAATAAGAGGTTAGGACTGCTAAACTAAAAGTTATGTCAGCGATTATATAGGTTCCTGATTCCAAAACAACAAAATGAATGGTTAAAATTTTGAAAATACACCTATTAGCATAGTGATTAAATGCGAATATATATGATATTCCTGAAAATAACTGATTAAAGAGCAAGCAAATAAGTTTAGACATCTGTATAATGAAAGCGCAATTATTAGCAATTTCAGTTTGTTTCAAGGTAATATCACAAGTCCATACAAGGACTTCCCTGGTGGTCCAATGGTTAAAACTCCTGAGCTTCACTGCAGGGGGCAGAGATTCAATAGTTAGTTAGTCGAGGACTAAGATCCATGCGGTGGCAAAAAGTCCACAGCTCAGCTGCGTTGTTGAGTGGGCACATCGGCTGTTTCCTCCTCCTCTCAAAGCTCCCATCAGCTCCCACACAACCTCTGTTTCATGTGTAGAATCCCACCACCCCGCCCCGCAAAAGAAATTTACAATCTGGAGTTGTATATTTTTCTCAGTTATAGTTTACTCTACTTTAGAGTGAACATTATTTGTAACACCTGAGAAGGTGAAAATTAGGAAGTCCCAGAAATAAATAAATTCTTTGTGAATCTCAGGAAGTTCGGGATTCCAATTTTGTATTACACAGTTCTAGCGGACATGTAAGATTTATCACATGACCCAGGCACAACAAATATGTATTGGCAATAAGCCTACATCTGTAAATTGAGCAACTATTTCAGATGATTTGACTTAGGTAATTCTGTAATTGCCTTCACCATTCATCTTGCTAATTTCATTTTAGGTCAATTATCAAAATAATTCTACTTTTTCCCTTTATTTCGCGTGTTGCTATAAAAGACTCTTAAAGGTGGGCTCATCTCAAAGGTGAGCAGCATATGCAACTGCAGACAATGCCCCTGAGCAGGGCTTGAAAGATAAACGTGGCCTCCCCAATCAGGAAAATAATCCGCCACCCATGCAAAAAGCTATTGTTCAAATATTTGTTCCACGTATATTCAGGGGTGAAGCCAAGAGCTCTATGGAGGAAATATGGAGAAAAATCCGGGTGTTGCCCAATCTCTCGTAGCTTCACCATTCAGAAACTCAACTCCGGTTTTAACTTACCCCATTCAGCAAAGCAAACAAGCTGCAGTTAATGATACTTAGACTCAGGCAAAGGCAATTAGTCATCAAACATGATTACTCTAATGAGCTATCCCTGGGAAAGGGGCAAGGACAGGGGCGGAGGATGCCTATCACCCTCCCCACAAAATATTCAAGTGTTCCTTCTAAACCACATCACATTCTCAAGAGTATCTGTTAACCAC
Source organism: Dama dama (assembly GCF_033118175.1). Lineage (NCBI taxonomy): Eukaryota > Metazoa > Chordata > Mammalia > Artiodactyla > Cervidae > Dama > Dama dama. Next base: position 59,862,876 of record NC_083708.1, read on the forward strand.
AGCTTTCTCCGTCTCTTCACAGTTGCAAGGCTGTTCTCCTGCCCGAAGGATGTTTTCAGTGTCTGTTAGGCGGACCAGCCGCTGCTTAGGCTCTGCACCCAGAGCATGCCCTGAAGGCTCTGAGCATCGTAGTGTAGGAGGCACCGCGGACACCGCAGCCGCGGTGACCCCGGCCCGGACTGAGACCCGTCCTGCCTCCCGCCGGGTGATGCGGCTCCAGCCCGGGCCCGGCGCCCCGACCCCGCGCCCGGTCGGCTACAGCCCAGGCCTGTCTGAATTCTGTCCCCACCCACTCGTCCAGGCAGGCGCGGTCTCCGCCGCCGAACCGGCTGGCGCTGAGTCCGCCCCCCGGGAAGGCAGCCGCAGTGGGAGGCTGGCTGGCCCGCGCTGCCCTGACCGGTGGCAGCGCGCGCTCAAGCCCGGGAGCCGCTCAACACAAACCCCTGCTCCCCGACGCCCGGGCCTACCCGCCGGAGACCCGAGCCCCGCGGGCGCGGAGGATGCTCGCCCGCAGAGAGACGCAGACAAGCGCTGAGGCTGGCTCTGCAGAGCGCCCCCGGCCCGGCCTCCCCAGTCCCGCCGGCCGCGGCCTCACCTCTTGGGGCGGCCATGGTTCCCGACCGCGCCGCGCGGAACTGACCCGCAAGCCCTCCGCGCGCGCCGAGGGCGCCCGGAACCGCCTCCCGGGGTCATAGAGACGAAGCCGCGCGGCCTAGAGCGCCTCGCCGCCGGCCGGCCGCGGGCTCCCGCCCAGCCAAGCACCCGGACTAGGTTCACGAATCCGACAACCGCAGAGAAGGGGCGGACCCGGATGGAGAGGAGACCGGGGCCGCCCAGTTGCTGTGGACAAGCGCGTAGAACTAGGTTCACGGCGATCTTCTGTAAACTACAACTCCCGGCCGGCCAAGGGGGCTGCGTCGCGAGAGCCGAGCGTTGCCTTCTGGGAGCTGTAGTCCTCACCAGGTGACTTGGCGGCGAATAGGAATTGGGCTTCGATTTAGGGATTCTGGCAAAGCTGTTGTAGATCCTCCCAAAAGCCGGAAAGTAACAGAAGCTAGGCGACTTCTGTAACTCGCACGAACTTCCTCACTCATTAACTTCTGTTGTTACCTCTCATTTAAACGTAAAGTTTGTATTATATATTGTTCAGTCCGTGGCTGTGTCCTCGTGGCCGGCATCGCCTCTGACTGCGTTTACCTCACCAGACGTTCCAACTGCAGTCTCCGCTTCACGAAGTGAGGCGTGTCAACAGGCACTGACTTCGACCGCTATAATCTCCACGTTCACGAAGCATGTTAATTGGCATAATTGATATTAGAAATGGTTCACTGTCAAATGGTTTTCAAGATATGTGGATTGGTTAAAAAGACTGTTGAATATAAGTACCTCCATTCTTACAGGGACATGGATACAACATTCTGAGATGCCCCGCAGCCTACACCTTCTGTAGCATGATCTTTCCCCCAAATGACTTTCAGACTTAATTGAAGAAAGTAGGGAAAACCACTAGACCATTCAGGTATGACCTAAATCAAATCCCTTATGATTATAGAGTAGAAGTGACAAATAAGATTCAATGGATTAGATCTGATAGAGTGCCTGAGAACTATGGATGGAGGTTCGTGACATTGTAAAGGAGGCAGTGATCAAGACCATTTCCAAGAAAAAGAAATGCAAAAAGGCAAAATGGTTGTCTGAGGAGACCTTACAAATAGCTGTGAAAAGAAGAGTAGTGAAAGGCAAAGGAGAAAAAGAAAGATATTCCCATTTGAATGCAGAGCTTCAAAGACCAGCAAGGAAAGAGAAGAAACATTCCTCAGTGATCAATGCAAAGAAACAGAGGAAAACAATAGAATGGGAAAGACTAGAGATCTCTTCAAGAAAATTCGAGATACCAAGGGAACATTTCACACAAAGATGGGCACAATAAAGGACAGAAATGGTATGGACCTAACAGAAGCAGAGATATTGAGAAGAGGTGGCAAGAATACACAGAAGAACTGTACAAAAAAAGATCTTCGTGACTCAGATAATCACGGTGTGATCACTCACCTAGAGCCAGACATCCTGGAATTCAAAGTCAAGTGGGCCTTAGGAAGCATCAGTATGAACAAAGCTAGTGGAGGTGATGGAATTCCAGTTGAGCTATTTCAAATCCTAAAAGCTGATGCTGTGAAAGTGCTGCTCTCAATATGCCAGCAAATTTGGAAAACTCAGCAGTAGCCACAGGACTGGGAAAGGTCAGTTTTCATTCCAACTTCAAAGAAAGGCAATGCCAAAGAATGCTCAAACTACCACACAATTGCACTCATCTCACACACTAGCAAAGTGATGCTCAAAATTTTCCAAGCCAGGCTTCAACAGTACATGAATCGTGAATGTCCAGATGTTCAAGCTGGTTTTAGAAAAGGCAGAGGAACCAGAGATCAAATTACCAACATCCGCTGGATCATCAAAAAAGCAAGAGAGTTCCAGAAAAACATCTATTTCTGCTTTACTGACTACACCAAAGCCTTTGAGTGTGTGGATCACAACAAACTGAAAAATTCTTAAAGAGATGGGAATACCAGGCCACCTGACCTGCCTCCTGAGAAATCTGTATGCAGGTCAAGAAGCAACAGTTAGAACTGGACATGAAAAAACAGACTGGTTCCAAACAGGAAAAGGAGTACGTCAAGGCTGTATATTGTCACCCTGCTTATTTAACTTATATGCAGAGTACATCATGAGAAATGCTGGGCTGGATGAAGCACATGCTGGAATCAGGATTGCCGGGGGAAATATCAATAACCTCAGATATGCAGATGACACCTCCCTTATGGCAGAAAACGAAGAAGAACTAAAGAGCCTCCTGATGAAAGTGAAAGAGGAGAGTGAAAAAGTTGGCTTAAAACTCAACATTCAGAAAACTAAGATCATGGCATCTGATCCCATCACTTCATGGCAAGTAGATGGGGAAACAGTGACAGACTTTTTTTTTTTTTTGCTCCAAAATCACTGCAGAAGGTGACTGCAGCCAGGAAATTAAAAGACACTTGCTCCTTCAAAGAAAAGTTATGACCAACCTAGACAGCATATTAAAAAGCAGAGACATTACTGTGCCAACAAAGGTCCGTCTAGTCAAAGCTATGGTTTTTCCAGTAGGCATATATGGATATTTCTCTATAAAGAAATAAAGACTATAAGGAAAGCTGACTGCCTAAGAATTGATGCTTTTGAACTGTGGTGTTGGAGAAGACTCTTGAGGGTCCCTTGAACAACAAGAAGATCCAACCAGTTCATCCTAAAGGAAATCAGCCCTGAATGTTCATTGGAAGGACTGATGCTGAAGCTGAAACACCAATACTTTGGCCACCTGATGTGAAGAACTGACTCATTTGAAAAGACCCTGATGCTGGGAAGGATTGAAGGCGGGAGGAAAAGGGGAAAACAGAGGATCAGGTGGTTGGGTGGCATCGCCGACTCAAAGGACATGAGTTTGAGTAAACTCCAGGAGTTGGTGATGGACAGGGAGGCCTGGCATGCTGCAGTCCATGGGGTCACAAAGGGTTGGACACGACTGAGTGACTAAGCGACTAAGATCATTATTTATATATATATCCTGTTAATATTATTGCAAAATTTTTCATTCCTTATTAGCATCACATTAATGGGGGAGTGGGCTTCCCAGATAGCTCAGTGTAAAGAAGGCAGGTTCTATCCCTAGGTGGGGAAGATCCCCTGGAGGAGGAAATGGCAACCCACTCCAGTATTTGTGCCTAGGAAACCCCACCGACAGAGGAGCCTGGCGGGCTACAGTCCATGGGGTATCGAAAGAGCAGGACTTAGCAAATAAACATGACTTAGCAACTAAACAACAATATCAGAAAGAACTCACAGAAGGAGACCATAGTTTATGTAGTGAGACCTTTGATTAAGCTCAGTTCAGACCATGTTGAATCTCCCTTCTGCCTGGTTCTATGTGTGCTGACTGGTGCTAATCACCTCTTCCGGTAATTGGCACAGTTCCCACTTATGCAGTTATTCAGTTCCCTGCTGTATGTGCTTATACATACCCATATACACTTAAAAACTCATATCTGTACTTGAAATTAATTGTAAAAATTAAAAATATTCTATCATAAATTTATTGTTTTATATGGTTTATTTATCTCCTATTTTCGAGTATCATTATAGTCTCAACTTACTTCAATTAACTATAATTATTCTTTGGACACTCAAATTGCCCCATATGGACCCTATAGGTCCACTCCTTTCTTTAAATCTGCAGCAACTTATTGAAACATTTTTGATTTCTGGCAACAAGGTCCCAGGTTCCAGGCCAATCTTGATTTTTCCCTCTTCTAAGCCATGGGATCAACTACACTTCAAGAAACTATGGCTCCTTCTGGGGGAGAAGAGTGTTACACACATACACACTGATCATAACTAGGGTGGTGGGTAAGATGCTTTAGAGCTAGTTTTGTGGCATTTCTGGTTCACATAATGTAAATTTTCCTTCTTAAAATTTTCATTGCCTACAAAGACTTTCAGCTCTATTACCATGAGCCTCGACTAGATTCTGATGCCTCTTGGCCTAACTGATCTGCCCAAAACCCACCGGGGACAACCCTATAGTCAGATAGCGTCAGGATGATCGGTCCATTCCAGTGAAGGAGACTGCACATCAGAATAAACTGTGGGAGGTCTCAGGAAACAGAGGAAAAGACAGTTACAGAATCTGGGGGGAGGATGGACTTACTGTGTATGTTTGCTCAATCATGTCCAACTCTTTGCGACCATATGGACCACAGCCCGCCAGGCTCCTCTGTCCATGGGATTTTCTAGACATGAATACTGGAGTGGGTGAAACTTAAAAAGAAGCAGTCCTTTGTTAGATTCAAAGCAGGGCTGTGTGTGAAAAACTCAACATCAGATCGGAACAGTCTCAGGATCCTGTTTCCTGGAAACCCCAAAGTTATTGTATATGCGGACTGTTACACTCAGGAGTCCCCTAAATGAAGGCTTTGCAGCTAGGTTGGAAACGGAAGCTGTGTCTTTGGATCAAAGTGACTTAAATCCTTCAAGCAAGAATAGAGTGTTTCGTTGTTACTGATACAATTTCCACAGCAGGGTTCCTAGCAGTGTATGATTTCAGAGAACAAAACTTTTCAGTGAATTAGAAAGTAGACACTCAAAAAAGGGGGGTGTTTTTATACTTTACAACTGCAGCATATCCTTGAGAGAGATGTTATTTCCTGTTAACTTTGAAGCTGGGATTTTTGTGTTTCTCATCCCAGCCCAGTGAATGGCCAGGCAGACATTTACATTCTTAGTTTAAGGTAATTTTTATTTTCTCATTTCAAATTATCCTAAGTCTTCCAGGACAAGTATCATTTCACTGTGTTTCTTTTACGTATGTCTAGTTGTCTGTGCAAACCTTGGTTAGAGCAAGGAGCGGACATCTCCATCATGTGAGCCATAAGATCATTTGCCTCACAGCGGCTGCTGCTCTTTCCATCTGAGCCCCCAGTGACTTTTCTGATTGTCACCATCACACTGCAGTATTTGTCTCGATACCCTGTCACTTCTATCTCTGCTTAGGTATCAGAGCTACCCTAGTCTCAATGAATTGTATGAAAGGAAGCCCACTACTATCTCCATTAGCAACAAAGTAAAAGTGTGAACTTCATTAAACAAAAAGACTGTGCAGGAAGCAAACACCAAAAGGCTTAAGAAGATTGTAGCTCAATTCAAGTATGGTATTTGTACAACAGATTATTAAAAGTGGTGAGGTTTAAAGTACAGTAAACCATTAAAAGAACTGTGTAGACAAATGCAGATTAAGCATATTACTCTCATTCTTCTATTTTAAAAAATCCCAAACTAATCTGAGACCTGGATTCCTTCCCTGGGTTGGGAAGATCCTCTGGAGAAGGGAAAGGCTACCCACTTCAGTGTTCTGGCCTGGAGAATTCCATGGACTGTATAGTCCATGGGGTCGCCAAGAGTTGGACACAACTGAACGACTTTCACTTTCACTGTGATTTTAAAACAACTCTTTCCTGTGGTATAAAAATTGCTAAAGACAAACCAGAAGGATTGCTGCATCTTAGAACTGAGAAAATTTGTTTTAAAAATACAAAGACACAAGGTAAAATTCAGTGTCTGAACTGAAAGAGTTAAATGAGTGATAATCATCAGAATCTAAATACTTCTTTTTTTAAGTTAATAAATTTGATGTTTTCTTTTTATTAGAATATAATGGCTTTACACTGTTGTCTTCGCTTCTGCTGTTCAATGAAGTAAATCAGCCATATGCCTACACAGATGCCCTCCCCCTTGGACCTCTCTCTCACCGCACCCCCTAGCCCCTCCTCCCCTCACCCCAGGTTAAACATTGCTTATTTGAGCTTAACTCTCCCTTGCCTCTGCTTCCAGTTTGAGTTACCATAATCCCATTTCTCTTTTCCTGCCAAACAGTCACTGATAAGTAGTCTGTACTTAGTTCTACAATTTTCTGCTTTGCTGGCTACAATCTTATTTCAACTCAAGCCAACACTGTTCAAACAGCTTGGCAGCTGCCAACTCCATTCTTCATCCTCTTGTGTTTGTTCATCAGACATTTAAGGAAAGTCCTAATGTCCCAAGCATTATTCTAGGTACTGAGATCTAGAAAACAGAAATCTGGAAAAATGAGGGTGGGAGTGCAGCAGACACAAAACACTGGGGGATGCCTCCTCTCTTGGCTACATTAACGAGGCACCTACCAGACAAACGCGTTACACATGTTCACTAACTGGTCAGAAAACTAAGATCATGGCATCTGGTCCCATCACTTCATGACAAATAGATGGAGAAATAGTGAAAACCAGTGACATACTTTATTTTGGGGGGCTCCAAAATCACTGCAGATGGTGACTGCAGCCATGAAATTAAAAGACGCTTTCTCCTTGGAAGAAAAGTTATGACCAAGATAGGCAGCATATTAAAAAGCTGAGACATTACTTTGCCAACAAAGGTCCATCCAGTCAAGGCTATGGTTTTTCTGGTGGTCATGCATGGATGTGAGAGTTGGATTATAAAGAAAGCTGAGCACCAAAGAATTGATGCTTTTGAACTATGGTGTTGGAGAAGACTCTTGAGAGTCCCTTGGACTGCAAGGAGATCCAACCGGTCCATCCTAAAGGAGATCAGTCCTGGGTTTTCATTGGAAGGACTGATGCTGAAGCTGAAACTCCAATACTTTGGCCACCTGATGTGAAGAGCTGACTCATTTGAAAAGACCCTGATGCTGGGAAAGATTGAGGGCAGGAGGAGAAGGGGACAACAGGGGATGAGATGGTTGGATGGCACCACCGACTCGTTGGACATGGGTTTGGGTGGACTCCAGGAGTTGATGAAGGGCAGGGAGGCCTGGTGTGCTGCCGTCCATGGGGTCACAAAGAGTCAGACACAACTGAGCGACTGAACTGAACTGGTTTAATCCTCTCAGGCAAGCCAATGAGTTGGGAACCATTATCCCAATTTTGATGATGAAGAAACTCAGCAGGGAGAGACCAGATAACACAGCTAATAATAAGGAGAAGACCTAGACCTTACTTCCGTGATCATAGAGACTGCTTTACATTTTTTCCTACTCTTCTGACTGCTTCTCTGTCTTCTCTTCCTCCTCATTCCAGCCCCATTCATTGGGAATGATCCCCCAAACTACCCTTCTCCAGATCAAATTCTAGTCACCTAGCTTTTCTTTGTCATTTCTTAAATTCAAAATTTCTAGTACTGAACACATTATCTTTTTTGACCAACCACTTGCCCTTCTCATATCATCCTCTGTTTCCCAGGGTAGAAACTCTGATTTTCCCTTCCCTTTCCTGGGCTGTTATATCGCCTCCCTTAAATCTCACTTTTGTCCCTTCCTGTCATCCAACACCACGAAGCCCTGGTCCTTGTTAACAGCTTCCTCTCCATCTCACTCTGGTGGCTCAGCGGGTAAAGAATCTGCCTGCAATGTGGGAGACCTGGGTTCAATCCCTAGTTTGGGAAGATGCCCTGCAGAAGGGAAAGGCTCCAGTATTCTGGCCTAGAGAATTCCATGGACTATACAGTCCATGGGGTCACAAAGAGTCAGACACGACTGAGCAACTCTCACTTCCACTTTTCTCCATCTCACCAATGCCAGCATCTCTCTCCCTCAGTGGATCTTCTGTCCCAGGATCAGCCACAGTTTTTTGTTGTTGTTTTTTTTAAAATCATACTGCAGAAAGGCAACACATTCCTCTGTCTTTCAGAGTTCTCCAAAATCTACACCAACCCTGCTCATCCAACTTTATTTTCCACCAATTTCCCCAAAGATGATCTCCCTTTTCCTCTCTGTGTTTCTTCCTTTTATTTTCCAATAACTACTTTGCCACTGAACCTTGACTATTAAAATAATCACTCAACCAATGCCCTGCTTCCAGTCTGTCCTTTGTTTCATTCCCTTTTTAAAAACTTCATTCATCCAACAAGATACAGTAACAATACTAGGGATGTAAAAATGCCTAAAACACAACTCAGATGTCAGGAAATGCACAGTCTAACAGGGTGAATACAGAGGGACACATACAGACCTTTTTTACTTCAAGCCCTATTATAGTAAAAGTATGTATAAACCCCTGTGAAAACCCAAGGAAGAAAAATTAATTCTCTCAAAGGTGATGGGGAAAACCTTCACTGAAAAAATGAAATCTGATAAACAGATGTTCAAGCTGGATTTAGAAAAGGCAGAGGAACCAGAGATCAAATTGCCAACATCCGCTGGATCATCAAAAAAGCAAGAGAGTTCCAGAAAAACATCCATTTCTGCTCTATTGACTATGCCAAAGCCTTTGACTGTGTGGATCACAACAAACTATGGAACATTTTTAAAGAGATGGGAATACCAGACCACCTCACCTGCCTCCTGATAAATTTGTATACAGGTCAAGAAGCAACAGTTAGAATTGGACATGGAACAACAGACTGGTTCCAAATAGGAAAAGGAGTACGTCGAGGCTGTATATGTCACCCTGCTTATTTACTTATATGCAGAGTACATCACGAGAAACGCTGGGCTGGAAGAAGCACAAGCTGGAATCAAAATTGCCGGGGAAAATATCAATAACCTCAGATATGCAGATGACACCACCCTTATGGCAGAAAATGAAGAAGAACTAAAGAGCCTCTTGATGAAAGTGAAAGAGGGGAGTGAAAAAGTTGGCTTAAAGCTCAACATTCAGAAAACTAAGATCATGGCATCTGAGCCCATCACTTCATGGCAAATAGATGGGGAAATAGTCGCAGACTTTATTTTTGGGGCTCCAAAATCACTGCAGATGGTGACTGCAGCCATGAAATTAAAAGACGTTTGCTCCTTGGAAGAAAAGTTATGACCAACCTAGACAGCATATTAAAAAGCAGAGACATTACTTTGCCAACAAAGGTCCATCAAATCAAAGCTATCGTTTTTCCAGTAGTCATGTATGGATGTGAGAGTTGGACTATAAAGCTGAGCACCAAAGAATTGATGCTTTTGAACTATTGTGTTGGAGAAGACTCTTGAGAGTCCCTTGGACTGCAAGGAGATCCAACCAGTCCATCCTAAAGAAGTTCAGTCCTGGGTGTTCATTGGAAGGACTGATGTTGAAGCTGAAACTCCAATACTTTGGCCACCTGATGTGATGAACTGACTCATTTGAAAAGACCCTGATGCTGGGAAAGACTGAAGGAGGAGAAGGGGATGACAGAGGATGAGATGGCTGGACGGCATCACTGTCAATGGACATGATTCTGAGTAAACTCCAGGAGTTAGTGATGGACAGGGAGACCTGGCGTGCTGCAGTCCATGGAGTTGCAAAGAGTCGGACACGACTGAGCGACTGAACTGAACCGATGAACAGATTTCATGGGGACAAACATTTCCTAGGGCTGTCTGTGGAGTCTATTCCAGGGGACAAAGGTATATTAAAGACTCTAATATATTCAGACCATTTGGACTCGCCTACTATGTACATAATGTATACAGAGAGCATGGACGCAGAAAATGCAACTGAAAGATAAAGGGATATATTTTGAAAAGTCTCACATGTGTTAAGGAATTTTTACTTTATCCCCTAGATAATGAAAAAAGTGTCTTTTTAAGTAAAGGGAGTGAGGGTTGGCGGGGAGGGAGCCAGGTGATCTGATCAGATTTATATGTTACAAAAATTATGCTGGTGAATCAGGCAATAGTTCTAAATCCTAAATTATGATAACAGCAGCAAGACTAGGAAGACACGGGTCTCAAAGGCAGCTGAAGCCAAATCAACGGGGTGCAATGACTAGTTAAGTGCAGGGGCTGTGGGAGGCAGTCCAGAAGTTTTTAATTTATGCTGAGTGGGCGGTGATGCCTTTGACCACAGAAGGAAATACAGAGGGAGAAACAAGTTTGGCAGAGAAAATGAATTCGGGCCAGGGCCTGCGGAAATGGTGCTGACCACTGACACTGGGCCCAACACGGTCAGACGTCCTCAGAGAGGGCCTGGGAGAGGACGGGTTGCCCTTGTGACCTAGCTCCCTTTGTTCTGATTCTTTTGTTCTTACCAGACAGCTTTCTGATACTAGCTTTTCAAATTGTATTTCATGTTTTTATTTGCATGGCAATTCCGCTTTCAGCCCTAACTTCAGAACCCCAAACTGTGGTTTATCGGCCATCCTTTTCTGTGTTTAGGAATCTTGTAAGATCAAAAGAGGGTTGATTAGAATAGGTAAAATCAAATTCCTGAATTTGTAAAGGTTAGTACTACCTTTAATCATCCCACCATCTTCAGGGACAGAGCCCTCCCACCCCCACTCTCACCCCCAGGGTTTTTGCCTCAACAGCCAGCCAACCGATCTTTAACGTCACTTTTAAATGACAGGTATGATAAACAGCAAGGTCCTACTGTACAACAGAGGGAACTAAATTCAGTATCTTGTGATAAACCATAATGGAAAAGAATATAAAAAAGATAAAGTGAATCCCTTTGCTTAACATTGTAAATCAACTCTACTTCAATTAAAAAATTAAACTATAGGTATGAAAATCATGACAGCTGAGGAGCAGATCTGTTTTTTGAAGTTTACCTCTGTAATATATGTGGAAAATGGATTTTGAAGCATATCATGCTATTAATATAAGTAACATTTAACCTATATAGAAAACAAACTATACAAACCCCTTAGTTAGAGTCACCTAAGTCAAAAAAATGTACTAAATATAAATGACCCCCAGCTGCCGAGGCAAGTTTTAACGGCCCCTCCATCTGAGAGTCTTCATCATCCACCCATGTGTATCAGGAGTCTGTAAGGCGCTAAAACAAGGGCTCTGAAAGTCAGCTATCATAATTCACAGGGGCCTGAAACACAGCTGCCCGTGCAGTCAGGCAGACAGGGCGGACGGGTGAAGTGGGGGCCCCGGAGGCTGCGGGAGCTGCACCTGCTCCCTAAGATGCAACCAGATGCACCCGCCCTACGGAAGGGCACCGTCACCGCTTACAGCAGGCTGGCCGAGCACTGCCCAACAGTCCAGGCTTTTCAAGGGGCCAGACTCCATGTCGAGTTTCCAGATTTTAAAAGACATCATGTGATCACAACTGTGATTTAAGATTACATTGTAAGTACTATTACAATTAGAAAAGAGAAATGAGAGGTTAAAAAAAATGAAGACGTGTTCAACAAATTTGTGCTAGGTAAAAGATAAACATAAAATAATCTGAGTAAAGGAATATTGAAGTATTAAAATCAAGACCTCAATTGGGATAAATAAATAAAAATAAAAACATCATGTGGGCCTTTGTTTTAACTGCTCCAAATTAATGAAGTCTTATATCAATTTAATTTATGTTACATTGGATAGCTAATGAAGCTGAAACTGTTAACTACATTTAAATTTTTTAATGTTCAATGTTAAACATGATTTTAGAAATAAACTTCTATCCCAGGCATAATAATCTGATATTAATGTATAAAAAGTTATCTAAATAAATTTCCATCCCAAGCATAATAATCTTATATATATAAATATCTAATCATATTTTAATATATTAATATCTAATAATTTCAGTCTCGATGCTGCCAAATGTTTTCTTAGAAGTCAAAGAGGAATGGACAGAGTTTTACCTTTCCATTTTAATAGAATGAAAAATGTATTACAGAAAACAACGTTCCCTTTTTTGTAGGAGTTTTGACAGTGCATATAATGAGAATCCAAAAACATTCATACCACCAATGAATGTACCAGCCCCCCGCCAAAATCAGTGAATTTTCACAGATGCAAACGTACTCTAAAATATTTGCCACTGTTCATAAGTTAGTGGTATCTACATCAAAACCTCGGGCTCTAACTAGGTCTCATCAACCGCTCTAGTTAGGTTCACCTTGACTCCATGGGTGGCCTTGGTCTGGCCCCCGCGGAGCCCAGCCACGTAGACCTGGGGCCGGGGCACGCGGCTGCTGCCGGCCCGCAGGGACTGTGTGCCCACGGTCTTCCAAGGGTAGACCTGAGAACAGTTTTCTCTCCTCATGTGACTGTGATCAGTCTGCACCGAGTGCGTGACTTTCCGACGCAAATTGGCCTAAGTAGAAAGAGAATTACACAGGGATGAACACTCCTCTAAAGAACAAATAAAATACTCTAAGATACTAGTTAATATCTGCTTTTTACTCTAAGGTAATAGCTAACATCTGCCTTTTTTTCCCCCTCCTCTCCATCCACAAAGAAATTAGTCCTACAACACAGCACGTTTCTACAAAACATTAAAATATTAGACAATTTAGAGCATATTAGAAAATAAATACCCTTTGCTGAGAAGTAGGAAAATAGATAAATGAAAATGGACATAAAAACCTAAAGTGAAAAACATACAGATTCAAATGTACGGTGAGCTCAATTCATTATTATACTTTGAGAGTCATGCCACTTGGATTTTTTTCCCCCACCATTCTTGGTTTATTTGTTTAAAAGGCAAAAATTTTAAGATTTCTATTGTCTTACTTAAATGGGCTTCACCCAACACTTAATTTGAAATGCTCAGATGTTTCCAGATAATATTTTATATTATTCTACATTTTCCTTACTCCTTTTACAGATTACTAGTAAACTTGAGGTTAAACAGATTACTCCAGCTGGGAAGCAAGGAAGAGCTTATATAAAGGAGAAGAAGGGTTTTACTGAAGCTGTGGTGAAGCCCCAGGAAAAAACTCAGAAGGGATTAGAACATGTGAGTTAAGAAGGAGAGACCTAGAATTAGAGGAAATGTCGGGAGCCGTTATGGGAGGTCCCGCCCGTGACGAGGTCATGAAGAAAATACCGGGCAGGCAAGGCCGTCTAGGATAAGGGACCCTCCAGGTTGGCCTTGGCCTCTGCCCCACCCTGTATCCTCCCCCCTTTTCTGCTGTTGTTCCTGTTTGCCCTGCTGCGGATTCTTGTGTTGCCTGCCGAGAGCTCTCCTGCTCCTCTTTCACTGAATGAAGACCAACTTAAAACCCTAATTAATAAATCTCCTGGACGCTGGTACCCTATGAAGGGGCCAGGGATGAAGGAAATGCTTCAGTTCAAACCCTTTTGCTGGCATTCTGGCTTGTTTGATAAATGTGTGCTCTCATTGCACAAAATGCTCATGATTGTTCTAAACATCCTAAGCACAGTACGCTAACAAAAGAAACTATTTAAGCATAGGCCCCTTCGAGGGGTGAGAAAAGCCCCACAAATATTATAGCCACATATACGCCTAATAGAAAATAGTTTAGATAGAGATTAGCTGGCGACTTCTTGCCGGTAATTAACTTTTAGACTAAGAGCCTGTTTTGTGCCATATCTGCTGTTTTTGCAATCCTTTGCATTTCTGTTCTGTAAAAAATGTAATCCTATCTAGTTCCCTTGGAGATGACACCTAATAGAAAGAAAATAGATTAACCACAAAAAAGACAGGGTTGGCTACTGAAGTTGCTTAAAGTTGCACCAGGTGCAAACCATAAATTGTCAACAGGCCTGAAAGCCAAAAGATATTATACATAGAGATTAATCATTAAAAAGGCCCTAATAGGCACAGAGCCCTTTGGGGGGTGAGGAAGCCCTATTAGAAAATACAAAAAATATTGTTTTAAAAGTGGTTATTAGATCAACGTTTGATTGATGTTAATGTGCTGAGGTTGTGCAGTGGACACTATTGTTAATATAGTTAAAGATATAGTAAAATAAGAGTTTAGCCCTAGTGTAAAAACAATAAGATAATTGTTAATTTTAACCAAGAGCGCTAATCAGGGGCTGCCTCACCAGAGCCACAGAGTCTTTGTGTGTTAAACTTTTTAGATAAATTTAGCTGAGAATTTCTGCAAAAAGACTGACTTTATGTTAACAGGATTGTATTTCTATTATGTTACAACTTGCTGTACCATGAGACTGCCAATTTTCTGTTTTCTGCTAAGCTCAAGGCCAGAAGATAATGTACAAAAAATCTATGGGAAAAGACTCTCGTAAACAAAAATATACAGAGCACACCTGGTTTCGTGAAGGACAAGCTGATAAAATGTTAAACTAAGTCTGTGTGCTTATCTGCCCCTTAGAAATGTGCCAACTTAGGGTATAAAGGCTACGGTGAAAAATAAAGCAACTGCCAGACTCTGCTGCACATTCCTGGTCTGGTCTCTTTCTTTCTCTCTCTCTCTCTCCCTAGCAGACTTGGCCCTATCAAGGCCGGTCCTACGTGTCTCTCTCTCGCCGACGCCGTTCATCCTGAGGGTTCCCCTGGATCCTGCCGGGGCTGGACCCCGGCAAGGAAATATTTCAGAGTTTGAGATACTGCAGATGATGGAGAACTACTTCTGCACACAACTTATTGTCTACATTAGTAGGACTTTACTATTCCTATGTCTTCATTAGCATAATTTTACTATTCTGAGAGTCTCTTGCCAAAGCAAATCACTTGACTTCATTACAGAGCATCCTGAAAGATGCCTCAGCTCTTCAGTAGTAAGCATTAACACAGAGAAGAAACCCCAGGAATCTGTATCAGTTGCCTTCAGATTCATCTTGCTTATTTCCATCAATCCTGGACTGCTTTTTCATGATCTTTACCCAACCCAATTCAAGCCCCCAACCCATCCCCCGATTGATCCCAGGCACTGGAACATCTACCTTCAACTAAACTTCAAAGTCTCAATAAATCCTGACCTTGCTCTTCCCCACTCCGAGACCCTGCAAAGCTCTGCTGAAGGGGTGGTTTCCCTTATCACTGTAAGCCATATGCTCAGTTTTGTCTTATCAACAAGTTGTACTGGGTAATATATGGGGAGCTGGCATTCAACATGTTGCAAATCTGGGGGTAATTTGGTCTAAGGTGGGGATCAGAATGAAGTTGAAGATTGAGAAGAGAGGGTCCAGTCACTACAAAGTTCCGCCCCACTGAGCACTCCATTATCTTTTTAAAATTTCCAGCCCAGATCTAACGTTTACTTCTCACAGTCTGACCAACCACCACCCCCCCTTCCCCATTGCCTATCTGTCTCTCAAGGCCAACTTAATATGCCACCTCTGTCAGTGGGGTAGAATTTTTACTTCGCTTCTGTTAAACCACTTAACAGAAGGGCATCAATGTCACCTGCTAGACCCCCAGTCCCTGAAGAACAAAGCGGCGGGGTATGTAAGCTACCCAGTACACATCTGATGACTTCGTGCAAGTCTAGCAGATAATAGAAAAGAATACAGGGAATGGGAGCTTCAAGAACTACGAGAGAGTACCTGGTGAGGATGCTAATGGATGATGATTGGAAGATACACTAGGAAGCTGAAGCTTTCTCATCTCCAGAAATCAGGGGCTGAGAAGTTCCCACCAGAGAGGGGAACAAGGGAACTGGTATGGTCAGTGACAAGAGAGACTGAACAGACAGACAGACAGGCTGGGCCTTATGTGAAATAGAGCTCTAACCGACAACCTCTGCAGCAACCAGTCTCAGAAGATAGACCGCAACCTCAGTAGCTGTAGCGATCAGCTCAGCTGCCTCCCCTTCCAACTCTGAACCAATCGGAGAAAGCCTAACATGCTCACTAAGCCAATCACATAAGATGCCCTGCAGCTAGCTAGACCCCTCTAGTTAGGCCCCCTCTAATTTCCTGTCCCTTGGACTGCAAGGAGATCCAGCCAGTCCATCCTAAAGGAAATCAGTCCTGAATATTCATTGGAAGGACTGATGCTGAAGCTCCAGCACTTTGGCCACCTGATGCAAAGAACTGACTCACTGGAAAAGACCCTGATGCTGGAAAAGATTGAAGGCAGGAAGACAATGGGATGACAGAGGATGAGATGGTTGGATGGCATCACCGACTTGATGGACATGAGTTTGAGCAAGCTCTGGAAGTTGGTGATGGACAGGGAGGCCTGGTGTGCTGCAGTCCATGGGGTTGCAAAGCGTCAGACATGACTGAGGGACTGAACTGTACTGAGGTTCCTGTCATCTTCCTCCAGAGGAATACCCAAGCCTCCCCCTTCTTCACTATAAAACTTTTTCACTCCTCTCCCCAACTCTGAGTCCCTGCCCAACACAAGTGATAGTGACTGACTCCCTGGATACAGCAATCTTTAAATAAATAGCTTCTGTTCTCACATGAGTAGTCTTTATTTCCATACCTGATTTCAGTTACAGAGATGGATAAAATATACTGAGAAAAGGCTACAGATAAAAAAAGAGTCTGTTCCTTCACACCGTATTTGCTGTTTAAAATGACAAGATACTATAAAAAGGATGAGTGGAGGGAATTCCGCTGAGTCAGATAAGGATGAAAGTTTCAAGGACAGACTTCCAGGGTAGGTGCATGCCTGAGCGCTAAGTCACTTCAGTCGTGTCCGACTCTTTGCAACCCCATGGACTACAGCCCTCCAGGATCCTCTGTCCAAGGGATTCTTCAGGCAAGAATACTGGAGTGGGTTGCCATGCCCTCCTCCAGGGGATCTTTCCGACCCAAGGATTGAACCTGCATCTCTTATGTCTCCTGCATTGGCAGGCGGGTTCTTTAGCGCTAGCATCACCTGGGAAGCCCTCAAGGGTAGGTACCTGCTGTGATTAAGATAACTAAGAATCAGAAGGACAGGCATGTCAAGTGTCTGCAAAACAACAAGTTGACAATAAGAGAAGAACATATCTGTGATATAATAGAGGTATATTTCTGCTTCTCAAGAAAGTCCAAACAGGAGAAGAGTATGCTTTAAATGATTAGAAGAAGCTGGAGGGCTTTAGATACTAGCATCCCATGCTGCTGCTGTTGCTAAGTCACTTCAGTCGTGTCCAACTCTGTGTGACCCCATAGACGGCAGCCCACCAGGCTCCCCCGTCCCTGGGATTCTCCAGGCAAGAACACTGGAGTGGGTTGCCATTTCCTTCTCCAATGCATGAAAGTGAAAAATGAAAGTGAAGTCGTTCAGTCGTGTCTGACTCTTAGCGACCCCATGGACTGCAGCCTACCAGGCTCCTCCATCCATGGGATTTTCCAGGCAAGAGTACTGGAGTGGGGTGCCATTGCCTTCTCCAGCACCCCATAGGTTGGCACAATAGATTAAAACCATTATATAGATCAATAGAGAGACAGAAGGACAGCAACTATTATTGTTATAGTTACTGACTGATAAAATTTGAGAGCAACTTCATGCTTTTATATTTCTACATATGCTTAATACTAGAAGATAATGTTGTAAAGCTAGAAAATAATAAATTATGCTAATTATTTTTATTTTAGCAAAAAAACTGTACAACTCACTATTTCATGTAAATAATGTAGCATACCAACTCTATGAATAACAGATTAAAATTCTTCAAAATTCTCCAACTATAAATAATTTAGAAGATAATATTGTTACAAACCAATTTTATAGCTTTTCTTCTTAATTCCCATTCATTCCACTCATATGATCTCACAATTGTTGGTGGCAACAAGTGCGTATCTGTCTGCGTGCCAGTTTCACATTTTGTAATTGGTTTTATATAACGTCTGTCAACCTCTTTCATCTAAAGAAGTAGAGTTTTATAATTAATATTCCTAAAAAAATAAACATTATTTTACAGATAACTAAAATATTTAGCTAAGATTAACATTAGGAAAAGAAGAATATAAAACATACTTGTAAATATCAGCAAAGAAAAAAAAGAAAAGCTCATAATTAAAGTGAGCCAAATGTAATTAATTTCCTGGGCATTGTGATTTTGTGCCCGATTTTATGAACTTAATGAAGGAGGTGTATTTTGAAAGGATAAAACATGATATCACTTGTTCCCAAATCAAATGCCCCTCTCCAGTTTCCACAATGTGAAGCATAAATGAACACCTTCTTGGAAATGGCTTGAAGCTTAGAATAGCTATTAGGTATAAATCACGCTTGTTTAAAGTATCAGAACACCTTTAGAATATATCTTAAAGAATGTATACACAGCAGATTATTATCCATTTTAGTTGAATACATTCATTTTTCTACCAAAGCACCCAGAAGCTCACTACAGTATTAAAATATTGAGTATTCAATAATTCCAGGCTAAACAAGTTATGATTATACTGGAAATGAGGCTGCTGGAGCAGGTGGAGAGGCTTAAGAAACTCCAGTCCCAGAGAAGAGGAGGGCAAATAGATTAACTTCTTTCCCCAAATCAAGAAACAGACGATTTACTAAATGCCTACTATTTAGCATAAGATATAATTTCTGCCTTCAAAATGACCTTATGATATAATTAGGGAGATTAAAAGATGCTGAAAGATAACAATATTATATCAATACAAGTAAACGGCAAGGAAAAATTATGAATACAGTATTGAAACCTGGAGCGGGAATACTCACTTCTAAGGGGAGTGAAGGTTAATAAAAGATTAAATACACAGAAAGGGAAAACCAGGATTATAGGGGGAAATTGTCCTTTAATAGAAAAGATATCCACACTCAGCACACCTCTCTGATTACCCGAGTCTAGTCTTTCCCTGTCTTCCTGCTACCTTAAAAGGACAGCTGCAGTGTCTCAACAGACTGGCGGAAGGGAGTCAGAACAAGAGCACCAACAGCAGGTGCCTTTCAACCACGTCATCCCTGGCTGGTTCTCGGGCTCCTTGCCCAAGCGTTCAGACCCTCCTCCGTGCCTCACCATCCCTAGCCCCATCTTCTGCCTACTGGTTACTGCTGCGGTCCTTGCCAGCCTGGTGAGTCCAGCCCAGACCCACGTGCTTGATCATTAGGATGTGATACATATAAAAAAATTCATAAATTATGTATTGCAGGGTTTTACTTGAGTGAGTTGAAAAGGGGTAAATTAAACCAGAGAGGATGACAGAGCAATTAAAAGCCGAACAGTGAAAATGAGAGGCAAGGGGAAAACGAGGATCTACAGGAGCAGAACGGGAACGCCTGCAGGCAGGGACTGTTACCGCTCTGCTCACGGCGCCAAGAATCGTGCCCGGCACACGGCCAGCAGTTCAGGACACGTCCACTGAATGAACTAGGGGACAGGCACCATCTCACACAGAAACACGCCTTCAGATTCACTCTGCGGCCTTCAGACTGCTGCCACTTAAACCTGCTCGCTGATCTCACACCTCTGAGCATGAGTTAGCACCTGTATTCCTTGTACTGAGTTCCTTCAGTTTAGACAAGGAAATGCTGTAGTTTCAATGATTTATCCCAATGTAGTCTTGTCCTTCCAGAATTTTTCCAGTCTAATTCATCAGTCTGACTCCTTATCTTGTTTTCACTTATTCTTTGTGGGGTTCCTTCGTTTCCATCTTTGGATGTGAACGTCTTTCAGATAACCTGGAAAGGCCCTCATCATCTGTCTCCTGCCTGGACTTGGGGAGCATTCTACAACAAAATATCTTTTTTATCAACTACATTTTTAAATGTCATAAATTCTTAAAATGTCAACCCTGCTTACCTGAGAATACTGAATAAGGGTTTCAAACTGTTGATGAAGTTCCAGTAGCTGAATCAATTCTGCATTTTTTTTGGCTTTTTCTCTAATTATATCAATGTAATTTTCAGGGTTTTCTGCAAATGAATACGCAGCATCTCTGGTATTGAAAGTATAATACTTATCTTTATATTTCAAAATTCCAATTGATGGATTTCCTGAAAATTAAGAAAAGGAACTAAATTAGATAGGAAATACTCAGTGATTCTACGTTTATAATACACTCATAGAACCCTTCCCTCATACTCCATTTTTAACACATCACATGTCTTTATTTAGCTAAAATGTTACAACTAGCAATTTTAAGTTACACATTTTGTTAAATTATATTTATGTAAAATTCAAAAGAAATTTATTTTATATTTTTAATTTTGGGGGGGGGGGCACACCATGCCACATACAGGATCTTCCTTCCCTGACTAGGGATTGAAACTATGCCCCCTGCATTGGAAGCGTGGAGTCTTAACCACCGGACTGCCAGGGAAGTACCATATTGTTAAGCTTTAAATTATGATTTTATCTAAATATAGTTCACTATCCAGATATAAGCTGCTTAAAAATCTTCTATGTGAAACCACTTAGTCATCTAGCAGGTTTTTCAAATATCCTTAAACAAAACCAACTACTAGAAGCATTGTTTTAAACATAATTTAGTAAGAACTACAAAAATGAGACATTTTTCCCAAAATGTACATTTGCATGTTAGGAAGTATTTCCCACTATGAAAAGATACTACATAAAATATGGGTTATAGTGCTCACTTCGGCAGCACATATACTAAAGTTGGAACGATACAGAGAAGATTAGCATGGCCCCTGCGCAAGGATGACACGCAAATTTATGAAGCATTCCATATTTTTATCTGAAAGAGACACGTGCACCCCAATGTTCATCACAGCACTGTTTATAATAGCCAGGACATGGAAGCAACCTAGATGCCCATCAGCAGACGAATGGATAAGGAAGCTGTGGTACATATACACCATGGAATATTACTCAGCCATTAAAAAGAATTCATTTGAACCAGTCCTAATGAGATGGATGAAGCTGGAGCCCCTTATACAGAGTGAAGTAAGCCAGAAAGATAAAGATCATTACAGCATACTAACACATATATATGGAATTTAGAAAGATGGTAATGATAACCCTATATGTAAAACAGAAAAAGAGACACAGAAGTACAGAACAGACTTTTGAACTCTGTGGGAGAAGGCGAGGGTGAGATGTTTCGAGAGAATAGCATCAAAACACGTATATTATCAAGGGTGAAACAGACCACCAGTCCAGGCTGGATGCATGAGACAAGTGCTCAGGCCTGGTGCACTGGGAAGACCCAGAGGGATCGGGTGGAGAGGGAGGTGGGAGGGGGAATCGGGATGGGGAACACGTGTAAATCCATGGCTGATTCATGTCAATGTATGACAAAACCCACTACAATATTGTAAAGTAATTAGCCTCCAACTAATAAAAATAAATGAAAAAAAAATATGGGTTATAAGTATCCACAGTTTGTGGGAATTATATAGGAAACAGTAACACTTTTAATTATTCATTCTTTCACTTATTCAACAAATACTTACTGACCCTGTTCTTGGCACGGAGAATACAGTGAAAACAAATCAATAAATATAGCACAGGCTCTGAGTGATCAGTGCTACAGAAAACGAATAAGTAAATAAGGCAGGTTAAACAGTCGAAGGAAGGAGGGTGGGATTGGTATTTTAAACTGGGTGAACAGAGAAAGCTGAATAAGATGAGGGAGCAAGGTATGTAGCTATGTGGGGGCGGGGAGAGAGTGGTCCAAGCAGAGGGAATAGTCAGTGCAAAAGCTTTGAGGTGAAAAACGGGCTTGGAATGTTCGGGAATAGCAAGAAGGCCAGTGGGGCTAGAGCAGTGTGCTGGGGAAGAAGGGGCCAACAATAAAGTCAACGATGTCATCTGAAAGGACTCTGTCGGGTAAGCCCCAGCATCACCTGGGGAGTCAAGCCCTGTGATCTGCAGTCCTGAGGCAGGAGGGACTCCTAAGCATTCCTCCCAGGCAGTGGAGGTGGCTACTGCCCAGGAAACGATGTAGAAGTAGAAGCAACGGAACAAGCAGAAATGAAGTCTCCAAAGTAGCTGGTTCAGAAAAGATGCTAAACCCAAAGCCCCACAAAGTCTACTTTTCTCATTCTCCTCCTTTCTCAGAATCACAGTGATGGGAGCTGGAAGGGACCAAAGAGATTTCCTAACTGGTCCTTCTCCTTTTCTGGACCTGGAAACTGGGGCCCAGAGCACAAGATTTGCTCAAAGTTACTCTGTTTACTAACAGACAATGGGGACTAGAAACCAGGCTCTCCACGCGAGGGTCCATAGCTTTTCCAGTCACACGGAGGTACCACTCGCTTCACTCTGCATCCATGTTTCTATCTCATGACTCCCTTCCCTGCGTATTTGTGGGGAGAGAGAGAGAGAGAGAAGTTGGGGTAGGGGGGCGGGAAGGGAAGGAAAAAAGAGAACAGGAAAGAAAGAAACCACCTCCATTCCTTCCCTTCACTTCTTCATGGCTCTTGTTTGGTTTCTCCCCAGGATCAGCGACCCTCATGGGACCTCAGAATACTATTCTCTCAGTTCCCCAAGGTAAACCTTTTATTATTCCCATAATAAAAAAATCGACTACCATAAAAAAATGAGTCAATGTATATGTTCTCTACGCTGCATACACACAATCCCAATAATTCTTTGTAATAATTCTATTTCTAATTCACACGGCACTTTTTGAATAATAATTTACTTTCCTCTCAATTTCTGATTTATTTTGTTTTGGAGAAGTTCTAGTAATACATACATAGGGGAATTTGACTTGATGAAACACTGGCCATTTCTTTAGTGGGATCTGACTTACACAGAAATACTGATCTATGTTAATGGGATAGAGCCATAAAGTGACAAAGAATATTTTTTAATAAACACCAGTCACACTAGTGTTGCTCTTTCAAGTAATCACTTTGGAAGATGACATATTTTAGGAATGCCATATAATGTTTCTGGAATCCTCCACAGACATATGAGTCATCCCCCTCTTATGACATTGCAGCACTCATATTTCATTATATACATTCCATCACTTATCACTTGCATTGTAACTTATTTATGTCAGTTTATCAGGTTATGCTGCAAGCGCTTCAAAGATAAATACTTTGTTTGGATCACACTTGTAGCTCCTTTCCTAGTTCAACATTAGATTCCATGAAGTTTTACAAAGTGAATGAGTGACAATAAACACACTTCAATTAAATAAAAAAAATTGGAGAAGGGAGAACAGTATTATTTCCAATGACGTACCTGGAAGGAGAAGACCATCTGTTGTAGCAAAAGTGTAAGCACAAAATCCCCGATACTGAATCAATAATTTATCAAAATTGGCTGTTGTTTCTGGGAAAAGCCACTCCAGTTTTTTGAAATCTGCCACATTTACTCTATCTTCTAAAATGAAAGAGGAGTACAAGAGAGACCTTATTCATTGGGCAAATGAGCCAAGAGACTGGCTGCTATGTGACTAAAACAGAAATAAATTAACTTCTTTCAAGACAGCGTAGCTCTTAGTAACATAATAGGCGCAGTGGCAAATACTTTGTGACGCTTACATACTAGGACCGTCTCTTCTTGAAATGGTTGAGGATGAGCAGAAAGAGTCACAGAAACATCTCTTAGTAACTTAATTTTGATACAAGAAGTGCAATTTTTGTTCTTTACACTTGTAAAAAGTCTTCTTCATGTTTTTTTTTTTTTTTTTTACACAACTAAAAATGAGCATTGACAAAGCACGGATGCCCGAGCGTCTTTGCTTTTGCAATGCTACCCACACTCCTGTTTCTGGCTCTGTATCCAAACAGTAGACACTATAAATGATCCCATGGCTACAGCTGGAAGTAAATGCATACTTTAGAAAAAACGAACCTTCTTCCCTCTTTTTTCCTGATGTGCCTGAAAGCGTCAAACAGTGATGGGATGTGGCAAGTATAAATTTTTTCAGAAGAACACTGGGTCTCCCAATTCACTGGAGCAGTGACTTGATAAATTGTGTTCTAGTGCATCAACAATTCTGATTTCTAGCAGGAGATGACACACCTTGCTAATATGGTTGAGTTTAATATCTACTGCTGAAGTGGCTTTAACTTTTCAATTTCATTTAGTATTTGCATAGATACGCTGTTTTAACAAAATGACATGAGTAGGAAAACTTTAACTGGGAGGATGTTTTAAAGTCTTTCTGATTTAGTGTTCAGGTTTTATGTATTCTAGTAGTTTAAGAGTGAGTGTTACCACCTCATTTTATTTTTCAAATTCAAAAACAATAGAATTTGAAAAGGAAATTTAGAGTAAACTATTTAATTTCACTTTCTTGAAAAACTTTCCTTTTTAGGCAACAATTCAATTCCCCAACTCTATTTTGACATTTCTTATGAATTTTGAGTTGTATTTAACCAAATTATAGAAGGGGCTAAAAATATAGAAAGAAGTTTATTGGTAAAGACAGCCTTTCTCTAAGAATCAGTGCATCTATTAAAGGGTCTAAGATAAGCTCAATTTTATAGGAGTAACATTTATTGATTTGTAAATGTCCACCTGAATCTGGGGTAGACATATGACAGATAGCATCCTGAAAAAATGGAGTTTTGTTTGCACAAATAGAGCAAGGATTAACATCCTTTTTCACTACAAACCAATTAACAGAATCACTAAGACTATAGCTGAAACCCATAAGCACATGAAATCACTCTTAATCAAAACACTAATAATAACATCAGGAATGGTTATTGTTGTTCGGTTCCTAAGTCATGTCTGACTCTGTGACCCCAGGGACTGTAGCATGCCAGGCTTCCATGTCCTTCACTATCTTCTGGAGTTTGCTCAAATTGATGCCCACTGAGTCGGTGATCCCATCCAACCATCTCATCCTCTGTCGTCCCCTTCTCCTCCCGCCTTCAATCTTTCCCAGCATCAGGGTCTTTTCCAATGGGTCAGCTCTTCGCATGAAGTGACCAAAGTATTGGAGTTTCAGTTTCAACATCAGTCCTTCCAATGAACACCCAGGACTGATCTCCTTCAGGATGGACTGGTTGGATCTCCTTGCAGTCAAGGGACTCTCAGGAGTCTTCTCCAACACCACAGTTTGAAAGCATTAATTCTTCAGCATCAGCCTTCTTTATAGTCCAGTGGTTATTGCTGGATAGCAAACTCTTCAGTTTATATATTTCCAGTTTTCTACGTTTTCTATAATGAACATTGATAGTCTTATAAGCAAGAAAGATGTTCAAAATTTTATCAAAAAGATAAAAGCTGAAAATTTTAAAACAAAAGAGTGGCTTTATTCCAGAGCTAATTTTAACAGGAAGAGGAAATAATAGCTGATTTCTATTACCTATGTGCTCTTTCATTCTACACACGTCAGTTTTCACAGTCACTCCATCAAGAAGAGCCTGCATCACTTTCTCAGGAAAGAACAGGTCATGAGCCCCCAGGAACGGCTCAAGATGAGTAGTTAAGTTACTGAGGACGCTAATCAAGACAGTTTCATCCTGAAAACTAGTCCACAGGTTGGAAAGCGCAATGAAGACGGGCTGCAGAGGAGATACAAGTGTTCAAAATGCCACTGTTTAATAAAACTATAAACCACTCTCAAAAATACACACGAATTTCTGCTCTGATAAAGAGATCAATTCTCTCGTAAGACAAGTGAACGTCTCATGAAGTTAGATGATAGAACCAGTAGAAATTCGACTGACAGACAATACTGGTATCATGTACTTTGGTAGCAATTGCTTACTAAGCGAATCCTCCCATTCAACTTAACAACAACCGAGTTCTATGGTTATTAACGACAAAATAAGCAAAAAGAACAGGATCAACTTGTATAAAACTAGTATTACATTTTCCATGTTAAATACAATTAAAACTACTTTCAATCCAATTTTATGGGACTTCAAAGTTCATTCACCCTTAAACAAGTTTCAAAGCTGACGACCAATGCTTACAAAGACTTGTGATGTTGGGACGGCCGTCTTTGACTTTACAGTCAGTTTTAATTGTTCCAGCTGCGCTTCTAACTGCTTTATCATCATTTCCACTTCTTGAGCACAGGTGATTATATCTGACTGTGAAGACAACATAATTTGCATGAATATTTTGCTACACAATTATGTATGTCTTAAGCCCTACTTGGTCCCCACATCTCCTGAAGGGGAGCTCAGTGAGGGCAAGGATTCTGCTCTCTGGGGTATCCTGAACACCAAGAACAGTGCTAACACATGAATAGGGCCCCAGAAACGTCTGATGGATAGATGAGCCCTTTGAAGTACAATGGCTATAATTTTTCTCAAATGTACACAGGTACTCTCTGATATTCAGCATAACTGCATTTCTAAGCAGCGGATCCTGTGACATGTAAGCCCCACAATAAATATTCACAAGTACAAAAAGAGGTAAGTACAAATGAGAGAAGCGAGGCACAGAAAGGCAAGTAAACTGCCCAAAGGACACACAGCAAGTGAGGGACAGAATCACAGCTCCACACCAGACCACCTGAGCCCCTGGCTCCCACCCCAAGCTGTGACCAGAAACGGCAGTGTGAAGCTTAATTAGTACCAGCAGTGTTCAAGAGTTACAATCACTGGAAGAGAAGAAAAGCTGCATTTGAGCTCTCAGATATCTGTAGCCTAATGACATGCTTTACTAGACTATTTTTAAATGACAAAAAATAATTATAAGAAATATCAAATATTAGCCCTGCATTTCAACTAATGAATTTTTTTCATTCACTTATATAATATGTATCCTGTTTTAATTTTACCTGTGCTATTCTTTAAACATCTCCCCTCCTCTTTCCTCATTCTCCCATTATTTATTATAATTTTATAAATATTTTCTCAAAATTATAATAATAATTTACATATCATTTATCCTACCTAATAAGTCTCCTGTCTACCCTTCTGTTCTTCCCCCTTGACTGCTAGCTTTGTTTTAGAAATCAAAATATGAAAATGCAGTCCTTAACTTATTTAGATTTGTATACAAACAACCAGAAACAAATAAATCTGCCTACTCCAGTAGGCCTGGAGTAGCTTTACTTACAGGTTTTAAGAGGTGTGATGTATTAAGTAAAGCTACTCCAGACCTACTCCCCCAAGCTATGACTGTAGGCTCCATCTACAGATTAGGCACACAGAACTTCTTGATTTTTCCTGACAGTGTCCTAGAACAATCACACTG
This sequence comes from Dama dama, assembly GCF_033118175.1. Classification (NCBI taxonomy): domain Eukaryota; kingdom Metazoa; phylum Chordata; class Mammalia; order Artiodactyla; family Cervidae; genus Dama; species Dama dama. The sequence goes on from NC_083708.1 coordinate 59,890,080, forward strand.
TCTACATTTTACTGAAAAGAACTTGTTCACAACTATGTAGAATTTTAACTGCAAAGCAAGTCCTCATAAATAAAGGGAAAAAAAAACACTCCGCGCTCCGGGATTAGAAGAATTAATACTGTTAAAATGACCGTACTACCCAAAGCTACCCGCAGATTCAATATGATCCCTGTCAAGATTCCAATGGCATTTTCAGAGATATAATGAACAATCCTCACATTTGTATGGAATCACAAAAGACTTCAAACAGCCAAAGCATCTTGAGAGAGAAGAATAAAGCAGAAGGCATCATGCTAACTGGTTTCAAACTACTACAAAGTCACAAAGTCACAGTCATCAAAGCAACCTGGTATTGGCATCAAAACAGACACATCGACCCATAAAACAGAACAGAGAGTGCAGAAATAACCCACACAGATACAGTCAATTAATCTACTGCAAAGCACCAAGAATATACACTGGAGAGAGGACAGTCTCTTCAATAAATGGTGCTGGGAAACCTGTACAGCCACCTGCAAGGAATGAACCTGCACCACGGTCTTACACCACACACAAAACGCAACTCAAAGTGAATGAAGGACTTGAACGTGAGGCCTGAAAACAGAAAACTCCTACAAGAAAACATAAGCAGTAAAGTCTTGACCTCAGTCTTGGTGACGTTTTCTTTTTTCCGACACCAGAAATAAAGGCGGCAAAAGCAAAAATCAACAGGTAGAACTGTATCAAACGGAAAAGCTGCACCGTAAAAGGAAACCATCAATCAAACGAAAAGGCAACCAATGGGATGGGAGAAAATATTCACAAATAGTGTACCTGATCAAAAATCTATTTAAAAACCCATACCACTCTAGCAAAAACAAACAATACAATTTTAAAATGGCCAAGAAATCTGAATAGACATTTTTCCAAAGAAGACATATAGATGGGCAACAAATACATGAAAAATTGCTCAGCATCACTAGTCACCCCGAAAATGCAAATCAAAACCAGAATGATGTATCACTTCACATCTGACAGAATGGCTACTATCAAAATGACAAGAAAGAACAAGCATTGGCAAAGATGGGGAGAAGGGAACACTTGTGCACTGCTGATGGGAATGTAACTCAGTGCAGCCAGTATGGAAAATTTGTAGAGAGGTTCTTCAAAAAATTAAAATAGACCCACCGTATGACCCAACAATTCCATTTCTGGGTACTTATCTGAAGAAAATGAATACACTAACTCAAAAAGATATATGTGCCCCCCTATTCACTGCAGCATCATTTACAAGGAAATCCTGCCATTTGCAGCAACATGAATTAACCTTGCAGGAATTTTACTAAGGGAAGTATGTCTGACAAAGACAAATGTCATATGATCTCACTTATATGAGGAGTTTTTAAAAATTGAGGGATAGTTGATTCACAATTTTGTGTTAATTTTTGATATACAGAAAGTGATCCAGTTACACATATACAACTTTCTCAGGTTCTTTTTCCATGATAGATTATTACAATGTATTGGGTATTGTTCCCTGTGCTCTATAATAGGACCTTGTTGTTATATGTGGAATCTTTTTTTAAAAAAAAAAACTGAGCTCATAGATACAGAGAACAGACTGGTAATTACCATTGGTGGGGGGATGAGGTGGGCAAAATGGGTGAAGGGGATCAAAAGGTACACATTTTCACTTATAAGATATATGTCACGGGGATGTAACACACAGCATGGTGACTATGACTGTAGTTCATAATACTGTATCGTACAAGTGAAAGTTGTTAAGAGAAGAGCTCTTAAAAGTTCTCATCACAAGAAAAAAAACTGTAACTATATGTGCTGAAGAGTTTAACTAGATTTATTATGGTCACCATTTTGCAATATACACATATATGGAATCATTATCTTATACATCTGAAACAAATATGCCAATTGTATCTCAATTAAAAAAAAGCTATTTTCACTATCCTTTCACTATCCTTGATATTGCAGTAAGAATTATTAATTTTATTGAATTTTTATCTTTATGTGCATAGTTTTTTAACAATCAGATCAAATAGAAAGTATACATAAAACACTTCTGTGAAAGTGGAAGTGAAAGTCACTCAACCATGTCCAACTCTTTGTGACCCCACAGACTATACAGGTCTATAGACCCCATGGATGATACAGACTATACAATTCTCCAGGCCAGAATACTGGAGGGGGTAGTCTTTCCCTTCTCCAGGGGATCTTCCCAACCCAGAGATCAAACCCAGGTCTCCCGCATTGCAGGCAGATTCTTTACCAGCTGAGTCACAAGGGAAGCCCAAGAATATTGGAGTGAGTAGCCTATCCCTTCTCCAGTGGGTAGCCTATCCCTTCCTGACCCAAGAATCGAACCGGGGTCTCCTGCATTGCAGGCAGATTCTTTACCAACCAAGCTATCCTGCCTATTAAAACACATAGTTCTCTTACATGACTAGGTTGCGAGCTGAACTAGCCTTTTTCTCCCCTCTCTAGTAGAAAAGCATTTTTATATGAAAAGAACAACTGGCAGACAAACTATGATTTTTGAGCCTTATCTATTGGCAGATAGTTTCCTGAGAGTCAATGAAATGAGTCTGTCATTTCGGAAAAGGATAGTTTTTGTTATCCATGATAAAATTCACATTTTGAAAAACTTGTATCTGCCACCACGAACTTGACAGCATCCTAACACAAAGCTATTTCTAATGAGATTGTTGGAGGCAAAAAAAACAAGAATAAAGTCACAAACTTTCTTTTCATAATGCAGTCCAAAAAATGCTTGGGGAAAGCATGTGTACCTAGCATTATTCTTCCTCTCCCCCACTTTTTAAATTATAAGCTTCTCATACTTTCTTCTATGAACATTTTCCAACAAATCTAAAACAAGAACAAATTCCACCTAACTGACATTTTACTTGCATTTTCAGAAAAATCAAGAAGCCCTGTGCAATCTATTCTGCAAACACAGCCTGGACAGAGGAAGCATACAAAAGTCTTGACTTATATATTTTCAGAAATGTTGTATGTCATGCAACTTTTACTGGTACAATAACAATAAGTGGCCTTCTCTCTTTGGTAACTGCCGTGCTCATCAAAAGCCCACAGAGGGTGGAATTCTGTTCTTTCAGCTAAGACAGTCAGCAAGACTGCAATCACCCCTTCCTTTCTCTTCCAGAATATTTGAATTTGTTCACTATAGCAGATAAAGTCCTGATCAAAAGATAATAACTCACTATCTTACCCAGGATACAACCAGATTTTCCAAATGTCTACATAAATGTAGCATTGGCAAAAGAAAAATTTTTGAATCAAAATCAATATTTCAAAAAATCTTATTAATATTTGTTCAAATAATATGACTTAAAAAAAAGAGTATTCATAGATTTCATGGACAGGAAAAGGTTTCAGCTAAATATAAACTGAGTTATTTTATAACCTAGCAATAATACTCATTAAATTGTATCCATTCTGTAACAATCAACCTTAAACTGTAACTAAGGCAGATTGATGGGGGAAGGCTGGAGTATTAAAAACTATCATATCCTAGCCAGCCATCAAAAGAAATTTTGCCATTTGCAATGGCATGGATGGACCTGGAGGGTATCATGCTTAGCAAAATAAGTCAGATAGAGAAAGACAAGTACTGTATGTCACCACTTATCTGTGGAATCCACAAAATAAAAGACTAGTGAATATTAAAAAAAAAAAAAGATATAGAGAACAAACTAGTGGCTACTAGTGGAGAACAGGGAAGGGCAAAATAGAGATAGGGGATTAAGAGATTAAAAACTACAATGTATAAAATAAATAAGCTACAAGGATATATTTTTATAGCACAAGGAACACAGCCAATATTCTATAATAACTAAAAATAGAGTACTATCTTTAAAAATTTTGAATGACTGTTGTACACCTGAAACTAACACTGTAATTCAAGTATGTCTCAATAAAAATAAAAACAACAAAAACAAACAGTGATTAAGCAGCAAGAAAGTCAGAAACTTGAGAAAACTCATTCTAACGCTGACTAAGGGGAGTAAGAAAGAGTCGTGAAGAGTGCTAAGGTCAGAATGTGAACTTCCGCAATAACACGAGCAACAAAGGGTCTGGAAAGGAGATATTCCAAGAAAGCTAAGAGCCCTTCAGCTCGTGCCCCTGTGGGAATGAAGTTAGAACCGCTCTGCTAACGCCCTGACGGTGATGATGGTAAACACTGCTTGTCGTCAGGATCATCGTCATCTGCCTGACGACACCGCTCTACCTTATTTACCTACTGGGGACCACCACTGACCCCTTTCTACAGATGTGAGGACTAAGGCACAGAGACGTCAAGCAACTTCATCCAGGACACACATTTAGTAAGTAGCAAAGGCAGGATTAGAACCTGGGAAGTCTGGCTGCAAGATCCACACTTAGCACTTCAACCCGCTGCTCACCATCCCTCCCGTATAGATGTAAGAGTAAGAACGCCAATGAGAATTTAAGACTGTCGGGGAATTTAAGACTTTCCTGGTGGTACAGTGGCTAAGACGCCTCGTTTCCAAAGCAGGGGGCATAGGTTCAATCCTTGGTGGAGGAAATAAGATCCCATTGAATGGCACAGCACCCAGTTGGCTGAATATGGTTCATGTGCGAAAGCTGTGAGAAGATACTACAGAATGAACACATCCTCCACGACATCCTGAGAGTATGTCTGACAGTTTCCCAAAGTTCTTTCTTATAATATCCCTTTTGAGCATGAAGGACAAAAGTAAACATGAGATTCTGCTCCTGTGGACCCCTACGCACTCAAACTGACTGTGAAATCCTCTTAGTATCTGACTAGTTACACAAGGTGCTAGCCACAAGTCCACGTTAGGGGAGCATCCACCCTAAGGAGCGGTTTGGTTTCAGAGAGCTGAGTTAGAGTCCTCCCTTCTGAAGGCAAGCGGAGAGCAGGCCAGCTGTGAGGACCCCCCTAGTTTGTTGCCATGGATTCCCGTCTTTGGGTGTCATCGTCTCCCCTCTGGAGTGGCGGCGAGGAGAGAAGGCAGATCTAGGGCATCCGAGAGCCGTGCCAAGGGATTTCCCCGGTGGCCTAGCGGATGGGAATCCGCCTTGCAAGGTGGGAGACGTGGGTTCAACCCCTGGTCGGGAACTACGATGCCACGTGCTGTGGGGCCATTCAGCTGGTACGCCACAAGGAGACCCCGTGTGCCCGACTGCTGACGCCAGCGCGCTCTGGAGCCCGCACGCTGCGCCCGCTGCGCCTGCAAGCCGCAGGCGGGGAGTCCGGGCAGCGCGGCGAAAGCGCTCTCGTGACAGGGTCCTGAGCGCCGCACCGGAGACCAGACACAAGCCGTGCCAAAACGAAGGAGCAAAGTGCTCCTGAGTCACCAACCACACGTGAAAACAGGGCGGGGGGCGGGACGCAGCCTGCTGTGCCCCTCAAGACGTTAGTGCCCACTTGCACACAACGCAGTTCCGCCAAGCCTGCGGTCTCAGGGGTCCTGGAAAATGAGCGGCTGTGTGCAGCTAAGCAGTGACCAGGGGGATGGATGCGTTAATCAATTCAGTGGGGGAATACAGAGGTATATCAAATCAAAACGTTGCACAATTTAAGTATCCTACAACTCTGTCAGTTACACCTCAATGCAGCTGGGGGAAAAATCAGAAAAAAGAACAGTAACGGGTAGAAACTTGGTTTGCTGCCAGGACACAGTTAACAAACTGTGTTCCCTGGAATCTTCAGATGGCTTGGGAATGCTCCTTGAGGAAAAGGGCCTCTGATCCTTTTGTCTAGATACTTGCTTTACATTTTTAGGAGTAAGCAAACTTCTTCTGAGTAAGTTTCTATCAGAAAGGGCTCTGATGCTTTAAAAAAAAAAAAAAAAAAGTTGAAAATCACCACTTTACCATACCATATCTTCCAACTCTTTGCGGGGAGAGTGTTTGGTTTGTTTATTAGATCTAGAGAAGCAGAAAAAAAAAATCTTCTCCACCAATTTTTACAATTAGAACAAGTAATTACATCAGAGTTCTCTGAGTGCCAATGACCTGCCAAACTATATGTTAGACACTTGCTCTGAATGAAAGCAAATAATGCAACATGTCTGACACACAGACATACACGTGCATCACCATAGCAACCATGCAACACCACCAAACATCCTCTCGACACACCTTCACTAAGATCAGCGTCCAACTCTCCCACTTCCATTTCAGCCCTGGATCCTACAGACGCAATACATGCTGAACAGTTATTAAGGTTGTTTCTTTATCAATGACCTGGTCACCCCATAATATATAAGGAGTTGTGATAAACAACAAACAAGGCCCTACTATATAGCACGGGGAACTATATTCCATATCCTATGATAAACCATGATGGAAAAGAATGTTTAAAAAGTTGGAACCTGGATCACAGAAAGTGCTAAAAAAAAAAACCTGTTTATCAGCTAAACATGTAACTCACCAAAATGACCTGAAGGAAGATCTCGCATTGCCTCACGTTATATAGGGCTTCTCTTAGCATGTAGGGCTGAAGCTCTTGACCCACGAGGGGGCTCTTTGCTGCCTTCTCCAGAATGGCTGTGTAGCGGTATGCCTGGTCCTGAACTGCCTCAAGCTGGGAATCAACATGCTGCGTGGTGGCTGGGATTGCTTCCTGTAGAATAGCTGGCACTGGTTTGAAAGGTATAATAACACAAACATGAGGCAAGCTAAAAGAATTCAGGGGATAAAAGCCTAGAAGGTAGTCATATTTTAACAGTAGGTTGAGTCTGTTTTTATTTTTAACCAAACTAATAATAAGGAGGCAGGTGTTTCATCACTTCTAAATCAGGAAGGAAAGAACCCCAAAAGAAAAACCTATCAACAAACAAACAAAAGAGAACACCACACGGCCAGAATAAGAACCCAAAAGCTAAAGCAGGCCACCTTTGGTCAATAAAATACAGAAGAGTCTAAAGAACAGACAGGCTTTGGCGTTGTGTGCTATTAATTACATGCTTCTAGAAAAGCCACTATATCTCTTCTTCTGTGAACCTTTTTTACTGCTTGTAAAAAAGGAAATAAAAGAGTACCGCTTAAGAAGCTCATTGGGATACAGAAAAACAACAGAATCATCTAGCAAAGTAGGGAAATTTGTGAAGAATGGGAATTGGACTTCTTAGAACACTTTTTAAATTGCAAAAACAATTACCCTATTGGACTAAGTCAGTGATCTGGTAATAGACACTAACACCTTCTCAGTGGGCCTACATATGTACCAAATACACAAGGAATTTACTCCTACTGGTTGGTCTTTGAGCAAATATTTCAACAAATGCTTTCAAACTTACAGATAATGAATGCATTAAGTATATAATACCATAGTAGAGGCTCTGGATTTATAGACTTGCAAATATTCTCCTCTTATTTTATTTCATTCCATTAACTACATCAGCAACAGTTTTCTTTTCAGGGTGATTTTTATTTTTTAAATCACTGAATTTTATTCCATTTTGGTTATTTGGCTTGGAGGGCTTCCCAGGTGGTACCAATAGTAAAAAATCCAGCTGCCAATGCAGGAGATGCAAGAGACGCAAGTTCGCTCTCTGGGTTGGGAAGATCGCCTAGAGCAGGAAATAGCAACCATTCCAGTTTTCTTGCCTGGAAAATCCCATGGACAGAAGAGCCTGGTGGGCTACAGTCCGTGGGGTCGCACAGAGTCAGACACAACTGAGCACATATGCGTGCACAGAACATAAAGGCCCATTGAATGGGGGAGGCCAGACTCTAGCAGGTCCTCCCAGTCCTTTTACTGATTCATGCCCCGTACTAGCTTCATCTGCGGTGCGTGCTCAGTCGTGTCCGGCTCTGCGACCTAATGGACTGTAGCCCAGCAAGCTCCTCTGTCCCTGGAATTTCCAGGAAAGAATACTGGAGTGCGTTGCCATTTCCTACTCCAGGGGACCTACCCAATGCAGGGATCAAAGCCCCTAGCTTCATGGTACATAAAAATGTATGGTCTTGCCCCAATAAAATGAAAGATTACTGTACATTATGAACAGTGGCAGCACCTAAGGTATAGTCAAAACTGCAAACGTTAAATCCAAGAATGCCAGTGGTGTACTGGGTATTATTTTCCTCTGTTCCCATTAAAATTTAAACCTGTGTAACCTATAGAATTAACCTAATGATATACCTACAGTCATCGATGCCTTCTCCTCCCTTTCCACAGTCTCGGTTAAATAAACGGATTCCAGTCACAATCATGGTGAGTTCTTTCAGCTGGCATTCTTTGTCCTTCTTAGAAAGGGTTAGAAACGTCCCAAGCTCAGTTTGAGGAAATACACTCTGTAGGGCAGCTAAACAAACCACCAAAAGGACAACAGAATGGTAGAATAAAGACACCAGAACTTAAATAACAAGTCTCTTTCAGTAGAAAGCTAAGGGGCTTGTCTTTATAGAGTTACTTAGACTATTCTTTAACTGTCTGATACCTGATTCCAGAATACTTGGCAAAATTTAGCATACATCAAAGCGGAGCTGCTAAAAATAACGCCATTGCTTCACATCTGTTTCAACAATTATGCATCCATCAGTAATTTTTTGGCAATGGGCATTCAAACAGGCTTTCTAAGTAGGAGTCTGAGTAGGGAAAAAAAAATGATGCTTTAAAAGAATTATGGAAGAAAGCCGTGGGAAGATGAGAGATATTGCCTATTCCTTATCTTTTATACGAAACTGGGCAAGTATTTCCTAAGGATGAAACAGTGCTGTTTACCTTCATCCATCCTAGATGACAGACTCGACTCCTTTCATCAGTATGAAACTTACTCTCCCAGCACTTCCCACGCCTCAGTCAGCCTGGTCCTCTTAATCATGCTTCCAGCGCTTCTCTAGTGAGGAGTAACAGGCCCCTAGGTACATAAGCTCTAAGAAGACGAACATATTCACTTCCCAGAGGTGCTGCTTGAGTTTTAGTGATGCTACACTGTGTAAGAGGAATGTGGGTAAATTTTAACCTCGTATTTGTGCTATTTTTTTTTTCAGACAAAAGGAGAAAACTTCAACGTTCAACACTTGTAATTCACCATATTTTATCAGATACGATGTTCATGTATGTTCACACATGGAATGGAAATGGTGTAGGTTTTTTACCTGTTGCCTCTCTGACAATCTTGATGTCTGTCGGGGACCCCAGCCCAGAGCGCAGTAACACGTAGCTGACGATCTTGCGGTAGAGGCTTTCCAGCTCCTCTCGGGCACACGCTCGACTGTCTGTAATCTCTCTGCTGACAGAACTTAACCTAGACTCGATGACCCGGTGATGTTCTTCAAGAAATTCCTCTAAAAATGGCAACAGACAATGTTCCATATCTTGATACTTAGAATTCTTCTCCCATAATAAAGTAGAACCAGAGGGGGAAATGGCATGGTATGGCAATTCTACTGCATGAAAACAAGTATTTTCTGAGGATATAGTCATCAAAAAAATAAATAGTGGCCAGCAAGTAACTTCAAGACAAAAATCTAGTGGGAAAGATGTACTAGTGATTTAAATGGCATACTTTGTCAAAACATGTAAGACTTTTAAACAGACAATCCAAACATAATAGATAGGGCTAAAACCTCCTAGTTAAGCAGAAAGTATACAAGATATTTTACAATATACATTATAAACATATGCGGTATAAATATAGGTACTACCTATATGCTGTTGGTAAGCACATGTAGTATACTGTATGTCAGCAAATATAAATACCTGTATAGATAGTATAAATATTCCTCTTCAACTATGTGTGTCTCTGTTTTAGTTCTAGATAAATTTCCTTTGAATGGCATGACCGTAATGCAATGTTGCATCAAGAACTGTATCCCTCTCCCCTCTTCCTGTGACACGATGAGGTTTAAGCTTAATTGTGGCAGGAGCCACCTTCACCAGCACTATAATTGTTGTAACTAAGTCCATTAGACACCCTTTAACAAGGGCAATAATTAAAATATCAACCACACACAATTTATGGCTCTAACTTTACCACAAAACCTCAAACTTTGAAATTAAGAAGAATCTAAATTACATCAATTCATTACTATTGTTTTAAAATGTCATTGTGATGGTTTAGTCACTAAGTTGTGTCCGACTTGTGACCCCATGGACTGTAGCCCGCCAGGCTCCTCTGTCCATGTGGATTCTCTAGGCAAGAACACTGGAGTGGGTTGCCGGCTCCTTCTCCAGGGGATCTTCCCAACCCAGGAATCAACCCAGGTCTTCTGCATTGCAGGCAGATTTTTTACCAACTGAGCTACGAGGGAAGCCCTAAAATGTCATTATTATTAATCAAAAAAGCAAGATACATGATTTTACACATATAGCATAACTAAAAGTTTAATACAAAGAGGGAAAAAAGACAATGAAAATCACCAAATGGTTAATAATGATTCCATTACAGTCAAGCAGAGGCAATCTTTATTTTCCTTTTTATCTTGTTTCCAGTTTATCTCGGATGTATATAATAAACAATTTACACACAAAATATGTTCTGAGCTTATATTTCCCATCATTCACTTCATTTTTAGGTAAGTTACACAATTTAGGGAAACATTATGAGATAATAATATAAACCAGGAACCAAAAAAATCAGCAAATTAAAAATCTGAACTTCAGTGGGCTGGCTGCTTTATGCTATTATGTATGAGTCATGTAACAGTTAAAGCACAACAGACTCAGAAACTTTTGACACTCATTAAGGCCAATGGTCTCATTTCGCATCTCCAATGTTATTACATTCTTCAAAGTTGGAAAAAAATTCAAAAGACAGACAGAAAAGTTAAATTGTTCTTCACCAACCAAATGAAGCCCTATAACCTGAAATACAATATGAATCTTCTTTTTTTTTTTACGAATCTTCTTTTAAAGGGTATCAATATAGGTAGATACATGTTACCTCGACTTGTATAATTCATATCAAAGTAGACTTGCATCTTAATGGTGTCCAGGGAAGGATTTTTGCTGTCCAATAGCCGATTCACACAAAGCTAAAAGAGAATATCACATAAATGCTTCTCAATCAGAAGTTATTTTTAAAATCAAAGAGAAACATCAAAGCAATAGCTTCTGATATTTATCTACCAATAACCTCTTGTATTATTTTTTTCCTCAGAACTTCATGCTTTATAGATTATTTAACCAGTAACATTTATTAAGTAATAAGCTATTTCCCCTGAGTTAGCCAATATTACCAAACCCAGGTGGCTAGTAGTCTAGTTGGAGGCAAGGCCCTCACCAAGGTTAGTCTCTGAAGACTCCGTGTGAGTGGGCATTTCACGAAGCTTACGCCCACGACTGGAGCTCTTCCTGAGTTCCTCATTACGTTTATTTGAACCTTCATGCTCCTTCTTCTTTTTAGCTGATGCTGGAGGTCATGTGCATTTTATAAGAAGCTGCTGTGGTGACCATCCTCTGCTCAGGGACAATCTCTGAGCCTGCCTTCTGTTTCAAAATTTCTTCCTCTGGTCTGTTTTCTCCTGTCTGCCCTCGCCCGCCCTCTCCCCGCACCAACGCACATACAGATAGCTCATCCTCCTCCTCTGTTTTGCCCTTTGAGGATAGATCGTCCACCCGAATTTTTCTTTTCTCCTCTCTTCTCCACCCCCCAGCTCCACTCTTCCCTATCTCATGTGAGACTTTATGTCTGTACCTGGCGGGCACACCAGCTTCACCCAGCCCACCTCCCAGGGCACAAGCACCACTTTCCTGGGAGAAGGGAGAGAAGGCAGGCGTGAGGATGGGACACCTGGACCGATCCCCGTGGAGAGGTGCCAGGCCAGGCACAGACCTTACAAATGCAAAAGTTAGCTCGTCCACATGATTCTTAATTGAGGAAAAAGGAAACACTCTTTATCACTTGAATTATGATATAAATTGACAGTTAAGGTCCAGGTCACATTAACAGTACACTGAGCATAGGGAACTATATTCAACATCCTGGGATAAACCATAATGGAAAAGAACATGAAGAATTTACATACGTGTATAACTGATTCACTTTGCTGTGCAGTGGAAATTAACACAATACTGTAAATCAACTACACTTCAATAAGAAAAATAAAATTCAAAAAATATATCAAACTTTATTCTTGCCAACTGAGTTGAGTTAGAGGGGGGAAAATTGCTTCCCGAGCCACGAAAAGGAGAAAAACCCTTTCTGCCCCTCCTTGGTTCTTCTCCACAGCTTTCCAACGAAATTTCTGACTGACCATTAGTCATTTCCCCTATTGCCAAGAACAGGCTTCATAGCACATTCTCAGTTTCAGCACAGAAAGACCCAGCTCTCAGCTGCCATAGAGAATCATGGAGTTTCTTCTGCACGGTTATCCTAACAACATATCCCCTAGTTCCAAGCTTCCAAAGCTCTTCCTGATCCTCTAACATCTGCGGACAGACCTGTGTTCCCCTATGCAAATTGATGGCTGAGAGAGAAGACAGACATGATAAAAATTTTCTCTACCATTTGTTTGAGCTCAGAAAACATCCACATACAAGTCTGGGAACGCTTGTTTCAAATATTTTGTGTGAAGGAGGGAATTAAAATAATTAAGCCCAGGGGAAAAAATAATGTTGAAATTTTAGGAAATCCATTCACAAATATTTAGAAAATAAACATTTAAGCATCTAAACCCAGTGAGTCAAACTTAAAACATATGGAAAAATTAACAGTATCTAAAGTTCCTGCCTTCTTTAGTTCTTACAACTGCTTTTCAGGCACATCTACTTGATTTCTTTTATTTTTTTTCTTCTATAGTAGAGCCTTTATGGTTAGCTCTTCATTTCTTTTAAATACAGCAGTGTATAAATGTCAATCTCAAATTCTCAAACTATCCTATGAATCATTTTGTTCTTGGCTTCAAATTTTCTTTTAGAAAACACAAATTATGTTGAATCAATAATTATATGAATATGAATTTGTATATAACTGTATATAAATCAGTTAATAATTTTCTCAATGTCTCATTAGATGAATAAGATGTCTCTAAAATACTGTGGCAGACATTGCTACCCACCAGTATCCATACCCCTCCTTCCTTACTAACAAAGCCTCAATCTGGATTAAGCCAGAGATTTCCTTTCAGCTGAAAAAGGAAAGAGGAAAACAATCAATATCCCAGGCTCACTTGCAATATCATTCCAATCAATAAATGCAAGGGCTTCCCAGGAGGCACAGTGATAAAGAATCCACTTGCCAATGCAGGAGACACCGGAGATATGGTTGGGAAGGTCCCCTAGAGAAGGAAATGGCAACCCACTCCAGTATTCTTGCCTGGAAAATTCCACAGACAGAGGAGCCTGGCAGGCCACAGTGTACTGGCTGGCCAAGAGTCAGATATGACTGAGCACGCACGCAGGCCATAAATGGAAAGAGATGGGAGGGATTCTGGGAAAGCCCATTATTTTCCAAAAACAAACTGACAGATCCAATTGCACACATACTTTGACCTTTGTCCTCTCACCTTATACCTGCCTAAAGGTGGAAGAGCTTTCTTGTGACCCTGGGGTGAAAACACATGCATGATGGTGACCTAGGAAGTCAGGAAAAACAACCTATGAAACTCTAGACTTCATTTTATGAGAAAAAAATTAATCTCTCATTTGTTTGCACCACTGTTCGGTGGGGTTTTGTTTCATGGAGCTGGAGGCACTATAGATCAACACAAATCAAATATTTAGAATTGAGAGTAAATCATTCAAAATTTGAGAAACGTTGGATAATCACCTTTACCAGTTTCTGCACATCACTTTTTGTGAGCGTTCTATCCGTGTTAAAGCCATTACTCGGGTCCAGAACAACAGCTTTCACCTGAGAGTAGGAAAAAGCCCATTACATTTGTTTCATATTATTACAACATTAGTTTAATATTTTTCCATTTTTTAAACAACTCTCTCCTGGTTACCCAGGGGTTGATCACTCAGCTGAATTTCTCACAACCCAATTCATCAGCGTCTTCATCAGAAACTGGAGAAAGGGAGCAATTTTACATTGGGAAACTAATCGGAATCTTTTACCATATTTTATTGTGTATCATTAAATGAAAAGCAAGAACAGAGAGATATCAAGGAAATGAGTAATTTTTACAACAGTGAAAAATACATGTTAAAAAGAAAAAAACTTACAGCACAGGAAAAACATCATTGATGTTTCTAAGATTCTTTGAGATCTTCTAAATCAGTCTCTTAAATCTAGAACTAACATGCTTTATAGACTTAAAAAAAACAACAACAGTATTTTTGCCTGGAAAAATCCTATGGACAGCGGAGCCTCGCAGGCTACAGTTCATGCAGTTGCAAAGAGTCGGACACAACTGAGCACACACGAACACAATTTGTCCAACAATATCCATAGGTTTTCAATGGAATAAGTTAAGAAAACATCACAGAATTCTAAGAGCAAAATAGGCACTGCTGAAAAAAAATTTTAATAAAGCAGTAATTCAGAAAAATATTTATTCTTACCATAAAAGCAACTAGAGTTTCAGGAACAATCTCTCCATGGGCTGCACATTCTTGTCCTATTTCTCGAATGATACTCTTTATAACACTTTCAGCCTGAGTGGGAAGCATTCTAAATAAAAAGTTTTTAAATTGTATTTATATATTATTTTTTCCTTTTGAGATTCCACCACTAATAAATTTGTAAAGAGTCATATTATTTATTAACTTAATAATATTTACTAGTATATAGGCCCCTCTTGTTTTTCATTAGTTGGTTTCATATTTATAAAAATGAAGGACTGATAATAACAGTGAGAGCAATTGGGAGTTAATGATTGAAACATTTCCTCTTTATTTAAATGATGGTGCTCATCAAAAGTACCCTTATAACATGATATTTTTAATTAAAAAATGTTAAACAGTATTAGAGACGGGGGATGGGTGTAGGAGTAGAATTAGTGAGAAATTCCACTATGTAGGCGGCAAAGTCAGCTTGAAACAGGACATGCTTATTTCATCACATTCACTAAATGACCTTTCATAATTTTCAGAGACTCTTGGAACACAATTCTTGCTCGAATCATCAAAATTCTATTTCTTGCACATCCAAGTCAAGGTTTAGACTCTTGATTAAAAACATGAAAACAAAAAAAGCAAAACATATTATGAGTCATGGATCATGGGGAAAAAAATGAACTCCTGGAAAGGTGGTAGGTGGTAGGTTTTAATAGTGATCAGGTTTTCTGATTTGTATCTGTAAATAAGCACAGGGGAAATGAGCATGCAGAGAAAAACAAAGGCAATGCCAGGTAGGTAAAGATCACTTTCAGCATATTAGGGTTCAGGTAAGGTTAACAACACCCGGCATCTAGTCCAGGAGGACCAGAGAGCCTGGTTCCCACCGAGCCCCATTTCCTAACTGAAACCTTGCGGATTTCCTTAACTTCTCTTTGAAGTGATTTTCTCATCTGATAAGTATAAATCCTACTAGTACTCTCTCCCTGGAGCTGTCCTGAGGACTGAGTTCTACATCAGCTCAGTTCAGTCACTCAGTCGTGTCTGATTCTTTGTGACCCCATGGACTGCAGCACGCCAGGCCTCCCTGTCCATCACCAACTCCTGGAGTTTACTCATGTCCATTGTGTCAGTGATGCCATCCAACCATCTCATCCTCTGTCATCCCCTTTTCTTCTCGCCTTCAATCTTTCCCAGCATCAGGGTCTTTTCCAATGAGTCAGTTCTCATCAGGTGGCCAAAGTATTGGAGTTTCAGCTTCAACATCAGTCCTTCCAACGAACACTCAGGGTTGATCTCCTTTAGGATGGACTGGTTGGATGTCCTTGCAGTCCAAGGGACTCTCAAGAGTCTTCTCCAACACCACAGTTCAAAAGCATCAATTCTTCGGCGCTCAGGTGTCTTTATAATCCAACTCTCACATCCATACATGACTATTGGAAAAACCATAGCTTTGATTAGAGGGATATTTCTTGGCAAAGTAATGTCTCTGCTTTTTAATATGCTGTCTAGATTGGTCATAGCTTTTCTTCAAGGAGCAAGCCTCTTTTAATTTCATGACTGCAGTCACCATCTGCAGTGATTTTGGAGCCCAAGAATATAAAGTCTGTCACTGTTTCCATTGTTTCCCCATCTATTTGCCATGAAGTGATGGGACCGGATGCCAAGATCTTCGTTTTCTGAATGTTGAGTTTAAAGCCAACTTTTTCACTCTCCACTTTTACTTTCATCGGGAGGCTCTTTAGTTCCTCTTCACTTTCTGCCATTGGGGTGGTGTTATTTCTGTATCTGTGGTTATTGATATTTCTCCCAGCAATCTTGATTCCAGCTTGTGCTTTATCCAGCCCGGCATTTCGCAAGATGTACTCCGTTAAGCAGGGTGACAATATACAGCCTTGACTTACTCCTTTCCCAGTCTACATACTTAGTGGTTAACACAGAGCGTGGCAGAAACCAAGCGCATCAACCAGCAGCTGGTAACTAACACGCGCCTGCTCCACGGAGCGAAGGCCCGCGTGTGCGCATGCGCCGTCGGTCCGTCCCGGTGCTCCTCGGTCCCCGCCCCCCGCCCCTGCCCACACCCCCGGCCCCAGCCTAGGCCTCCCGAGTTCTGGCCGGCGGGGGTGCGAGCGGTGCCCAGCACGGGTCAGCCGTCTGACCTGGGGACCTGTGAGCCTCCGACCGGAAGCGACCGCTCCTTACGCTCAGCGGCGGGGCCTGGAAAGAGTCCTTACTGTCAGCGTCGCCTGAACCAGGTTAGACGACGTGCTCCCGCGGCCCAGGCTCCGTCCGCTGACCCATGCCCGCCTCCTCGCGAGGTACACCCCGGGGTCAAGGGCGCGGAGCCCGGGCTGCGCTGACCTTGGCTGTAGTGACGAGCTGGAGCCGGGCCTGCCCGATTCTTCCCTGGGGCTTTCACGGCAGCCCGGCACTCTCGGCGTAACCATGGAGACCAAACGCTAGGGCCCGAAAGGGGCGGGGCCTGGGCGTGGCTGGGTCCAAAAGAGAGCCTTTCCTGGAAGGGATGGGCGAGGATAACTTTAAAAAAAAAAAAAAAAAAGACACGCAAGATACAGAGGGACCCAAGGCCCAGACAGAAGAAGACAGGTTCACTACAACTCAGTGAGCTAAAAGATGTCAAAAAGTAGATTTCTTAAACAACCGTATTAACTTAGCAGCATGGAAACCTATGCAGTGTTAAAGAAAGAGAGATATGGGCAAATTCTCTGCAAGTGTCTTGAAGCAAGACTCTTGATTAAGATTCTCTAATGCACCTGAACAGTATTTATATGGATGTTCACTTTATAACTATTTAATGGTGCATATGTTATACTAACCTTTTCTGTATATGTTATAGCTCATAATAAAAAGTAAAGTAAAGGCACAATAATGGAGAACTTCTCCACTTTGGGTTATCCTTTTGGGCTATATATATATATCATTAAAATAGAGCTGCATCCTGGTTTCTAGAAATCCTCAAAGTTAAAATAAAAATTCAGATCTCGTGCTTTTCACCTATCTCACTCATGTTCTCTATTATTATCCATACACTATGCAACAGTTGGCTATTTTTTCAAGACACAAATCATCATGTTAGTCTATGTAATATGTGTGGTTTACCAGTTTTGAAATGAAGGAAGTCATAGTCTTAGAATTAGCTGACAATTTCCTTTTCCAGTTTAACTTTACTTCTCCACAGAAATGCTTGCTAATGGAGTGGGTAGCTGAATTTTCAGAGTAATGATGAAAAAGAAAGCATTGCCCAAGGAAGACAATGCAAGTCATTCTTACTGAAGTTTCCCTTAGAAAAAGCATTAACTATTTTTAGTCTGCTTTCCCACATCCTTTCAGTCAAGAAGATTCACAAGATCATTTCTTAATCATCTTCCTTAGAGAGATTTCTCTTTAGAGTTAGTTACATGGGCACAGATATGAAGAGCCAGAAAAAAAGCAAAATTTGAGTTTCCTGACACAAAAACAGCAAGCTTCTTAAGTTCATTAGCATGCATACATGCTAAGTTGCTTCACTTGTGTCTGACTCTGTATGATCCTATGGACTGTAGCCTGCTAGGCTCCTCTGTCCATGGGATTCTCCAGGCAAGAATACTGGAGTGGACTGCTGTACCCTTCTCCAGGTGATCTTGCCAACCCAGGGATCAAACCCATGTCTCTTACATCTCCTGCAATGGCAGGAAGGTTCTTTACCACCAGCACCACGTGGGAAGCCTAAGTTCATTAGACTTACCCCTAAAAATTGGCCTTTCTTTATGGTTGTCAATTACCTTTAAAGGTAAGATGAAGGATGAGCAAAAGCATTAATTATTGGTTTCCCATCTTTTTCTCCATCACATGCCTCAGCTCTCGGGGAAACAGCAAACCTTAGGGTCAGATTTTCACAATCTAGGTGGGGGTGTGGCTGGGGGCTGACTTGAAACACTTACTGCAGATCCCCAAGCATGGGGTCCTGTTCTTTCAAGTGTTACAAGAGAAGTGGAATTACAAGAACACACTGCAAGGAGCTCCAACCAGTCCATCCTAAATCAATGCTGGGTGTTCATTGGAAGGACTGATGCTGAAGTTGAAACTCCAATACTTTGGCCACCTCATGCGAAGAGTTGACTCATTGGAAAAGACCCTGATGCTGGGAGGGATTGGGGGCAGGAGGATAAGGGGACGACAGAGGATGAGATGGCTGGATGGCATCACCGACTCGATGGGCATGAGTTTGAGTAAACTCAGGGAGTTGGTGATGGACAGGGAGGCCTGGCGTGCTGCGATTCATGGGGTCGCAAAGAGTCGGACACGACTGAGCGACTGAACTGAACTGAACTGAAGTGTTTCTTTCTTAAAAGTATTTCCCCCTCAAACGAGGAAAATTCCATATACATAGTCCTAATGAATAAAACAGGATCTAAAGCATAAAACCCTTTACGTTATAGCCTCTGTGACAGTGATCCTCAACACTGGAGAGTGAGAAATAGCATATCAGAAATTCCTTGGGAGTCCCCCATGATGAATTCTGAGATCTATTTACCTACTTTGTATATGCAGATAATGTTACTAGGTAGCTTTTTAAAAGGTGAGTTTCTCCCTGTCTTTCATCCATCCACTCCCACACTCATCTTCTCAATCCTTAAATTAACAACCCAGTCTTCATTATTGTCTCTTGAATCAGTTCAAGTCTCTCCATTTCCACTTCTGAATTAATTAAAGCAACTACTTTTTCTTCTTTTTTTTTTGGCCTGGATTACAGCAGCCAATTAAATGAGCTCCCCTCTCCAGCCAGGGACCCTCCAAATCTTTGCCTATACTAAAGTTAATACTTAAACAGTGGAAATCTGATCATGTTATTTCCCTGTCTAAAAGCTCATGAAGGCTTCTCAGTGGCTTTGGGGCAAAGTGCAAACTTCTTGGCGTGGCATATAACATGCCCACGACCTGCTCTCAGCTCACCCACCCAACGTCAGCTCTCACAACCACCTCCCTCCCCCTCCAGACCACACTCTTTCTACTTGCTGGCCATGCTGCATTACTCGTCGGCCTCCAGATCTCTGCAGAGGTCACTTCCTCCATCTGAATGTCCTTCTTCCCTCTTCATCTGGTTAATTCCTCCATGTTGTCAGTAGCCATGTCTCCTATGAAACTTTCTCTGACCTGTCAATTGGGTGTAGGGTCCTAAACCTTCACCTTCATCTGATTCCAAAATATTTCCACCTACTCCAAGAGGAACGTCCACAGTCACTAAGCAGTC
Organism: Dama dama; assembly: GCF_033118175.1. Taxonomy (NCBI): domain Eukaryota; kingdom Metazoa; phylum Chordata; class Mammalia; order Artiodactyla; family Cervidae; genus Dama; species Dama dama. The sequence continues at coordinate 59,909,789 of NC_083708.1, forward strand.
ACTCCCCACGCCTGTCCCCCAGTACGTACACCCGACGGAGTTCTCCATACTCTCAGAGAGTCTGTTTTCTTGTCTGTCCCCCCACTAGACCACAAGCTCCTTGAAGGCAGGGAACATATTCTGTGGAATCCCCAGCACCTAAGAACAGTCTGGGACATAACAGTCATGCAAGACAGTCTGGGTTAGGGAGGCGAGTTTAGGATTCGGAGAGTGGAAAAAAAAAAAAAAGGAGAGAGAAAGAAATTTTAGATTCTTTACTATCTTTACTGAAAAGTTAGGGTGATTTTGGAGGGAATTATAACTGTGGAGGGAGAGGAGGAGGCATTGAAATGACAGGCCTTCAGGAGATCTTCCCCTGACTTCACTTTTGACTCTCATGCTTTGGGGTCTCCTACCCACCTCTAAGCACCCCTTTCTGTGTCCCCAGGAAGAAAGCTTGCCCTCAGGTTTGCTCCTTTTGACCATGCCTCAAACTAGAGTCTGCAGTTTCCAGTGGTGCCTGGGCTTTAGAAGGGTGGGACTTCTAGGTTTACAGATTTCTTGGAAGAGCAGGTGCTGGAGATGCGGATGGTGCCTGGTGATTTGGCTCCAGACTGACTTCATCTTTGTGCTTTCCTTCTTCCGTGAAGGGGACTATGGCTTATTAGCTCGCAAGGACAAACTTTAATTTGGTAAAGTCTTGTTTAAAAAAAATAAAATTTTCAGGATCACAGACATAAAAAATAAACTTATGGCTACCAAAGGGGAAAGGAATAAATTAGGAGTTTGGGATTAATAGATACACACCAAGTGAAGCCGCTCAGTCGTGTCCGACTCTGGGCAACCCCGTGGACTGCAGTCCACCAGGCTCCTCCGTCCGTGGGATTCTCCAGGCAAGAGTACTGGAGTGGGGTGCCATTGCCTTCTCCAGGTGACCTCCCCGACCCAGGGATTGAACCCGGGTCTCCCGCATTGTAGGCAGACGCTTTATCATCTGAGCCACCAGGGAAGTGGGTCATATATACACACTTCTATATATTTAATATATAGATACACACTACTATATCTTAAATAGGAAAACAACAGGATCTACTGTATGGCACAGGCAACTATATCCAATATCTTGTAATAACCTACAATGGAAAAGAATCTGAAAAAGAACAATCTGTACATCTCCCTTTCCTGTATATCTGAAACTAACACAACTATAAGTCAACGATACTTCAATTTTTAAAAACGAAATAATTTTTTTCTCAATTATCAAAGAACTCACCTTACTCTGTAGTCTGAGAGTCCTCATTTTTTTGAAGAGGAATTTTTTTGACCAGTTTGCTGAAATTATAATACAGCTGCATTCCACTTTCAGGGGCTATTTTGTTGTGGCTAGATAATGGTCAAACATTCCATCAGTTTATTTTAATATAAGTTGTTCCTCCAATGGTGAGCGCTGGGCTGCGAGCCCCTCCTGGCCCACTGCAAGAAGGAAGATAGTAACAATTCAGCCGAATTTCTGACATACTCCAAGCTCATTATCTCTAACATGATCCATGCTCATTATCTCTAACATAAATCTTCTCTCAAAACCCATCCAACTCGACATTCTTTATTGGGGTGAACTGTCAGTAGTAATTAATAGCAGACGCAATGACTGAAGAATGACTGAAGCAGCCCAGACCTGCTTCAGATAGTTCTCCTCTCTCTCCATCACCCTTCACATGCAGACTTGTCACCAAGCCAGCGCTTTCCTCCTTCTGAGCATGTCTAAAGTCCATTCCCTTCCCTAATTACTTCCCTCGTTACTGTGTTCTGAGGGCTCTTAAATGTTTCATCTGCTTCTTGTCTGCACCCCCTCCTAAATGCAAAGCTGATCAAACAATTTCCTATGCGCAGCTCTTTGAGGACTACAAGAAAACAGTCAGTCCCACTAGAATGAGATACAAGTTCTTCCCTGATCTGGCCTCTTGTCTCTCTACCTGCACTGTCCAATATGGTAGCCATCAACCATAAGAATCTGGTCAAAATTACGTGAAATGTAAAACTGAATTCCTCAGTTGCATGAGCCACATTCCGTTAGTGGCTACCATATCTGACAGTGAAGATAACAGAATTTTCCCATCATCGCAGAACGTTCTACCGGGCACTTACGCCTGCTGCTGCTTAGTCACTAAGTCATGTCCAACTCTTTTTTTTTTTTTTTTTTTAGTTACAACATCTGAAGTGAGATTTATTTGACAAATTGCATGAAATTTTCAGAATATTTGCTGCAACTCAAGTAGAAAAGAGGCAAGTGTTCACATAATATGTTAGCTTGTAGTCAAGAAAGACATTTCAACTAAAATATGTCAACCCCTCAATATGAAATCACTCAGACATTACTGATGTAGTATTTGGATGAATTTCTATATAGAAGATTTTTCAGACTGACATTGTACTCAGTGCTTCAAGGGCTAGGTAAAATTAGTTCTCTTTTGCTCAGCAGTGCCTAACTTCCACTAGATGAATCTTGGTCTCCAATCCCACTGTCCAATGCCTGCCTTACATGGAGTTGTACTTCACCGGACCACATAAAGTGTTTACATTATAAAAGGCTTCCAGGTCACTTGGTTCAAATGTAATAGCCGGTTTCATTAATCTTCCAGGAGCAAGGGAACTCTCTCCTATAATTCTCAGGTTGATAAATTTGATTTTCCAAGTATTCTCCACAAAAGGGCAGCGGATGAGTCCAAAAATTTGTTCAAAAATGCCCAAACAAGTGTTTCCTCGGTGGACAGTCCCAGCAACTCCAACCATAACGAGACCGTGGGGAGAAGCAGCACATTTTAGTCCATGGGAATCTAGGTTGGGACTGAGGAAAAGATATTCCTCTTTCACTAGTGACAGCAGACGAAGGCTCACAATTTCTGCTCCATGGTAGTCTATCACATTTTGTTCAGATGTGTTGTAATAAAACCTAAGCTTGACATCGTGCCAGAAGTGCTGTGGCCCCCACTCATCTTGAGGTGGTCCCAGAAGAGGATTCTGAGAATTCAGAAGTTCAAAGAACCACTGACAGAATTCTTCACCTAATCGACGAAAATCAACCTTTTCGGCCTTTTTTTCTTCTTTCTCCTGCTGTTCAAAGAGTCTAATGTCCTCTGTCTTAACTGGCTCTGGTGTTTCCTTCAATTTTGGTTGTAACTGGTTTTTCCAGTAATCTTTTGCATGCTGAATAAGATTGTGTTTTTCAGTAGCTGGAGGTATAATAACACTCTGTGTTGCCAAATACTTAAATATGATTTCTCGGTGGACTTTTCTTCGCCTCAAAAGTTCTTCTACACTTTGACTGTAGACTAATATTGCACGAATGGCATCTTGACGGTCCTCAGACTGCACCAGACGGTTGGTGATAGTGTCGCATAGGGCCATGATCTCGTCGTTGTCCAATAGGCTGAGCAGGTTACGACAGCCCTCCATCTCCGTGTAGCTGAGCCCCGTCATCTCGACCCCCAGAATGGGGGGAGAGGACGCCGCCAACAATGTCGCTTCCTTAGGCCCACCGGGCCGGCGCCTTGGCAACAGAAACCGGAAGTCTCATGTCCAACTCTTTTGCGACCCCATGGACTGTAGCCTGCCAGGCTCTTCTGTCCATGGATTTCCCAGGCAAGAAAACTAGAGCAGGTTGTCATCTTCTGTCCAGGGGATCTCCCTAACCAGGGATTGAGCCCCCATCTCCTGACTTGGCAGGCAGGTTCTTCACCCCTGAGCCACAGGGAAGCCCATGCTGCTGCACCTGAACTCAAACTTGCAAATGACTCATACCCGTGAGCATTCTATGCTTTGGCCAAAGCAACTTCCTTCAATCAGATTACTTGCCCTACCCAACTGTGCTTTTCAAGACAAAGCTCAAATGTCACCCTATTCCCACCCTCACACGGTCGGCTGGTTCCCCCTGGGCCTCCATAGCACGATGCAGACCTCCGCCCTGGCCCTCCCAACCCTCCTGATCACCTGCTGGTGTTCATGTCTAATTCCTTTTACTATGGTGTGAGCTTGCTGGGGGAGTGGGCCCGATCATACTTATCTCTGTGTTCCTGGCTCCTAGACCAAAGCGTGACATATAATACACACTCACTTTTTTGTGAGTGAATACATGTTACAAATAAATATTCAAAAGGTCAAGAGTCTTCATAAATGGCTAACGTTCCAACTTAAATCCTTCGCTGACAGGTAAAAACCTGGAAGAAGAAATATGTTGTCAGTCGGGTCATCAAAATATATCCTCTCTTAAATCACAGTCTTATGCTAGAGTTGCATTTCATTTAAAATTAACCCATGAGCAGTATGACAGTTTGAGCAGGTAATTGAAGTATTTTGACAGGTGTAGCAAGGTGAGACTAACGTACAAGGAAGCAATTCTGGCTTCAACAATGATTAGATACACACCTATAATATTAAAAATGTGAACATTTGGCTAGCATTTTAATATTTATTAAGGGCCTAGTATAAAAACAGTTTGTTGGGACAAAAAATAAATGCCCAACACAACCCAATCAGAAAACGGACAGAAGACCTAAACAGACGTTTATCCAACCCGCTTCTCATGGGTATGAAAGACATTCCTTGTATACACACACTGAGGGTGGAGGGGGGCAGGAAGTCCTTTGATGTCTCTTCTTATAAGCAAACTAATTGCATCACAGGAGCTCCACCCTCAGGACTTTAACTAAACCTAACACCTCCCAAAGACAGAACTTCCCGATACCATCATATTGCTATCCAACCTGAACCTCAGCTCAAGTCCTGTCTCTTCCACGAGGCTTCATGAAGCCACACGAACCCCTGCTCTATCCCCACCCCCGTCTTAGTGGTACTTCATCATACATGCACCACTTCATGGTGGGCTTCAACATAATAATTTGGGGAGGACAAAACCCTCAGGTCATAACAGTGCCCTTCAGAGCGCTCTGACAGAGATGTCCCTCATCGCTGCTGAAGGACATCACCAATATCTCTAAGGCCCTCTCTCATTCCCCTCCCCCAACTTCCTCCGTCCTCTTCCCCTTTATTCCTGGACTTGTAACAACCTATGGTGGAAAAGAATCTGAAAAAGAATATATGAGGAAACCAATCCCATTTTTGCCACTGTGGAACAGTCTTTAGTGTTTAAAAATTTTTTATTGATGTTTAGTTAATTTACAATGTTGTGCTAGTTTGGAGTGCACAGCAAAGTGACCATACATGTGTATATGTACATTTATACAGGGACATATTTGTGTGTGTATAGACGAGTAACTTCCCTGGCTTCCTCATTTCAGAAAACCATCAAAGGAGGTGTATGAACCACAGGAGACCTGAGTAACCTCTCAGCCCTGTAATTCTGTTATTTTAAGTCTACAGTGGCCTATATTTGCTCTTTTTGTGGACTTTCTCCAGCAGCACCCTAAAACAGGGAGCTGTAGCAAAGCTCAAGCTGACATGGAGAGTCAATACCCGACGAGGGCTGAGCTGACCAGGGTGGGACTATGCTTACACCGCTGGGTGTCAGGAGGCCCAGCTGGCAGAAAACTGTTCCTTCTCATGCCAAATGAAATGATGTTGAGGTCTGTGGAGCTGAACTATCAAGAAGTGATTAAATGAAAGGTGACTGGTGCCTCATCGGTGCTGTTACAGAAATTGTGCTCTAATGTTGAAAGGTGGGAGGTCCAAATTTGTGATGCTCCCAGCATGTAAAAGTGAAGTGCTACTGAAGTCCTCCAAGGATAGAAATAAGGGAACATGTCTTGCCGAGTATCTGACTGTCATTTGCAGAAGGAACAGTGATCAGATTGTGATCCTCAGAGGTAAGCATAGCACCCAAGAAAGAAGAAATTCCCTCTTGCTGTATGAATGTCATCTTTCCGAAAAAACTCAGCGCAAAAAAAAAAAAAAAAAAAAAAATCAATGCAAAAAACTATTTCCAAATCCAGCCTCAAGGACATACAACCGCTCATAAATGATCCCTGTGTAGACCACAGGGCCACTCTTGTCACCTGTGTGTGAGGGAGCCACCTGCTGTTGAAATAGGATCCTGTGGCTACAATTTCTTCCATTTTTTCCCAACTACATAAACCGCATAAGTTTAGCTCCAGTAATCCAGACCAAAAGTTCTATAGAATTTAAGAAACCGACATAACTTTTAGGGATAAGTAACACACAGTACCTTCCCTGTCTCTTTTGCGAGTCAAAAAATATTTGTTACGCATCTATACCCATTTATTAACACTTTGAAATTCTCAAGTTTCTGGCATGCAGGAAATAATGAAGCTGTCTGTATTTTGACAAATACAAATAACAAATGTCCCTGCCAATTTCCTTCTCAGTGTTTTGGGGAATACTATGAACTTGACTTGCCTATCCCAGTGCTATCCAACCTGCAGCCCCAGCTCAAGTCTCATCTCTTCCATGAGGCTTCATGAAGCTACATGAACCCCTGCTCTATTCCCGAGACACCCCTCTTATTGGTACTTCATCATACATGCACTGCTTCATGATGGTATATACCAGGAAACTAACATTTACCCTATGTCAGCAGTGTTGTAAGCATTTTACCTTTATGAACTTATTTACTTCTCATATTAGCCCTATGACGTAGTCACTATTATAATCCACATTTTGCCAGAGGAAACTGAATTCTAGAGAGATTTTTTTAAAAAAAAATCTTGTCCAACATCATCAAGGTTGTTAAGCAATGGAGCCACAATTAAACCCATGCATCTACCTTTCCAACCTGTTTGTGAGGACGCAGAGGACGAGAACTGTGCTATAAGATTCTTTTCAGTTCTTACAGCGCCTAGGCCGGTGCTAGAATCTTAGGAGCTGATGTTTATAGTTTTACTACAGTTTGCTGATTTTCCAAGAAGTCAGAAGACCCATGGAAGAAGATGGTTTGGTCCTGTTAATCAGCATGATATAAAACAAGTCTGGGGAGAGACTACAGTGATAACAGAGGACTGGTACTGAGGATGCACGGTAAGCCTGGCGCTGGGCTAAGTAATTTTATATAGTCATCTATTTAATCCTATTAATAAATCATCTCAGAGAGGCACTATTACACATATTGCATCACTAAGGAAACTGAAGCGCAGAGAGATGAAATAACTTGCTTGAGGTCACACAGACTCCAGCCTAAGCCTGACCTGTATGCTATCTATCAGCATCACACACCTACTGCAAAAGGATGTTTATCTGCAATGGATCTAGAAATTGTGGAGATCACACAGTGATGAAGATGCCTTCCCCACTGAACACCAACTCTAAGTCTCAATCTCTCAGCAGTTTGCACAGGTCTTCAGGGATGCCTCTGGTTATTGCTGCCAGCACCAAACTGGCCTCAGGGGGGCACTGCTTCCCTTTTAACGCCTCCGTTTTTACATGTTTGCTTTTAAAACCAGTGGCAATCCTGAAGCAAGGCTGGAACATTTAAATCAGAATTTACCAAAGTCAAGGGTATTAACTGAGAGCCGGGTTTGATCTTTGGGTCGGGAAGATCCCCTGGAGAAGGGCATGGCAACCCACTCCAGTGTTCTTGCCTGGAGAATCCCATGGACAGTGGAACCTGGCAGTCCATGGGGTCACGAAGAGTTGGACACGACTAAGCGATTAACGCGAACATAAAGGGTAGTAACACAAGTAAAGAAAGCGTAACAAAAAGTTCCATAACCTGGTTACAAGGTGTGGCCCGCTCTCCAAGGCTTGAACAAAGTGGAAACTCTTGAGCATCCTTCCTGCTCAGGCTCCATCCTTATGTCCACCCCGAGAAACACTAGCCTGACACCTGTCCCCTGCAAACTCAGGCGTTAGAGCGCTGGGTCCAGGGCAGGGCGGGACTCTCCCGTGCGTTGAGACAGGATGCAGAACCCCTGTGTCCTGGACGAGGGCCCGCCTTGCCCACAGATGGTGGACACGGGAGATGAGTGCCCTCTTGGGAGATGCCTCCCCTTCACCCACTCCTCCAGAAAGGAGACCTATTCTTAAGCCTTAGCAGGACAAGTCCAACGTCTGTATAAGATATTTACACGTAGCAGGTGGTCACACATCAACTCCTTTGGTCAAGAGAAGCAAGAGATGAAAGGAATCCTCACACCAGGAGACTGAAAGAAACTAGTGGAGCCAGTCAGGCGCGCAGCCGGACCCTCCGGGTGCATCTGCGCTCGCGCCTGTGAGCACATCTAGGGGGCGGGGACGCACGTGGTTTGTTTCCAGATACGCTAGTTTAAGAGCTAATGAATGAGAGACCGCCAAGAAGCCTGCCTGCGGAGACAAGATCAAGGACAGCGCGTCTCTGATCACACCCGCTGATACCGCCTCCTGAGCTGCCGGGAGCCTCGCTGCTTTGAGAAGAACCAGACCTGTAACCGTTGATGCTCAAAAAGCGATTCGCTAATTTTACCGAATGCTGACCTGATGCAATTTATCTTTTAAAACCAACTATTTCTGAATCCAGCAACAATGCTTTAACTTAGCAGTATTTTCCTCTGGAGCTTGAATCTGGGATTAATTTGCTTTTTGCCTCTCCAATGCACCCCATCTAGGTCAGGATAATATAGACACTCACGTGGTCCAGCAATTCCTTCTAACATGGAGCACACCACAAGTAGAAGACACTGCAGAGACTGCAGTTACTGATGAGAATAGATTGAACAATTTCTTTACTTGAAAAAAATTTCCTTCCTGATTATTTTGAAGTAATGTTACCAGTCTTCTAAGAAAAGCTTCTGTGGACACAGACATTTGTGATACCCTCACATAAAGTCTGCAAATGACAGCCTTACTTCACTTAAAGGAAGGTCTGCAAATGACAGGATGACAGCAAATCCATCCCCCTGCTGTTTATGTATGGCTTACAAGCTAAGGAGGATTTTTATACTTTCTTAAACAGTTGGGGAAAAAAAACAACAACAAAGAACAATATTTTCTGACATGTGAAATTCAAATATCGATGTCCCTAACAAAGTTTGATTGGGACACAGCCCCACTCATCCTAAGTCTAAGGCCGCTTTTGGTCCACAGGGGCAGAGTTGACTAGCTGCAACAGAGATGACAGGGCCTGCAAAGCTGAAATAGTCCACATTTGAGCCTTAACAGAAAAAGTTAACAACTCCTGACATAGTGTGACAGACGCTTTTCCTTTGATGCATAAACTACATCTTAATTTTCAAATTACCTCAGTGGCTTTATTTTACAGACAAAGAAATGAGAGGCCCAAAGAAGTTATAAACAAAATGATCTAAAGCTTGAATAAAACATTTGGCCAAACCATTTAAATTCTCTAAACCTTAGTTGCATCACTTATTAAAAATAGCATTGACCTCATACAGCTGGGGTGGAGGTGGAAGAAAATAATACATATATATGAGGTTTATCAGTGTCTGGCATCAGTGCTTAATAAACAGAGCTATCTTTATTAGTTAATAATATCATTAAGTGAAGTGAAGTGAAGTTACTCAGTCTTGTCCGACTCTTTGTGACCCCATGGACTGTAGCCTACCAGGCTTCTCTGTCCATGGGATTTTCCAGGCAAGAATACTGGAGTGGGTTGCCATTTCCTTCTCCAGGAGATCTTCCCAACCCAGGGACTGAACCCGGGTCTCCCACATTGTAGGCAGACGCTTTACCGTCTGAGCTACCAGGGAAGTCCAATTTTTATTACTATTAAAACTCATCTTCCGATGAGATCTTTCAATTCAGTACCATTTTCATTATCATAACCTCAAAAAAACCAGATTATGTAATTATTGGCTTTAAAATGTTGTGTTTTATCAAGACTCTAGATAGTTTCCACTCACTCTCCAGACATCTAATCCACTCATGTGCTCAGGTTTCTGCCGAGGTGACATCATCACGACCACAGATGGCTTGTGGGGAGATGGATATCACCGACTCAGGAAGATCCTATGACCATTTTACCGTCTATGATCTGTAAAAGCAGGAGAATGGTTGTTCTACCTAACTGAACGCTCAAAGGAGATGAGAGACAGGAAGGCACAGTAAAACCAAACATCTATGATGTCTTTTGCAAAAGCAGGCAGTTCCTGAAATTGTTATCCTTTTATTGGCCATCAGGAGGCTTGTCATCATGTGAACTATGACCTAAATCTAACCCTTAGGTTTTCTTTATTCCTTGATTTGGAGAGGAGCAAGCAGAACTTTTGGAGAAGGAAATGGCAACCCACTCCAGTACACTTGCCTGGAGAAGCCCATGGAGAGAGAAACCTGGTGGGCTACAGTCCGCGGGGTCGCAGGGAGCCAGACAGGACTGCGACTTCGCACAGTGCACGAGCAGGACTTTGGAAAGGGGGCCAGCGACGGGAGAAGAGAGGAAGCTGTCGGCAGAGGGAAGTGACAAGATCAGGGGTTTCTTTCTGAAGCTTCTTGCCGTCTGTGTACCTAACCATCACTCAGCTCCTCACCCCATGTCTCTGCTACGGACTCTGCTTACCTCCATCAATCCACCTTCCTTCCCTCCTCATCTTCCTTTCCCCTGCTGTCTCCCCTGTTTCTTTCTTCTGTCTCCCTTCCCCCACTCCACCCTGCCTCTCCTTTCTCTCTTTGTCTGAAGAATGTTATTTATCATTAGTTTTTATAGGAGGAAACACTATCCCATGTCCTTAATGTTATATTATTCTTCCTGTCATGTAAATGGTTGTTCTTGTTACTCAAGAAATAAAAATTAAATAAATAGGACTTTATTGTTTGCAAATGTGTTGTTTTGTTAATAATAGGTTCTCTCAAAACCCTATTGGAAAATAGTGTTCCAAGTGACGAAAGTGATTATTGATAGCTTTCCCTCTATTTTATTTTCCTAAATAGGAAAGTGTCTCTTGACAACAAAAGAGCTTCCTGCATTGTGAACTTGGAGTATCATCTGGTTAATTTAGCTCTTTATTTTTGCATTTTACTGTGGACATCTTTCTTTGATCCACTTTGAAGGTGTTCATAGTCATGCCATTGCCTAGCAAATGAGTTCTGCATCCTCCAGGATGGCGTGGGAGAGGGTCTGTGGTTAACCTGACCTCACTCTCCAGCCTTCCTTCTCACAGCCTTCACTTTACGAGCCACATCAGGTGGCATTTCCTGACGGTGCCTTCCCTCCTAGTTTCTCTCTGCTTGGAGTACCCTCCCTTCTTTCCCAAATCTGCCAACTGAGACTGAACTGGCCTTTCAGCCCAGATCAAAACCAGCCATTGTATTTCTCTGAACTCCTGTCTGCATGCTGTCACTTCTGTTGTGTCTGACTCTTTGTGACCTTATGGACTGTAGCTCACCAGGCTCCTCTGTACAGAGGACTCTCCAGGCAAGAATACTGGGGTGGGTTGCCATGCCCTCCTCCAAGGGAACTTCCCCACCCAGGGACTGAACCCACATCTCTTCTGGCTCCTGCACTGGCAGGCGGGTTCTTTACCACTAGCACCACCTGGGACACCCCTGAACTCCTATGCCCCTTTATTAGCTCCTCCACTGGGGCAGTCCCCGGGTTTGGAATTGTGCTGTTTCTATCACTGTTTACAAATGCATCCTCTCCCCCCGCTCTCTGATCGATCGCTATGGTCCCCACGAACTTACACAATGACTGCGCACAGGCTTTCTGTGAATGCTTAAAGAATGAACAACCTACTACCTCCAGCCTAGACTCATTTAAGATCTGAAAAAAAATTTAATTCAAAATGTTTTCATTTTTTATTTTCATTCCATTTAGGAGTCAAATGCTTATATAATACCAGATTTTACATTAGTATCTTTGACCTGAGCTTGATATGCCACTGCGAGGTGGTTCTCTACCTAAAATCTTAGTTCTGGGAAAAATAAAAACATCTGCCAGTGGTACTTATTCAAGTGCCATCGTCACAGAGGACTGGAAAAACATGACTGTGAATCTGATTCTGACCTTTAGGACGGCTTTAGGTTTGGCAAAACTATTACATGACCTCAAAGCTGGCTTTGCTTTTAAATTCCAGTAATCCAAAAAGCATTCTGAATTATTTATTTCTCTGTAATGGGTCTTAAAATGTGACGTTAACATCCTGGAAAAAATTACATTTGAATCCACTTATAATTGAAAGACAATAAGGTTGATGGTATCTTTTGGATGTGCCCCTCTCTACAAAGAAAGTAGGAATAGGTTATGTAATCATTTGTTTTAAAATGTTACTGGTGCTTTATTAAGACTCAAGACATCTGATCCACTAACGTCCTCAAGTTTCTGCCAAGATGACATCATAATGACCACAGATGGTCCTTTGGGAGATGGATATCATTTACTCATGAAGCAAAAGCAATATATTTTTGTCTCAGATTTCTTGGCAACATAAATTAATTTTGTTAAAATAAAAAGTTATTCGGTCTAAAATCTGCTGTTTTTCCTCTTTTCAAGTTCAGCAATTTCCTCCCAAACCAAGCCTTTTCCATGACATTTTAGAAGTAGAAACTCTTTTTTTTCTCTTGTTAGACATTTAGTTGTGTCAGACTCTTTGTGACCCATAGACTGTAGCCCGTCAAACTCCTCTGTCCATAGAATTCTCCAGACAAGAATACTGGAGTGAGTAGCCGTTCCCTTCTCCAGGGGATCTTCTCAACCCAGGGACTGAACCCAGGTCTCTTGCATTGCACGCAGATTCTTTACCGTCTGAGCCACCAGAGAAGCCATCCTCCCCACCCCCCACCCCTGTCTTTTTTCCTTTTACAAGTTTCTTTATATCTAAATAGAAATAAATGTATATGGGGCAGCAATACTATATTGACTTTATGTAAAATAGGAACCAGGAAAGCAAGGCAGGTGGGCTTGGCCCTGGGATTACAGAGGGTGAGATGCGTCTGTGATGGAGGAGAAAGTCATCGTCATCGTTCCCATCTTCTCAGCCACCTTCTCCCTCTGCAGAAAACCTGAGTGTCCCTGACAGGGCCCCTAGTGGGACTAAGCAGGAATGCAAGCATTCCTAAACCAAGGTCCCTGATGGCATCCTTTGGGATGAAATGCGTCTTAAGTATTCCATAACACCCCCCAAGCTGAGTTCCTGATTTCTTGGAAGAAATGACTTATAGGTTAAATCTTCAGAAATAGGGCTTATGAGTAAAATCTGGCTGATTTGTTAATCGTTAAAAACCATGCCCAAAATCTTCCTTTTCTTCAGCACATTCCCTCCCTGACCCTCTGTCAATGTTTGCCCTGCTTCTGGTACAAATAAATAAACACATGCACATCTAAGGGTTATCATAGTCTCAGGGGCATTTTTGGTGAAAACCATTTATTTGAAGCATTTTCTGTTGTTTTTTTTTTTTTTTTTGACCACACCACATGGCATGTGGGATCTTAGTTCCCTTGCCAGGAGTTAAACCCAGGCCCCCTGCATTGGAAGCACAATTTTAACCACTGGGCTGCCAGAAAAGTCCCTGGAGCAATTTAGATACTATCTTAGGCAGTTTGCCAGAGATTTAAAACACCGAACTATTCCTTCCAGGTGTTCCCTATTTTATCAATGAAATAGACAGGTTTGCAAGGCTAGGCTAATTAGTTTCTTGGAGGCGCTCTGCCTGAAATTACGGTAGTTGTACACCAAGTTGTGGGGCCAGATACACAGACTCATAGGTTCCTTATTCTTATGTAGAGTCATCAGTTCCTGGTGACTTTTAGTGTCCCGATAATATTTCATTGCATCCCTAGGCCTAAAGGAGTGCCTAACTCTCTGAACCTAGGCCAGAACCAGTATCCCATAGGCCTAGATAAGCAATAGGAGTGTGTATCTGACAAACGTCACTGTGTTTTCCTTGATATTTAAAAATATCCTGCTTCACCCCCATGAGTTTGCTACAGTGTCCTGAAGTAACTTGACACACAGTTTGAGAATACAGTTTTAATGTTTTAGGGCATTTAGCAATAAAGTTGAGTTGCTCAGTAGTGTCCAACTCTTTACAACCCCATGGACTGTAGCCTGCCATGGGGTTCTCCAGGCAAGAATACTGGAGTGGGTTGCCATTTTCTTTAGCAGGGATTTAGCAATAATCCAATTCCAATTCATGTACAGTTCCCTTATAAAAAATAAAAAAATAATTTCTTTGATTCCACATCTCTCTAGATAATAAAACAGTGACATGTATCAAACATGGATAGCTCTCAAAAACAATCTTAGGTGAAAATAGGCAAGTTGCAGATTAATGTATACAAAATAATAGGGTCTTTTAAAGTTTATATCTTATCCATGAATATAAATGTGTAATAAAATGAGGGCTGAAAGGATGCACACTCATTTAGGAGAGTGGTTATCTCAAGAAGAAAGGGAACAGGACTGAAAGAAGAACCAAGAAGACCCAGATTTCACTTGTAATATTTTATGCTATTAAATATAAGAGGCAAACATGACTGTGGCATAAATGTGGCTCATAAAGCAAAGTATGGGCTTAATGTGTTCTCCCAGAATTCACATGCTGAAATCCTAAGCCCAGGGTGACGGTATTAGGAGGTGGGGACTTTGATGGGTAATTAGGTCAAAAGGATGGAGCCCTCATGAATGCGGTTAGTACACTTATAAAAAGAGCCCTGAGAACTGGCTTCCCCTCTTTACCTTCTACCATGTGAGGATACAATGAGAACAGCCATCTACAAGCCAGGGCGCGGGCTGTCATCAGACACCAGATCGGCCGGTTCCTTACTCTTGGACTTCCTGGGCTCCAAAACTGTGAGAAGTAAATCTTTGTTGTTTAAGCCACTCAGACTATGACAATTTGTTACAGCACTTGCATCTGATTAAGACAATGACCAAATGTTGGCATCTGTTCTTAATTCCATATAGGTGCTTCTTATATGTTTCTTATATGATTTATATTTTTCTGTATCAAAACAAAAAACACACAAATCGGAAAGTATTGAGATGGAATTAAAAGAGATCAAACATTATTTTTCTAGAAAAGCTATGATCAACTGTATTTTTAGCTATTTAATTTAATTTGGGATCATAAAATCTGAATCTTTTCTGAGGGTCCAAATAACCATGTGATACCTACTTTATTGTATCAAAAAAAAAAAACCCCCAGCAGCTGTGCTTTATAAATCAACTGTTTGCCGACACTAATAAGGTATAGCTTTTGCTCCTAATTATTTCCAACAGGTAGATTTACTCAAATTTAGCACATTATTATGTTTAAAAAGAGACCATATCTTGTTAATTTTTTAAAAATTTCAGTATCATATATGACAGATGTTCAATAAATGTCTTTGGAATCAGAAAAACTAATACCCTTTTCTCAGCTTTAAAAAAAATGTTTTAACAATGAGGGAAAAAAGTGTTTAGGCACCATTACACAGAAACTGTATAATGCAGCTTGTAATTTTTATCACTTTTAAACATTATATTAATTTTTACCATAATATATTCATATGGTTAAAAATTTAAAGGTCTAAACTCACTATAGAATGAAACCTAAGCCTCCATTCAACACTTGATCGCTAGCCACTCAATTCTCTCCTAAAGAATCAATCAAAATCTCCAGTTTTTTGTATTTGTCTAGAGGTATTTCATACATACACTAGCAAATACACAGTAACATACTTGTACTCTTGGCTCTATGCACCATCTAGAGATGACATTGATTAAACAGTTGTTTGGATATAGAATCGATGTTTCAGATTCAACTTGTTCAAGCTGAATTCCTACTCTTTTCCCCACAAAAACTCCTTCTGCAGCTCTCCTATCCTGTCTGTGCCGGCCTGTGTTCATCTAGCCCATCATGACCCCAGCCCATCACAACCCCAGCCCATCACAACCCCAGCCTTCAAGCTGCTCAGCCAATCCCTGACTCCTCTGTTTCACGGGCTACATCCAGTCTCTCAGGAAAGCCTGCTGACTCCTTTGAAAATGTTTCCAGAATCTGGTCTTGGCTTGTCCCCTCCTCTGCTGTCTCCCAGATGGTGGCCACCAGCCCCTTGACAGGATCCCTGCCTCCATGGTTCCCAGAGCTCTGTCCCCTCTACCAGAATGTAAGCTCCAGTATGGGTGAGATCTTTGCCTGTGTGGCTACAAGCACATCCCAAGTGTGGAGCGTGATGCCTGACAGACAGCAGATGCTCAACGGTATTTGCTGAACAGGTGAACATATACATAGATTAGACTGTGCATAGCATTCACACCTTGACTTTACACTTAATGACATTCATTCAACAAATACTCTCAGAAGTCTTGGAAGTTTTTTTTAATCAGCACATACATTTTTTTCCCTCCTTTCTTATAGAAGCTTATTATTTCATTGGAATTGCATCATTGGAAAGATGTACCATAACTGACATAAACAGTTCTATTGTTTCTAGTCTTTTGCTTTTACAAATAATACTGTAATGACAATCTGGTTCATATACTATTTTACATATATAAGAATATCTGTAGGATAAACTCCTAGAAGTGGAATTGCTGGGTCAAACAGTATATGCTTTTAAATTTCAATAGGTATTGCCAAATTGAATCCCATAGAATTGTATAATTTATGTTCCTTCCAGCAACGCATGAGAGTGTTTTCTCACACTTTTACCAGCACAGTTTTATAATTTCTTATCTCTCCCAGTCTGATAGGTAGAAAATAAATTTTTAATGTAATTTTAATTTACATTTCTCTTATTTTGATTAGAACATTTTTTCATAAGTTTAAATGATGTTTGACTTTTTCAATTTTCCATTTATATTTTTGATCTATTTTTATATTGGATTGTTGATCCATTCTTTATTGATTTCTAGATATATATAGTAAAGAAATTATCCCTTTGCCTTAATAGGAAATGCAAATATTTTCCTCTTATTTATGGTTTGTCTTTTGACCTTGCTTATGATTTTGACCTAGCACAATTTTTAAATTTTTATTAAGTTAAATTTATCATTTTTATTAATACTTTTTTCTTCTAGGCTTTATGTCAAACCTAAAAGGCTCTCCTCAATCTGAAATAAACATTCTCAAACGGCTTCTTCCAATATTTTTACAGCTTTGATTTCATTTTAAACCTTTGATCCACCTGGAGTGGGCTTCCCTGGTGGCTCAGAAGGCAAAGAACCCACCTACAAAGCCAGAGACACGGGTTTGCTCCCTGGGTGGGGAAGGTCTCCTGGAGAAGGGAAAGGATGCTCGCTTCGGCAGTGAGACGGGAATGGCAACCCATTCCAGTATTCTTGCCTGGATAATTCCAAGGACAGGGGAGCCTGGTGGGTTACAGTCCATGGAGTTGCGAAGAGTCAGACACAACTGAACGACTAACACTTTCACTTTTTCACTTCTTCCAACGGGAATATACTCTGATGAACTGAAAGATAGGGTTCAATCATTTCTGCCCTCACAAGACTACCTGGTTACCTCCAAACAATTAATTAAATTTGGCATCTTTTTTGCCCCACTGCTTCAAAATGCCATTTTTGTCATATGCTGAATTAATAAGCAATATTAAGGAGAGTTAGATGGAATATTCCATAATTTGGGACAGCAACCCTAAGTTTCTCCTATACCTTTACACTTCATTCTCAAACCCTATTCTGTGCCATTTATTCTCTCTGTTCGTGCCCCAGGACTACTGTTTCAGTTCTAATGGCACAGAGTGAAATGTGAGTGGCCCATCATCGCATTTATTGTCAGAATTTCCCTTAAAATACTTGCTGCTGAGTTTCCCACCTAAAATCCGGAATCAGCTTGTCTATTACACTCAAACAATGCCAAGAGCTCAAAAACAACGGTAGCAACAGCAGCCCTGTAGTGTTTCGGGGTTTCTATTACATTCAGACTCTCCATGTCCAGTTTTAGCTATTGCCTTTAGTGTACTGAAATCAACGAAAAACAGGCTTTTTCTGTTTTGTCTCTGAGCTAATTCTTGCTGGACTTAGGGTTGCAGGGACAGGCACAGTTTCATCTTTACGACTGCCTTGCAAAGTTGTTTTGGGCTCTGAGCCCCAACAATCCTGATGTCCCTCTATTTATTTTTTTCTTGTCAGTTCATGCTATTTATTTATACAATAGCATGAACAAGTAGCTTGTTCAAAATCATAATTATAAGGGACTTACCTTAATACACCTTTTATTAACTTCTTTTACATGGAAGTCTTACAGTCCTGAAACAATCTCACAGTCATTCCAATCCAATCTGTAGGTTGTGATTCTGCCCTTTAAACTTGTAAACATACTTTCCATTTGAGTTCTAACAGATTCAGACACAGGGCTGGTTTCTATGCAACCACTCAGGTGAAGTACATATTTTATCTTGCAGCTGTGTGTTCCTTAACAAAGTGCTTAACATCTGTAGTCAATAAACAGACTCCACAGGGTACAGAGATAAAGGAACTGAATAGAACAATTTTAAATGTCAGCAGGAATCTCATAAGATTAAATTTTTAAAGCTAAAATAAAGTTATATTACATTGACTAAATAGACTTTAAAATTTTCAAGCAGTAGATAAATGATAATTCACACCCATCTATATCCATAAAAGACTGAAGAAATAAGACTAATAAAATTGGTACATTTTAAAAATTAGAATCAGTGGCTATAGGATCTGCATGAGAGATGACGAGCCATATGTGACTTGTGATCTAATTTTTTTCCCATTTATTTTTATTAGTTGGAGGCTAATTACAATATTGTAGTGGTTTTTGCCATACACTGACATGAATCAGCCATGGATTTACATGTATTCCCCATCCCGATCCCGCCTCCCGACTTGTGATCTTATTTTTGTAGGGATGAAAAATAATAACTAACTTATCAAATACTACTTGTTTGTCAAGGAGTCTTTTCAGGCATTCAGCATCCTTATGTTGATGACTAGAAGAGGCAGAGAAAGGCCTGGAGATAAGACCCAAGGAGTGACTTGGTCACACCCTTCTAAAGTGGCACTCTCCCTGGGCAACTTGCCTAAACCATTCAGCAATAGAACCGTGGGGTTTATTCCTGCAATGCTCTCATTACTTGGAGGAGGCTCACTGGCAAAAGTCCCCTGAGTGTATCTGTGAGACCAGAGAGGATGAAGCCAGACCGTGACCCCGGACTCTCTGGAATGGGTGACAGCAGTTGCCTCACTGTCTTCTGTGTCTTCCTGAGGCCTCGCCCAGAGATGCTGGAATTCCCTTGTATTCTGAAGAACCAGAGATGGTATTTGGTTAAGTAAGATTCTGTCAGCCTGGACCAGTGAAGGAAACAACCATCTTCTCTTGGCTAACTGACCACCTCGAGATGAACAAAACCATGTGAGAACTAGGAAAATTTAACTTTGAGATTGTAGATTCCACTTTGCTGAAAACAAAATTTAAATCAAGCCATTCCTCAGCCTAGATGGGAGGGGAGTTTGGGGGAGAATGGATACGTGTATATATATGGCTGGTTCCCTTCACTGTTCAGCTGAAACTATCACAACATTATTAATCAGTTATCAGTTCAGTTCAGTTCAGTCACTCAGTCGTGTCTGACGCTTTGCAATCCCATGGACTGCAGCACGCCAGGCTTCCCTGTCCATCACCAACTCCTGGAGCTTACTCAAACTCATGTCCATCGAGTCGTGATGCCATTCAACCATCTCACCCTCTGTCATCCCCTCCTCCTCCTGCCTTCAATCTTTCCCAGAATCAGGGTCTTTTCAAATGAATCAGTTCTTCACATCAGGTGGCCAAAGTATTGGAGTTTCAGCTTTAGCATCAGTACTTCCAATGAATATTCAGGACTGATTTCCTTTAGGATGGGCTGGCTGGATCTCCCTGCAGTCCAAGGGACTCTTCAAAGTCTTCTCCAACACCACAGTTCAAAAGCATCTATTCTTCAGCGCTCAGCTTTCTTTACGGTTCAACTCTCACATCCATACATGACTACTGGAAAAACCATAGCTTTGACTAGACGGACCTTTGTTGGCAAAGTAATGTCTCTGCTTTTTAATATGCTGTCTAGGTTTGTCTAACTTTTTTCCCAAGGAGTGTCTTTTAATTTCATTTAAAAATCAAGCCATTTTGTCACTACTGTGGACAGGACTTAGCACAGAGCAAGACTACCAATTTGGCCAGAAGGCTACTGATGACAGATATTAACCGCTCAGCAGTACAACATGACACGGGTTAGGGAAGTGAGCTGTGAGTACATTATTGCTACTTCTCCAGCCCTCAACAGTGTTATAGCACATGTATTCACTATCCTTGTACCTACTTAGCTGACTTCTCAAAGACTAAGGCCCACCAGTACTTCTTATACCAAGAACCTGAGCGTCTAACACAGTACCTGATACAGTAGGTTGCTCTCTACTGCATGTTGAATAAACAAAATCAATCACTAATATCCCATACATCTCTATGCTTTCTAAAGATGTAGATTCTTTAAAACAGATTGTAGAGCTTCTAGAGATAAGTAGATTTCTAGTTGAACAACTCTGTGGATGTTCTATTATGTAATTAAATGATAATTCTTCAAATGGATCAATAATAGAAATAACCCTTCTTGGTAACCCTGAGTTGGGGGGGTGCAGTGAGAAGATGAAAAATACTTGTGCATAGAGTGATATGTCAAGGACACTGTCTGGCCCTGGAGTTTGCTATGGGTCCTCAGCAGAGTCTAGTGAATTTTAAAGTTCAGCTGTAGGAAATAGACACCCAAAGCAGGTGAGATGGAAAGAATACTCTGAGAAACAGTATCACATATGGTTACAAATAGGGAAAGGCAGACCAATGAACTTGGATCCCTGCCAATTTTAAGACCTAGCACGCAGTTGCTATGTATTAAAGAAAAATTTGAACTTTGTTCAATTCAATATTAAAGTGTTAGAACTAACTAGAAAGAAACAATTTGTTTTCAATTCTGCTATTTGGAATCAGACGGCGATGAACTGAATGCATTTGCACTTTTCACATGGAGTGACTTGATGCAGAATACCCAAGCTCAATATGCTTAAATTTCTTTACCTGGTTATTGTGAGGCAGAAGTTGAATAACAGAGGTGAAGCACTCATGCATGGCCTGACTTCTGATAACTGGACAGCAAATGCCAATGGTTTCTTCTTTTCTCTTCTGAGTGATTTCAGCCAAGCAGTCAAGCAGAAAGGAGAGCTTATTAGAGGTAGCAGAATGTCAAAAGCTACAGTGGAAATAAGGCCCCAAAGCTAGGCTATGCAGGCTTTAATAGGTCAAATGGAAATCAAAGTTAGAGAAAGACAATATCAGAGTGACTTCTTGGTCACATAAAAGTCCAGGGATTACTACACAGTCCGATCCCAGTGCTTCGTGACTGTTACAGGCACGGGTAGCTTCTTCATCTCTCCTAGGAATGCTAGGCACCTGTTTCCCAGCCCACAGGGTTATTGTCTCTAAAAACTAGGTTCTTGTCTTGGTGGAATGACTTCTAGAAAATTAAACTACAGTAATTTCTAAGGGTCTTCATATTAAGTTTCCAGATGGTCTCCAGGAATTAACATAGCATTCTAAGTATTAGAAACCATGGAAGCTGGACTTCCCCAGTGGTCCACTGGTTAAGACTACTGCTCCAATGCAGGGGGGGTGGTGTGTTCGACCTCTGATTTAGGAGCTAAGATCCCACGTGCCACAGGAAGCAGCCAATAACGAAATAAATAGAACTTGTTTTAAAAGACAGAGAATTAAAATAAACATCCACACAGAAACAGACTTACAGACTTTGAGAGTGAGCTGATGGTTGCAAAGGTGTGGCAGGGGGAAGGGGAGGGGAGGAGATGAGGAGTGGGGGATGGACATGTACACAATGCGACATTTAAAATGGATAACCAGGGCTTCCCTGGGGGCTTAGTGGTAAAGAATCCACTTGCCAATGCAGGGGGCATGGGTTTGATGCCTGATCTGGGAAGATCCCATGTGACATGGAGCAACTAAGCCCATGGACTGCAACCATTAAGCCTGTGCTCTAGACCCTGGCCCGGGAGCTGCAGCTGCTGAAACCTGCACCCCTTAGAGCCTGTGCCTGGCAACAGGAGAAGCCACTGCAGTGAGAAGCCTGCGCACTACAGCTAGAGAGTAGCCTGAGCAGCGATAAAGGTCCAGCACACCAAAAATAAATAAAATTATTAAATAAAAAAGTTATAAAAAAAAAAAAAGGATAACCAGCAAGGACCTACCATACGGCACAGGGGACTGCTCAGTGTCATTGGCAGTCTGCACAGGAGGGGAGTTTGGGGGAGGATGGGTGCCTGTACATGGATGGCTGAGTTCCTTCGCTGTTCACCTAGAATTATCACAACATTGTTAACTGGATATACCCCAGTGCAAAATAAAAAGTTAAAAAAAAACAAACCATAGGAACCACAGAGACTCCTGCTGGACAGGGAGCGTCTAAGACAACAGAGAAAAATGCACTCTCGATTTGCTTTTTAAAGTAACTGTCTAGGGAATCCCTGATGGTCCGGTGGTTAAGACTCTGAACTTCCACTGCATGGGGAGAACGGGTTCCATCCTTGGTAGGGGAAGTAGGATCTTACAGCCTTAATAACTCATGTGGGGCTTAGTATCAAAGGTCTAGAGCGGCCTCTCCAGGCCCTGTACTCAGAGTAATTGGTACCGGGAGGGTTACTAACTGTTCTCAAGATAAGCTATACTAAAAATTGGTTCACTCGGGGAATCTTACTTTTTGGATATACCCTGATTTCATTTCAATCAGGTTTTGGCAGAAAACTTGAGTAAGGGTTTCACTGAGATTTCAAAGACATCTCTCACTTTCAATTTTCACTTGACATTGAGATTCTCACCTTTGAGCACCACGCAGTTGATCTCTCTCCAGAACCGTGGCGGGAACCTGCCCTTCTTGACGCTGGTGTGAGGAGGGGGTGCTCCAGGCTTCGCCCCTACATCAATTCCTCCCTGGGCTCCACATCAGGGGGGCTCTGCAAGCACATTCAGGGAAGGTTGATCGATCCTTGACTCTCGGCCCATGTCCACTGGAAGAGTAAGTGTTCTGCACGGTAGTTTAGACTTGCCCGCTACAATTCCAATACACTTTGAAAGCAGGGCATCCCTCACACCTCCTCAGTGTTTGCACAGACACTAAATTAGGCTGATGTGCTGCGGTTGCAGAACACAATGGGTTTGCAGTCAAACAATTCTGTGATTTTTCAGCAATCGATTTTACTTCTTTGAATCTTAGTTTCCTAATTTTCAAATCAGAGGTAACAGGAGGCATCT
The DNA here is from genome assembly GCF_033118175.1 of Dama dama. Lineage (NCBI taxonomy): Eukaryota > Metazoa > Chordata > Mammalia > Artiodactyla > Cervidae > Dama > Dama dama. The sequence continues at coordinate 59,932,919 of NC_083708.1, forward strand.
TACAGGACTGCTGCGAGATTTCTGTTAAGGCAGGTTTAGAAGGAACTCAGCGCAGCAGCTGACACACAGCAGATGCTCCGTCGGTGGTCATTGCTACATTTTCCGTTCTTTTCTTTTACCCACAGGGATCATCCTTATCAGTGCCATAGAAACAGGAGGCTGCTGAGAGGCACTGGGGCTGGGACACTCTCATTTTCAGTTTACTCAGCCTTTTCTGCTCCGTAGGCCGTGGACTTAAATTCTCAGGGGTCTATCATCTTGGAGACATTCAAGTTAGAAATAACTGTGGTGTGAAGCGATCAAATCAAAGTGAAGGAGTTGGATAAGAATAAAGATGCTGTTTCTGTAACGTGGCCTTGGGACAGGCAGAGCTGAGTGAGGAAAAGGAATGAAGAGGTCCCTCCCACCGCGCAGAGTGCTGACTCCAGGCTACAAGGTGGAAGGCAAGTGAGAGTCAGGGGTCAGGTCCGTCTGTCCTGACGGGGCCCCCTGAGATCGTCCATACAACATGAGGGATGATTAGCATTTTGGGGGAGGGGGTGGAGGAGTCCTCTGGTGAGCAGGTCAAGCTGGGATCAGGACAGTAAGAAGATCTCTAACTCTACCCTTCTCAGAAGCATCCAAATTAAAATCCTTAGGAAATGTCCCCGGTGGCTCGGTGGTAAAGAATCTGCCTGTAATGCAGGAGAAACGTGTTCGATCCCTGGGTCAGGAAGATCCCCTAGAGGAGGAAATGGCAGGCTACTCCAGTATCCTTGCCTGGAAAATGCCATGGACGGAGGAGCCTGGCGGGCTACAGTCCACGGGGCTGCAAGGGGTCGGCATGACTGAGCACAAGCAAACACAAAAGGAAGCTAAGAGCTGGGACTGGGGAGGGAGCTGAGGGCCAAGCATAAACAGGGAAAACAGTGAAGACAAAAAACAGGGATCATGTGATTTATTCCAATCTGGCTGCAACCTGAGAAACTAGATTCCTTTTTCCAAACCAAAAAACAAGTCACCTTCTTTCTGTTTATGTTATTCACTGTAGCACTGATGCCAGCAGAGACACCTTCACTGTGGCCATGAACTGAACCCCTTCAGAAGATGCTCTTCTTCTGCTCCTCCACAGAGTGTGCTTAGCTGAAGATCTGCTGGGTAACTCCAATAATTCAGACACAATCCTAGGTGCCACTTCCTCTCCCTTCGAGGAGAGACAAAAGCGATGCATGGCAGGCAAGGACAAACCACGTCCTTCCAGTCCTCATCAGAGATGCCACAAAGACACACAGCCAGAGAGTCAACCAGCCTGGCACCAAGGCCTTTATCTCTGAACAAAATCATGATGCAAGGCACGAGCTACAGACCCACTTCCTGGATTTGAAACTGGCTATGACCTTTGCTCACTGTTTGGCACTGAGACAGTGACGACCTGTCCGCACCTGAGTTAATGGTTCCACATGAACACAAGTGAGTCCACGTGTATACGCCTGTCTGGCACACACTAGCAGTCCCCAGGGTCAGCTGCTGCTCTTATCTACTCAAGTCTGAAAAACCCAGGTCCGCGTCTCTTTCATGCCTCTCTCATCTGCCTGTGCCCCGTGATATTCTGAATTCCCACCCTGTCACCAGCTATGTGCCCTGGGGAAAGTTATTGAATCTCTCTGAGCCTCAGTTTCCCTCCTGATAAACTGGGTACAATTACAACTACTTTCAGAAATCATTGTGAGGATTAAATATTAATGTTTGTAAAGTGCTTCTCTGTTGATGGGAATGCAAATTGGTGCAGCCATTATGGAAACAGGATAGATGTTCCTTTAAAAACTAAAAATAAGCAGATGAATGGATAAAGAAGCTGTGGTACATATACACCATGGAATATTACTCAGCCATTAAAAAGAATTCATTTGAACCAGTCCTAATGAAATGGATGAAGCTGGAGCCCCTTATACAGAGTGAAGTAAGCCAGAAAGATAAAGAACATTACAGCATACTAACACATGTATATTGAATTTAGAAAGATGGTAACGATAACCCTATATGCAAAACAGAAAAAGAGACACAGAAATACAGAACAGACTTTTGAACCCTGTGGGAGAATGTGAGGGTGGGATATTTCAAAAGAACAGCATGTATACTACCTATGGTGAAACAGATCACCAGCCCAGGTGGGATGCATGAGACAAGTGCTCGGGCCTGGTGCACTGGGAAGACCCAGAGGAATCGGGTGGAGAGGGAGGTGGGAGCGGGGATTGGGATGGGGAATACGTGTAAATCCATGGCTGATTCATATCAATGTATGACAAAACCCACTGAAATGTTGTGAAGTAATTAGCCTCCAACTAATAAAAAAAATAAAAAATAAAAATAAATAAATAAATGAAAAAAAAAAAAAAAAAGAAACCCTCCAAAAAAAAAACAAACAAAAAAAAAACTAAAAATAGAACTACCATAGGATCCAGCAATCTCACTCCCGAGCACATATCCAGAAAAGATGAAAACTCTAATTTGAAAACACACATGCACACACAGACATGCACATGCATCCCAATGTTCACTGCAGCATTATTTACAATAGCCAAGACATGGAAACCATCCAGCTGCCCATCAACAGACAACTGGTTTATATCTACACACTGGAATATTACTCAGCCATAAACAAGTTGCCATTTGCAGCAATGTGGATGGACCTAGAGAATAACATACTGAGTGAAGTAACCAGACAGAGATAAATATTATATGCTATTGCTTACATGTAAAATCTGAAAATAATACAAACAAAGCTATATACAAAACAGAAACAGAGTCACACAGAAAAGAAACGTATGGTTACCAAAGGGGAAAGCGGTGAGAAGGAGGATAAATGAGGATACGGGATTAACACACATACATACTACATATAAAGTAAGCAATAGGGATCTACCATCTAGTGCAGGGAACTATATTCAATATCTTATAATAACTGACAATGGAAAATAATCTGAAAAGTAATATATGTGTTACTTCGCTGTATACCTGAAACTAACATTGCATATCAACCATACTTCAACTTTAAAAAGTGCTCCACACACGTAAACATATTAGTACGTAGTAGTTGTCATTTTATCATTTGTCAAGAGGGATAACCTCCACCCTTGTCTAGTCTATCCCATTGATCGTTGTGAGAAGAATGTATTGCAAGGAGAAATGTACTGGGGACAGCAGTGTAAAGTACGATGTAAATGTTCTGGCTTCCAGCCCCGAGGCAATCGATGGTACAGACTGCAATCGTTCTGCAGACTCAGGAAGCTAAACACCAGGAGGGTGTAGTCCATTATGCAGTTGTAAACACATCGTTGCCTTCACCATTAGGAAATCCCGGACCAGTCAATGTAAACAAGTCCACCTGAGGCTTGCTTGACTACAGCACTTTTTAATTTACTGAACACTGCTTTCCAGGTATTAATTTTAAAGCCACCAGTATAGGCTGGTAATTAATAATTTAAGGATATTACATTAAAATGGATGATTCTTTTTTTTTTTTGGAGAGTTCTTTATGGCTTGGGTTTTCTTCTATTTTAATTTAGTAGATGATATGTTTGTTCGCACTGTGGCATGTAATGATTTTCTGCATTTTGACGCAAAGAAGATGAGGTTGAAGTACTCCTGGGCTTGGCTATAAAACAAGGGGCCCACCCCCCTCAGTTCCTGAGGCAAGGAATCTGACCTCGAAAGACATATTTATCTTTCACAAATGGCAAATATAAGGGAATTCTTTCTGAATTATTTTACATAGGGTTCCCAGAATTTAAGTTTTATCCTATTGAACTTGAGAAACATTGCTTTTTTTCCTACAAAGCTACTGCAGTTCACCAAATAATAATATCTAGGCTAGGTTACTAGACAGCACACCTCTCCACAATGGAAATCCTTGAAGTACACGACCTTTTATTTGTTTTTAACTGCAATAAATACTAAAAGAGTTAAATGTCTGATGGAAACACATGTAAAGCCAGATATACAAGTTTGTTTAGACTTCCATGAAATCTTTTTTCCTGCTAGCCATTTTTGTTTGCTTTTTGTTTTTGATGTGAACCATTTTTAAAGTCTTTATTGAATTTGTTACAATATTGCTTCTGCTTTATGTTTTGGTTTTTTGACTCCAAGGCATATGGCATCTTAGTTCCCCAACCAGGAATCAAACTCACACCCCCTGAAGTGGAAGCATGGAGTCTTAACCACTGGACTGCCAGGGAAGTCCTAAAACAGACTTTTAAGAAACAAGGTATATAACTGATATGACTGCATGTTCCAGGGTTGACTGGAGATGAGCTGGCAGTAAGCAGAGCTTTGGGGAGACCACTAGGTTAGATAAGGAAAGCATTTATGTAGTTTAGGACAAAGCAATGACGTTGAAAATTAAGAGAAGGGACAGAATTTGGGAAATACCGCTAAAGTGACTGTGAAAAGAATATTGATAGAGGGTAGGGAGAAAGGGAAGTGGTGAAGTTCAGGTTTCAGCTTAAGACAAGGTACAAACCACACAGCAGGCATCTGGAGACACTAAGGGAGAGACGGTTTAAGACAAGCTGTGGTTCAGTTGCTAAGTCATGTCTGTCTCTTATTGACCGCACGGGTTGTAGCCCGCCAGGCTCCTCTGTCCATGGGATTTCCCAGGCAAGAACACTGGAGTGGGTTACATTTCCTTCTCCATGTTTTGGTTTTTTAGCTGTGAGGCGTGTGGGATCCTAGCTCCCCCACCAGGGATTGAACTCACACCTCCTGCGCTGGAAGGTGACGACTTGACCACCAAGCTGTGGGGAAGTGCCACCTCCTAGTCAGTTTTGACCCCTCTCACTGTTACGTCTTCTCCACTAGACTTGGAGACCATTGTAGCCTGAGATGTGCTTTTGAATATTTTGGTTTTCCATCAAAATGCTTACAGCTCAACAGTACCATGCACATAACTGGGGATCCATACATGGTTTTTGAATGAATTTATTTAGTCTTTCAAACTGTGTCTTTTGTAGTGAAATTTCAGATGAACACTTCTAATCAGGAGTTGTTTGGTTCTCCGGAATAATAAGATTGGAAGGTGTTTTCTTTCTTTCTGGCAGAATAAAATCTGCATGTCCCGGCGAGAGCTTTGGAAACGTGTAATTGATGTATTTTTGAAATGCTGCCCTGGTTTCCTGTAACTCTTCCTCCAGGAAGTCTTTCCAGTTCGTCATAATTCCCAGCTGCTTCGCGATGGACAGCAGCTCCCCCTGAGTGTTCACCAGCTTGTCCATCACATTTCCGAGTCTGGCCTGATGTGTTTTCTCTGCTTCTTGAAGCACTTCCTGAACCTCCTCTTGCTTCTGCCTCTGAGTCATGCAATAGTAGAGATTGATTTCATGCTGTTTCTCCCTTACCAGCTGGTTCACACTCTTCTTCTGATCCTGCACAACCGTGACACCTGTGCTCATAAGTTCCTCCACGGCCTTCCTACCGAAAAGAGTAAGAGCTGAATGTTAGTAGTGAGATGGATCGCCCACTAAAAACCAAAAGATTTTGTCTTTCACCACAGATGGAGAAGACATGACTGCATGGTTTACATGACTCACCAGTCTGAGACAGGCTTGTCAAGATGAGCTTTTGATCAGATGTTAACAATCAAAAAGTACTTTTCAGAACAGGGAAGGAACGCATGGATTTCCTTGCTGTGGGCTAGAGTGAAGCCACCAGTCTACTGACTAATGCTAATTTAGGGAGTCCACCAAGGTCAGAAAATATGAATGCAGAGTTCTATTAAGATGAAGAAATAAAGCCAGAGCTCCAAACCCCTAGAGAAAATATTTCTATATATCAACACAGCTACTCACCTTTAGCTAGAGAGCAGGAAACTATCTCACAAAGTGAGTTTAGCCTTAATTTTGATTCTATCTGAGCAATATTCTATGACAGCCAAACTGTTTGGTCTCAAGATCACTTTCACTCTTAAAATGACCAAGAAACCCAAAGAGCCTTTGTTTATATATATAGTTTATATCTATTGACCCTATCAGTTTAAAAATTAAAGTCAGACATTTCATAAGCATTATAAATTCATGTGAAATATTGGATAAATCCATTAAATGTTAAAATAAAAAGCTTACCTTGTATGAAAAATATTTGTTTATAAATCAAAAATCTTTTGATGGGAAAAGTGGCATCATTTTACATTTCTGTAAAATCCTTTATTGTCTGGCTTAATAGGAGAAAAGCTAGATTTTCATTTTGCTTCAATCTGTTGAGGTATCATCACACATCATAAAACCCTGGAAAATGCCACTATATACTCCTGAGATGGAGTGAAAAGACAAATCATGTCTTAATATTATTAAGAAAGTAGCTTTGACCTTAGTGTCCTATTAAAGGATCTGGGACCATACTTTGAGAACCATCGCTGAACAAATTCATAGGCCTCTGATTATAATATATATAAAGTAAATCAACCTTGAATATTCATTGGAAGGACTGATGCTGAAGATGAAACTCCAATACTTTGGCCACCTGATGTGAAGAACTGACTCGTTGAGAAAGACACTGATGCTGGAAAAGATCGAAGGCAGGAGGAGAAGGGGACGACAGAGGGTGAGATGGTTGGATGGCATCACTGACTCAATGGACATGAGTTTGGGCAAACTCCGGGAGACAGTGAAGGACAGGGAAGCCAGGTGTGCTGCAATCCATGGGGTCTCAAAGAGTTGGATGCGATTGGGCAACTGAACAAGAACAACAAGAGATCCACAGTGGAATTCTAAACAGTGGGCTTCCTTAGCGGCTCAGCTGGTAAAGAACCCGCCTGCAATGTGGGAGACCTGGGTTTGATCCCTGGGTTGGGAAGATCCCCTGGAGAAGGGAAGGGAGTGGCTACCCATTCCAGTATTCTGGCCTGGAGAATTCCATGGACTGAATAGTCCATGGGGTTGCAACGAGTTGGACACGACTGAGTGACTTTCACATCTACTCCACATGTGAAATGCTCTAAAGAATGCTGGAATCGAGCAAAGTCTCTAAATGAGATCTGGCATGCTGCAGAGTGGGTTCAGCTGACTGGAACAAATCTGAACCTTTGACAATTATTTGAAGAATGCCCACCGTGTGCCAGGCTCTCTTATAGGCCCTAGGGACACATCAAAGACCAAAATTGGATATTCTAGGTGGATATACTTACATAACAGGCATGGCAGGTCCCTAGTCTCAGTCAACTGGTTCAGTGAAAGATGGCCACTGAAAGTCTTCCACCTGTGAACTTCATGGAGGAAGGGGCCAAAGGTGGACGAAAGTGAAGGAGGGAAGGAGGGAGCAGGAGGCTCAGGGGAGTGTGAGGAGAGACCCACACGCTCCTTTCGGACGGGCAGAGTTCCTGAGATGGAGTGGAGGAAGCAGAGGGAGAGGAGAACCACCCTCCACTGCTTTGGACAACTCACTCAGGAATTACTGTCTTCTCTGACTTTCTCCCCAAATCCTCTATTTTCTTCCTCCTCTAACTCACAATGACTTACAGCCTATGCAGGTAGGGAATCACTGAAATAGCCAAGGCCGCAGCCTTCATTCCTATTTATCTGTACTTCCTATAGGATTCTACTTTTGGCTCTCTTCTAAACAGTTCTAACAAGGAAATTTTGCCCATTAATTACATACAAATAGGTATGATAACTTAAGCAGTGAAGCAAGAGACAAGTCCTAGACCAGGAGGCCAAACACAGAGGTTTCAGTCTGGGTCCTGCTGCGTCAGCTACATGAGCTTGGGCAGGTCGCTGAGTACCTGGAAACAGAGGTTTGGAAGCTCTGGATCCTGAAAATCACTAGGCTCCTGAGTGCTGACCTGTTAAAACTGGCCAAACCCACCAAATGTTCACTACATATATAAAATGGTTACTTTGGTATTTTTCACTTATATATTAATAAGTGTATATGTGATCTGATTTATGTAAAAGTTATTTCAAATTATGCACATATATAAGGCTGTTCAGTTCAGTTCAGTCGCTCAGTCATGAATGACTCTTTGTGACCCCCTGGACCACAGCACGCCAGGCCTCCCTGTCCATCACCAACTCCTGGAGTTTATTCAAACTCATCTCCATTGAGTCAGTGATGCCATCCAACCATCTCATCCTCTGTTGTCCCCTTCTCCTCCCGCCCTCAATCTTTCCCAGCATCAGGGTCTTTTCAAATGAGTCAGCTCTTTGCATCAGGTGGCCAAAGTATTGGAGTTTCAACTTCAACATCAGTCCTTCCATTGAACACCCAGGACTGATCTCCTTTAGGATGGACCGGTTGGATCTCCTTGCAGTCCAAGGGACTCTCAAGAGTCTTCTCCAGCACCACAGTTCAAAATCATCAATTCTTCAGTGCTCAGCTTTCTTTATAGTCCAACTCTCACATCCATACACGACCACTGGAAAAACCATAGCCTTGACCAGACAGACCTTTGTTGGCAAAGTAATGTCTCTGCTTTTTAATATGCTATCTAGGTTGGTCATAGCCTTTCTTCCAAAGAGTAAGCGTCTTTTAATTTCATGGCTGCAATCACCATCTGCAGTGATTTTGGAGTAAATACATCAAAAGAGCAAGGAAGGATACAGAACTACATTCTTTTAAATGATTGTCTCTGGGAGACAGTGGGCAGGAAGCAGAGAGTCATGACTTAGTAAATTTTGCTCTCTCTGTATTTCTAGAAGCTCAACTTTGTTTATAGCATTATGACTTGTGTAAAAAGAAACAGGCCAAAAGTAACACATCCACAGTAGTGTACCATGTGGGCTAAAGGATGTGAAAACTGACTGTTAAGTGTTTGTGGAAAAACATTTCTTGATTCCTTGCCTCCCCTAAAATTGGAGATATGGAATGAAAAGCACAATTTTTAGGGCAGTAGTTACCATGCAAGATAGGAGGAGAGGAAGCAAATGTGGTTGAGGAAGAACGTGGGACTTTCCAATCCCCTCAAATGGCTGGTAGGCCTTTGAGTATTCATGTTATTTTTCTTTTTTTTTGTTTTTTTTTTTTAAATTTTATTTTTAAGTCATATTATTTTTCTTTACATCACACACACACACATACACACTACAATATATTATATACTGTTCCCCATGTTTGATATATTCTGTAGTAAAAATGTAAAAACACAAAAAGTAGGAAGTATCTATGGCATCCACCCCATCCTTTTTTCCCAGTTGACTCAGACAGAGGGTACACTGATTTTCTGACGGGGGTACGCTGATTTTCCGGCAGGGGGTATGCTGATTTTCTGACAGGGGGTACACTGATTTTCCAACAGGGGGTACGCTGATTTTCCAACAGGGGGTACACTGATTTTCTGACAGGGGACATGCTGATTTTCTGACAGGGGGTGCGCTGATTTTCTGACAGGGGACACGCTGATTTTCTGACAGGGGATACACTGATTTTCTGACAGGGGGTGCGCTGATTTTCTGACAGGGGACACGCTGATTTTCTGACAGGGGATACACTGATTTTCTGACAGAGGGCACGCTGATTTTCTGACAGGGGGTACGCTGATTTTCTGACAAAGGGTACGCTGATTTTCCGACAAGGGACACGCTGATTTTCTGACAGGGGGTATGCTGATTTTCTGACAGGGGGTATGCTGATTTTCTGACAGGGGATACACTGATTTTCTGACAGGGGGTACGCTGATTTTCTGATAGGGGACATGCTGATTTTCTGACAGGGGGTACGCTGATTTTCTGACAGGGGATACACTGATTTTCTGACAGGGGGTACGCTGATTTTCTGACAGGGGATACACTGATTTTCTGACAGGGGGTACGCTGATTTTCCGACAGAGGGTACGCTGATTTTCCGACAAGGGACACGCTGATTTTCTGACAGAGGGTACGCTGATTTTCCGACAAGGGACACGCTGATTTTCTGACAGGGGGTATGCTGATTTTCTGACAGGGGGTATGCTGATTTTCTGACAGGGGATACACTGATTTTCTGACAGGGGGTACGCTGATTTTCTGATAGGGGACATGCTGATTTTCTGACAGGGGGTACGCTGATTTTCTGACAGGGGATACACTGATTTTCTGACAGGGGGTACGCTGATTTTCTGACAGGGGATACACTGATTTTCTGACAGGGGGTACGCTGATTTTCTGATGGGGGTACGCTGATTTTCCGACAGGGGTATGCTGATTTTCTGACAGGGGATACACTGATTTTCTGACAGGGGATACACTGATTTTCTGACAGGGGGTACGCTGATTTTCTGACAGGGGATACACTGGTTTTCTGACAGGGGGTACGCTGATTTTCTGATGGGGGTACGCTGATTTTCTGACAGGGGGGACGCTGATTTTCCGACAGGGGGTACGCTGATTTTCCGACAGGGGACACGCTGATTTTCCGACAGGGGATATGCTGATTTTCCGACAGGGGACATGCTGATTTTCTGACAGGGGATACACTGGTTTTCTGACAGGGGGTACGCTGATTTTCTGACAGGGGGTACGCTGATTTTCCGACAGGGGTATGCTGATTTTCTAACAGGGGATACACTGATTTTCTGACAGGGGTATGCTGATTTTCCGACAGGGGTATGCTGATTTTCTGACAGGGGTATGCTGATTTTCTGACGGGGGACCACTGGTTTGCAGGGTGCTCCCTGGAGTACCTTCTCTGAGCCTGGATCTCTCCCTGGGCCACCAGCCGCTCCTGCTCTCGGGCTTCCTGCACGGCCTGGACCTTCTCGCGGTGGCACTCCATCATGATCCTCTGGATCCTGTGGACCATGCGCTGCTCGGCAGCCAAGTGTTCTCGCTGCAGTTCTTCCTCCAGGTTTTTATGCAACTGCATCTCGGTCCTAGCTGCCATTTCCTGAAGCAACAGGAAAACCAGGTTTAGATGCTATAGCTTTGATGTTTAAAAATGAATACTAAGAGGTTATTCAGATCATAATTCATCTGCCTGATGGAATATACACTGATTAAGCCTGATGATTTAAGGGTGTATAAAAATAAGAGGCAGATCCACAGATATAGAGATCAAACGAATAAGTGGCCAGTGGGGAGAGGTAAGGGGGAAGGGGTGATATAAGGGTGGGAGAAGAGGAGGGTTTTTATGGGGTTGTATGAAATCATGTGTCTGACACTTTTGAAAATTGTAAAGTATCATAGAATTTAAAGAATTTTTCATTCAATACAAAAGGAATTGTTTAGAAAAGTGAAGGAATACATAAAAGTAAAATTTTTAAAAACGGGGGCAGGGTTTGGGAGGGAGGCCCGAGAGGGAGGAGATATATAAATATACACACACACATATATATATACACACACACATATATATACACACACATATATAGTTATGACTGATTTACATTGTTGCATGGCAGAAACCAATACAATATTGTAAAGCAATTATCCTCCAATTAAAAAGAAAAACTGAAATGGTGTATCTACACCACGGAACATTGTTGATACACAGCTACTGAAAAGGAAAGAAAAGGAGTATATGCTATATGGGGAACTTATAATGATGCTAGGTAAAACCGGAAATGTACAGACTATACAGCGTAAGTATGTATAGTGTAGCTGTTGTTTAGATGCTAACTCACGTCTGCCTGTTTTGCAACCCCATGGACTGCAGCCCACCAGGCTCCTCTCCCCATGGGATTTCCCAGGCAAGAATACTAGAGTGGGTTGCCATTTCCTCCTCCAGGGGAATCTTCCCAACCCAGGGATCAAACCCACGCCTCCTGCATTGGCAGGTGGATTCTTTATCACTGAGCCACCAGGGAAGCCCAAGTATATACATAGATAATATTGAAAAGGAATGTGCAAAACGAAAAGTAATTGAGTCATGGTCATTTTTTGATTGTTCAAATCTTCTATAGCATCCTATTATCTTTCTCCATGACTAGAAATACAGACTATAATTCTGCTTTAGGAAGTCAGTCCTGGAAAGTGGCAGAAATAATGACCAGCAGAGTCCCTTGGGTAGCAGGGGACCTGAGCAAGCAGCCCACAGGCCGGCAGTCTCAGGAAGCTGCCTGCACGCCCTCACTGTCCTTCTGGAGTATTCCAGCTCGTTCACCTCGAGGGGCCCGTTCTCCATCATGAAGGAGACAGGAACAAGGTTCCACCACTTGTTCCTGCAGAAGGACCTATGGAGCCTTCAGCTAGGTAAGGAGAGGAGACACTTGTCAAACCAGGACTAGGGACTTTCCTGGCGATCCAGTGGTTAAGACTCCATACTTCCAATGAAGGAGGTGCAGATGCAATCCTTGGTCTAGGAATAAGATCCCACATGCTGTGCAGCATGGCCAAAGATAAAAAAACAAGACAGGACTTGAGGGAAACAGGCTCTCAAGGGAAACCCTGTATCCCTGGAAATGCCCAATGAAGGCATGGTATGCCAGGCACAGTGCTGAGCCCACTGCTCCAAGCAGGAGGAGGCTGGAATTCCATCCTCGGGACTCACTGCCTACTGGAGGAGACCCAAACACCATCCTGCAATCACTGTTCTAAAAGAAATACATGCCAGAAAGGAGGGGCAGTTAATTCTCTCCAGTTGTTTCAAAACTTTCATTTAAAGGGAAACGTGTATCTGTATTTTAGGGATAAGAGAGATCATACAGAAACTAGGCTGTTCAACATTCTGTAATAACCTAAACAGGAAAAGAATTTGAAAGACAATAGATCCATGTGTCAATATGTGTATAAGTGAATCAGTATGCAGTACACCTGAAAATGATACAACACTGCTAATCAATGATGCTCCAACATAAAATAAAAAATGCTTTAAAATGCAAAAACAGAACAAACAAAAAAGAAATTGAGTTACTTCACAGAGTGAGTCATTGGAAGAACTAGGACCAGAAAGCAGGATTCTCACACACCAGTCTCTCACTTCATTGCTGGCTGTGACGCTGGGGTCTTTCCAGAGATGCATGGGTTTGCTCTCATCCCAGAAGCTCTGTCCAGTCTTATCAGACAGTACAGTAAGTCTCCTCCCTCCCTTGGAGCCCCTCCCCACCTCCCAGAGACAATTTCTGAGCAGAGGATGGAAGGTTCTGCTATGGGTAATAAGTCTAAGTCTCCACCTTGTAGTCAGAGGCTGCTGTTGAACATCTTAGGGGATATTTTAACTGCTTAGGTATCATTTCTGGGTTTTCAAGTACATTTTCCAGCAACTGAGACTGCCGAGTGGTTGAGCCTTGTAAAGATGATATGTTACCGTAAGACATTTCTATTTGAATCATAGAACTTAAAAAGGGTACCTCAGCCCTTTATTTTGACTGGGTTCTGAATTTAATTCAGAGAATGAAATCCCGTTCCTCTTTCATGTAATGATTTAGTGAAACCGAAATCATTTTACTGTATCACATAGCATGTCCAATAGCTATTTAAAGCTACAGAAAATAATTCAATGACTGACTGGCAGTGTTCCTATTCAACAGAAAGCCTTACAGCCAAATTACTTTTATTGAAGTGCATTTTGAGCGAATGGGCCTCTATTGTGAGATAAGAGCCTCGCCAGCACCATCCTGACTGTGCAGATGTGTGACAGACCTTCCTTCACGCCACTGTGTCTCCCTCAGGAGAAGTTTCTCTCACATATCACAGGCAGGAAGATCTTGGGCCTTGATCAGTCTTTAGCTGGGGGACATGGTGATTTGCAGCACTGTCCCCTTTGAACTGTCAGAAAGCTCAAAGGCCCAGCTGTGGTAACAGCATAGGACCTCACGGCTACTGACATTTCTGAGTCTTGGATTCACACCTGACTTCATATTTCCTCTCCTCATTTCCCCTTAGCTTCCATTTTATTATTTACTTTTTAATATTATTGTATTTGAATAAGAAAATATTAGCACTTTTTCAGAACCCTATCTGTCCATTGGACAAGACCTGGAAATTTGGTTTCACAGTAATTCACCTAAACCTTCTCCCACATTCTTAGCATCACAGAAGCAGTACCTGGTGAGCTCTATGTATCAGAATGTAGGGCTGTTTGGGGCCAGAAATTGGTCTTCTGCTCTCTGTACTGGTAATCTCAAACTTTCTTACATATGAGTAGCACATGGTTAAACACACTGTCAGTGACTCTGTGGGACAGGTGGGACCAGGAATCTGTAGGAAGGGAGACTCTAGGGAGGTGGTTCAGAGGCACCCCCTGAGAAGCAATAATGAGGTCCATGTCTGGGGACCCTACAGCTGAAACAACCCTATGTACTCCACTTAGACAAATCTTCATTATATGGAAAAAAAAGTCACTAAAACTTCTATAGAATAATCTGGAAAGGCCAACATCCCTCTAACTATTCCCCTTAAATTTTCTTAGGACTTCAGTTTTAACTGGATTAACTCAACCCAAAGACTGCATGTGCATGTGTCCATGGCCAGTCACGGCTGACTCTTTGTGACCCTGTGGACTGTAGTCTGCCAGGCACCTCTGTCCATGGAATTCTCCAGGCAAGAACAACCCTGGAAAGGGTTGCCATTTCCTGCTCCAGGGGATCTTCCTGACCCAGGGATCAAACCTGCATCTCCTGTGTCCCCTGTATCAGCAGGCGGATCCTTTACTACTGAGCCACCAAAGACTAAGTGGGGTACCACCAAATGACTTAAAGCAAGACTGGGATGTGAGCTCCTGGAAACAGGCATCACATCCACGTTACCTTGTGTTGTCACAACCTACTGCCAGCAGTCATGTTTAAAACGTCCTCTGCTTGTAGCAGAGAGCAGGGACACACGGCCCCGACACCCATGGGAATGGCTGCCCCTTGAAATTGTTGGTTGGGTGAGTCCAGGGTGGGGGAGTCCAGGGTGGGCTTGGGGATCGAGATTTATCAGCTGATAGAGAAGTATGTCACTGTTCAAGAACCAGCGTGGCTGCTCTGTCTCTGCTGGGCGAGCAGCAGGCCTCTCTAGACACGCGATAAACGCTCCTCATGTTCTGAACTGAAATCAAGGATGGGCAGTGGTCCACTGCAGCCAGCCCCTCAGGGACCATGGCCCCTGGAGTCAGGTAGGGAGGGCCCACCACGCTTCAGGAGCCCTGGGATGGAGCTCTCTTTCCTCCTAGCAAGTTTTCTGAGGGCAAGGATGGTCTATTTAATCTCCCTAGTACAAAGCTGATCAATGACAGGTGTGCATGGCGTTAACAATGGACAAGTGGGCCTGTGGCCCCTGAACCATTTATGAGTTATGTTCTTGACTTCTGTTGCTCTCCCTCCAGCCTCTGCCCAGGAATCACGAGCGTGCACTGTGTCCTGTCCTCCCACGAGCCACGTGTGCAAGGACTTCTGTGTGCCTTTCCTTTGAGCAGCTTTGGACTGAACTGTGTGGGGAACCTGGGGCTCTGCCTTGATAGTTCACTAACCACCCCAAGTCATGCAGTCGTGTAATGGTACCAGGGACAGCCTGCAAAGAGTTTCCCTGGTTGTGGGACTTCTGATCCTGCAGCAAATACCTGAGAAACAGCTCAAGGGTCTGTCTTATCACCGTAGTAAATGCAAATTTAGGGAAAAGGATGCAATCAGAGAGCCTGCTTCCGCACTTACAAAGTCACGCCACCACACTGGCCCCAGGATAAGGGTGGTAGTGAGTCAGATGTGCCCTTGTGGAGACTGCAGGAGCGTGGCGACCAGACATTCAACAAGTAGTCAACCCTCCCATCTATGTACCTACACCAGTGCTGGGTGGGGATGCTGAGAGAGGGCGGGGTGACAAGGGCAGGGTATGGGTGTCAGCACAGCTGGCTGGGGAAGGCTTCCCTTGACCGGTGATGCTGGGTGTTTGACGAAGTGCAGGAAGAACATTCTGACAAGGCCTCCCCGTGAGAACAGGTTTGAGGATCCAGAGAAAGGCAGTAACAGGAGGAGAGCCAGGGACAAGAGATGCGGAGACTGACAGGCAGGGGGCCTCCTGCAAATCTCACCCGTAAAGGTGTGGGCTCGTCCAAGGCCACTCACTACAGCTCATTATGTCAAAGGGATTCTCCTGCACCCAATCATCGCTGCTGCCATAGAGTCCAGGATTTCTTCTATAAAAATCCTGGGCCTCCCAACCAAGCTCCATAAAACACGCATCTAGACTTTATGTATGATTGCCTTTCTCCCATTCCCTTGCCAGAGCTTTTTACTCACTCAAGTACTTCTTAAAAGACAACAAACAGGCCGCTATAGAAACTGTAAACCTCAGGAGACAAGCGGCAACAGCAGGGGAGGAGGAGGGGGGATGAGTCGGGAGCAGCGATGGCGCAATACACCACCACGCGGGAAACAGACATTGGTGGGACGCGCCCGCGCAGCACAGGAAAGCCGGCTGGGTGTTCTGTGATGACCTATAGGGGTGGGATGGGGGATGGACTGGAGGGAGACTCGAGAAGGAGGGGATATATGTATACTTATAGATGATTCATGCTGTTGTACGGCAGGAACTAACACAAAACTGGAAAGCAATTATACCCAAATAATAATTTTTTTAAAAACCTTTAACTCTTTTTCATGTTCCTCTTTCAGAAACTGGATTTGCATTTTGTACATGTCATTTGCTTCTTCGAGGGCTTTCTTCACTGCTTGTCTTTGGCGTTTATCGGCCTTTGAAAGAGAGTTCATTTATTTGTTAATATACATCAGGTTTTCATGTTTAATGAAAATTAGCCCCCACCATGGGCCCCCACTCACTGGCTCTGTCCCCATCTCAGACCTCCCAGAGCACACTGCTGTCTCAGGCAGAGATGTCCCTAACACAGCCCTGGCCCCTGGCTAACATTACTGTTTCAGGAGCTGCCCAGGAGAGCTTTACTGCACGCTGCTGGGTGGTCTTTTTTCTTTGGCACTCTATTTCTTGTTGACTAACTATCAAAGTAATGTAGGCTCATCCAAGAAATTACGGAAAATACAGAGAAGTAGAAAAATGCACAAAGTCAGAAAATTGCTGAGAAGGGAGGCTGAGTACCACCCTAGATCCCCTAGATCCCCTGCATCAGCTCAGTTCAGTTCAGTTGCTCAGTCGTGTCCGACTCTGCAATCCCATGGACTGCAGCACGCTCCTCTCTGTCCATCACCAATTACTGGAGTCTACTCAAACTCATGTCCATTGAGTCGGTGATGCCATCCAACCATCTCATCCTCTGTCGTCCCCTTTTCCTCCCGCCTTCAATCTTTCCCAGCATCAGGGTCTTTTCAAATGAGTCGGTTCTTCGCATCAGGTGGCCAAGGTATTGGGAGTTTCAGCTTCAGCGTCAGTCTTTCCAATGAACACCCAGGACTGATCTGCTTTAGGATGGACTGGTTCGATCTCCTTGCAGTTCAAGGGACTCTCAAGAGTCTTCTCCAGCACCACAGTTCAAAAGCATCAATTTTTCAGCGCTCAGCTTTCTTCACAGTCCAACTCTCACATCCATACATGACTACTGGAAAAACCATAGCTTTGACTAGATGGACCTTTGTTGGCAAAGTAATGTCTCTGCTTTTTAATATGCTGTCTAGGTTGGTCATAGCTTTTCTTCCAAGGAGTAAGTGTTTTTTAATTTCATGGCTGCAATCACCATCTGCAATGATTCTGGAGCCCCCCAAAATAAAGTCTGTCACTGTTTCCACTGCTTTCCCATCTATTTGCCATGAAGTGATGGGACCAGATGCCATGATCTTCATTTTCTGAATGTTGAGTTTTAAGGCAACTTTTTCACTCTCCTGTTTCACTTTCATCAAGAGGCTCTTTAGTTCTTCTTCACTTTCTGCCATAAGAGTGGTGTCATCTGCATATCTGAGGTTACTGATATTTCTACCAGCAATCTTGATTTCAGCTTGTGCTTCTTCCAACCCAGCATTTCTCATGATGTACTCTGCATATAAGTTAAATAAGCAGGGTGACCCCTGCATCAGGGTCTCCAGAAAGATGTTTCATTATTTTATTTGAAAATAATGCCCAAAACATTAAATAAACTTATACTTAAACTGTACATTATTCACAAAAGTATTCCCTTGTATTAGGGAATATAATTAATGGCTCACAGTCAATTTAAATTGTATTATTATTGATAAGGATAAATGACTACTAAGACTTTTATATCTATTACCCTTCACACTGAAGCATTTTGTACTTTTGGAGAATGCTCATACAAAGCTTTTGCTGGAAGTAATACTGGACAGTTCCAATACTCTTTGCTACGATGTCTATATTATAGAGAAACTGAGAAATAACTTCTAAGAACTGTGGTTTATCCTCCTCTCAAGGAGTGTTAATTCTCTTTAGGGAAGTCACATATAGCCTTTTCTTTCTTACTGGAAGAAATGGGAGTTGGAGGATGGAAGTTTTGCTTTATTGAAGAGTCTGGGATCTGACCGTGAGCTCCAAGGCACTGAAATTGCTCCCATAGCCCTCAGCAGTCACGTGGACAAGGTGTCAAGGACTTTGGAGCAAAGAGGAGCTGGGAGAGAATTGAAGAAGAGACTCAGCTATGATGCAGTATTTGGAAAAAAAGCCACTTGGGGTATTACACGTGGCACAAATGGATGGTCTACATATTAAAGACTAAGCAATAATAATTACCAACAAGAATGTCTTTTTTTTTTTTAGTTTTAATTCAATGAGAATAAAGGGAACCCGAGTCATCCACACGCAGGGGCAATTTAAAAGGATGGACGCTCCTGATGATTTCTCCTTCTTACTCAGCATCTACGTGTGCCAGGCACGTCATTTCATTGAACTTTCTCAACAATTCCAGAGAGTATTATTATTCCTCTCTCACATTGGAAGATGCCAAGACTACAGAGCTGAAGAACCTGCCCCACAGATGACCGGCATTCAAAGTCAGCCCTGCCTGACGCGACTCTTGCATACATATCCCCAAAGAGGAAGAAGTGCCAAGAGGCATGCGGCTGATTTCCGGTTTCCCTTACCTGAGCCCATATGTCGGCTTCTACCTGTGCAATTCGTTCTTTGAGGGCAGCCTCTTGAAACTGCTCTTCCTTATTCAGAATATCTTTCCCAATATCTGTGGAGTGGAAGAGGGAAAAAAATCACGTATATCCACAGACTGTATCTTGGCTTTCTTTTTCATCGCTATCAAGTTATTTACTAGAGTTATCTAAGAAAGAGATCCTTTGGGGGGAATTTCAATCTCTAAAGACACAGTGAAAGAGGTAAGTTACTCCCCCAACTGGCTGGGAAGCAGCTCACAGCACAGTGAGACCTGCATGGACTCAGCCCCTCTCACAGCCCACACTTCTAGCTGCTGTTCGGTCACTCAAGTCTGATTCTTTGCTGCCCCACGGACTGCAGCTCCCAGAGATGCTCAAACCCATGTCCACCGAGTCAGTGACACCATCCAGCCAGCTCATCGTCTGTCGTCCCCTTCTCCTCCTACCCTCAGTCTTTCCCAGCATCAGGGTCTTTTCCAATGAGTCAGCTCTTCGCATCAGGTGGCCAAAGTATAGGAACTTCAGCATCAGTCCTTCCAATGAATAGTCAGGATTGATTTCCCTTAGGATGGACTGGTTGGATCTCCTTGCAGTCCAAGGGACTCTCAAGAGTCTTCTCCAGCACCACAGTTCAAAAGCATCAGTTTTTCAGTGCTCAGCCTTCTTTATGGTCCAACTCTCCCATCCATACATGACCACCGGAAAAACCATAGCTTTGACTAGATGGAACTCTGTTGGCAAAGTAATGTCTCTGCTTTTTAATACGCTGTCCAGGTTTGCCATAGCTTTCTTTCCAAGGAGCAAACGTCTTTTAATTTCATGGCTGCAGTCACCATCTGCATTGAATTTGGTGCCCAAGAAAATAAAGTCTGTCACTTTATTTTAGATGAGGAAACAGGGACAGACTTTATTTTCTCCTTCTGTTAACAGGACCCATTTTCCTCAAGAACTTCCTCCCTTACCTGTTCTGGGACTGCCAATCACAGCAGCCAACTGGCTTGGCCCATCACATGCTCTCCTACCTTCCAGGCCCCGTTAACTGGAGCACAGACTCAAGCCTGGCCAGACACACTCTTTTTCTTATTTTGTATAAGGCCGTAAGGAGAACAGAGCTCTTTTCCTCTACGGTTTCTAAGCTGGAGAGACTAGGATGGTTAGAGCAGTTTGGAACCACTCCCACCCCTTTCTCAGTTGCTGGAGGAAGCTTGGCTGCAGCAGTAAATCAACGAAGCCAACTCATGAAAACAGCAAGTGTGGACAAACTGAGAGCCCTGGGCCCAGCCCCCTCCTGGTACCACTGTTCCAAGGGTCAAGGAATCCTCTTTGGTGAATAGTCTAGTCTGAGCTGCGTTTCTGTCACCTGTAACTGAAGTACATATGAGTTGGCATCAAGAGTCTTTGCTACTAGATTGTCAGTGAGTCTACAAGTATAAAGCAGTGAATGCGATGAGGAGGATGGACACATACTACACAGGCCCAACACTGTGTAGAGATAATTACAAAAGATTTAGAAAGCAATAGGACTAAGCACGGACTGGCAAAGTTCTGCACTTCATAAAAATGTGATACAAGTATGGGCTGCTATTATCCCTTTTTATACTTAAGTTCCAGGACTTTGTATTAGTTGTTCTCCACCCTAACTGTACAACAGCATCCCTGCATAGCTTTTCTAAAATGCTGAAAAGAGGAACACACTATTAACATGGAGAATAACTTAGATCTTAAGGGCATGCTGAGTGAAAAAAGCTGATTTCAAAGAGTTACATACTGCATGATTATATATATATATACAGACACACAGGATATAGAGAGAATATAGTATATTATATATATATATATGTTTTATATATAAAACATTGTCAAAGCGCTTTAATTATAGTGGCTGAGGACAGATTAGTGGCTGCCAGGGATTTAAATTACGAGGTATTAAGAGGTAACAAGAGGGAGTTTCTCTGTGGTGAAGAAATATTTCTGTGTTATGACTGTAGTGATGGTTACATGAATACATGTGATAAATTTAATAAAACTACACACCAGGGAAAAAAGAACAAACAGGGTCTGCACCTAACTTACCAGTATCGCTCCAACACCAATTTCCTGGTTTTGACAATGTACCAGTGTTATGTAAGGCATCAACGAGAGAACCTGGGTGGGAACTCTGTTCTATTTTTAAAAAGTGTCAGTCTTCAACTATTTCCAAATAAAAACCTATGAAATGTGTAAAAAATGCTGAAAACGTTTTTAAAAGGCCACATGCTGAGGGCCAGTTCTGAAGGCCCTAACTTCGTGGGTTTCTGTTGGATGGCTATTGTAATAGGGAAGAACAAACCTGACTCCATATTAGATGTTTGCGTTTACTTTAATCTTTGTATTCAATTGCTTTTACTTAGAGTGAAGAATGTTGCCTATAGCCTGAAATATACAGGGTAGCCTGCTCTCAAGGTTCTGACCTTTAAAGGTATAACACTTTTCCATTCACGTAGAGCCAAAAAGTTGCAGAACAGAGAATAAGATTTGTCTTGCTGGAGGTTTACAGGAACATCGGAACTGACCCATAATGGACAACTATAAGAACAAAGAATTCCTGCACCAGGAAGTTTGCAACAACCAACCCACCCCTCCTCCCCTTTTAATATAAAAAATGCCTGCATTCTGAAAGGGGTACGAAGGTTCTTTGGTACATTAATCTGCCATCTCTGTTTGCTGGCTTTCTGAATAAAGTCGTTCTTCTCTGCCCCAACAACTCATCTCCTGATCTATTGGCCTGTCATGCAGTGAGTAGAATGAATTTGGACTTCGTAACGGTATTAAATCCAGTGAAGTTTGTGTTTGGATTTAAAAGTTCTGTAGAACGCTTCCAATGTTGAGAACTACCCTCTGCAATACTTATTAGCATTTATACATGTTTTAATTTATCCACTTAATGTTTGAATTCAGATATACTAGGAGGCATAAGGAACCAACCAAAAAAAGCATATCTAAAAATGGATATCCACTGTTCTGGGTGTAAAAAGCCAAATCATTATAGAGATTATAATTAATAAGTCACACTAAACAGTTACTAAAAGTTAAAATTAGTGATAAGTTTCAGGATTGATACTTTTAGAGGATGATCCCAATTTGATCTCCCTCTCATTTTAGTTTTTCTCAAAACACCCTCCATTCTATGGCTTCTTACAGTTTCAAAGATCAGGAGTAAAATTTAATCACCACTAATGTAACATGTTAAAGGAAGACAGGATTTGAGAAATATTTTGAGAGTACTTAGGAAAAAACTTCTAAGGCTTAAAGTCAGACTGAAAACCTGAGAGGAATGAGGAGAAAAGGAAACGTGTAATTAAAATTTGATTTGCTTATTAGAAGTGCATATATAGGGGAAAGAGATAAGTTAGGAATTTGGGGGGTAACAGATAATACTACTATATATAAAACAGACAAACAGACTTACTGTACGGCACAGGGAACTATATTCAATATCTTATAATAACCTATAATGGATAATAATCTGAAAGAGAACATATACATATATATAATTCAACATAAAATATATTGAATATAATACATATTTATATATATATATAACTGAATCACTTTCCTGTACACTTCAAACGTCATAAATCAGCTATACTTAAAATATTTTTAAATACAAAAGGACTTAAAAGGTAAAAGAAGTATACACACAGTACACATTCTCATGATATTTATAATCTACCTTATGTCACCAGTACTAATAAAGAACACAGTTTCTTTCATCTGTTTATTAAGGTGTTACTTAGAGATATTTCTCTCCTATGCGTATGGAAAGTGCCCAAGTGTGGGTGAGGGCAAAAAGAACTCCAAGTTACTATTATGTGCCAGGCTTTAGAAGAGGGAGGAACATTTCATTAAAGCCTCAGAAGAAACCTGCAAGAAAAGCATTGTGTTAACATCCCTGTTTACATATAAGGAAACAGGCTGAGAGGCTAAGGATCCTGCCAAGGCACACAGCTGGAAAGTGGAGAAGCAGGATTTCAACCCATCCTCTGCTCACGCCTAACAGACACAGGTGAAGGACAAGGAGCTTTGCTAAGAGAGCTGATCAAAGTCTACACAACAAGAACGACACACAATGCTATGAAGCATGAGGACAAAGAAAAACAGCAACGTCACTTACCCAGTATATCTTTGTGAGTGTAAAAGCGTGTCTTAAATGGCTTGTATTCATGGATCCGTTTAAAGGTTTCCCCAAAAGGAGCTGGTGGAATTATTTTATTACAAACAGCACAGCAAACAAAGTTTGTATAATTCGGATTCCTGATCATAATTAGAGATGTCTTTTACTATGTACAGTTTAAAAACTCTCAGGATTAGAAAAGGTAGTTTTAAGAAAAGTTCAAGTTTGAGAAAGCAGAAGAGATTCAAGGTTTGAAGACAATGCTAGAGGCTTGTCAGGATTAAATGATTCACCATGATTAAGTAGTGGTTATATGCCTAGGGGTAAAGAATGGTACTGAAAGCCTCTGCTCATAGAAGGTCTGGGCACTGGATTTGGGAAGATTTAAGCAGCTACTCCCTGCTAGAGTCTAGATTAAATTGTCAACATACTTAGCAACTGTTGCTAGGTAAGACAAGCTTTGCTCATAAAAGCAACTAGAAATAATGACAGAAGGCAGCATGGTACAACTCTTCATTTCCCAGATACTTTCTGTATGTTTCCTTCTGCTGCTCTGACAAATGACTACATACTCGGTGGCTTAAAACCACACAAATTCATTCCCTTGCAGTTCTGGAGGTCAGAAGTCCACAACGGTGTCGGCAGCACTGGTTCCCCTGGAGGCTTCAGGGAGAATCGGTTTCCTTGCCTTTTCCAGCTTCCAGAGGCCGTTCCCATTCCTTGGCCCGTGGGCTTGCATCAGTATAGCCTCTTATCCTCTTGTTTGCAGGGTGACATTGCTTCTTCCTCTCATCATCTGCCTCCCTCTTATAAGGACTTTTGTGATTATATCAGGCTCACCCAAATAATAAAGGGTCATTTCCCTATTTCAAATCCTGAACTTAATCATATCTGTCCAGTTCCTTCTGCCATGGTTTTTTTGTTTTTTTTTTCCCCAGTCGTGTCTGACTCTTTGTGACCCCCCATGGACTGCACACGCCAGGCTACCCTGTACTTCACTCTCTCTCTCATGTCCATTGAGTCGATGATACCATCCAACCATCTCATCTTCTGTCACCCCCTTCTCCTCCTGCCCTCAATCTTACCCAGCATCAGGGTCTTTTCCAATGAGTTTCTTCCAAGGAGCAAGTGTCTTTTAACTTCATGGCTGCAGTCCCCATCTGCAGTGATTTTGAAACCCAAGAAAATAAAGCCTTTCACTGTTTCCACTGTTTCCCCACCTATTTGCCATGAAGTGATGGGACTTCATGGATGCCACAATCTTAGTTTTTGGATGTTGAGTTTTAAACCAGCTTTTTCACTCTCCTTTCACCAAGAAGCTCTTTAGTTCTTCTTCACTTTCTGCCATTAGGGTGGTGTCATCTGCATATCTGAGGTTATTGGTATAACCTTGACCTTTCTGTCATATAATGGAACATATTTACAGGTTCTGGGATTAGGATCCAAAAATCTCTAGGGTGGTGTGGGAAAAGAAGTGTATTATTCAGTCTACCATACATTCTGTTAAATGGTTTATTTAAAGAATTGATTTTTTAGGCCAGAACAAAAAAAGAGTTTAATTTTTTTTAGGTTATCTATAATGCTTTTGTGCCAGGGCAATAAAACTGGGAAAATCACACAGTACCTTAAAGGAAAAATTACTTGCAGTAAGCAAGCACTCAAAATTACTAAGCTTGGCTTTTAAAATCATAGTTAATTCATTTGTTGTCCTTGTTTTAAAATGGAAAGAACTGCATCCCAAGAATCCCCTCCATGCTTAGAAAACAGGGACCGATTGGTTGCCTTACAGAAGATAAGGCTATTAAATAATAAATAACTTCACTGTTCACACTGGGAAATTCTTATCAACTAAACTGCTTGGTCTTCTGGGCAAATGGCTCTTCTATCAGAAAAGATTACTTCCCTGGGCTAAGAGGTTGCTTGCAGCTTACCGGTAGTTCATTTATCAATACTTGCTTCAAGACAATCTATTATGTTACAGTTTGCCCGATCTCAACCAGATTCCTGCATTGGAAAATATTCCTCCTACCACTTGAACTCAGACTCCAACATGCTATAAACATCTTGCCCTGAGCATCCCCTCCTTAGACCACTGACTTTGTCTCATTTTTCTTTAGAGAAGGAATGAAGACATCCACAGCCAAGCAGTCTCTGACACTGCACACAGAAGACAGTGCTACGGAACTTGGAACAGACCTTTGAACAGTATCACAGTTAGGTTGAAAGTGAAAGTGAAGTCGCTCAGTCCTGTCCCAACTCTTCGCGACACCATGGACTGTACCCTACCAGCCTCCTCTGTCCATGGAATTTTCCAGGCAAGAATACTGGAGTGGGTTGCCATTTCCTTCTCCAGGGGATCTCCCAGACCCACCGATCAAGCCCAGGTCTCCCACATTGTAGGCAGACACTCTTACCGTCTGAGCCACCAGGGAAGTCAGTTAGGTCACTCGTTTCTAAAAGTCAGTGGATCCTCCCCTTGCACTACTTTTTGCAGCTGGGCACCCTGTGGAATCTGCTGCGGCCCCGGCTCACTCACACACACTCACGGGGCCCAAGGCTGCCGTCTGCCCAGTCCTGCAGCCCTTCTTTGCTGCAGTAATCTCCTGATAGCCCACTAATACCTCCCCCACCAAACAGTAACTGCTTTTGTTGGCTATTAGAAGAACTCTAATGATGATGATGTGGCATTAAATGCATAAGCTGAAAACAGAAGAACTCTAGTTCTCTACCAACCAACAGCAAAAGATAAAACTTTAAAGGCACTGTACACCACCTAAGTATATTTAAACTGTATGAAGTGTACTATATAGAGAGACCCCGCAAAGAAATACTTAAGGCTCAGTAATAAAGATTTAATTTAGTTGCATATAGACAATTCAATTAGCTAAGCTCTTTAATATCTACAAATCAGACATAATTACTTTTTCATGTATCTTACAAAACCACCATAAAGCACTGGAAATTAAATCTTACATTATGATGATAAACTCTGCCTGTGCAATTATTTTACTTGTTAATAATGGAACAAAATTTCAGAGACAAGATTTATTTACTAAGATGCAATTCCAATGATTTGGAGAATGTGGTAAATATCTAGAAATAAAACACATCTAGAACCCTCATCAGAAAGGTACGAGGTAAACCCATATACTTACCGTTACTTTAAATCTAGACCTTCTTACCTACTGAGCAGCTCTAGTTTTCAACTAACTATAAGAACATCTGGTCTTACATTTATCATATCATTGTAACATTAAATTACAGTGATAACAATGAAATACAAGTAACAATGAAATAACAAATTACAATGAAAACAAAATAGGTAACATTTAGTTATAGTCAAATAAAAACATCATACTCAGTATACCATACTGTCTGTTTTTTTTGTTTTTTTTTTTTTAAGAAAAACTCCAATTACTCTGGGTTATTCTTTCATTTAATCTTTATTTTAGTAATTGAGTGGGAGTATTTTTTCAACTAAAATAAAAATCTGGACCAAAGTTAGCTGAAATGGAAAACTGAAATATATGACCCATCTGTAACCCTATAAAAACTGTTTTTAACTGCAGGCTTTACAATAATTTATAATCATTTTCTTCTTCACCAGGTAGAAAGAGAACACTGCCTTTGCAAATAGCAAAACTAAACCTTCACAACATTGTACATTTACAGTGTAAATGTACATTCCCCTTAAAATATTAACAATACCATGCAAATTTAAGAGCAGCAGTACTTTTATTGGACAGAACTTTATAATTTACAAAAATGACTTCCATTTTCATGGCACTTTTTAAAAGAGGATTTAATAAAATTAAAACACCGAACAGCTCTTCCTCTGGGAAGAAGAATGCGACAAGGGCTCCGTTTTGAAAGGACCACATTCACTCCAGGGGTCTGGCTGCAATCGCCCTCCTTCCTCCTCAGCAGCATCTTCCGGAATAAGAAAGAAGACACTGTGCGGTCCTAATCTTCAGCTGAAGATTTCAGAGCTCCCAGGAAACCTTCATTTGCAGCAACCAGCTCAGTTAATCCCATTTAGAGGTTTTCCGCCTCATATAACTGTGTCCCTCACTATCAATAGCTTCATAGAGGTCCTTCTTATTCTCCTGCGTCGCATGTAGGTAACCGATATAAGCCACGCAAAGCGAAAGGGTTATCAATCCGAAAGCCATTACAGGTTTGTTCTGTCAAAGGAAAAAAAAAAAACCACAAGGTCTCAATAAGACCAAATATCTCTTGCAGTTTCCGCTTGTCATGCCAAGGCTTGAGTACCACACCAGCATTCCTAGGGTAAAATTTCATTTCTAGTATTTATCCATTTCTTTACTCGGTTAACTCAACTCTTGCTAACTTAGAGACTACGGAAGACTCCTCCTTCTCTTCACAGCTGGGACATCTCTGACCTTCACCTTTAGGAAGGAAACTGGCTCAGTTTTCAGTTACCTATGTTGTGAAAAAGTTGCTTAACTTCTTTGGGCCCAAGCTTCCCATCTGCAAACCTTAAACTAGTTATTTTTATTAAGAAGTGAGGAATGAAGTCTACATGCTATTCTTGTCACCCAGGATCATGAAAAAACTGGCAGAAAGCCTTTCATGTTATATACCAGGGACAGCAAAACACACACCCCCTTCTCTGGGAACTTATTCTATTACCTCAAGAAACACAGTCACAGAACAGACATGCTGTTACAATAACTCTGATTTGCTGTGTAAAATCCAAGACCCTAAGAGGCAAAGGGACGCTACTCTGATTTTTCTTTTTTGTCACACCACACAGTTTTTGGGATTTTAGTTCCCCAGCCAGGGGTTGAACGTGGGCCCTTGGCAGTGAGAGGGCAGAGTCCTAACTGGATAGCTGGGGAATTCCTGGATTTTTTTAATAAAAGCTTTTAAATTCTGTATTTTCTGCTTTTGTCATCATTTCTGCTTCTGTTTCATTACTATTCTTAATCATCAAAAAAAATTAAAGTCAAACTATTTCAGTGGGATGGACATCTGAGAAAGGCTACATGCTCAGAGTAGCTTACTTTTGCAGTTCTTGAAATGTACTTGGCAAGTAAAAAAACACATTAGTCCAAAGTTTTTAAAACTTTCTACCTTGATTTAATGATTTGATTGCTAAACTGACCTATTTAACTTTCAAACAGTTTATACTGGTAACTATGTTATTAAAATTCTAATAAAATTCAAACATTTAAGTACATTTTATGACTTGACTTGCATTTTTCAAAAAATAAAACTTAACAAATCAAATGTATTCAGTAACTTGCTACAAGAATATGATTAGCTAACTCCCTAAAAGTGTATAAATGCATGTTTTCATATTTTTCAATATATGTTTGCAAAATCTCCTACGTTACAATATTATTAATAAGCCTGGAATTGTAGACTGATCAGATTTTCATTCTGTTTTCTTTGTTTCAATGGAAGGTCTTATTTACCTAATAGTACCTGATCAAACAAGTTTCCTTAAAATCAATACACCTATTAAAATAAAATTTTAAACAGTAATTTGACCAGTTGATTCATTAAAATTCAACTATTTACCATTTAAATTCTCAAACACCCTCAAAATAATTAGTTTTATATGTGTATCTAGTGAAACAGCATTTAAGATTTTCCTTCCATCTGCTTCTTATCCACAGAGAGGTCTTACTAGTTAACATCAAATTTCCATGATAAAATCAAATGTTACAGGAGAATTAGAACTTTCTATTTCTGAAAGCCTAGGTAAACTGAACATAAAGTCTCATCCTAGATGTATTTCTTACAGGTTTAATGAAGAGCTCTGGATTCACAGCTCGAAATAAGGCTGTGGTGCGGACCCCTCTGAGCCCTGCGTTTCCCGGGTCTTTCTTCTTGGGCGGCTCCTGTTTAAAGACTGGAGGCTCGGGTGCTGAAGACATCTTGACTGATGATGATTTAATACCTAAAAATAAAATAAGAGACTTTTTTCCCCTTCAAAGTTATGTTTTTCTGATAATGCTCTTAAAAAAATCATTCTATATTCAGTCTTTTTTCAAATTCCAGTCTGGATATATACAAAAGTGATGGTCAATTCTTTTATTACTTTATATAACACGTACTTTGGCCTTTAGGTTTTGTTTGGTAAGATGGTTATTTTATTTTTCATCTCGTGGAATCAGTGAGGTATGCAAAAGCCATTTTCCTACTTTCCAGGAGCCTACAGAAATTGTTTGTTGGTATGAGTCACGCTCTATCTTGCTATGTGAAGGGGGTACTAAGGGTCGGAGTGGCCAGTGGGCTGTCCACACCGTCTTAATTTCCTTCCATTTTCACCGTTGCTCACCTTCCACAGCCCTTTCAGGACACCGACCCATGAAGCCTGAGCGTTCTTTCGCTCCGTTCCTCCGACAGATCGACTCCTCCCCCGCCTCCCCTTCCCGCCCCTCTGCCTGCCTCCCCTGGGCCACCCCAGCACCAGGGCCACGCAGGAGGGGGCACAGCTGTCTCCTCACCCCTCTGCCCCCGCTCTCTGGCAACAAACACCATGCCACCTCCGTAACTGGAAATCCTCTTTCTCTTAATGACTCAGAATCCATCCTAATATATCCAAGTATGTCTTTTGGCTTCTGTTCTCCCTGCCAGAATGTCAATACTTTGTGAATATTTTTTTCTTCTACATACTACTGGGCAAAAGGTTATTCTTACCAACCCTACCAAGGAATGCTGGCGGGGTGGGTGGGGGGAAGTTTGGAAGGGAAAAGACAGGGGAAGAAGCCTTCCAAAGAGCGGGTGAGATTCATCACAATATCATAAAATTCTTTGGGGGAAATGCTGGACCCTCAGTAAACGTTATGAAATGAGACTCAAACACTCACATTTAAACACTTGTTGGGGCTTTGTTTATTCAAGTATTAAGTTTTCCATTTTACAGTCTTTATAAGAGCAATATTTTTGCAACTTTATTACTTATGGAGAAGCTTTTAGGAGTTCAGTTTTTTCAAAACTGTCTTTGAAAAAGATTAGTCAATGAGAAAACTCAACACATGTAATCCAAGCACGGGAGTGTGTTGGGCAGAACAGGTGTCCATCAGCAAGAGGATCTTGCTTTTCACTCCTTTCATCCTTCTGCCAACCATTCTGTTATTCATCAAATAAACCTCATGTTCTTTGGACATGTATTCTGGCTCCATCATCACTAGGGAGCAAATGAACATCTCTGAAGCCCTGGCTGTTAAGTGACTTGCCAATGACAAGTGGTCTCATCTCTTCCGACCACAATGCATTACAGCAGAATAGAACGATCATCAACCTCCATCTACCTCTTCTTCAAAGCCCACCTTGGACATGAATCATATGAGGTAACAACTCATAAAACACTTAGTTCAACAGCATTTAAAACATCATTCAAGTGGTAACTAGCAATTTTTTAAAAATTTCAACAGCATTCAAGTTACTAATTTTCTCTATTGGAACAGTGATTTTTTTTCCACTACAGACAACTTCTGAAACAATTCCATAATATGCCTGAAATCTGTTCAGCCATCACATGTGTCCAACACATCATGCCCAAGGTTACCAAAAAACTCCAATGTTTTCTGCTGAACCAGGGGTCCACTCACATGCACATTTCTTAGGTAAATTTCTTGAAACTGTAAACTGAAGGAAAATGCACAAACTTAAAGTTGCAAGATAAGTTTTATTTGGGGATCTTATTGAGGTCTATCGCCCGGGAGACAGCCTCTCAGCTATATGTATGTTGTATTTGCACAAGATTCTCTCTTTCCTTAGCTGAACCTATACTTACTTTGTGATGAAACAAGTAAATAAGCAATCAAGGTATTATTTATTATACCATAACCTCTAGACACCCACATTCCATTTACGTCAAACTGTTCATGTTAAACTCTTTGCCAGAAATGACAATTAAAGAATACATAGGCTGGAAACTACTGCAAATGTTTACTGAAAGAGACTTTTACAAATTAAAGGGCTTCCCTGGTAGCTCAGATGGTACAGAATCCACCTGCAATGCAGGAGACCCCGGTTCAATTTCTGGGTCAAGAAGATCTACTGGAGAAGGGATAGGCAACCCATTCCAGTACTCTGGCCTGGAGAATTCCATGGACTGGATATTCCATGGGGTCACAAAGGGTCAGACATGACTGAGCGACTTTTACTTTTACAAATTAAAGAATTACCTACCACACTATACTTTAAAAGATTTAATATACCACGATTTTCATTGTTCTTGATACTTTTAGGAACATATGAGAGTCTTGGGCTTAGTTGCTCAGTCATGTCCGACTCTTTGTAACCTCATGGACTGTAGTCTGCTAGGCTCCTCTGTCCATGCAGAGTATTCAGGGAAGAATACTGGAGTGGGTTGCCATACCCTCCTCCAGGGGGTCTCCCACGTTGCAAGCAGATTCTTTACTGTCTGAGCCACCATGGAAGTCCAAGAATACTGGAGTGGGGAGCCTGTCCCTTCTCCAGGGGATCTTCCTGACCCAGGAATCAAACCAGGGTCTCCTGCATTGCAGGCGGATTTTTTACCAATTGAGCTACCAGGGAAGCCCAATGAAAGTACTACTTTCTATCATGTATCATTCTTCTACTCGGCCTGGTATAAGACAGCTCAGTACTGTTGCTGCTTCTTTTTGTGTGTGCCATAGTCACTGCAGACGCTCCAACAGTTCTCCCCAAAGTTCATGAGCTTGTTTGTACCACTCATGGAACTAACAAAATGTTAACAACCTTCTATTCTTGCCTGGAGAATCCGCGTGGATGGGGGAGTCTGGCGGGCTACAGCCATGGGGTCACAGAGAGCCGGAACTGACTGGGTGACGAAGCGCACACACACACATCTTACATTTATGAAAATAATTACACCAATATTATTTTACTTAAATATAAAACTTTATATATTTATTATTCTTAGGACTGGCCAATGCATTTCTATTACAGTATGATAAAACACCCCCTAAATAGGACAAATCTTTGATTTGGAAATTATGTTAGAATCTTACACTTTAGAACTACTGACTTTAATTCATGTATGAGTGTGGAGCAGGACCATAATGAAAACAGCGCTGAAGAATTGATGCTTTTGAACTGTGGTGTTGGAGAAGACTCTTGAGAGTCCCTGGGACTGCAAGGAGATCAAACCAGACAATCTTAAAAGGAAATCAGTCCTGAATATTCATTGGAAGGACTGATGTTGAAGCTGAAGCTCCAATACTTTGGCCACCTGATGTGAAGAACTAACTCACTGGAAATGACCCTAATGCTGGGAGATTGAAGGCAGGGGGAAAAGGGGACGACAGAGGATGAGATGGTTGGATGGCATCACCGACTAGATGAACGTGACTTTGAGCAAGCTCCGGGAGATGGTGATGGACAGGGAGGCCTGGTGTGCTGCAGTCCATGGGGTCGCAGAGAGTCAGACACGATTAAGTGACTGAACTGAATGACTCACTGATACTTTAAATAAAAAGAGACAGATTACTGAGGCCAAAAAGGGACTTATTAGGTAAGAATGTGTAATAAGAACAGAACCTAATGAGACTTCTCATGTAAGAGAATGCCCTTTCATACCTCCTCACACACCTGGCCCAGAGCTGTAGGAATATGACTGCGAAAGACATGCAAGATGTGGTGGTTGAATAAGTACATAAAATACAAAACCTTAGTTGTTTCTTCACAGGTGTGTTAATCAGAGCTGATATAAGTTCTAATTTTAAAAGCTACAGAACTAATCATAAATTCAAAGCACAGCAACAACCTATTCCAACACTGAGTGGACAGTACCTCAAAAACTGTTACCATCTGACACACATCCATGAGAGCTTCTAAGTCTCCCCATCACTTTCTCCCAGTTTTTCTCTTACTATTTTTCCCCACTGCAAGGCACGAGGTAAATCACACTTACTTATTTGCATATGATACGGATCAATCTCTAGATACACTTGCTTTCAAGATGAGTTTGTTTTTAAGCCAGAATCCACATCTACTGTGCTTCCTCCCGTGTGCGCACACGTGTGCATGCACATACACACACACACACACACTAGCTGGGATGATAGGAACTTGACACTGCACTGCTGCTGGCTAATCTGTTGATTAATTTCTGCGCCGGTTGACCTCTAAAACACTCAATAAGTTAGGTATCCCAGGGGCCAGCCCCTGGCTGTGCAATCTGTCCAGGTGCCCTGTTCTTATTTCGATTTTTTCCATCACACATTTCTTATTCCCTTAAATAAGAAATTGTGTACATAATTTTAATAGAAGAGACTTGCATTTTTCATCAGCTCAGTTCAGTCACTCAGTCGTGTCCGACTCTTTGCAACCCCATGAACAGCAGCACGCCAGGCCTCCCTGTCCATCACCAACTCACAGAGTTTACTCAGACTCATGTCCATCGAGTCAGTGATGCCACCCAGCCGTCTCATCCTCTGTCGTCCCCTTCTCCTCCTGACCCCAATCCCTCCCAACATCAGGCTCTTTTCCAATGAGTCAGCTCTCCTCATGAGGTGGTGAAAGTATTGGAATTTCAGCTTCAACATCAGTCCTTCCAATGAACACCCAGGACTGATCTCCTGTAGGATGGACTGGTTGGATCTCCTTGCAGTCCAAGGGACTCTCAAGAGTCTTCTCCAACACCACAGTTCAAAAGCTCAATGCTTTGGTGCTCAGCTTTCTTCACAGTCCAACTCTCACATCCATACATGACCACTGGAAAAACCATAGCCTTGACTAGACAAACCTTTGTTGGCAAAGTAATGTCTCTGCTTTTTAATATGCTATCTAGGTTGGTCATAGCTTTTCTTCCAAGAAGTAAGTGTCTTTTAATTTCATGGCTGCAGTCACCATCTGCAGTGATTTTGGAGCCCCCCCAAAATAAAGTCTGACATTGTTTCCACTGTTTCCCCATCTACTTGCCATGAAGTGATGGGACCAGATGCCATGAGCTTAGTTTTCTGAATGTTGAGTTTTAAGCCAACTTTTTCACTCTCCTCTTTCACTTTCATCAAGAGATTTTTTAGTTCTTCTTCACTCTCTGCCATAAGGGTGGTGTCATCTGCATGTCTGAGGTTATTGATAGTTCTCCTGGCAATCTTGATTCCTGCTTGTGCTTCCTCCAGCCCAGCGTTTCTCATGATGTACTCTGCATATAAGTTAAATAAGCAGGGTGACAATATACAGCCTTGACATACTCCTTTTCCTACTTGGAACCAGTCTGTTGTTCCATGTCCAGTTCTAACTGTTGCTTCCTGATCTGCATACAGATTTTTCAGGAGGCAGGTCAGGTGGTCTGGTATTCCCATCTCTTGAAGAATTTTCCACAGTTTATTGTGATCCACACAGACAAAAGCTTTGGCATAGTCAATAAAGCAGAAATAGATGTTTTTCTGGAACTCTCTTGCTTTTTCGATGATCCAGCAGATGTTGGCAATTTGATCTCTGGTTCCTCTGCCTTTTCTATAACTAGCTTGAACATCTGGAAATTCATGGTTCATGTATTGCTGAAGCCTGGCTTGGAGAATTTTGAGCATTACTTTACTAGCATATGAAATGAGTACAATTGTGTGGTAGTTTGAGCATTCTTTGGCATTGCCTTTCTTTGGAATTGGAATGAAAACTGACCTTTTCCATTCCTGTGGCCATTGCTGAGTTTTCAAAATTTGCTGGCATATTGAGTGCAGCACTTTCACAGCATCATCTTTCAGGATTTGAAATAGCTCAACTGGAATTCCATCACCTCCACTGGCTTTGTTCATATTGATGCTTCCTAAGGCCCACTTGACTTCACATTCCAGGATGTCTGGCTATAGGTGAGTGATCACACCATTGTGATTATCTGGGTCATGAAGATCTTTTTTGTACAGTTCTTCTGTGTATTCTTAATATCTTCTGCTTCTGTTAGGTCCATACCATTTCTGCCCTTTATTGTGCCCATCTTTGCATGAAATGTTCCCTTGGTATCTCTAATTTTCTAGCAGAAATCTCCAGTCTTTCCCATTCTATTGTTTTCCTGTTTCTTTGTATTGATCACTGAGGAAGGTTTTCTTATCTCTCCTTGCTATCCTTTGGAACTCTGCATTCAAATGGGTATATCTTTCCTTTTCTCCTTTGCCTTTCGCTTCTCTTCCTTTCACAGCTATTTGTAAGGCCTCCTCAGACAGTCATTTTGCTTTTTTGCATTTCTTTTCCATGGGGATGGTCTTGATCCCTGCATTTTTCATACCTGCCTGTAAAAAAAGATCTAAACTACGCTGTATTTGCTTCATACATCTCTCCTGGAGAAAAGACAAGTCTGTTCAACAACTGCTACTGGGAAAACTGGATAGTCACATGTAAAAGAATGAAATTAGAAGATTCTCTAACACCATATACAAACATAAACTTAAAATGGATTAAAGACCTAAGTTTAAGACTGGATACTATAAAACTCTTAGAGGAAAATACAGGCAGAACATTCTTTGACATAAGTCTCAGCAATATCTTTTTGGATTCCAAAGGATCCACCTACTACAGTGATGAAAATAAAACAAAAATAAACAAATGGGACCTAATTAACTTAAAAGCTTTTGCACAGCAAAGGAAACCATAAACAAAATGAAAAGACAACCAACAATGGGGAAAAAAATACTTACAAATCATGGGATCAAGGGATTAATCTCCAAACATACAAAGAGCTCATGCAGCTCAATAGCCAAAAAAAATCAAACAACCCAAACAAAAAATGGGCAGAAGACCTAAATAGACATTTCTGCAAAGAAGACATACAGAAGGCCAAAAAACACATTAAAAGGTGCTCACCACTGCTAACTGTCAGAGTATCAAAATTACAGTGAGGTATCACCTCTCACAGTTCAGAATGCCCATCATTGAAAAATCTACAAATAATAAATGCTGGAGAGGATGTGGGGAACAGGGAAACTTCCATCAGTGTTGGTGCAGCTGTATGGCAGCTTCTTAAAAAACTAAAACTAGAGCTACTATGTGATCCAGCAATCCCACTCCTAGGCGTACACCCAGAGAAAACCATAATTCAGAATGATACCTGCACACCAGTGTTCACTGCAGCCTGTTTACAATAGCCAAGACATGTAAGCAACCTCAATGTCCATCAGCAGATGAATGGATAAAGATGTGGTACATATATACAATGGAATATTACTCAGTCCTAAAAAATGAAAGAAGAAAAGCTATGACAAACCTAGACAGCATGTTAAAAAGCAGAGACCTTACTTTGCCAACAAAGGTCCATATAGTTAAAAGTATGGTTATTCCAGTAGTCATGTATGGATGTGAGAGCTGGACTATAAAGAAGGTTGAATACTGAAAAATTTAAGCTATGGTTTTAGAGAAGACTCTTGAAAGCCCCTTGGACTGCAAGGAGATCAAACTAGTCCATCCTAAAGGAAATCAGCCCTGAATATTCATTGGAAGCACTGATGCTGAAGCTGAAGCTCCAATACTTTGGTCACCTGATGTGAAGAACTGACTCACTGGAAAAGACCCTGATGCTGGGAAAGATTGAAGGCAAGAGGAGAAGGGGACAACAGAGGATGAGATGGTTGGATGGCATCAATGACTCAATGGACATGAGTTTGAGCAAGCTCTGGGAGATGGTGAAGGAAGGCCTGGTGTACTGCAGTCCATGGGGTAGCAAAGATTCGGACACAACTGAGCAATAACAAAAAATGAAATAATGCCATTGCAGCAAAAAGGATGGACCTAGAGATCATACTAAGCAAAGTCAGTCAGAAAAAGAAAGACAAATACCATATGATATCACTTATATATGGAATCTAAATGATAGAAATTTATTTACAAAACAGAAACAGACTCATGGACATAGAAAACAAACTTATGGTTACAAAAAAGGGAACGGTAGCATGGGATAATGGAGAAGGAAATGGCAACCCACTCCAGTGTTCTCGCCTGGAGAATCCCAGGGACAGGGGAGCCAGGGGGGCTGCTGTCTATGGGGTTGCACAGAGTCGGACACGACTGAAGCGACTCAGTAGCAGCAGCAGCAGCATGGGATAAATGAGGAATCTGGGATTAACATACACGACTATATATAAAATAATCAACAGTGATGTACCGTATAACACAGGGAGCTACACTCAATGTTTTGTAATAAACCATAAGGGAAAAGAATCTGAAAACAACGCACGTATAACTAAGTTATACACTGTGTTGTGCACCTGCAGCTAACGCAGCGCTGTAAATAAACTATCCTCCGATCTAAGAGCTTCTTTTAAAAACAGATCTAAACTAAACTGCTTTTCCTTCATACGTCCCTCCCAGTAAAAGCTTCTTTACCTTTTTCTCCTGCCCATTCTCTGGGGAAGGCAATATGTGACAGGAAAGCAGCAGCAGCCTCTTTGTAGCAAAGTCCCAGAGGACGAGTGAAAATGGAGCCCCCAGAACGAATACACCGTGCGAGACGGTACAAAGATGGTCCTGAGCAGCAAGAAGTTTAAACCATTTTCTCTCCTTTATTAAAATTCCTGCTCTGTGGGATAATCCAGAATGTACTTGGCAGCTGATATTAAACAATTTGCTGGCACAAAACTGGCATGACATAAAAATTAGACCAAGATATAAAGAATAGGAGTTACTTTGGTGAAAAACTTAATCCTTAGATATTCATTTTGAAATAAGCATCTCAACAGAAGATAAATGAAAAAAAACTGTCAGGATCACAGAATACTGGTGAGAAGGAATGCCATCAATAAAGCCTTGCTTTTATTAAATAAAAGCCTTAGGGAATTATAAAATGGACAAAATAACTTTAAGTATATATATAGGTACTTGTTATTTTTGTTTCACATACCACACTATTTCAAAATTTAAGAAAATAACTTGAAGTTTGGGGCAGGACACCTTAAAAATAATTTGATTTAGAATAAACAAGTTCAGGGCAGAATCAGACAGCTTTCTGTCTTAAGGGAATGTACCATTGCTGCAGATTCCAACTTTGCAACCGATTAGGTGTATGTTTTTGAGTGACAACTTCTCTGAGCTTCAGTCTGCACTTTTATAAAAGAGGTATTACCTATTGCATAGAATGACATTGTAGATTAAATGAGGTAACATTTTTTAAAGGACATAACAGAAGTTCAACAAATGGTAGCTATTTTCTTCTCCACCAATGAATTCAATCCCGTTTTCTAAACAAATCTAAACCAAAAGAGACTGATTGTCTTTGCCATGGAAGAGTGAGATAATCCAGGTCACTCAAGTTCCAGCCAACCCCTGGCCTACCACTTCACTCCTAAATTGCTAAGACTCAGCATTTGTAAGTCACTACAAGATTTAAGAAATGTAACAAAATGTTTTAATTGGAGAATAACTGCTCTACAGTGTTAGTTTCTGCTGCATAACAACAGCGAATCAACTATATGTATACATATATCCCCTCTCTCTTGAGCCTCCCACCCCACCCCTGTCCACCCGTCTGGTCTCACAGAGCACAGAACTGCGCGTCCTGGGCTATGCGGCAGCTTCCCACCAGCTGTTTTACAACACCTGGGTTCCTGCCTGGAGAATCCCAGGGACGGGGGAGCCTGGCGGGCTGCCGTCTCTGGGGTCGCAGAGTCGGACACGACTGAGGCGACTCAGCAGCCGCCTGTGAGTGTCAACGCTACTCTCTCCACGTCTCAGCCTCCCCTTCCCAGCCCCCCACCATCCACAATCTGTCCTCCACATCTGTCTATTCCTGTCCTGCAAACGACTTCATCAGCACCATTTGCTAGATTCCATATACATGCATTAATATACAATATTTGTTTCTCTCTCTCTGATTTTCTCCACTCTGTATGACAGACTCCAGGTTCAACCATTTCTCTACAAATGACCCAATTTCGTTCATTTTTATGGCTGAGTAATATTCCAACGAAGCATAAAATTATAATCACTTAATTTTTTAAAATTTATTCTTAATTGAAGGATAATTGCTTTACAATACTGTTTGTTTCTGTCATATATCAACATGAATCAGATACACATTATGTCCCCTCCCTTTTGGGTTTTGAATTTTAAAGATGAACTCTACATTTGTTGATTTTAAGGTAAGATTTTTTTTTTAATCCCTTGAAATTTACCATACCTAGAGACAGATACTGACAAAGAATGTTATTTACAAAGGATGTTGCCAACAATCTGAGGGCGGCAAAGTATTATTTGGGTCTGCTGCCTTCCCCATACTGTGGTACCTACACTACATCTTGCTATCGGTCAAAGACAGATGCCTTTGAAGCCTCCAGAAAAAGAAGCTGCATTCAATTAAGTTCTAGACATTGTCTTGCAGGGGGCACACAGGACTGTAAACACAGTTAAAAAGAGAAGAGGAACCTCCCGTGAGAAAACTACAAAACCCCTTTCCCCTAACGAGGAGTTTGGTGAGGTGGGACACCAAAAACCTGTCCAGAAAATGAGACGTTCTTTGGGTGCAGGCGTCCACGTCTGGGGCGGGACACGCGCCCCGCGGGCTCAGAACCCCCCAAGACCCAGCTCGGGGGGCTCACCGAGTGCGCCGGCCGTGCCGGGAAAGAGGGGCTCGAGAGAACGCCGCCGAGTCCGAACCCACGCTCCTGGGAGCGGGGGCCACAGGGCGGCCGGGCGCGCCACGGCCAGGGCCGAGACCGCTGCGGGGCGGCCGCCTCGTCCCCGACCCGCCACCCCGGCCCCTTCCGCCGCTCACCTGTCGCGGGGTCACCTCCCCTCCCCGCCGCCGCATCCGTCTCGGCTCCTCCTGCGGGAGAGAGCGTCTCAGCGCACTCCGCGAAGTGCGCTGCAGCGGCCCCTGCAGCCTGGAGGCTGCGGCGCAGGGGCGCGGGAGTAGTCTAGAGCCTCTCCCCACCACCCTGGTCCTCCAGAGGGATGGAGTGTGCAAGGGGCATTTTTGGTTTCTTCCTTTTTTACTTTGTGTTTTCAGTCCCCTAGGTTCCAATAACTCTCCAGTTTCCCGTGTGTGTTTTGTATAAGAAAAAGGAGAAATTACCTAGAACTGCATAAATTTCTTTAATGGAAGGGGAAAGCTTTCTGATTTGGGAAAGAACCCTCGGATCTGGTGTCCTCCGGGCCCCATTTTATAGGCACAGTCTTTCAAAGGCACAGTTACTGCTCTGTCATTCTTTTAGTGCCTTAAAATTCCAAGATGTGGTTATGATTGTGATTTGCACACACTTTGCTGATGGTGATGGAGTGGGTTGCCTTACCCTCCTCCAGGGGATCTTCCAAATCCAGGGATCCAACTGGGCTCTCCTGCATCGCAGGCGGATTCCTCACTGTCTGAGCAACCAGGAAAGCCCAAGAACACGGGGGTGGGTAGCTTATCCCTTCTCCAGGGGAACTTCCTGACCCAGGAATGGAACCAGGGTCTCCTGCTGTGCAGAGGGGTTCTTTACCAGTTGAGCTTCCCAGGAGGCCCTAAATGTCAAATACCACTATGCAAAGAAAAGCACTTTTACTATCATGATCAACCTAAAGTGCTCAAGTAAAAGAATAAGTGAAACCTAAGAACCTGATTAATTAAAAAAAAGCATAAACTATAGGTAATGATAAGAGAGAAAAGCCTAAAGACCTTGTCAGTTTAATGGATATGAGTACAATGCAAATGATATGAATAGACGATAGTTCTATTTTATGATGCTTTTAAGAAATTACTTTGAAGAATGATGCTAGTCTGAATGCAGCTTTTATAATCCTGTTTTAAAATAGCCTCATCAATATTTAATAATATTTAACAGAAGATCTGATATTTGCTAGGGTTAGGAGATTTTATATTTGATGGGATTAGCTGCATAAAACAAAGTTTCATCCATGTGAAAATTGGTTCAAGTTTACAAAAGATGTCTGATTTATTTAGAAGTTCCCAAAGTGTGCTGCCAGGACAATACTGGTGGTCTGTGAGCCCTTTCAAGGGAATCTCATATGTGCTGGTGCATTTTTTTTTCAGGCAAGAATTAATAGTTAATTTGTAAGGTGTAATAGAAATCATATTAACTTATTACCATGATGTTAATATGGTGTTTTGTCAAAGGCAGGGTTTGTTTTATTGCTGCTATAATTTTTGTAAAATAAATTCTGGCTTCTTTTCCCTAGCATCAATCCAAGTCAAAGTAGTTGATATAATTAATGTGGGTTCAGCATACAATTATTATTTTCAGCTGCAAATAACTGAAAGTAACTCAAGTGTGAAAGGATCTGTGTTACCTCCTGTAATTAAGGACAGGGAGGGGACTTGTTTGGGGAACAATGAGACATGGCACATGCATATACACCAACAGGGCTCTCTTGTCTCATTTCTCGCGTGCTCCTTACATACACTCACTCCACGTCTTGGAGTAGGGTTCATCACGTTAAGGTCCATCCAAGCGGAAAGGGAGCTTTTCTAATCATCTATATATCAAATCTCACAACAGAGCTCTGGCTGGCTTTCATGACTTTTGGGGAATGTACCGTTTTTCAGGACAAATTGCAGTGGACAGGAGGAAAGGAT
This sequence comes from Dama dama, assembly GCF_033118175.1. NCBI lineage: Eukaryota > Metazoa > Chordata > Mammalia > Artiodactyla > Cervidae > Dama > Dama dama. The sequence goes on from NC_083708.1 coordinate 59,974,433, forward strand.
CCCATGGCTGGCCCAGCCTGGGTCAAGGTCAGATCATCATACCTCTGAGATTTAGGACGGGTTAGAGGTACTGCTGCTGCTGCTAAGTCACGTCAGTCGTGTCCGACTCTGTGTGACCCCATAGACGGCAACTCACCGGGCTCCCGTCCCTGGGATTCTCCAGAGAAGAACACTGGGGTGGGTTGCCATTGCCTTCTCCAGTAGAGGTACTAGGAAGACAAAACCAGCAGATTTCCACCTTACCAGTAGACCTGCTTTCCGGTCCAGATTACACAGAACTCCTGAGACGGGCAGCCGGCGGGGCCCACGGAGCAGAACTTTTCCACCAGGGCGTCACAGCCACGTCTTCACACGGTGGTGAGGCGAGGCGTCCTTCTCACGGTGCGAGAACGGCCAGAGTGAGAGAAACGGGGGCCTGGAGCTGAACACACGCGCGAGACTCCCGAGGGACCTGAGAAAAAGAGTGTCAGCACCGGTCACGGTACAATTTACTTCTTTATTGTCTTTCTTCTCCATTCTTCTTCATGTAAGCTCCATGAAGACGTGAATGTGGAGTCCTAGTCCGAGGCTACAGGTGTGAGACCTGCCATGAAGGCTGCAGAACGGGAGCCCAGGAGCATGGTCATCTCCAGAACTGAATAAGCCCGTTTGCAACCATGGCCGAGAGGCCCCTGATCGTCACCAGCAAGCTTCCTGAGTCCTTAGGCAAAACGCCCACCTGGGTGCTGACGTTATAGCACCCTGACCAATCACCTGATGCCAACCTCCAGCAGGAAACGTCTCTTGAGGCTATAAAAATTGCCTGCTGCTGCTAAGTCACCACCAACTCATGAAGTGCTGGCTTTCCCAGTTCTGTCAGGAAGTCAGCCCGCTGTGTTTGCAGCACCCACATTACGTCTGCTGTTTACTCTTAATAAGCTCACTCCCATCTGAAATGCTCTGTGTCTGGAAATTCTTTTCCAACCTGCACTAGGATTGCCATGACAATGAACACACCGTGAAAGCTCCACGGAGCTTCTACAAGGAGCTGCATGAAGGCTCTACATTTTGCTTATAGGTGTATTTCCAGACATGAAGAGCTCCAGAAATAGTCACTGAAGGGATGTTAAGTGGACTAGGGAAGTGGTGAGGAGGAGGTTCCATGATGAAGAATAGCCAACCAACCCACTGCCCTGTGCCTCTGAACCATGAGGAACACTTTCCCAGAATGGGCTGCCAGTGAGATATTGTGAAAGGCGGCCTAGTGCAGGGGGGCGGAGCTGTTGGGACAGGCCTGCAGGCCCACAGTCGTGAAAGCAGCATCAAAATGGAGGTGGTATTGCTGAGAGAACTCTCTCAAATGGAGCCAGGAGGCCACCGGGAACGTGTCACTTGACGCACGTCTCAGCCTGGACGGAACCTGGCTTTTGATCACTTACCATCTAAAGCAGGTGTCCAGAGAATCTGCCCAGTGTTCCAGAAACTCAGATACTTGTTGGATTTCCCTAATATAACTGGTGACGACGGCCTATCCCTTAAGGACAAATATTTCCTTCCTTGGACTTGCCTGGTGGCTCAGTGGTAAAGAATTCACCTGCCAATGCAGGAGACGCAGATTTGATCCCTGGTCTGGGAAGATCCCTCATGCTGCAAAGCAACCAACCCCTGCGCCTCGGCTACTGAGCCTGTGCTCTGGAGCCTGGGAGCTGCCCTACTAAGCACATGTGCTGCAGCTACTGAAGCCCGCATGCTCCAGAACCCACGCTCCCCAACAAGAGAAGCTACCACAACGAGAAGCCTGAGGACCGCAGCGAGAGAGCAGCTCCCACTCGGAGAAACGAGAGGAGAGCCAGGCGGCAACGAAGACCCAGCACAGGCGAGACTGACTGACTAATCAATGACAGGTTTAAAGGTTTCCTTCCTTGCACCAAAGTCAGTCATGATTATTGAACAATCTTATGGCTTTTGCCTTTATATGTGTCTGACTCTCTTCCCCAGAAGAGTCTTTCATTTGGTTTAACCTGCATCTGTCTCCCAAATTGTAATTTTTAAGACCCCTCAAAAAGCTCTTTGTTCCTTGCAGCCTTGATACTGATTATTGTTGGACATCAATTCTGTGACTGCCTCCAATAGCAACCAAGGCTGCAGAACCTTCTCTCAACTGAGGCACAGATGTTTTATTACTTTATCAATCTGCTCCCATCATTGGATAAAAACACAAACACATCCCCAAGCCCACCCTTCTTACTCTTCCACCCTTGCCCAAACCCAATTTCCCAAACTAGGGAGAGCCCCCTGAGATAGAGAGGGGCCCATGCAAGGCTTTGCGACCTGCCTGTTTAACTAGCTACGCCCTTGGGTGGGGAGATCCTGAGATTTACCGGTAGGACAAATATGCCAGTGAAACACCAGTATCAAGGTTCAAGAGACCTTATTTTTATCTAGATGCTTGAAAAGCTTGGGGATATTTGGGTTGTACTAGAAAGTATTGTTTCCTGTACATATCTTTGAAATAAAGCAAATTTAATGTAGTTATAAAATGCAGTATATTTTAAAAATTTACCAACATTTAGAGAGCGGTTGCCGAGCCTAACAAATGAGCTCACAAGATGCATAGTGTTTCTGAAGTCTTGTCAGTTGGTCTGACATCCACATACCCTCAGCATCTTCCCACATCAAGGGTCTGTAATCTGAGCAAGCGTCAGACTCACTCAGAGGGCTTGTTAAACACCAGCTGTGAGACCTCAGCTGCTTGGTCCTGTCCGACTCTTTGCCACCCATGCACTGTGGCCCGCTGGGCCCCTCCGTCCATGGGATTTCCCAGGTAAGAATATTGGGGCGGGTTGCCATTTCCTCCTCTAGGGAATACTCCCAACCCAGGGGTTGAACCTGCTTCAGTCACCAGTGTCTCAGAAAGGAGGTCTGGGTGGGGCCTGGGAAATTCCACTGCAAGTTCCCAGGTGCTGCTGTTCCTCGTCCTTAGACCTCACTTTGGGAACCGCAGACATTCATGGTGGGTCACTTTCCTTCTTCATCCGCCAGGTAAGACATAACTGGTTTTTATAATAGAGTTTCTACCCTGGGGAGAGGGATGTGTCATACTGTAACCCATCTTAAGAAATTCCTCTGGAGATTTATATGTCTGACTGGATGAAGCCTCCAGCAAATCAGACAAAATGGCCATTTCAGACGGTGCAGATTTAAATACAGTTGGTGTTGATCCTGGGTCTGTATGGATTGGGATCAGTGCAAATATAATCAAGTGAGTGGGATAATTTTATTTGGGGGCAATGACGTTTATCTTGAGAAGATGCTTCCTAAGCTTCGAAAACAAAACAGAGATGTGTACCTACCGCATAGTATAGGGAACTATAATCAATATTTTGTAACAACCTATAAGGGAAAAGAATCTGGATAAATATATATATGTGTATGTATGTATAAGGGAGTCATTTTGCTGAACACCTGAACTAACACAACATTGCAAATCAACTCTACTTCAATTTAAATAAATAGAGCTTTTAGGAAGATTAGAAACTCTATTCTAATTATTTTTGACTCTATCCTTTTAGGGCATAAAGCAAGTAATTGAGTTACTTTGATGCATAAAATACAATAAAGATCTTTATTGCAATGGCCCTAAAAGAATGTCATGTCCTGGCTTAAACAAATAAGAAAAGTCTCTTTAAGTTCGAATAAGAAAGATTCCCTTTTCTTCTATTTTCTTTGACTTTCTCTCTTTTCTCCTGCTCTTTCTTTAGTTTGAAAACACCTGGAGCTTTTCCTCAAGTCATGTGGAGGTTGTTACACAGCAGACGTCACACAGGGCACGTTATTCGGGGATCACAGCACGTGTTTTTACTCACAGGACAGCTGCGACTCTGCTGAAGTCAGGTAACCTGGTGACGAGCTCAGTGCTCTTCTGGACTAATGGCAGCATTAATGTTGTTAGAATCCGCAGTGAAAAGGCAAAGCAGGAGGCCAGCCTCCGTGTGAACAGGGGCAGAGGTTTCCAAGCTGACCCAGAGGCTCGCTCTATTTCCGCTTTTGTTTGTTTGCTTTAATTAATTTTTACTGGAGAGTAGATTCTTTACAATGTCGGTTTCTGCCGTATAGCAAAACGAATCAGCCTCCAGGCAAGAATACTAGAGGGGGTTGCCATTTCCTTCTCCAGGAGACCTTCCCAACCCAGGGGTCAAACCTGCGTCTCCTGCGCTGGCAGGAGGCTTCTTTACCACGGTGCCACCTGGGAAGAGCCCCTTCATTTTGGACTTCCTCCTCACTCAGGGCACCACAGCACGTTAGGCTGAGTTCCCGAGTCTATGCAGTATGCTCTCATTAGTTCTCTCCTTTATATGTAGCATCAATAATGCATACATGGCACCCCCACCCTTCCAGTTCATCCCACGGGCCCCCTTCCCTGGTTGGTAGCCATGTACTTATTCTGGACCTCTGTGCCTGTTTCTGCACTGTAAATAGGACCATCGACACTGTTTTCCCAGATTCCACATGTATGTGTTAATATACCGTATTTGGGGCTCTTTTCTTACTAACTTCACTCTGTCTGACATTCTCTGGGTCCACCCACGTCTCTACAAATGATCCAACTTCTGTCTTGGATCAATCAGACTCTACCACTCACTCCAAGCAACCAAGAATGTCTGTCTTTCTTCAAACCACGCGATGTACACTGCAGCCTATTACCAAACTTACGCACATTTAGGGAGAGCTCCCAAAGTCTAACAGATCCTCGTGAACATCATATTGTACAATGTTTGTTTGTTTGCAGGAAGGATGCAGAGCTTTGATCAATACAATTGAGTGGGCAGGCAGAGAAAGAGCACCCTGCCGTCAGTGCCTGGGTGCCTGATGGAATAAAGCCAAGTGATGTAGGCACAGAATAACAGAAAGCATGTGAATCAAGGCAGAGTAACAGGATTGTGTACTTATGAGGAATTATTTCCTTTTATTCAGGTTTTGTTTAATGTTGTTGGTATACTTATTTTCAATAGCAATCATTTAATATAAACTGGTGAGAGAACTTAGATCTCTCTTTTACTCACTTCTATTCTTTCTTCCCTGGTGGCTCAGGGGTAAAGAATCCACCTGCCGATGCAGGAGACCTGGGTCTGATCTCTGGGTCGGGAAGATCCCCTGGAGAAGGAAATGGCAACCCCACTCCAGTACTCTTGGCTGGAAAATCCCACAAACAGAGGAACCTGGTGGGCTACAGTCCATGGGGTTGCAAAGAGTCAGACACGATGAGTGACTGAGCACACACATATGGTGCTAGAGTTTAGACTTTTCCTTTATTCACCTCTATTTTTTAAAATAATCTTCTTGTTTAATTAAAAGAAAGTATACAAATCCTAAGTGAACAGCTTGATGGATTCTTATCAAGAGTACACACTCAAGTGACCACCACTTGAGTTAGGAGCTAGGATATCTCGGAATATCCCATAAGGGCATCTCAGAACCCCATCACACCTCCTCTCAAGTCACTATCCAGCCCCTTCTTTGGTAACTGCTATTTTGATTTTTATCACCATGTATTAATCTGTTAAACTTTTATGTTTTAAAATTCATTCATATGATTCACTTAGTCTATTATTTATTTCTATTGCTACACAGTATTGCATTGTCCTGAGAAGTGAGATTTCCTGCCTCAACATGAACTTAACTAATGGGACTGATTGCTGAGACCACCCAGTGTCAATATAACAAGGAAGATACAATAGCAGATCAATAAATTATGTTACTATTTATATCAGGAAATTTTTTGCTAACCAATTAATAAGTGAACAGTTTTTCTGTCTAGGTAAACAACTCACTTACCAAGACAATGGTTTTATTTTTTGAAAACTCACCTGCAGAATGTCACCACTCCTAATATATGGTTTCATGAACTTGACACAATCCTAACCAGTTCTCTACCTTGAAAGACCTGCCATTAATCTTGTGAGCCCAGAATTCCAAACCCTAAAAACACTCTTCCCTAATTCCTGCATTACAAAGACTCTGTAAGCTTTGCTTGATCAACAGTTTTTCCTGGTAGTCTTTGTGAGGAGGTTGAAAATATGAATACATCACAATTCATGTACCCATCCTTATGCTGTTGGACATTTGGGTATTTTCAGTTTGAGACTGTTATGAACATTAGTGTATTTTGATGCACATACATACACACTTGGCATTAGAATTGCTGAGTCATCAGTGAGTGTACGTTCAATTTTACTACATTTAATAGTTTCCAAAGCGATTGCACCAGCTGATACTTCACCAGCAGTGTATGAGGGTTTCAGTGCTGCACACTCCCACCAATATGTGAATATTGTCTGTCCTCAATCTCAGTCATTCTGGTGGGTGTGTGGTGGGACTCCTGGCAAAGTCTTCTCCCTTCTGTACGGTGCCTGACACACGTCATTACATATGTTGGGCCTTCTCAGCCTTTCCAATAGGCTAAAGATGCTGAACAGTCTCTGAGATTGCTATGAAGCTTTGACCCGGGGTGCCATAGTGTTAATTCTGTGTATACAGAATTATGCAGGCTGGGTGTAAAATTAACTGTGTGGACAGCTGGACCATAAAGAAGGCTGAGCACCAAAAAACTGATGCTTTTGAACTGTGGTACTGGAGAAGACTCTTGAGAATCCCTTGGACTGCAAGGAGATCCAACCAGTCCATCCTAAAGGAAATCAAGCCTGAATATTCATAGGAAGGGCTGATGCTGAAACTGAAACTCCAATACTTTGGCCACCTGATGTGAAGAGCTGACTCACTGGAAAAGACGCTGATGCTGAGAAAGATTGAGGGCAAGAGGAGAAGGGGGCAACAGGAGATGAGGTGATCGGAAGGTATCACTGATTCCATGGACATGAGTTTGAGCAAATTCCAGGAGGTAGTGAAGGACAGGGAAGCCTGGCGTGCTGGAGTCCATGGGGTCACAGAGACTCCAACATGACTTAGTGACTGAACAACAACAAATTATACCACAGGGAGCAAAAGGTAAGCATACCTAGGCATCAAAACTCAGAGGAGTGTATGGCTGTTACGTCCATGTGAACTTTACAAAACACCACCTGCTGAAATGTTTTGGCAACACGTGGAGCGGCCAAGCCACAGGCTTCAAGCCCTGAATGGAATTTCAAGTGTGTGCTTCTCATCTGAATCACACACACACAAAAGTCTCAGGTAATTTTTAATCTGGATGTGGTTTTGTTTTTATTTTTGCCCATCGATTGCATGGAAATAACCAATACCTCCTACTTTTAACTTATTGAGATCCCCTTTCATATGGGAATCTCAGATTGTTTCAGCTGTGAGTCATTAGTCACCTTTTCAACCATAGATTTAACTTTTATCAAATGCCTCTTGCAGGTCAGACATTGTTACCCGATCCCTGCACGCTGTTGCCGGACAGTGGAGCTGACTCCCCAGCACATAATGAAGCTGCAGTCACAGCAAGTATTCCAGCCACCCTGGAGTGGGGGACACTTACTCGTGTATTTATCTATTTATATTTCATAGTATTAATCTCCAAGGTACATTTACAGATTTCCATAGACTTTTCTATACACAGTGGGATTTTGTTGCCTGTACCCGTGTCTCCCATCTAGAATTTAGCTATCAAAATAGTATTATTTTTTGGAAGGGTGGGGAGGTATGCAAGGATTACATGAGGAAGCATTTGACACAAATTGGTGAAGATATAAATCTGCAGTTTGTTCTCCAATATCTGCATTAATATTTACGTATACACAAAGCCATCCATATTATTGTTTTTCTTAAAGAAAATTCAAATAATAAAAGGAGAAAAATGAAAACCTGGATCTAAATGTTTTCTGATACTGCATACTTGTTTCTTTAAGCAGAGGTGGGTAAAATAGGGTCTTCTAACTGTAGACTTGACAACTAGAAACATCAAGTGGAGGGATTTCCCTGGTGGTCCAGTGACTAAGACTCCCCACTCCTAACACAGGGGGCCTGGGTTTGATCCCTGGTCAGGGAACTAGATACCACATGCCACAGTGAAGACTGAAGATCCCACCTGCTGCAACAAGACCCAACACAGCCAAATATATATATATATATATAAAGAAAACTCAACCAGAGCTAAAGGCATATGCATTGATTAACTCAGAGCCCACTCAACCCCAGAAAAGTTTGAAAGCCTGGTGCCTAGGGAATACGTGACTTCCTTTTACTTAGGAAAAACAGTATCTCAAACAGGAAAGCAACATCTCCTGACTATGGAAAATGCTTAGAAAATACCTGGGTGCTTTCAGTGACCTGGGGGGAGATGTGGTTTCTGAGCTGGGTCTCTGCTGATGACTGCCTGGTGTGGGGCAAGCCCATCGTGCCCCTGGATCCAGAAAGGGCTGATTTAGGAGGAGTTACAATCAGGAGAGAGCTGCCCTGGTGGCTGACACGGTAAAGAATCTGCCCACAATGCAGAAGACCCAAGTTTGACTGCTGGGTCAGGAAGACCCCCTGGAGGAGGGCATGGCTACCCACTCCACTGTTTTTGCCTGGAGGATCCCACGGACAGAGGAGCCTGGTGGGCTAGTCTGTGGAGTCGCAAAGAGTCAGACATGACTGAGAAACTAACACACAGTCAGGAAATGATGCTCATATTTTCATTTGAAAAATGCTGAAAATTCACTTTAGATATAGAAATGTGACCTTTCCAACCCCTCAGATATTCTGTACCCACAAGGCATTTTTCCTCAGTCCTTTCCTACATCAGTCAGAAGTTGAATGAATCACCAATGGCACCAGAATGAGAAGCTCAGGATACAGAGCCCTTTGGCTCATTCTTACCAGAACCTGAAGCCTAGGAAGCACTATACTGCTCTCATCAACAATTACTGAGACATATATGGGGAGGGGAGAGATAAATTAGGAGTGTGGAATCAACATACTCTCTCTCTTTAGTCTCTAAGTCATGTCCGACTCTTGCAGTCGCATAGATTGTAGCCTGCCAGGCTCCTCTGTCCATGGGATTCTCCGGGCAAGAATACTGGAGTGAGTTGCCATTTCTTCTCCAGGGGATCTTCCTGACCCAGGAATCGAACCCAGGTTTCCTGCATTGCAGGCAGATTCTTTACCAACTGAGCTATGAATGAAAGTGAAAGTGAAGCCGCTCAGTCGTGTCCGACTCTTTGCGACCCCATGGACTGTAGCCCGCCAGGCTCCTCCATCCATGGGATTCTCCAGGCAAGAGTACTGGAGTGAGTTGCCATTTCCTTCTCCAGAGGGTCTTCCCGACCCAGGGATCAAATTCGAGTCTCCCACATTATAGGCAGCCGCTTTACTGTCTGAGCCTCCAGGGAAGCCCTAGTACTATGAATACTATTGTATAAAACAGATAAGCACGAGGATCTCCTCTATAGCTCAGGGAACTCTAGCGAGGTTCTGTAATAACCTAAAAGGGAAAGAATCTGAAGACACGTATGTATGACTGAACAATGTGCTCTACACCTGAAACTAACACAGTATTGTGAATCAACTATGCTCCAGTAAATAAATAAATGAGAAATACTTATTGTGTTCCTGGAGTTGTTCTAAATGCTAAAAATCTTCCACGAGCTCCTGACATAACTGAGGATTGCCATGTTAGAAAGAGACAAGTAGGGACTTTGCTAAGACTCTGTCTCTACTGCTGGAGACACAGGGTCACTCCCTGATTGGGGAACTAACAGCTTGCATTATAAGAAGGAAATTAGAGGCAACTTTCTCTCCGAGTTCACCCATGTGTATATCCACATGTACCCCCTTTCCTCCTAAGAAATACTTTGTTTCACTCAAAAAAAAAAAAAAAAAAAAAAAAGAATGAAATTAGAACACTCCCTAACACCATACACAAAAACAGACTCCTAATGGATTAAAGACCGAAATGCAAGGCCGCACACTATAGAATTCTCAGAGGAAAACATAGGCAGAACTCTCTCTGACGCCAATTGCAGCAATATCTTTTTTGACCCACCTCTTAAAGTAATAAAAATAGAAAAAAATGAACAAATGGGACCTAATTAAACCCAAAAGCTTTTGTTCAGCAAGGGGAACCATAAACAAAATGAAAAAACAACCTATAGAATGGAAGAAAATATTTGCAAAGAGATGGACAAGGGATAAATCTCCCAAATATACAAACAGCTCATGCAGCTCAATAACAAACAAAAAATACAATCAAAAAGTGGGCAGAAGATCTAAACAGACGTTTATCCAAAGAAGACTGGATAAAGAAGACGGGGTACACATATACCATAAAAAGAATGAAATAATGCCATTTGCAGCTACATGGATGGACCTGAGAGAAGTAAGTCAGAGAAGGACAAATAAGGCATGATATCACCTACATGTGAAATCTAAAAAAGTGGTACAAATGAACTTATTTACAAAACAGAAACAGAGCTATTGACGTAGAAAATAATCTTATGGTTACCAGGAGAGACGGGGGCAGGGATAAATTGGGAGACTGCAATTAACATATACACACTATTATATATAAAATTTTGAGCATTACTTTACTAGCATGTGAGATGAGTGCAATTGTGCAGTAGTCTGAGCATTCTTTGGCATTGCCTTTCTTTGGGATTGGAGTGAAAGCTGACGTTTTCCAGTCCTGTGGCTACTGCTGAGTTTTCCAAATAATATAGATAACTAATAAGGATGTAGTGTATAGCACAAGGAACTCATTATTCTGTTATGATCTATGTGGGAAAAGAATCTAAAACAGAGTGGATGTATGTATTTATAACTGCTTCACTTTGCTGCCCAGCAGAAAGTAACAGAACACTAAGTCAGCTATGCTCCAATAAACATTTTTTTAAAAAGGGGAGGGGGAAGAAAGAGGTACTTTTTCATGTAAGTACCTTGTGTTCACAGATTGTACTGGAGAGCAATTGTTCTGAGGCGTGAAGGCACATTCTCCCCATATGTAGTTTGCTGCCCAGGGCAAAACGTAATTTTTTTGCTTTTCAAGTCTCTGCATAGTTCTCTATTTCTGGTCCCATTTCTTAAATTTATTTTTTAATTGGAGTATGATTGCTTTACAATGCTGTGTTGGTTTCTGCTGGACAAAAGCGTGAATCATCTGGTCCCATTTTTCTTTACAGGAAATCTCGCAACTCTAAAGTCAGCATTGCTTTCGGTGAACAAAGATAACAATAGCTACTATTTATGAGGAGTTATTATTTTATTTAAGCACTATAAGAAAACCAAAGAAGGGAATGCCTTTCCCATTTTGCAAACACAGAAACTGAGGCTCAGATAATTCAAGCACCTGGAGTAAGTTCACAAAGTTTGAAAAACAGGTCTGGAATTCCGACCTTTGTATATCTGAACTCAGGTCTACGGGATCTCTACCTCTGCAAAAAAAAAAAAGAAAAATTCTTAATAGAGAACTGACACAAATTCTGGTAAGTCGGTCCCTTGAACTTTGCCTCTCTAGGCTAAATACACGCCTTCAATCCATCTTTTTAAGATTTATTTAGAGACACCCTCTCCACTGGTCACTGTCTTCGAGACCTACTTGAGTTTATCGAAGGTCTTACTGGGGCCAGAAAAAGCGCAGTGCCCCAGCTGTGTCTAAAGTGAGCAGGAAGGATTCCTGACCTCCCTTGGAGGAAACGCTCTGCTGGGAGACGATCAAGGCTGAGTTCAGAGCACAGCCCTCGGCGTGAGGGTTCCCACACACAGGAGAGCTTAGCCCTGCATCACCACCGCAGCCGTGATGTGAACACTTAGACCTTGGCTGTCACACGGCTCCGCGTTCAACACACGTCCGTGCTCTTTCTGAACACAGAATACCCGAGCAGGTCTTCCTGCAGCCTCGACCCCCGTGCAGTCCCTCCAGGGGGACACGCTCGATGCTCGACGGCTCTGGCTTGCTCTGCTCCGGGCCCTGCTCCTGCTGAGATCCTGCAGGGCCACAGTCTCACGCTGAGGGGGAAACAGACAACAAGGCAAACGGCCTTCATTCATTCTCTCTCCAGCTGCGGCTCTTTTACCTCTCCCCACCCTTACATGTCGGACTCTAAAATGATGGTATTTTCGCGTAACTCTGTGGCTGATTCATATCAATGTATGACAAAACCCACTGAAATGTTGTGAAGTAATTAGCCTCCAACTAATTAAAAAAAAAAAAATTAAAAAAAAAAAAAAATAAAATGATGGTATTTTCCCCACAACATGCCGCTCCTTTTTCAGTTCTTATTATGTTTGTTACTTCTAAACAAACAAACAAACAAAAAGGATGGTGGGAGAATTAAATCTCTGGCAAAAACGTGAAAACATGAGCGTGATTAAGAGTGTCAGGTTCAGCAGAGCAAACCCATGTACTCTTCTATACGACCTCTCCTGATGGCCCCGTCCCAGCAATTTCTGCCTCCCCTGGCTCATGTTACATGACCCTTGAGGACAGGGACCTTTGTCTAGAAAATCACACATCTACCATGCTAGATCATCAAATGCTACCTTTGTTTGGGTTCGTGCTAACATTATCCGAAGGCTGGGATCTTCTAAATCATTGGTGCTGGAGCTTTCAGCAAGGCCACCCGGAAGGTTACCCTAACAACACGCCATGTCAGTCCAACCATGCCCAGAAGCAGGTGTCTGAATACAACAGGTAGTGTTTTAAGGAAAGGGTGACGTTTGGTAAGTGCTCATTATGAACAAAGGAGTGGAAGCTGAAAGGAACGGTCAAATCCGGAAGCAGGCTTTGGGATCTTGTCATGACAGTAACCATGGACAGAAGAGCCTGTGGTCACAGTCGGATGCGACTGTGGGAGCTGAGCACACACAAGCCTTTGGGTCACCACTGAGGGGTCCCGGGGTCTCTCCGTAAAAGCGAAACCCAATCAAACAAGATTTGCACTAGGTCTGGAAAAGGTTTATCTGGTAATATAATTCATAGTGTAAATCAATGTTTTTTTCAAAGTAAACTGCACTTCTAATTTTGGATTAAATGTGTGAACGTATGGAATAATTTTACAGGTCGTGCATGTTAACAGCAGTTAAGAGAGAACTGAAATCCACATGGTCTGTAGAAGGTCTGTCACAGTGCGGAAATCTCGGACTTGGGTGTCCTGCCTAGCTCTTCTCTACACTTTATACCCTGGCTCTGGGACCAAGCTGCTCGCTGTGGTTGTTTTTCTCATCTCTAACATGAAGGCATTCAATTTCATGACATCTAATATCATTTCTAACTGTGAAAATTCTGTTTCTAAGCTATTCTTATTCCAAGAGAGAGGGATTTCATTTTCACTTCTGCACGTCTTAAATTTTAGCTGAACTCATGCCTAGAAATGGCTCCATAAAAAGATAAAATATTTTCTCTCTCATCTATTTATATACATTAAAAATGTCTATTATCAATGCTCCCTGGGTTTAGAAAAGTGATTTTTACTATGCCTTTTAACTTTCTGGATTTCTAAGATTGGAACCCATGATGTGAAGTTAAAATAAGCTCATTAAAGATAGATTGACTTATTCTTTTGCTTAGTTTTTTTCCTGTCAATGTCTTCTGATAAATAACCTTGGGAAATCATTTAAAGATGAAACACCCTCTCCCATTGTTCCAGCTTCTTTGTGTAGATGATGACAAGGTTTTTTAAAAAGGCATGTTCAATAAACCGTGTGTACGTGGACAGCTTTGAATTCGTTTTTCAGTTTCAATTCTCTTTTAACGTTTACTGTAAACAGCAGAGACACAAGAATTCTCATCAAAGTTATGAGCCAAAACAAACGATCAGGTTACACCTGTTCAGCTCACACTACCTTGGAAACCACTACACTCCATTTTCCTCAGCTTAAAACACCATTCCCTCTCAGGGAAATAATATAATCAATTCATGGTTTTTAAATTGAATGAGCAACGACCGGATTTCTTCTTAATCTTCACATCTGTGTCAAGAGGTAAGTTAAGCTTATTTCTCCTATGGCAAGATTTGTTTATTTAATGGGAAGATAAGCCACTTATGGCAATTGAGTAGTCATTCCTCTTTCCCTTTAGGAAGGAATCTTAATTACTGTATTACAAACGGAGACAACCCGCTTTGCAGTTTTGTGTCGCATCACAGGTGCCTTTTCTGGGTGAGCTGCTTCTTAGTAAAGTTGCTCATTTGGGATGTGGAGGTGACAAGGGTTTTGGGAGGCTCTGGCCGGGGCAGAAGCCTGGCCTGAAAATGGGACATTGGCTGCTCTACGTGGGGTGATGGGGGCACAGAGGCACAGCCTGGGACCTTTCAGCGGCCTTTTCTATGTGGCCTGAGGACAACCTTTGCACCGTTCCTATGAGGGGATCCTCTAAAAATGTCAACACCCTTATTCACGTAGGAAAGTGAAATACCAGACAAGCGCTGTGTGTGGACACGAGTCAGCCTGGGTGGGTCCAGTTCGCCTCAGTGCCGCTCGTAGACGCTCACTATTGACACTTTTTTTGTATACTGTGATCGACGGGTACAAAAAATAAAATTAATCTTCAGACTTACAAGGCTAATCTTCAGACTTACTACTTCCAAATATATACATTTATATGGCTGCATCATGTCTTAGTTCCCCGACCAGGGACTGAGCACAGAATCTTAGCCACTGGACCATCAGGGAAGGCCCCGGACTTGCGAGTTTCATGCGGCTGTATTTACCAAAGGAAAATCAAACACCACAAAACCAATACAGTAAATTAAAGTTAATTAAAGTTGAGTGGACAGAAGACTTCACTTTGCCTGACTTGAGACTGCTACTCATGGCGAGGATGAGGTTCTGACTACAGGGTCCTTGCAGCGGGCCTGCCCGGCGTCGGCAGGCCAGTCCTGGCGGCCTCTCCCTCCGCTGGCCCGTTCCTGCCACCAGCTCCTGGGTTCCCGCTGGCCCGTTCCTGCCACCAGCTCCTGGGTTCCCGCGGCCCTCCCTGCGGCTCCCCGTGGCCTTCTGCCGAGGACAGCCCATCCTGTGCCGTTGCTCACAGGCCTAGGTGATTAAAGTTCTGCACCCTCGTTCCAAGCTTTAAAACCCACTTTAAAGACCAGAGGTCAACAAGCATTTGCTGCAAAAGGCCTGAGGGTTAATATTGTAGGTTTTGAGAGCTGTTACATCTCAGTCCCAACTACTCAAGTGTGCTGCTTTGGCGACGAAAGCGCCCAACAACAGTAAATGAATGGGCATGACTGTGTCCCAAAACTTTATTTACAAAACAGGTGGTGGACTGGATTTGGCCAGAAGGCTTCGTAGTCTGCCAAACACTGGTAAATATGAGTGCTGAAATCCTGGGGCAGCCTGTGTTATGAGCTGGTTGTCCAGCGTTGCTTCCATTTGATTGTTTCAAGATCCTAGACCAAAAGCAGACACATTCATACACCTCTCACACACCCTTGTGAATCTAACAACAGGTCTTCAGGGGCCACAGGTCTTGAGCTGAGAAAATCTCTGGGGGATTTTTTCCAGCAGGCATCTCTCAAAATGAAAATGCTTTATATTCAAACAAGGGGTTGGAGAGTTCACACATGTCAGGAGGTCCTATGGGCCTCAGAGGTGGAAAGAGGCCCTTGAGAGGAAGCTTTTCTTTAGGGGTTAAATGATTTGTGTGCAAAGTGGGGCAGAAACCAGCTGCAGGCAGAACTGGAGACCTGTCCTGCAGGATCTAATTTCTGCTGCTGGATTTCCACCTGATCGTTGGGAGGCGTAGACAAGCCTCCGCCCTCTCTGTCTCGTCTCTTCATCACTGCCCTGAGGGTCCTACTGTACACTACCAACTCCAGAGGATGGGGCGGGGGGGCAGACGAGGTGCTGTGAGATGCTTTGGAAATACTCGAGCCCTACCCAAGGATAATAACATCCAAGGTGTTATCATCACTGAGAAGGGAAAGCAGCTGGGCACGGAGGCTGATGATGTTGTCCTTGGTCGTGACGGAGCAGGTCCCTGGCTTCCCGCAGTGCCAGGGTTTCTTGAACAGTGCCATCTGGAGCCCAGAGAGGGCACTTGGCTTGTTGATGCCTGAACCACACAAGAAGCCTCCTGTGTGGGACGTTGCTGGCATGGCAAAGGCTCATCCTGCAATAAGAGGAGGACAGGAAGGTTGGTACTCAGGCCCAATGTTCAGAAGTTCGGGTGTATAGTTAGTTCACCCCAAGCGGAGTCATCTTTAAGGGACTCATCCACATTAACCAATTCCTGGGAGGCCTGATTTATTTATTTATTTTTCATTTATTTTTATTAGTTGGAGGCTAATTACTTCACAACATTGCAGTGGGTTTTGTCATACATTGACATGAATGGGAGGCCTGATTTATAAAGTGCCTCTCCAGGGACTGGAACTCTTGTGTCTAATCTCAGGAAAACGTCTTTGGACAGCTTAAGGAGTCTCAGCCAGGACATGATCACTCAGGAGGTCACTTGGAGTGGTGAGACTCACACGATGGTGATGGACGTTCACTCCAGGACGCAGAGATGCCGGATGCGTTGGCCCTCCTTGCTCTGCTGGGTGGTCAAAGGGACTCATCTTTTGAAGCTAAGACTTGTACGCGTTCTCAGCAGCTCAGCATGCTTGCAGTGGGGTCGTCTCAGGAAATCTAGGCTCCTCGGTTGCAGGAGAGCAGTGTCCACACATTTCAGCGTTCTCCCTATGTAGAGAGCCGTGTAGACACTGGGCAGGTACACGTCACTTTGGGTTATTTCTGCTCCCGTCTTGCACACAGAACTCTGCTCCCTGTGAATCTTTGCTTCTGTATCACGACGCCAGTCACAGGACCACACGGCTGGCTTCCGTTTCTTCCTTCACTTCCCACCTTACTCAGGTACCCTCTGATTGCTATGATTGGGGAAAAAATCCCAATTCTTACCTTGATGTTTGAAGTCCTGAATACTGCTACATCCTTGTATCTACCAACATTCTAGTACTTTCCAGTTTATCCCAGGAATACAGGACAGATGATCTCTTTGGCGTGGGTTTCTTCTACAAAGAGTTCATCCTTTTTCACAATGTTTTTTACTCATTTCACATTCAAAGGAGGTATCTGTCTCCAAATTCTGAGTTACTTAATTTATCCTGGCTGTGTCTCACTCCAGGATGTCATGTTTTTATGGAGGGTTGTAATTCCATTAATTTTTCTTTTCTTTTTTTAAAATCTCATTTTTTTATTTTTAAAAAAAGACAGATTTAGGATTTTATAAGAAACTACTGTTTTTTTTTTTTTTAATCAGTCAAGTACTACAGTAATGGAATAAATAATAAGATTTTTAAAAATTCAATGTTTATAGACATATTTATTAAAAATTACTAAATTAGGAGACATTAAGTAACGCTGATCCACATCAGGAAGGGATTAGGTAAGTAAAGGCACATCATTTCATCACAAGAAATAAAGACCATAGTCGGAAGTTAATGACCCACCAAAGCTCTAGGTCTTGTGGTTAGTTCTCCTAGCTCCAGAGGGTCGTCATGGTGGAACCTTCTTTATGGTACTTGGCTGAAATAAACAGATACAATTAGAAAGTTTTACTCAGTGACCTCAGCGCATCGTTAAAAATGGAAAGCGCTCTTCAGTGAGTCCAGTGTGTGAGGAGGGAACGAGCAAAATTCTAAAGTGGTTTGGTGATACTGGAAATCCTACTGACATATTAAAAGATTAAAAAAAAAAAAGTAAAACAAGGTGAATCCTTTTGTCCGGATGAATCAGTTAGTGGAATCTTAGAACAGCTGGTGGAGGATTTTGCGTTTCATAGTTTTGGCAACCCACTCCAGTGTTCTTGCCTGGAGAATTCCCATGGACAGAGGAGCCTGGGGTGCTGAAGTCCATAGGGTCACAAAGAGTAGGACACGACAGAAACGACTTCACACGCGTGTACGCGCGGTTTCAGCGCTTACATTTAGGCCATCAATCCATTCTGAGTTAACTTTTTTAATGGTGTGAGGAAGTGATCCAACTTCATTCTTTCACATGTGGAAATCTGATTGTTCTCGCACCTTCTTCTCACTCTCACTTTTGATTGAGATCAAATGTTTGGGGGAAATTTCTAATTTCCAAAATTATTTCTTATATTAGAATACTGAACATTTTACTTTTAAAAAATATTGGAGTTTTCCAAACTAAATTCCTGTGCAGTAAACTGCTGCTTCTTAAGAGAAAGGAGAAAGTCTAATTTGTATATTAGAAATGGTCAGTGGAAATTCTTCAAAAATTGGGAGCAATACTTAGTGATTTAAGAAAATGGATAAATTAAAGACCCTTTTTAAAATTAAGGAGGTGATCTACATTATTAAGAGATTAAAATGTTGAGCTGATGACTTCACAGCTTTCAAGTGCTCAAAAGGGCTACTGGGAGATTCCTATTACCCACATTCATAGGAACAGAACTAGAGGGGAAAAACGCATTTACCTTGCAATTGGAAAGACTTCACTTTGACATCAATAAAAGGTTTTCAAAGGCAAAACTAAAAGCCATGATGATGCTTACTGACTACCTAACGGGTGTCAGTGTTTTCAGCCCCATGAGGGAAGCACTGTCAGCATCAGAGATGAACCTGGACTTGAACCCAAGGGATCCAATGCTGTGCCCAGACTCTTACCCACAGTGCAAAAGCACCCCCGTTAAAAGCGGGTGTTAGAACACCCCTCCCTCCTGAGAAAACTTGCCTTTCTACCAGCAGAGAGATTCAAAATAGGATGGACACTGGTCAGATGAAATTCATAATCCTGGCACTTTTGATGGCATCAGTCTTCTGATCCTACTTAAACACTGGTCACTTTCTTACTACTTTTCTTTTGGAAAAACAGGAAAATAATCTCTTAACCTTTATCCCTTCTCCAAAATGTCCAACAGGCTACTTTTAAATGTTTTGCAACATTACATAAACATCCTCCTGAGTAATATGGACAAATGCCCAGTGACATATGTCATAGGAAACATAATATCCCCCTTTCCCCTTTTTAATCTTTGAGGCTTTGTTTTAATAATTCATGGAGATGTTAACCTTTCAGGTGGATTTGAGAATCCTTTTTATTTAATGTAATTTTGTTTGTGTTCTGAAGCCAAGGACACTGAAGTGTTTTATTCCCTGCTGAATAGGGCATTGTGTACCTGTGTCTTTGTTTTTTCTGAAAACACCTCTTCACTTTCATACATCTCCTTGGGGCTCTAGCAGGTGGGCTGGTTACATATTGTTCCCTCTGGAAGAGACCATGTGATGTGCTCTGATCGGAATGTTGTCACAACATCCCCATTTTCTTAACCCCCTGGTTTCCCTTATGTCATCATTTTCATGATACTCCTTTGGCTGAGTCTACAGAGAAAGCAAGAAGTAACTCATCTTTATAATTGGAGATAGAACCTGAAGTGGCAAGATTTTCACCTGAGAAATAACGCGGTATCTTAGTATTAGACCTGGAGCTCCAGTCCATATATTTTGATTGTGGTAGACAGTTAAGACCAGTGGTTTTTTTGGGTTTTTTTTTCGGTGCACCGTGTGACATGCAGGATCTTGGCTCTCCAACCAGGGACTGAACCCATGCCCTCGGCAGTGGAAGCACTGAGTCCTAACCGCTGGTCTGCTGCAGAAGTCCCAAGAGTAACGGTTTTCAACTGGAGAGATTTTTCTGTCCCTAGTGTACGTGTGGAAACGTCTGGAGACATTTTTGGTCATCGCAAACGGGGTGGGAGGTGATGCTACTGATACAAAGCTGGTAGAGGCCCAGGCTGCTGCTGACAGTCTGCATCCACAGGAGGGACGCTGGAGCAAAGACTTACCCGGCCTCAGTGTCAGTGGGGACCGGACGAGCAACCCCATCCCAGAGTAGTGGAGACTGGGTTTGAACCCTGCTCGGCCTCTTATTTGGTGAGCTTGGGAGATGACTTTATTTTTCAGAGTCTGCGTTCTCATCTGAAAACACACCACCACCACCACAGACAACCACACCCCGCCTTCCCAGGGTGGCTGTCTGCGAACCAGAGCGCGCTGAGCGCACTGCAGGCCCGACAGACCGATCAGGGCCCAGACCGCAGGGCCCAGGCCTACTGCGAAAGGGAAGCAGAGAGTGCACGAGAGACCGTGCCACCGAGATGCCAGCTTCCCGTCGGCGTCCACAGGGCAGAGCGGAGGAGGCAGAGAGGGGAGCAAGAGAACGGAGCGGGCGGACGGTGCCCTAGGAGCGGAGGGACAGGAGCTGGGGATTCAGACACAGCTGCACGTGAGACCGGTGAGCAAGGAGGGCTGACTGCCCCGCGCAGGGGACTCTGCCCAGCACCCTGTAACCACACATAATGGAAAATAACCTGAAAAGAACAGACAACCGAAGCACTTTGTCCTGTACCTGAAACCAAGGCCATGTTTTAATCTACGCTGTGGCTTTCCTTTCGCCGCTGCGGCCGCGGCCATGAGTATGCTCAGGCTTCAGAAGAGGCTTGCCTCCAGCGTCCTTTGCTATGGCAAAAAGAAGGTCTGGTTGGACCCCAATGAGACTAATGAAACCACCAATGCCAACTCCTGCCAGCAGATCCGGAAGCTGATCAAAGATGGGCTGATCATCCGGAAGCCTGTGACTGTCCATTCCCGGCTCGATGGCAGAAAAACACCTTGGCTCTCCGGAAGGGCAGGCATCTAGGTATAGGTAAGCGAAAGGGTACTGCCAATGCTCGAATGCCCGAGAAGGTAACCTGGATGAGGAGGATGAGAATTCTGCGCCGGCTGCTCAGACGAAACCGTGAATCTAAGAAGATTGACCGCCACATGCATCACAGCCTGTACCTGAAGGTGAAGGGTAACGTGTTCAAAAACAAGCGGATTCTCATGGAACATATCCACAAGCGGAAGGCAGACAAGGCTCGCAAGAAGCTTCTGGCGGACCAGGCTGAGGCCCAAAGGTCTAAGACCAAGGAAGCCCGCAAGCACCGGGAAGAGCGGCTCCAGGCCAAGAAGGAGAAAATCATCAAGACTCTGTCCAAGGAGGAAGAGACCAAGAAATAAAGTTCTCCCCCTCTTCTCTGTACATAGTGGCCTCAGCAATTGCATAGATCACTCATTCAATAAAAGACAAGCCTTTATCTGCCTAAAAAATAAAAAATAAAATAAATCTACGCTGTGTGCTGTGCTTAGTCATACCAGGCTCCTCTGTCCATAGGATTCTCCAGGCAAGAATACTGGCATGGATGGCCATGCCCACCTCCAGGGGATCTTCCCAACCTAGGGATCAAACCCGGCCTCCTGCATTGCAGGCAGATTCTTTACTATCTGAGCCACCAGGGAAGCCCAAATCTACTGTACTTCAAAAAAAAAAGAACATTATAAAAAGAGAGAGAGAGAAGATGGCATGTGAGAGGTATCTGAAGGTACCCAGGTCACCTAGGGGGTCACATCTAACTCTTTCCAGCTCAGCCACAGAGCCCAACCACCCTGAGAGAGAAGCCATAAATTAGAAGGATTTGTTTGGAGATGGGATATTATTCTGGGTGACCAAACAAATTCCAAATCAAACTGGGCATAGGATCATTTATGTCCTGTAGACCAGCTGTGTCATCTCCTTGTATGAAAGCAAGCGTATCCTATGGGATGCTTAGAGAGCCTCAATATCCAGGGTTGTAATCATGTAAAACCTCCATAGCCGACAGGTAAGGCAGCAGAAACGATCAATGGAATAGAGATCAATGAATCATGAGGGAACTGTTTTCTTTTGCAGAATCTTGCCTTCTTTGGAACCTCAGCCATGAGTTGGATGTTCCTCAGAGACCTCTTGAGTGGAGTAAATACATACTCCACGGGGATTGGGCGGATCTGGCAGGCCGTCCTGTTCATCTTCCGCTTGCTGATCTACATGGTGGCGGCGGAACACGTGTGGAAAGCGGAGCAGAGAGAGTTTGAGTGCAACGTTAGACAGCCCGGCTGTGCAAACGTGTGTTTTGACTACTTCTTCCCCATCTCCCAGGTCAGACTTTGGGCCTTACAGCTGATCATGGTCTCCACGCCGTCACTGCTGGTGGTTCTACACGTAGCCTATCGCAAAGGCAGGGAGAAAAAGCACAGGAGGAAACTCTGCATCAGCCCAGGCACCGTGGGTGGGGGCCTGTGGTGCACCTACCTGATCAGCCTCGTGGTCAAAACGGGCCTTGAAATTGGCTTCCTGGTTTTATTCTACAAGCTGTATGGCGGCTTCCGTGTCCCCCGCCTTTTGAAGTGCGATCTGAGGCCCTGCCCCAGTACTGTGGACTGCTTCGTCTCCAAACCCACGGAGAAGACCATCTTCACTCTCTTCCTGGTCGGGACTTCATGCCTGTGCGTTGTGTTGAATGTCACTGAACTGAGCTTTTTGGTCCTCAAGTGTTTCATTAAGTGCTGCCTCCAAAAACACTCTACAAGACTGCAGTCCTCCGCGTGTGAGCGCCACGAGCTCAGGCATGTCGCAGGCGCTGGGACAGGGGCCCCGGCCCTGCTCCAGAGACACTCCCCGGACTCGGCCACCAGCACAGCCCAGGGAGGAGAAACCACGCTCCTCTGTGGACACACGACACGTGACCAAGGCAAAGCCTGCGTCTCCCTCATGCAAGACCTAGGCTTCCTTGGAAAACAAAGTGTGTCCACTCGAATGTCATTTGGGAGGAATTCTTAAAGAGTTTCATGCTCAGTTGTATATACTAGACAGAGGTCTCATTGTTTGGTTGTAGGGTTCATGAGGCCACGTGAGTTGTGTTTGAATAGTTAACTGCAAATTAGTGTGAAGAAATCCAGCAACATTCTTCTCAGCGCTTAGATCTATCAACTAGAAACAAAAGTGACACTTCTGCCCAAAGTGACGGCCTCCAAGAACCGCGGAGGCCCCGGGCACTCAGCCTTGCCCAGTCTCTGCAGAAAGGCTGTGATAAGCGGGCAGCAGCAGATGAGCCAGGAGCCCACAGGAGCACATTCGGTGAGAAGGCTCAGCCCGAGCGAACCGCCACAGGGTCCAGGACACTTTGGAGTGTAGGCATCTCTGGACAGAAGTGGACTCGGGGAAAGGGGAGGAGAAGGCGATGGCACCCACTCCAGTACTCTTGCCTGGAGAATCCCATGGACGGAGGAGCCTGGCCGGCTGCAGCCCATGGGGTTGCTAAAAGTCGGACACGACTGAGTGACTTCACTTTCACTTTTCACTTTCATGCATTGGAGAAGGAAATGGCAACCCACTCGTGTTCCTGCCTGGAGACTCCCAGGGACGGGGGAGCCTGGAGGGCTGCCGTCTGTGGGGTCGCACAGAGTCGGACACGGCTGAAGCGACTTAGCAGCAGCAGCAGCAGCAGCAGGGGAAAGGGGAGAGAGCCATCATTTATCGGTCTCCAGCTTCCCAGGCAGCTCTGGCGGTAAAGAATCCGCCTGCCAATGCAGGAGACCCGGGTTTGATCCCTGGGTGGGGAAGACCCCCTGGAGAAGGAAATGGCAACCCACTCCAGTATTCTTCCCTGGAGAATCCCATGGGCAGAGGAGCCTGGCGGGCTACAGTCCATGGGGTTGTGAAGAGTTGGACATGCCTGAGTATGCACGCAAGGCAAGGCAACTTAAATACAAACATTCCTGGGGGACAGTCCACTAGAGCCTGAACTAGCAGACATCTGCAAGGGGCGCGGTTAGTCACGAGGGAGACAGGTCCCACAGGGATGGGGAGCAGGGCCCAGAAAGAAAATACGCCCACCTGATAATCTCTGAACACTTGTCTTAAACCATAGAACACTGAACGATTTTGTACATTTCCACATCTACAGGCAGGAATTCACAAGGGTCATGGCTTGCCTACAGTTTGCTGGCACATCTCCCTCTAGGATAGATAGTAACAGTGTACTATGCTGCTATGTTAGTGTAAAAAATTGTTAAAAAAAATGGTTACGTTTATTATCACTTGATTTGAAGACTATCACTTTCTTTTACTTTCCTACTTTCTTTGGATTTAATATGGTAATACAACTGCATTTCTCCAGAATAAAAATGAATTGACTTTGAGGTGTCACTTGACTGTCATTGATATCATTACTTGGCCACACTGGGCATGGTTATCCTGTGAAATAAAGCTTGTTCTGACAATTTTAGAATAGGATTTGCAACCCTGCCTGGTAAAGAGAGCTCAGAAATCATTCTTCTCCGCTGGGATTTTTTAAATGAAAAGTGAGGGCATAAAAATGTAATTTTAACAAAAACCAATTATGTCATGTCTGTGGCCTTCCCTCCTTTAACCTAAAATGTCTGGTTACAATGCACGTGTAACAAAGGCTGTGTCCTCATGCAGCCCACAGACCACGCCATCAACAATAGCTGTAATCTGTCTTGAAGACTTGTCTTGGAGAGCAGAGATGATGTGAACTGTGTGGTCCCCCTTCCTCCAGTTTATTCCACAGGTCACTGCTGGACTCAGGTGCTTATATCCAGTATACTTCACCTCGTGATATGGAAACAGGCAGCCGTCACAAATGCAGGTAACCACTGACAGACTTAGTGTATGTAATAAGACTTTATATGTATATATATTGTACGTGTATATATATATATCTGCAGTTAACAGAGTTTTAAGGTTTTGGAGGCCCTGATCAGGGCATGAAATCTAGAAAATAGGCTTCTGTGTACAGAACTGGGAGGGAGGTCAGGGAATTTTTCGGTCTGAGGATGAATTTGCTATCAAAATGTCTGCGGGGACCTCAGTCTCCTCACCTATGACAACAAGCTCTGCTCAAGCTAAAGGGCTGGAAGCATGTGGACATTTGTGCTTTTCCATTTTGCATGCAGAGAAGAGTTGAAGCTAATGGAAGCAAAGGCCACGCATTAAGTTGTTTAGACAGAAAGGGGGATAATTTTTTTCTTTAAAGCTTAATTTACAAAATGAGTTCCCTATACACACATTCTGGAAGCTAGCTGAGTATCAGTGAAGACTCAAAGCATTTGAGAGAAACTGGAAGTTAAATTTTGTCTTCTTTATTCTCTTATGGATACATTGATATTTATTGAGCAATAATTAATAGAAGACACTGAGCTGCCTGTCTTTAGAGATACATAATTCCCATCTCAAGAAATTTTCTGCTTCTATTAAGGGGGGTGGAGGCAAAAGTGCCAAGGAATATTTCACACCTGTGTTCTGTATTTATTAATGTGCTACCTCACTTAACCCCCTGCATGCTTCTGGTGCCCAGGAAGCAGACAGAGAAGAAAAGTGAGATCCCAAAACACAGTTGCCTTTTTCAGAGACACTCATCTAGTAAAAGCAGAGTTAAAAATCACCATAGGTCTCCCTTAGACCACCTGCTTACCACACCAGGCTTCCAGATCACTAAACAGATTTAATTCAAGCCATTCCCTGGTGGCTCAGATAGTAAAGAATCTGCCTATGATGCAGGAGATGTGGGTTCAGTCCCTGGATCTCGAAGATCCCCTGGAGAAGGGAATGGCTACCCACTCCAGCATTCTTGCCCGGCATAATCCCATGGACAGAGGAGCCTGGCAGGCTAGTCCATGGGGTCCCAAAGAGTTGGATGCAACTGAGCAACTAACACTTTTCACTTTCATTCCGGATTTGCAATGATTTTGTCTTCCTTGTACTTTTCCGCAAAAATCTTTCTGGTTACAGATTTTGCCCCTGGCCACAGCGTTTCCTCTAATTGGAGCTGGAGGGAAAAAAAAAAATTTTTTTTTTCAAGTTCTTGGATGAAAGAATGCCTAGGCATGCAAGTGGTTATGGTTCCTGTCTTTCCAAGGAAATTAAGCCAGCTTCCTTCAAACAGACTGCAGAGACTAGAGAGGAGGTGGGGGAAAGGCAAAGACCTGAGGATGTTTGATTCTTCAGTCCTGCTGTCCCTGGCACTGGCTCCACCCTACTTTCTGCAGTTTACTTACATGGAAGGTAAGTCCCCATTTTTGTTTAAATTGGTTTAAATTAAGTTTCTGGATCTTGCAACTAAGAGAGTCCTAATAAAATTCATGTTCTTAAAGAATTTCTTCCCTGTATACTAGAAAAAAGAGGTATGACTCGTATCAGCCTTTCCTTTTCAGGCTTCAAGCACTCTAACTTTGACACATGTGTATGTATAGAATTTTTGTGTCAATAGGAAGAAAGAAGGGGAAGGATGTCAACACTGGTTACAATAAGAGGAAAGATGAACTTTTCCTTTATAAATCTTTTCATTGTTTTGCATCTACTTTTGCCTGTAAGTTTTTAATAAACAAGGCAACTGAAAACCCCAAAGTGCTCCATCTCACAATTTTTCTAGCTCATATCCCATCACAGGTATGTAACACTTTCCGTAAACACTGATGTGAATTTACCCCTAGTTTACATTTTATTTGTATATTTAGTATGACAGCATAAATGAGAGGCCATTTCACAGCTCTGAAAATCTGGCGATGAAAGAAAGCAGAGGTGGAGCCTGTGGAGACAAAAAGCATCAGCGTTCAACAGAATTTTAATGACAAAGCCCAAGGGAGGTGTTCTGGAAGAGAACTGCTGGCAGCTCTTTCTTCAGTATGAATTTGGGTCTTCTCTCCAAAGCAAATCTTCCTTCAGCTATAAAAGGCATCGGTGATTGTGGTGAGTTCTGAGAATGTTCCACAGAGCTATCCTGCCTGCCAAGCTCCTCTGGCCAGGGAATTCTCCAGGCAAGAATACTGGAGTGGGTAGCCACTGCCTTCTCCGGGGGATCTTCCCGACCCAGGGGTCTAATCCGGGTCTCCCGCACTGCAGGTGATTCTTTACCTTCTGAGCCGCCGGGGAAGTCCTTCTTGTGCCAGAGGGTCTAGTAAACAATTTTCCGGCTCTGAGAAGGCAAAGATGAGCTTTCAAAATTCTATAATGTACCCACATACTGCGTCTGAAGGCAAAGGGAAATGATTTCTTATGTTACCCAAGTCAGTCAACAGTCCCCCTACTTACAGGTGAAGTATTAGATCCTTCCCCAGCTATGGAGATCTAATGTTCTATTAAAAGGAAAAAGAAAACATGTTCAGATCAAAGTAATAGATGTAATTTCTGTCAACTTACTTTTATCTTAAAACTTTTCCCAGACATTAACGCCTCCTATCAGAGGAGAGATCGATAGGACAGCTATGGTACAGAGCTGAGGCAGAGGCCAACCGTCGGCAGAGTAACAGCAAGTGGAAGAGGTGGGCCGCAGGGTCCCGAGCCCTAGGAAAAGGTCACTGTTCAAACCGCCGTGGAGTGAGGCAGAGGAGACACACTTTTAAATTAATTTTTAGTGAGCACAATTTCCACATTCTTGCTATAAAAATGTCATTAACTAAATTGATGGTCATCAATCTCGTTACTAAAAGTAGTATGAATCATTAGGTTAGCCAAGTGACTTCAATTAAAAAGTATTTATCTCAAAGGAGAGTAAGTACAGTAACTTGAGACGTGACTTTCTGTAGATTAGCAAACCTGGTAAGCCAATCTTCCTAGAGAAGATTGCTTCTAATCACATTAATTTGATGATGACATTAGAACTACGGACTGTGACCAAGGTTGAGAATCTTATCTTACTCATCTCTTCACATCTTTGTATTGCCACAGCTTTTTAGGTCCATAGTACCGAGAAGCACAGTGTTTCTGGGGAAGAAAATGTGTTCCTCTTGCTTCTTCCATCTTTTATCTATTTATTCCTCTCCACCTAAAAGAATTCTGATTTTGTTGGGGATGCCAATGTCCCCAGCTTAAAAAAAGAAAAGCACATCTCCCAGTCTCCTTTGCATGCAGAGTTAGCAAGGTGAGAACCTTCTTGTCGAAACAAGATATCGTGACTGATGCTTTGGGGAGAGTTAAAAAGTGGAGCTGAACTACCTTGCATGTTTTTTGTTCCCCATCCTCTTTCTGCCTGAGACATCATAGTTGGAGCTGCTTATGGACCTTACGGATAAAGGAGTAGAAAGATAGCTCCTGGGACACTGATGGCGCAATATGGAATTGCCATCAGCCCTGCACTGCCTGTCTCTATGCTTTTTTTATTATAATATTTTATTATTTATTTTGGCTGCTTGCAGTCTTAGTTGCAGCATGGGAGGTCTTGGTTGTAGCACATGGGCTCCAAAGTGTGGGTTTAGCTGCTCTGTGGCATGTGGGATCTTTTCCCGAGCACAGATCAAACCCACTTCCCTTGCATTGGAGGGCAGATTCTTAACCACTGGACCACCAGTGAAGTCCCTCCATGCTTTTATTTTTGTTGTTATGTGAGAGAGAACTTAACTTCCACCTGATGGAAGTCATTGACTTGTTAGCCTCTTTTATTTACAGACAAAAACAGTTCCTGACTACATTCACGTTAGTGATTAGGATGAAGACAGAGAAGGCATGCTTCCATCTACTGAAGGCAGAAGGAATGACCAATATACGGAATGACAGAAATGAAACATGATAGGGACTGATTTTCCCAATGCCTGGAAGACAAGTTGCTTATTTCATGTTCCAAGATTTGAGAACCAGGACCAATGGGTGAACATCATAAAGATTTTTACCTAATAGAGAAACATTCTATTGACTTGAACTGCCTGCTATTTAAATGATGGCCTGATAAAGCAGTGAGATTCCTAAGTAACACTGAAAGAGATGATCAAGAATAATGCTGGACTGAACGGGTGGTATTGCTAGAAGAGTTCAGTGTTTCCTTTGAACTCCCCAAGGTCCAGATTGTGGTTCTTGTACCTAGAATGTATATTGTGTGGATGCAAAGTTAGACATTATACTGACTATATTACTATATAAACCTGATACCGTAGAAAGATCTCTCATAATTAAGAGAATCAACTTAAAAAAGAAATGGCATGTACAATAATAAGACCCCCTTGTTATAACAAACAATTTAGGTAGTTCCACAAAAATGATTATAAGATTTATCTTCTTTAAAATCATGGCTATATTATAGTGACATGTAAGGTAATCAATATTTTGTATTATTCCATTCTTCTTTTCTCCAGCTTGAGAAATTCTAATTTCATTTCAAAGCTTAGATCAAGTATTTCTACTAGGGAGCAAATTTTTGCTGTAAAATGGGGATAGAGAATACCTATCTCATAGGGTCGTTGAACAAAGTAAATGAGATGATCCACACAAAGCATCAGCACAGAGACGTCACTTTTTAAATGTTAGATGTTGTAATTACCACTTGGCTTTATTAGTTCACTTCTTCCTATATTATTTGCTTGTTTTCTTAACCCCACTCTAAATTAGTATACTGAATGCAGGCAGGAGTCAAGGCCTTCATCATCATACCTTAAGGGCTTAATCCATAGTAGTTGCTGGCATGAATTAATGTATTCATGAAATTCACATCATATCTGCATTGTATAAACTAAAAAAAATTATAGCATTCTGGAATCAGAGGAAATCTTAAAAATACTTACAAATGAGAAAACGACAACTCAGAATTATAAAGTGACTTACCCAATGAATGTTAAATGAAACGACAGAGCAAGAATTCCATTTTTTAAAACTCCAAATCTAGCCTTCCAGAATCTTCCTGTACAAAGTTTCAAAGATCTTTGGAATACTGGTATTCCATATAACAACCAACTGTGCTACATCCAGTTGTTTTTTTTTTCTACTTTGTTAGGTAATGAGTTTTGATTTTGCTGATTCTGATTTTGTTGGGAAAGGCAACACGCTCAGCTTAAAAGTCACATGTCCAAGTCTCCCTTGCATATACAGGAAGCACTACCTTTTTATCAAAACAAGATTTTTTGACTGGTGCTTTGGGAAAAGTTAAAGATACGCATAATCCATGCAAGGTGACTCTAGTCTGTTTCCATTGTAAACAGTGGCCTATTTATCCTGAAATGAATCAACAGCTAATCTATCATAGTCATCTCCCAATTTTTAAAACTGTTTCAATAGTTATTCCAATCATAAGTATTCAAAAATATAAATGACCACCACATATCAGCCCAGGCCCTTTACAAAGTATAAATAATAAGAAATAAAAACAATGAAAATGTAATTTCTTGTTCGATTTCTAGACCCTAACTACACACACGCTTCCCAGAGTCAGCTTGCCATCTTGTGGCCTCTCGCTCTGGTGCAGCTGAGCGTCTGACTAGCACCCGTGGTGAGGCCCCTGGTGTCCACGACTCTGCACATGCACATCCACTTTAGATGTGTTTATATGCATGTAAACGAGCGGCACCCAAGTTTCACCTCCAGACCAACTTCATTCCAGCAGAGGCTTACAAACTTTAAGTCAGAGAGAGAGGTGCTGGCAGCTAAACCCTCCCTGAGACACATGCACATAAACCATCTAAGTACTGATGGAACAGAACATGCATACGTGATTGCTGAAAAGGTATGTGTGTAACTTATCCTGGGAAGACAATACGAACATCGCCTCCAATAAAGATGGGAAAGCAAGGTGATGACAGGATTTAAATACGGGTTTTCACCAAATCTAAACGGTGGCAAGGTCTCTCTTCCCCTTCTGACAGGATTATAAAACCTACTGCAATGTCTGCTCTGTTGAAGGTATACATACAAACCTGTGTGTACATGCACGTATATGCTGTTAAAACTGCTATATACATTCCCTTCAAGTATTCTAGGGTTGGTAACCTCAGTAAGAACACACAGCTCTCCTGGAATAGAGGACTCTGGTGGTGACAGAAATAAAAACTCTGTGACAAATCTGTCCAACGCCAGCTTTTTCCTATGGCTGTGACTCAATGAGTGGACATCGTCAGGAGCTTTGGACGCAGGTGGTGCTAGTGGTAAAGAATCTGTCTGCCAATGTAGGAGATGCAAGAGACAGGGGTTTGATCCCTGGGTTGGGGAGATCCCCTGGAGTAGGAAATGGCCACCCCAGTCCAGTATTCTTGCCTGGGAAACCCTACGGGTGGAGGAGCCTGGTGGGGATAGTCCATGGGGCTGCAAAGAGTCAGACACTACTGAGCACATCAGGAACTCAGAACAGCATCTGACATGACTGTTTATTATTATCCACTGTCCACTTAGAGCCAGACTTCAGTCCTGGGTTCCCAAGCCTGCCCCCAGGACCTCTGAGCCCTGTGCTTCCAACTGCCGCGCCACTGAGCGCTTGATTCAAAGCATCATCAGACTTGAAAGTTCGGGTGGAGCATGTCAGCCCTTTGGGTCCCTGCTGTACTTCTGAGAAAAGCTGCCTGCGTGGTATAGCCTGGTCAGTGTGAAGGAAAACACATGACCAGGCCGCAGTTCTAAAATAGAAATTCAGATTTTCTCTTGTCAGGGATATAAGCTCAGAGAGGAGAGCACAAGAGCAGTAACACCAGCTAAAAGCCCAACGACTACACACAACCATTATTCTGTGTTGAAAAGGCGCACACCGTTATCACACAGAACGTTCTGGATGCTTCTGATTGCCTCACTTCTAGCAGAGCAACTGTTGCCTTTCATACTTCTGGCTCATCTACTTTGGCTGGAGAACTGGTGTGGGATCAAGGTTTTGTTGGAAGAAACGAGAGTTGCTTTAGTTTCTTGTTTTATACTGGTAACATGTAGACTACATTTTTTTTCAAAAAACTATTTTTGAAGTGTAAGACAGCATCGTGTGCCATGGCATGTAAGTTGAAAAATTTGTATTACTAAAATAAACATATTGCACTGCCTCCCATATTATCAACATGAACTTTCCATAAAACAAGGTTGCTAACTTTCCTGTGGTGGAGAATTACATTTTAAACCATTTAACTCAGGCTAGAATACCACCCAACCACCATCACGGATTAGAAAATTTCTAACTGCTAACTAGAGCAGAGAGTGAGTTCACTCCAGGCCCCCGCAGCCACTTCTCACCTCCTCTCTCTCAGCTTCTTTGGTTTCCAAGTGCAGACCTCTAATGGGGGGTCCTCTGCTCCTCCAGGTTCCCTGCTTTCATCATCACTGCCACCTCTGTCACGACACTAGATTGGGTTCCAGAAAGGGTTTCCCCTCCTTTGGAATCACTATTAAACTATAGACCAAAAAATTTAGTAGATGTGGGTCTTAAAAGAGTGAAAGTTGTTCAGTCATGTCCAGCTCTTTGTGACCCTAAGGAACTATATAGTCCTGGGAATGCTCCACGTCAGATTACTGGAGTGGGTAGCTGTTCCCTTCTCCAGGGGATCTTCCCAATCCAGGGATCAAAGCCAGGTCTCCCACATTGCAGGCAGATTCTTTACCAGCTGAGCCACCAGGGAAGCCCTAAAAGAAGGTGTCGTTTACAAATCATCTCCTAATACTGATTCCTAACCATTTGGGGAAAACTCCCTCCAGCTACCAGGACAATTCTCACAGCATCATCTCATTGAGACCCCGAGCAAGCTGGCAGCTCCTTTGCTGCCTGTGTGCCCCAGATCAAGGAATATGCACACTCTGGAGTCAGTCTGCCTGTTTTCAGCTCTCACCTCTGCCACATACTAGCCGTGGAATTATTAGGCAAGACTAGACCTAGACTTCCTCATCTTAAAATGAGAATGAGAATGAGCGCACCAAACTCTCTGAGTTGGTAAAAGAATAAATGGAAATACAAGGAAACTTCTTAGCACAGGGCCTGGCACATGGTGATAGTCAAATAACACAACTGTTCTGGGCTTCCCTGGCAGCTCAGCTGGTAAAGAATCCGCCTGCAACGCAGGACCCCAGTCTGACTCCTGGGTCTGGAAGATCCCCTGGAGAAGGGACAGGCTCCCCATGCTCGTATTCGTGGGCTTCCCTGGCAGCTCAGCTGGTAAAGAATCCGCCTGCAATGTGGGAGACCTGGGTTGGAAAGATCCCCTGGAAGCGACCCACTCCAGTATTCTTGCCTGGAGAGACCCCATGGACAGAGGAGCCTGGCGGGCTACAGCCCAGGAGGCGCAGAGTGGGACACAAGTGCCTAACCACACACAACACGACTGTTTCACTGCCAACGGCAGATCTGAAGAGGGAGCCTAGGCCGAGGAAAGACAGACACAGCAGATTCCTGTTAGACTGTGCCCTTGGCCTTGAAGAAGAAGTCAAAGCTCATCTTTATTTATATCTTCACTGAACCTGGATCTCCCAAGGCTTTGGGGCCAAGATGATACCATGAAGAAGCTATTTCCCCAAACTCCTACATGTACCACACAGTCTGGAAGGGAGCATGCTCCCCACCAAATCTCTAAAAGCAGGACTTCAGCCCTGGACTCAGTCTCTTACATCACTTCCTACTAACCGCATCTTCTGTGTACAGTCCATCCAATCAATCAGACCGAAATCTGTTTCAATTTCTCAGCTCATCAACATTCTAATTTAGGCTTCATCGACATTCTAATTCAGTAATATACTTCTACGGTCATTTCCAGACTCTGCATTAGTGAGTAACTACAATCTTAAGTTTCAACACTCCAGTCTTTCATGCCTAATTCTCAGCCTTATTCCCGTAATACCCTCTCTTCAGCACCATTAAGACCTCCAGTCTCATACTGATTACCTGTGGAATCTAAAAACAATACAACAAATGAACTTATTAACAAAACAGACTCAGAGACTTAGAGAAAGAACTTATGGTTACCAGGGTGGGGGGAAGATGAGAGGAAGGGACAGATCGGGAGTTTGGGATTGACATGCACACGCTGCTATATTTAAAACAAATGACCAAAAAGGACCTACTGTATAGCACACAAAACTCTGCAAAATCCTAAATGGGAAAAAATATCTAAAAAAGGGTATGGGAATACGTACAACTCAATCACTTTACTGGACACTTCAGTAATCAACTAGACTCCGATATAAAATTTAAAAAAATTTAAACTGTATAAAAATAAAAAACATTGAGTCTTCTAACCCTCCCACTCACCCCAAAACAGACCTCCAGTCCCTTGATTGTTCAATTTTCTTCTGTCCTCTTATGTTCCCTACCCTAACCAGGCTCGATTCCCCAATGAAATACCTGTCCTGGGACTATGCAACCTCTTCCCCCCGCCTCCTCTGTTCAATCAGAGCAGCACTACTGGAAATACTACAAGATTGTCCTCCTAACTTAGCTGGGTTTTGAATGCTCTATCAGCAATCCTTATATATATAGCCTCTCCTATTCTTCACCTCAAACTTTAACATTTAAAATTTGATTTCCTACTTTTTTAAGGCTTGCTGCAGCGCAGGAATGCTGTTTCCTAGATCATCACTGCTACTTAACAGACTTAGTCTAGAGGTCCTTTCTGTTTGGGAACGCTGACCTTGGCCACCCATTCGAGGCGAGGTCCCATTGACTAACCTGCCGACTTTCGCCTCTTCAGTGGGACCTGCCCAATCTCACTCAGTCACTCAGGCGTGTCTGACTCTCTGTGGCCCCGTGGACTGCAGCCAGCCAGGCTCCTCTGTCCATGGGGTTCCAGCTACCACTCTATCTCCTCCTTTACAACCAAACTTTCCAAAAACAGGTTTTTACAGAGTCAAGTTATGAAACTGCCGAGGTCACCAATTACTTTCTTACTACTGAATCCAAGGGATACTTTGCTTCCTTTTAGTCTCATGATCTTTCCTTTCTCTTAATCTACTTTAAAATACTCAGTTAAAAAAACAAACAAACTCAGTTAACTCACCTCGGAGTTCAGCCACAGGCCCTTTTGTATACATTTCTCTAGCCAATCACCCATTCACAAAACTGCTCCTCTTCCTGTCTCATCTACCTGAATAAAGGGTATTTCTTCAACCATTTAAGCCAAAATCCTGGAAATCTCTACTTCTCCCCTCCTCTTCCTTTTTCATAACTCATAATGATTAAGTCCTGTCCAGTATTCTAGATCTCTCAAGTCCATTCACTTTTCTCCTTTGGCCATCACCATTCCACACCAACAGTATCCTCTCCCCGCCACATGACTTGGAAAGCCTTAACTGGTCTACTTGAATTCCCCAGTGAAATACTCTCATTAGAGTAAATTTTTAAACTTGTAAGAATTTCATTGGTTTTGAAACCCAAATGTGAACCGAGGATAAAGTCCAATGCAATTAAGTCTAAGACACTGTGATGTGGCCCTTGCTTATCTTTTCTTGTTCACGTTAAACTCTTATCAGCTTTTTGCCATCTCCTCAAAAGTTATCCTTACCACAGCTTTTCATGTCTCCCCATAGCCTGGAGCTTTCTCTGCTTTCCCTCCCTCAACATCTCCCTCTTCAGTTAAGCCTTTAATTGCTTCCCCTCACTACAGACCATACAGTGTCATATTCTCACCCTGTTAATCTTACGGTATCCCTAGAACTAGGAAATTACAGTGATTGTGTAATTCTGACCTCCGTGAGAGTTTGAATAATCTTCCATTTAAGAATTCAATACAATTTTACTTCTAAGTATGTTCTGTTACTACGTTAGGGTTAGGGTTAGGGTTAAGGTACTGGACTAGGTACTTGGCATAAAGTGGGAGGTGACCTAATGGAAAGATTTCTGCCCTTGTGCAGCCAATAGGTTGCTTCTGTGGCACGGGTGGTGAATTTCAGCAAGGTAGGAAAAGAGCAATCACAACTGAAGAGAAGCGGTATCAGGGAACTTGAGTGCTGGGACTGGCCATGCTACGGCTGGGGCTAACGCCTAACTTGAGAAACCTGGGTAGTGACTTTGG
Organism: Dama dama; assembly: GCF_033118175.1. Taxonomy (NCBI): domain Eukaryota; kingdom Metazoa; phylum Chordata; class Mammalia; order Artiodactyla; family Cervidae; genus Dama; species Dama dama. The sequence continues at coordinate 60,009,916 of NC_083708.1, forward strand.
ATAGAGAGACTAGGGAGAGGAATAGGTTGAAGGTGAAGTGGGGAAGATAATAATTTTGGACGTGACATGCTTAACTGTGACGCAGGCAGCTGAACACGAAAGCCTGAAGCTATGAAAAGTCTGGGTTTTGAATTTAGGTGTGACAGCCACAGTGCTAACACTGAACTCCACAGAATGGACGGCATCATCCAGAGAGTGCAGAGACTCACACGGAGCCAAAGGTCAGGTCCTGGGAGAACTAGGATTGGTACCAGTGAGGAAGCAGCCAGAAAAGCTGAAGATAAGCAGAAAACCAAGAGCAAAGGCCAAAAAAACCAAAGAGAATACTTTAAAGAGGGCGTCATCAACCCTTCCGAGTGCTCCTGAAGCAGTAAACGAGAAAAAGAAGAGCCAACAGCTCTGACAGCCCGGGAGAGGCTGCTGATCCTAATGAAGGCAACCTCAGAAAACTTCTAGGGTATACGAGGTGCCAGCACATGAACAACGGAGGTAACTCAAATTAGTTACGACGGAAACTAAATCAAAGAGGTTATAGCTGGATGGGATCAAAAGACCCCCTCCTTCACCCCTTTCCTTAAAGAATAGCAGCCGTTAGGGGCATGCTGTGAGCTGCTGGGAAGAATCCAGTGGAAGACTGATAGGACAAGAATAATTAATTCAGAGTTTTTGAGACGGTGAGGAGGGGCTGACTTTTCCTAAGGAGAAGAGAGAGCAGATACCGATGCGTTTGTAAATGTAGGGATGAAAAGCTGAGAAAGTTCCCATCAAATTTTTGCATTTTTCTCAGAAAATTTAAAAACTGCCAAGTAGTTTTGAGCCTATTTGAGATTATTAACCTGCCTTTTGTAATAATTTTCTCCCATTCAACTGCTCAAGAGTAGACAGAAAACATTGAGGGTTTTCCAGATCATGTGAAGGGAGGTGCAGGGGTATGGTCTGAAGATATCTGTAAAGGGGAATCTAGCCTCTAAGCCAGACTGGATGAAGACAGGAGTGAACTGGTAAAGAGTGATCAAGTGGTGGGATTAACTGTTAGCTGTGATGACGTAGAAATACTTTTTAGTGGAGGGAGCTCAAGCAGATGAGCTGGAAAGTTTGTGCTTGGAGAAATGGAATTTTAATTCCAGACTTGGAAGTGATACAGGTTTTGATTATGTCAAAGCACAGTGCTCCCATTTATGGGAAGATCACTGCAATAAGAGGTACCTTGAATAAGCAAGGTCATTAGGAAATAAAAGAAGATATAATTTGTTCACTGAGTGGCAGGTTGGGATGCAGATAATAAACAACAAAGACAAAAATTAAACACGCTGGTATAGAAAATGAACACATGAAACTTCACTAGAGTCATCTGGGCGGCTCTCTGAGGAGCTGCCATTCAAGCTGAGCTCATAAACACAGAGGAATAAGCATTCCAAAGAAAATGTGTAAAGGCTTGAGGTGCTGGGGGTGGGTGAGCTTACAATGTGTTTGAGGATGTGGAAGCATCAGGAAAATGGGAAATTGTATGAGTGTCTGGAAAGCTTCCGGTTCAAGACGGCAGAGCAGGAGGAGGTGTGCTCATCTCCTTCTGCGAGAGGACCAAAATTGCAACTAGCTGCTGAACCACCACCACCAGGAGGATGCTAGAACCCAACAAAAAATGATAACCCACATCCAAAGACAAAAGCTGCAGGGAGATGGCAGGAGGGACACAGTCACGATAAAATCAAATCCCACACCTGCCCGGCGGGCGACCCTTAGACTGGAGAACAAGAATATCGAAGTTGCTCTTGCACTGTTGTGAAAGTTCTTAACCCCAGGCTTCCTGGCCTGGGGATCCGACAAAAGAACTGGGACTCCTCAGGGAACCTTGCCTTGAGGGCCAGCGGGGTTCAATTATAGCACTTCCAGAGGACTAGGGGAAACAGACTCCAGTCTTGGAGAGCACAAAAAAATGTTATGCGCACCAAGATACAGAGGAGACCCCACTGGACACTGAACCAAAACTGCCTGCCAGTGCTGGAGGGCCTCCTGTGGAGACGTGGGTCGGCAAGGGCTCGCCACAGGGATGGGAGCACTGGATGGTCACCCTGGGTGTAAACCCTCTTGGGGCTTGCTATTAACCCCACCATAGAGTCTGCAGGCCCCAGGGCTGGGTTGCCTCAGGCCAAACAACTACAAGGGAGGGAGTGCAATCAACAGGTAATTGTATTAAAGCTTTACTGAGCAAGGTCCTGCCCACCAGAGCAAGACCCAGTTTTTCCATCACCAGTCTTTCTCATCAGGAAGCTTATACAAGACTGTGAGCCTCATCCATCAAAAGGCAGACACAAGGAGCAGCACAGTCTCACGGTGGCTAAAACAAAAACCAAATTAAAGAAAATTAATCACAATAAAAAGCAGAAAGTTAGGTCCCAGATGAAGGGACAAGGTAAAACCTGAGGAAAACAACTAAAGAAATAGAGAGGCGACCTTTCAAAAGAATTCAGAATCATGATACTGAAGACAATCCAGGATCTCGGGAAAAGAATGGAGGCAAAGACTTGAGAAGATGCAAGCAATGTTTACCAAAGACCTAGAAGAACTAAAGAACAAACAAACAAGAGATGAGTAATACACGAGAAGGAATCAAAAGCAATAAATAAAGCAGAACAAATAAATGACCAGGAGGACAGGATAGTGGAAATCACTGCTGTAGAACAGAACACAGAAATAAGAAAGAAATGAAATGAAGACAGCTTAAGAGACCTCTCAACAACACTGAAAGTGAAAGTGAAGTCACTCAGTCCAGTCGGACTCTTTGCTACCCCATGGACTGTGGTCTACCAGGCTTTTTCATTCATGGGATTTAGAGTACTGGAGTGGGCTGCTCTCCATGAAAGTGAAAGAGAGTGAAAAGGCTGGTTTAAAACTCAACATTTAGAAAACTAAGATTATGGCATCTGGTCTCTTCACTTCATGGCCAAGAGTGGAAACAATGGCAGACTTTATTTTTGGGGGCTCCAAAATCATTGCAGATGGTGACTGCAGCCATGAAATTAAGATACTTGCTCCTTAGAAGTTATGACCAACTTAGACAGCTTATTAAAAAGCAGAGACATTACTTTGCCAACAAAGGTCCATCTAGTCAAGGCTGTGGTTTTTCCAGTAGTCACGTATGGATGTGAGAGTTGGACTATAAAGCAAGCTAAGCGCCAAAGAATTGATGCATCTGAACTGTGGTGTTGGAGAAGACTCTTGAGAGTCCCTTGGACTGCGAGGAGATCCAACCAGTCCTTCCTAAAGGAAATCAGTCCTGAATATTCACTGGAAGGACTGATGCCGAAGCTGAAACTCCAATACTTTGGCCACCTGATGCGAAGAGCTGATTCGTTTGAAAAGACCCTGATGCTGTGGAAGACTGAAGGTAGGAGAAGGGGTTGACAGAGGATGAGATGGTTGGATGGCATCACCAACTCAGTGGACATGAGTTTGAGCAAGCTCCGGGAGTTGGTGATGGAAAGGGAGGCCTGGTTGCTGCAGTTGATGGGGTCACACAGAGTCAGACATGACTGAGCAACTGAACAGAACTGAACTGAATGAATAGCTGAAAACTTTCCGAACACAGAAAAGGAAATAATCAACCAAGTCCAGGAAGCACAAAGTCCCAGGCAGGATAGACCCAAGGAGGAACACATAGAGACACATAGTAATCAAACTGACAAAAGTCACACAGATAAAATATTAAATATTAAAAGCAACACATAATAAACAAGGGAAAAATGACAAATGACATACAAGGGAACTCCCATCAGGCTATCAGCTGATTTTTCAACAGAAACTCTACAAGCCAGAAAGGAATGGCATGATGTATTTAAAGTGATGAAAAGGAAGAACCTACAGTCAAGAATATTCTACCCAGCAAGACTCTCCTTCAGGTTTGACAAAGAAATCAAAACCCTTCCAGACAAGCAAATGTTAAGAGAGTTCAGCACCACCAAACCAGCTTTACAACAAATGCTAAAGGAACTTCTCTAGGCAGGCAGGAACCACAAGAGAAGGAAAAGACCTACAGAAAGTACACCCCAAATAATTAAGAAAACGGTAGTAGGATCATACATATGGATAATTACCTTAAATGTACATGGATTAAATGCATCAACCAAAAGACACAGACTGACTGGGTGGATGAAAACATCTGCCTGTATGCACTTCCACTTACCACATGACTGTTTGAGACTCCCCAAACTATATGTGACTATTTCATATTACTAAGTTAATCATGTTCCCATTATGGCTTACAATTATCTTTTTTGTCTGGCTATTGATTGTGAAACTGATAAAAGTCTTTTACTCTAGTGAATTATGTAACTATTACTCAATACCATTGTATGATTGGTCAACAGAAAAAGAATAAAACTCAATTTTCACCGAAATGCTTCCGTGGTGGCTCAAATGGTAACAAACTTGCCTACAATGCAGGAGACCTGGGTTCAATCCCTGGGCTGGGAAGATCCCCTGGAGGAGGGCATGGCAACCCACTCCAGTGTTCCTGCCTGGAGAATCCCACGGACAGAGGAGCCTGGCTGGCTACAGTCCATGGGGTTGCAAAGAGTAAAACACGGCTGAGCGACTAACCACAGCACGTTTTCACCAAAAACTAGGGTATAATAGAAAAACCTGTAATTACCTTTTAAAATCCAGATGCATATCAGAATTATCTTGACATTTTTTGAAAAATACAAATGCTCAGGCATTGCTTTTTTCTCCAGAGCTCCAGATGTTTCTAATGAGCAGTCATGGTTAAAAACAACTGGACTACACAATGATCTTTTACTTTTATCTAGTATTGTTTACTTTTTCTCTTTCAGATTCAGTGCTCCCATTTCACTTAGTTTGTTTTCCAACTTTTCCATCTCTTGTTTTTTATGATCTTTCTCAAGTCTTTATCAAGTGTAGTAGGAAAGCTTTTGTATACATATATATAAAAATGCATTATATATATTAGGAAAATAATGAATTTTTGCCTAAAAAAATTATGACATTTTGATTCCACTACACTTTGAATAGAATGTTAAGATTTCTAATTAAAAAATAGATATGCAACAAAGGTTTACTTGTATAGCACAGGAAACTATAGTCAATCTTATATTTCACTGTCATTGAAGTCTGAAAAATTCCCACTGTTAACATGTAACATCTTTTCTGTACAAAAGAAGTTCCACATGTTAAGACACAGTGGGTTCTTTAAAGGGAGAGCTAATACAGTTTAGAAAACTTCTCTGATCACTGCCATCACCTTCCCACCCACTGACATCACACACACTACCCACTAATTTTTGCCTGAACTATTTCAAGTTTCCCAACTTTTAACTTCCAACTTATCCGACCTATCCTCTATACTGTGCCAACTGCCTTTCTAAAATTGGTACCTGATTAGATTGTTCAACATAAATGCATTCAGTAAGCACTTAAAAATCAAAATATGGTGAAGATAACACGGCATACGAGAACCTTCATGATCTGGTCCCTCTGCCTCTTTGGTTCAGCTTCTCCAACTCCCTATCTTTCCGCACTGACCACCATAATACTGCAAATACTGCATTATGCAACTTCCCACCTACAGCCGAGAATTCCCTTTTCCCCTCTGACCAGTTGTTGACCTCTCATTCATCTTTCAAGACTCATCTTTCTATAAACACTCATAACCACTTATCTTTCTCCCTGAAAACAGAGCATTTCCTCCTTAATATCTCTAGCTTTTATGTAGTTTTAATAGCTATAGCAACTGTGTTTGCTTACCTGATCACAATTTGCCTTGTTAAACTCTCTGTCCAGCAGTTTAAAAAAATAATTTACTTATGCTGACTCAATTTGACATTGCTGAAAAATTCTCAAAATGTTACATTTCACTTAACTTGATGTATTTTGAATAACATGTTCTGACTGGTAAGATTCAAATTCTCTGGGTTTAGAAGACAGGAAAAAAAAAATCCACTTTTCAAATGATGAAACCTTAGGCTAATTACACTGTGGGAAGAAAGTATCTCAAAGGGATTGAGGAAAAGTATACCATGAAAAATATATACTTTTTGATTCTTTTTTAATACTTAGGCATTACATTCCGTATCAAATTTTACCAACATGCTGTTGTTCTATAAATTCATTTATTTTATACCATAATTTGATTTTTCTGTTCCATGCTAAAAAGCCCACTATTCCATAATTACTTTTAGCATACAGTACCTGGAATATAAAAAAAATTAACTCAATGTTGGCAAATCTCCCCCCCCAGTCGACACGTAGGAGAACAATTACAGAAACGTCTAGTGGTTAATTTTCTTAAGCTAATAAGCAAAAGAAAAGCCCCAATACATTGGCATTTTCCCTTAACAGGCTCATCACTACATTCATCAGAAATAAACCTATCTGCTGCTGTACTATAGAGCAGTTTGCCAAATTCCTACCTTTAAGAGTTAGGTCAACTTCTAAGAAAACTGTAGGAAACATTCAATTGTTGACAAAAATTTAATATTAAAATTATTCAAAGTTAAGTTACTATTAATTTAGAAAAAAAAACCATGTATTAATCACCCATAAGAACAATTTTTATTTTAATAAATAACAGTGGGCTTACCAAAGGGTAGAGATTTTAATGTGTCAAGTTTTACGCATATTGGTAATAAACCTTAAGGAGGTGAAACCAACTATTCCATATACCCCATTCGGCCCTAAAAATAAAACTATAATACTTTAATAATAAAACTTAAAAAAATATTTCCCAAAAGAAAATAATTCACTCCTTGACCATGCTTATTTATTCAGAGTACCAGCAATTTCAGTTAATATTAAGTGCTTCATTTTTCCTGCAAGTCTGATGTTGCACAGGGAATATACACATTTTCATATCACAATATCATCAATATCTCAGGCAAATAATATTGTGAATGTAACTGGTTTATAACAAACAAAGTAAAAAATCAATGCTACTATTCATGGCAAACAGAAACAAAAGTAAATTTGAAAGGATGTTTTCTTTTGTTTCCAGTACTGATTTTAGTTGGACTTCAAAGGAAGGTTCATAAACTCTCCTGAAATAACCTCTATCTCTGGCCGTAAATCCACAGTATAAATATGGTGAATAAAGCTAAACTATAAGAGCTAACTATATACTGAATAATCAAAATAATCAATTATAACAACTAATACTGCTCTGGAAGACCAATCTAATGAAAAAAGTATCATTAGATATGGCAGGAAAATACAGACAAATCTGTACAATCTAACATCTATAAACAGTAAAATCAAAACATCCAACTTCCTTATAGAAAGTGTTTTATCTATGTAATTATAAATGTTTAAGGAACTCTTGCATTTTATAAACACAAGATGGGCTCACTTTGATGATACCAATTTTAAGATTTATAAAAATGTTTAAAAAAATCTTTCCACAAAAGTTTATACAGTTTAAAGCTATACACCAATCTATAAATCTCAGAAAATGGGGGAGGGGGGGGAACAAAACCTTTATAAGATCACATGTATAAAACAAGAAATGAAATGTGATTTTATTTAAGGCAATACTGGGCTACTTCACAAATCACCACCTCAAATATTTACACTGCTCCACACTACTGTTTCTATCACATTCACAAAGGATTTTTTTTTTAAATACGAAATGTTTAAAATCTTTGATGTAGGAAATCCTTTATTCACATTTCCATTATATTTCATGGAATCATAGTAACTATATCCAATTAAAAAGCTTTGAAAAAAAAAATGTAGCTATAGGAAATTCCTAAAGAATCTGCTTTAATTTCACATGTATACCACCCAAAAAATCCTGGAAGGTAAATTTACAAAGCAGAGCAAGTTGTTGATATAATGTGCCTACTTTGTGAAAAGTAAATTTTTTTTGGAGATCATCTTGTAAATAAATGTTTTATGTAAAAAAATCAATGAACTATGGCAGAGTTTCTAGTTTTTAGTTCAAAAAATTCTTAAAACAATAAAAGAACAGTTTTAAAAACTTGATCACTTGGTTAAAAATTAAAATTCCAAATATAAATGTGTCATTTAATAGTTTAGACTTACACACTGCTGGTGGCAGCAAATGATTTACAATAATAAATATATACAAAAAAAAGGTATCTACAAACACAGAGTACTGTTACACATGAGCAGTGACCTGGTGAGACAAATCAATCACACAGATAACTCGGTTTAGTTCATGAAAAGGGCAACTGGCTGATAGAAATTTGAGGTTTAGCTCAACTATTTACAGTAACCGAAGTATGGATTCTGTTCCTTAAGTCCCATAGGGATAAAAAAAAGTTTTACATGACAAAATGCCATGGTTTTTTTTTTTTTTTCTTTTTTGGCCAGGTTAATTCATGTCAGCAACAACAAAAAATAACGAAAAAGTTTCACAATTTTAGCATGCTTGATGGCTTCCTATTTAAAATAAAACTGTAAATAATGTATTTATAGCACATCAGTTATCAGTACTGCCCTCTCCCTGTGGCTTTGCCCATACTGATGTCTTTCATAACAGACACATCTGGATCATTTGAATGTACTTCAAGTTTTTTCAGACTGACGGTAGGTTTCATTTCCTGAAGCTGCTTTAAGACAAGCTCAGTGCAATCTTTCAGAGTCTTGTCTAGAACAATTTTTACATTCTCACTGCACTGAAGCTGTGTTGGATTGGCAAACTGTACAAAAGTTTCACTTTCTTTACAAGAACATATATGATTTCCACTAGTCACGGCAGTCTTGTCGACATTTTTCCTTGAATTTGAATGAGATCCTTTTTTACTCCCACTATTGGGATGATCTTTGTCGGTACTTTTCTTCTGTTTCACTGCAGACTCCTCCAGGAATTTGAGAAAGGATACCTCAAACCCCATTGGTTTAAATGAGCTCCAGTCAAAAGACGCAGGGTGCTCCTCAGTGGTCTGAATGGCGACAGCAGTCTCTTCCTCCTTACGTGTACTACCTAGTTCAACTGCTGGGGCTGGTTCGGCCTTTTCAACTTTTCTCTTTTTATTTTGGGAGACATTTTTTTCTTTATTAACTCTCTTCAAATTGCTTGTTTTTTGTTTTTCTGACTGGCAGGGGTTATTTTCCTTCAAATCATTACTTACATTTGAAGAGGTCTGAGGCTGGGCCTCCGTACTTGTGTTGTCTTCATTTATTAATTTGGTAATAAATAATTCTGTTAGTTCATCCACTTCATCTTTTTCATTTTTCACAACTTCCTTCTGTGGAACTACAGCTGTTCTTGCATTATCATTGCTCTCTGATACACCTGTGTCAGAATCCTTCACACCAGTCTTTCCAACTTCTTGCTCAGAAGTTTCCTTTAATTGTGAGCTGCAACACCGTTTGAAGACAATGAGGAGATTGCGGTGTTGTGATGTAAATGCCTTAGATAACTTATGGCATTTATAATGTCTGATTATATTGCTTTCACTTGTAACAACTGATGTACACCCCTTTATCATACATGGATACTGGGTAACAAATCTGCTCGTACATTCAGACAAGGCATCATTTCTAGCCTTTATAGAATATACATGCTTTCCACGTTTCAGAGAGTAAGGCTTATTTTCTTCAATCTGCACAATCTTTGCAGTCTTGTTTTCCAAATTACTTTTTTTCTTTCGTTTGGTCTTAGGCATTTTGACTCCTTCCCTTCCAGATCTGTATTTTGTCCCCCGGTGTTTAGACTTTGTCTTTTCTTGGTTTGCTTTGCTTGATATGTTTTCCTGACCAGGTGTTAATCTTCGTGGCCGGATGAGATGAGCTTTATGTTTGTCATTATGCTTATTAAAGATGTGTCGGAGGAGATTAGACCGGGTTGCATATATTCGGTCACAGCCTTCACAGTCACATTTGTATATGCCGTCTTCTTCAGTTTTACTTCCCCTGGCCCCGATTCCATGATCTGCCTCAAGATGAACAACATAGTTCAAATATGTTGTAAATGAAGATTTACACTCTGACTGATCACATGGAAATTTCCCAACATCCACAGAAGCGGTCATACTTTCAATTTCTTCAGGCGACATCTCGTGAAGCTTCATGTAGTGTTGTATTAGGCCAGTAATTGCTTGGAAAATACGGGAACAGTCACTCACCTGACATCGAAATTCTTTCACAGTTTGTTTCGTCTCAATTTCTTCACTCTCTTTACCAGCTTCACTCTCTTCTTCAACCTCTGCAGAAAATGCAGGCAGATCTGATTTGTGCACAGCCTGGTAATGCAGAATTAAGTTCTGCTGTATCGTGAAAGCAGCAAAGCAACCCTGATGAACACAGCGGTAAGGTCGGTAGGGACTGTATCTTGTGGGAAACTCAGGAGACTGAGAAACTGGCTTCTTGCGTTTCCTCTCCTCCTTTTCCTTTTTGTGTCTCCTAACTTTCCGTCCTTTGGTTTGCACATTTGTGAGAGGATTTGTATTACATTGTTCTGAAGTAATTGCAATCACTTGAGAAGAACTTTCTGTTTTCTCAGGACTTTTTTTTTCTAGAAGTTGTTTTTCTGGGATCACCGCTATACTACTGAGGGCGTTTTCTTTCATCACCCCTAACCCTAGAGCAGGCTGGGACTCCCTTTTATTTTCCTCTGTCAGAGCTAGCTGTCTTTTCACTTGTGTAATTCGTGGGGCTGATGAATTTTCACTCTGAGATTTTCTTCCATAAGGTCTTTTTATTTTTAATTTGACCATTTCTTCTGTTGTAAAATGATGTACCAACTGACAGTGTGCCCGAAGATTAGAGTTTCTTGTAAATGTCTTCGTACATGTAGGTACTACACATTTAAATGGAGCAAATTTCAGCTGATTCTTCTTAATTTCAAGAATCATCTCTGGAGTGTACTGATGAATTTTCCCGTAGTGCTTAAACAGTGCATCTTTTGTCATAGCACTGTAATTACACCCTTGGTTTTGACACACAAAGGGCTTATTAACTCTGTCATTAAACTGAATGTTGCTTATAATTTCAGAAACTGGCTGAACAACTGTGACATTTGCAATTGATTTCACAGGAGTGGGAGTCAGTGTCACTGATGTATTTATCAGCACACACTGGGGTGCTGGAGTGGACAGGTCATTTTCTAATTTTAATTTCTGTAAGCCTTCTAAAATCTCCTGCATTTGATCCTCCTTATGTAATACTTCAGACTGAGGAATGCTACTTTTTGTTGGCATGACACCTATGAAGGAGGGAAACTGAGATGACTCAGATAACTTGTTATTTTGTACAGTGTTTACTGAAGGAAGCTGAATGTTATAATTTATTTGAGCATTCTGTGATGTTTCACCAATACCCTGAGATCCATTTTTTACCTCAAGTATTTGAGAATTCATAGCACTTTTAATAATTTCAAGAGTCTTTTCAAAGTTTTGTATGACATTGTCTTCAGAGATCTGCAAATCAGAATTTATTGAAGGTGTGCATGAATTCAAAGCCATCATTTGGGAATCACCATTTTCAGTTTTTAATGTTAAAGGAGCTAACACTGTATGGGACTCAAGACTGGTTTTGAAGTTTTCTTTCACATCAGTCATAAACAACTGATTGTCAACATTATTTAATTTCTGTGTTAGATTTTCCACCAAACCCTGAGGTTCACAATTGGGAATTACAGTGGAATGAAGGTTAGTAGTTGGTATCTCAATGCTCTTTGCTATAAGTCCCATTGCTGTCAAGTCACTTGTTACCAAGTTTTGGGGAGTATTAGGGGCAATTAGTGGAGGAGTAACTTTCTTTCTTCTCTTAGAAGCACTGTTTCCTTTCTTATTTAAATGACTAGACCTTGTGTTCTGAGGACCACTTATAACTGAAACACGTGAACTGCTACCAGTAAAATTTTGTGATGGCCCGCTAGAATTAGGGAATGAACCAGAACACAAACCATTTTCAACAGTCTTCAGCAGTAAGTCGTTTGTTGGGAAAACAGGCAAGCTGCTGCACTCCTCCATGGAGGAAGCTTTGGGGTTTGGGGTCCCGTTCTGGCCTGTCAGCAGGGGGCTCGGGTGGCACACGGTCTGCAGCAGGGTTGGCACAGGTGGGTTTGGCATCACTGTCACATTCACCTGTGCTGCATCAGAGACACAGCCTGTGGGGACGTGAGGGAGCGCATCGGCGCCCTCAAACGTACTGGGGATGCCAGCCGTTTCCAAAGCCTGCTTGATGATTTCGCTCCCCTCCTGACTAACACTTGTATTAAAGCTAGTCAGACCAGTCCGAGGAAATGTATTTGGTAAAAATGTTGAGGAGCGGTTTTCAGCAGCAAGAAGTTGCAGGAATGACGGATCTTTAAAACATGCTTCTGGACTGAATGTAGACTGTTGTGGCTGCTGCAAGTTTACTGCATTTGTAGAGAGAATCATGCTGGCAAGAAGAGAAGGCTGCCCATTATTCTGTAGAAGTTCTTGAGCAATTTCTGCCCCATCCAGTGGTTTACAGTAAGATCGCTTAGACAAGTGTCCACCCAGAGATCTGGGGTTGGTGAAAGCCCTATAACACCTGCTACAGATAAATTTCCCATCTCTGATGATCGCCGGCCATTTAGCCCTTTTGTTGTGCTTGGGTTTTCTTTCCTTCCCATTTGGGCCCCGCCCGCGGTCTTTCTTCACTTTTTCTGGTCCAGGCTGTTGGGCACCAGTGCCACTGAAGTCATTTGCAACACTGACTTGTGAAGGAAAAACTGCATTCTCACCATTCCCTCCCTTTAGAAAGGAGGAATTGGTGTTTCCTTCGATCTGCGAAGAAAAATGATTTGTATTATTTTCCAGTTGGGAGAAAACGGAGTTAGTCCCACTGTCTGCTGGTGAAGGGAAGAGAGACACGGAGCTGCTTTCTGCAGGTAACGGAAGAAAAGGGTCTGAGCCGCTGTCAATATTCAAAGGCAAAACCGTTTTGGTTAGGTCTTCCATTTGTGCTGGCAAGGTGGTGCTCGATAAATTCTCCATCTGGGAACATAACAGACCACCACCCTGTTCATTCTTATCCTGAGAAGGTATATTTGGATTTATGACACTTTCCACCGAGGGCAACAGTGGAGTTGACACCCTTGCTAAATGAGCTGGGAAAATGGATGATGTGACATGCTGCAACTGATCAGAACAAGCAGGAGCCCCGCTGGCTTTGGTCTGTGGTGTAAAAAATGCGTTATTAGAGCTGCTCACCTGTGATGGCAAAAAATAAACAAACTTTCCATTATTTGGTGTATTTAAATTGTTAGCTTTCTGACCCCTTTTGCTTTTGCGTTGCATTTTGAATGCTGCATACTGGTCGGGGTGTGCTGTCTTCATGTGTTTCCCAATACTCTGTGAAGAGTTATAAGTTCGAGTACATCCCTCAACCTGGCAACTGAATTTCTGAACTGGCGCTTTTGGAGGCACTGATGGAGTTCCTAAAGAATTACTGAGGTTGGGCTGTGGTGGAACAAATGTGATACTTTCCAGCGTCTTCAGAGGTAAATTATAAAGACTGGATGATGTTTTAACGTTACCTCCACATTCAAACTTGGGAGTTGGTAAACTGTTTTGAAACCCTGCCTGGTTTTGCACAGAAAAGGTCATCAGGTTGCTCACTTGTCTTTCTAAGTTTTGTGTGGTCATGCCGTCTATCTTGAGGGCTTCTGAGGCCACTAAAGAATTCTGAGTAATCTGGGTTTCATTAAAACAATCCTGTTCCTTTCTCTCCTGGAAATCTGTGTGACACAAATCATTACAAGCATTTTCAACTGGTGTATGTAAGTTTGTGACCAGTGATTCACCAGTGCTTTCCACAGTTGAGTTTTCTTGCTTTCCAAAGTTCTCCTCGATCCCCTGATTGAGGGACACCTTAATGGACACGGCTACCTCACTGGCCTGAAGCAGAGGAGTGGTGGCCGTGTTTCCTAAACCATTTGGCAGTGCTCCCTCAGTCTGACTGAGCTCCAAAGCAGAAATCTGGTCTTGTTTGGTCACAGGTGATTCTGCCTTGCTTTTATCCCAAGCATCACTTCTATCAGCTGGGATGGTGTTTTCAACACTATTTTCTGAAGGAAGCATGGATCTTTCTTTCTCAGAGTTCCCTTCTGCACTCTGACTCACTCTGGAAGGCTGAACAGAATCTCTGGCTGAATTAAGTTGGTCTTCAGGAGGCAGCACTTTTTCAGGAGTATTGTGATCTTCCAGATGCTTTTCAAGCTCACTCTGAGAACGGTAAACTTTACCACAACCTGTGAACTTACATGTGTAGGTGTTATAATGCTGTGCTTCATGGTCATACAGTAAATAAGCTTCTGAGAAAATCCGGCCACATCGAGGAAACATGCACTTCGCCCTGAAGACCGGGTGCTCCTTGCGGTGGGTTAAGAGCTCTGCGTAGCTGTTAAAGCCGGCCCTACACTTCATCTGTATACAGATGTATGGCTTGCTGCCACAGTGCATCTGTAAGTGGTCATTCAGGTGAGTAACACTTACAAAATGCCGCCTGCAGTACTGGCAAATAACTTTTTTGCTTTGCATTTCAAGAAAGCGCTTGGCATCTTCATTATCCTTATGTCCCTTTACGTGAGCAATTAAATTTTTAAAGTACTTAAAGCCCTTTTTACAAAATGTGACAGGGCAATTGAACTCGTTAACAGGTACTGGTTTCTGGACTGGGATCACCTCTGGCTCGTAAGATTTGTCTTTGTCATCAGTTTCATCATCTGAGCCGTCATTGTCGTTAAACACTATGAAGTCTGTGGAATACAGACTATTCTTCTTGATCGGCCGCTGCTCCTGCTTGGCCACAGCATTTGTCTTCTGATTCTCGTTGGTAGTTGTGATCTTAGGAGGCCTTCCCAACCTTCTTAACGGTTTCATAGCTGCCAGTCTCTCTTTACTTGACTGTTTAACATGCAACGTGACATGAGGGACGAAGGTCTCTTTAGAGTTAAAGCTCTTTGCACAAATGGGGCAACTGTAAACCCCGTCCTTGTAATGCTTCTGAGCGTGCCGCACGATTCGGTGGCCGAGGAACTCCTTGTCACACAGCACACAGTACTGCATGTAGGCCTGCCAATTCCTGAACCGAGCCGATATAAACCCCCTCTCTCTCAACTGTTTTATCTCTCTCTTTTTCTGCTTTTCATCACAAATGTCTCTAAGGAGGCCAGAATTAGCACCAATTCCACCATTCACAGAAGTGTCTTTACTCTCTTCCTGGTAGTCTGCTACTTTCTCATAAACCTCACTGTCATTTAATTCATCTATTGAAGACACGATGGATGCTTCTTCTCCCATTAACGCAAGACACTGTCGTTTTAAAGTTTTCCAATCCCAGAATTCTGGATCAAAGGGCCACTGAGTTTTCAGTACAAGTAAGAGCTCACAGCGTAGGGAATTTGGTATTGGAAGATTCTCTTCATCATATTTCTGGTCTGGCTGGTTATACAACATTTCCACAGCATAATATGCATCTACTGTAGGCTCAATAAGAAATTCACTCAGTTGACAAGCACGCTTAACTTCCAGATCATCAGGCAACAAGCATGAAATGGTCTTGCAGATTGATATTTTCACTTCAGTATTTTCTGTAGATTCCAGGCGAAGAGCTTTCACACATAACTCTATACAAGTGGCAAGTCCAGCTCCTTCAGTCTGTGAAGAAGCAAGCAAGAAATGTTACCTTAATTTACACTCATCAACACATATTTGTAAATTTAGTAATTTTAAAACTGAGGTTTGTTTTCTCAAATTTTGCAATAGCCCATCTATGAAAATAACCCCTCCCAAGCACTGTGGCTGTGTGTGTGTGTGAAATGAGCTGCAGAGAATAGCAGAAAAAACATAAACGTTGGTAGCTAAGACATGAGTATAAAATCATGTAATGGCCAGATAAACTTGGATGCTATTTAACTTCTCTGATCTTTCACATCACAATATAAAATAAGAGATCAAAACAACACTTAAACTTAATGAAACTGTTGTGAACATTAATAGATATCATGCATCTAAAGTATCATCTTTTGCACAGAGTAAGTGATCAAGAAATGTCATTAACTTTATCACAAATTTCATTTCCTAAGTTTGTATTTACAATCCTTCTGAAACAACAACCCTCTTAGTTTAGTTATAAAACTGAGAATGTCCCCATAATTCCTAACTCATTAGCAATGAAAAGAGATTCTCATATTTGAGAATAAAGTTTTTTTTAAATACTGGGAATCCTAATTCAATCATAAGGTGAAATGAAGTGAAATGAAGTGAAAGTCGCTCAGTCATGTCCGACTCTGCGACCCCATGGAATTCTCCAGGCCAGGATACTGGAGTTGGGTAGCCTTTCCCTTCTCTAGGGGAGCTTCGCAACCCAGGGATTGAACCCAGGTCTCCTGCATTGCAGGAGGATTCTCTACCAGCTGAGCCACAAGGGAAGCCCAAAATTGAATGCCAAATCACCTACCTTATGACTGGAACATCCTAAGAATTAGGAGTAGCAGGAGACACAACAAACCTTTTATCCTTTTGCATTAGCATCTTGAACTATTATGATAATATAGCAGTAACAAAGGTAAGAGTCATTTGAAAAATATATGAAGAGATAAAAATGGGTTTTAAGAGGCTAAAAGACAACAACTAAATGAGAAATAAGCCAGTCACAAGATGTGGCCACATTCAGGGGAATGAAATATATGTGCTTTAGACCAAAGGGCAAGGAAGTCAAAAGAAGTTCAAAAGATCTGAGAGGATTTGTATTTTCACAGGTTAAGAAGGAAACAAAATATTTCACTAAAAGGAAAGCTTAGATTTGTGGGCCAAGAGGACAGCAAGTGAGACAGGCTGAGAAACTGGACTGGCCATCTTAATGTTGTAAATCAGCCTGAAACCTTAACAAAGAGGGCCAACAAAACAGTGTAAAATTTTTGTTCTTGTGAGTTTTTTGTCGGTCTGTGTATGTGTGACTGAAGATTAAGTTTATGGGTAATATTCAATTCATGAACTGGTTATATGACAACTATCTTTAGAGCTGAGTTGAGAGAGAGCTAGGTGGACAGCGTCAGAACTGAGTTAAATTACAGAGCACTGAACTGGCGTCTGGAGAATCAGAGGAGTGCTTAGTGTGGGAAAAAAATCACACACGTGGCGCTCAGAGGCACCTCGTGAGGAGTGAACGGAGGAGAAAACTGCCTTTTCTTCATGCTGTGTTTCATGACTCTTTGGTTACTAGGAACTGTGTCTGGCCAACACCACTTGCGAGTCTAACAGGTAAGCGGGTTAGGGCCTCCTCTTCCTTCCCTCAGCGCCTACTCACAGGTAAGTGGGTTAGGGCCTCTCCTTCCTCCGCTCAGCGCCTACTCACAGGTAAGCGGGTTAGGGCCTCTCCTTCCTCTGCTCAGCGCCTACTCACAGGTAAGCGGGTTAGGGCCTCCTCTTCCTTCCCTCAGCGCCTACTCACAGGTAAGCGGGTTAGGGCCTCTCCTTCCTCTGCTCAGCGCCTACTCACAGGTAAGTGGGTTAGGGCCTCTCCTTCCTCCGCTCAGCGCCTACTCACAGGTAAGCGGGTTAGGGCCTCTCCTTCCTCTGCTCAGCGCCTACTCACAGGTAAGCGGGTTAGGGCCTCTCCTTCCTCCGCTCAGCGCCTACTCACAGGTAAGTGGGTTAGGGCCTCTCCTTCCTCCGCTCAGCGCCTACTCACAGGTAAGCGGGTTAGGGCCTCTCCTTCCTCTGCTCAGCGCCTACTCACAGGTAAGCGGGTTAGGGCCTCTCCTTCCTCACTCAGCGCCTACTCACAGGGAAGCGGGTTAGGGCCTCCTCTTCCTTCCCTCAGCACCTACTCACAGGTAAGCGGGTTAGGGCCTCTCCTTCCTCACTCAGCGCCTACTCACAGGTAAGTGGGTTAGGCCCTCTCCTTCCTCACTCAGCGCCTACTCACAGGTAAGCGGGTTAGGGCCTCCTCTTCCTTCCCTCAGCGCCTACTCACAGGTAAGCGGGTTAGGGCCTCTCCTTCCTCTGCTCAGCGCCTACTCACAGGTAAGCGGGTTAGGGCCTCTCCTTCCTCTGCTCAGCGCCTACTCACAGGTAAGCGGGTTAGGGCCTCTCCTTCCTCTGCTCAGCGCCTACTCACAGGTAAGCGGGTTAGGGCCTCTCCTTCCTCCGCTCAGCGCCTACTCACAGGTAAGAGGGTTAGGGCCTCTCCTTCCTTGCTCAGCGCCTACTCACAGGTAAGCGGGTTAGGCCCTCTCCTTCCTCACTCAGCGCCTACTCACAGGTAAGCGGGTTAGGGCCTCTCCTTCCTCACTCAGCGCCTACTCACAGGTAAGAGGGTTAGGGCCTCTCCTTCCTCTGCTCAGCGCCTACTCACAGGTAAGCAGGTTAGGGCCTCTCCTTCCTCTGCTCAGCGCCTACTCACAGGTAAGCGGGTTAGGGCCTCTCCTTCCTCCGCTCAGCGCCTACTCACAGGTAAGCGGGTTAGGGCCTCTCCTTCCTCCGCTCAGCGCCTACTCACAGGTAAGCGGGTTAGGGCCTCTCCTTCCTCCGCTCAGCGCCTACTCACAGGTAAGCGGGTTAGGCCCTCTCCTTCCTCTGCTCAGCGCCTACTCACAGGTAAGCGGGTTAGGGCCTCTCCTTCCTCCGCTCAGCGCCTACTCACAGGTAAGCGGGTTAGGGCCTCTCCTTCCTCACTCAGCGCCTACTCACAGGTAAGCGGGTTAGGGCCTCTCCTTCCTCTGCTCAGCGCCTACTCACAGGTAAGCGGGTTAGGGCCTCTCCTTCCTCTGCTCAGCGCCTACTCACAGGTAAGCGGGTTAGGGCCTCTCCTTCCTCTGCTCAGCGCCTACTCACAGGTAAGCGGGTTAGGGCCTCTCCTTCCTCTGCTCAGCGCCTACTCACAGGTAAGCGGGTTAGGGCCTCTCCTTCGCTCAGCGCCTACTCACAGGTAAGCGGGTTAGGGCCTCTCCTTCCTCCGCTCAGCGCCTACTCACAGGTAAGCGGGTTAGGGCCTCTCCTTCCTCCGCTCAGCGCCTACTCACAGGTAAGCGGGTTAGGCCCTCTCCTTCCTCTGCTCAGCGCCTACTCACAGGTAAGCGGATTAGGGCCTCTCCTTCCTCCGCTCAGCGCCTACTCACAGGTAAGCGGGTTAGGGCCTCTCCTTCCTCACTCAGCGCCTACTCACAGGTAAGCGGGTTAGGGCCTCTCCTTCCTCTGCTCAGCGCCTACTCACAGGTAAGCGGGTTAGGGCCTCTCCTTCATCCGCTCAGCGCCTACTCACAGGTAAGCGGGTTAGGGCCTCTCCTTCCTTGCTCAGTGCCTACTCACAGGTAAGCGGGTTAGGGCCTCTCCTTCCTCTGCTCAGCGCCTACTCACAGGTAAGCGGGTTAGGGCCTCTCCTTCCTTGCTCAGCGCCTACTCACAGGTAAGCGGGTTAGGGCCTCTCCTTCCTCACTCAGCGCCTACTCACAGGTAAGCGGGTTAGGGCCTCTCCTTCCTCTGCTCAGCGCCTACTCACAGGTAAGCGGGTTAGGGCCTCTCCTTCCTCCGCTCAGCGCCTACTCACAGGTAAGCGGGTTAGGGCCTCTCCTTCCTCCGCTCAGCGCCTACTCACAGGTAAGCGGGTTAGGGCCTCTCCTTCCTCCGCTCAGCGCCTACTCACAGGTAAGCGGGTTAGGGCCTCTCCTTCCTCCGCTCAGCGCCTACTCACAGGTAAGCGGGTTAGGGCCTCTCCTTCCTCTGCTCAGCGCCTACTCACAGGTAAGCGGGTTAGGGCCTCTCCTTCCTCTGCTCAGCGCCTACTCACAGGTAAGCGGGTTAGGGCCTCTCCTTCCTCTGCTCAGCGCCTACTCACAGGTAAGCGGGTTAGGGCCTCTCCTTCCTCCGCTCAGCGCCTACTCACAGGTAAGCGGGTTAGGCCCTCTCCTTCCTCTGCTCAGCGCCTACTCACAGGTAAGCGGGTTAGGCCCTCTCCTTCCTCCGCTCAGCGCCTACTCACAGGTAAGCGGGTTAGGGCCTCTCCTTCCTTGCTCAGCCCCTACTCACAGGTAAGCGGGTTAGGGCCTCTCCTTCCTTCCTCAGCGCCTACTCACAGGTAAGCGGGTTAGGCCCTCTCCTTCCTCTGCTCAGCGCCTACTCACAGGTAAGCGGGTTAGGGCCTCTCCTTCCTCCGCTCAGCGCCTACTCACAGGTAAGCGGGTTAGGGCCTCTCCTTCCTCACTCAGCGCCTACTCACAGGTAAGCGGGTTAGGGCCTCTCCTTCCTCTGCTCAGCGCCTACTCACAGGTAAGCGGGTTAGGGCCTCTCCTTCCTCACTCAGCGCCTACTCACAGGTAAGCGGGTTAGGGCCTCTCCTTCCTCCGCTCAGCGCCTACTCACAGGTAAGCGGGTTAGGGCCTCTCCTTCCTCTGCTCAGCGCCTACTCACAGGTAAGCGGGTTAGGGCCTCTCCTTCCTCCGCTCAGCGCCTACTCACAGGTAAGCGGGTTAGGGCCTCTCCTTCCTCACTCAGCGCCTACTCACAGGTAAGCGGGTTAGGGCCTCTCCTTCCTCACTCAGCGCCTACTCACAGGTAAGCGGGTTAGGGCCTCCTCTTCCTTCCCTCAGCGCCTACTCACAGGTAAGCGGGTTAGGGCCTCTCCTTCCTCACTCAGCGCCTACTCACAGGTAAGCGGGTTAGGGCCTCTCCTTCCTCACTCAGCGCCTACTCACAGGTAAGCAGGTTAGGGCCTCTCCTTCCTCCGCTCAGCGCCTACTCACAGGTAAGCGGGTTAGGGCCTCTCCTTCCTCACTCAGCGCCTACTCACAGGTAAGCGGGTTAGGGCCTCTCCTTCCTCACTCAGCGCCTACTCACAGGTAAGCGGGTTAGGGCCTCTCCTTCCTCACTCAGCGCCTACTCACAGGTAAGCAGGTTAGGGCCTCTCCTTCCTCCGCTCAGCGCCTACTCACAGGTAAGTGGGTTAGGGCCTCTCCTTCCTCACTCAGCGCCTACTCACAGGTAAGCGGGTTAGGGCCTCTCCTTCCTCTGCTCAGCGCCTACTCACAGGTAAGCGGGTTAGGGCCTCTCCTTCCTCCGCTCAGCGCCTACTCACAGGTAAGCGGGTTAGGGCCTCTCCTTCCTCACTCAGCGCCTACTCACAGGTAAGCGGGTTAGGGCCTCTCCTTCCTCACTCAGCGCCTACTCACAGGTAAGCGGGTTAGGGCCTCTCCTTCCTCACTCAGCGCCTACTCACAGGTAAGCAGGTTAGGGCCTCTCCTTCCTCCGCTCAGCGCCTACTCTGCACCAGGGACTGTGCTGAGCCTCGTGCTTTTCCCGTCTCCGCAGTCTCGATATCCCACTAGTCAAGAAAGACGTATTACAAAGCAACTGGCAATGGGTCTCAGCAAATATGAGATCCTTAAAGGTAGGGCTGTATATTTCCAACTCTTTGACTGCAGGGGTCTAGGAAAAAATAAATCATATGATGAACCAAGTTATCTGCCCCATTTCCTTTACAGATCTCAATTACAATTTAAGAAGGAAATAATTATTCTAACTCATTATGTCAGTAGCTGGGCAACAATTCTCAACAACTCCTGGAGCTCTGAGGTACAGAGGGGAAAGGGGCACACCAGATAAACATTCCTGTTCTTTCCTCTACTGCTCATTCCTGTTCTTTACTCCTGAAAATGAAGAGAAATTATTTCAGGAGGAAAAAAAAAACAAAAGATACATGTAATATTTACTGACCAAATACATATCTTAAAAGATCAAAGACAGTTAGAATGTCTTTTGGTCCCTACTTTCAAAAACAAAATTATACATACAAATACTTCATGTCATGCTACATCCTAGCTTTCAGGGATCCCTAAGACCTGTTTGGCATCCCACCCCATGCAGTGGTAGCACCTTTGGAAGCTGTCTTTGTGTACTTTTAAAGTGGAAACCAAATGCATTCCTACAAGGATTACTATAACAAAAGAAGTTAGTTTTGTAAAGGCTGGATTCTGATTTTTGCTGGTAAATGAACGGAAACACATATGCAATCTCTGTGATCACTGCCCTTTAGAGTTTTGTCTCATCTGCTGTTTAATCCATCTGTTAAGTGTTTTCATGTCTATGATTATGTTTTTGTATTTCTAAAAGTTCTTTTGACTCTTTTTAAAATCTGCTTGGTCATTTTATAGGACCTCTCTTTTTCACACTTTCATTCCTTATTTTATAAGTTTAAATATATGTATTTCATAGATTTATCAGACTGTATTTAAAGAATCAAGCAAATGATTCCATCGTTTTTTCTACTGAAATTCATTCACGTTGGATTGTTTTGTATACTTAATAGACAGTGATGGTTAATTTATTTATGTCTTTAAATATATGTTATTTATACTTTTTATCCTTTAAAAAGTTTAACCCTACTGTTAGCTGTCTCTGCAAAAACTGCCCATGGCTGACACTTTCACTGTAAATCTGGATGGTGAACCTATCTTGAGAAGAGCTTTATCAAAGAAATCATGTATTGAAGGTACGTCCCTCCCAAGCAGTTCTTCATTTGCTTCTGCCAGGGATCCCAGGCATTTACGAGCCCAGGACTTCACCCTTTCCTTTTTAAATATTACTTATGCAGGGGAGCAAACTCCACCACCCCAAAATGTGTCTCTTTGACAGGAGGATTATTTTAGGCTGATTACTTTTAAAAACCAGAAGACTAAGGAGGTTTTTCTTGTTACCCCCCAAAACTCCTCTTTATTGACTAAAAGAATTTAGAAAAAGGGCCTGTTCCTGTAACAGCTATTTCCAGACATATCTGCAAAGAACATGGGTTGGGCACGGTGGAGGAAACTCTGTAGGGCCTGGAGATCAGAGTCCACCATGTCTCCTTGTTTCTTCAGGACCCAACGAGCATTTGCTTTTCCATTTCCATGTGAACTCCCTCCTTTTGCTCCGAAGGCCCAAACTGCTACTCCCAACATTCTCTCTTTGTCTTTAACTGAGAGCGGTATTTAAGGTGAGGATTTTGGCCATTTTGGCGAGCTACTTAGTTTTCTTGGGCCTCTCCCAAGTATATATGTTATTAAACTTTTGCTTGGTGTTCCCCTGTTAATCTGCCCCATGTCTGTTTAATTCTTAGAAGAGCTAACATAACTAAGAAGGAAAGGGAGAGGAAAAGGTCTTCTTCCCTGACACCCACTTGATGTGGGGATTCCTGGTTATAGTGTAGGGTAAATGTGGACCCTAAATCTGTGTGAAGGCAGACCTATGGTTACAATTTACTAGTGAAAACATTTTCCTTCTCTGACCCACAGTCCAGTTGGACAAGGTTTCTGACCATCATCTGTGTTCAAGTAACATTTTTCTAGTTCACTTTGCAATGAAATTATAGTACTTTACAAGTTAGTGGAAAGGAGGTGGGGGACATGGAACTCAGTTCTAAATCCCCAACTTAAAAAGGGCCCAAGATGCTATATCTTATCTTATCCCTGTGTGGATATAAAACTTCAAACCCCTAAGCTGCTCCAAGTACTAACACACCCCACTCCCCAGCAGGTTAGGAGAACCCTAGCCTCAGCTCAGTTTCTACTCCAGTTTTGAGATTCCTCTTCTTTTTAAGTCTAGGGAATTCCCCACTATTCTTGTAATTAAGCTGCTAACCACTAAGAACAATGTTTTATTTCATCAAGTATTTCTGGGTCTTTTGTAGAAGAAGGAATCTTAGATACTGTAATCTGCCAGACAGCAAGCAAAGGAAGCAATATTTCTTTTTACACTTTCTAAATTTATATAGAACCAAATTATCAAAACAGTGTTAACACCTAGAAGAAAAACTGTGGAATGATAAAATATGAGTATTATGTATACAGTGCTTGTCTTCAGGCTAAGAGCAAGCCCCTGGCTATCATTTGCATTTTTAAGTTTCTCTGTATCAAGTAAAATTAAGGACTAATAAAATCAATATTCAAATTCATTAATTGAAATAAAAGTCACTGGAAGTCCACATATTAAATGTGTAATTTACACATCTGAAATTAAGATACCTTGATCATTCTTACCTCTGAATTAATAACTTTAATCAGGAAGAAAATGTGATATACTGTCTTGGTTAACAAAGAAAGTTGACGACATCTTTCTAGGTACACTTGAATAGATGGTTCTACTCTCTGCTGTAATTTACTCCAAAAGAGAGTGAGTTCCCTAAAAAGACAAAAAAAAAAAAAAAAAGGTAAGTTGGAGGTGCAATGTAAAATCATGAACTTTGTCTAGTAATTACATTTGAAATTAAAACTAGTTTCAGATTCTAATGCTATATGTGGAATGAAGTTTAAAAGAAAAAGACCCTCAATTTTCTAGAGACTTATTAAATAAAATCAAGATATGATTTATCACTTTATTAAGATTTTTCAATCTCAAAGAAGCACTCACTACCTTTTACTAGGAAAGCACCTGACATTTAAATAAGATACATACCCGACATTTAAACAAGATACACACACATCTGAACTTTAAAAGTAATAAGAAATGCAAAATGTGTGTATATATAAAATGCAACAATGGCAAAATGATTTTTAAAAAGCATTTAATTTCTATCTTCTAATAATTTATCATCAGATAATGTTAAGAATCGATGATGACATAGAACCCAGAAGAAAACAACTGCTCTGTGCTACCGCAGTGGAAAAAATAAAAGACTTTGAAAAATAAACTTTGAAATTTATTCCAAATGCAATCATACTGTATTTTTCATAGAAAATAACCCTACTGAACTGAGAAATTTTCCACCCTTTTACCTATCATCCTATTTCTCTCTGTCCTCCACAGTTAACTCCACACAAATCTTTGCTGTTTCAAGTATTCTCCATATAGGCCTTTCCAAGTAGCTCCTCAGTTTCCATCCACTTGAGTAACTTGCTCATCTACTGGATTTTAACCTGCATATTGAGGACTTCAAAATCTGTCTCTCTAGTCTTGACCACTTTCACCTCTTTAGTTTTTTCTAAGACTTCCCCACTTTGATCTCTCCTGAAACTTGAAAGTTAATACATGAAAAGGATAATTAACATTCTTTTTGGTTCACTGCCCTTCTAATTTAACACATCATTATCACTGACCCTATCTATCAGCCTCTTCAAACATTTCTTTCACCTCGCCCCATATCCACAGGAAACTTTAATTCCCCAGCTGAACTACTTACAGGCTTTCGAGTTGATTTTTCTATCTCAACTCAATTCCGTACTGCCACTTCCTACCATGAGCTCACCCTCACAGTTCAGGTAAATATTCTTAAATTTCAGAATGCTGTACACTAAATTTTCTTTTGTGTTTCCACGATACAAGTACAACACTGAAGACTAACAATACAGTTGACTGACCAGATAAATTGTCAGTGTGAGCTAACACTAACTTAAGACAGCTGATCTTATGTTTTTTGACTTAACTCAAGTATTTATCCCTGCTATCTGTATCCTCCCAAAGGATGATATATATAACAGATTTGCACACTAGGGAATGTACCATATGAAGAAATGTGTATTGAAGAATTTAGTGAAGTATTTATAGAATGACACCTTGTAAGTGGGTAAATGAACTATATTTCTACACGTAAATGACTAGCACCTAGTTATGCATTAATAGCAAAAAGTGTGCAATATGCAAAGGAACAATACATACATTAAAGGTGGCTTCCATATCTGAAAACATTTTTATTGTAGCATTAAATAAAATAAGCCCTTCTTTCATCTTCCAACATTTAAAATTTTCCTAGTCATAACTGATCATTATATGATCATTACTGGTATACTGAGGAATTGTGTGGTCTCTTAACAGAAAAAAATTTTTAAGTTATAATATGAACTACTTGATAATCAGTTTACACAGCATATAGTATCTGAAAATAAGCTTTTTTGTCTTGGTAACACTAAAAAGATTTTAAAAAATATGTTCTTAAGCTATCTGCATAACCTATCTGTTGTTATCTATCTTATTTAAAAACCTTCTCTTTTCAAAAGAAAATCAACTCACCAAGCACAGTACATATCTCCCTGTTGAAGCTGACGTGATAAAAATGCAGTACATAAGACAAGAGCACTTTTTTCGTCACCCTCAGATTCTAAGTTACAGATCATTTCTAGGGCATCTTTGCAATCAACTTCTGAAATCTACAGAGAAAGGATACAGAAATATGCCATAAAATGGTTTTAGGTTAGAATATATAGTAATATACTTTACAATTTTTATTAGGTATGTACAGATCATTTTCTATGGTAAAACCTCATTAACTCATACATTATCAATTCATAATTTGTCATGACTGGGCTACTGTTTAAAGAAATAATCTTTCTTCAAGTCAGAGAACCAATGATCTTCAAGACCTTTATAAGTATTCATTTATATGTAAATAACTAATGCTAATTACAAGCAACACCTACCCATTAAATCAGGTCTATAATACTGAAAAAGAAAAGCTGCTACTTGTATTTTTTTCCGTTTATCCAGTAATTTAAAAAGCATTAGAATGAATAAAAAGACAGAAACATTTACTGGATATAGACTAAGAAACAAAGTGTCTATTCATTGCAGGGAAAAAAATAAAACATGAAACATTTTATGTAGCTATACCACTTTTAAATGAAGCTCACCTCAGTTTTCTATAAATCTCCATTATTTTTCTTTTCATATATATTCATTCCATCTCAAAGCTTGTCAAGTCATGCATGCATAAGTATAACCTAGATGAAGGCAACTTGCTTCATTTAATTATGCACTTACATCTATTGCTTATTTCTAAAAAATTAAAATTTAATATCTCTACTACAATGATTTACTACAATAAACAATCAGAATGTACCTATGATCTCTATAAGGATTTGCTTTAAGATAAAGATGTGACAAAGAGCACACAATCATAGATCACTGGTGTTCCACAGAATTAACATGGTACAACTGTCAAAGGGCAAAAAAAATTGAAGATCAATACAAACCATTAGCACCCATGTACCATAGAGATAACTATACATCTCCCTGTTAATCTCTGTGTCTCCTCATTAATTTTTGAGTACAGGAAAAGTGTGTGTGTGTGTGTGTCTGTGTGTCTGTGTGTAAAATGTAAGGTGTTTAGAATTAAACAAGTGTCTGAATGGAAATGGGGTAATCCTGAGGTTTGACCTTTGACAACAAGGATAAAGACTGCAAGGGGACAGATTCAGAAGTTCCATTTCACATATTAAATCGAGCCAGGAAACACTAAGGCCCCACTCTGAATCTATGTGTTTAACAACAATCACTTCTTAAAGTAAATATGAAGTTAGTGTAAGAGTTATGACTAAAACCCAAATCCTGGAACTCTCTGGCATAGTACATTTTCCATTATTCCTGTGTCTGCCTCTTTTGTACAGATCTTTATCTATAAGGAACCCTACGTAAACAAACACAAAAAGGGCTGAACAATATATATTTATACAATTAGTATTTTCAAATACCTACAATAAGTTAAATTTATTGTTAGACATTTTATAAGTGTATGTAATTATTAATCTTATTTTTCTACTAGACAGGCATTAGAAACATTTTACACGTAAGACGTCAGTAATAACAACAAATAGCAGCTACTCTACTATTCATTCGTGTCCGTTTCTTCAGAAGCATTGCTCACCCAGCGCAGTGGCCTGCCTGGTACACACGACTGTTTCTTTTTAGAGACAAGGCGCAGAGAATTAAGTTACTTGCTCAAAGCTGCATGCTTAATTAGCAGAGTCAAGATTTCAAACCAGATCTAGCTTCAAAGTCTGTGCTTCTTCTAGACTTCTACATAAGCATATTACATAAGCGCACTGAGGGTCTTCATTGATCAATGCTGATTTTACAAGTTCAAGTTTTAAAAAATTCTTACATCATGAAAGTCTAATTTATTTTGAATCAAATTTTCATGTCTTTTAAAAACCTAAGGTGTTCTTACTGAATGCTTAAATAATGCAAAATATGTACATTATATATAAGAAATTAGTTTTTCCAATGATATTACCTATATTAGCTTACACTTAATAATAAAACATATATTTATATCTATCTAAAATACAAAACCAACAAAGGCAGCTCCTATAAATCCACAAATATACAACATACTAACTGAAACATCTGCTATATTCAATTATATTTCACTTTTTATTGGTATGCTAAGGAAGCAATTTTTACTATGCACTACTCATTTCCCTAATATAGATACCCCACTTGAAAAAAAAAAATAGGACACTATAGAGAAACTGAAACCTAATCAATGGCTGAATTAAAACTGTGCAAGTGAAACATAGGTCAACTTTAGCCATCAATGAGCAAGAACTATATTTTATAATCCAAGGCAGCATAAAGTAAGGATTATCAATATACTACCAATATAGAGACTATTTGTATATTACAGATATCTATTCTGTATTGCTTTGAAAAAATTAGCAAAAATTTAACACTAGAAAATTTAAAAATATGAATAAAACACTGGAAGTCAATTAGCACCATCCCTTTGCTAAATCCCTTTGTAAAGTGTAAAAATCATTTCAAAAGTGCAAATAATGACTTTTATGTTTTAATATAGCCTTCTGCCAGATATTAAAAAAATATAGAACACTTCATATTTTACATACATTTACCAAGTGCACTTTTAAAATGTATGGGCTTGAATACATTTCAGGAGAAGCTTTTTGCTTATCAAAATAAAATTGCTTTCCTCCATTCAGAAAAGGACTTAAATCGTAAACCTGTCACACTAAAATAATTAGCTACTTTTTTTTTTTTTTTAACTCTCAGAGTAGCAACATCTTGGGCTAGATTTAAAAGACAAATAATCTATAGTGTTAGGGAATAAAAAATTTCATAACTGTTTATGGGAGCATAACTCACAACCTTTTTTTGGGGGGGGGATGGTAGCATGGCCCGATTTAAGATGTGTAGGTTCTTTGATTCAGTAATTCTACTTATAGAAATTTACCTCACCAGTGTACCCCCAAGAAGAATGAAAGGATGTATCACTAAGTACCAGGCAACAATTTAAATGTCCTCTAGTTTGACTAAAATGTTAATTAAAAATCTATACTATGGAATTATGCAGCCATGAGAAGGAATGAGGTTGATTTATAAGAAATGACATGGAAAGATGTCCATACTAAAAGCAGGAAAAGTCCCTATCAGCCAGGATGTGTGTATGTTTAAAGAATGTTTATATGTAAAAATATTAGAAATAAAAAATTTCACATTTAATGATTACTTGGGTCAGATGGGAAATAACAGAGACAAAGTAGATTTTACTTTCATGTTTATTTTGACAACAAAACCAGGAGAAATACTGAATATAAAATAAACACTGCTAACTTCATTTTTATACTGACACCAAGAACCCAGGCCAAAGCCCAGCCCTTATAGAGAAGCCAGATAAACACTGGCCTCTCAGCCTCGCTCCTCGGCCATCCACCAGGGCTAGCTGTTGTTTCTGTCACAGTGCAAGGGTCCTGAGAAACAGTCAGCTCTTGCTCACAGGCTCACGGATAAAGACTAAAGGTCCAGGTCGTGGCTGACTCTAGTATCTACTGCCACCTACTCTAAAGAATGGGTAGAAACCTCAAGTGTTTACAAGAACCAGGCAGGTAAGGGAAATGTTTGCAGTGGGCCATGTGAGGGAGCGCGCCTGCCTCCTCTGAAGGGGGCAATGTCTGGGCAGTTGCTCCAAAGTGATTACTTTCTTTGGGGCAGAAGGGATGACAGAATTTACTTCACTTGGAACAATCAATATGTTTGTAATAGAAAAATAAAAGAATAGTCAAACAATCTCTAAGTGAAAAGAGATTCCTAGCAAGGAGCGTTGTCAGACTTACACATATCCTGTTCTGTTCTACAGTATTGATCTAGGTTCGCTTCTGGTGGGGAAACTGATTCTGTGTACTCTGCTTAAAGAACATGGAGTATCTTAGTTACCTGCTTAAAATGAGAAGGAAAAAACAACTTCCCATGACATCAGAGACACCCAGGGGCCTCAGAGAGAATTTTCCTGAGGAGCTCCCACAGCAGAGTGGGCTGCTGTTACTTAACTCCAGACAATTAAACCAAGAGGGAATTTAGGTTCAATGCTGCAAGATTTTTTTGATTATTCAGGATAGCTAGAAATAGAGACTTTCCTGGAGATAACAGATTCATAGTCTTCAACTTCAAACAGGACTTTAAAAGTTAATGTAACCACCCTATCTTTAGATCCTTTCCTGCCAGAAGGTACGCTTCTAAGGGTCTGTCCTTTACTCACTTACAACCCTCTTGGTGTTTAGAGGACATCTTTCATTTACTTAATAAAAATCTGCTGAAGGAAGGATGAGCAGACGGACAGACTTAATTAAGGGTTGGGACTGAACTGATAATGAAAACTTAAATGAAGCTGAAAAATACATAGGATGCAATATCATAATAACTATTTAAGGACTAAAAAATGTCACATTTCAAAGGCTGTATCTCAAGAAACTTTATACATCTGCCAATGAAGTTGTCTACAGAGTTATTCTTGACTAATAAGAAAATTTCAATCCTCTATTTAGCTCCTATTACAGCGAGGAAAAAGCCATTACCTGAGATAAAAGAGAAACACTAAAGAGAAAAATAGCTAATATCCAAACTAATGACATATCCTAAGCCAGAGCCCTTGGCTCTACTTCATCCGGTCTAGAAACTGCATCACTCTTCCCAGGATCCTCATTATCCAAAACATACACAACAGGCTTCTCATCTTGGTCCAAGGCTATCATCTTCCTCTTTATTTTCTATTCTCAAGAAAAATCACACAATCACCATTATAATTCCAACCTTTAACCTCATGTGGGCATTTAGCTTTCTGTCAGAGGTTATCTTTCTTCTGGATTCTGACTACAGTCTCCATCTACTCAGGGGATCGTGCACCTCTGTTAATTGTCCCCTCTCTCTCTTATTTCAGCTTTTCCCTTTGCATATCCTAAAATCTGTCCCACAATCCCTTTGTTCTCCATTCGCTACCGCTCTAGAATCAAAGGATACTTATATTAGACATATAAGACATATATACACATCACTGTCCAATGTATTATTATAGTTTTATCTATTCTCTTTATATACATATTCTGCTTTTTTTGATCAACAACTTTCAATTCTCCTACCCAGTCTTCAACTTCATTTTGGAATTATGAGTCCTCTAAGATGTAAAATTCCATTTGGATTACGATTCTACTTTTAGAAATCTGTAGTATAAAATACACAAATACATGAATACTATGCTTTCTGCCAACTAGAAGTGAAAAAAAACACAATCACTGGTCTTACAAAGAAAAACTAAATATGCAAATTTAAACTATGCAAATAAATATATATATAGATAGACAGATATAGAGATATATATGTATACAGAGGGAGAGAGAGAGAGTATTATTAGGGGGAAGACATATAAATTTTTTAAAGTTACTTAGTTAAAATAAAATCTGCAAGTATTGTGAAGTCAGGTAAAACTGAAATTAAAGCCCGAACACTAATATAAAATGCTAGCTAAATTAAGCTACCACCATCTTTCTGATAAAAAAGAGCCAACTTATTTAAAGTAGAAGCCAGGTGAAATGTTTACATAGAATCCTGAAAGCTGCTTACAATCACTATCTAAGAGCACATCAAAATTTAACACTGATAACAATGGCTCTTCACTATTTAAAAGAAAAGGAAGTCAAAGACATTCTAATATAATTAAAAATTATTAGCTTTACTTAAAAAATAACTACTAACAAAAGAAAACATACTCACCTCTTCGATTAACTTTTCATTTGGTGATGATGTACAAAGACAGACAAGGTAAGTTTGCTTAAAACTACCTTTTGTACCAATCTCTGGATGGTCAGAACACAGCTTTGCTAGAGCAGTTGCTTGACTTAACTGATTTGTTTTGATTAGATGTTTAATTCTCATATCCAACAAGATGGGACCCTCAAAAGCTAAAAATTCATTCACTTTAAAAAACAAGACATAATAGATTATTAACATTTGGTAAATAGTTCATTTGCAATACAAATACTTACAAGGAATATTTGTTTAAAGCACAGAAACTAAACTTTTTTGTTGTTGCAATTTTCTATCATTCTCAGACTATCACAAAATACTTGATCTTATAAGCAGAAGATGATCATGTAGTTAATTTTTTAGAGTTGTATTAAATACTTTAGCCCCTTAAAGTACTATTTACAATGATTTACAATGAGGTGAGTCGAATTCCTGATTATAAAAATAATTTTGCACTGAATTCTGAGTTGGTGTTATTAAAATTATATTCTTTCTCCCACAGCTTTTATTCTTGAATATCAGGGGTTAGCATTTCTAGACATTTGCAGGGCAAGGGCATTACACACTTATATGTGTATATGCACAGTCCCTCAGCTACGCCTGACTTTTTGCAATCCCATGGACTACAGCCCGCCAGTTTCCTCTGCCCATCAAATATTCCAGCCAATACTGAAGCGGGTTGCCATTTCCTACTCCAGGGCATCTTACCGACCCAGGGATTGAACCTGTCTCTCTTGGCATTTCCTGCAATGGCAGGAGGATTCTTATATGGGTAACCCCAAAAGGATGTTTGGGTATTCTAGAAGATGAAATTCAACTAATATTGTGTTCAATTCTGTTGATGTATTTTCATTTTAAAAGGTGAAGTCTGCGCATGCATGCTCAGTCGTGTCTGACTCTGTGCGACCCCATGGATTGCAACCCGCCAGGCTCCCCTGTCCATGCGATTTTTCGGGCAAAAATACTGCAGTAGGTTGCCATTTCCTCCTCCAGGGGATCTTCCTGACCCAGGGGTGGAACTCGCATCTTCTGCGGCTCCTGCACTGCATGTGGATTCTACACTGCTGCGCCATCAGGGAAGCGCTATCTTGCCTTAATAGGAGTCTTAGGACAAATTTAAATTATCTATGGAAAAATGAGGGGTTGGAGGGTAGTCTGCTGAAAGTTCTCTAGGTTTTCAAAGTATCAACCAATAAACCTCAACACTTGCTTAAGACCCACTAATGTATAATAAATATTCATTCTGTTCAAACTTTGAATTTCTGAGTGCTTGTCTGATCAACTACAAGGAAGAATTTAACTTTTTTTTCTAATTTGTGAAGGAAATTTTAAAATTTAACAAACACAAATTTAAACTTTTCCTTAAGTTTTCTTTACCAGGATGAAAATGGTGCTTAAAAGTTTACTTGGTGATGGCTAGCCAACAACCCTTGGAAGACTTTCAAGTGATAAAATTTTATATGTCCTATAAATAAAACAAGACTTCTCAACTTGTGAAAGGACTGGAAAACATGTCTAGGAAGTAATTTGTGGGTTAGAACATGGAAAATAAAAGATGTTCTTCCTCTCTGTAAATATCCTTTGCTACCATTTAGTAACTTTGGCTCTACCTATACTCCACTATGAAAATATTCTTCTATAAAATAGTATGATCAAAGCTCCTCAGTATTAAAACCATGAGCACATAAGCAATTTAATACAGGATCCCAAATTTCATTCTTTTCTTGAAGTCTAGACCTTATTCCTGCTACTCTCTATTCTTTACACATTAAACTACACCAAAAAAAAAAAATATATATATATATATATATATATATAAAGACTAAACACAAAGAAATAACACTATTTGTATAACCCTATGGTACCTCTGATGGTATGTCTGACATACATAGGGCATTACTTTTCTTTTCAATATCACATGATTCTGTTAGGACAATTACACTGCAAATATCCTTTCATAGCTTAGCTCAATAGCCAAAGCAAAATCTGTAAAGATTTTCAATGAAAACACTAAGGAAATAAGAGTTTTTAAAAAAAGATATTCTGGCTATAAGTTATGGACTTTAAGAAACAGCCTGAGGTTCCAAAAAACACCAGCGGTAAAAAGCCTGGGAATTATTTCACATACTCCCACAAAAACTCATACTCGGTGAACTCTGAAGATCATAGCAAAGAAATTATTTAAAGGTGGCAACTTTTAAATGAAACTAATGGTAATAGAATTTCAAACAGTCCCTAAAATCTCAAAGAGCAGCATGTAGTTAGAATGACAAATTACACAAAATAATTTCTGTACTAATTCAAGTAGAGTAGAATATGTTACTATACATTGCAAAGACATATTTGTGTGTGTGTTTTTAAACAATGGGAAACCATTGCCACACTTAGCGCAAAACAGATTTCAAAGAAATACAGAACATTAGAGCGGAAGGAGCTTCACAGATCGTTTTGTCCAGCTCCATCGTTGGGCAGATGAGTAAACTGAGGCTCACGGAAGGCAAACGACTTCCTAGGGTCATAAACCCAGTTATCACAGAACTGGAACCAGAAGCAGACCAGTCCTGCAAACTTCCACCTTAACACAGTGGTGCAATGAGAAAAATAAAATTCCTCTTTAGCTAGTGTGCCTACTGCTCGTTAGAACAGCACTTTAAGTAACAGAGCTGTGAAGTAGCATTCGTCTTCAGAGGAAAGTAATTATGTATTCTGAAGCTCATGGTTCAAATGGATCAAAAGTAGATTTCATTTAACACTCTATTCAGAACCTCCCCCTATGGGAGGGAAACTCACTCCCCACATTCTTCCTCCTCCTTCTCCATCTTCCTTTTACCTGCTTTCCTTTCCCCCATTCCTCTATATGTTTCTCTATTTCTCTCCAATCCAGGACATGTGTTCCTTACAAAGTTATAACAGCACATCAAAGATTATCAGACTATTGAAAAAAAGCTTTATCTTTATCCTTGAGTAGCTAGTCACATCAAATTTCACTCCCTACCCTGCTTTCTCCACCCTCTATCCCAGAAAACTATAAAATACATTGAATTTTACTTGGGTAGCCTTTTTATCTATTTTCTGTGTAATTTATGTACTTGGGAGGAAAAAGCAGTTTTTATTTACTACATTCAAGCGTATCAAGAGATCTGGATGACCTACAATGGCAATGTAAATGAGTGATACTGTCAGTTCAATTAAAGTAATAATGGCCTTCTTTCCATAAAATGCTACTTACATAATAGTAAAAAGAAAAACATGAAAGATAGAATTAATTTTTAAACTATTACAATATGTAAGCTGAATATTTGTGATAAATCTTTATATAAATATTAACTGATCATGTACCATACACCAAAATTGTAGGACTTAGTTCTGGACTCCCCCCAAAGTGGAGTCAAATCTATTTACCGAGTGTCTATCTCCACACTCAGATTTGCACATAATTCCCCTTGCAGCATCTCCAGCTAGCTGGTTCCCAATCATCTCAAACACTGCATACAAAAATATCTATGCCACAATATGTGTTATAAAACTAAAGAGAACTAAAAGGTGGTGTGAAATTTTCCTCTTCTCCCTTGTTCCTCCTTCTTATCCTAACCTACAGTTCACCATATAATCCTGTTATTTCCAACTCCTAAATACTTAACCCCATTCATTTTTCTCCACCTATACACCTACCATTCACCCCCTTCTCCCAGCCAAAATTGTTAAATCTCTCAGATGACCCTGTTGCATTCTGCTAGTCTTTCTAACACATCTCTGCTAGGACTCAGGATGCTTTTCCCCCCTGCTCTGAAGAACATACTCAATTCTCTTTTCCCAGTTAAAATTTCCAAGTGGTTTTCCTTTGCGTTCAAATGGTAAGTCCTAAAATTCCCATCATGACCTTCATAAATCTGCATCACCTATTCCATTAAAAAAAAAATTATTTTCTCTTAAGATCGATTCAGCATTTGAGCAAGAAGTAAAAAGGCATCCAAAATAAAAAGGAAGAAATAATATCATCTGAATGCAGATGATAGAAAATCCTAAAGATTACACACACACTAAATAAATTTAGTGAAGTTGCAGGATATCAAAACCAGAACACAAAAACAAGACGCATTTCTATACACTAATGATGAACAAACTGAAAAGGTAATTCAGAAAACAATTCCATTTATAATAGCAACAAAAAGAACAAAGTGCTTAGCAGGCCTGACCAAGAGAGTGAAACACTTGTACAGCGAGACCGATAACCACTGGGTGTGCGCTAAGTAGCTTCAGGCATCTCCAACTCTTAACTCTTTGCAACTCTGTGAAGGGTAGCCTGCCAGGCTTCTCTGTCCATGGCGTCTCCAGGCAAGAATACTGAACAGGTTGCCATGCCCTCCTCCAGGGAATCTTCCCAACCCAGGGGCTGAACCCGAGCTTCTCTGGTCCCCTGTATTGGCAGGTGGGTTCTTTACCACTAGTGCCGCCTGGGAAGCAAACAGATAATTTGAATTCATGTCGCTCAGACATGTTCGACTCTTTGCGACCCCATGGACTACAGCTCACCAGATTCTTATGTCCATGGGATTCTCCAGGTAAGAATACTGGAGTGGGTAGCCATTACCTTCTCCAGAGATCTTACCGACCCAGGGACTGAACCCAGGCCTTCCACACGGCAGGCAGATTCTTTCCTGCCTGAGTCACCAGGGAAGCTCTGCACGAAATTAAACATTACTGAAGAAATTAAAGACGACACAGGGAAACGCAAGGAACCCCATGTTCATGGATTTGAAGACTTAATGTGGTTAAGATGTCCAACAACCCAAAGCAGGCTATGGAGTCAATGTAATCCCAACGAAACTGAATGGCTATTTTGAAGAGATAGAAAAACTGACCCTAAAACTCATATACAGTCTCAAGGAATCCCAAACAGCCAAAACAATTCTGAAAAAGAACGAAGTTGGAGGTCTCACACTTCCTCACTTCAAATGGACTACAAAACAATCAAAAGTGGCGTAACAGACAGCAATACAGGCAATGCAACAGAATAGAAAAAGCTCAGAAAGAAACCCTCACTAAATGATCAAATAATCTTCAACCAGGTGGCAAGACCACTCAAAATAGGAAACGATAGTCTCTTCAACAAATGGTGCTGGGTAAACTGGATATTCACATGCAAAAGAATAAAATTAAACTCTTATACCATATAAAAAAATATGAAATGAACTAAAGACCTAAATATAATACCCAAAACTATAAAATTTATAGAAGAAAACAATGGGGAAAAGCTTCAAGAACTGGACTTGGCAATGAATGATTAGGTATGATACCAACGGTTAGCCAAGAACAACAAAAAAATAAGACTACATTGAAGTTAACTTCCTACATCAAAGGACAGAATCAACAGAGTAAAAAGGCAACTTACACAATGGGAGAGAATATTTGCAAATTATATGTGATAAGAGGTTAATGTTCAGAACATGTAAAGAACTCCTATAACTCAACAACAACAAAAGTCAAATACTCCAATTGAAAATAGGCAAAGGACATGAAGAGACACTTCTCCAAAAATGATACACAAATCAAAACTACAGTGAGATATCATTTCACACCTGTCTCAGAATGGCTATTTTCAAAAGCACAACAAAACAAAAAGAGAAAATAAATGTTGGGTGGTGAGAGGAACTGTAACCTCTGTGTCCTATTGACAGCACTATAAAGTGATACAACCTCTAAGGAAAACAGTCTAGAAGTGCCTCAAAAAATGTAGCTATCCCCTTCTGGAGGTCACAGAAGAGGTCAGACGAGGGTCTCAGAGAGGCACCTGCACTCCCACGCTCACAGCAACCCTGCTCACGAGGGCCAAGAGGCAGAAGTGATCCAAATGTCCATCACAGGTGAATGGACAGGTAAGTGTGGCATGTACATATAATGTAGTATTATTCACCTTTAAAACAGAAGGAAATTCTGTCACATACTAGCAAGTTGTATGTGGAGGACATCATGCTAAGTGAAATAAGCCAGTCACAAAAAGGTAAATATGCAGTATGACTCCTCTTATACCAGGTGTTTAAAGTAGTCAGAGTCATAGAAACAAAACACAGAATGGCGACCAGCCAGGGACTGGGAGTGGTGTATGGGAAAAGGAGGGAGCTACTGTTTAAAATCACTTTGGCAAGTGATAAAATCTTTTTGCAAGATTAAAAAAGTTCTGCAGATCTGTTTCAAAACAATATGAACATACAAAACACTACTGAACTCTTACTAAACTGTACACTTAAAAATACACTTAAAAATGACTAAATGATACATTTTATTTTGTTTTTACCCCAAGAAAAAAATGCAGTAAAAAAATCAATTCAGCATTATTAGTCCAAAAAATTCAAATTCAGAAATTTAAGAAAAGCTTAACACTTCCTTCACCCAACCTCTCACCCTTTCCTGGAAGAACAAGCTAAATTTCAAGAAACAGCATTTTTCACTCAAGATTTCAGAATTGCTTAAACTGCCTACTTTGTCATTAAGCCTGAAACTTCATGATCGTAACTGATTTTTGACATGATTGATATAAAACAGAATTTAAATAAATTTTAAAAATTCCATGTTACAGATGAACCTAGTGAGTCTCTGGGAGATAGTGGAAGACAGAGGAGCCTGGCGTGCTACAGTCCATGGGGCTGCAAAGAGTCAGACACAACTTAGCAACTGACCAACGACAACAAAGGTAAGTAAGTAACCCTAAAACTTTCTTGTGGAATAAGATTTAATTATTACTATTACATTTAATTGAATTCTCATGTCTTTATCCATGTAACATGATAATGAAATCAGACTCAGAACAGAAACAATGAATTTTTCTAGGATGTTTAGAAAAGCCAGTAAGTTTTTGTCTTAAAATCATTAATAGTAAAAATAAAATCTTGGTGGTCACCATATATCTAGTTATATAACAGTAGAATATAATTCAGGTTAACAAAATGCAAAATAAAACCTCAGTCTGAAATGGGAAAGTGAACACTTCTACAATTTTACTGCAGTTAAATTCCATCAGCTTAATTCTATCCAGAGTCACTGATCCAAGTAAAATGTACACAGAGGGCAATCTAATTTAGCAGTGATTTTTAAAAATAAAATCCAAAATGTTCTATTTATTTTTTATAACAAGACAAGGTCAGTAAGAGCAAAAGAGAGAGAAGGCAAAATAATTTTAACTTAAAAAAAAAAAAAAAAAACCAAATAGAAATGGTTAGGAGAACTGTATTTCTTAAGCTTATTTCATGTATAATCTACAAGATGTTCTTTTTAGTGATTTTGTATAAGAAATGTTTTAACACTCAAAAAAACTGTCAACATATTTAAGTGTAGGTTTCAGAATCACCCATTTTGGTATTCTATACATATAATATACAGGTGAAGATATACACAGGCCCATAAAAAATACAGGAAAAGTTTCAACAAGTCAAAGAACTAGAGATTTCTATCGGAAAACAAATTCAGCTGCATGTAATCACATCTGGCTCATTTCATCTGTTCTCTCCTCCCATCTCTTCCTTTAAAATATTATCACATCGTAGGTATGCTAATATCTGGTAAACCAAGCAGCATGTTTTTCCTGTTTATTTTAAAATGCCAAGTTTATTACTGAAATAAAGACTTATTTTCTCACAAAGCTCTGAAGGATTTGTAAGTACTGTGGAAAATCTTAAGCTTTAGAAATTTCCTTTGAGCACCAAGGAGTTCAAAAAACAAAAAATGAACCACAGGCCTTAGGATTCAAGAAAGAATTGGCAAGCTGGTAAAAATACAATTTATGCAACTGCAAATTATTCCAAAATAAAAGGGAAAGGGCTGAAGGAATTCAGTGTAACTGTTAGTAGGGCGCTCTTTCAGAGTTTAGATTTTTACAATAACGACATATACAAAAAAAGAAAAAACAGCAGGGTCAGGACCAAGGATGCATACACCATCAATGTCGGCACCTGGTACTGACCTCTGCAAACTGTCACTGGAAAGATGGCCCCCAGCTCACCGACTGGACTGCCCTGGCGGCTCAGTGGTAAAGAGTCTGCCGGCAACGCGAGCTTCCAGAAAAGCAAACGGCAACTCAGTCTAGAATCCTTGCCAGGGGAACCCACGGACAGAGGCAGCCGGCAGGGTACACTCCATGGGGCTGAAACAGTGTCAGACGCAGTGAGCAGCTCAACAAGCAGCGTCCGAATACGCTGGATGTAATCAAACTGGTGCAGGTGGGTAGCTTCTTGAGAAGGGTCTCTGCTCCTTGGGTTTGATTATTCATTGTTTATGAGGACAGAGAGAATGGTGGGTCTGATAATAACCTTTAGATTGAAAAGGATAGAACAATGGAGCAAATGGAAACAGATGGGAAAATATAATTTTCAAAATGGGACTTAGGTACATTTTGCAAACTGTAGATTAAAGGAATAAATATATTCCTAAGAGCCTTAAAATTAATACATTAAAAATATGACTTGTGAGTGTTCAGGAAATAAAAGTGACTGTTAAGAACCAAGAAAGATTCACCAAACATAAATTAGGTTACACTTTTACAAAAATTATCTCAAAATGTATCACAGACCAAAATACATAACGCAAAACTATTAATATGATACTTCCAGGAGATGAAGCGAAGTCGCTCAGCCGTGTCCAACTCTTTGCAACCCCATGGACTGTAGCGTGCCAGGCTCCTCTGTCCATGGGGTTTTCCAGGCAAGAATACTGGAGTGGGTTGCCATTTCCTTCTCCAGGGTCCAGAAGATAAGAGGAGAAAAATCTATATGATCTTGGGTTTGGTGATTATTTTTAGATAAAACAAAAGCACAATCCATGAAAGAAAAAAAAAAAAAAAAAGTTGGACTTTATTAAAATTTAAAACTTCTGCCCTCTGCAAGGCACTGTGAAGAAAAATGACAAGTCACAGAGTAAATGGAGATATGCGCCAAGCTGCTACCTGCTGAAGGACCTGTATCAAACCGCAACAAAAAGGAACCGCGGGTGACCGAGAAATTGTCATACTGAGCAAGTCAGAGAGACAAGTATCATGGCATCGCTTACATGTGGACTCTAAAATAAACAGAGTACAGATAAAGCTATTTACAAAACTGGAAGAGTCACAGATGTAGAAGACAGTCTTACAGTTACCAAGGGGGAAAGGCGGGGGATAAACCGGGAGACTGGGGTAGACACATACACTCTACCATACATAACACAGGCCAGTTACAGAGACCTGCCGCACGGCGCAGGGGACTCCACTCAACTCTGCAGTGACCCACATGGGAACAGGAGCCGAAAAGGAGGCTAGGTGCGCGAACGGGGGCTACGCGCGCGAACGGGGGCTAGGTGCGCGAACGGGGGCTACGCGCGCGAACGGGGGCTACGCGCGCGAACGGGGGCTACGTGCGTGAACGAGGCTACGTGTGCGAACGGGGGCTAGGTGCGCGAACGGGGGCTAGGCGCGCGAACGGGGGCTACGCGCGCGAACGGGGGCTACGCGCGTGAACGGGGGCTGCGCGCGCGAACGGGGGCTAGGTGCGCGAACGGGGGCTACGTGTGCGAACGGGGCTACGTGCGTGAACGGGGGCTACGTGTGTGAACGGGGGCTAGTGCGCGAACAGGGGCTACGTATGTGAACGGGGCTATGTGCGTGAACGGGGGCTATGTGTATGAACAGAGGCTACGTGCGTGAACGGGGCTACGTGCGCGAATGGGGGCTACGTGCGCGAACAGGGGCTACGCGCGCGAACGGGGGCTACGCGTGCGAACGGGGGCTACGTGTGCGAACGGGGCTACGTGCGTGAACGGGGCTACGTGCGTGAACGGGGGCTACGTGTGTGAACGGGGCTAGTGCGCGAACAGGG
Organism: Dama dama; assembly: GCF_033118175.1. Classification (NCBI taxonomy): domain Eukaryota; kingdom Metazoa; phylum Chordata; class Mammalia; order Artiodactyla; family Cervidae; genus Dama; species Dama dama. The sequence continues at coordinate 60,051,485 of NC_083708.1, forward strand.
GCTACGTATGTGAACGGGGGCTACGTGCGCGAACGGGGGCTACATGCGCGAACAGGGGCTACGTGCGTGAACGGGGGCTACGTGCGCGAACGAGGCTACGTGCGCGAACGGGGGCTACGTGCGCGAACGGGGGCTACGTGCGCGAACAGGGGCTACGTGCGTGAACGGGGCTACGTGTATGAACAGAGGCTACGTACGTGAACGGGGGCTACGTGCGCGAACGGGGGCTACGTGCGCGAACAGGGGCTACGTGCATGAACGGGGCTATGTGCGTGAACGGGGGCTACGTGCATGAACAGAGGCTACGTGCGTGAACGGGGCTACGTGCGCGAACGGGGGCTACGTGCGCGAACGGGGGCTACGTGCATGAACGGGGGCTACGTGCATGAACGGGGGCTACGTGTATGAACGGAGGCTACGTGCGTGAACAGGGCTACGTGCGTGAACGGAGGCTACGTGCGCGAACGGAGGCTACGTGCGTGAACAGGGGCTACGTGCGTGAACGGGGCTACGTGCGTGAACGGGGGCTACGTGTATGAACGGAGGCTACGTGCGTGAACAAGGGCTACGTGCGCGAACAGGGGCTACGTGCACGAACGGAGGCTACGTGCATGAACGGGGGCTACGTGCATGAACGGGGGCTACGTGCGTGAACAGAGGCTACGTGCGTGAACGGGGCTACGTGCGTGAACGGGGGCTACGTGCGTGAACGGAGGCTACGTGCGCGAACAGGGGCTACGTGCGTGAACGGGGCTACGTGCGTGAACGGGGGCTACGTGTATGAACGGAGGCTACGTGCGCGAACAGGGGCTACGTGCGCGAACGGGGGCTACGTGCGCGAACAGGGGCTACGTGCGTGAACGGGGGCTACGTGCACGAACGGGGCTACGTGCGTGAACGGGGGCTACGTGCGTGAACGGAGGCTACGTGCGCGAACGGGGGCTACGTGCGCGAACGGGGCTACGTGCATGAACGGGGGCTACGTGCATGAACAGAGGCTACGTGCGTGGACGGGGCTACGTGCGCGAACGGAGGCTACGTGCGCGAACGGGGCTACGTGCACGAACGGAGGCTACGTGTGCGAACGCGGGCTGTGTGTGTGAACGGGGGCTACGTGTGTGAACGGAGGCTACGTGTATGAATACACATATGTATGTACGAACGGTTCACGTTCCTGTACAGCGGGAACTAACACAGCATTGTAAACCGACTATACGCCAGTAAAAAACACCAAAAACAAAAAACTCAACTAAAAGAGCAGAATATATAAACAGATCCTTCTCCCAATAAAATATACAGCTGGTAACTATTCACATGAAAAGATGGTCACAATCATCTGTCTGTAGAGAAACACAAAGCAATGGGATATCATGACACACCTATCAGAATGGCTGGCCACCTGATGTGAAAAGCTGACTCATCGGAAAAGCCCCTGATGCTGGGAAAGATTGAAGGCAGGAGGAGAAGGGGACAACAGAGGATGAGATGGTTGGATGTCATCTCCGACTCAATGGACATGGGTTTGGGTGGACTCTGGGAATTGGTGATGGACAGGGAGGCCTGGCGTGCTGTGGTTCCTGGGGCTGCAGAGAGTCGGACATGACTGAGCAACTGAACTGAAAATTCCCAAAATAGATAAAATCAACTACCAGTGAGAATTTAGAACAGCCTGCAGAATGCTATAGTTGGGCAGCTTCTCACAAAGCAAAATATACTATCTTTCTCCTAGCTATTTACCCAACTGATCTGAAAATTTATCCACAAAAATGTGTATGCAAATATTTATAGCAGTTATATTCATAAATGCCAAAAACTGGTAGAAAACAAGATGTCTTTTAATAGGTGAATGGATAAACAAACTGTGGTACATTCTTACAATGGAATATAATTCAGCAACTTTTTTTTGAATGAGCTACTAAGTCACTCTAATACATAGATAAATGTTACATGCATATTGTTAAATGAATGAAGGTAGACTGAAAAGTCCATAAATGTGGATAAGTAATTGTCATCTGTTCAGGAGAGGGTTGAATAGGTGAAGCACAGTTAGTTAATCTTTTTTAGAGCAATGAAACTATCCTGTATGACACTGTAATGGAGGATACACGATAATATGCATTGGTCAAAACCCAAACAACTTTACGGCACGAAGGACTCCAAAGGTAGGCAAATTTGAATATGATTTAGGAGGTTGCGAAGCCCAGGACAGATTGCAGAATATGGCAAAAGATTCTATCTTACAAACGTGATGAAAGAACTTCACTGAAAGCGATGGAAGAACGGTCTGCTCACCTAACGGGACAAGAGGAGTCAGTACGGATATGCAGAGGAGCTGTGTCCACGGATTCCACTGGGGTACAGGTTATCAATTCTGAAACTACTACAAATATACTAGGAGTAAGGAAAGAGGAATATACGGATGGTCTGTAGTAAAAAAAAAGCAAGTTTGAAAACGCTACATACTGTAAGATTCCAACTATATGCTATTCTTCTGAAATGAGAGGTTAGATAATCAAGAAGAGAAGGTCAGAATGATCCAGGTGCAATAGATTAGAGCTGGAGACATCCGTATAACTCTCACATATAGTTTAATATAGATACAACTGGCCACATACACATTTATAAATATGTGTACACACACAGATTAATTATACCTACATACATTTTTTTACTCTGCTCAGAGTAAACAGAGTTTGTTCTGCTGAACTAAGGTTCCTTGGAGAAATAGCTGATTCTAGGACTGGAGCAAGAATTATGCAGAATAAACCTGGAGCATCTTGTAGAAACAGAAAACAAGGAAGTACTCAAAAACATAACCCACAACCATGGGGATATGTCAAAGGGACAGAGAAGTTAACTTGAAGAGTTCCCAGTGGTTAAAGCTGAACAATTTGATCAACGAAATAGTGTTGGATTATCACCAAAGCATAAAGTAAATATCAGTGAGTCTATACTAATTAAACAGATAAGGAAGAAAAGACAAATCTCGAGCTTTCTTGGTAATACAGTGGTTAAGAATCCGCCTGGCAATGCAATCAATTCCAGTTCGATCCCTGGGCTGGGAAGATCCCACAATTAAGTCCAGGTGCCACAACTACTGAACCAGTACTCTAGAGCCCACAAGCCGCAACTGCTGAGCCCAGGCACTGCAACTATGGAAGCTGGCAAGTCTAGAGCCAGTGGCCTGCAACAAGAGAAGCCACAGATATGAGAGCCCACACACCACAACCAAGAGCAGCCTCCGCTCACCGTAACTAAGAGAAAGCCTGATGTAGGGATGAAGACGCACCATAACGAAGAGAGAGCCCGATGCAGCGATGGAGACCCACCGTAACTAACAGAGAGCCCGATGCAGCAATGAAGACCCACCGTAACTAAGAGAAAGCCCGATGCAGCGATGAAGACCCACCGTAACTAAGACAGAGCCCGATGCAGCGATGAAGACCCACCGTAACTAACAGAGAGCCCGATGCAGTGATGAAGACCCACCATAACTAAGAGAGAGCCCGATGCTGCGATGAAGACCCACCACAGCCAAAAACTATATGTCATCTTTAAAAAAGAAAAGACAAATTGCCTGTGGAGAACTCCAAATAATCTGTGTAGATACTGCCTCCTCAAAGGGGTGGAGCTTAACTCTCCAACTCCTAAGTGTGGCCTCTGCATGTGGTGACTTCCTCCCAAAGAGCACAACATGGAAAGGTGGAAAGAATAATTTCACAGAGAAAAGCCCAAAAGGCACACGGCCTCAGCCAGCTGACCAACGTCAACACCAACAGTGAGGAAACCTACCTACTACCTCAGCCAGCTGACCAAGGCTAACAACAACAGTGAAGGAGTCATGTTGATTATAGGTACCTTTGGTGTGATGACAATGGCACTGGACTTCAGTGATCTTCCTCCCCAAACCCATAAGCCAAGTACTAATCCTGCGAGCAACATCAGACAGATCCCAACTGAGGGAGATTCTACAACACTCTTCAAAACTGACAAGATCACCAAAAACAAGGAAAGTCTGAAAATAATGTCACAGCCAAGAGGAACCTAATGAGACATGATGACTAAATGTAATGTGATATCCTGGATGGGATCCTAGAACAGAAGAAGGATATTAGGTAAAAACCAGGGAAATCTGAATAAGGTACAGACTTTAGTTAATTCAAAGTATTGATATTGCTTTATTAATTGTGACAAATAGATCATACTAATGTACAACAATCATAGTTGGGAAAACTGGTGTGGAGTATTTGGAAAACTATTCTAAAATAGTTCATTTAAAATATGATTAGGTCAGGGACTTCCCTGGTAGCCCAGTGTGTGAGAATCCACCTTGAAATGCAGAGGACATGGGCTCAAACTTCTTTTGGGAAGTAAGATCCCAAACGCCTGGAGCAACCAGGCCCTGGGCCTCAGCTACTGAGCCACACGCCCTGGGCCCCTGAGCCACCCTAGAGCCCGTGAGCAGCACTCAAAGTCTCGCACGATGAAATGAAGATTCTGTGCACTGCAACTAAGACCAGACGCTGTCAGATAAATAAACAAAAATATTTTAAAAAACATTAATGTCAGACTAACCTCAATAGTAAACAACCTTACTTAACATAATTCTAGCCAAATAGCTCGTGCAGTCTTTCATCACAGCATCCTTAGAGATAAAAAGGAAGGCCATGGACCAGACACAAGGAAACAGGCCTATGTGGTGAAACAACCATCATCAAAGGGCACTGGCCGAAAGACTCAAAGCAAACAAGACAATTTCTCCAAGTGTTCCAGGGGCTAGGTTTTTGGGTATCACCTTCTTGATGGTCATTATCAAGAACCTGGATGCCAACACGGTGTATGCTAATAATATCTTCTTAAACTTGGAAAGACAAAACCCTGGAATTAACAAAACCAAGATTTAACATAATATGGACAAGCTGCAGAAGCAGAATGCATTTAACACTTTGAAATTTAAGAAAAAAAGAAAAAAAGGAATACTTTGTATGCCAAAATACTATGTATAAAAATGCAAATAATTTGAGTACTATGTATTTTTTTTTTAATTTTTTGTGATTTTAGTAACCTCACTGAGTTTCGAGAATGATAAGGCCACCCAAAAAGGTAATGTCATCATAAGTCACACTAAGATGAAGAGGATGGAGTGCCCGTGACTTCAGAGCCGGCCAGGTCGTACTTGGGGTTCACGTTAAGTTTTGAGAATTACACATGAACGACAAACAAGATGCACCGAAGTCAGAAATCAGGATTGTATACTTAGAGTCACGCCACACCGGGACAGCTTTTAGTCCCTTTAGAGGGATCTGTACTTTGTTAGGTATGCATGGCTTTAGGGGTAGCACTAGATCCAAAAGAGAGCAACTCTAAGTACACAGATCTTCACAATTTACACAATAAAGATTATCTAATATAAGAGCAGCTATTAACGGAGTGAATTACATAGTTACCATTCTCTATAAGTGTTCAAGCAAAGGCCCATTCATTTACCAGTGAGTGATGTTTTAGAAGGGAGTTAAAACTGAATAAAAGATAAATGATCCTTCAGTGCCTTTCCAATTCTGAGATGAAAGGCGCTGTAACATGTAAGCCTGAAGTTCCTGTAATAGTCAAAGGCCATCTACTTGAATTACACTGGTTTCATTATTAGAGTTACGTTATTCTAGGGTACTACAACCTTAAAGTGAAACCAACATTTTTAATTGAGTCCCATACATCCTCAATCCCAAAATCAAAGAACATTTCTTGGTTCAGCTGGCCTTTGCATGTGTGCCATCACGACCAACGCTTTGCGACCCCACGAACTACAGACTGCCAGGCTGCTCTGTCCATGGGGATTCTCCAGGCAAGAATACTGGAGTGGGCTGCCGTTCCCTTCTCTATGGGATCTTCCTGAACCAGAGATCAAACCCAGATCTCCTGCACTGCAGGTAGATTCTTTACCACTGAGCCACCTGGCTTTAGCAGTTCTAAAATTAGTCAATAAAAATTAGTTATAAATCAGAATTAAGTTGATTATCCACTGTTCAAATATTACATCAAAACTTCCAACGCTTTGCTATAAACAAACTAACAAACACAGCCTGGCACAGTGTACCTGCTACTGGCAGAGCTCGACTCTCATCAAACCTGCTGCAGGCCGGCAGCGGCTAAACCAAGGGCCTGGACAGACCTCATAAAAAGCTCAAGTCCCACAGGCTGTACAACTGCCCAATCGGAAAATGTAAATAAACCAGCGGACATGCCTAACATTTTAACTACGTCAACACACACTTCGAGTCTATGTGATTACCCACAGAGCAACTGCCACCAAAGAAGCAGGTCTGAATAACAGGGCCAAATGAAGACCACAGCTGCAGTCTCTCAGTCACGTGACACTCTCTGGTTACGTCACAAGTCACACTAAGAGCTGGCCACCTACAGTCTACCTGCTACTGCAGAAACTCCTTCTGCTTTATAACCCAAGTTATTCCAGGAGCTATGCCAGGTGAGGATCATGAAGTAAAGGAGGACAGGGATGGGCAGACATCTGTTACAGAAACAATGTCAGGCGCATTGCAACAAGGACGGACACTGAGCACATATTAAGGTAAATTTTAAATCTCTGCAAAGGTAAAGGTTCTATTTTTCTGCATTAGCATAATGTGTGAGTTTGGCAAAGATGCTCTTCAGAAACTGACAACAGAAAAAAGGAGTTAAATCTTTATTTAAGTGAGGTGTGATTTTATTTTATTAGGCTGGGTGCAACACGGCATAGTATAAAAAGGACAGAGCTGGGGACCGCCCTCCGATTCCCAGCTCCACTTCACATCACTGGCAGTGTGATACAGAAAAGACAACTCATCTTTCTGAGCCTGTATTTTCCCACCTGTAAAACAGGGACAAAAAAAGATCCTACTTTTCCACAGGATCATTGTGAAGATTAAAAGAAACCAGGCATATAAAAGCACAGTACAAACAGCAATAACTATACAATGTAATTTGGTATCATTATTAATATATTATATCCACTATTTCTAAACCTGAGAAGAGTAAAAAGTAGAATTTAATTATAGAAATAAAAACATAGTGGTAATACACTGGGGATAAAAAAATAATACACCAAAGGCAAAAAGCCCCTAAGACTCTCAACCTTTAAATGTTGTTCTTATTATTCTAAATAATGAGGATCTATTTCTCTAAGAATAATGTAACTCATCTGTGGAAATATACCAAGGGCAGTAACACAAATGAACTTTCAGTGAACGCCAAGAACCAGACAACACTGCTAAAACTATCCAGAAAGGTGGGAAAATGTTGAGAGAGGAGCCAGGTAGGAAGAGTCAGCTCCGTGAGAAGTTTGGAGATGAGCTGAGAAGTCTTTTGGTAAATGTCAAAGTACCAGAAGAGCTGACGACGGTGAGTTTACTCCTTTCTCAGAGCCTCATGAACTGCTATCACGGAGCAAAATGCCTAAGTTTTGCCATCAACCAACAAGGAAAGCGACCATAAACAATGGAAGAAACTTATTTATTTCTCTAGTTAAATACCTTGGGAAAACAGGGTGAAATCTGAGCACTTTCCTAAACAATCTGGAGAAAATATCACAGATAAGAATATGTGCTCTTCTTCACAGCACATACAGTTTTTGAACTCTGAACATTAAGTGTTACACATATTAGTGATTTAGCCATCTACTTCTAGTAGGACACCTATCAGTTTCAGTTTAACTGGGATCTTTATTGCCTAAGCTCATATAATAACAACAACAAAGCAGGATAAAATAAGTCTGAGAAAAAACTGTTTGAGAAAGAGTACTAATCTTAGAGGCAGAAGACTTTAGAGTTACTAGCATTAATCTTATCTATTTTGAGAAAAATCATTTAACTACCCTACTTTTGCTTCTCCATCTGTCAAATAAGTTATCAAATATAAGCTAAATTGCCACCTGTCAGGATGTTACAGAGGGAATTCCTCTGATAAAATAATGTTGAGAAAAAAACTGAGTTTCTCTGTTACCCTAAGATTACATAACCCTATAAATACATCTTCCCCCAATTTAAAAAAAAAAAGGTGAAGGGCCTCAAGCACCTCATGTAAAATTTAAATAAAACGGTCCTTCTTGGAATATTCTGGGATTATATCAAAACAATTTTAAGTACTTATTTTCTCTAGTCTAATGATGCTTTTTTCTTTCTCTCTTCTCTCTAGAAAATTTACCTTTATCCTTATCCAATGGTTCCTGGGAAAGAATAGTGCACAGTACCGGGTTTTTCCACACCCCAGTCTCTTGAGCTAGAGTAGCTAAAAAATGCAATTCACAGCTGCCATTCTCCATCAGCTTTTCATGAGCTACCTATAAATATTAAATAAACATCCAAAGAATTACAACAGATTTTCAAAACCAAGCTTATCAGCCTTTAAATATAATACTAAACTTTTGAAAAATAAGACTTTAATCTTAAAATTTTCATGTCACATTACAAAGTGCTGCATTCTTCTGATTTTTAAAGATGAATTTCAAGAATAAGAATTATACTAATTATAAATTTTAAATAAATAAAATAAATTTCTAGAAATAAGTTCATATTATTTTTCCCCCAAGATCTAAATCAACAGTAAAGTTATTTCTCGAGGAAGCTATCAGAATATCCATAGCATGAAAGACCTTATACATTTTATATCCTCTGTTAGTAAAAAAAGTTTTCCAAAAAACTTCTACCATTAACAGATGACAAATTTACATCAAGGCCTAAATGACAACTTATATACACGTATTTCAATAAAAGGGACTTATGAAAACAACTAAATGTATGACTTTTCATACATTTGTAAGACTGCATAGTCTTAGCAATATCCTATTAAAGCTGACACTGAACCGTGCTTACTTGTTTCCAAGTGTTCATGCAACTGGCATATTTTTCAGGCCACAAAAGACCAACAATTTTAAATCAATTCAGAAAATGTTTACTGAGAATTTCTGTGGGCCAAGTACCAGGGAAGAGAGCAACTAGTCCCTGCGTTTATGGGGCCTATCCTCTAGTGCGGTAGAGAAATGTTTAGTTAAAACACAGGCAAAATAAAATAAATGTAGTTAAGCCGGTATAAAATAAGCCTGAAGAAGCTCTGAAATGAAAGCAAAGTGTCATGGAAACTCTTAAAGCTCATGCTATGTTTGTATTAAAAATCTATTCCTCAAAACCATAAAAATCTCACTGAAACAAGTTCAAGGGCCTTAAGATTTTTTTTTTTTTTTTGAGCAAATGCCGAGAGCTACCATACTGGGATTTAGTTATTTCCTTCTCATTAACACACATGAAAAAGTATCAAGTAGTGCTATTTCAAAAGGAAAGTTTCAAAGTTTACCTTATGCTGACAAACAAAATTAGTATGAGGAATTCAGTATTATATTTGCAATATAAACTATCTACTTAATTAACTCTGTGGTAGAGTGTATGTGAGTACCAAACTATGAAAATAGTTCTGAAACAATCATTTACCTAAAAATAACCACTTGCAGGGAAAAAAAACCTGAGACACAAGTTATTGATATGCTGAAGTAGAAACTGCATGATCAAAAAGTTAGTTGCAATGTGACAAACAGGACAAGACACTTTCAACAGTTATTAAGTATCTACTATGTGTAAAATACTATGTGAAATCCTATGGTATAAAGACATGAATCCTATCTTTAAGAATTCTGCACTCGACATAGATTTTAATGTTTAATGTTAAAATAGAAAAGTTGACTTTTCTGCCTAACTATAGTTTATTTCACATGCTTCTAAAATCTGAGACTAATCTACTTTTAATATTTCTTCTATGCAAAAACATAAGGCCAAAAGGTATTTTAAGAACTCTGGATAGAGGAATAGAGAGACAACTATACTTTCTGAGAGTAGCTGGCAGGAACATTCTTTTAAACTAACCAATTAATCAAAATTTACTTGAAGCTATAATATATCCAGCACAATCTAGTGCTTAAACAAAATTTAATATTCTTGAGATACTCCAAAACAACTAAGAGCTAAACTATGTAGTACTTTTGTAAGTAGAATCACAGCACTAAGTAAAAGAGATAAAGCATGTGTTTTCAGATACAGGAGAAAGCCTGGGCTATGGAATAAAGAATCTCGGTTCAAATTACTACTCTGATATTAGCTGTAAAAGTATGGGCCAATAAATACTGTAGAACTGAGCCTCAGTTTCCTCACCTTTAAAATGGGAAAAAATATAACCTACCCCCACAAAGTTTTCATAAGGATTAAATGAGGTATGTTAAATTCTTATAAAGCACACCACAATTTTCAGCAATTAAACTGTTTTTTTTTAAACTGTTTCTAAACACAAATGAGGGCATTTTCTTTTGTGTTCTCTTACTGCCGTGGCAAAGTTCTAATTATTTGATCTTGAAGAACTGTGCAATATTCAATCAATCTACTTAAGTGTATATATTCATTTAATAAACATCTTGAGTATTGACTAGGTGCAAGTCATCACTGTTAATAAGAACAGCAATTAATGTTTGTCATCACTTAAATCTTTTACATTTTAACTATAAATAATTTATTCAGAATAAAGAAAATCGCCATAAAATATACCTATGTTAAATCTAGTAGGTAAATATTCTCACCTGCACCAGTGTCTGAAATTGCTCCCACTGCTTATCAGATAATTCAACAGGCAGACACAGCAAAAGTTCACAACAGCTTCTAAAAAAACAAAAAGTCATAAGGATACAAATAATTATTAAAATTTAAAGTAAAATAAATAATTCTAATATTATCAGTAGACTCTCCATAACTATTTAAAATTAAACTATCATAAGACCTGAGATGCTGAGTTAAAACAAAAAACTTAATCTAAGTTTTTTATTTACTCAAAAGTTTACTTACAATGCCAAGCGTTCCAGAACCAAAGCTACATTTTCACATTCAGAGGTAAGATAAGGTCGGGCTTTCACATAACTTTGGATAGCCACTGTGTATACCTCCAATAAAGGTAAAGGGTCTTCTGAAGTTTTCCACTTCTCTGCATATTCAAGGAGTGTCTGTTTGGAAGGAATAACAAAGTATTCAATGTAAATCAAAATACAGATTGACAAATCAACGGTTTTTCTTTCCTCCCTAGGAAATTTTGAAAAATAACTTTATTTTATAAAAACAAAAAGCAGTTTATACAGATTAAAATATTAAAAGTAATAGAGCCACAATCCAGCAGCTCTTTGTAGGAGAAAATAATAGTTAATTCATCCAAAAATAGCATCATTTCATGAAGTCTGGTTTTAAATAGTGCAAGCATTCTCTTCTATCTTTCTGAGTCAAAATGCCATCCATCTTTCACCCCCAAAGTTCTGAGATTTAAAAGTTATTTTAAAAAGAAGATGTGTGGGCAAGTTATATTTGAGCAGGCATGCAGTGAAGAATTTCAAATGTTTGTTTTCTATTTTTCATGCAAGGAACATAAAACTCAAAATCTAACAATAAATGAATCACATTATGGACAGAAAAGACATGAAGTATTTTCAGTTATAAAAAGTAATATTATTTGCATATTACTGCTTTATGACAAGTTTTATCATTAAAAAAATCAATCTAAAGATGTTCGGCATACATAAAATCACTACTAAAGATTTTAAGAATGATTATAAGTTCAAGAAATTTTTATAATAAAGTGCTTATTTTTTAAAATAAAGAACACTCTTCATTCCTTAATGAAGTAAAGAGTTCAACTATTTTACCTCATCAAAATTATTAAAAGGAAAAACAAAATGCTGCTTATCCTACAGAAGTAAGAAATGGAAGAAACTGGCAGCAGTAATTAGACACCCACTTGTTCTACAGCTATTGAAATCGTTACTTACTAAAAGCTATCTAAAAGGTTCTACAATTATGCTAAATGAAGTAGAACTCTAATTAAATGTTTTTATAATATAGAAGACGACCACAATTAGTCCTTCTCACACTTCAAGGTTTAAGACTCATCAACACATGGCAAATTTAGGTGCTATTTCCTAGAAAAGAGGGCATCTTGAAGGAATACTCCATGAGGTCTTGCTTGTACCCTCTGGCATACAGAGGAAGCTTTTTAAAAATGTGCAAGAAGGAAAGTAGGAAGGACAGAATTATATTTTACTATCAAACACTCAAAAGAAAACACTTATTACCTTTTCCTCTCTACAACCCTATAACTTACTAGAAGTAGTAAGCAATCAGAGAGAATGAGGAATAGAAAAGGTAAACTGGTAAATTAAAGAGCAACATAGTAACAACTTATTTTTCTGAGTAGTCATATATTCCTAAACCCAGACCGTCTCCAAGTTGGACAGAAGCACAAATTACTTGAAGGCCTAGTACTTGGAACTGGCATGTGAAACAAGAGCAGTCTATGGGACTGAGTCCTTTCCCTGTGGAGTACGACCTAACTGAACTGAACTAACTGAACTGAATTGGAGGACACCTATTTGGCATTAGAGAGTTTGAGAAGTGGTACTGGAAAAAATGCCACGTGTTTATAAAGTTGTCAGTACAAATCTCTCAATAGGACTTGGAAAAATCAAAACAAAACCTACCAAATGAATGGAAAAATCTGCATTCTGGAATTGTCTTGTGATTATCCCTTTATCTCTAGGAATAAAACTTAGCATGATGTTCTGTGTCTAAAAAATGTTAAATGTGCAAATGTTGTCATGGTTGGTTTTAGTGTTTTCCTTGGTTATGCAGGAGACATAAGAAACCCGGGTTTGATCCCTGAGTCAGGAAGATCCCCTGGAGAAGGGAATGGCTACTCACTCCAGTATTCTTGCCTGGGAAATTCCATGGACAGAGGAGCCTGCTAGGCTACAGTCTCCAGGGTCACAAAGAATCTGACACAACTGAGTGTCTAACACTTCACTTTGGTTATTTTATGATATGATGATATGATGCAGGATGACTCCACTCACACCTTCAAGGTTTTTGAAACTGTAACACCAACCATGAACAGTATGAAAAGGCAAAAAGATAGGACACTGAAAAGATGAACTCCCCAGGTCAGTAGGTGCCCAATATGCTACTGGAGACCAGTGGAGAAATAACTCCAGAAAAAAATGAAGAGACAGAGCCAAAGCAAAAACAACACCCAGCTGTGGGTGTGACTGGTGATGGAAGTAAAGTCTGATGCTCTAAAGAGCAATATCGCATAGGAACCAGGAATGGTAGGTCCATGAGTCAAGGCAAACTGGAAGTGGTCAAACAGGAGATGGCAATAGTGAACACTGACATTTTAGGAATTGGTGAACTAAAATGTACTGGAATGGGAGAATTTAACTCAGATGACCATTATATCTACAACTGTGGGCAAGAATTCCTTAGAAGAAATGGAGTAGTGATCACAGTCAACAAGAGTCTGAAATGCAGTACTTGGATGCAATCTCAAAAACAACAGAATGATCTCTGTTTGTTTCCAATGCAAAACATTCAGTATCGCAGTAATCCAAGTTTATACCCCGACCAGTAATGCTGAAGTTGAACAGTTCTATGAAGACCTACAATCTTCTAGAACTATCACTCCAAAAAGATGTCCTTTTTATTACAGGGGCCTGAAATGCAAGAGTAGGAAGGCAAGAGATACCTGAAGTAACAGGTAAATTTGGCCTTGGGAATACAAAATAAAGAAGAGCAAAGGCTAACAGAGTTTTGCCAAGAGTACTCACAGGTCATAGCAAACACTCTCTTGCAACAATACAAGAGAGGACTCTACACATGGACATCACCAGGTGGTCAATATTGAAATCAGATTGATTACATTCTTTGCAGCCAAAGATGGAGAAGCTCTCTACAGTTAGTAAAAACAAGACGGGGAGTTGACAGTGGCTCAGATCATGAACTCCTTATTGCAAAATTCAGACTGAAATTGAAGAAAATAGGGAAAACCACTAAGACCACTCCGGTATGACCTAAATAAAATCCCTTATGATTATACAGTGGAAGTAAACAAATAGATTCTGTGGAAAATTCTTCAAGAGATGGGAATACCAGACCACCTGACCTGCCTCTTGAGAAACTTGTATGCAGGTCAGGAAGCAACAGTTAGAACTGGACATGGAACAACAGACTGGTTCCAAATAGGGAAAGGAGTAGGTCAAGGCTGTATATTGTCACCCTGCTTATTTAACTTATATGCAGAGTACATCATGAGAAACGTGGGGCTGGAAGAAGCACAAGCTGGAATCAAGATTGCCGGGACAAATATCAATAACCTCAGATATGCAGATGACACCACCATTATGGCAGAAAGTGAAGAAGAACTAAAAAACCTCCCGATGAAAGTCAAAGAGGAGAGTGAAAAAGTTGGCTTAAAGCTCAACATTCAGAAAACTAAGATCATGGCATCTAGTCCCATCACTTCATGGCACAGAGATGGGGAAACAATGGGGACAGACTTTATTTTTGGGGGCTCCAAAATCACTGCAGATGGTGACTGCAGCCATGAAATTAAAAGATGCTTGCTCCTTGGAAGAAAAGTTATGACCAACCTAGGCAGCATATTAAAAAGCAGAGACATTACTTTGCCAACAAAGGTTCATCTAGTCAAAGCTATGGTTTTTCCAGTAGTCATGTATGGATATGAGAGTTAGACTATAAAGAAGAATAGATGCTTCTGAACTGTGGTGTTGGAGAAGACTCTTGAGAGTCCCCTGGACTGCAAGGAGATCCAACCAGTCCATCTAAAGGAAATCAACCCTCAATATTCACTGCAAGGACTGAGTCATTGGAAGACCGAAGCTGAAAACTCCAATACTTTGGCCACCTGATGTGAAGAACTAACTCATTTGAAAAGACCCTGATGCTGGGAAAGATTGAAGGCGGGAGGAGAAGGGGATGACAGGAAGATAAGATGGTTGGATGGCATCACCGACTCAATGGACATGAGTTTGAGTAATCTCCAGGAGTTGGTGATGGACAGGGAGGCCGGGAGTGCTGCAGTCCATGGGTCGCAGAGTCGGACACAACTGAGCGACTGAACTGAACTGATCCATATAATTCTTACTTCACCTAGCACCTGTCTCTCTACTGAAGATCATTAAATATTATTTTCCTTTTTCTGGAAAAAGAAGTTTGGATGTCTAGGGAATTTCATGCCTGCCAAATGTTAATATGGGTTTGATCAAACACTTAGGTTTCCCCTATTAATTCTCTTGCAGTAATAAATCAATCTTGTAATAGTTTTAACTTCTCCTGGAAAAGAAAATAATGTACTGACTTCCTAAAAGTTTTGAAATTATAAGTTTCTTCCTTTTCTTGTCTCCCAATCAATCCCCTTCCAAAAAAACCCTTAAAAAACTACATATATCTACATGTGTGTATATATATCTACATTTTGCCCAGGCTCTACATTTGATATATCTGGCTCTGCACAGGGTACTTATATACCTTTTTTCCTTTACATAACTGAGTTCTACTGTCCAGTTATAACCAAAGATGAGTTATTTTAGGTATAAAAAGGTCTGAATTGATGAGAAAAATAACTGACAAATCACAGAATGTTAGAACCATAAAGCACGTTAAAAATTATATACTTTCACCTCATTTATAGATGAAGACAGAGGGAGAGAAAGCAGATTCTGGTGAAAAGCAGAGCTCTTAGGTGGGTGCTTAATGATCTGGGACTAAGTGTATTAATAATTGGGGAAAGGGTAGAAGAAAAGGATCACAGCAGATGATGAGATGGTATGAAAAAAAAACTAATGGCATGCTTGTTCTGATGACTTACAAGGGAATAAGTTTCAAAGCTGGGCTAAAAAACAAATATCTATTTTTACAAAGCTATGAGTTGATACGCAAACTGGTTAGTGTACAGATTGATAGTAGAGCTTCCCCTGTTTCTCAAGACCCTAAAATTAGCAGGACCACCATGGAACTGGAAGCATTCCCAACACGACTGGCTAATAAACTCTGCTTTCTTCAACTAAAAAAGTTATTTATATCTACTGCCTTAATCTATACAAAACCTTTCATTTCAGGCAGGAATTTCAGAATAATCACTCATATTCTTTATGCAGAATCAGAACAGACCTTAAAGATCACTTAATTTTGTTTTATGAAGTTGAGTGACCTGCAATTCGAATATTAACTGAATCAGTAATTAGCAAAGCCAGGTAGCCTCACTCTCTATGAAACATTCTGTCCGCTACATACTGTTTGTGGCAATGTCACAGAACCATAAATCTGTAAGATTACTTTATTATTTCAATTATTCCTCCTAACTTTATGAGGTTATGGACTGTTTATCCAATTTGCCAGTCATATTTCAGGTGAAAGTAAGGACACCCAACTCAAAGCAGCAGAATCAGTAAGAAAGATTTCCCACATAGTAAGACATTAAGAGGAAGGACAGGCTGCCGGACTGGTTAGTTCAGCAGCTCAACAATCTCTCCAAGGACCCATCTCTGCCGTTACTCTGCATCCTGCTCCCACCCAATCCCGAGGTCTCAGCAAAAACTAGAAGGTGAGACCACCACTTCATGTGCCTCTTTTTAAGGAACAAAGAAACCTTTTCCAGAAACCAAAAGCCCAATTCTGTCAGTAAATTTTTCCTCCAGTCTCAATGACTAGAATTTCATCACATGCCTATGCCAAAAATCACACAGCCATTGAGAGAAAATGGACACATGTATGACAGTCCCTTTGCTGTCCCCCTGAAACTATCACAACATTGTTAATCTGCTACACTCCAACACAAAATAAAAAGTTAAAAAAAATCACACAGTATAAAGGACTACATGGTTGACTTTTAAACCAATCAAACGGCACTCTCCAAGGTTCCTATTTTAAAATAAAAATGTGTGAGCAAAATCAGGGTTCTATTAGAAAGTGGGGAGGGCCTAAGCCTCACACTTTGGTTGTCCCTCCAATGATCTTGTGTTCAAGAATGAGTAAGTCTGTGTGTCTGTGTGTGATGCTTTCATATTTACATATACATACAGAAATGGACAAAGATAAAAGTCATCGTGAACTGATTTGGAGAGGCATATGGGAGGAGATAGTATAGAAGAGATAGGAAAAGAAATCTGTAAGTCTTCCTACAAGGCATGGACTGCTTCCATTAATGAGTAAACTATAAGTTTAGTAAGCAAATTTAAACCTGTGGTCTATGAAGAATGGCTTCCTTGGTGGCTCAGACAGTAAAGATTCCACCTGCAATGTGGGAGACCTGGGTTTGATCCCTGAGTTGGGAAGATCCCCCGGAGGAGGGCATGGCAGTCTACTCCAGTGATCTTGCCTGGACAATCCCCATGGACAGAGGAGCCTGGGGGGGCTACAGCCCATGGGGTCACAAAGAGTCAGACACGACTGAGTGACTAAGCACAGCACAGCGTCAAGAATGACGGATGGAACTAAGGATCAGATGCTTAATGTGGACAGTAAACAACACTTACTAAGTATTCACTACATACCAAACACGGTTCTCCAAGTCTTACATGTAACACCTATTACCAATTAGATAAATTACAGTCATATGCTGATATTAAAGTGGACAAAGAAAAAAAAAAATGGACAAAGGTACAAAATGAATAAGTCCCAAGATCACAGAGCTAGACAGAGAGGAGATCCAAACCTTAATAGTCTGACTTCAGAGCCTGAATTCTCAAATACTATGCTCTGCATTTCTAGAAAAATAAAGTGCTGATTCAGAGCCAAAGTAACAAATCTGAAGACGTGTCACACAAAACAAGAGTTTTCTTCTTTGTGGCCTCAGAGGATAAACCAAGAGCACTAGGTTAAAGGTTTAAGATAAATCTCTGCTTTCTATCAGACTGACCTTGCAACAGAGTTAACCAAAAATTGAACAGGTTGGCCTCCTGGGACAGGTAGATCTATCACTGAAGTTACTCAAGCAGGAGCAAAATGGCTCTGAGTTTAGACTGCAATAAATAAAGGAGTCATACCTAGGAGACACATTCCATCATGCCAAGAGAGAGTATACTAGTGGGGATGGAGGGGGAGCCCCTAAACTGGTGATTCACAGAGGTTTTGACTGATGGGCATATTGTTTAAAAATTATTTTAGTTTCTAACATTTAGAAATCATAAGTTTACAGAGAATCTGGATTTCTAACTTTTTCTAATTTGGAAAACGTGGAAACCCTGGGTTCATATGCCAGCACTGCAACAACTGGTTGAAGCTGAGGCACTAGTTCTCTGGCTGCTGGAATCCTCACCTCGCTGTCTCCCTCTTGAAGGGACCTACTGGATTCCCACAAGTTAACTGTGTCATCACCTCGATTCTATAGTGTGTATTAGGTAGCAGGCCTGGGATCTGAGAAGGAAATACAAGCAAAAGAAAGGTTCAAGGGTCACATTCTGGCAGGATCTCTAAAATAGTGTTTCTCAACCTCTTTTTCATTCTCATCTGCTCCTATGGAGACTTGACTTTTTTTCCTAACTGGCCCCCACCCCCAATGAAACTGTAATACCACAAATGTACTATATATCTGTTTAGGGACCACAAAGTATTATAATATGTAAAATTCTTTTTACTCCCTGAGAACCAATTTTGTCCCCCTGGGAACAAACATGCACATTTAACAGTCTGGCTAAGCTGATTTATTATTCTCTAAGTCAGCAGAGACTGAAATACCTATAGGGATAAAGCCAGTATAGATTGTAATTTCCAGAAGCTTCTTTTAGTTCCTCTCATGATTATCAGGAGAAAAAAGAAAAGAGGAACAAAGCCACAGGAGTGTTCAACCTAATGAGCACAAGCACTAAATCACACTTGCCCTCTGTAAAGGAGAGACTGGGGCGCTGGGCATGTTTGTACTGCTACATGCGCGCTCCAACTTCAGTTCACAGCTACGACTCCCTAGGGTGCACGTTTCAAAAGTGTTCACCTCAAAACCATTTACTTTCTTAAAAATTACTGAGAAACCCAAAGTGTTTGTTTATGAAGGCTGTAACTACTGATTTTTACCATGTGAGAATTAGACATGAAAACTGAGATGTTTAATTATATATTATAAACGAATTTAAAATAACAAGAAACTCATCCTATGTTACTGTCAATACAGTATTTTTAATGAAAAATTTTTTTCAAAAAATTGGAAGAGTGGTATTTTTTACATTTTTCAAATCTCTTCAATGTTTGACTTAATAGAAAAGAGGAGGATTCTCGTATCTATCTCTGAATTTAATCTGCTGCAATATCACACATCATGTAATCTCCAGAAAAACTCCACTGGACAAAAGTGAAAGAAACAACAGGTTTTTCCCCTTTTTGTACCCACTGAGTCTGAATGTGGGTGATACTCTTTCAGAATTTCAAACTTGCTAAATGTTACTTTAAGGTTTTGTGTGAAAATGGTGGATCTAGACACATACAATTTGTACTTTGCTCCCTTCAAACCTCACTAAATCAAGAGTAATTTTTTTTAAGTGACATAAACTTACAAGGACTAAGAAAACAGGAGTAGGGGAAAGATAAACAAAATTTTAAACACTGGAAAGCATATGGAAGATTCGAACTCTTGAGGAAAATGACTCCTAAGTAAGTAGGGTTTAGGTAAAGAGCGAATCCTTCGGAATCACCAAAGGGCTCAAGAACCGGAGCATCTGGTGCTTCTGGCAACGGGGCAAAGGTGAGACAGAATGCCAGGGCTCTGCAGGCAGCTGGCCCTGCTGATTTTTGCGTCCCTCTCCACCGTCAGGTGACCCGAGCTGGGCATCACCACAGTCGCCAGCAGTTTTTTCTGGAGAGAAGTAGAGAAAGATACCTTCATGAGATGAGGGGAGCGTTCAGTTCAGTTCAGTCACTCAGTCCTTCAGTCATGTCCGACTCTTTGCAACCCCATGGACCGCAGCACTCCAGGCTTCCCTGTCCATCACCAACTCCCTGAGCTTGTTCAAACTCGTCCGTTGAGTTGGTGATGCCATCCAACCATCTCATCCTCTGTCAGCCCCTTCTCCTCCTGCCTTCAATCTTTCCCAACATCAGGGTCTTTTCAAATGAGTTAGTTCTTCGCATCAGGTGGCCAAAAGTATTTGGAGTTTCAGCTTCAGCATCAGTCCTTCCAATGAATATTCAGGATTGATTTCCTTTAGGACGGACTGGTTGGATCTCATTGCTGTCCAAGGGACTCTCAAGAGTCTTCTCCAACACCACAGTTCAAAAGCATCAATTCTTTGGCACTCAGCTTTCTTTATATTCCAACTCTCATATCCATACATGACCACTGGAAAAACCATAGCTTTGACTAGATGGACCTTTGTTGGCAAAGTAATGTCTCTGCTTTTTAATACGCCGCCTAGGTTGGTCATAACTTTTCTTCCAAGGAGTAAGCATCTTTTAATTTCAAGGCTGCAGTCACCATCTGCAGTGATTTTAGAGCCCCCCAAAATAAAGTCTGTCACTGTTTCCATTGTTTCCCCATCTATGTGCCATGAAGTGATGGGACCAGATGCCATGATCTTAGTTTTCTAAATGCTGAGTTTTAAGCCAACTTTTTCACTCTCCTCTTTCACCCTCATCAAGAGACTCTTTAGTTCTTCTTCACTTTCTGCCATAAGGGTGGTGTCATCTGCAGATATTTGTCCCAGCAATCTTGATTCCAGCTTGTGCTTCTTCCAGCCCAGCATTTCTCATGATGTATATACTCTATATAAGTTAAATAAGCAGGGTGACAATATACAGCCTTGACGTACTCCTTTCCCTATTTGGAACCAGTCTGTTGTTCCACGTCCAGTTCTAACTGTTGCTTCCTGACCTGCATACAGGTTTCTCAAGGGGCAGGTCAGGTGGTCTGCTATTCCCAACTTTTGAAGAATTTTCCACAGTTTGTTGTGATCCACACAGTCTAAGGCTTTGGCATAGTCAATAAAGCAGAAATAGATGTTTTTCTGGAACTCTCTTGCTTTTTCAATAATCCAATGGATGTTGGCAATTTGATCTCTGTTTCCTCTGCCTTTTCTAAAACCAGCTTGAACATCTGGAAGTTCACGGTTCACGTACTGTTGAAGCCCGGCTTGGAGAATTTTGAGCGTTACTTTACTAGCATGTGAGATGAGTGCAATTGTGTGGTAGTTTAAGCATTCTTTGGCATTGCTATTCTTTGGGATTGGAATGAAAACTGACCTTTTCCAGTCCTCTGGCCACTGCTGAGTTTTCCAAATACTGACTACAGAGACAACTTCCCTTCTTGAGTTCCTTTCTCCTCATAATTGCCAAAATCTCCTTAGATGAGTCATTCTCAGGAAATTCAAGAGAAAAGACCCAAAGATTCTGAAACAGAGTTTTCCACCGTGAAAAGGAAACAGCTGAACCCCCTTACGGTTAAGGTCGCAACAAACCCCATGCGTGGGCTCGGCGTTCTCAGGGGGTTTGCTGGTGGCACGCCTTTAGGTGGGGCTTCCCAGCTGACTCAGTGGGAAGAATCCACCCACCAGGGCAACTTTCCCTGGTCAGCAAGGTTCCTGGGGAAGGGAATGGCACCCCATCCCAGTACTCCTGCCTCGAAAACCCCATGGACAGAGGAGCCTAGCGGGCTGCAGTCCATGGTGCTGCAGACGTGGACGTGACTGAGCACGCATGCACACACACCCCTTTAAAGAACGGGAGCCAAGACAAACTAGTGTGAAAGGAAACTTGGAGTATAAACAAGAAGACAAGATTCCCAGAAACCATCATCAATATCTAGGGGTCAGAGAATGTCTTAGACCTGTGAATAAAAACACCACATCATAAAGGAGTATTTATAGAAAAAAGATTTAAATTAAAAATATAATAGCAGAAATGAAAACCTCAATCAAAGAGTTAGAAGATAAATTGAGGAAATTTACCCCAAAATTAAAAGGCACAGGAAAGAAAAGATAAGAAGATCTGGAGAAGAGCGCTAGAGATCTCAAAATCAACAACAGGAATTCCAGAAGTTAGAACAGAAAAACGGAGGGGAAATCAAAGAACTAATTCGAGTTAATTTCCTAGAATCTGAGGACACAAATTCTAAGAACTGAAAGACCCACTGAGTGCACAGCACAATCACTTAAATTAGACCTGTATCAAGGCACTACTTCATAAAATTCTGGCACTCAAGGACAGAGAAGACCAAAACAAACTTCAGACAAGACTGGGGGCAGAGCAGACTTCTCAACAGCAACACTGGAGCCAAAGGAAAATGAGGCACTCCATGAAAAACTGAAGGGGAATCATTTCCGCCCAACTACCACAGGTATTAAGGCAGAAAAGTCATTTTCAGACATGCAAGTTTTCAAGAAGCTCAGCGTGTAGGCGTATTTTTTCCACAATGCTACTGAAGAGAGAGTTTCATCGAAACGAGGGGAGATAAACCAAGGGAGGAGTGAAAACGGTATCTGGGAAAGGGAAACAAGAGAGAGGTGAAAAAGAGACATCCCAAGAAGACAGTGGGCCTGAAAAATAACCACCATGTATCAGATGACTCCAGGGCAAATTTCCTCAAGGTGAACTTAACAGACTACGTAACGTGCCTGAATAAGCTGAGAGGAGATTTATACAACTGAGGGAGAGTCTGGATTGAACTAGTGAGGTAAACACAGAATATTCAGCTAAGAAAATAAGGTAATTTAAGTATATTAACCTGTACTCGGCAATTAGAGAATGCACATTCTTTAAAAATGCAAAACATTTACAAAAACTGACTCCGCACTAGGCCACGGTCACAATAATAACAAAGAATATTATACATTTCACATTCTTTGAACACAAAGCTATAAAGCTAGAAAATATTAACAAGATACACCCACAAAGAAAACTACAAATTTGAAAATCTTTAAGTGCATTTTTTAAAAAGAATTTTAATTTTATCTTGGAGTGCAGTTGAGTAACACAGCTGTGTGAGGTCTCAGGAGTACAGTAAAGAGACTCAGCTACACGTGTTTGATTCAGTTACACGTGTCACCTACCCTTTTTTTCAAATTCTTCTCCCGTTTAGGTTATCACAGAACACCGAGAAGGGCTCCTCGTGCTGTCCTTGTTGGCTACATCTACTTTAAATATAGGAGTGTGCACATGTCAATCCCAAATTCCACATCTATCCCTCCCTCCCTCGTGTGAATTTCTAAATCATGGGGGGAAGAAATCATAACAGAAATCAGAGAATACTCAGATCTGAATTATAGCCAAAATAAATAAAAATCTGCAGGATGCAGCTAAAGCAATCTTAAGAGGGAAATTTATAGATGCATATGTTTGTGCTTTAAGTTGTGCTATAGCTTAAAAAAAAAACATGTAAATTTGTTCCAACACAGTATGAGCAAAACATTAAACTTCTATTCGCCTATGTGTGATTTTTTTAGTGAGAAACATTAGGTGAAACTAGAAAAGTACACCCGGCTGAACTAAGCTGTGTAAGAAAATAGAAAATGCACACAACTCAAACATGTACCAGCTATGTCAGTTCACCAGGTGTGTGATGGGCCGTATCTATCCACACATGGTTTCAACTTTCTGTCCATTTTCAGAGAATTCTCTTCCCACCACCTCACCTTAACTCACAAACTGCAACCCTTCTGACACCCACTCCTACAAAGTATAGGTCTTTTTCAAGGTAAAGCACCATGTTTATCTTGGTTATGTCTGTCTTAACCACTAAAGAGATATAAAATTGTGCTGCAGTTCTTACAAGACTCCCTGGGTGACAATGATGAAGTTCTATTTTCCCCCATAAGCCTTGTGATTTTTGTTGTACAATTTTGCACAGCAAAGTGATTGGCAGTAATACTTATGTTGTGATAAAGCTAAACTGGCTGCATAAGAAAAAGATGAAATGAAAAGTCAGAGAGTATTATTGAGACAGAGAAATCTGAACATATATTGTAATCAGACATTATTATTGTGTCAGTATTAAACTTTCTGAGCGTGATGACTGCATTTTTTGGATTTAAGAGATAAACACAAGGGGGCAATGTCATGATGCCTAACTCTAAAGAATTCAAGGGAAAAAAAGAGAATTAAAGCATGAGACAAAATACATATAGCAAAATGCTAACACTGGGTATTCAGTGTACTATCCTTGTACTTCTTCTATAATAAAAAGCTTGGAAAAGCAAAATATTGGGGATGGCAAATGACAGACTGAATTCCTCACTCTTTGTATCCACACTTTTTCACATGACTTTGGAATACTTTTCTCAGAATGGCAGAGAAGATTTTCCTACCCCACGTGACTTGCTTTGACAGAATGTGGCAGAAGTGATAGTAGGTTATCTATGACTTTTAAGAATCTTGCTCCTTTGTATGCTTCTACCATCAAGAGGAGGTGTGTCCAAATTAGGCTGCTGTTTCCAGGAAGATGAGAAGATGTCATCCCTGTTGCTCTAGTTGAGACCACCCTCTTATCAGTTGACATCCAGTCAACCTTAAACCTGTGTATGACTTCAGTCAAGGCCAGCAGATTGCCTTGCCAACCCTGTCCTGACTTCAGATAAATGAGCAATATGTACTTACTATCAGATGTGACTAGGGTTTTGTGGTTATTACACAGAATTTTGTCAAAACAACTAAGTAGTTAAGTTAAACAAAGAGAATAAATTCAAAGAAAGCAAAAAATTTTAAAGTAATAAAAAATAAGAGCAGATGGATAAGAAATAGAAAATAAAAATACAACAGAGAAGATCAATAAAACCAAACACTGGTCATCTGAAAAGACTTAAAAAAAAAAAAAAATCCTCAGGCAAAAATAATCAAGAAAAAAAGAGAAGGTACAAACAGACTGAGGAATGAGAAAGGGACCAAAACTACAGAATACAGGTTGTTTTTTTTTTTTATCTTAATACACTGTTATTCCTTATTTGAAACAGCTTTAAAAATCTTTAACTATTTGTTTTTTAATGAAACAGCTTAAAGATATGAATGAAATGGGAAGTGTTTTAGAAAAAGTTACTAAAAGTATCTCATAAAGTCCTTTACTCACTAAAGAAACTGAATCCATTTTTAAAAAAAGAATCAAGTTGGTTTTCTATAGTAAAATCCAGGAACTGATCCTTCAGGAAATAGATTGTCTATTAAAGAAAACTCTGGAAGAAAGAAAAGGATAAAGGGAGGGAATAAAAGTTTCCCAAAATCTTGTTTGAGGCTTAAAATAAACTTAAAACTGAATAAAACTGAATAAACATAATATGAGAAAGGAAAATCACAGACCAATCTCACTTAGTAAACAGATTTTAAAATCCCAAATATTACCCAACCAAATCCTGCAATAAACTCTCGAAAATTAAAACAAACAAACAAACAAACTGAGACAGTCACAAAGTTATAGCAAGTTGAGAACACAGCACACACACAGTTTTTTCCAGAACCATTTGGGTTAAAGTAAGTTGCCAACCTGGCGCTCC
Source organism: Dama dama (assembly GCF_033118175.1). Lineage (NCBI taxonomy): Eukaryota > Metazoa > Chordata > Mammalia > Artiodactyla > Cervidae > Dama > Dama dama. Next base: position 60,076,806 of record NC_083708.1, read on the forward strand.
ACAGCTTTCAAATATCTAATGTGTATTTCCTGCAAACGAGGACTTCCTACATGATCAGAGTAAGATCACGAGAATCAGGAAATAAACAGTAGTACACTACTACCATGTAACTTTCAGACACCACTCAAGTGTGCCAATTACTCCAATGTCATCTTGGACGGCAAAGGATACAGTTCAGAACCATGCTCTGCATTCAGCTGGCATGGTCCCTTCAATCTCTAAGTCCTAAGTGGAGCCTTAAAGACTCATTTAGGACTCTTAGACTATCAAAGATTAGACACCAGTTGTTCTTGTAGAAAAGCTGTCAAATCGGATTCAGTGTTTTCTCATAATTATACCCATATTACACATTTTGGCAGAAATATCACAGAAGCAGGATGATTTCTGCCCACTGGATCCTACCAAGCAACACGTGATTTCAGCTTGTCCCTTGACGGATGATGTTTCTGCTGGTCACATGGTTAAGTCAGGGCTGCCTTCATCAGGGCTTGGGCTCCGCCTGCTGCAGCTGGCTGTGTACGCAGGCAGTCCTTCCTTCTCCCTCTGCTGAGACACGGACGCCCCAGCCAGGCTGCCCCTCTGTGGAATGGCCCCCCGCCGCCCCGGGAAGCCCCAAGCCAGGCTGCTCCGCCCCTCCCGACCTGTGCTCATCTCACCTGAGCTCTCACCCCACATGCAGCCGCCCCTGCAAACTCCCTGCGGGGTCCTCCTCGCCCCAACTGGGCTGTGACTCCTGCCCCGCAGAGCTGCTCCTCACCCAGCCCGGCTGCGACGCTCACCCGGGGCCAATGCAGCACCCTGCTCCCACCACAGACACCTACACTCTGCTCGCCTCTACGTAAAGTATCAAGGACTGACCTGTTCAAGGAAGGAAACGGAAGGACTGCAGTGTATTCTTTAAATGTATTTTGGACTCAGGGGGATTTATCTTACCAATAAACAGATTACTCTCATTTTAAACTAATTTATCATAGTAATAGATTTAAAGGGAAGTTATATGATTATCTCAATAACTACCAAAAGAGGACAGGATAAAAATACAACCCATTCAAGGTAAAGAATAATACAAAACCTTTCTGAAACGATGGATAGAAGGAGAGCTCTTTTAACTTGATAAAATGTATTTTGTAAAAGGCACGGCAAACTTCATACTTAAGGGTGAAATGTTAACAGCATTTCTCTTTAAAGTCAGAAACAAAAACAAATGCCTGCCATCACTGCTTCTACTCAATGTTGTAGGCCTCATCAGAGCAACGAGAAAAAGAAATGAACAGAATAAAGACTGAAAAGGAAAAATAAAAGTGTCATGACTGCAGAAAATGCGGACATAAGAAGTCCAAGAGCATTCAGATTAGCTAGAGGATATAAAACTGATAAAAAAAAAAATCAACTCTATTCACAAGCAAGCAAGTAGAAGCATCTGTTAAAAAGACACCATTCACAGTAACTAAACCTATGAGGTACTTAAGAATAAATCTAACAAAATATATATATGTAAGATCTTTCCAAGAAAAATTATGAAACTTTATTTAAAGACATAAAAGAAGGCCTGCATAAATGGAGATACTTCATTCATGAATATCAGAAGACAAAAAAAAATTTTAAATGGCAATATGTCCCAAATTTAATATAGTGAAAGGAATGCTGAAGAAATTCCCCATAAGGATTTTTCATATAACCTGGTAAGTTGACTCTAAAATTCACACAAAATGCCAAACCAATTTTGAAAGAGCCAGGTGGGATTATATCCCCTAGCCAGATGGCAAGACATCTTAAAGAGATGGAAATTGAGACTGCATGATATCTGTACAGGTACAGATGACGAAGGAGAACTAGAGGGCTTTAATAGAGTTAGGTATATATGGAAATGTGGGTATATAACAGATGTGCCAGTAGTAATCAGTGAGAAATATACAGACCATTCCATGGATAATGCTGAAACCACCAGCTCCTCAGGAGAAAAAAAACTACAATTCTCAGTATATAACAGAATTATATTTCAAATGGATTAAATATCTAAAAATATAAATGTGAAAACCAATACTTTAAAACATTAAGAATACAAGAGGAGAAGATCTCAAGATCTTGAGAGTATTGCAAAGGACAATGAAGGATTTCTTACACAAGATGCAAAACACACAGCCATAAAGGAAGACGCTGACAGCTATAGTTCCACTGGAACTTAGCATTTGGTCACCCGAAACCCCACATAAAATGAAAAGCTACAACTGGCAAGAGGTATTTGAAACCCATATTCCCAGGAATACATATTAACATATCCATAATACAAAGTTCCTCTGAACAGAACTGGTAAAGTTATTCCCAACTACCCAGCTAGTCAGAAGTCTGACTTCAAAGCGCCGACCGGCACTCCTCCGCGTCCCTGGGCCGCTCCCGAGGCGCCCTCAGCAGCTCCGGCCGGAGCCTTCCCTTAGTGCGGGCGCTGCTTCTGTGCCGTCCTTCTCCTCAACAGTGAGAACCGAATGAGTCACTCTTACTCGTGATGAAATCCAGGGTTATTTCATAATCTTACTTCCATATTATTCTGGTGCAGACACTTGTTTCCCAACACCACAGTGTACTGTCCCTGACAAATGGCCCACTCTTGTAGCTATTTCAGCAGCACCTCAGCATTTTCAAAGAAAATCAATAATGAACTTGACATCATTCACATGCCCACACGCTCATTCTAGGATGTGAGGTGACCATTCAGAACCTGAGCTTCTGACAGCTCTAAATCCTAAATAATTTCTAATATGGATGCTATAAACACTCCCTTTCCAGAATTTCCAAGAATCCAAGGCCTAATTCCTTGCAGGATTTTGGTGGCAGGAACATCACAACCCCCAAATTTTCTATTCCCTACGGCCATGGTGTGGCCCACTACTCCCTCTAGTTCTAATAGTACTGGCTTGGCCAAAAGGTTTGGTTTTACCATACCATCTTATGGAAAACTCAAATGAACTTTTTAGCCAACCCAATATATCCTTCCAGTCCTAAAGAAGGGCAATGCCAAAGGAGGTTCAAACTATCATACAAATGCACTCACTTCACATGCTGGCAAGATAATGCTCAAAATCCTTGAAACAAGTCTTTAGAAATATGTGAACAGAGAACTTCCAAATGTACAAGTTGGGTTTTGAAGAGGCAGGGATCAAAGTGCCAACATTTGCTGGAACATAGAAAAAGCAAGAGGATTCTAGAAAAACATCTATTCCTGCTTCACTGACTACACTAAATTGACTGTGTGGATCACACAGACCGTGGAAAATCCTCAAAGACATGGGAATACCAGACCACCTTACCTGTCTCCCGAGAACCTGGCATGCAGGGCAACAATCAACAGTTAGAACCAGGCATAGAACCAATCACTGGTTCAAAAGTGGGAAAGGAGTATGACAAGGCTGTATGTTGTCACCCTGCTTATTTAACTTCCATGCAGAGTACATCACACAAAATGCCAGGCTGGATGAATAACACGCTGGAATCAAGACTGCAGGGAGAAATATCAACCTCAGATATGCAGGTTTAGTTTTTTGGGCTCCAAAATCACTGCAGATGGTGATTGCAACCACAAAATTAAAAGATGCTCCTTGGAAGAAAAGCTATGACCAACCTAGACAGCATTATCAAAAAGCAGACATCACTTTGCCAACAAAGATCCATCCAGTCAAAGCTATGGTTTCTCCAGTGGTCGTGTATGGATGTGAGAGTTGGACCATAAAGAAAGCTGCGCACGAAAGAATTGATGCTTTTGAGCTGTGTGTGGTGTTGGGGAAGACTCTAGAGAGTCCCTTGGATTGAAAGAAGATCAAACCAGTCAATCCTAAAGGAAATCAACCCTGAATATTCACTGGAAGGACTGATGCTGAAGCTCAAACTCCAAATACTTTGGCCACCTGTTGGGAAGAGCCGACTCATTGGGAAAGATCCTGGGAAAGACTGAAGACAGGAGAAGGGGATGACACAGGACGAGATGGTTGGATGGCATCACTGACTCAACCAATATGAGTCTGAGAAAGCTCTGGGAAATGGTGAAGGACGGGAAGCCTGACGTGCTGCAGTCCATGGGGTCACAGAGGTGCACACGATGGAGGGACTGAACAACAGACGTGCAGATGATACCACTCTAAAGACAAAAAGCAAAGAGGAGCGGAAGGGCCTGCTGATGAAGGTCAAAGAGGAGCGTGCAAAAGGTGAACTGAAACTCAACATTCAAAAACCAAAGATCACAGCATCTGGTCCCATCACTTCATAGCAAACAGAAGAGGAAAAAGTGGAAGCAGGGACAGACTTTATTTTCTTGGGCTCCAAAATCACTGTGGACAGTGAGAGCAGCCATGAAATTAAAAGACTTGGCTCCTTGGGAGGAAAGCTATGACAAACCTAGAAAGCAGATAAAAAAGCAGAGACATTACTTGGCCAATAAAGATCCATACAGTCAAAGCTATGGTTTTTCCAGAAGTCATGCATGGATATGAGAGATGGACCATAATGAAGGTTGATAAGAATTGATGCTTTTGAATTGTGGGGCTGGAGAAGACTCTTGAGAGTCCCTTGGACTGCAAGAGATCAAACCAGTCAATCCTAAAGGAAATCAATCCTAAATATTCACTGGAAGGACTGATGCCGAAGGTGAGGCTCCAATACTTCGGCCACCTGATGTGAAGAGCTGACTCGCTGGAAAAGACCCTGATACCGGGAATGACTGAAGGCAGACAGAGAAGGGGGTGGCAGAGGATGAGATGGTTAAACAGCATCACCAACTCAATGGACATGAATTGGGGCAAACTCAGAGGTGGCAGAGGACAGAGAAGCCTGCCCACTACAGTTCACAGGGCTGCAGAGTTGGACACAAGACTTAGCAAATGAACAAATAACATAAGCAAGGTTTACAAAAGCAGTCAAATATTTGAGTTCCTTGGTGTAGCAGGTCTCAATTTTAGACTAATATGAACATGTTTGACACTAACCTGTTCACGACACCCATGAAAGTGAAAGTGGCCCAGACATGTCTGACTCTTTGCGACCCCGTGGACAACACAGCCCTTGGAATTCTCCAGGCCAGAATCCTGGAGTGGGTAGCTGTTCCCTTCTTCAGGAGATCTTTCCAACCCAGGGATCGAACCCAGGTCTCCTGCATTGCAAGTGGATTCTTTACCAGCTCAACCACAATGCCCTTAAGTGACTCTTTAATTTCCTAAGAAACTTGATGTAACAGAGATTAAAAAGTAACAAGGTCTAGCACATAACCTAGAAACGAAGTGTTTTTAGAGTCCATCCAATTAACTCTTACAACACTATATAACTCTTTCTGCATATAGGAAATATACCCTAAAATTGACAACTGTGACTGCAGTTTTGTCTCCACAGTATTTCTTAGAATTTCTTAGAATTACATTCTAAGAACACAAAATATGTCTGGTTAGTGCTGTTACAGAAGAGGTCCTAGAAAGCTCCCTTGCCTCTTCTGTTACATGGGACAAAGTGAAAAGGAGTTGTCTATGAACTAGAGAGTGGGCCGTCACCAGGCCAGACTCTGCTCATGCCTTGGCCTTGGACTCCCCAACCCCCAGAGCTGTGAGGAATGAACTTCTACTGCTTTTAAGCCATCAAGTTTATGTTATTCAGGCTACAGCAGCTCAAATGAACTAATACACCTACTTCAGAACATTAAATATTACAGCAGAAAGCCCAGCTTAAAAAGTGATCAATTCTTCAAAACTAAACCTCTATCTTAAACCACTCATAAATATTAACTCAGAATAGACTGCAGAGGTAAAGGAAGGAAGACTGGAGACTGCAGATCTTCTAGAAGGAAGATCTGTTACAGAAGAGGAACGCAGGAAAAAATCTCCGTTGCTGTACAGAAGCCTTGTAGTTTGATGCAGTCCTGCTTATCTACTTTTGCTAATCATCAGGGAAATGCAAAGCAAAACCATGACAAGGTATCAACTCAGATCTCTTAGGATATCTGTCATCAAAAAGACCAAATTAGTACTGGAGAAGATGTGGAGGAAAGGGAACCCTTGTGAAATGCTGGTGGGAGTGTAAAGTGCACAACCATTGTGGAAAACAGTATGGAGGATCCTCAAAAAATTAAAAATGGAACTACTGTATGATCCAGCAATTCTACTTCTTGAATATATACCCAAAGAAACTAAATAAGTATCTGGAAAAGATATCTGGAACCCAATGTTCATGCAGCAACTTTCACAATTGCCAAAATATGGAAACAGCTGAACTGTCTACTGGCAAAGAATGAAAACGTTATATATATAAATTCAGTCACAAAAAAAGAAAAATCCTGTTATTTGCTACATCGTGGATGAACCTACAGGATGTTATGCAAAGTGAAATAAGCCAGACAGAAAACCAGACACTATACGATCTCACTCACACACAGAATTAAAAAGTCAAAATCACAGAAGCAGAGAGTAGAATGGTGACTGCCAGAGACTGGGGTGTGGGAGGGATGTAGAAATGCTGGCCCAAGGATACAAACATTCAGTTATTAGGTAAATAGGCTTTAGGAATCTAATGTACAGCACAGTGACTAGAGTTAATTTCAAATTTTCTATGACAGTTAAGTCCCAGGGTTCTCACCACACACACACACACACACACACACACACACACACACACACAAACATGGTAACTAGGTGAGGTGATGGATAGGCTAAATTAATTTGATTGTAATAATTTCATAATGTGTATGCATATCAAGTCATTATCATGCACACCCTAAATAAATACAATTTTATTTATTAACTGCACCTCAAGAAACCTGGAAAAAATTGAAAGCATTTATTTAAAAAAAAAAAAAAAGGAAGAAAGAAAATGAAAAGACAAGGCTTAGGCTGGGAGAAAATTTTTGCAAATAACGTACATGATACAGGACTTGTATCCAGAATACATAAAGAACTATTACAACTCTATAATAAAAAGAAAAACGACCACCCCCTCCCAAAATAAATGGGCAAAGGTTTTACATGGACAGTCAACCAAAGATTAGCAAATGACTTAAAAAGCACATGAAATGATGTTCAATATCATTAGTCACTAGGGAAATGCAAATTAAACCACAAGATACCACGATAAATCCACTAGAATAGCTGTAATTAAAGACAGACAATACCTAGTCTTGGTGAGAATCTAGAGAACCCTCGTGCGTGCTGGGAAGAATGTAAAATGGTACATACAACCACTTGTGACAAATAATCTGGCAGTTTCATAAAACAGTAAACATAAATTCACTATCTAAACCAGCAATTCTGCTAGCAAAGCACCCCAACAAATATAAACATGGTGATAAAAAGAAATGTATATGAATGTTCACAGCAACACTAACTGGCAACAAGTCAAATGTCCATTAGATGGAGTGGATGGGCAAATAAAATGTATTATATCCATACAGTTGAATATTATCCAATAAAAAAATAAAAAGAAATGAAATACTGCACAGCTTTTATCCCACTTGCTGAGAATATCCATATATCCTGCCATGTGTCTATGGGCAACCCAAAGCCCCTCTGAAGGTATTGTGTAAAACACAGTACATGCACCATATAACTTTTTGAAAAGTCATAAAATTTTGAATTCTGAATCACATCTGGCTTCAACGGTTTCAAAAAAGGATTGCTGAATTCAGAGAGAATTAATAACTTTCTCAAGCCCTTCTAACACATTCAAGTATTTTGTATCATATAATAACCTATATTAAGCATTATCCATTTCCCAACTACAAATTAGTCCTTATTTTAATATTTTTAAATGACTGAACATGAAGCACAAAGACAATGCATACTATGTAATATGACTCGATTATTTCAGAATTTAAATTTTAAACTGCGTCATATAAGACATAGATCTCTAGCTGTCTGAATTTCCTGATTTTAATGCATCATATTCATGGAATCAACTTGAAACTAATGGAAAATACTGATCAATATATTTAAGATTGCTTAAAACATTAATGGTTTGAAATCATATTTTTTCCAGAAAATATTAACTGTCAATTTACAGGCACCGATATAAAGATTTAAAAAAATACTCCTAAAACAGAAACTATCTAAAAACCATTTCAGCCGTAGATCCTTTATAACCTTGAATCAGAGATGAAAAATAAAACCTTCTGAAAGACTTCTCCATTGCAAAGCACAGTCTATGAAAAAGAAATTTTCATACCACCCCAGCTGTCGGAAGTCTAAGACTAGAAGCAGCAAGGAGCTACCATCTCACTTTGCAGAATGACAAAAATTATAAAACTTAAATATCAGTAATAGATTGTTTAATAAATTATGGTATAGGTATAGTGAAGTCACTCAGTCGTGTCCGACTCTTTGTGACCTCACGGACTGTAGCCCACCAGGCTCCTCTGTCCATGGGATTCTCCAGGCAAGAATACTGGAGTGGGTTGCTGTTTCCTTCTCCAGGGGATCTTCCCGACCCAGGGATCAAACCCGGGTCTTCCCGCATTGCAGCCAGACGCTTTACCACTTGAATCACCAGGGAAGACCTAAATTATGGTATATACTCATTATAAAATGTTTTATTTAAAAAGAATGAAGTAGTTTTGAATTTACTGACACGAAATAATCAGTATATATTATTAGGTGAAAAAAATATACAGCACAGAACAATATTTATTATATTATCTTGCTATTTAAATACAAATATATAAAGAATCACATTTAAGTGAATGCATAGGAAAATGTCTACAAAGACACAGTTTTGTAACTAGTTATCCCTGGAGTGAAGAGCAGAACAGGATAGGCAGTATGACACTTTATATTCCTCGGATTTTTAAGTAACAAGAATGTCATTTTTAACTTAAAGGGAATAGTTAAAAAATGGAAAGAGACTTAATATTATGTACTGGAGAGCTAATAAAAACTAGTAACACAGAAGCATTTTATCTGACTTAACGTTTAAACCACATAGACAACCGTGTTAGAAGTGACTTTCAGAGAATGCTAATGACTATTACATTTCTTTGAATAATTACCATCAGTGAGTAATCTCACTTCAAACAATGACTTCACTGGCTCCTAATAAGTCAAACTCTACAGACAGATTATATATTAGGGTCCAATCCCTGGAAGTGAGTTTTATATCACCAAAAACTATTAAAGTTGATCAAAAGTAAAATAAATGTATGTTTCAAAGATGTTTTTTAGATCTTTAAATATTCCTTTGAAGGAATTTTTCTGCAGTATTCTTAAAAAATATATCCATGGGCCTAAGAACTCCTTTTTCTGCTAAATTTTCCTGTAGCAAGTATAGGCAATTTTCACTGCTTCAAGAACTTCAAAATCTTCTAGGATATTCTATCTTGACAGTATTTATTCACTTCCAAGATAATATTCACCAATGCCTGTGAAAGTACCAGAATAAAACAAGCCGAGAATAGGGCATAATCATGATAGTGGAATTTTACTGGTTATTGTGGAGTTTTAGGGTTAGCAAGAGAGTAAAAATAGAAAGATTACCTGTGTTTAAAACTTAACCTCTATTAAAAACAATTTTTTTTTTCCTAGATAGAAAGACTTATTGTGCTCACACACGCACACACACACACGGAAATGGTAGAGAGAGAAAGTCATCCAAAAGGACACATGAGTCAAACGAAAGAGCTGCCAATGCCCCAAACTGGAACAATTTGAGCAATAAAGTACAATAGTATTACATTATAACCCAAGGTATAAAACATAGCCAAGAATCCAGATTGATGTAAATAAATGTGGCAAAAGAGACAAACTTCCCATTATAAAAAAATTACAAGGACTTCCCTGGTGGTACTGTGGCTAAGAATCTGCCTGCCAATGCAGGGAACACAGATTCAACCCCACATGCTGTGGAACAACTAACCCCACGTGCCACAACTACTAAGCCCATGCACTCAGAGCCCACGCTCTGCAACAGGAGAAGCCGCTGCAATGAGAAGCCCAAGCGTCGCAGCCAAGAGCAGTCCCTGCTTGCTGCAACTAGAGAAAGCCTGCACACAGCAACAAAGATGCAGAGTAACCAAAAATATTTTTAAATGACTATAAAAAGGTTACTAATTTCTTAAAAAAAAAAGAAATTAAAAATAATTTATCCAGACACCACAATCAAGGAGGTAGAACCTACCTTGCCACATCTTAAGTGTAGGGATTTCCTTCCAAAGAGTACATCATGGGAAGGGTGAAAAAAGACTGACATTACATTGGAGAAACCTACCAACACTACTGAGCCAGGTAATCAGGTCAACATCAACAGTGTCAAATCATTTACTGTTAATACGTACCTGTAACGTGACAGGCTGAGGGCAGGGAGAAGGGGACGACAGAGGATGAGACGGTTGGATGGCATCACCGACTCAGTGGACATGGGTTTGGGTGGACTCTGGGAGTTGGTGATGGGACAGGGAGGCCTGGTGTGCTGCGGTTCATGGGGTCGCAAAGAGTCGGACACGACTGAGCGACTGAACTGAACTCAACATGACTGTGACGACAGCGGCACTTGACACGCTTGGTCTTCCTGCCAAAAAACTCTAACTTCAGTCCAATCAAGGGAAGACCATTAGACAGACTCCGTTTCAGGGATTTTCACAATACCTAACCAGTACTTCTCAGAACAGAAGCAGAAGGTATTAAGAAGAGGTGGCAAGAATACACAGAAGAACTGTACAAAAAAGATCTTCACGACCCAGATAATCACGATGGTGTGTGTGTGATCACTCAGAGCCAGACATCTTGGAATGTGAAGTCAAGTGGGCCTTAGGAAGCATCACTACAGCAAAGCTAGTGGAGGTGATGGAATTCCAGTTGACCTATTTCAATTCCTAAAAGATGATGCTGTGAAAGTGCTGAACTCAATATGCCAGCAAATTTGGAAAATTCAGCAGTGGCCACAGGACTGGGAAAGGTCAGTTTTCATTCCAGCCCCAAAGAAAGGCAATGCCAAAGAATGCTCAAACTACCGCACAATTGCACTCATCTCACACGCTAGTAAAGTGTTACTCAAAATTCTCCAAGCCAGGCTTCAACAGTACATGAGCCATCAACTTCTAGATATTCAAGCTGGTTTTAGAAAAGGCAAAGGAACCAGAGATCAAATTGCCAACATCCATTGGATCACCGAAAAAGCAAGAGAGTTCAAAACAAAAACATCTATTTCTGCTTTATTGACTATGCCAAAGCCTTAGACTGTGTGGATCACAGTAAACTGTGGAAAATTCTGAAAGAGATGAGAATACCAGACCACCTGACCTGCCTCTTGAGAAATCTGTATGCAGGTCAGGAAGCAACAGTTAGAACTGGACATGGAACAACAGACTGGTTCAAAATAGGAAAAGGAGTACCAAGGATGTATATTGTCACCCTGTTTATTTAACTTATAAGCAGAATACATCATGAGAAATACTGGGCTGGATGAAGTACAAGCTGGATCAAGATTGCTGGGAGAAATATCAATAACCTCAGATATGCAGACTACACCACCCTTATGACAGAAAGTGAAGAAGAACTAAAGAGCCTCTTGATGAAAGTGAAACAGGAGAGTGAAAAAGTTGGCTTAAAGCTCAACATTCAGAAAACTAAGATCATGGCATCTAGTCCCATCACTTCATGGCAAATAGATGGGGAAACAGTGGAAACAGTGGCTGACTTTATTTTTGGGGGCTCCAAAATTACTGCAGATGATGATTGCAGCCATGAAATTAAAAGACGCTTACTCCTTGGAAGGAAAGTTATGACCAACCTAGACAGCATATTAAAAAACAGAGACATTACTTTACCAACAAAGGTCCATCTAGTCAAGGCTATGGTTTTTCCAGTGGTCATGTATGGATGTGAGTTGGACTATAAAGAAAGCTGAGCGCTGAAGAATTGATGCTTTTGAACTGTGGTGTTGGAGAAGACTCTTGAGAGGCCCTTGGACTGCAAGGAGATCCAACCAGTCCATCCTAAAGGAGATCAGTCCTGGGTGTTCATTGGAAGGACTGATGTTGAAGCTGAAACTCCAATACTTTGGCCACCTGATGCGATGAACTGACTCACTGGAAAAAACCCTGATGTTGGGAAAGATTGAAGGTGGGAGGAGAAGGGGATGACAGAGAATGAGACTGTTTGATGGCATCAGCAACTCAATGGACATGAGTTTGGGTAAACTCTGGGAGCTGGTGATGGGCAGGGAGGCCTGGTGTGCTGCAGTCCATGGAGTCGCAAAGAGTCAGACACGACTGAGCGACTGAACTGAACTGCTCAAAACTTAAGGTCATCAAATACAAGAAGTCTGAGAAGTTCATTAGCGCACAAAGAAACCGAAGGAGGTGTGACAGCTAAGCGTAAAGCGTTCTCGATGGGATTCTGAAACAAGAAAAAACATTAAGAGAAAAAATTAAGAAAATGCCAATAAAGTATAACTTCAGTTAGTGATACTGTATCACATAGGGTCATTAACTATGACAAATTTACTACACAAACACAAGATGTGCCTAATGTGGGAACCTGGTCATGGGGTAAATGGGAATTCACTGTCCTGTCTTCAGAATGTTTTTGTGCATCTAAAACTATCCTAACAAGAAATTTATTTTCTGGGACTACCCTGGTGGTCCTGTGGTTAAGAATCTGTGTTGCAGTGCAGGGGATGCAGGTTCAATCCCTGGTTGGGGAACTAAGAGCCCACATGCCTTCTTGGAGCAACTAAACCCACACTGCAACTACTGAGCACAATGCAGCCAAATAAATGAATAACTATCTTTTAAAAAAGAAATTTATTTTGAAAAGGTTATTTACTTGTTAAAATCTTTCATTAATTTTCAAACTTAGTATCTATTTGTTACAAAAGCTAATATAGCTAATTAATTCTAAACTTAAGAATTCTTAGATAATGCAAAAAAATTAAATAAGAATACTGACATTCTAAAACCTAATTTTAACAGAAGTATATTTTTAACTCTTTAAAATAATCACCCAAACCAAATTAACAGGGTTGCAAGCTAATATTATTTGATCTGCTCTCCTCTGTCTTTCCACTGATATACAATCACCCTTGGATATATACAACATTTAAACAGTTCCTGAAACCTAGAATACTGGTTAAAAATCTGTCAGGCCTCAGGATAAATTAAACAATGCACAGAGTCCTATAGCAGAAACACAAGACTTGGAGGATGGTAAGAGATTTCCTAGGTATCTGCCAACAGGACAAGTTACCTCAGGGAGTTCTCTACTCTAAAGAAGGTGCCAAAGCTGGCTGACTTGTTTCCCTCCTCCCACCATATTATCCATTTGTACACACCTCTTTCCAGATGCCTTCAGGAGTACCATTTTCAGAGATGCAAATGAAGAAGGGAAACACATTAACAGTGATGGAATCATAACCAAATCTCACTCTGGGGGAGGAGTTTTTCCATGTACTGTTTCTGGCAAACTGTGGACTGCTCAAAATATCCAGGAATAAATTTAAATTTCCCAGACATGTTTTGTTTGGCTGACACAATGTGTTTTGGGGATCCTCCCAGACATTTTGAGTTAGGTGCCAATATTTCAAAATTGGGACAATGCACATGTGATTTCTAGTTCTTGGACAAACCGGAAGATCTAGCAATAATGGGTCCAGAGCTCCCCACGGCAGTAATGAGCAAGCAGGGAGTACCTGAGTCGTCATGGAGGCGCTGTCTGGCTCTTCACTGCCCTTCCCTACCCAAGCGATTCTTTTATTTCACGTTCCTGCTACTTACAGGCGTTCACTGTTCCACTGCCAGCACAAACAGTTAAGTAGTAAAAGCAGCTTTAACACAGAAGCACCAAACTGCATTAGGTCATCAGTAAATGCCAAACATCTGTCCACAAAACAGGTCCATTCAACAGGCCATCAGCTAAAGATCCAGCTAAGGACATGTATATTTTCCAGCATTAAGTGCCAAGGCCTTGGAATCCAGCTAGCTAAGTCACTTCAGTCGTGTCCGACTCTGTGCAACCCCACAGACGGCAGCCACCAGGCTCCCCCGTCCCTCGGATTCTCCAGGCAAGAACAATGGAGTGGGTTGCCATTTCCTTCTCCAATGCATGAAAGTGAAAAGTGAAAGTGAAGTCGCTCAGTCGTGTCCGACTCTTAGTGACCCCATGGACTGCAGCCTACCAGGCTCCTCCGTCCATGGGATTTTCCAGGCAAGAGGACTGGAGTGGGTGCCATTGCCTTCTCCGAAGACACAACATATGCCACATCAGTCTCACATTATATTTTCTTGAAGATGACAACCAGCAAGAAAAACATGCATTTGATAGTAATACATACTATAAACTGGGCTTCCCTGGTGCTCAGACAGTAAACAATCCGCCTGCAGTGCAGGAAACCCGGGTTCAATCCCTGTGTTGGAAGATCCCCTGGAGAAGGAAATGGCAACCCACTCCAGCATTCTTGCCTGGAAAAATCCACAGACAGAGAAGCCTGGTGGGCTCCTTCTCAGGGGGTCACAGAGAGTTGGACACGATTCAGTGACTAACACACACACACACTACAAATTACTTCCCTCCAGATTACTTTCACTATTGCAAAGAATTCTATTTTTCTTTAAGATGATTAGATTCATCTCCTTGTAATTACAGTCTTAAATACATCACACACTTACTGAATCAATCTCATATGTCAAAGATTTAATAAAGTACCATTCTTTCCACTGCAGGGAGAAAAATTTCTACTTGTAACTTTACTAAAAAATAATTTTTCCTTTTCAAAAGCACTCATGGTATACACAGTAATTATAAGCTAGGTTGTTTTTTGTTTTTTTTTAATGGGCTCCTTCACTGGAAATGTCATTTGCTTTTAAAATTTTACTTAAAACACTAACTGGATAAATGTTCCACTGGGAAAATAATCATCTACAAAGTCAGGATTATCAGTTTTATCTTCAATAATCTCTCTACCAAAGTTGTCACAAATAGTGAAGTTAAACACAAATCAGATTCTGGTGTCCTTTTATTAATTAAAAATACATAATTTATTTACTACACTATGTAGATTCATTACTTTCATGCCAGGATAAAGGCTATTGGATACTGCAAAATTATTGGCTACAGAATCAATAATCTGATTATTATTTTTATTATTTTCATCTTCAACTTCTGGAAACATTATCTTCATCCATTTTAAGCCTCAAAGAAAAAGCTGGAACTAGGGTTCACACAAATAGTGGATGCCAGATATGCAGTAAGCAGAGAATTGAGAAAAATTCCTGGGAATGAATGTAGTATTTATTAGAGTATTTTAGTCAACTGTATAGCAGCAATAACTGCAGGTATGTGCTAAGTGTCACTGAAGATAGATCAATCTTAGAATTAGCAAGCTTACTAATTTTAAACATCCACAAGAAACCTCAGATATGAAAATGTTAAACAGAAGCAAACTCAGAGGTCTAGAGATGAACCACGTAGGAAGTCACTAGTACCAAGTCAGCCAGGACAGCACTTCCGTCTCCTGCCTCCCCAGCCCCACGTCCTCCGCCAGTGCGGGTGTGCTGTTTTTAACCCAACCTCCTACTTGGGGAATTTCTTTAAAGATAACTCCTGCCTGTCATTTGCTAATTTATTCCAAAAACTGATCAGGTGGAAATTTTTTGAGCAATAAATATGCTAATAACTTTTTAAGACTGAAAAGTTCTCATTTGATGCTTCCTGACTGTTTAAAGTATGAGAGATATTAAACTATGA